>NC_043974.1:26687627-28050127 GCF_902148855.1 Sphaeramia orbicularis
TTGTTTTCCGGTGGTCGAAAATGACACTCTACAAAAGGGTTTAAAAATGTCTGAAATACCTCACAAGTGACTATTTGATGCCATTGGGATTATTTAGAAGTGTTTGTAAGCAAAAAAAATATTTGGACCAAAATCTCATTTTTTTTCATACAGCGTCCTTATGATTTTTTTTACGTTGGTGACAATGACCCTCTAAAAAAGGGTTTCAAAATGTGAAATACCTCACAAGTGACTATTTGATGCTTTGGCATTATTTAGAAGTGTTTTAAGCAAAAAACATTTTGGACCAAAATCTTTTTTTTTTTCATACCGCGTCCTTCCGATTTTTTATACCGGTGGTCGAAAATGAACCTCTTCAAAAACCTTTCAAAATGTCTGAAATACCTCACAAGTGACTATTTGATTTCTTTTTGGGATTATTTAGAAGTGTTTTTAAGAAAAAAAAAATTTGGACCAAAATCTCATTTTTTTTTTCATACCGCGTCCTTGCGTTTTTTTTTGTACCGGTGGTCGACAATGAACATCTTCAAAAAGGTTTCAAAAGGTCTGAAATACCTTACAAGTGAAAAGTATATGCCTTTGGGTGCATTTAGAAGTGTTTTTAAGGAAAAGAAATTTTGGACCAAAATCTCATTTTTTTTCATACCGCGTCCTTGCGATTTTTTGTACCGGTGGTCAACAGTGAACATCTTCAAAAAGGTTTCAAAATGTCTGAAATACCTCACAAGTGCACAATTTTATGCCTTTGGGTTTATGTAGAAGAGTTTTTTAAGCAAAAAAAATTTTGGACCAAAATCTCTGTTTTTTTCATTTTCATGTTCATTTTTCCTTACGATTTTTTTTTCCGGTGGTCGAAAATGACACTCTACAAAGGGTTTAAAAATGTCTGAAATACCTCACAAGTGACTATTAAATGCCATTGGGATTATTTAGAAGTGTTGTAAAGCAAAAAATATTTTGGACCAAAATCTCATTTTTTTTTCATACAGCGTCCTTACGATTTTTTTTTACGGTAGTCGAAAATGACCCTTTTCAAAAGGGATTCAAAATATCTGAAATACCTAACAAGTAACTGTTTCATGCTTTGGGATTTATTAGAAGTGTTTTTAAGCATAAAAAATTTTGACCAAACTTCTTTTTATTAATACCGCGTCCTTACGATTTTTTGTACCGGTGGTCGAAAATGACCCTCTTCAAAAAGGTTTTCAAAATGTCTGAAATACTCACAAGTTACTATTTAATGCCATTGGGATTATTTAGAAGTGTTTTTAAGCAAAAAAAATTTGGAACAAATCTCATTTTTTTTCATACCGCGTCCTTACATTTTTTTTGTACCGGTGGTCGAAAATAAACCACTTCAAAAAGGTTTCAAAATGTCTGAAATACCTCACAAGTGACCATTATTTGCCATTGGCATTATTTAGAAGTATGTTTAAGCAAAAAAAAGTTTGGACCAAAATCTCATTTTTGTTCATACCGCGTCTTTACGTTTTTTTTTTTACCGGTGGTCAAAAATGACCCTCTTCAAAGGGTTTCAAAATGTCTGAAATGCCTCACAAGTGACTATTTGATGCCTTTGGATGATTAGAAGTGTTTTTAAGCAAAAAATAATTTGGGACGAAATCTCATTTTTTTTCATATCGCGTCCTTATGATTTTTTTTACCGGTGGTCGAAATGACCCTCTTCAAAAGGGTTTCAAAATATCTGAAATACCTAACAAGTAACTGTTTCATGCCTTTGGATTATTTAGAAGTGTTTTTTAAGCATAAAAAATTTTGGACCAAAATCTCTTTTTATTTAATACCGCGTTCTTACGATTTTTTTGTACCGGTGGTCAAAAATGAACCTCTTCAAAAGGGTTTCAAAATGTCTGAAATGCCTCACAAGTGACTATTTAATGCCTTTGGGATAATTTAGAAGTGTTTTTAAGCAAAAAAAATTTTGGATGAAAATCTCATTTTTTTTTCATTTTCATTTTTTCCTTACGATGTTTTTTTTCCGGTGGTCGAAAATGACACTCTACAAAAGGGTTTCAAAATGTCTGAAATACCTCACAAGTGACTATTTGATGCCATTGGGATAATTTAGAAGTTTTTTTTAGGCTAAAAAAATTTGGACCAAAATCTCTTTTTTTTTCATACCGCGTCCTAATGATTTTTTGTACCGGTGGTCAAAAATAACCCTCTTCAAAAGGGCTTCAAAATTTGTGAAATACCTCATAAGTGACTATTTGATGCCATTTGGATTATTTAGAAGTGTTTTTAAGCAAAAAATAATTTGGACGAAAATCTCATTTTTTTTTTTTATCATATCGCGTCCTTACGATTTTTTTTACCGGTGGTCGAAAAAAACCCTCTCCAAAAGTGTTTCAAAATATCTGAAATACCTAACAAGTAACTGTTACATGCCTTTGGGATTATTTAGAAGTGTTTTTAAGCATAAAAAAATTTGGACCAAAATCTCTTTTTTATTAATACCGCGTCCTTACGATTTTTTATACCGGTGGTCAAAAAAGACCCTCTTCAGAAGGGTTTGAAAATGTCTGAAATACCTCAGAAGTGACTATTTAATGCCTTTGGGATTATTTTGAAGTGTTTTTAAGAAAAAAAAATTTTGGACCAAAATCTGATTTTTTTCATACCGCGTCCTTACAATTTTTTTTTCCCGGTGGTCGAAAATGACCCTCTTCACAAAGGTTTCAAAATGTCTGAAATACCTCACAAGTGACTATTTGATGCCTTTGGGATTATTTAGAAGTGTTTTTAAGCAAAAAAAATTTGGACATAAATCTCATTTTTTTTCATACCGCGTCCTTACGATTTTTTGTACCGGTGGTCGAAAATGAACCTCTTCAAAAGGGTTTCAAAATATCTGAAATACCTCACAAGTAACTGTTTGATGCCTTTGGGATTATTTAGAAGTTTTTTTAAGAATAAAAAATTTTTGACCAAAATCTCATTTTTTTTCCTACCGCATCTTTACGATTTTTTTTTCCGGTGGTCAAAAATAACCCTCTTCAAAAGGGTTTCAAAATGTCTGAAATACCTCACAAGTGACTATTTGATGCCATTGGCATTATTTAGCACTGCTTTTAGGCTAAAAAAATTTTCGACCAAAATCTCATTTTTTTTCATATCGCGTCCTTATGATTTTTAATACCGGTGGTCAAAAATGACCCTCTTCAAAAGGGTTTAAAAATGTCTGAAATACCTCAAAAGTTACTATTTGATGCCTTTGGGATTATTTGGAAGGGTTTTTAAGCAAAAAAAATTTTGGACAAAAATCTCATTTTTTTCATACCGCGTCCTTACGATTTTTTTTTTCGGTGGTCGAAACTGACCCTCTTCAAAATGGTTTCAAAATGTCTGAAATACCTCACAAGTGACTATTTGATTCCTTTGGCATTATTTAGAAGTGTTTTTAAGCAAAAAACATTTTGGACCAAAATCTTTTTTTTTTCATACCGCGTCCTTCCGATTTTTTGTACCGGTGGTCAAAAATGACCCTCTTCAAAAGGGTTTCAAAATATCTGAAATACCTCACAAGTGACTGTTTGATGCCTTTGGGATTATTTAGAAGTGTTTTTAAGCAAAAAAAAATTTGGACATAAATCTCATTTTTTTTCATACCGCGTCCTTACGATTTTTTGTACCGGTGGTCGAAATGAACCTCTTCAAAAGGGTTTCAAAATATCTGAAATACCTCACAAGTAACTGTTTGATGCCTTTGGGATTATTTAGAAGTTTTTTAAGCATAAAAATTTTGGACCAAAATCTCATTTTTTTCCTACCGCGTCTTTACGATTTTTTTTTTTCCGGTGGTCAAAATAACCCTCTTCAAAACGGTTTTAAAATGTCTGAAATACCTCAAAAGTGACTATTTGATGCCATTGGGATTATTTAGCACTGTTTTTAAGGCTAAAAAAATTTTGGACCAAAATCTCATTTTTTTTCATATCGCGTCCTTATGATTTTTTGTACCGGTGCTCGAAAATGACCCTCTTCAAAAGGGTTTAAAAATGTCTGAAATACCTCAAAAGTTACTATTTGATACCTTTGGGATCATTTTAAAGGGTTTTAAAGCAAAAAAAAATTTTGGTCCAAAATCTCATTTTTTTTCATACCACGTCGTTACGATTTTTTGTACCGGTGGTCGAAAATGACTCTCTTCAAAAGGGTTTCAAAATGTCTGAAATACCTCACATGTGACTATTTGATGCCTTTGGGATAATTTCAGAGCTTTTGTAAGCAAAAAAAATTTTGGACCAAGATCTCATTTTTTTCATACCGCGTCCTTACGATTTTTTTTTTTCGGTGGTCGAAAATGACCTTCTTCAAAAGTTTTTAAAAATGTCTGAAATACTTCACAAGTGATTATTTGATGCCTTTTGGATTATTTAGAAGTGTTTTTAAGCAAAAAAAATTTGGGCGAAAATCTCATTTTTTTCATATCGCGTCCTTACGATTTTTTTTTACCGATTGTAAAAAATGATCCACTTCAAAAAGGTTTATAAATGTCTGAAATACCTCACAAGTGACAATTTGATGCCATTTGGATAATTTAGAAGTGTTTTTAAGCAAAAAAAATTTGGACCAAAATCTCATTTTTTTTCATACCGCGTCCTTACATTTTTTTATACCGGTGGTCGAAAATGAACCTCTTTAAAAGGGTTTCAAAATGTCTGACATACCACACAAGTCAGTATTTAATGAAGTTGGGATTATTTGAAGTGTTTTTTAAGCAAAAAAAATTTTGGACCAAAATCTCATTTTTTTTCATACCGCGTCCTTATGATTTTTTGTACTGGTGGTTGAAAATGACCTTCTTAAAAAAGGGTCTCAAAATGTCTGAAATACCTCACAAGTGACTATTTGATGCCTTTGGGATTATTAGAAGGGTATTTAAGCAAAAAAAAAATTTGGACCAAAAATCTCATTTTTTTTCATACCACGTCGTTACGATTTTTTTACCGGTGGTCGAAAACGACTCTCTTCAAAAGGGTTTCAAAATGTCTGAAATACCTCACATGTGACTATTTGATGCCTTTGGGATAATTAAGAGTGTTTGTAAGCAAAAAAAATTTTGGACCAAGATCTCATTTTTTTCATACCGCGTCCTTACGATTTTTTTTTTCGGTGGTCGAAAATGACCTTCTTCAAAAGTTTTTAAAAATGTCTGAAATACTTCACAAGTGATTATTTGATGCCTTTTGGATTATTTAGAAGTGTTTTTAAGCAAAAAAAATTTGGGCGGAAAATCTCATTTTTTTCATATCGCGTCCTTACGATTTTTTTTTTTTACCGATTTAAAAAATGATCCAATTCAAAAAGGTTTATAAATGTCTGAAATACCTCACAAGTGACAATTTGAGCCATTGGATAATTTAGAAGTGTTTTTAAGCAAAAAAACTTTGGACCAAAAATCTCATTTTTTTTTCTCTACAGCGTCCGTATGATTTTTTTTTACCGTTGGTCGACAATGACCCTCTAAAAAAGGTTTCAAAATGTCTGAAATACCTCAAAGTCACTATTTGATGCCTTTGGATATTTAGAAGTTTGTTTTTAAGGAAAAAAAATTCTGGATCAAAATCTCTTTTTTTTTCATACCGCGTCCTTACGTTTTTTTTGTACCGGTGGTCGACAATGAACATCTTCAAAAAGGTTTCAAAATGTCTGAACATACCTCACAAGTGACAATTATATGCCTTTGCGTTCATTTAGAAGTGTTTTTTAAGGAAAAGAAATTTTGGAACAAAATGCCTTTTTTTTTTTCATAACGCATCCTTACGATTTTTTTTAACGGTGGTAAAAAATGACCCTCTTCAAAAGGGTTGTGAAATGTCTGAAATACCTCACAAGTGACTATTGGATTCCTTTGGGGTTATTTAGAAGTTTTTTTAGGCTAAAAAATTTTGGACCAAAATCTCTTTTTTTTTTCATACCACGTCTTTACGATTTTTGTACCGGTGGTCAAAAATGACCCTCTTCAAAAAGCTTTCAAAATGTCTGAAATACTTCACAGGTGACTATTTCATGCCTTTTGGATTATTTAGAAGTGTTTTCAAGCAAAAAATAATTTGGACAAAAATCTCGTTTTTTTTCATACCGCGTCCTTAAGATTTTTTTTACCGGTGGTCGAAAATGACCCTCTTCAAAACGTTTCAAAATTTCTGAAATACCTCACAAATGTCTATTTGATGCCTTTGGGGTTATTTAGAAGTGTTGTAAGCAAAAAATGAGATTTTGGACCAAAATCTCATTTTTTTTCATACCGCGTCCTTACGATTTTTTTTTACTGGTGGTCGAAAATGACCCTCTTCAAAAAGGTTTCAAAATGTCTGAAATACCTCACAAGTGACTATTTGATGCCTTTGGGATTATTGGAAGGGTTTTTAAGCAAAAAAAATTTTGGACCAAATCTCATTTTTTTTCATACCGCGTCCTTACGATTTTTTGTACTGATGGTCGAAAATGAACCTCTTCAAAAAGGTTTCAAAATTTCTCAAATACCTCACAAGTGACTATTTGTTGCCTTTGGGATCATTTAGAAGTGTTTTTAAGCAAAAAAAAAATTCGGACCAAATCTCATTTTTTTTTCATACCGCGTCCCTTAAAATTTTTTGTACTGGTGGTCGAAAATGACCCCCTTCAAAATGGTGTCAAAATGTCTGAAATACCTCACAAGTGACTATTTGATGCCATTGGGATCATTAAGAAGTGTTTTACGATTTTTTTTTTACCAGTGGTCGAAATGACCCTCTTCAAAAAGGTTTCAAAATGTCTGAAATACCTCACATGTGACTATTTGATGCCTTTGGGATAACTTAGAAGTGTTTTACGATTTTTATTTTACCGGTGGTCGAAAATGAACCTCTTCAAACGGATTTCAAAATGTCTGAAATACCTCACAAGTGACTATTTGATGACTTTAGGGTTATTTAGAATTTTCTATAAGCAAAAAAAAATTTTGGCCCAAAATCTCGTTTTTTTTTTTATCGCGTCCTTACAATTTTTTTTACCGGTGGTCGAAAATGAACCCTCTTCAAAAGGGTTTCAAATAATCTGAAATACCTCACAAGTGACTATGGATTCCTTTGGGTTATTTAGAAGTGTTTTTTAAGCAAAAAAAATTTTGGACCCAAAATCTCATTTTTTTTTTCATACCGCGTCCCTTACGATTTTTTTGTACTGGTGGTCGAAAATGACCCTCTTCAAATTGGTTTCAAAATGTCTCAAATACCTCACAAGTGACTATTTTAATGCCTTTGGGATTATTAGAAGTGTTTTTAAGCAAACAAATTTTTGACCACAACTTCATTTTTTTTCATACCGTGTCCTTACGATTTTTTGTACCGGTGGTCGAAAATGACCCCTCTTCAAAAGGGTTTCAAAATGTCTGAAATACCTCACAAGTGACTGTTTGATGCCATTGGGATTATTTAGACGTTGTTTTAAGGCTAAAAACATTTTGGGCCAAAATCTCATTTTTTTCATAGCGCGTCCTTATGATTTTTTGTACCGGTGGTCGAAAATGACCCTCTTCAAAAGTTTTTCAAAATGTCTGAAATACCTCACAAGTGAATATTTGATGCCTTTGGGATAACTTAGAAGTGTTTTACGATTTTTTTTTACCGGTGGTCTAAAATAACCCTCTTCAGAAAGGTTTCAAAATCTCTTAAATACCTCACAAGTGACTATTTGATGCCTTTTGGATTATTTAGAAATGTTTTTAATCAAAAAAATATTTGGACAAAAATCTCATTTTTTTCATACCGCGTCCTTACGATTTTTTGGACTGGTGGTCGAAAATGACCCTCTTCAAAAGGGTTTCAAAATGTCTGAAATACCTCACAAGTGACTATTTTAATGCCTTTGGGATCATTTAGAAGTGTTTTAAGCAAAACAATTTTTCCACAATGTCATTTTTTTCATACCGTTGTCCTTACGATTTTTTGTACCGGTGGTCGAAAATGACCCTCTTCAAAAGGGTTTCAAAATGTCTGAAATACCTCACAAGTGACTGTTTGATGCCATTGGGATTATTTAGACGTGTGTTTTAAGGCCTAAAAACATTTTGGGCCAAAATCTCATTTTTTTCATAGCGCGTCCTTATGATTTTTTTTGTACCGGTGGTCGAAAATGACCCTCTTCAAAAGTTTTTCAAAATGTCTGAAATACCTCACAAGTGAATATTTGATGCCTTTGGGATAACTTAGAAGTGTTTTACGATTTTTTTTTACCGGTGGTCTAAAATAACCCTCTTCAGAAAGGTTTCAAAATCTCTGAAATACCTCACAAGTGACTATTTGATGCCTTTTGGATTATTTAGAAATGTTTTTAATCAAAAAAATATTTGGACAAAAATCTCATTTTTTTCATACCGCGTCCTTACGATTTTTTTGGACTGGTGGTCGAAAATGACCCTCTTCAAAAGGGTTTCAAAATGTCTGAAATACCTCACAAGTGACTATTTTAATGCCTTTGGGATCATTTAGAAGTGTTTTTAAGCAAAACAAATTTTTTCCACAATGTCATTTTTTTCATACCAAGTCCTTACGATTTTTTGTACTGGTGGTCGAAAATGACCCTCTTCAAAAGGGTTTCAAAATGTCTGAAATACCTCACAAGTGACTATTTGATGCCTTTGGGATTATTTAGAAATGTTTTTAAGCAAAAAAATATTTGGACCAAAATCTCATTTTTTTTCATACCGCGTCCTTACGATTTTTTGTACTGGTGGTCGAAAATGAACCTCTTCAAAAGGGTTTCAAAATGTCTTAAATACCTCACAAGTGACTATTTTAATGCCTTTGGGATCATTTAGAAGTGTTTTTAAGCAAAACAAATTGTTGACCACAATGTCATTTTTGTCAATACCGTTTTGTCCTTACGGTTTTTTTGTTACCGGTGGTCTAAAATGACCCTCTTCAAAAGGATTTCAAAATGTCTGAAATACCTCACAAGTGACTATTAAATGCCTTTGGGATTATTTAGAAATGTTTTTAAGCAAAAAAATATTTGAACCAAAATCTCATTTTTTTTCATACCGCGTCCTTACGATTTTTTGTATGTTTATGTTTAATTTTATGTTTACGCATTTGGCAGACGCTTTTTCCCAAAGCGACTTACAGGGGAAAACCAATTAAATCACTCAATCAATCAAATTTTATTTATATAGCGCCAGATCACAAAAAAGTTATCCCTTGACATTTTATATATAGAGTTGGTCAGAACCAGACTCTAAGTCAATTTACAGAAACCCAACAGAATCCTCCAGGAGCAAACACTTTTGACTGGTGACAGTGGCGAGGAAAAACTTCCCTTTAACAGCAGAAACCTCGAGCAGACCCAGACTCCTGGAGGATGGCCGTCTGCCTTGACCAGTTGGGGTTAAAGAGAGAGAGTAGAGAAGGGGAAAAAGAGAGAGTGATAGAGATAGGGACTGGGGGAGAGGGGGAGAAGGGGGGAGTAGGGGGAGACACATGGAGGCGGTTGAGGATAAGTGAGTGGTGATGATGAGGGCAGGGAAGAGGCCGGACCACCGCAGCAGGTCCAGAGATAATCGTGAAAGAATCTGTGGTTGTCCTGGGAAAAACCTTATTAGAATATTTAAAATGGAATGTTTGAAAGTGCTAGGAAAGGAGGTGCTCTCGGAAGAGCTGGGTCTTCAGGAGCTTCTTGAAGATAGGCAGGGATGACTCTGTTCTTGTAGCACTTGGTAGAGCGTTCCACCAACGTGGAACAACCCATGAAAAGAGCCTGGATTGTCTTGTACAAGGTCTGGGGACCACCAGACTACGTTCCCCAGACGAGCGGAGTGGTCGTGGGGCGACATAAGCTTTTATTAGTGCACCTAAGTAGACAGGAGCAGACCCACTGAGAATTTTGTAGGCTAGGATTAAAGATTTGAATTTGATGCGTGCAGCTATGGGTAGCCAGTGTAACTCAATGAGTAAGGGGGTGACATGTGCCCTTTTAGGCTGATTGAAGACCAGACGCGCTGCTGCATTCTGGACCATCTGTAGTGGTTTGACAACACAAGCTGGGAGGCCCGTTAGAAGAGCATTGCAGTAGTCAAGACGGGAGATAACCATAGTCTGCACCAGGAGCTGGTGGCCTGTTCGTTAGGTATGGCCTGATCTTTCTTAGGTTGAACAGAGTGAAACGGCATGATCGGGTGACAGAGGCAACGTGATCCGTGAAGGTCAACTGATTATCAATCATGACTCCCAGTTACGTACTACACTGGTAGGAGCCAGAGGTATGGAGTCAATAGTGATGGAGATGTCCAGCTGTATGGTTGGCTTAGCTGGGAAGACCAGCAGTTCAGTTTTGGACAGGTTCAGCTGAAGGTGATGGGCTTTCATCCATGCAGATATGTCAGAGAGACAATCTGAGATCCGCACTGAGACTGTGGAGTCATCAGGTGGGAATGACAGATAGAGCTGGGTATCATCAGCATAGCAATGATATGAGAAGCCGTGTGAGTGGATGATCTGACCGAGTGAGGTGGTGTATATGGCAAAAAGGAGGGGGCCCAACACAGAGCCTTGGGGGACCCCCGTGGTGAGGCGGTGAACTGCTGATGTGTGCCTAGCCAGGACACACTGAAGGACCCGACCAGTAAGGTAAGATTGAAACCAGGAGTGTGCGTGGCCTGTGATGCCCATGTTCCAGAGTATGGATAACAGGATATCATGATTGACAGTGTCAAATGCTGCTGATAAGTCCAGTAGAATGAGTACTGAAGACTTGGCTGCTGCTCTAGCCTCTTTCAAGGCTTCTGTCACAGACAACAGAGCCGTTTCAGTGGAGTGGCCGATTTTGAAGCCAGATTGGTTGATGTCAAGGAGGTTATTTTGGGAGAGAAATTCTGTGACCTGTTTGAAAACAGCCCTTTCGATGATCTTAGAAAGGTATGGGAGGAGTGAGACTGGTCGATAATTCTCCACTTGAGTGGGGGTGAGGGAAGGTTTTTTGAGTAGTGGTGTTACCTGCGCTTGTTTAAATACTGTAGGACATGTTCCTGAAGTCAGTGAAGCATTAATCACATGTGTGATTGGTGCTGTGATAGTAGGGGCAACAGACTGTAAGAGGTTGGATGGAATAGGGTCCAACAAGCATGTTGTAGGACGGCTAGAGGAAAGGAGTTTAGACACCTCGTTCTCTGTGAGGGGAGTAAATGAGGGGAATGACGCAGTTGGGCTTTTATCAGTTGAGTTAGTAGTAGCCATAGTCAGGGGAGATGAAGCAGTGTGTGATGATGATGATGTTGAAGAAGGAGGCGTGCAGTCTATGGGTGGATCAGTGAACTGACTGCTGATAGTAGACACTTTATTTGTGAAAAATGAAGCAAAATTGTCTGCTGTCAGATTAGTAGTGGGCGGTGGAGGTGGAGGGTTGAGTAGTGTTTTAAAGGTTGAGAATAGTTTCTTGGTGTCGGTGGCAGAATGAATTTTGTTATTATAGTAAGCCTTCTTCGCAGCAGTGACACTGGATGAGAAGGATACCAATAGTGACTGGAATGTGATCAGGTCAGAAGAGCTTTTTGTTTTGTGCCATTTTCTCTCTGCGGCTCTGAGGTTGGTACGCAGCGACCGGAGGTTATCATTGAGCCATGGGTGGGACTGGGAGGATCGAGCGGATCTAGTAGATAGAGGGCACAGATTATCCAGACAGGAGCTAAGTGTAAAGCACAGAGACTCAGTGGCATCATTAACCTCTAAGGAGGAAAAAGTGCTGGGGGGAGGGAGAGCGGAGGCTACGACAGTGGAGAAGTGGGTGGGGGACAAATTGCGGAGGTTGCGGCGGAAAGAGACCATGGGGGAGGGAGCAGAGTGTTTTTCAGGGAGAGACACACTGAACTGAATGAAATAGTGGTCAGACAGGTGTAAAGGTGTGACTGTGAGGGCATCTGTGATGCAGTTTCGGGTGAAAATGAGATCGAGCTCTTTACCAGCTTTGTGGGTTGGAGGACTGCAAACCCGCTGTAGCTCAAAAGAGAGTATTAGTGACATGAAATCTGAGAAGCTGGGATTGTCTAAGTGGATGTTCATGTCACCGAGGACTAGCATGGGGCAGTCATGCTCTGGGATGGAGGAAAGCAGAGTGTCAAGCTCATCAGGAAAATCACCCAGTTGCCCTGGTGGACGATAAATGACAATTATGTAAAGTTTGGACTGGTGCTGTCACTAGGATGGCATGGTATTCAAAGGAATTGTATTTGACTGAAGGTAGGAGTGATTGTGTTTCCATTTGTTGGAAATTAACAGACCCACACCACCTCCTCGTCCAGATGGACGAGAGGTATGAGAGAATGTGTGGCTGATAGAAAGTGCGGCTGGGGTTGCATTGTTTTCAGGCGTAATCCAGGTTTCAGTGAGAGCCAGGATGTCCAGTGTGTGATGGTTGGCATAGGCAGCAATAAAATCTGCTTTGTTCACTGCAGATTGGCAATTCCATAACCCTACAGAGAAGGACGCACCAATGACTGAGGTGTATATTAATGGGCGGAGATTGGTGATATTACGATGCCTTTTAGCAGTGTGAAACCCCATACGTGAACCGAAAATAACAGGAATAGGATGGTGACCAGTAGAGAGATTGTTCCTCAAAGGTGAGCTGGTGTGAGTGAGGGGTGTAACTGTCATTAGTGAGGGGCTGGGAGAGGAGGAGAGATCAGCTGGGGTGGTATTCAGTCTGACTACAGACTGTACAGGAGACTCTGAACGTGGTGATGTTTGATGTGACCAGCAGGGGGAGCAGGTGACTGCAGCAGAAGACGGGGAGCGTAGTCACATAGGTGTGGGTGTGGTTTTAGTCTGGACAGCGTGTTGAATGTTTTGAGCCAAGACGCTGCTGCCTAGTGTAGAGGGGTGGACGCCATCGGACTTGTAGAAGGAGGAGCGGTTCCAGAACAGATTAAAGTTATCAATAAAACTGAAGCCGTTCAGAGCAGAGGCGGACTGGAGCCAGGTGTTCAGGCTGAGGAGTCGGCTGAAACGGCCCACACCACGGGCAAAGGAGGGGAGGGGCCCGGAAATGAAAACAGCCTTCCCGGATCTTTTCAGTTTATCAAAGAGGTTTTTAAAATGAACCTTCGTCACTTCGGACTGTTGAAGAGAAGTGTCATTGAAGCCCACGTGAACTATGATCCGGGTAACGGTGGACGGCAGTGAGAGCAGCAGCTGAGGGAGTTCATGGAGGATGGAGGTGACGGTGGAACCAGGAAAACACCTGGTCATGGCGTTAAAGAAACGGACGTGACGGATGATGGAGTCCCCGAGGATAGCGGTGGTCGGAGGGAAAAGTGGTCGAGGAGACGGTGTTGAAGGTGAAGGGTTCCTGGTCTCTCTAGGTGGACATTCCACGGGTGGACCGTCGGAGTGACGGCGGACGGCCTCTCGGAGGAGGCGGCGCCGGGCAGAGGAGCGGACCGAGGAGCGGGGACCCTTGTTCGACGGCTTCACAGGAGGACCGGCTTTAGGACCGTCGCCGGTAATCAGTTCGGTGGCAGCCACGGAGTCAGAAGGAGCCGGTTCCGGGACAGAGCCAGGTGGGATGGGGGGCACACCAGCCGCGGGGGGAGGAGCCGGAGCGTCCTCCACGGACAGGACGGCGAAGCGGTTTGATGTGCTGATGGTCGGCGGTGGTGAGTCTTTGCTGGTGTTCTTTTTGCGGCCACGAATCACCACTTCAGACCAGGGTGTAGAACACGGGGGGCGAGAACAGGCAGAGGAAGGATCCCATAACACCGTATCATCACAGGAGGCTTTGGGCTTCTCTGCGCTTTTCAGGAACAGACTGGACAGTGTGGGAAGGCGGCTGGAGAAACCACAGAGCTGGGCATTTTTCTCCTCGAGTTCTGCAGAGAGGCGCAGTATTTCCTCTTTGAGGTCCGCGATAGTTTGGTAAGCCTTTACCAGGGTTTTGTTGGCTTCGACAAGAGGACTATCTCCGGCTGATGAGGATGACGCCATGGTGGAAACAGCGAGATACCGGGCAGAGCGCGGGAAGCGGTGGGTGACAACCAGAGGTAAGGATCCACTGACAATACTAACCTGTCCAGATGGAGGTTTGGATTGATGGCGTCAAGTTAAAAAGACACGGTTAAGAGGTTAGGTTCAAGTGAGTAAGCGTTGAAAGGCAAGAAATAAGTAGTTAAAAGGCTGGATTTCTAGGAGTAGATCCGCCGGCGGTTTGACAGACGCCACGCATGCGCGTTATATTTAATATAAAATCTGCATTTGTACTGGTGGTCGAAAATGACCCTCTTCAAAAGGGTTTCAAAATGTCTGAAATACCTCACAAGTGACTATTTTAATGCCTTTGGGATCATTTAGAAGTGTTTTTAAGCAAAACAAATTTTTGACCAAAATGTCATTTTTTTCATACCGTGTCCTTACGATTTTTTATACCGGTGGTCGAAAATGACCCTCTTCAAAAGGGTTTCAAAATGTCTAAAATACCTCACAAGTGACTATTTGATGCCATTGGGATTATTTAGAAGTGTTTTTAGGCTAAAAACATTTTGGACCAAAATCTCATTTTTTTTCATACCGCGTCCTTACGATTTTTTTTACTGGTAGTCGAAAATGACCCTCTTCAAAAGGATTTCAAAATGTCTGAAATACCTCACAAGTGACTATTTGATGCGATTGGGAGTATTTAGAATTTTTTTTAAGCAAAAAAAATTTTTGACCAAAATCTAATTTTTTTTTTCATACCGCGTCCTTACAATTTTTTGTACTGGTGGTCGACAATGAACCTCTTCAAAAGGGTTTCAAAATGTCTGAAATACCTCACAAGTGACTATTTGAGTCCATTGGGATTGTTTAGAATTGTTTTTAGGCAAAAAATAATTTTGGACCAAAATCTCATTTTTTTTCATACCGCATCCTATACCTTTTTTTTTTTGTACCGGTGGTCGAAAATGACCCTCTTCAAAAAGGTTTCAAAACATCTTAAATACCTCACAAGTGACTATTTGATGCCTTTGGGATTATTTAGAAGTGTTTTTAAGCAAAACAAATTTTGTACCAAAATCTCATTTTTTTCATACTGCGTCCTTACGATTTTTTGTACAGGTGGTCAAAAATGACCCTCTTCAAAAAGGGTTTCAAAATGTCTGAAATACCTCACAAGTGACTATTTGATGCCTTTGGGGTTATTTAGAAGTGTTTTTAAGCAAAAAAAATTTTGGACCAAAATCTAATTTTTTTTCATACCGCGTCCTTACAATTTTTTGTACCGGTGTTCGAAAATGACCCTCTTCAAAAGGGCTTCAAAATTTCTGAAATACCTCACAAGTGACAATTTGATTCTTTTGGGATTATTTAGAAGGGTTTTTACGCAAAAAAAATTTTGGACCAAAATCTCATTTTTTTTTCATACTGCGTCCTTACGATTTTTTGTACCGATGGTCGAAAATGACTCCCTTCAAAGGGGTTTCAAAATGTCTGAAAAACCTCACAACTGACTATTTTATGCCTTTGGGGTTATTTAGAAGTGTTTTCATGCAAAAAAAAATTTGGACCAAAATCTTTTTTTTTTTCATACCGCGTCCTTACGATTTTTTGTACCCGTGGTAAAAAAAAGGCCCTCTTCTAAAGGGTTTCAAAATGTCTGAAATACTTCACAAGTGACGATTTGATGCCTTTGGGATTATTTAGAAGTGTTTTTAAGGAAAAAAATTTTTGGACCAAAATCTCATTTTTTTTCATACCGTGTCCTTACAATTTTTTGTACCGGTGGTCGAAAATTACTCTCTTCAAATGGGTTTCAAAATTTCTGAAATACTTCACAAGTGAATATTTGATGCCTTTGGAATTATTTAGAAGCATTTTTAAGCAAAAAAAAATTTGGAAAAAAAATTCATTTTTTTTCATACCGCGTCCTTACGAATTTTTGTACCGGTGGTCGAAAATGACCCTTTTCAAAATGCTTTCAAAATGTCTGAAATACCTTACAGGTGACTATTTGATGCCTTTGGGATTATTTAGAAGTGTTTTTAAGCAAAAAAAATTTTGGAGCAAAATCTCATTTTTTTTTCATACCGCGTCCAATAAGAAGAGGGAAGTGGCGTTGGATAGGTCACAATTTCTGAAAGCCACATACCTCCATCACCAGAAAAGTTTTTGACTGGAACCCCCAGGGGAAAAGAAAAAGAGGACGGCCACGATTGTGTTTGAGAAGAGGTTTCACAAAAGATCTATCCCACACCAACACCTCATTAAAAGAGGCAAAGAAGACCGCCTGTGACCGCAGGAGATGGAGATCCTTCACCGAGGCCCTGTACTCCAGAGTGGGCGAAGAGGATTAAGTCAAGTTAAGTCAAATTTTAAGCAAAAAAAAAAAGTTGGACAAAATTTTTTTTTTTTTTTTCCGGACCACATACGCCCCCCTTATGATTTTCTCTGTCAGTAGTCGAAAATGGCCTTTTTTGTTTATATAACGAATTGTTGTTTTCAGCTGTTGATGAAGAAAAAAATCAATTTTCTGAGTATATTTTCTCCCGGACAAACAGTATGAATGTTTTTGATGAGACTCATTCTATCTAAAAAAGATCAAATCTTCTGCATCTTACATGTTTTTTTTTTTATTTTTAATAAGTAGAGACAAATGCATGTGTTTTAATTCTGCATATGGGAAACTGAAATCTACACCTACGTTCTAAATAAAAGGGAGTTGACATTTATCTGCCTGCTTGGATGAACTGATGAAAAACTAACCATGTACAGTAAAAAAGAAAAGTGAGCATTGAGATGCATGAAGAACAGCCGTTCATCTGAGTTGATAACTGAGTCATAACTGAAGCCAATGGAGATGTCAGTGAAGATTCATAGCTCTGAGGGAACATGGTCCACCAGGTTCAACTGTACTGAGGCGACAAGGGCTGACATTTTACACAGAAGTTTGTTCATTAAATCAGGTTGCAAACATAGAGGCACTGAGTGCAGCCGCAGCATTTTGGGAGTTTTCAGGTGTGTACAATGTTTTTAAACTTTTTTTTTTTTTTTTTTTCCATAAAGACCTACTTTTATATCAGTCCCCACATGACATTTTCTCTATATCTAACCTTTCTTAACCCTTGTGTGGTGTTCAGATTTTTGTTATTCAGCCAGTGTTTGTGGGTTTTTAATTTAACATAATCAAACAATTTTATGTTAAAATACTCAACAGATGTTTACTTCATCCCAATTACAGGTAACATCAAAAGCATATATGTTTAATATTTATCTTTTGCCTTTACTAGATCAGATTTATTAATTATAGTGCTACTTGTTTTTATTTTATTATTATTATTATTTTTTAATACAATGTAATATAATCAAAATATGTGTGGAAGAGGATTAGGGCCAATGGAGAAAAAAAGAAAATTAAGGTCCAACATATTTTTTTTTCTTATTATTTTGAGGGGGAAAAAAAGTCTGAATTCTGACTTTTTTCTCAAACTAAAATAAAAACATATATCGGAACCTTTTTTTTTTTTTTTTTTTTTTTTAACGATTTGAGTTCCTTTATCATTATTTATGGTTTCTGTTTTTGATTTTCTTTTATGTTTTTCCTTATTTGTTATTTATTGATTTTTTTTTTTTTTTTTTTTGGCCTGTGGGTTGGGTGGGTGGGAAGGGATGTGTGTTGACAGTCAGATATGTCATTTTTGATTGAGCATTGACTGTTATTAATTGATATGTCTGTTGTGTTCATTGAAAATGTTCAATAAATATAGTTGGGGGAAAAAAACATGTATTGGAGCTTGATTTATTTATTTATTTATTTATTTATTTATTAATTTATTCAGTGGACCTAATCCTTTTCTTTAAGATATGAGGAAAAAAATTCACCAAAAAAAAAAAAAAAGAATTACTCATCATTTTTATTTTAATTATAGTGCTACTTGTTTTTATTATTATTATTATTATTATTATTATTATTATTATTATTATTATTATTATTATTATTATTATTTTTAATACAATGTAATGTAATCAAGATATGTGTGGAAGTGGATTAGGGCCAATGGAGAAAAAAAAAATTAAGGTCCAATATATTTTTTCTTATTATTCTGAGGAAAAAAAAGTCTGAATTCCGACTTTTTTCTCAAACTAATAATAAAAATATATATTGGAACTTTTACTTTTATGATTTGAGTTCCTTTATCATTATTTATGGTTTCTGTTTTTGATTTTCTTTTATGTTTTTCCTTATTTTTTTATTTATTGATTTTTTTTTTTTTTTTTTTGGCCTGTGGGTTGGGTGGGTGGCATGTTCTAACCTGAAGAAAAAAAAAACAAAACGCCCCACTTTTTCAGAAACACTGTGTTAAAGAGAGAGAGGATAAAGAAAGAGAAAAAGAGAGAGCGATAGAGATAGAGACTGAGGGAGTAGGGAGAGACACATGAAGGCAGTTGAGGATAAGTGAGTGATGATGATGAAGGCAGGAGAGAGGCAGGACCACCGCAGCAGGTTCAGAGACAATCCTGGGAAAATCTGTGACAATCCTGGGAAAAACCTTATTAAAATATTTAAAATTGAATGTCTGACAGTGCTAGGACAGGAGGTGCTCTCGGAAGAGCTGGGCTTCTTGAAGATAGGCCTCTGTCCTCGTAGTGCTCGGTAGAACGTTCCACCATTTTTACATATTAATGCAAAATTTCATATATTAGTGGAAATATTCTTCTAATTGTACAAACTTGTCTACTTTATCCTCAACAGCAGATGGAGAAGTCCTATTCAGATCCTTTCATTGAAGTAAAATGAAAATACTCCACTACTGGCCACTTTATTAGCAGAGCCGCCGGGATGAAACCCAAGGTAGGCAGCTGCCAAGGGCCCCCTTGCTGAAGAGGGCCCCCGATGGCTGCATGGTCATTTATCTGTACAACTTATTAAAAACCATCACCATGGGATCTCACCTGCGTGTTTTTCTTTTTTTTTCAGGTTAGAACGTGTAGCAGGTGGAACAAATGTTTTAGCGTTGGAGCATCCTGGATTCATTTTAGGGACGTACAACAAAACAACTAGAAGCACTCGGAGAGCACAGACCTCCGCCAAGGCAGATCAGTGCCCCCCCCACCCCCGATCACCACCAAAATTTCATCATTTGTTCCTTGTGCCAGTATCAACATTTCCTGGAATTTTCATCCAAATCCATCCATAACTTTTTGAATTATCTTGCTAACAGACAGACAAACCAACGCCGACAAAAACATAACCTCCTTGGCGAAGGTAAAAAACAAAAAAAACAAAAAACAAAATGTGCAGTGTTTCTGTTTTTGACCAGTTTATACTTTAACCCTTTCATGCATGAATTATGAAAGCCTTAATCAAGATTTTTTTCCTGGGTGTTTTTATTCGTCTTTAGGCATGAAAAAAAACAATGCGATAGAATTATTTTTATGAACCTATTCTTCAGTAAGTTACAAAAATGTCCGCTCAGCTGCGCAGCATAAATTTAATTTTTTGAAGCTAAGAAATATATATTTGAAATAATATACTGTGTTGAAACTATGAAAGAAAAACATTTTTAAAGCAGCTAATCTGGTGTTTTCTCACATTTTATATTCTAATACTAATTATGGAGATAAAACGCAAAAAAAAAAAAAAAAAATTGTTTGAGAAAATTAGCAGTTGATTTACACTCAAACATGTTAGTGCAGATCAGCAAAGTTACAGTAATGGTCTGAATGTCAGTGTAGATGATGCATGAGCGTCCACTGTGTTGGTTGATTTCCTCTTAAGATCCAGTAAAGTGAAAATCTTTAGCTTTTTTACATTAAATAGTCATGTTGATTGGAAACTGCATAATGCAACAGTTTTTTCAGGTATATTTTTAAAAATTATTTTCATTTATTTATTTTTTAATGGAATGTCCTTTGCAATGAACATCTTTTTTTTTTTTTTTATTAAAACAATCAAACTTTAGTCCCCTGTAGAGGAAAAAAATGCATTGCTGGGTCTCAGGAGGATATGAAATTAACCCTTTCATGCATAGTGGACAGTTACTCTACAGCTTTACTCTTGTATATTCATGGGTTTTGTTGTTTTAGTTCCATATCAACCAACACAGTGGACACTTATGCATCATCTCATAAACTGCAATTCATACCGTTATTGTAACTTTGCTGTTCTTGATTGATTCTTGAGTGGAAATCAATCATTAATATTTATTTTTTGCATATTATCTCCATGAAGTGAGTAATAACTACAGGGTGTCCCATAAGTCTCCATACATAGGAAAAATAAATGTTTCTTGACATAAACCATTTTTATTTATATAATATGACTGCCATTTTGTCGGGAACACATTTCAATGCGTGTCTGCTGAAGAACTATAAAGAAGAAATATAAAGAAATACATGTTAGAACCATATATGTATGGAATGTATTATGTCTCCTATGTATGGAGACTTATGGGACACCCTGTTGAGCCGCATTATGTAATAAATTCCCATTATGTAATAAAAGTTTAAAATGTAATAAGAATTTCACGTCATCTTGTAATAAAGCCGCGTTATGTTTTGTAATAAACTACCTCAATGCATTAAGTAGTAAATTTTTTCACATTATGTAGTAAGTTATTACAATTTGAGAAATTTATTACAAAATACACTGGACACATTTTTATTTTCAGGAAAATCTAATGTGCTAAATTAATCTTTAAACTGTGTGGTTAAAGTTCTGATTCCATTACCTGTAGCTCCTGTGACTAATGTCTTCTAAATTGCCCTGAAATTATATTAATTTGGATTGTTATTACATAATGAACCATGTTATTAAATTTTTTAAAATAAAAATGTGTCAAGTGCATTTTGTAATAAATTTCTCAAATTGTAATAACTTACTACATAATGTGAAAAAATTTACTATATAATGCGTTGACGTAGTTTATTACAAAATGTGTCAGTTTATTACATAATGCGGCTTTATTACAAGATGACGTGACATTCTTATTACATTTTGAACTTTTATTACATAATGGGAATTTATTACATAATGCGGCTCAACACACCCTGTAGTATTAGAATATGTTAAAATGTGAGAAAACATCAGATTAAACATGGTTTCATTTCACTGTTTTCATATCACTTTATGATATTGGGTTTTAAATACATGTTTCTTTGCTTCAAGAATAAAATTCATGGTGTAGCTGAGTGGACATTTTTGTAACTCCATGAAAAACAGGTTGATTTAAAAAAAAAAAAAAAAAAATTCAATCACATTGTTTGTTTTTTTTTCATGCCTAAAGAGGAATAAAAACACTCAGGAAAAAAAAAAATATTGATTAAGGTTCTTATAATTCATGCATGAAAGGGTTAAAACAAATAAACCCATGAACAGCTGAAGAATAGCTGTCCACTGGAGTGACCACTATGCATGAAAGGGTTAATGTTCTGAGATATGCAATGAAAACAGGTTCAATGCAGCAACTGATAT
The DNA here is from genome assembly GCF_902148855.1 of Sphaeramia orbicularis. Lineage (NCBI taxonomy): Eukaryota > Metazoa > Chordata > Actinopteri > Kurtiformes > Apogonidae > Sphaeramia > Sphaeramia orbicularis. The sequence continues at coordinate 26,709,066 of NC_043974.1, forward strand.
TGTTAAAATGTTCATCTTTGTTACCAAAATTTGTTTCTGTTCTAAAGAAAAACTAACTTTATTGTCATAGTTGTAAGATAATTGCAGATTTCCTATTTTTATTTGGAAAAATATTGCCTCAGGAAGCAGTCTGGTTGAGTTTATTTGTATTATTCAAGCAAAAATCGAAATAATTTTTAATTTGCACAATGAATTATTCAAGGAAAAGCAAAAAGTATTGTTAAGATATTGATGTTTCTTTCAGTAAAAGTTATAATTGCACCACTGTTACAATGTTGTTAGGGTTGAAGGAGACTTTTTGTCCTCCAAAGAGGGAAAAGTTTGAGAACCACTACCCTATATGAACATGTATCGCGAATAAAAGTCCATTTCCCACGAGCCCAAACCAGGATGCATTTCTCTGCTTAATCCGAGAAGGTTTTAAAAGAGTTTATTGAGCTTAAGAAGAATTACAATGTTCTCTATCCATAAAGGAACACTTGATCCTTCAGTTTATCACAAAACACTCAAAATCAACACATTCGGAGACACAGGGTAGTGAGTAAACAAGAAACTGCAAATATAATCTGATAAATGCTGATATTTTTTATAGATTTGATTCTGAAATGTAGAATAAGAATAAAGTTAAAGATTACATTTATTCTCACAGTTTTGTTCACTGTGTTGCAGAGAAGACTTATTTTTTTGGCCCTGCATCTACACAAAAGCAACTCTGATAATAATAATAATCATTAATATGTAAATGCAGTACTAATGTAAGGAATAATTGCATGAGATTTCATTAAGACGGGTCAATGTTATACAGTTTTGTTTTTCCCAGCATCCATTATAGGACAAACATGATACATAAAACATAAATGCACTGTATATAAGAGAAAGAAAAAAAGAAAAAGGCCACAAGGATTAAAATACTGCATAAGCAACAGATTGAATCGACGTTGTTTGGTTTTAGAATAAAGTGGCTTTTCCTTGTTTTGTTGATTAAACTGGGAGTTGAGTAAGTTGTTAAATTTCTATTAAAAAATGTTAATCGTTTTTGTGGTTGTCATGTTGTTACCGAGCCCATCTGTCGGTTAAATTCCCTGAAAACCAGAACATTCGCTTTCCTTCATTGGTGTGAACACGGAGGAGAAAAATGAGAAGACAGTGGAGGTCTGGAGGGTAGTTAGATGAGGGTAAGACAGAACGAAACGAAGGCATTTGTACCCTGAGTGTTAGTTTAAATCTGGTCATACTGGTGGGTCTGGATGAGCTGGGAACAGGGCCACCACATGTTCCACATTATCAGCATTTAGACCAGGGGTGTCAAACATGCGGCCCTCCAAAGGGTCCAGTTTGGCCCCTGGGATGTTTTTGCCAAGTGCAAAAATTTCACAATCTTGAATTGAATTAAGCAAAAAAAAAATTTAGCTTGAATTAAGGAAAACATCTTGAATTAAGGCAAAAAAAAAAAAAAAAAAAAAATCAATTAAGTAAAAAAAAATCTCAAATTTAGCAAAAATTCTTGAATTTAGCCAAAAAAAAACTTTAATTAAGTAAAAAAAAAAATCTTCAATTAAGTTAAAAAAAACTTAAATGAATAAATAATTAATTATTTATTGTGTTACAAAACATTATGTACAATAATTTTGCTCTCTTATAACAATAAAATTGTGCACATGTTTTCACGCTCATTGGGTCGCCATTTTATCAGTTTTTATCCAATTTTCTTCAAATTTGGAGGATTGCAAGATCTAGTAATAAGAAACATTTTGGGAATGGTTTTGGGGGTATCTTTTTGCAATACTGATTAATAACTGATACAAATATACATGTACACCTTGATTGTGATCAGGCCGTGTATAAACGGAGGTTACGCAGCGACAACATGAGCCAAAGGAAAAAGGTAAACAGACAATGAAATGAAGGATAGCAGCATGTGACCTATTTTATAGGCTTGTTAGCTCCCACATTAGGACAGCTAACGCTGACACTGTAGGCGTTGCCATGGTAACAAGACAAGACCAGATGTTCTGAAAAATGACAGGAAGTGTACGTCATCATAATGTACATAATGTACTCCGAAAGAAATCAAATAATGGACTGAAACATGGAAACAAGGGTTTTTCAATTATCGCATTTTTGATGTGCATGTAAACGCATCACATCTGACTACGGAAATAATCAGATTACTCCCAATTATCAAATTTTTATGGACATGTAAACGGGCTCAATGTTATGAATACAGTAAGTCACATATTAATAAGTTATTCTGTGAAAACTAACATAATTAATTAACTATCAGAGTTAATAATCAGAGTGACATCATCTAATTCGTTACATTTCATTAATTTTGTTTTAATTGGACAATAAACATCAACTATTCGTCATTTAATATCATTTAATTCAACACAATGGAATTGATGTAATGCACATTCTGTTCATATTGTTGATTAGTTTGGTTCGTTTTTGGTAATACCTGTTTTTGTTCATTGTTTTGGTGATTTTTGTCGTTTTGTTGGTTACTTTGTTCATTTTTCTTCATTTTGTTGAGTGTTTTTGGTGATATTTCTTGTTTTTGTTGATTACTTTTGTCATTTTGTTCAGAACTTTGTTCATTTTTCTTTTATTTGTACATTATTTTTGCCAGTTTGGGTAATATTTGTTGGTTTTATAGATTATTTTGGTAATTTTGTTGCTCACTTTGTATTTCATTTTGTTGAGCGTTTTTGGTAATATTTCATGTTTTTTGATTACTTTTGTCATTTTGTTCATTGCTTTTTCATTTTTCTTTTATGTCTGCATGATTTTTGACTGTTTTTGGTAATATTTGTGACATTTATATTTTGTTTTGGTCATTTTGTTGATTACTTTGTCCATTTTTCTTCATTTTGTTGGCTGCTTTTGCCAGTTTTCTGTGAACTTTGTTGTTTTTGTTGATTGTTTTTGTCATTTTGGTCATTTTAAGTTTCAAGTTTGTTCATTTTTCTTGATTAGTTGACTATTTTGTCAGTTTTTCACAATATTTTTTGCTTTTATATTTTGTTTTGGTCATTTGATTAATTACTTTGTCCATTTTTCTTCATTTTGCTGACAGTTTTTTTCAGTTATTAGTCATATTTGCTGTTTTTGTTGATCGGTTTTGTCAATTTGGTCTATTTTTCTTAATTCTGTTGACTGTTTTTGTCAGTTTGTTTTGTATTAACTGTGGTTTTGTTGATTATTTTGTTCATTTTATTCATCATATTGTCCATCATTGTTCGGTTTTGTTGATTTAGTACTGAAGATTCTCTGATTCACTTAAAATAGATGTCATTTAAGTGTCATTTGAGTTCTTATTAAACCTCCTTATCTTTGTTACATTCAGAATCAGAAACAAAATAAACTTGTGTTTTTGATCAATAAGACAGTATATCCGTCCAGTATCCGGGTGGACTTTTTTCGCACACTTTGCACTTCGTGGTAAAAAAAATTCATATTATTTTTCACAATTTAAATAAGGTTAGAATTTAAAAGTTGTTCATTTGTGCATGATCTTTAAAATTCTGCCCACCAACTAAAATCTGCACATTGTAAACAAAAGAAAACTATAAGACTAGCATCTGTCTCCCAAGTTTGCCTAAAACGCACTATTTCTTCCATAAAACCACTGTTTTTGATCCAAAGCCATTAAGGCATAAATCCTGTTTTTACTGATATCTGGGCTTCATTTGAGAGGTGAGGGTCTAAATTAATTTATTAACATCGTTAATGTTGCTGTTAATCGTTGACATATGCCAGGCTGCAAAAATCGAATAATATGTAATCCAATTTTTATGTAGTATTTTGAAAAAAAATCATATTTTGTGTTTTTTGCATCAAAAAATGTAGTGACATCATGATGAAAAGAGATCGTTTAAAGGGTTAAAAAAAAAAAAAAGTAAAAATGAATGATTATTTGATATGTATGATTAGGGCTGACCTTGATTTACAAAAATTAAATCAAAAAATAAATCATTATATAATATTTAATAGTTTGATTTATAGGTGTGCATTTTTCGCACACTTGGTGACAGATGCTAGTATTTTTGAACATTTGACCTAGCGTCAAAAATAATAATGCAAAATTAACCAATGTTGGAGTTAATCATTGACATATGTCAGGATGAAAAAATCAAATAATGTGTGATCCACTTTCGATGTAGTAGTGTATTGAAAAAAAATATTTTTGTGTTTTTTGCATCCAAAAAATGGTTTGTTTACATTGCACACATGGCCTTTAAAGGGTTAAAAAATGTGAAAATTATTGTGTATTTGGTATTTTTTTATTTACAGCTCAAGTTGATGAAATAGAAAAAAGTGTAAAAGAATTAAAAACAAACTGAAAATTTTTTTGACATTATTCCACAAGTGTACCAAAAATGCACACTTGGTGCTTAGTAAGGGCCTTACTGGACGGGATACCGGAGGGATGTCTAAATGTAAGCCTTCATTTCATCATTGATAACATGTCCCACATTGTATCAAGCAGTCATTTAGTCCCACATATGTTTTGATGTGATGTTTTTGCTCTTAAGATAAGAGTTCAAACTGTTATTCTGCAAATGCATTATGCACATGTATTCACAAATATACAAAATGAATGCAGCGTCAGCAGACATGCATGGATACAAACACAGCACATGCAAAAATATAATGAGACAGGCTGGCAAAAAGGAGCAAAGTGAGGGTGGAGAAGGCAGACAGCCTGCACAGAACAGACACATTCCTGCAGAAAAGCACAAAACGAAAGGAGGGTGGGGGGTGCAAGAGGCACATCAAGGTGTGTGTTTGATAGAGACAGAAGGAAAGGAGGCAAGAGAGTGATAGCGCTTTGGTGGGGAGTTGAAGACCACATACTCGCACAGCCTACGCAAGCGGGATAGCAAACTGAGAAAGGAAGAAGAGGGATTGAAGAGGGATGAAAAGGGTGGGAGAGGAAAAAAAAAGAAAACACCAAAGAGAGGGAGGGGTGAAGACGAGGAAGACCACATGTTCACATCACACCATTTTGGAACAGCTCAGAGAGATGGGAAGTAGAGAAACCGCCAAGAGAGGAGAGGAAATAGAAAGGGAGGGGGGTGTTCACAGTAACAGATAAAATAAAGAGCATATGGAGGGAAAAGGAAAGGCTGAAACACGGGAGATGGAGGCGAGAGAAGAGAGAACGAGGCAGGGTACCAGCAGCAGCAAGAGTGAAAATGGGGGAGAGGAGAAGAAGGGGATGGGGGGGGTGGAGAGCTGCTGCGAGCGAGTCTGACTGCATGCTCATAACACATTATGGCTATTATTAGACAGAGAGGAGAGGTAGACTGAGGGGGGCCTTGTGGGAGGAATGAGGAGGAAAAGAGGGAGGAGGAGGAGGAGGAGGAGGAAGAGGAAGAGGAGGAGGGGGCTGGAGTAGTAGCACCACCGAGCTGGAGGATGAGACGAGATGCATGTGTGGATGTATGCAAAATGCAAAAGAGGAAGGGGAGGATGGAGTTTAACTAAGACCAAAGGGGACAGGGGTGGGTGGGTGGGTGGGGGGAGAAAAGAAAGAAAGGAAGAAAGCAAACTACAGAGGGAAAATATTGCAGAAGACAGATGGGATGAAAAGGGAGGGTGCGATCAGTGTGTTATTTTAGAGTGAACCAAAGCTTGTCCGGTTATGTCACTTCAGATTTGTTATGTATTCCTCACTTCCCCGACTCCTCAGTCCTTCCCTCCTTCCTTTTACCTCATCCTTCGCTCCACTGCCTACAACCCCACTCTATGAGAGGTTCCACAGTGGGCTGCTGCTGCTGCTGCTGTTGGTACTGATGCTGCTGCTGTGAGAAGCCAGAAGTGCGGTTTTTCCATGCACCTCCTTTTTTTTTCCTCTCCGTCGCCCCGGCTCGTCTCCGTCTTCTGTCCAGAACTGAGTGTTCCGAGACGTCGACGAACGTTCCAGACGGTGATGTGAGGGAATATGTAAAAGGCTGACACGACTGGCAGGAGCTAACTCAGGGGTGTCAAACTCACTTTAGTTCAGGGGCTACATTAAGCCCAACTTGATCTCAAGTGGGCCGGACTAGTAAAATAATAACAGTGAAAAAAGTAAAATTTTATTATGGTCAGGTTTACATCTACAAAGTTACCTTAAAAATCTGAATAACATGAACAACTTGAATTGTCTTAAGAAAACTTTAAACTCAACTTTAACCCTTTTATGCATGAATTACGAGAACCTTAGTTGAGTTTTTTTCCTGAGTGTTTTTATTCCTCTTTAGGCATGAAAAAAACAATACGATTGAAATTTTTTTTATGAACCTATTTTTCATGGAGATACAAAAATGTCCACTCAGCTGGACACCAATTTTTGAAGCAAAAAATCATGTATTTAAAACCTATCATCAGAAAGTGACAAACTGCATGAAAACTATGAAATAAAAACATTTTTCATGCAGCTAATCTGATGTTTTCTTACATTTTAACGTACTCTAATACTAGTTATTACTAACTTCATGCAGACAATATGCAAAAAAAAAACAAACCTTTTTGATTAAGAAAACTGTCGATTACAGTCTAATAACAATTAGCAATTGATTGAACACATGTTACTGCAGATCAGGTTCATCAACCTGATCTGCAAAGTTACAGTAATGGAATGAATTCCAATGTATTATGGGAGGATGCATAAATGTCCACTGTGTCAGCTGATGTGGAACTAAAACAACAAAACCCATGAATATACAAAAGAAGAGCTGTAGAATAACTGTCCACTGTAGTGACCACTGTGCATGAAAGGGTTAAATCAATGTGCATCTCAGTGGAATGGTTTAGCACAGTGTTTCTCAAAAAGTGGGGCGGGTCCCCCGGGGGGGCGCGAAGGCTTGCCAGGGGGGGCATGGGATCATTCCTAGGTGTTTATTTTTTCTTCAGGTTAGAACATGTAGCAGGTGGAACTAATGTTTTAGCGCTGGAGCACCCTGGACTCATTTTAGGGACGTACAACAAACACATCTACTGCCATGGTGATCTGTGACTAGACTAGACCAAGAGGTTAGGTTTGGAGAGTGGACAAGGACTGGACTGGAAAAAAAAAGTGCAATGTTTCTGTTTTTGCACAGTTTGTACAGTTTGCACTTTGATGTTCTCAGATGTGCAACATAAACGGGCTCATTGCAGCCACTGATATTGTTAAAATGTTCATCTTTGTTACCAAAATGTGTTTGTTGTTCTAAAAAAAAAGTACCTTATTGTCATAGTTGTAAGATAATTACACATTTCCTATTTTTATTTTGAAAAATAATGTCTCAGGGAGCAGTATTGTTGAGTTCATTTGTATTGTTCAATCAAAAATCTATGTTATTTTTAATTTGCACAACAAATTATTCAAGGAAAAGCCAAAAGTATTCTTACGATATTGATGTTTCTTTCAATAAAAGTAATAATTGCACCACAGGTACAATGCTGTTGGGGTTGAGGGGGGCTTGGAGATTTTTCGGGCTCCAAAGGGGGGCCCGACAGAAAAAGATTGAGAACCACTGGTTTAGCAGATGAATTAAAAGAGTGTGCAAACATTTTTCAGTTTAAAAGAATGTTTAAAAAGGAGGAGATGCAGTGACATTGATGCTCTAAACAGTGTGGGAGCCGTTAGGGGGGAGTGGGTATAGGGTCAGAGTGTGTTTATGTGTGTTTATGTTGTCTTGTGAGGATGTGATATTGTAATGTTCTGTAGTGATCTATAACAGGGGTGTCAAACTCATGTTAGTTCAGGGGCCACATAAAACCCAATATGACCTGCAGTGGGCCGGATGATTAAAATAATAACACAATAATACAAAAATAATGTCAATTCCAAAATTTGTATGTCTAATTTCTATGTTTTAGAGTGAAAAAAGTAAAATTGTGTTATCAAATTTTGTACATCCTTTAAAAAAATGTGGAAAAACATGAACAACCATGACCAAAATGAAATTTATTAAGAAAAAAAGTGCAATTTTAACAATTTATGCCATTATTTGGCCTCAGCTTCTCATTTTTACATGTTCATTACAATGTACAGATCACAGTGGACCTACAAATACACAAAACATTTAATAACAGACAGAATATTGGTACAATTACTCTTAATTCTCTTAAGACATTTCAGGTTGTTCATATTTGTTCAGGTTTTTCACATTTTTTGTAAAAGCCTAGTTTGTAAATGTTAACATTTTTGTGTAATTTTACTGTTTTTTAAACTAAAACAAAGACAAAAAATTGTGGTTTTCATTATTTATAGGTTATTATGATAGTATTTTACTGGTCTGACCCACTTTAGATGGAATTAACCTAAAATTATTTTGACATCCTTCATTGTTAATATCTTCGGTGTAATTTTTGCATTTCACAAATTCATCCCGCGGGCCAGATTAGACCCTTTGGTGGGCCAGATTTGGCCCCCAGGCCGCATGTTTGACACCTGTAAGCTAACTATACCACACACAAGCAAATTCAGCACAGTTCCAACATTAAAACCAGGACTTATTTATGCTTGGAAAGTTCAAGGTCTCCCTCTGGAAACTGTGTTCTGCTTTAACAAACCACTTCTGAAAAGGTTTAAATGCAATTAATTTAAATTTCATCAAAAACCTCCTTCCCCCTCTCAGGCTCTGCGCTATAAACTTCAGACGTATATTGTGATTTTCCCTGCTGAATTCTATAAATTTCCACAAAGGGGAAGAAAGTAGGTGAGATTCTTGACACGCGCATTTTCACAAGTTTCCCTCACACTTGCAGAGTACTGTTATGGATCCGGGCCTGAAAAATGGGGCTTAATTTTACCAATTATAAGTGAGCTTTACTCAAATAAACTTTTCCAAATGTCTGCTAATCCGCTTTGTCTTTTGGGTATTTCTGAGAAATCAAGAGCTGTTGCCTTGATGTGGAGCTCCAGTGGGTTTTTCTCCTTGTTTTTGTCTGAGGTTTGATGGCCTTATTTAAAGCTGTGGACCCACTGCACCACCAAGTGGCCAGAGGAGTCCACACGAGAAACAAAAGCTGGTTATGCAAAGTTTGCTTGATGTAAGAAGAGGCCTGCTCAGTCATTCATGCATACTGGAATTCCTCTCACTAGTAAAATGCTAATTACCATGGACATTTCTGCCCACAGCTCCTCTGGGTAATTTAACATTTAACATGAATTGATAGGCTGCCGCAAATTAGTGGCAAATTACAGCAAATCAACAGAAAATGGCTGCAAATTCTGCACATCTCACTCAATGTTTACGCCTCCAGAAGGTTTGGGTTTTAACCTCTTTCCAACAGTTAACAGGTTTCCTCTGTTTGTCCCTGCGGTCCTTCTAATTCCAGGGGAAGGCGTTGGGCAAACAGCCGCAGGTGTAGCCAGGAGCTCTGCAAGGTAAAAATAAATAAATTAAATAAATAAATATAAAAAAAAGACAAACCCAGAATCTTTACAGGAATATCAAGCTTCAGGAAAACTGTCCAACACAGGCAGCTGATAGTGAGGAAAAGGTAGGCAAGCAAACATGTGCAAACACACACACACCAATAAACCTGCCAACACGGCTGACAAAACACACAAGTGCGGGCACACGAAGTGACTTCAGATGCCATATTGGACGGAGACGGTAGTAGTTCTGGAAGACCGCAGTGACCATACTCAGATCCAGCAGGTAGATTCATCCTGATTAGAAAAGTAAACAACAGACGAGAGCAGGTCATTAAAATGTACTGATTTTTTTCCTTTTGAGTGCATGTATAACACTGCCTCCTGCAGGACAGATCAGTGAAGTGCACCACAGGATTTTAACCATCTTCTATGGCAGTTCCCAAATGATTTTTTTTCTATCTATTTAATCATTCTTAACTGATTTATCACCATTTATTATAATATTATCCTCTGTATTTTGTGTTTTTTTTCAGTGTAGATCATGTATTTTCCTATATGTAATTTTCTGATCATAAAAGCTAGGATTAAAGTTGTGTTTTATTGTATCAGAAACAGGGAAAACTGAAGAAAAACTAACTTTTTTCAAATATATATATATAATTAATTGAACATAAAACAAGTGTCCATCCACTGTCATTGGGTTTTACTGATGAATCAATGTTATAGATCAGGGGTGTCAAACTCATTTTAGTTCAGGGGCCACATTCAGCTAAATTTGATCTGAAGTGGACCGAACTAGTAAAATAATAACATAATAATATAGAAATTATGACAACTCCAAACTTTTCTCTATGTTTTAGAGCGAAAAAAGTTAATTTACATTATGAGAAGGTTTACATCTACAAACTATCCTTTCAAACAGTGTGATTAACATGAACAAACTGAAAAAATAAGTGTAATTTTACTAATATTCTGCCTCAGTTTATCATTTCCACATGTACATTATAACTTACAGATCACAGTGGATCTACAAATACACAAAACATTTAGTAACAGGCAGAATATTGTTCAAATTGTACTTCCTTCTCTTAAGACATTTCAGCTTGTTCACATTTGTTCAAGTTATTCACATTTTTTGCAAAATTAAACTTTGTTTTAGTGTAAACGCATGAAAATATTTACATTTACAAAGAGAAAAATTTGGAGTTGTCATTATTTATGGTATTTTGATAGTATTTTACTGGTCCCGCTCACTGGAGAGTGAATAGTTCTGAATGTGGAACCTGAAATGAAAGGACTGTTAATATCTTAGTGTAATTTCTGCATTTCTCAAATTCCTCCCAAGAGCCAGATTGGACCCTTTGGCAGGCAACACCAATTTTTCTCTTTGATTTCATGCAAAACACATTAAATTATGAAAAAGTTTACATTAACAAACTATCCTTTAACAATAAAATGTGAATAACCTGAACAAATCTGGGCAACCTGAAGTGTCTAAAGAAAATTAAGTGCAATTTTAACAATATTCTGCTTGTTACTCAATGTTTTGTGCCTTTGTAGATCTGATCTGTAATGCCTATGTATAAATGATAAGTCGAGGTCTAATATTGATAAAAATTTTACTTAAATTTCTTAACAAATTTCATTTTTTTTCAGGTTATTCACATCCTTTTTGTTTGGATAGTTTGTAAATGTAAATATTGGCATAACTGAATGTCATTTTTTGCACTAAAACATTTTGGAGTTGTCATTATTTATTGGCTATCATGCTATTATTTTATTGGTCCGGCCCACTTCAGATTAAATTGGGCTGAATGTGGCCCCCGGAAGAAAATGAGTTTGACGCCCCTGGCATAAGCATTGTTTTTGATGACTTTTGATGGTCTAATAATTTTTTTCCGTGACTGTAGAACAACTGTTCATCGTTGACAGTCTTGCACATTTAACGTCTTATTTATCTCTGGTAGTTTTGCACATGTCATAAACTGTTTACCTCTAACAGTTTGCACAATTACCCAGATATTACATATTTCTGAAAATATGTAAATATATATTTTTCTTAATAACACTGGTTTAGATATTTTTTTTAGATTTGTATTCCATATTTTCTTTTCTGTCTGTTTTAGTCACATGATACACACAGGAGTTAGTAGTTGATTGTGTAACTATTATTTTTGATGACTTTTGATGGTCTAATAATTTTTTCCGTGACTGTATGCAGGATTGTTTTTATGTAGTATTAATATCCTAATAGATTTGATGGATATAACCACCTGATATCCTCTCAAACAGAATGATAAATGTGATAATACTAATTGTTTACAACTTTATGTTTTGGTGGAGTTTAACTGCACTTATGCAACTTTCTATGTCTACACCACCACAATTCCAAGGCAAGTATTGATGAGTTTTGATGGTTTAATAATTTTTTCCGCGACTGTATTTAGGGCTCTGACTCTATATCCTCCTGAGACCCAGCAATGCATTTTTGTCCTCTGTAGGGGACAAAAGTGTTACAGTTTCACTTCAAAAATGCTGTCCATTGCAAAGGACATTCCATTAATAAATAAATAAATTAAAAAAAATTTTTTTTTAAATGTATCTGAAAAAACTGTTGCATTGCGCAGTCTCCAATCAAGACAATTTTTTAATGTAAAATAGCTAAAAATATTCTCTTTCCTGGGTCTCAGGAGGATTTGTATAGTATTCTTCTGCACAGATCTGCTGCCCTCTAGTGTTGGACCTTAAATCCTGCAGCGTCAGACTGATGGAGCCACTGGTTTCTTCTCCGACAGATCTGTGCAGGAGCAGGAAATCTGACGTGGATTTTGTTTTGTGTGAAGCCGTCACATTGATCCGCTGTTCCACTCCTAACTTGAATCAGAAGGATGTGAGTCGGGTTTGCCGTTTGATTGTTAAAAATGAAACAGCAGATGAAGACACAGGTATATAGCTCGCAGGCGGTCCCATGGGGAGCATAAAATCTAGTGAAATGTTCCACTTCCAGACGCAGAAGAATGAGGTGATGCAAACCTTTGTTAAGAGGCTTTTGTTGGAGATGTAAATCAGACGAGTTCACATATACAGTAACCTACAGGAGATAATTACATACTTTAGATGCTGATAGATGGCTTCCAGGAACCCTTTTCCGCCCTCCATTGACATGCTCTGAGCGTTTGGAGAACATCTATGAAAGACAAGCCTTTGGAGCGACACAAGCATGTCATATCAGTTTAACTCCACGCTGCTGCTCCTGAAACACTTATGCAAAAAACAAAAGGAAAGCACATCCACAGACATCCCATTACATAACCACAAACAGGATTCTTTTAGCTTTAGATTTCAATATTTGTCACAACCAGACTGTTCTTGGCACTTCCTGAATATTTTATGTGAAGTAGGACAACCTGAGATTGATGCGTGGTATTATCAGAAAGAAAAAAAAAGAACAAATTAGAAACACAAGCACATCAAACAGTGAATAAACAGAGCGTCTTCACTGATTTACTGTGCAGTAGAATGGGTTTAACAGATTAAATAAGGTTGACCAAATGGCTGTAGCACCGATAAACCATGATTTATTTACTGAAGTGTTTATGGTGGCTGATATTACAGTATTTACCAAAAACAAGCACCAAGTTGCACATTAATGCCTCCAGTAAAAGTACTTTTTACTGTGTATAAAAACATTAACCTATTAACCTATTGGCCTATTAACTGTTCTCAACATTTAACCTTCTGTAAATGATTTATGATTTACAATATTATTCTGTGAATTTTGCTTTTCTTTCAGTGAGAATTAGGTATTTTCATACATTTAAATGAAAAGCTCTGAGTGAATTCAGTAGGTTTTACATGAGAAAACCAGAAAATGAAGCAAAAGTGACTTTTATGGCAAAATAAGTCATAAAAACAAGCATCCACAACAGGGGTGTCAAACTCATTTTAGTTCAGGGGCCACATACAGCCTAATATGATATAAAGTGGGTCGGACCAGGAAAATAATGTAAATAATAGGATAAGAACTTATAAATAATATCAATTCCAAAGTTTTCTCAATGTTTTTGAGTGAAAAAAGTAAAATTCCGTAATGAAAATGTTTACATCTACGAACCGTACTTGAACATAACATGAACAAATATGAACCTGAAAATTCTGAAGAAAAATAAGTGTAATTTCAACAATATTACACCTCAGTTTATCATTTATACATATGCACCACAACTTACAGCTAACGTTAACGTTTAATAATAGGCAGAATATTTTTTAAAATACATAGTTCTCTTAAGACAGTTTAGGTTGTTCATATTTTTTGTGAAAGGCTAGTCTGTAAATGTAAACATGTTTGTGTAATTTTACTTTTTTGACACTAAAACAAAAAGAAAAATTAGCTTTTTTCATTATTTATAGGTTATTATGATAGTATTTTACTGGTCTGATCCACTTTAGATTGAACATCCTTGATTGTTAATATCTTCAGTGTAATTTTTAGATTTCATAAATTCATCTCAAGGGCCGGATTGGACCCTTTGGCGGGCTGGATTTGGACCCCGGGCCGCGTGTTTGACACCTGTGATCTACAACCATTGTTGTTTATCAAAGTCCATGGGTTTTACTGGTGAATGAATGAGAAAATGCATTTTTAAGTGAATTATTCCAGACTGTGGATAGGATTAATGTCTCAAAAGTTATTACACATCTTATATCTGTAGATGCTTTTGGTCGCTGGTGGCTGTTTAGGTCTCACAGGGTTAAATCATACCTTTAACAGACTGTTAACAAAAAAGTCTTTCATATCTCTATGGTGGCTGATATTACAGTAATTACCAAAAACAAGCACCAAGTTATACATTAATGCCTTCAGTAAAAGTACTTTTTACTGTGTAAGACCAAGGCCTATTAACTGTTCTCAACATTTAACCTTCTGTAAATGATTTATCATCATTTGTTACAATATTATCCTGTGAATTTAGCATTTTCTTTCAGTGAGAATTAGGTATTTTCATATATGTAAATTAAAAGCTCTGAGTGAATTCAGTGGTAATTACATGAGAAAACAGGAAAATGAAGCAAAAGTGACTTTTTTTTTTTTTTTAGCAAAAACAAGCATCTATGACCATCGTCCTTTATCGAAGTACATGGGTTTTACTGGTGAATCAATGAGAAAATGAATTTTTGGTTGGGTTGGTATTAGGGCTGAAAGATATATCGTTATCGTATCGCTATCGAGATATGAACATTCAAGATATTAATATCGAAAAAGCAACGATATAAACGATATAAATTTCCCCCGTGCTCGCCCTGCATGTACAGCTCTGGAAGTCACAACAAATTTAATTTATTTGTACTTTATGTTAATGTTGAAGACTGGCAGTGAGTTCTTATAAATAAAACTGCACTTTCCATATTCTTTTGTATTATGATGTTAGTATCTTTCTGAAAAATGCTTGGTTTTCACCGAACCCGTAGTCATATCATATCATATCGATATCAAGATATCTGGCATGAATATCGAGATATGAAATTTTGTCCATATCGTTCAGCCCTAGTTGGTGTGGGGGTCGCCATCGGTTCTTGGGGGGGGGGTGTTATTTTGTGTCACAAAATCTTGTGTCATAAAATGTGAATTTTTCTTGCTTTTCTTTTTTTGTATTGTACATTTGGAGAAGCACAATGAAAATTTATCAAAAATAAATAAATAAATAAAAATCTGAACTTTTACCTACTTTTCTTAAAATGTAACCACAACCACATTCTGGATCACTGGCAATATATTATAAACCTAATATGGTCTGAATTCAACCTATAGTTTTGCTGCTGCAGACATTTAAAATTTCACCCATTTTAAGTAAATGGGGAAAAAAAAGATTTTAAAAATTCATAAAAAATTTGAACAATTAAAATTTATCAAAAATAAATAAATAAATAAAATCCATAAAAAAATTTGAACTTTTACCTACTTTTCTCAAAATGTAACATCTCTTCTGGATCACTGGCAATATATTATAATCCTCATTTGGTCTGAATTCAACCAATAGTTTTGCTGCTACAGACATTAGAAATTTCCCCCATTATAAGTAAATGGGGGAAAAAAAAAAGATTTTAAAAATTCATAAAAAATTTTTACTTTGACCTACTTTTCCCAAGATTTAATGACACCTATTCTGGGTCACTGGCAATCTATAAACTCAATTTGGTATGAATTCAATTAATAGTTTTGCTGCAAGAGTGTTAACAAAGAAAGAAACGAACAAAACCAAAAACACTACCCCTTGCCTCCCCTTCGGGGGTGGGGGGGATGGTGGAGATAAATCATTATGAGATACAGTTGAGTTAAAAACCCCACAACACCAGAGCCTGGTATACCAAGCGGATTGACTTTATTTGTATCTTCCATGATAATTAATTGTCATCATCATTGCCAGGTTCGCATCAGTTAACAGTGTTATTGCCACCAGCGTCATTACCCTCACCGTCATCCTCCAAATGATATAATTACATTATCTTAAACAGGCCAGTGACAACAGCTATTATCTGGTGTGATATTGACAATCTCATTATCAGTTACATATTAATTAGCTTAAATATTGAGGACATTTTGCTCAAAGGTGCTTAAACAGAAAGCCCATTCCTGGCTTTACACATCACTGTGTAAGACAATAATGTTATTGTATGTGACATTATTGTTTTAATTCCATAGAGGCTGCATGTACATAACAACTACACTGTGATAACAATTCATTTGTTTGACAGCTCACATGTAATCCAGCAGCATTAAATATTTAGCGAGTAGAGTAGAATGAGGATCCTGAAGGTGTGTGTGTAAATAGGTAAGTTTTGTTAAGACTAAGCCAGATGTTTTACCCGGCTGTAACTTTTTATAGCGTTCAGATCCAATGGAGATGCTCAGCTAACAATCAGGCGACATGGTTGGCATTAACCAAAGTGTCTTATTAAAAGTTGAGTCTCTTTGATCATGAAATAAGCCTCGACCCGTACGTGAAATATCTGCTCCTTAATTAGACTGAAAATTTCTTTCCTGACACAAAAGGTCACACGGTAATGAGCGAATTAGCAGTATTTGATTTTATGGACATGCAGAAATTATGCTCCCGTCACAGCCACGCTGCAGATTTGTGTTTAGTTTTTTTTTGGATGCTGCTGCGTTATCTTTGACATGCAACAAGACTGACGCACAGCTGCTCATTATTCCAGTGCGAAAGTGAAAGGGCACTAGTACCAGCTCTGATACTGGGATCAGCGGATATGGCAGCTGTTCAAAGATCTCAGCCAGACTTGTCAATGCACTGGAGTTCACACCAGGGCGCCTGGTGAATAAGATAAAAGAGCAACCTGAACTGTTTGGGGTCAGTCAGATAGAAGAATGATCCATGGAAGCTGATTTCGAAGAGTTCACATTAAATAACTGGACGAACGCTGTAAAAAATAAAATAAAGATAAATATTTTTTTTTTTTACAGATTTTCTACTTGTCACCTGATAGTTTGTAGTATCCGCATTGGGATAATCGGAGTGTTTCTGGAAATTAAAGCAGAAACGCAGCTGGAGTTCACGTGATTTCAAGTCAAACCAATTGGAGACATGTTTTTTACAGTGTTTGGTATGACTACTCAACTCATCCCATGACCACAAGAAAAACAGTAACAGTATTGACAACAATACATTGGTCATATTTGCTAGAGCATTTTATAACAGTGTCAAGTATGAGAAGAAAAATAGTCAAGTGACGCTGATAAAAAAGAAAGTCTCAATGGCGTTATTGTGATCCCAGATGTAAAAACAATTAAACAGATTTTTTTTTTTTTTTCTTAATGGTAAAACTCAACACCTTCCTCTCTAGCGATGTATGTGGAGTTTGTGTCATGTATTGCAGCAAAAGCCAGACAACGAGTGAAGCAGATGAAGATTCAGTCACGTTTTACCTCAAAGTGACTGAAGCTCCATGTGCTCGTGTTTATAGATTCCGAAAGCTGCTCAGCAACAAATACAGTTCCAGCCAGAAAAGCAGAGATATGGGCAATACCGCTGTGCAACACATTCAGTTATGGATAAATAAATAAATAAACAAATAAAAAAAAAGATACACAGAGGCCTAGGAGATGAATGCACAATCACATCAGACTGTTCCACTCTTTGTAGATTGAAACTTTTAGCTAGATTTCATTCAGCCGCTGCATCGATCCATTAAAGTCACAGCAGGTGTGTGTTCTTTTGTACCAGCTGCCAAAGATAAGTTACTGATTTTTACACTACTGACTGGGCTGAGAGTGGATGTGGAACAGGCGTCACATCTCAATCCCAAACATCAACACAGCAGCTGTTTCCTAGCCTTTTTTTTTTTTTTTTTTTTTTCTTTTTTGTTATAATAAATAAGCCACTGCTGCCTTCTAGTGCGTAAAGTGTTTGAATTTTAAGTATACAGTTAAAGGGGCTATATGGAGTATTTGTACTTTCAGATATTAGAAAAATTGGCTAAAATTATCACTAGAGTATTTATAAGAATAAATAGCTCTGATGTTCTGCCAGTGTAATAAACTGTAGAGATATGAGCTAAACAGATGGGGATGTATGTGACCACTAGAGGGAGTATTGAGTCACTGGAAAACTAACACCATAGAGCATTTAAACAGTGTATAGAGCAGTGTTTTTCACGTGGGGTCACCTGGAATTCAAATGGGGTCGCCTGAAGTTTCTAGCAATTGATTCAAAAAAAAAAAAATGTAATGATTCAATATGTTATTATAATTAAAACACCGCACACTTTTCCTTATAAAAATTTTAAAAAGGTGCACTATATACATTATATAGCCTAAATGTTGTCTAAAATTAATGTTTATTTGCAACATAGTATAACAAACTATTACATGATTGAAAACAAATTAATTTTAGCAAAAAAAAAAAAAAAGTCTCCGTTTTGAATTTCTGGGCTCGCCATTAATATGTGATGTTAAAATGGGGCCACAAGCCAAAAAAAGGTTGGGAACCACTGGTAGAGAGTGACCAGATAGGATGAGAACCATTAAGAAACAACTTTTACAGTCAAAGACAGTGACCAAGTGATATTGAACACAGCTCTAAATGAAAAGACTAGAGTCCATACATGTCAGCGTTTTTTTCTACATGGGTGGGTTTGATTCTGAGGCTTATGAGGGTATACAGTCGCGGAAAAAATTATTAGACCATCAAGTCATCAAAAACAATAGGCATGTTGTCATGTTAGTCACACTAACGCCTGTGTGTATCATGTGACTAAAACAGACGCCACCTTATTCTTACTAGGTGGAAGGAACCTACCCCACCTTCTGTTGGACATTGGGTCAGAGAAGTGATCTCCAATCTTAAACTCAAAAAAATCTGATATACATTACGTGGATCTGAACAGAAGTTTCATAAAGTGTGGAAATCTTTCTTAATATTTTTTGACAATCCTACGACGCATGTACAAGGCCCTTAACAAGTTAAGATGTATGTGCGTATGTAACACTCTGATATGTAATCTTATTTATATCTACAGTGCCATTTTGTATATTCACATAGATCTGGTGACAGCAAGGGGTTTGGGGTTCAGTGGGTTTTGTTTGATTTTTTTCTTTTTTTCTTTTCTTTATTTATGTGTGTGAACACCTGTGTGTATTCTGTATTTTGAAATTTAATAAACATATCTAAACAGGAGAAAAAAAAACATGGAATGCCTAAAAGCACTGTTTTTGTCAGTACAATGCCATAGATATTGATGTAAGAACTGAAGTGATTTTGGTTATTATCAAGAAAACATGGAAAATGGATAGATATCAGCTCTGAAATTAAACTCTTATGAGCTATTTTTGTTGTTATTATTATGTCTAAAAAAAAAAAAGTATGTTTCGTTGTACCAGGCATTAAAATGAACAAGAAATTGAAGAAAACAAGGGTGGTCTAATAACGTTTTCTGCGACTGTAAAGTTATTACGTGACGTTATTGTCTTTGCTAAGTTGCTAAGTTTGTTGAAACTGAGACAGTTCTGACCTTGTTCGGATGAGTCCAAACAGATCTTTAGTGCAGATATTGACAACACAACCTGGACAGAAAACAGAGATTTGTGGTTTTACTGTGGCTGTTTTCTGTCTAAAACAGAGCTACGCTAACAGAGCTATCATGTAAACTGTCAGCTGTGTGTGAAGATTGTCAGACAATGTCAAAATTAGGGATGTAACGATTACTGGCATAACGATAAACTGCGGTAAAATTGCAGGCGGCTAGTATTACCGTTTAAATTGTAATTATCATGATAACCATGTTTGATTACTGCACTTTTAGGGGAGAAAACGCCTATGTAAAGTTCTGCTTTTATGTCAAATATTTGAGTATAGTTTTAATTTATTACAATTTTAATTTTATATACCCAATATTTGGAACCAGTATTCAGTACTTTGAAAAGGTTCGTTAAGCATCTGTGTGCTATTTATGCAATCAATTATATACATTTTTCAAATCGGATTTTAGATATTTTTTGTGTTGTTTGTCCTTTTGTGTTGATATAGTAGGTTAAAGTGAAAAAAATTACAGACAGTTGATATAAATGAAGTTGTGCTGAAAAAAAAAAATCCCAAACATGGGTATAGTAAACATTTGTTTATATAGTATATAAAGGCAAAATTAAAGGACTGAAAAACGGACAAAATAGACTCAGACCACTAAGGATTAATATTTGAATGTTTCTGCCAAGAGAAAGTACATTGTGCCAATTATTTTATTTGGTTGTTTTTTTGTTTTTTTTTTTTCAAAATACAATTTGGTTAAATTATTTCAGTGTGTATTACTACTTTTTGAACATTCTGAGCACAGTTTCAACAATACCGCGATAACAATGATAACCGTGATAATTTTGGTCACAATAACCGCGATATGAAATTTTCATATCGTTACATCCCTAGTCAAAATAATCAGCTATGAGTTATAGTTTGAAAAAGAAAACTCGATGATACTATAATAAAGATGTGTAAACGATGAGCTTTATACTTGATTCAGTTGAGAGTTTGGAATATTAATACTACATATAACCCCTTTAACTATTGCACCTACTTGCCGGTGGACTCTGACTACTGTCATTCACCAAAATTAAAATGGAACAGATGTAGCCGTCTATATTTGTGTGTATTTCTTCAGTCCATTGTTGTATAATAACACGTTTGGAATGAAGCCCAATCCAGCAACACAGAAAAGTTACATGGATGTCCAACTGTATCAGCAAATAATGTGCATATATATGAATGTGCACAGGCTTTTTCTCTTTTTTTACGTCTTTTTTTTTTTTTTGCTTTGGAATGTTCATGGATTTGTATTCGTATGTGTGGCACCAGAATGCAGCATTAACTGAAATCCTGAGAAACATAAGTTGGCAACGTCGGACGCAAAGGCAACATAGCGGGACAGATTCATGCTTTCAGTGTGAGTGCGCGTTCGTGTTAAAGAGTCTGGGGGCGATTATGGGTATTAATGTCACTCTAGTCTAAAATAAGCTGTTATAATTGTTGCTTTACTGCTGTGACTAAACATGCAAGAGCACATAAGTGTGTTATTCGTGTAAGACATCATGGGCACGAAGTAGTTCTCTTGGCACACCTGAAGCAGCTGAGGACACACTTTTGACACAATCTGAGATAATAAAACAGCGTAAAAAAAAAAAAAAAAAAAAAAAAAATCATCACGTATGAGTGAAATAAAACTGTAAAATCAATTATTAAATGAGAATTTTTACATCTTGCAAAGACATTTATATTCTTAAAAATCACCTTAACAGCCTGGAATAATAAAAGACTGCAGATGACAAATAAGTGATAAATTACAGACAGGAGTCTTGCCATTTTTGCTGTTAAAACTGTAAAGCAGTCCGATGTTGATTGGAGCTCTAATTTCTGGTTTTGGTAACGACACCGTATGCACAAAAATGCATACAGAGCACGTATTTTCCAAAGCTTATTACAACTAAACAAAAATAACAGAAGTGATTAGACGATCAACATGATCTTAAATTAAACGAACATATAAGTGGATTCAGTGCTTTTTTTTATGCTTCTTTTCGTTAAAGGACGTCAATGGAGACAATTTTCGCCACAAGTCAAGAGACTGAGATGATTTATAGCTGTAAAAATAATTGTCTTTGTATCTCACATTTTCACTCCTTTGCTTTTCTGTGGCTCTGAACAAAACACCTCCCCGTCTTCTTTTCCAGTCCTCTCGGTGGCGTAGAAACACATGTCCTTGTCGCGGTTTTGTTTTCCGTGTCAGTGTTCAGTGTCCATCGTTTCGTCCTCTAGTTTCCTTGTGCCGAGTTCAGATTCCCCCGAAGCTACCGAAGGTCAATGAACGAGAATCAGTGTATGTGAATGTGTGCCGATGTGTGTGAGAGCATATATGTGAGTCCCGTCCGCCGAACCAGGTCATCACTCCTGCTCTACTTTTTCTTTGCACAAATTTTGTTTCTAGAGCGTTCCCCCCTGTCTCTGCTGAATCCAGGTTGACTGTTTTTTGTTTTTTTTTTTGTTTTTTTTTTTTTGTTACTATACGTGTACCCATCTATCATTCATCAGGCGTGCGAAGCGGGTTGTTTTTCCCCCCCTTCTGTCAACGCCACATGTGACGGATTTCTTCAGAACTCCATTGGTTTCGTGTGCTTTTTGAGTCAGAAGGATGCAGGTAGAGAACGAGGGAGACCCTTCCATCAGTGCAAAGTGGCTGAAGTGACCTTTGGAGGGTTGGGAATACTCTAAACTATTCTAACTGCTTCTTGCTACAGTAGCAGATTATGTGCTTTGTAATGTATGTATATGCCTCGAATGACTGCTGAAGTGTGTTATGTTTCTCACCTATCGAGTTAATCCCTGCTGGTTTGAAAACACTTCTTGTCCACGCTCTGTGTCTGAAATTTATGTTCATGAATCTTTTCTTTTTGGCACGGCAGTCATGTTTGCTACATTACATTGCTATTAGTAAAATACCTGAACGATACCTGTTGTAAGGTTACATGCATCTCTATGCCAGCTAAGGTTTATATTTTTACACCGAGGCAATGTTTCAGAGAGCATTGTTGCTTATTTGCAGGTGACTTAAAGAAGAGGAGGTAGCAGTGTGGCACGCTTTGGCCAATCTTGATCTATTGCAGGCTTGTGTTTTACTGATCATCACCATCATTATTATTGATTATTGGTTTTTGCACTGAAGGGTTTATTATTTACACAGTCATCAGGAGTTTTACTGTCTACACTAAACACAAAGCAATTAAAAAGTCCGATTTTGGGTGAGCTGAGGTTGACAGCTGTAATTTGTACTCCCATGCAGTCCAATATTCTGGACATAAGTGAGACAAAGAGATGAATAACCATGCCTCAACTCTTTCTCTGATATATACGTATTGATACTGAAAGAATGCCTTTTGGATATTTTGATTTTTTTTTCTTTTTCTTTAGTGCGTAGGGCTATTTTTGGGTACAAAAACTGTATTCTACTGCACAACTACACAGGCATAAAAAGTGAAAATTATCTTACTGTATGTGATGATCACACCCTGTGTTAGCAACCTCTGCCTGAAAACTCAACACCGATTTCCTCCACTGATCATAGAAACGGACTTAAATACATATGCGTGTGTGTGTATGGTTTATAAATAGGGATGAACGGATACCAATACCAGCATTGGGTGTCAGGCTCGATACTCAGCATGTGTACTTGTACTCATACTTGTAAATGTATAACCACACCGATACCACTTACGGCAGCGTGACATTCGCAATTAAGTGAAGCAGGAGGAGTAATGTTAGCAGTGAGGAGATTTCTCAAAATAAATGACGATGACAAAAGTAACGTTAAAGACACAGACGGATACGGACGCAAAATTCTGTCCGTCCTCTGTGTACATTCCATCCATTTTCCAGGTGCTCACGGATGCGTACCCAGATGGAGAATACCACCGGGAACCGTGGAGGTAGAGGATCTGTTCAAAGAGCGACTGTGTGAGTTAGAGAAAAACTACTGACAGATTTATCACAACTACCCTCATCAATATCAACATTAGTATCCACATTAGTGTTACATCCGTCGTCTCCATGTTTATTATTACTGACTTTCTTCTTCTCAAAAAACTTTACTTTTCTTCATGGTATTTGGCCAGTATGGTTATTTAAGAGTGACGCCCTCTGGTAGATTGATTGAGAAACGCTCATTCCAACACATTAAATGTCAATAGCAGCACTTTGTTCCAGTCAGACTAATGACAACGACAATAAAGCACATTTTCAAAAATAACTTAGAACTGTAACGGTATTATTAAGTACTCATATCGGTACTTGGTATCAGCAAGTACTCAAATGTAAGTACTTGTACTTGTACTCGGTCTGGAAAAAAGTGGTATCGGTGCATCCCTATTTATAAAGATACAATCCTAGGGATGTTCAAAGTGGCGTGACCGTAATGAAATGTAATCCTGTAGCACAATAATGTATCATATAACCAGCGCTCTAAAAGGAGGAGAAAGGGAGGAGCGAAGGAACGAAGGAGAAGTGACAACATGATGAAAAAAAAAAAAAAAAACACAGAAGAGGGGAAGATAATGATGGATGCACTTGATCTATTTTAGTACAGCACTCTCAGGATACATGTCAGAGATGCACAAAATGTGTTCTATGACAAGACTGAGTGTACAGTATTGGCTGCGACTCCACTATGAGCTAAAAACTAGCGTCAGCATGTTAACACAGAATGATTACACTAAACAGAATATTAACCAAACCTGACCTGGGGATGCGACTAAAAGGAAAACATGCGTATACACAGTTTTAAGCCAATTCATGAGACAATTGTTGGCAAATACTTGCGCTAAATAAATTAATAATCCTTCATCTAAGGCTAAAAATGCCTCATGTGTTGCTCAGAATTAGCCTTAGGCACTTGATAGCAGTTAGCATATTTTCATGGGAGGAACAGAAAGAAGAAGGAGAAAGGAGCGAAGAAAATGTAATAACCTGGAGGGAGAATGGCAGGTAGGAACGCTAAAAAAATAAGTGTGTGTGTGTGTGTGTTTCATCAGCTCCATTTCAGTAATGGATCGAGAGCAGCGGGGAAGCTAACGGTGAAGCAAGCAGTAAGATACCGTCAGGAGACTAAGGGGGGGGTAATCAATGTTTCCTCTCATTTCACTGGCTTTTCCTTTTGATGGTTTAGCGTTGGATGCTGTGCTGTAAGTCGTACAACAAATCTTAAAAGACGTGAGAAAGAGCTCATTTGTTGTCAACATTGCCCTCGTTGGATTCTTCTGGCACACTGTGAAAATTCGTTTGATGTTTGGTTGGTTTTAGGTCAGAGAGCTGCTACTCACAGGGTGTCTGGGCTCGGTGATAAATCCTGATTTTTTCCACCTCCTCTTGAGTCTGTTTGATAAAAATGCTCTGTATTTTTTTAATTCGCATGTATTCCACTTTAAATGGAAAATAAGATTTGGGATAATCTGGTCACTATTCTGTCCGTCTGCTTTGTCTCTTTTCCCTGCTACATCACTGAGGCACACCAATACTATGTTCTTACTGTTGCACATTTAATGTTGAAATCCTTTGTGTGTATCCTTGTTTTGTCTTTTCTTTTTTTTTCTGAAATAACCAGAAATTCTTCCCTTGCTTGATATACTTCTACAAAATCCCACTGAAATCTACCCTTTTCCATGTCCATTTCTATAAAATACCCGCTAACACTGCTCTCCAAGCTGCTATCTTTAAACTAGTTTCTCCTCCTTCCTGTGCTCTTGCATAGATTAATCTGGAAATAGACATTCCTACATTTTTTAACCGTTCTGCTTGTCATTCTTCCCATCTGTCACTCTCATCCCACAATGCATTCTGTTCACATCTTCAATCTCAGACATCTTCAGCAAAGTCTGCAATTGCCAAGATTTTACTGCTGCCTCTCATTGCCAGATTGTGTCCTATCTTCACTATTTCGTTCCTTCTCAGCCCTCGTCTACCTGTGATCCATTTATTCTGCCATTCAGAGTGTGCACCGCATCTTAACCGTCCAAACATTTGCGTTCTTCTCTTCTTACAGTCTTTTCTTTTCTTACTTTATCATACTTGTCTGTGGTTTACATTACTATCAACCGACTCATCCCTTCAACCGCACTCCTTTTCATTCTTCTTCCTTCTTTTCCCTCACACACACACACTGATCCGCTCTTGTTTCCGTTCGTTTATCTCCCTCGGCCTCTGCCCGTACCTTCTTGCGCTAACTGTGTTTGTTTCCTCACATGTCATCTCCAGCATGGCAGCTCTCCTCTCCGTGGATAATAAGAACAGGGAAGAAGAATGCGTCCTGGTAGGAAGGAGGCCGATCCCTGTCGCCCTCCCTCCCTTCCACCGCCCCTCCACTCTCTTGCTCTGCTTCCTCATCACATTCTCTTCCTCCTCTTCCCCTCTCTTCTCTCCTCCTCACCACCTCCTCTTGTTCTTCCTCCTCATCGTCATCGTCTCCCTCTCCTTCTAGCACTCCTCTGGTCTCTTCGTTATCCTGTCTCGCTCCTAACCCTAGGAATCCTCCGCTGCTGCCCCCTCCTCCCCCTCCTCCTCCACTACCTCCTCCATCTTCCCTGCTTCCTCCCAGACCTCCCCCCATACTTCGGGAGTGGAACAGGCTGTTCTGACGCCCACTTCCGAGCCTCCCTAATGAGAACCCGCTCCGACTCAGCACCAGCCTCCCTCCGATGCCCCCGCTCCCTTGCCCTGCCGCCCTAATCCCTGCCACGGTAGCGTTCAGGAGGGCTGTCGTACCCATCGGGGCTCTTAGCCGGGATGGAAGACTGGAACTCGACGTGGTCCTCCGGCACCGAGGGCAGCTCTGGAGTAGATATGCCGAGTTGAACACCACAGGCAGAGCTAACGGGGGTGGGTTGGTGCTCTGAATTGGGGTGGTACCTGGCCCAGAGACGGGTGTGGTGGTAGTGGGGTTTGTCCCCCCACTTGTGTCCAAGTCCATGAGGAGGGCTTCGGAGTAGCTCGGGACCATTTGTTGGTTACAACGAATGTGCCATTCCAATTCTGTCATGTCCACTGTGTTGACCCGGGAGATGGCTCTATAGCTTGTCCCATTTAGACCCATTCCAATCCCAATTCCTCCTGGGTGGATTCCATTCTCAGTCCCGCCATCAGTCCCGTCTCTTCCACCTCCGCCCGGCCCTCCTCCTCCACCGCCGCCTCCCCCGCCTCCAGAATCCTCATCCTCTCCGAACAGCTTCTCCACGTGGTAGTGGACGTACGCTGTGCGATATTCAGACACGACCCGCAGCGGCCATGACAGGAGGAACGCTGAGGCCAGCCAGAACACCCTGTGTCTGGAAAACCACGGCTGATGAGCAGGATCAGGGAATGCCAAGATGTGTTCACGGAAGTCCACGTTTTTCAAGTGCATTCCTTCCCGGGCTTCCATGTAGTCATCAAGACCCTCATTCTCACCGAAGAAGCGTGCTCGCTTGGTAGGGCAGAAAATGAGATGCAGAGAATTAAAGAAAAGCAGAGAATTTAAGATGTGTTAAGACCATATTAAAAAAAAATCTAACAAGAGGGATTCTCCATGTTACAAAGGAATTAGACAACCAGAACTGCTTGCAAAGTAAATTAAATTATTTGCTCATGTTCCTCTCAGGCAGGATCTCAATTTCAATTTGCCCACATTAGATTAAAGTAATGTTAATAGAAACCATTTTTTGTTGAGGGAAGATGCCATGTGACACAACAGTTGGTATGATTATGTTGTTTAGTTATAAGATCATCAATCTTTTTTCAGCAAAAACACATTTACGAATGAGACTGAAATGTATTTAACGTCATTCAAATGACATTAACTTCATAACAATTTTCAAGACCCACCAAAATCATATTGAAAGAGATTATAGGGTCTAAAATTCAGATTACTGGATTCTAGATTATTTAAGAATACAGAAACCCTGTTAACCATAATTTAGCCCCCTTGTGTTTTCATCGATTCAAATTAAAGCATTTGTTCTTACCAACTTCAATTTAACTGAATATTTTAAAAACAATAAATACTAATAATATGTATATTTCCGTTACTTTCATAACAACATAAAACATTAAATGCATTGTTTTGTGTGAGAGCTTACCTGAGTGAGGTAGGCAGCTTCAGCACGTGCACTGGAGAAGCTGAACAAGCACAACAATACGTTAAAACCCATTTGACTACTAGTAAATAATTAACAATGTTTATGTAAAAATAGCTTAAGACCTAGTCAGAGCTCTTTGTGTAGTAGTGCACTGCCTTGGTTAAACTGACAAAGAAAAATGTGCACATTGCACAAGTCCTACACACATGTAGTTTCTTTCATTTCCATATTCTGATGTGTTACTGTACAATGTCTGACCTGAAACACTTTGTGAAGCGCAGGCGAACAGCGGGATGCAGCTGAAGATCCAGCAGCTCCTTTGAAACATCTTTGACACCATAACGGGCGTAGTCGAACTCCGAACTGGAGGCGTGAGTGTTCACTCGCTCATGGTATACCTGTGGAAAAGATGGGCATGGATAGAGAGGGATGGGGATGAGGATGATGAATCTGGTAATTGTGAATGTTTATATTTGTGTTTCAGAGTCAAAAAGAATTGTTACAGAATAGAATTATATTTTCTTTACACAGCCGTTTACCCAAAGCACGGCGATATTTCACCACAGGAGAAAAAGAGATTGCAATATTTTTAGAAAATTAAAACTTGTAGAAATTCCTATTAAAAAAGTGAAGTTATGAGTAAGTCTTTGTTTCTGTTGAATCCTGTTCCTCTCACCTGTGTGGTTGTATATGCATCTCCGTTGCGGTACCGTGTCACCTGTCTGGTCCTCCTCACATAGTGATAACTGATGGCCTTCCACCAAATGCAGGGTGTGGCCTGTTGCAATCGCTGCACACGCTCATACACTTCCTGTAACAAAGAATGAATCAGAATCACAACACTTTATTAATCCCAGAGGGAAATTATTGTGTGTTACAGCTGCTCCATCCAAGTATAATAAAAAAGTAGCAGGAGATAAATTACCAATACAACAAAAATTAAAAAAAAAAACATATGCAAAGCTCTAAATATACATAGATATATGTAGCTCTGAATATATCAAATATACATATTAAACAGTCTATTAAGCCACAGTTAGAACAGCAGTTTGTACGATATGCACTAGACAATATAATAATTAAAGAAATATACATAAATAAGTGTGAAAAAATATTGTGTTATTAAAAATAATGTGGTAATAAATAATAATGTGGTAATAAATTATAAAAGAGTCACTAACAGTACTTGAAAATACATTTTAGGCACATAATGAGAAACATGTTTTACCCTAGTTTTAAGAGCTGCAGTGAAGACACAGATTTTTTACACTATAGAATTAGGACAATCCAACAATAATAAGTCTGCCTCGGGTGCCCTGGTGTCCCATCAAGTAGCTATCTCCTCTGTAGCTATCCAAATAAAGTGGAAAAAACATTTAAAAAAAAACAACAACAACAACAACAACAACACATGGGCATTTCTTCAAAAATGCAATTTGTGCAAAAAAAACCCCCAAAAAAACCCAAAACATTTCTAATGAAGACAGACCCTGATAAAGTATGGGGCTAAATATTTATTTGGAAACCTTAATGATGTATGTTACAAATATTAACATAAACAATATTTACTGGAGTTAGAGTTGTCTTAAAATACACGACATCCCATTGGGGATAGTGAATTAAAACAAATTACTTTTTGTTGGTTGTAAACAGTGAAGATGAAGAGAAAGCGCTTGGAATTTCTGATAATGGACCGAGCCGACACTGAATACACACAAGCAAATGACTGAGGCCCTTGGGTCAGTTCATTTCCATACTGTGCAATTTTCTTCTCCCTCACACATGAAAATGGAAGTGAAACATTGCTCTTCTCATAAAATGCAAATTGACTGCATGAAATAAGAAGAGGGTTGTTATCTTCTATCTTTGCCAACAACAACCTTCAGTGTAAATGTTGATCTTTATTCATGCAACCCTTTCTGTTTAAGCATCTTTGTGAAGCTCCTAACCCACAATTTAGTTCTGCTCAAGGATTATTATTATTATTATCATTATTATTATCATTATTATTATTATTATTATTATTACTACTACTACTAGTGTGTTGACCCATGGTTCTAGATCCTTTGATACAGTTCATTCATTTACTTTCTTGGTAAATTCCACTGGCATTTTCAGTTGATTACCTCTCAGCTGGCATGTATGTTTCTGCACATGAAATTTGACACTATCACACCGTGACCCTATTGTTTATCTGTTGCTAGGTAACCCACTTTAATGATGATTCCAGACTGATCTCATGAAATTGCATTGCATGTCACGCCAGTTCCTATGGCATTTGGCATGCTATATGTACGCATTTTCATCCTTTTGCGTGTTATTCAATGCCATTTGAGAATGGCATGCAAAAGAAATGAGCATAAAAATCTAAAAAAAAAAAAAAAAAAAACTACTGTAACTAAGAGAAAAATATATATTTACAGAAATGTGCAATATCTGGGTAATTGTGCAAACTGGTAAACGGTATATGACGTGCAAAACTGCCTGAGGTAAATATGATGTTAAACATGCAAGACTTTTCAGAGATGAACAGGTGGTATATGTATAAGGTGCAAAATAGTCAGTATGATTATTGTAGACTCCTGTCAGCTGTTAAAGAGTCTGATGGCAGAGGAAAAGAAAGAGTTCAATTATTATTTCTACCTGGAATTCAGCATGAGCCAACATGGCTGTTTTGGAAAAGCAGTGCCAGCACTCCACCAGGTACACCACATACAGCATGGCTAGGAAAGCCAGGGGGATGTAGACGTAGCCGCTGGAACACGGACTCTCCAAGTGCAGGATGTCATTGTAGTACGCTGCTGAGGTGGCGTCGTCATCAGCACCGAGAGGTATGGAGGAGGAGCCGAGGACAGGGACGCGGCAGAGTGCACACCAGGCCAGTGTTGCAAAGCAGCCGTACATGAGGAGGGTCAGGAGGAGGCACTTCCAGTGAGACTCGCGACACAGGGAGGAGGCCAGGGACTGCTGAACCGGCCGCTGCTGTGAAAGGGAGAGGAGAGGTCAGGGCTGATTTACTGATGTCAGGGAGCACGACACAGCATGTGAAAACTGCTCAAGTGTATCATTTCTTCATGACACCACTATGACAGACTGACTGTCATGTGGGCTGTAGCGATTCTGTGCAATACAGCGGCATACAATGTGTGATGATGAGAAAAATATATATCATTTCGTATTGTTGAGTCACAAGGCACCATCTTTGAAGCATATATTCAGATATTTGGGTGTGTTAAGTTTTGACCACACTGGTACAGGAAATAAATGAGTATGAAAGGAACACAAGCAAATGTGGATGACAGTGGATGTAAAGGATTCTGAACAGGAAATGTTTTTTGATCAAGGTCTTTTTTATTTTCAATGTATGACAAGAAACATACAACTTGAACATGAAACTGTTGTATCCAGTTCCTATCCAACTGCCCTCCCACCCACCTCAAGTACTGGACCTTCATTAAATTTATATACATTCATGAATAGGAAATGTTTGTATGGATGGACCAAATAAAAGAAGAATTTGAGTGATTTCCTACTAGTCAGGAAATCTTAACACATGACAGACAGACAGACATTACACAAATATTACCGACAGACAGATAGACAGATAGATGTGTGTCCTTGCTAAAACACAAAACTGTGAAAATAATTGTTTTTTACTGATACAACCAAACATTAAATAAATGTTTTCCTTCAAATTGCACAAAAAGTAGTGCCATGATGCTGGAGGGGAATTGTGATGAATGTACATGTTGTGTTTGCTTAAAAATGCCCATATGGGGATGTGTTCCCTGTTCATTCGTTCATCCATCTTGCTAATAAGAGGCAGATGCGTGGTACAATCTGGACATGTTGGCAGTTCATCACAGGTTTGACATAAACAGATGAACATCCAGTCACTCTCACATTCACATCTATGAGTGTTTTAGAATGACCAGTTAACCTACTGAGGTGCATGTCGTTGGATAGTGGGAGGAAGCCAGAGTACCAGGAGAGAACCAAAGCAGGAGGGCTGCACGATTTTGGCCAAAAATAAAATCCCAATTTTTTCCTTTAAAAACTCGAATTTCGTTTTCAATTTTTGGGTAAAACTACAAAAGACAACAGAAGTTATTTCAATCATTTTGTTAGCTGGCATGTTGTTTTTGTGTGCAGCTCGCAATGCACACTGCTCCCACTCTGGTGTGTGATGATGTTTGAGGTGCTGAAATAAGTTGGATGTGCTGTTGTCTTTGACAGAAACTGCCTTCAGGCAGAGTTGGTTTGGTCTTCATTGGAAACTTCGAAGCTGTACCAATTCCACACAACTGGTTTGATCTTGTTATTTTTAGCTACAAACTTCTCACTCCTTAGAAAACGTCATTTGTGTGCTGGTGTGTGGAGACCAAAGACTGTGGAGACTGCTCTCACAGTTAGGAGGAGGAGCCTACGGTAGCCCGGAGACATGAGAGAGATGAAATTCGATTGGACGATTACCCTTTTGTAAACATTGTCCTAAATAAATAATTCAATTCCAAATTAAAATCAATTAATCGTGCAGCCCTACAAAGCAGACAAAGGGAGAACATGCAAACTTTGGGTGTGTTCTTTATTCCATGGCAGTAAGATATACAGTAACACACTGAATCGAAACCCTTGTATCATGATACATATCATATGGCCAGATTCCTGTTAACACCCAGCCCTGGTCTATGTCCTTCATCTGCAGTCCACTGTTTAGATTTTTCACTCTGATTTAATAGGATTTTATTCAGCCATGACCTTGTAGCTTATTGTATCCCATCCTAAGATTAAAAAACTGAAAACCATTCATTTCATAGTGAGCTTTTTCAATCTAAAACTGAAGCTGGTCTGTGAAAGTCTTAAAAAAAAAAAAAGTTTATGCTTTGATAAATAATAGAGCAATACCTCAGAATGTTAAATTTTAATCATGTCTAGCACATTAAAAAATGAGTGTAGATGTGATGAAGATGAAAAATATTTGTACAGGAAACAGAATAAATGATATGTACCTTGTAACACCCCTGGTGAGTTTTTAATAATCGTAATTTTTCTGTTTGGTAAACTGTTATGTTCCAGATCAAGCGGTGTAAGATGAGGTCCTGACCAAAGGAATGCATTACTACGCCCAGTGCCCATCATCAGCCCATCACGAGATAAGTGCTGCATATTAGACACACACACATACAGTTTAGACCTCTCTAAGTGCACACTTCAACACAGCCTCACTTGCACTCTGAAGACATCATATTACAATGCACTCAAAGATACAGTACACACACACACACACACACACACACACACACACACGCATTAGATACACAGACAGTCTAATGTGCCCCTCTTCTCTCTCTTACCGTCCCTCTCTATCCACGCTCAAACAGACATACACGTTCTCAGCATTGTAATGCAGCCAGAGGAGTGTATGTGAATAATTTAGTTGAGAACGATGCTTCTAGACTGTTCTCCAGCCTGACTTGACTCCACTCCAGCACCAGCAGCGTATCACTGCTGCTGCAATTTGAGTGTGTGTGAATGAGGGAAGGAAAGGCAGAGAGGAGACAGAAGGCTGGTGCCAAAAGGCTGAAGTCTGGGCGTTACATATGTGCATGCATGTCCTAAAAACACGAAAACAGACAGGGATGCGGAGCGAAACTCGACGATATGTTTCCATTCGCTGAGGGGTGTTTATATGTAGGACCAAAAAGAACAAGAAAGCAGATGACAGAAAAAGATGGGATGACACGAGTGTCCTCTCAGCCTGTCCTGTCAGCACATCACTCTATTCACAAGCCCCTCTCCCTCTCTTATCCCCTCCGTCTCCTTCACTCTCTCCCTCTCTCTGTCCAGCACAATGCAGCCATAATTTTCTATCCCCTAGCACATTTAGCTGGCTCCAACACACACTCTCATTCTTTTTTTTTTTTTCTCCACTACTGCACATGAAGGGCAAGTGATAAAGGCAGTGTGAAGGGCACCTACAATCCACCAGTCTATCATCGCCTAAAAAAGACAACCAGCTGCACACAGACAGATCTAAACAGTCGGATATCTTCAAGGCAGACTTAAAGTTATCTATGAAGGCAATTCAGTGTAATATTTCTGCCATTTCACTGGCTTCTTCCTCTCCTTATGTAATCATTTTTCTTCCCTGAATCTTCCCTCCCACCTCTCCAGTCCCAACCTCAGCTCTCTATACCCCGTCTCCTCTCTAAGTCTCTAAGTGGATTGATTGGGCTAAAAGTGTAGAGACAGAGCGATTGAAAGAGGAACAGAAGAGACTAAGAGCGTGAGAGACAGAAGAATGGTCATGAACTTTTCATGAATGCAAGGAGGCAAAATTAGAGAAGGTGGGGTGAGACTAAAGAGGTGGTAGCAGTGACAGACTGCACCTCTCCAGGGAACTCCGTCGTTTTCGTCACCCTCCCTCTCCATCTCGCTGTCTCTCATGTCCTTCTCCTCTCACTTTCTGCAGATAAATGTTGCTAAAATGGGAATGCTCTAGCAGTAAAACAGAAAAACAAAAAACAAAACACCGCGCAGAAGCAAGTCAGAAATAAGACCAGCCCCCACCAGAGACTCATCTGCCTATAAATAAGTCATTACTGATGAACTCTGCTGTTTTACCGGTTGTGTCATTACCCTGCCAGCCAACAAAGCAGGGTATTGTTTCCGTTCCTGTCTCTACGTGACTCACAAACATATGCAAGGATCTTTTTAAAAAAAAAAAAAAAAAACATGGTTGGCATATTGACTGAATGTAGGAATGGTGTGCGCAAACTGCGGGGCGTGCTTCATTTGGTCTGACTTGTACTGCTTGAGCTTTACCTATTTACTTGAAATTTGTTTGGAGGCAACAGATCAAAGCTAAAAATCAGTCACAGAAGTTAAGATACTTAGTTGAGACTGGTCTGACACCTCACATCAACACCCACCACCACTCCTGCAAGATTACCTGAAGAAAACTAATGTGAAGGCAGAAGAAACATCTGCCACACTGGTATACATCTTAGCATTAAGTAAAATGCATAACTAGGGGTGTAACGGCACAAAAAAATGTTGGTTCGGAACATTTTCAATACTTTTCAGTACAGTGAAGTAGACCGATTTCATTTAAAAAAACTGATCTTCACAAAACAATGCCGGCACGCCACTCTTGCTTTGTCGACTTATCTCTCTTCATTGACATAACTGACAGAAAATCCGAAATGCTCCCAAACCGGACACCTTAGAGAAGATGGAGGGTCTTCCGACTATGGCTTTGTAGCTGTGACGCTGCTCTGAGTTGCCATACTGGTTCAACGTTCAGCATGTGTATGGTGCGTGTACCGCTTAGACGTCTATCTAGTATATTAAATATTGCACATGGGTTCAGCTTGCGGCCACCCTGCTCTTACTGTGCGCGTTCTGCTTCAAGGTTAATGCAAAAACTTAAGGTGAGTGTTTGCCTTCTTCACATAGGCTACATGTATTCGTTCGGTACACCTTCGTATCGTACTGAAAGCCCCAAACAAAAATGGTTCAGCACCGACGAGTGCACTGTTACACCCCTCTTAAGGACTATACTCATTATAAATTATGCTGTCTCTGTTATCACATAATTGTCTTATTGTAATTATTTTAGTTAACTGCACTTATTTTGATCATCTTCATTTATTTGTATACAAACAACTTAATGAAACCAAAAGAAATGTCATATTTCATCATTATTTACACATTGTTTTGCACCATTTGATATTTGCCTGTCATCTTGTACCTCTTCATAACAAGACTTCTATTGGTACCTGTCACTATCAATACTCTATGTGTATATTCAGTAATAGACTTTATACATGAAGTCATTTATGTCAAAACTGTCCTGTGCGGTTTCTGCTTGAAATGCTTCAAAAACAAATGAAAATGCAATTTCATTAAAGTGTCCCAGTGGTAAATGACAATAAATGGCTCCTCTTCTTCATTAGACATACTGTTAAGCTTAAACTAACAGACTGTTTATGATTAGTGGGTGGAGGAACCAAGATTTCATCCACTGTTTTTGAACATCTGTTTTAAAGCCAGTAGTTTGTGGTTTGGCTGTTACCATGTTGTCTGTGGAGTCAGAAGTCACTGTGGTCATTTCTCAATCTCAAAAGGACCATTCGAGGACTCATTATCAGGAAACTACGTCATCAGTTCTCTATAGAGCTCTTCAAATGACCAGGATCCTTCCAAACACTGAGACCTTCCTCTGGAAAATTTTCAAGGATGCATCTGTGGATGGCTGGTGCTGTTGAACTACCCATATCTGTTGAGGTCTTTTAAAAATGTAGTTACATGAAAAAGATTCTACCAGAACTGCGAAATAAATTTTCAATTAAGAATAAAAAGTTGTATATTTCACCAGTGCAAAATGCGTTTACATGTAATAATCGAGTGATGTTATTAGATAAGTCAATACAGGTTTATTTATATTATATAAAAAAAAAACTTTAGTGTGATTAGTAGTTTAGTGTGATTCTAAGCAAATGGAAGATCCAGAGGGAAATAAACTCCAAACAAACAAAAGACATACTGAGAGAAGAAAGAAAAGAACAGATAAAATTATAACAGAGTAATATGATTTATAATATTTATAACACCATAGTTTTATTTGTTATAAATTTATTGTAATAATAAAGAATTAGTAAGAGAAGGACCAATACTCCTGAATTTCCAAATAGTAAATTATACAGTGAAAGAAGATTTAACATAGAGCTAAATTAAAGACATGAGAAGTCAAAGGTTTGTTTTGGTTTTATTTTTTATTTAAAAATATCTACTTTTGGGATAAAATTAAATAAATAGTTCAGCAGAAGGCATTAATACTGCTTCACCTTTATTATTGCTTATGTAAATGTATTTATTATTAGTTTTCTCTTAAATCCTATTGTCATGTCAGTCAGTTTGTTACTGATTCCTGATTTGAGGATGGGACTTTTTCTGCTTTTGGGTCCACTCATAAGGCCATTGATCAGAAGGAAGGACTATGCTCTGGTCTATGAAGGAAGTGACAACCAAGGAAGGATTCTTTAGAGTGACAAATGGCCCATATTTGGATAAAAGGGGGCAGAGCTGTGGAAGTGCAAGAGGTCATAGATGGGCTGATATTAAATGCTAGCTTACTGATTCAGGTCAACTTTACCAAGCATTGCATAACAAAACAATACTACAGTCCTGTTAGTGTAACCTATTAACTACAACTACAGTCAAGCTGTCCTTCTGGGGGAAAAATACGTGTTAAATAAAGAAATTCTAAAAGTCCAGTCTGAGAGGCAATTGCACTGTCAAATAGTCATGTATATAAAAGCCCAACACAGCAGACGAAGCAATAAATGACTGACTAAATATTTTTAAAAAGAGGTTCAATGTAGCTCCCTTTGCCCTAAACTACAATAGTGGCATAAAATGAACAGAAAAAGGCAGAATAATCAGAATTATTTGTATTTGAAATAATACTCGGCTAAAATATCATAATTGCAACATACTGACTAGGGTCAATGTTACTTTTATACAGAATTCAATTTGTTTACTATACATTATAAAGTAGAGCATATCTGTTTTCCTTCCTGTATGAACTTTTATTATATATATGGCAAATGTGTTTTAACTTATCCTTAGAGTCTCAGAGATAACAACTAAATATTTGCCATATTCCAAATAAACACAAAATAAACTTTGGAAAGGGTCACATATTACTTGATATTTGACTAGATTCCTTATGAATGTATACTGCCAACTCCCTAAAATAAGAAACACATCATCAACACATTTGACTGTTTAGTTTTATATCCTAATTGTACATAAACATCTTCATACCCTTTTACATTTGTTCACAACAAGAGGAAAAGTGTTTTACAAAGCCCTCCCTGTATAAAGGTGTCTGGCAGAAATGTGTTTTTCTCCCTCTCCCTCTGTGACTTACTGATTCAGCTGGCTAGGTGTGACTGGAGCAGCTATAATTAGCAATCCTAGCATGTGGGTGGCAAATGAAGTGAGGAAGTGAGGGAAGGAAAATGTGCTGTGGATACCCGCAGTACACTGTTAAAAAATGATGTGTCATTTCAAGATGATTGTGGGTGTCATTTAGGATGTCAGGTATCTATTACCGATGCTGCAACAATGAATAATCATTAGCAATTCATGTGTGAAGCGTCTCACCAAACACTCACTTGACTAAAAAGATGTTTCCGCTACTACACATAATTTGTTTTACAGTGAGTTTAATGGAGACTAATTATCAACTGTCCAAGCACACATTTCAGCTGTTAATATATGTAGCAAATATACATACTGAACAAGGCACAGGAAATAGGAGCTAACAGCCTGATTGTAAAGGCACCACCCAAAAGCCACGTGGGCCAGAGAGGGAATGAGTAAGATATGAGTGCAAATGTTTGTGTGTGAGAGGAAGAGGTAAGGAGAGAGTAACAGGAGGATGAACCTAAGTAGTCCATGACAGGAAGGAAACCAGGAGGTAAGAAGGAGAGATAGAGGAAAGGAGGCAGAGACAGATGCAGACTAAATTCATTGCATTACGTTGCACTGTCTGCACTGCAGGCACAGAGTGATAGAATTAAGTCAAAGATCACTTCATATGTTTACCTCGATTTATTATGTGCCACACCTTCAAATAACAACCATGTCGAGTGCTAAATTCTGCCAGTAAATTTCAGTTTTATTAGTCTCATGTTGATAAGGATAGATTTGTTTATCATAAAAAAGCAGATGAACAATTATGAAGTAAAACTAGAGGGTAAATTTTATATATTTTCCACTTTGCCAGCTAAAGACAAAGTTACTTTCAAGATATTTAAAGCTGAAGATTAGTCAATCTCCATAGTTTTGACTAGAACTCCATAAATAATCAGAATAAGTAGATGATAATTAGATTCATGTTTCATAATTTGGGGATTTGCTGTTGTTCACATTTTTCAACATTATTAGGTTTCAGATTGTTAGTTTGACAAGCAGTTTGAAAATGTCATGTGTAACACAGTGAAACAGGAATACTAATGTTATCTTCTTTGCAAACAAATCAAAAATTATACTAACAATGTATTTATGGAATTAGATGAGAAGGTATTAAGTAGCAAAGATCATATGCAAGCACCCAAGGCTGCCCCATCTGTCGTACTAGTGTGACGCCAGCATCCCGTAGGGTGCAGCACCCACTGAAGTCTTGCAGCTGGACACACATTCATGCAGCCAACACTGTACATCAGTTTTTTGGTCGATATTGCATCCACGCAAACAAGATGGTGTAAGTGGGTTAAATGGCATCTGGTCACTTGGTGTTTGGTACTAACTTTCATCTTTGCTGGGCAGACACTTCCTCATAATCTGACAGCTCTGTTGTCCCTCTAAAGATAGAGGCCAGATCATGTTAAGTGCAACTACAGTATGGATGCTGACAGAGAGTCTAGCATGCCCACTTCCTTAGTTATCTGTGGTTATTTTTGCCTGCCAACTGACTTATGTAATGTTTTTGAAACAGTCTAAGGTCCAGTCTGTATTCTGCCTTTTTCATAAGAGAAGAAATGTGTTATGAAATAAATAATGCAGAAATATTTACATGCTTAAGGTGGATGTGATGGAAATTTATGACATGGAAAGGCTGACCTTCTCATTAAGACTCACTACTGACAAATGGGATGTTTATGTTAATCAAAGCAATCCTTGAACCTGTATAATCTTATACTTATGTATGCTTATTTTGACTTTTTTTGCTTCATTTATCCTGAATCTGTCTATATTTTACTTGTCTAAAGGTTGAATCTAGATGCTCTAACTGTTGTGGTCTGTTTTTATTTAGTTATTTGTTTGCTCTGTATACTGTAAAATGTGTGTATTTAAAAAAAAAAAAAAAAAAAAAAAAAGGTGGATGTGATGCCGAGGCAGCAGGATGGTGTATCAAAATGTGTTTTAACCAGTTTAAAGCATCTACAAAACTGTGTCATTTCCCTGTGATCTTGTACCAGAATTCAATTATTACGGTTCAGGAACAGAAAAACTTGAGATGTGTACATGTGGAGCAGCGACATTATTTTTCAGCTATAAGAGTTGCCAAACATACAAAAAAAAAAAAAAAAAAAATCTGGATGATGACATTCAGACATTTCCTGCAAAACACAGATGAAAATGAACATTATACTGGGGAGGGCTTGCCATGTGTGTGTAGTTTAAGCTGAGAGGGGTGTGTGTGGCGTAACTGTGATGTCACCCTCCAGTGCATTTTAGTGGAGTCAGCTTGAACATGAACACACTCTAACAGATTATAAACAGGCAACACACACATGCCATTAATTACTTCATGTCTTAAGAGGCATGTAAGCATCTCCTGACCTGTGTTTACCTCCTCCAGCCTCATCCTCATCCTCATTTCTATAAAAGCCAAGGTCCTGCTGGTGTCCTTGCTTTTCTGGAAGGACTAAACGTTAAGGGGAAAACGTGACTTTGCTACCGTCCACAACCCCAAACACTGTTTTGACAGTAGCAGGAGGACAGTTTGCAGGATTTGATAATGGATGTAGGAAGGACCAGCAATGACATGAAAACACAAGGTGGTTCATGCGCACAACTTTAACATGGGGTTCCTAAGATTTGTCATCTCCCATATAAGCTGCACTCTGGCGGTGCCAAATGGAACCACTGTACCAAAAAAAAAAAAAAAAAAAAAAAAAAATAGTCCGAAAATGTCCTTCCTTACCTGCTCTCGTCCTGACCCTTCCTCCAAAATGGGCTCTTCTGCAGTGGCCGTCTCCTCCTCCGTCTGCATTTTCCCTTGTTGCCACTCCTTCCTTCCCTCGAACCGGGCTCAGGCAGCTCCCACCCCGGTATCGTCCGAAGGTAGGGACCTCCCCGGCGGAGCAGGGAGCTCGGTCACCCCATCCGCCGCAGGTCGGTATCCAGTTTCACGATGGCGGGGCCTGCGGCAAATGAGCATCATCTACTCTGGATATTCAGCGCGAGCCGTGTCTCCTTCTAGCCTCTCGTGCTCGTCCGGTTATTTACCCGCTCGGTGGGTATCTCCGGGGCCGCTCCATTATGCTCCAAGCAAACCGAGCCTGAGTATCCGCTTAGTCGGGTCGGTCACCCTCTCTCTTCCAGCCGCCTCCTCAGCCGCCGCCGCTTCCGCCGCCTCTCGTGATGCTACGGTTGTGAGCGTGCGAATGTGCACGTCGCCCGCGTGTCCGACAGTGTAAGAAAACGGAGCGTGGCCAAATGTTTCACGAGCCGATGTTTTTTTTTTTTTTTTTAAATTTTGAAGAACGTGGAGGATTAAGACGCATACAAAGAGACTAGGAGAAAGAAAATTTCGATGACTTATTACTCAACTTTGTTTTGTAGGAATGGTGGGTGCACCTTGCGCCTCCACTGACGTCACGTACCAACATAACCGAGCACGCGCACAGGCATGACTCTACCGACATGCACGCGAGCGCACATTCACGTTTAGGGACGCATGTGCAAAATTGGACTATTAAAGAGAATAAATGCAATTACTTAAGCATTAAAAACACACTTGGATCAGTGAAAAATATCCATTGAACACTGTAATACTAGATTTATTTTTTATTTAATTTTTTTTTTTTCTAAAATAAAGTGTAGTGTAGACTCCTCAAAAGCTGGTGGTCTGATTCACATGTCCTGAAATAGACAAACAGGACATGTAAAATTCATACTCTTCCTTTCCGAATATTACAGATTTTAGTTCCTTTCATCATAAGATACTAACCTGTGTTCATGGGGGGGGGGGGGTACCAGCTCATTTTTTGGGGGGCTGACAGAGTTTCGGTACCCTGTAGCCTCTTTTGTTGTGTACGCTGCTGTTGTCCTTTACCCAAATGTCATAAAACCTCTCAGAAAGGATGGGTGAAATGAATTAAGGACCATAAAATGCATGTTTCCACTTGAAAAACTTCACTTCAGTTTTGAAATCATAATGAACCGCAGGGGGTGTCCAACTCATTTTAGTTCAGGAGCCACATATAGCCCAATATGATCTCAAGTGCGATCAGACCAGTAACGTAATAACAGAATGACCTATAAATAATGTCAACGCCAAGCTCTTCTTTATGTTTCAGAGTGAAAAAAGTAAAATTACACTCTGAAAGTATTTACATATACAAACTAAATGTGACAAATATGAACAGCCGGACGTTTAAGAAAAATAAGTGGATTTTTTTTTTTTGACAATATTATGCCTCAGCTAATCGTTTACACATGTGCATTACAACTTACAGACCACAGTGGATCTACTGTACTACTGTCTAATGTTAAAATTGCACTTATTTTTCTTAAGAAATTTCAGGTTGTTCATATTTCTTCAGGTTAACAACATTTTTGTGAAAGGATAATTTGTAAATTTTCCTTTTTTACAATAAAACAAAGAGAAATATTTGGACTTGTCATTATTTAATTTATTTAAATCGTTTATTTAAAGGTCTGCCCCTCTTGAGATTGAATTGGGCTACATGTGACCCCTGAACTAAAATGAGTTTGACACCCTTGACTGTTTTTTTGCATTTCACAAATTCATCCCACAGGCCCAATTGGACCCTTTGGTGGGCTGTATGTTTATCTAATTTCATATTCATACACCAGTATTTATTACTAAGGCTAAACACCGGTGATTATTACAAATACATGCTTCTAAAATGCCAAAGGTCAACATTTCTTTTAGTATACTTAGGATATTAGCAGTGACAGGCAGGTAGAGGATCTCGGTCTCAGTTTGGATGGTAATGTCCTGGGAAAAGGATGTTTTTGACTCCGCCCCTCCGGCTCTGACTGCACACATGGCGAACAATTGAACCTGTAGTTCAACCTGTAAACCAGCGGCTACCTGCACAGACAAAGCCAACAATATAGGTATTTGGAGTATTTCAGGTAATTAAATGAAAACATTGAACAAATAACATTAAATATATGACACTTCTTTAAAGTTATTAAAGGGGTCATATTTCGCTAAATCCACTTTTATTAGTCTTTGGTACATTTACTTGTGTATTTGTGGACCCTAATAGTTAAAAAAGTTTGAATTTGAACCCTCCAGGTGCTGCTAAGCTATCTTTATATTCATTATGGCAAAAATCGAGTGGATTTCCACAACCCGTTTTAATTCCTGCTTAATTTGTTCTGTTGTATAGCTAGTTAACCTGGAGGGGGTGGGGCATGGAGTGGCTCATGTGCATTTAAAGGGCAAGCGCTCAAAACAACCTTTCTGGTGTCATTACTAATAAACAGGGTTGAAGATGGACCTGTGGAGTTGAATTAAGGAAGAATTCAGACCCAAACATACACTGTAAGAAATGACTGTAGAATTTAAAACCAAAAAGTTGTAAAATTGCAACATAAAAAAACTGTAAGTGACAATACAATGCAAAGTTGTTTGTTTGAAAAGATTTTTGTGTTAATGATTAAATCAAATATGGCTGTAGTTTTTACAGGAAGAGTATGTGAACAAAACTAGATTTGTATGTAGAAATGATGTATTTTAGAAAATAAAACTGCAAATTGAAAAACAATGTGGTGCCGTTTAAATTGCAAGACCATAATGTTAAAATAATGGCCTATTTGCTTTTTTTTTTTTTTTTAATAAAAAAGTTTTTTAAAAAGTAAACATTTACAATTTAACATTTTAAACTTGTAAATTAATGGGCTGGTCGAGTTGGTAGAGCAGCTCGTCCAATAACCAAAGGGTTGGTGGTTCGAATCCTGGCTCCAACTGTCCATATGTCAAAGTGTCTATGGAAGACACTGAAGCCTAAATTGCTCCCAAAGCGCTTTAGGCATCATGAGGGTGTATAAACTGCGCTAAATAAGTGCAGACCATTTAAATCCAATGTTAAATATACTAGTTTAAAATATTAAATCTACATGTTACTCCATAAATATGTTTATAGTTGGATGTGTTTTTTTTTACAGTATTGTTCTGGCAACCACAGCTGCCAGTTTTTTTCCGTTAAAACGACAGGATTTTTTTTTTTTTTTTTTTTTTTTTTTTTTACAGTGTAGCATTTACAGCTTATGTAGACCACAGGGAAATGTTTTAAAATGCATAAGTCCATTAAAAAAAGAGCAAAATATCA
The DNA here is from genome assembly GCF_902148855.1 of Sphaeramia orbicularis. Taxonomy (NCBI): domain Eukaryota; kingdom Metazoa; phylum Chordata; class Actinopteri; order Kurtiformes; family Apogonidae; genus Sphaeramia; species Sphaeramia orbicularis. The sequence goes on from NC_043974.1 coordinate 26,752,687, forward strand.
CTCCTTTACCATATATTATTAAAGACAGTCTTAGTTAACGTGGAGAAGAGCTCATTCAACAAATGGTGGAAACTTACAGGCCCAGGATTGTAGATAACGCGGAGGCCTGTAGAACAAGGAGGCTGCTTCACATGGAACCTTGTACAAGACAGATGATTGCAGGTCAACATTTTCTCCATGGAGTTGAAGGTGACCCAAAAATGCCCTAAACCTATCCACAGTACCTATTCTATTTCAGTTGTGCAGCTGCAACTCATGATCCTTTCGAACATTTCCTGGTATCAAATCCAAGTTTCCACCATTCATTCACTCATACAGTAAAGGGAGTATTAAATACATTTTCCCAGCTCTGTATGTCTAATCATCTTGTGCTGTACCTGCATGTGTCGACGCCCACGTTCTTCATGACCACTGTTATGGTCGAGGACGTGCCCTCCTGCAGCGTACCAAAGTCAACAACGGTCGGGAGGAGCTGGAAGCCCCTCACTATGGCGCTACCATCGGTCAGGGAAACCGTTCGACATTTTCTCCTCACTGGTTCTTCCACAGACAGAAACTGAAGCAGACACATGCACTTTTATGTTAAAAAACATGACCGCAGAGAGACAGGTGTAGAGAAACAGGTGTCAGAAACAGAGAAAGTGATGTGTGTTTACATTTTGTAATGGCATGGCAATCCAGGCACTCATTTTTATAAGCAATTTCATGATTATAGGATGCTAAGGATAAAATTATGAGCTACACAGAAGGTAAATAACAGCAGATCCTTATGCAGAAGTGTCACTTTAGTTGATGTGTTTTCAACTAGAAAAGGGAACTAACAGAGAAATTTGTTATTTCTCTGTGCCAGTATCATATATTTTAACTTAAGCAGAGTAATTGGACATTGGAGAATTGTTTTGCTATACCTGATGATTTGGCACACTACACGGTTTGGAGCTGAGGATGGAGGTGGGCAGTCTGACTTTAGTCCGCCTGGGCTTTCCAGTCACATCTACGCAAAGTGGTTTAGACGTCACAGATGAGCCTCTCAGACTGCTTTCAACTGGTGTGGACACAAATGCAAGGACATGGTCATTTAAGCGTCCAATTCACAGGCACTGCATAATGTCCATCCTTGAAATAACTGTTGCTGTTATGATGCTGGACAAGACAGGTAAAAAAAAAAAAAAGAAAAAGAAATAATTGTTGTATTACCGACTGTAAAACATCCACTGAGACTCACAAATAGGATTGAAAATCAGGCTTTTCCAGCACTGTTTGTCTTTGTACTGCACCGTGAAGAAATGGGACAGGTTTAATGTATTTTCTTGCCTGATGATGCTTTAAATAGAATTCAGAGTACGCCCTGAAAAAGTCTGTGTAATATTCACTGTAGTTCTTGATTGATTATAAGTAGAGGTTTGAGGTTAATTGTGTCCTTGCACTGACTGCAGTCATTTCATTATCTCCTATCAAGAGGATGAAGAAAAAAAAAAAAACAAACCAGCAGGCTGAGGGACAGGATGAGTGGGTCTCTTTCCATGAGTCCTTCCTGCTGCATAACTAAAACATAAAAGCAAACATAAGAAACAATTAAATACAGTAAAAAAAAATAAAAAACATGTCTGGATCCAAATGTACCTACTGCAACTGTTAAATAATATAGAAAAAGGCAGTTCATCCATGTTGAGGATAGGTGTGAGCACTGTAATTTAAACCAAGCTAACATGACACATACGTTTTGGAGTTTCCCTAAACTAAGTGCCTTCTGGTCATGTGTTTGTAACTCCCTTAATGGTGTTTAATACCAAGGTGAAGCCGTCTGCAGAAATGGCCATTTTTGGCATACTAATTAATGAGCTCTTATTGGCCACAGACAAGTAAAATGCCTTTGCCTCCCTTATAGCCCGAAGGAGAATAGCTCTAGAATGGAAATCTCCTGACCCACCAAAAGCATCTGTTTGGCTTAGCGCAGTGTTCTTCAACCATGGGGTAGGGACCCTACATGGGGTTGCCTGGAATTCAAATGGGGTCGCCTGAAATTTCTAGTAATTGATAAAAATGAAAAAAACTTACTAACAAAAAATATATATAGTGAGTTGAGAGAGACAATCCCAATACATAAAAGACATGACAAACTGTGAAGCTGAAACTGAAGCACTGTGGTTCTGTTTATCTTTCAAATGTTCATTGTGGTCGGTTTCAGATGCTGCAGCTCTTTCATAATTCATAGTTTGAGTTCTTGTTTGTTCAGTATTAATTGTCAGCCTCGTAAATACAAGCTGGACTGACTGTACATATCCTGACCAAGGAAAATAAAATTCTCACTTTGTGCAGTAATCTACACCTGGCTTTTCTGCCTCCGTCCATAATAATATACATTATATACACTGACTCCTGGCATCCCTCCATTGCCTCCCTGTGTTTAGAATTGATTTTAAGATTTTACTGATCACTTTTAAAGCCCGAATGGGCCTGGCCTAGGGGCTATATAGACTATATAGATGAGATGCTAGTTGACTACGAGCCAGTATGCAGCCTTAGATCCTCGGGCAGAGGGCTCCTGGCTGTTCCAAAGTTAAGGCTTAAATTGAAAGGTGACTGGGCCTTTTCCATCAGGGCCCCTCGACTTTGGAACAGCCTGCCCGAGGAGATAAGGCTTGCGGAATCAGTGACATCTTTTAAATTACTTCTTAAAACACATTTTTATAGACTTGCTTTTATGTGATGTTTGTCCCTTTTAATTTTTAATCAATTTTTTTTTAAATTTGAATTTTATCCTGTTTGATTATTAATTTATATTCTCATACATGATGTTGTTTATCTCACTCCTTCATTTTTACATTGATTTGACAGCGTCATGTTACGTTATCCTTGCCCTCTTTTCTCCGATTCACTTAATTTATTCGAAGTGTCATGTTTCTGCATTTGTTGTACACATCTCTCTTATTGTGTTGCTTCTGTTTTCGTGTTTTTACTTGCATCTTGTATCCTGCTGTTGTGCCCTCTGCTTTGTCTGTCAAAAGCACTTTGTAAACTCTGTTTTTAAAAGGTGCTATACTAATAAATCTATTATTATTATTATTATTATTATTATTATTATTATTATTATTATTATTAAATGTAGTATAAAATTAACATTGATTTGCAGCATAGTATAGCAAACTATTACATGATCAAAAACATAAATTTTAGCAAAAAAAAAAGTCTCTATTTTGAATGTCAGGGGACGCCAAAAATTTGTGATGCTAAAATGGGGTCACGAGCCAAAAAAATGTTGGGAACCAATGGCTTAGCAATTTGATGTTTTTCCTAAAATTATAAAAAATAACGTATTTCACCAGAGGATCAATTAGAAAGTTCAATAAGTTATGGGACCCCTTAATTTTGCATTTTGATAGATCAACACCCTCCCGTAGCATCATATACCCTGTAAGCTACAAATAATGCGTGAAAGTGTCCCTTATTTATTTACCCATATCATTATTTATATTACTGTGTGAACCATATCCCCTCACCCTTTTTTTGTTTTTGGTTCATATTTAGTGGCAGTTTATATGTATGTGGAAAGGGTGGGAGGGAAGGGATTCGGTTGGTTGAACTAAGAAAAACAATTCAAGACATTATATCTAAAATGCATCATATATTGTTTTTCCTTTCTTGAATAAAAAATAAATTATATATATATTTTTTTTTTTTAAAAAAAGGGCAGTTCACAATAATACTGGGTATGAATTACCTTGTTGACTTCGAGGGTGTTGGGTTTAGGGGGCGTGGAGCTGCAGTGAGAAACACAAATACAGTATTAATCAAAGAAATTCAGAGCAGTTTTCCCAACAGGACAGTTTCATCTGAGTAGTACTGAGCACATACTCACAGTGTAATAATTCAGCTGTCTCTTGTGGTGCATCTTTCAGAAAGTCCTCTGCATTGACTGCCCGGGAGGTTGGAGGGAGATCCATGGACGGCGTGTTCATGTCTCGTGTTTGCTGGTATAACAGATTCTGTGGAATAAATGGGTACGTTGTCATTCATGGTCAGCACCTTGAACCACTTAACCACAGGTACACCCCCAACTTTAAGGTTTTATCACAGCAAAGCGTCGACGACAGCCAGTTTTCAAAGCCATTACTCAGTCCCTCCAGGAATTCGCAATGTTGCAATCGCAACTATTAATGCAAATTCAACCAATCACCGCGAATTCTGCACAGCCCTGCAATTTCGTCCAATCACCGCGAATTTTCTGCAAATTTGACTAATCACCTCAGCCCCCTTTCGCCCACCCCTGTCTACGTGACAAGGAAGTTCACTTCCTTGTTGACGGTTGAGAAGATGAAGACATGTGCGATTAAAAACATTCATATTTACCGACAAATATCACAGCCAAAGTTCGTGCAAGTCAGTTTCCAGATGTGTTACACAAAAGCGGAAGTATACTGTTCTGCACTGCCTGCAGTATTGTGGTGGAAAAGGAATGAAAGTGGCCGCTCCACAGACACTTTTCAACTGCAAAACATGAAAGGAGAACAGCTGAAACTGGAAGAGGAAAGACGAGACAAGTCCCAATGACAGAGGCTGTTGGATCCAGAACAATAGCAGGAGCTGAATGGGTCAAGGTTAGCGCAGATATACTCTATAAGGCAATAGAAGAGAAGAAGAAAGAACCTGTGGAGGCATGCTTTCCTTTCTGTGTATTGTGCGTGTGTGTGTGTGTGTGTGTGTGTACACATGTGTGCGTGCGCGTGTGTGCGTGAGGGAGTGCTAGCGCAAGTCTGTGTGGAGTTAAAAAATGAGCTCACAAACAAAAATAGTCATTAAACTTGGTGTTAATATTAATGTTTACTCTTATGAGTTAGATAGAAAGAGACCCAAGTTTGGCTGAACTGTGTGTCTGTCTGTATGTGTGTATGTGTGTATGTGTGTGTGTGTGTGTGTGTGTGTGTGTGTGTGTGTGTCTGTGTGTGTGCATGTAACCCATCTAACCCTAACCCTAAATATGCTACTATATCATTAAGGAAGCAAAAGTCATGTGTTGTGTTGTATAAATGTGAGATGGGGTGGGATTTAATCAGTTTTCTTCTTCCCACTTCTTTTTGAGCAGTACATATTGAATTTATTTTGTTATTACTAGTGTACATGGCAATTGTTATTTTGTCGTGATCATCTTTATTAATGTATTTGCTCTGATATTAGTTCCTCGTTCACAAAAAATGTTCACATTTTTCTTCTGCTCAAAACAAATAAATGAATGAATGAAAAAAAGCCTGTTTTGTTTAAAATCATTGCTTCCTGGTGTTTTTTAAGGCTAAAAACTCAAAAAAGACTGTTCTAGGTAATTTGCAAATGCCCATGTTCCTGTGACTTTAATAAAAGAAGCCTCAAATCATCACAACTTTCACCGCAATTTTTTGGAAAAGCTGACGCAAAATCAGGCATTTTAGGCCGAAATAATAAAAAAAAAATCCTGCGAAATCCTGGAGGGACTGATTACTGTATAAACATCACCATTATTCTCTACAATATCTGCCAAATTTTCAAACATTTAATGCCGACATTTAATTAAAGTGGAGTTGACTGACACTAATGTAAGACAGCACATTTAGGTCTATTTTTTTTAATAACTGCATTTTTTCATTTGGAAAAATACTTTACAATAGAGTAAAACAAAAACAAAAACACCTCAGCACATTTGTATATCATGTCTGAAAAATTAACAATGGTAAAACATGAAATTTAACATAAACACATTCCATGTACTGTAAGTTCTCCGCCCCCCATCCTTTTTTTTTGTCATATTTGTTAAATAACATACATTAGAACAAAAAGATGTCACATTTCCCCCCTTATTTTCACTATTTTTATTTTAAAATCCACACAACTTTCAAGTCCATTACATTCAACCAGTACAAATATAGCTATCACTTCCAGTTAAGTTAAATCTGGCCTCAGTGGGGTGATATCAGGGGCGCAGAATTGCGTAGGGATGCTAGGGACATGCCCCAACTGATATCAAGCCACTACTGTGTAGTCCCTATCAATACAACCGCTGTCCGTAGTGTTTAGTCAATGATTACGACACACAAAGGGTTAACAGTTGGTCTCTGCTAGAAGTCCCGCCTCTAACGTAAATATCGCTCTCCGATTGGCTCTTTGGTTTTCCTAACGTACATGTGATTGGCCGTCCCCGCTGTCACTCCATCTACTTGTAAAAGGAACCTGCTAGTTGGACCGCTAACGTAAGTTTTCGATATGTTTGGCATTTGTTCTGCCTGGGTCACGTTAGCTAGACGGATTTGAATATCAGCGGTGTCGTTTACATGTACATTTGTACATGTGTCTGTTTTCATGCGTGCGTGTGCACCCGTGCGTGTGTGCTCGGTAATTAGGATGTAAAGGATGTTAAAGAAAAGAAAACTGGTCATAAGACACTTCTTTAGGAGTTAAAGTGTAAGTTAGTTCAAGGGTATAGAACTGTAGAGGCTCAACACAGATATTGAATAAAAGACAATATTTGATACCAAACAGACACACTTTTTCAAAAGTTATTTATCATTTTCATGTATTTCTATGGAAGAGAGCAACTGTTTAAAAACACAAAGATAAATAAAACCTCAGATTCTAAATGTGATTCTAGATCTGATTTTATCCATATTTTTGGGGAATAAATGACAATAATAATAATAATTCAAAGTAAAAGTCTTTTTTGCTCAGGCAATAACTGTACCATCAAACTATGATCACCGTATCCCTAATCAGTTCATATGTCATGCATAAACATATTTATGTCAGGTGACAGAGAGTAGAGAGGAGGGAGGAGGTCGAGGAGGAGAGGCTGTAAATTCCCAGTTGAGGTTAAATAATAATGGATATGTTAGTCATGAGAGTAACATTGCGGAATGCATTAAATTCTTGCATTCTCTTTAGATATTCAGATATACATTATAAACATGTCAATTACTGAATTTTTTTTTCTGACTATGATTGTTTGCTCGTTTGATCAGCTCTACATGATGTGAAATTATGATCGCAAATGCAAAACAATCTATGTATATACAATCTATTTTGACCACATTTCCATAAATTTATTCTGCTTTGCTTTTGATGAAAAGAACAGTTTCTCCATTACATAGATTTTGCAGATTGCTTTTAACAAGTCTTCAAGTTGTGGTACATCTGGTTGTAGCTAATTCCTTTTCTGAGCTTTTTTCCCTCCAATAAGTAGTACTCTCATGAAATATTTGTCTCCTTTAGTTTGAATGTTCTGTGTCTTGGCCCCCCATATACAATGTCAAAGCATCAAATGGGATTGTGGTCTTAAATATAGATTCCAAACAACTGTGAATATTCTACTTGAATGACTTGAGTTTTGGACATTCCTAAAATAGATGGTAGTGATGAGCTATTTAGGTACTTTTTTACAGTATACACATACCTGGTGTAGTGAAACATTTTCTACATGGAAATAGGGAACAACAATCTTCTTCTTCAGAGCCTCTCTGCATGTCTTCTCCTCACAAAGCTCCTGTCTGAAGTACACAAACACATATCACAACCAATACTGCAACCTACACTTTATATGTACATGCATTTGAACGTAATTTCCTAATTTCACCCTGATCTCTGCCTGCAGTAACTGATGTAGATACTGCAAAATAGAAATATTACAACCTTTAATAATCTGTACTAGGTGACCATAGGAAAAGGTATGTATTTAGACACAGAATTATCACAGAGATAAACACTCGTATCATAATGTATAAAGCCCATGACTATATGCTCACCTACAGTCTACAGGAGATATCTGAGCTCAGGCAAAGTCACTATAATTTAAGGGAAACTGAAATCTTCAAGCAAATTAAGTGTAGAATAAACAAAAAAAGCCAGTGTATCTCTGTTAGAGGAATTATCTGTGGAATAATCTGGACCAGAACTAAAAAATGTCTTCTTCAATTTGAGCATTTAAAAGGATGTATAAATCCACTACAATATTATTATTATTAATAATAATAATAATAATAATAATAATAATAATAATAATAATAAAAATATATAACATTATCTGAATAAGTGAATATCTAGTGATAATATAGACGAATGCATAAAATAAGACATTATTGTAATTAATTAATTAATACAGACTATCATGATTAGGAGATATTATCACATTTATTAATGATTGTATTAGTAGTAAATATTTAAAGTGCATATGAATATAATAGTTTATATAAAAAACGGTTGATTATGCAAGTCTGATTGTGTGTGAGGTGACTAAAAAGAGTATGTGAATGGTTTGTATGGATGCTTTGTGTTATTGTAAAAATATACAGGAAAAAAAAGGGTGTTAACAAAGCAAAGGAAGCGGAATTAATTTAGTCATTAGTTTGTAAAAAGGGGGTGGGAGTCTATAAGTTATACTTCTTCCCACTCCTTTTCGAGCGCTGAAAAATTTTGTTTGACCATGTTGTGTGGTTCTTTGTTATATGATGATTCTATGTGCTTGAAATAAAACTAAACTAACCAAAAAAAATAATAATTTGTATTTGTTTTTATTTGTTTAGTTACAGGACAGTGTGTATTGGCATTAGTTACTAAGAACAAGATGCATGCACTAGATTTAGCAGAGAAGCTAAGAATAAATAGAGATAGATGTTTTTACCTATGTTGCGCAAGTCTTCCAGTCCATTTTGATTCTTGTCCATGGGTAAAACTAAATGGAAAAGATGGGTTTTATAAGCGTGTATGACGCTAATTTCACTTTTAACTACCTATTACCTTATCTGTGTGACTCTATTACCTGTCACTATTTGCTGCAATTGTGTCTTCTGAAGCATCTGATTGTTCGACTGGTGCTCCAACTCCCTGGATGTACAGTCTGCCAATGTCCACTGTAGAAACATTCCAAAGTAATCAGACTGCATAGTTTTAACTGAATATTTGCCTTTAATCCTCTTTGCATGTGACTCAAACTGAACACATAATCTGTTTTTTTTTAAATGCTAAAAATAAAACCAGACAACAAAAGACACAAGCATTCACCCACCTGAGGTATTTTTTTCAGTAGCATGATCTGAATCCTCACCCTCTGTGAAAGACTAAAAAAAATACATATTTGATTATTCATACTGTATTATTGTTGTTATTTGTGCAGTTGGTGATAACAGTGACTATGTTATGTATTTCTCTGTGTGTGCTGACCAGGACCAGATTCAGCAGATCACTGGCATGGACAGTCTCCTCCACAGTGCGAGGGTCTTTAATCCTCATCTCCTCTGATCGCTGCTCCCTCTCCATTAAGCTTTCAATGTATTCCTGCAGTCAAAGCCATATTTTAACATTTGTCAGAATACTTTTATAAATAAGTGTTAGATAAATCATCTTTAAAGGGGCAATATGTAGTATTAGTGCTTTCAAATATTTAAAGGAGTGATATTTTGCTTCTTTAAATGGAATTATGCATTTTAAAACATTTCCCTGTGGTCTGCATAAACTGTAAATGTTATGCTTGGGTCTGAATTCTTCATTAATTCAACTCCACAGGTCTATCTTCAATCCTATTTCAGAATAATGACACCAGAAAGGTTGTTTTGAGCGCTGGCCCTTTAAATGCACATGAGCTATTTCATGCCCCACCCCCTCCAGGTTGTTGGCTGTGCTGAACATTTGAGGTAATCGGCTCAAAGTTTGAACATATTTTCAGTTTTTACTACAACCGCTGCTGCTGACAAACAATTATGGTGTACTCGGAGAAATGTTCGTCGGAAGTCTTGACCTTATATGTGCAAATGTCGTCACGTAACTAGTTGTAAAACGTAACAAATTAAGCAGGAATTAAATTGGGTTGTAAAAATCCACTTGATTTTTGCCGGAATGAATATAAAGATAGCTATAGCTTTGCTGCACCTGGAGGGTTCAAATTCAAACTTTTGGAACTAATAGGGTCCAAATACACAAATAAATGTATCAAAGACTAATAAAAGCGGGTTTAGCAAAATCGACCCCTTTAAATTATCATGAGTATTTAGAATAAAAAGTTATGAAGTTATGCGAAGACTCCAGTGTACTGAATTACAGAGATGTGCAGTGAATGTATTCATACCAACAGACTGCTGGTACGAATAGATGGATTTTGTGTGTCCACTGGGAGTAGTGAGGGATACAAATGCCTCGGAGCCTTTGACCAGTGCATTAGAAGGTGACCAGATGGGATAAGAACCACTAAGAAGCAACTTTTAGAGTCAAACAAAGTGACAAAGTGATAAAAGCTAGAAGCACTGTTGTTGTTTAAATGAAAATGGAGTTTGATGCTGAAATCACAGCATTTTTTTCTGCACGGGTGAGTTTGATGATGAGGTTTATGAAGGTATAAAGTTATCATGTGATGTTACTATCTTTGGTAAGTTGCCATTTGTTGACTAACGTCTGTAGTTTTACTGTGTCTGTTTTCTACTTACAAAGATATGTTAACAGCACGTGAAGATTATGACTCAGTGTTATTATTATCGACTGTCAAAATAAGCAGCTATGAGTTTTTTATTGATGAAGAAAATTTGATGATACCACAATAGATGTGTGTAAGCAATAATCTTTATACTTGTGATACAGTCTATGTATTGATTCAGTGGTGGTTTTTGTGTGAGATTTTGGAGTACCAATACTACATAGAACCCCTTTAATAAAACCAATGTTTTAACTGAATGAGCACTTCATCACAGAGATAGATGCCCTTTACCTTCAGCCGCTTGTCCACAGTATTTTTGAGCAGTGTAGTGAAGGGTCTGTGCTGATAGAGTTCACTCATTTCCAGAACTTTTGGGCAGTTTTTGACGGGTAGACGGTGTGCTGCAGAGCCTCCAGACCTCTCATTAAGCGTCAGACCTCGTCCCATATCAGTACCAAACGGAGGACCTGGGCTTTGTTTCTAGATTACACACACAAACAGAGGATGAAGAAACTGCCAGTGTTGAGCTGTGGCAGTGTGCTTTCGTGTCAGTAAATCATTATGTGTGTGGTTACCTGTACCTCTACTCTAGGGAAGTCATGCCAGCTGCGGTTTTTGAGGTTGGGAGGGGTGATGTCTGGGTTTTGTTTCCCTAACAACCACTGAGACCACATACTCTGGTGGCTGGGCCTCAGGATGGTAATGCTGAACTCATCTGTGGTAGAAACAAGCAAGCTTATTATTTATCTTTTAGGTAACAGACTCAGAGGGTTTGCTCAAATAAAGAAGCAAATGTGTCTAGTGTATTGTCTTTTTATTCATTATCTTACAGAGATTTGCAACAATCCTTATTAAAAACGATCTCCTTCTAAACAAGAGCTTCTCTCTCAGGGAGTATCATCCATTGCAACCTTTTATGCCAGTCTGAGGGAGTGCTTAAATGCTGGTGCTCAGACAATGAGGGGGATCTGGGAGAGGGAACTGGGAGTTGTAAGAACAGAGGAGATGCGGGAAGAAATCTGGGATAATCCAAGGAAAATTTCAGTTTGTAACCGAACAAGAGCATTACAGCTTAAGACACTGCACATGTTGTTCCAAGCCGTCTTCACAAATATAAAAAGGATGTCTCGACAGTCTGTCTTAAATGTAGGACAGAAATGGGTGATCTTACTCACTGTCTCTGGTCCTGTGTTAAAACATAAAAATATTGGAATGATGTATACTGAGCAAAAACATAAACGCACCATGTACAGTATTTATGTAACATGAGACACACAGCCCAAAATGAGCTCATGATGTCTTATAATTGTAAAACATGGTTCATTCTCTTGATTTGTAAACAAACTTTGTGTCCATCTCTGTGAGTGAGCACTAGCTCAGTAATCCAGTGATTCCACCCACAACACAGCTGTGGCATGTCCAGACGCTGCTCAAACAGTGTTAACAGTATTCAGACACTCCTTATACTGGGGACAATAAAAGGACATCTCAAAATGTCCCATTTCCTCAGATGTCACCATGACACAGATGTTGTAAATCATGCGGGAACGGTTTCAGATAACATCCCATAGCTCTGTGTAGCCCTTGAAAAGGAGTGGAATAACATTCCACGGGCCACAATTGATAATATTGTCAACTCGATGAGAAGACGATGTGTCCCTCTACAAGAAGCCAATGGTGGACACACAAGATATTGAGTTGTGATTTTTTTAACCAGCCCCCACTGTGTCCACATGAATGTCCCTGAATGCCAGATGCAACTATCATGTTCTAATGGACAGAAATCTGTACCACATTGATCAACAAAATAAACTGTGTGTGATTTAATATATTATATAACACCTATTGCTATTAAAAAGTTCAAGTGTCACATGGTGCGTTTATATTTTTGCTTAGTATATTATTTGCAATACAAAAAGTTCTCAAAATGGAGCTTGAAGTCGACCTGGTTTCTCTGCTTCTGGGCTTTCCTAGTGTCCGTGTACCTGATGTATATCAGAAAAAAACTGTATAATTTTATAGCATTCTGTGCTAGGAAAAATATTCTACAGCACTGGATATCAGATAAAACCTCCTCAGTTGTGGGGTGACATAGGATAGTAATGGAATTCATACCCCTGGACTTCCTGACCTGTCTCGTGCACCACAAGACCAATGCCTTTGAAAGAATATGGAAACCATTCCTTGACTATATTAATGTGAACATATCTGCTATTATGACAAGAGCAATTGAATAAAAATGATTTTCTTTCTATTCAGCTTCCATTCTATACTGCATAATGTACTGTACCTTTCATACGTATGGCCTAAAAGGTTTGTGTATGTGCATATGTATATGTGTGCACACTCATGTGCGTGTATGCATATATATAATTTTATTTATTTATTTTCTGACCATTCCCAGCCTGTGTTTTATTATTCTGTTTGTGTGCATTTAAAAAAGAAAAAAAACAATAAGCACATTTATAAAAAAAAAACAAATTTAAAAAAGGATCTCCTCCTATATTCTTTTAGTCATTGTTCATATTCCTCAGATTTCTTTACCTTCTGTGTCCGGCAGTGGTTCCTTCAGTACTGCTATGGTTGGGTCAGAATATGCATGGAAGAGCAGCTCCTCTACTGTCTGAGAGCTTAGCAGTTCAACCCCAGACCCATCCTCCTGCACCAGAAACAGCCTGCGACACAAAATGCTGCCATCAACTCATCCATTCATGGTCATTATCATCATATAATCTTGTTAGAAAGAGAAAATTGCTAATAGAGCAGAATTTCACACTGTGATAATGTGCCAGAAGCTCACCGTGGAGAATGTCCTATGCGTTTTGCATGAAGCTTGGCCATTTCTCTGTCTTCCTCCTCATCCAATAGCTCCTCTTCATCATTGTTGAGCATACTTGGAGTCGGGCTGAAGTTTAGAACTGATATCTTCCCATCCTCCATCACCTGCAGTGCACAAATACACACATATCGAACTCAGGTTAATTAACTTGTCTGGTAGAATTCAGTATTGTACTTTTTTTTTATCATCCAAGATTCTGACACAAAAGAGTTTTCTTTTCACAGTGACATTTCTTTTACTAAGAGAGCAGCCACAACCTGTCTCTGTGCTCCTGAATTGACTGTCTGATTCTGAAAATAGAAGCTCAGCCTCATAAGCCAACAGACAAGGGATTAGAAGATGGGTCATTATTATGCAGGTGTGGAAGCAAAGGGACACAGCAATAACACATATTGTTGTTGCCATGCCCTGTGGAGGACGGATTTGTACACATTCAGCTACTTTTCCAACATTGTGCTGTGTTTACTTTCTGTCTTCTATTTTTATTATGTACCCATGAATAGAACATATGTTTTATGTAGTTGTTCTTATACTTTTAGGTACTTTGACCATGTGACGGCGACACATACAGGGTGTACCCCGCTGTTGCCCATTGGTAGCTGGAATAGGCTTTGGTACCCCCACAACCATCTCAAGAACTAAACAGCCTGAAATGAATGAATGAATAAATGATCATGTGACTTAACGCTGACCTATCTTCCTGTAATAATCCAATGAACTGACCTGAAAGTGATTCCCATCAGAATCTGTGACATCACAGGCCACATTGTCAGTGTGACTCATTGTGTAACTTCCAGGTTGGTTAGTGGGGGTGCCACCTTTTGGAGTGGGGGTTACAAGTGGATCAGATGTATACACACACTTCCCATCGCTGTGGATCTGCAGAAGCCCCACACTTGAGGGAAACACCTTGGACAAATAAAAAGAGGGATAATATTACTCAAAGTGGTAGATGTGGTTCCATCATTTCATCATCCCACATTTTCTGGGAAGATTTTCATTTTCATTATCAATGCTTATGAGAGCAAGGTAATTTAACAGACATATTTATTCAAAATGACCCTACAGACTGCTTATATTAGACATGGTTAGATTATTTTATCACATTTCTATGCATGCCATAAATACAAAATATTTTCTAACTTTTGTAAAGGCAAACAATTGTTGAAAAACTTGTCAATAGCTGTGAAAAATTGCTGTTTTTGCATCATTACATATAATCAAACACAAATGACATACAAATCTTTTAAATAAGCAAATAAAGAAATAAATGACTAATACTTGTGGTGTTTTTGCTATATATCTGTGTTTACAGTAAAGTTTTCTTACAACACATAGGTATTTGAGAGTGTAAAATAGGAATGCATTTTCTTAACACAACCCACATATGCAGGAGGAAACTTATCTTTCTTTTCCCAAAATGTTAGTGTTAGGATTAAAACTCCATAAAGTACACATTTACACTGTATGAGAATGCATATTTATTTATGTATTTATTTATTTTTCCTATGTGAGTTGTGACTCCCTGATCCTGCTGTTTGTGTTATGTATGTTTGTAGTAAAACAAGAAAAATAAAGTTAAAAAAAAAAAACTCCATAAAGCATAATGATCAAAAACAACACATTTGCGCAAGAAAAAAGAAGAGACAAAATAGCAACTCTTTGTGAGTTTAACTTCATCCACATCATATGCAATGAAACTGAGAACAAATGACCACAAAGCAGCAAGCTCTGTTTTCAGTGTTTCAAGAAGTGTGTATAAAAATTGTATAAAATTACAAACTGGGTGTAAAACAGTGTGTATCAAACATGACATACTATAAATATTGGGAAAACATTTTTTCTCACTTTTGGCACAAATAGTATATGCACTGGTTAAAAAGTATTAATGTTTTGAGAGACAGTGCTGTAAGAAACTGGAAGAAAACTCCCACTTCCTGAATGAAAATATGTCAAAATAATCAGAACAATTGAACAAAAACCCTGTAAACACTTATGTATCTGTTATAAGGGGCGTAGTGGTGATCAAGTATCATATAGTGGACATGGTTTCTTCAGTATCTTCATACCTGATAAGCTCCATTGTTGTTCCCAGTGATCACAGTTCCATCGGCCAAAAACACATGGGCCATGTGTCGCTCTGGATACATCACCACTGTGGCACATCCCTCCTTCTCCACCAAAACCACCTTTTCTTTGTCTGAATCGCTTCTCTTTTCCGTCAGGCATGCACTGCTCCTATTACTCTCATCTACAGTCTCTCTGGCCAACACATGGTCCTGTCCATCCTTAAACACAATACTTTCAGCACACTCCTTTTTGTCACTCAAAACCTCCAGATCTGAATGAGGACCGCCTGCACTGTCCTTGATAATCTCTTCTCCACTGTCGCTAGTATCCAGGATGTGCACATTCTCAATGATGCTCTCTGCACAGCGTGTGACACATGTACACTCAGTGAAGCCACATCCACAAACAGCTGAAGTTGATTTAAGGGTCACGGTCTCTGGCCGATCCCCTGCAAACATAACAAACATGATCTTTGGCTATGTTATCACACATATACAGTATGCACATTATTAAGCTGCAGTCGCAGAAAAAATTATTAGACCATCAAAAGTCATCAAAAACACTGGTTATGCAATCAAGTACTAACTCCTGTGTGTATCATGTGACTAAAACGAACAGAAAAGAAAACATGGAATGCCTAAAAGCACTGTTTTTGGCAGTACAGTGCCATAGATATTGATGTAAGAACTGAAGTGATTTTAGTTATTATCAAGAAAACCATGGAAAACGACTAGATATCAGCTCTTAAATTAAACTCTTATGAGCTATTTTTGTTGTTATTATTATATTTGTCCAAACAAATGTACCTTTAGTTGTACCAGGCAGTAAAATGAACAAGAAATTGAAGAAAACAAGGGTGGTCTAATAATTTTTCAACGACTGTATGTGTATTGAGCCATTTGTGAATGCAGGTTTAATCTCTATGGTTACTCGTGTCACTATGTGTCTATGTATTGTGTGGTATCCACCTGTGTGCATCAGTATGTGTGGTGGTGTGTTCGGTGGTCTGTCTTGGTACAGGTTGGTGATCCTTGTTCCATCTGCGTGCTCCACACTAAATGATCCATTTGGGTTCTGGACAGTCATCACCAGATCCTCCCGGGTCACCATTACCTGACACAACAACACACGATAAGCTTGATTATCATCAGCCAAAATACAAGGTCATCTCAGAATGGAAGGTGTCTCATTTGTGCAGTGTACAGATTTTATGGTTATTTTTTCATACTTTGGGTTTATGACCTAAAATACAGACGACGCGTGTCCTTCAACTGTTCACATTTTCTTCATCTGCTTTTTCTATGGCAAAAAAAAAGCTGACTGTCGAGCCACACTTACTTCATTCGTGATGGGGTCTGTCGCCTTGAAGGCAAGAAGTGGGACTGTGGGTATGTATTCATGTGTGATCCCCACAGTGCAAATGCGAGCTCCAGTGGGAGTTGTAGTGGTCCAACAGCCTGTCTTTGTTTTGGCGCTGGTCTCTGAGCTCTGCGCTGTGAATTAAAAGGTAGTACCTTATGTCATTGAAAGTTAATTACCCTCCTCCCTCCTCTCATTAGATGAGGGAGGGGACACTGTTTTCATTGCTGCTGCAGTCTAACCTTTAGTGTTGTCCTGAATTTCCGGAGCCATATTTTGCTTCTGAACCTCAGAGTCTGGCACCCACACTGGACCAGAATCCTGGCTGTTACTGACCGATCCATCTGCAAACAGCACCTAAAGTACACACAAGGTTACTTGACCTTAAAGGAGTGATATTTTGCTTTTTTTAATGGAATTATGTATTTTTAAACATTTCCCTGTGGTCTACGTAAACTGTAAATGCTATGCTTGGGTCTGAATTCGTCATTAATTCAACTCTACAGGTCCATCTCCAACCCTATTTCTGAGTATTGACACCAGAAAGGTAATTTTGAGCGCTGGCCCTTTAAACGTAAATGAGCCACTTCACACCCCGCCCCTTCCAGGTTGTTGTCACTTGTGTTCGATTATACAACCTAAAACTGAACATTTTAGGTAATCAGCTCGAAGTTTGGACATTTTTTCAGTTTTTACTACAACCGCTGCTGCTGACAAACAATTATGGAGCACTTGGAGAAATGTTCGTCAGAAGTCTTGACCTTATATGTCCAAATGTTGTGATGTAACTAGTTATAAAATGTAACAAATTAAGCAGGAGTTAAAACAGGTTGTAGAAATCCACTCGATTTTTGCCGGAATGAATATAAAGATAGCTTTGCAGCACCTGGAGGGTTCAAATTCAAACTTTATGAACTATTATGGTCCAAATACATAAATAAATGTCCCAAAGACTAATAAAAATGGGTTCATCAAAATATGACCCCTTTAAAGTTCGAGCCTCTATACATGAGTATGTGTGTATGTGTACCTCTGTGGACCCATCTCTCATGTAGCGGATCACAGTTCCCTGACTTGTGACAGTGCGGGACAGTTCTTTGGAGAGGGAGGGGTCCTCAAGCTGCCCTGCATCTCCCCTTCCATGCAGGGGAAAGCTCTGTCTCACTAACAAACCCAGCTCTTTAGAGGGCACTCCTGGAAACATGGACAACATTATAAACTATTAAATTAGATTGTTGTAAATAGTTCTGCACAAAAACACAAATTTAGAGGCTGGGGTTCTTTCAGCCTTTTGGTATTTTCACTTCACAGTCTACACAGTTTTGTACTCAGTGTGTATTGAGCATACATAAACACAGAAGTACAACACTGACCTTGTGTATCCTCCCGGAGGAATTTCACTGACAAGCCACTGGGGACAGACAGGTTGAGGCTGTTGAATGAATAGGATGGCGATGCTAACCGCCCTTCACATGCCTTAGAGTGCACACAAAAGTTATAAGGCAATGTTATATTTGTATGGTTAAAATGTATGTGTGCATTTCTGTATATGTTGGAGTTATTTTGTTGAGGGTATGAAACCTGGGACTGTGGAGGTCCGGTTAGGCTTGACGGGCTCTGAGTGTTGTTGTGATGTGATTCTGGGGGTGTTTCCTTGGCGAGAACTGTGGAGGCGTCTGAGATCCCACCTTCTGCTTCCTTATGACTCACTAGAAAACCATCAAACAAATACACGTCTAAACCTGCACACACTATGAGTCTTTCATTGGTTATTTACTGTATCAAGCAAATGAATGGAACACTGAGATTGTGGACTACTTCATAATATTTGTGTGTAATATTTGTTTATTTTTGGAAAGCGCTACATATTTAAATACCTATGTATTCCCCTGTAGGACCGTAAAAACTGTATGACAGGTGGACTCCATTGTCTAGCACAGATGAGAGGGAGCCCTGCTTCCTTTTCATCCCCACAAGCTCTGACACTGAAGTGGACACAGAGACAGGCTTACGACATTATGCATTATTTACTCATTTGCATCAATGTTTTACAAGGGTATAAAGGTTCCTAAAATTACAAAACAGGCACTCTTGTAGCCATGAATGTTAGGGGCCTCTTAACAGCTTCTGAATCATGACCATTACCTTTAACATCTTCACTTTTTTCACTGGTTTGTTTGTCTTGAGGCTCAGAGGAAGCTTTTGACGACTCCACAACAACGTGGTTGATGTGTGTGTAGAAATGATGCCCATCCTTTTTCACAGCAACCTTCATTAGGCTGGAACCTGGTGTGAAAATGGTTTAAAAAGAAAAAAAAAAAAAAAAAGAAAAGAAATGTGTTGCAAAGGAACAATCACCCCAGGAGCTTCCTACAGCTGTCGAGTGTGAAGAAAAGCTGAGCTCTACAATGCATTCTGTAAAAACATCTCATACACAAACTAGATTTTTCATTGAATTACCTTTTAAATTAGCCGATAAATATTAAATGAAGTTATGAATAGAAAGCAGTGATAAGGAAAACATTTGCTTATTCACATGAAAATATGTCAAAATATAGTTTGCCTGCAGGGCGTGTTTCTTGGCTTTAGATGGTTTTACAGCCTCCGTGTTGTTTCTGTACCTTCAACGTAGCTGACAGTCTCCACGGCGATGGTTCCTCCGTCTGAGGGGTAAAGGTACTGAACTTGACCTGATACATGAACTAACTTTCCATCCATGTTGTAACCTGAAAATCCCTACACAAACAAACACACAGACAGTATTGTTGGTATGGAAATGTTGATTTGGAAGTATGATATGGATCTGAATTTGTTCTTATGTAAAATATAATCTCAGTCATAGATTTTATGTGGGTGACACCTTACATTTAAGGGTTCCTCCGTTAGCTGAGATTCCTTGCTTTCTTCCACAGGGGGCACTGTGGTTATTTTTGTCTCTGGGGAAGTCTTATCTAAGCTGCACGCGGTCGCTGTTCTGCTCTTCTTACCACTTAAAGGGGGATTGTTCTGACCTTTATTATTGTCTTTTAAACTAGCCTCCTCTTTTGCCTGCCTACCCTTCTGCGTACTGTCTTTCTTGGATTTCTTGGACACCTCCTCCTCTTTCAGCCGCTCCTGCTCCAACTTCCATGCCTGTAATGTCATATACATAGAAAATAAGTTGAAGATTTTCTGATTTTTTGCAAGGTGATCGCATGTCTTTAGCTTTCCAGATTAACCAAACAACAACACCATACATATTCCCATTCTTGTGTTTTTGTGTTAATTTTACTGACTTTCAGGGAGTCTTTTCTGATGACTGCCTCCAATACACACTCCTCTGCTGAATGTGCAACCATGTCATCTGCTACAAAAACAAAGCAAGCTCTGTGTCTGAATGGTGACAAGTATCATTGTATTACTAGAGTTTCATGATAACAGCCTCAGTACCTTCTGGGGGTTCAGCAGGGCTAAGCTTTTCCTGCTGCATGGCCTCTGTCTTTGCCTCCTCCTCTTTTGTCCAATCAGTAATTGTATTTGCCACATGCTCCAGGTACTTCCTGCAAAAACATAACAGCGGGATTTTACCTAACCCTATGTAGCACAGATACTGAAGCTATTTTAAATGGTGTAATTTTGCTGATTTGACAGTAATGCGAGGCTTTTCAATACTTTTAACCCTTCATCAGGCAAGTGGGTCAGTCCATCTCAGATCACCCAATTAAATGGCATTTTTAAACCTCACCCCCTCAGATTTTTATGAAATTTGAAAAGCCAAAATTTAAAATTTTAACTTTATTGGACCAATGGTTTTCGAGATATGACAAGGTACATGTAGGCTCTGTATGCACATCTTCTGCACTCTTAATACATAGAATTTACTAGAAATCTTGAGGTAGGCCTTTATTCTATCCCAATTTGCTCAAGTATAAAAAGAAAACCCCTCTAAATTTTTTATATGTTGTAGTTGACACATAGGGCTTCATTTTTCATAAGATGTCAAAGAAATCGAGCATGTCCCACAGTGTCAATTTCAAGGTCAAAACATAAATCAAAAGGTCATCCACCTCAAACATATCCAAATGTACAAATGAATGTTAGATTTAGATTCATTATGGTCTCCCCTTTACAGAAATACCCTGCTTTTTAAAATCAGACCAGTGGTTGCTGAATTATAGCAATTTGAAATAAGGCTGCCACGACCTTTTTGGCAAAAAAGTGACAAAATGAAATTGCCATATCTCGAAAACCATTGGTCTGATAATATTCAAATTTGAAATTTCAGCTTCTCTGGCTATGAATTACCCATACACCAAATTTCATCAACATAGGAGGAGGTGTGGTTTTACTCATTACGTGAAATGAGAGGAACTGACCCAAGTGACTATTTTTGGTAATTTCTGCAAACATTAAATATGGGTCCATATGGGTGCCTTGGTGAGGTCAAGAAGCTTGTTGGTTTTTATAACAGTATACAGTGATTCAGAGAGATTTTATAGAAATTTTGAAGCTGTAAATAGTGAATATGAGTGATTTTTTGTCAGTTTATGGCCTTATACCAGTTGTTTTATTGAACGTGTTTACTTTTCAGCAAGTGCTGCTCAGATGCATATGCCAAGAGGAGGGAGACTGTTGTCATGGCAACCGATGAGGAGGTAGATGGCGATGTCTAATAACACACTGAGGTTTAAATTTTGACTTTCAGAGTGTTTCAGTGAGTGCCCTATAACAGGTTAGTATCATGTGAACAAACATTGAAATATAAGTGCTTAAATTCTGACCTGAACTTGATGTTAGTGTGCAAAGCTACATCCCAGGACTCTTTGCATTGGCGATGACCAGTCATGGGATTATGACAAAAAATGTAGAGAATGTTGTTGCTGCTTCCTCTAAAAGTGTCCATGCAGCGATATTCTTCTGAGGCTAACTGGAGAACCTACATGTACAGAAGACAACAGATTATTTTAGAAAATATCATTTGCAAAGTTTTTGTTCCTGTTTGGTTAATGAAATGATATGTTTGCTTCATTTCCTCAGTTGAGCTTTGAACCTGTTTTGAGCTAGGCAAACATTATGACAGTCATTACAGGAATAAAAAAAGAAAGTAAGATAGTACAGAAAATATGGGTGATGGAAAAAAATGACTTATACCTTAAGATTAAAAAAAAGATGAGTTTGATAGAAAATGAGACAAATGGATTGGATTTAAAAACAAAGACATCAGCGCTGAAATGGTAATGTGATGCCCTTATTTTCCTTTTAATGTATTATTTATGGATATCTTTTGCTGAATACTGTAACCTTCAACTGGCCTTGCTGTACTGTTTGTTGTATTTTATGTTCATGAAGATGTGAAAAGAAATTAAAAACAATGTTAAAAAGAAATAAATTAATAAAATAAATAATAAAATACAAAGTAAGGCTTCATGACTAAAATTCTTCTTATTATTTTATCCAACTTCAAATAAGAAGAAGTTGCCACAGTATGGAGAATGCAATTTAAAAAAAAAAAAAAAGCAGTGATATTGTAATTTACTCTGACTTGTATTTCAGTGTTGACAGTATAGCCACAACATATTTCATTTTTGGTCAGCTTCATTTGGCTTGTACATATCCACCCACAGTATTTCTCACATTAAGGTTTCAACACGAAAGAAAAAGATCAGACAGTGGTAATTTAGGTGAGTTGAAATAATTACACAACTTGTGATATAAATACGTTATTGTATAGATGTGGCCAAAAGTTTAAGCAGTTACACAAATTTTGCTTTTGTGACATTTGCTGCTTCAGTTTTTAAATTATTCTTAATTTTTCTGAGGTAGATTAAAGAATCATTTTAATCACTTTATGAGTTTCAAAAATTTAATTGCCAAATGAATCACATTTACGCAAAGGGTCACTTTGTGTTACTACTAAAGATTTCGAACTCCACTGTAGTCATGATGTGGTACAAAAGCCACCTCCACGAGAGGTCTAGTCTTTCAGGAGCTAATATGGGCCACGGATCACCAGTTTGTGAACAAATGTGTAGAAAATTATTGTATAAATGACCTTCACGTTAACTTTTGCATTACCTGTTTTTAAGAATCCATAATACTAAAATACAAATACTTTATTTGCACAAAAGAAGGATCTGGAGCCAGTGTAAGTATTTCACCTGTGGAAGGGTGGTGGAATTGTGGTGTTCAGTATAGTGCCAGTCAAACAGGGTTCTCAGCCTGCATCTCTGAATGTCAGATAAGTCCAGTTCATTACACATGGGCCCACTGGTCTGCTAAAAAAGAATCTAAATATTATATTCTTTTACTATACAAATTGTATATAGGTAGGAGAATAATTTTATATATTAGCAATACCTCAGTGTTAGTAGAGTCTTCAGTGAAAAATGTGGGACCTAAATTTAGAAGGAGACGTTAGGTACAGTCATGGAAAATATTATTAGAAAATCAAAAGTCATCAAAAACAATGGTTATGCAATCAAGTACTAACTCCTGTGTGTATCATGTGACAAAAACGGACAGAAAAGAAAACATGGAATGCCTAAAAGCACTGTTTTTGGCAGTACAGTACCATAGCTATTGCTGGAACAACTGAAATTATTTTGGTTATTATCAAGAAAACATGGAAAATGGATAGATATCAGCTCTGAAGTTAAACTCATATGAGCTAGTTTTGTTGTTATCATTATATTTGTCCAAACAAATGTATGTTTAGTTGTACCAGGTATTAAAATGAACAAGAAATTGAAGAAAACAATGGTGGTCTAATAATTTTTTCCGTGACTGTATGTCACAGCAGTACCGATGTACGTCCACTAGATACAACTTCTTCAAATGTGAGTTAAGTGATGTAACCACTGAATTAAATTAAATAACAGACCTTTTCTGCTCAGGATACTAAACTGCTGTTTAGCATAAGATAGTGGGTTGTCCCAGGGAATTATGGGAGGTGTTTGCAGTGACCCAGTAGCATTCAGCAGCACTCCCTTTTGGTGTAGCGTGGTCAGCGGCATACTCTCAAACACACTGTGATGAAACAAACGCTCCACCTCTGGCCACGACACTACATCTGTTGGACACGATTAGATTAACAGCTGGTGAAACAACAACTGCAAATAAGCAATTTCTTACTTTAGGAGATATTGATCATTACTTTACTTTATTTAAATAAATAGAGTGAAACTGCCAACATATAGAGGTGAAAATGTGCAATAGTAAACTTTTTCTGACCATCTGCACAGTAATGTTGTAGCTGTTGTTTGATTGTCATCCAGCAGGAGGAGCTGTTTCTTTGTTGAGCTACAGAATGGATCAACTCCCACACTGGAGTCCTCTTCATCATTGTCAGCTCCACTTCTGCTGGATCAAATCCCTGGACCACCTAAAAGAGAAACACAAACACATAGACAATTGAAAAAACTTATTTCTGGTCCAAAGATAAAAATACTGACTAAACAATAAAATTATTACATTAATTGTAAAGTTTGTCTTTTCACAATTAGGAAAAATACTCCAGAAAATCAACTTACAGTGACGTCCCTCAAGCGCAGGGCCCTCTCATCATGGTGTCTGATAACCAGAGGGTGACCTAAATTCCTCTGAGCATTTTTTGTTCCAAACTTCTCCACCAACCTCTAAATATAGAGAAAGACAATAACACAGAAAAATGAAAAGTGTCTGCAGCTGTTGTGACAGATTTGATTATCTTGATGTATCTTGAAGTGCAGTATTTACAAAATTCATCATTTCATTTACCTATGTATCCTTGCTTTAACTACCAAAGATCATTTAGTGTGTACAGGGTAAACAACAAGGATTCACAAAAACTTCAGAATCATTTTTCAAAATGATCTGATGTTTGTGCTGCTTCATCTCCACAGATACAGTCCAGTCGTGTGCAAAAATGTGGTCACTCCTTGAAAAGTAGCATCATTTGGTAATTTTTTAAATTGAAAATATGCAAACACCATCTCCACCAGCGACACTAACGCATAGTTACTTTAAATTTCATTAAATCAACAAAACTAATTACAAAAGAAGAAAAATAAATATAAAATTGCAGCATGTGATTTTATATCTGGAGGGAAATTTCAAACTATTCTTAGGATTATTGTAAAATTCATCCTCGTCTATGCTTCAACTTTTGATGGACGGTGGGAAGTCTGCTTCTAGACTTTGCTGGTATTTAGTGGAATCCCTCTTGTGCCATTGGCTGCAACATACAGGATTCCTACAGGTTTCTACAAATTAAATTTAAGACGTTTTAAAACCTTGTTAAGACTACTTAGAACAGAATTTAATGCCTATTTCACAGCCTATTTCACAACCATACAAAGGCTAATGGCTGAACATGTGTTGGCCTGAATGTTCTGTGATCATTTCTCACCAGGGGCTGTGAAATTAGCAATAGTTGGTTCCTAATCTCAATATAAATTGTCAGGTTGGAAAGGGTGGAAGTGAGTAGAATAATGTTACTTTCTTTGACAGTTTGGACATTTCCCAGACACATCTAAACAAAATAGAGTGAACAAGTTTATGGCAACATAATCTAAGACCTACCATATCAAATTTAATACTTTTTAAAGACTTTTTTAAGGTATTTTTATTAAGTATATTTGTAAATTCAAGAATTTTAAGACTTTTTAAGACCCCGTGGGAACCCTGAACACAACCCTGAAACATGATAGATCCACCCCCATACTTAACAGTTGGAAAGGTGTCCTTTGTATAAAATACTGCTTCTTTTTTTTCCTACAGACATACTGCACTTTTGCTGATTATGGCCAAAGAGTTCTATTTTAACTTCATCGGTTCACAGAACTTGTTTCCAAATCATGTCAAGCTTCTGCAGATGTTCCACTGCATTCTCTTAATGTTAGATTTTATGATGAAGATGCAGGTTCTCTCTTAATGAGGGTTGTCTTTGTGCAAGTACTGCTGCACAGTGGATGGTGCACGTCCCTTCCTAACTTTGCCAAGTCATTTTTTGCAGTCACGTAAGGGATTTGATTTGAAATTGTGCAAAACTGAAAGCTGAAAACACTTCACTATCTTCTTGTAGCCTTTTCATGCACTGTGAACATCAACGACATTCATGTTGAGAGTCTTACACAGCTGCTTAGAGGACCCCATGGTTACTGAGTGTTTTCACAAGGTTTGAGTTTGAGAGTTTTTAAAATCTGTGGAAGTGGAAGCAGTTGCCTCTAATGAGAACTATTGACAATCATAAGGATACAGATCTAAACTTGCAAAAATAATCTGAGTCTTGGTAACTCTTAAGACTGCCAGACTTTTCACACGCCACAATTTGTGAAACAAACTAAATATGTATGATTATCACTGGTAATGGTTCCCTTTTTTCCATATCCTACAGAGACTGTGTTTACAACTTTTTAATTTAAAGCATTACCAAATTATGCTGTTTTGGGGGTGTTTGCTGTTCAAGAAGACCCCACATTTTTGTATAAAACTGAATCTTCCATAAGCAGACAATTATACAAAGACTGTGATTATAGCGCCATCTGCTGAACTGTAACCACTGCTGCTGCTCTGCAGCATGTTTATATGCATATGCTCCTTAATCCTTTTATATTGGAAAATTAATTGTATAATACATGAATTGTGGATTAAAGTAAACAGTAAAAGTCACCCAAAAATAGAAGATATATTCATACATACATATCAAATAGGGCAAATGAAAAAAGTTAAATCACATTTTTGTCACTACTTTCCTGGTTCAAGAAAGCATGTGTTCTCCAGTCTTCACCCTCCCTCACCAGACAAGCCCACTCTGCTATGTGAGCTGCAGGACAGCCCTCCCACTGTGACATCAGAGCTGCTGCTCATTGGCTCTACCACTGAATGGATTTGCATGCAGCCCTGCTCAATGACAGGCGAGGGCGTTACTCAGTGCAGCGGCTGCAAAAAGCTGCTGCATTGGCCGGGAATCGAACCCGGGCCTCCCGCGTGGCAGGCGAGAATTCTACCACTGAACCACCAATGCTTGCATACCCCACAAAAAGTAGAATACCTCAATTATTGCGGATGGTGGTACAAAATAATGAGGAATTTGAGGTTCTTTCTATTATGTGAAGAGATGTTTAAAAAAAAAAAAACATACCTTCTTGTCATCTACATTATGCACAATGTTCAGCAAACTATTTAACAAGTAGCTTCTCTCCTCTTCTGTGTGCACCAAAGGCAGAAATCTTTGGAGAATGTAGCAGGCCAGTTGTTGGTCTAAGTACAGACCAGTTGAAGCTGCTGCCTCCTCTGGCACATTGGAAGTATTTTGAATGGACTGGTCAGTGGAAAGAACCACCTACAGAAAGGACAAATGATCAGTGCAACTTAGTTGTAATTATATCAGTAATAAAAACGTTTACCAGCTTTGTATTTTCCCCCTTGAAGGACTGATTTTTAACATACACATACAGACCTGCTCCAGCATACTGTGCAGGATCAGGGGCACAGAGCAAGATTCAGGAGAAACGAGGTCCAGTAGGTTGTTATAGTAACGCATGTCCACGTCTGTAGAAAGGGGAGGCAACTGGGCCTCTGATAAAAGAAGAGACAAAGTAACAGCACTACCAAGACAGCATGACATCCATGAGTGTAGCCTCTGGGGTTTTTTCTGAAAAGCTACTGTGCATGACCAGATTATACCTTGGCTTTCCCCGCGTGGTGTCCTCTTTTTGGAGCGTGGACTCATGGGAGGAGGGGTCAGCACAACCTGCACCAAATTAAAAAAAAAAAAAATTCTAAGAAATAATGTTCGATAGTTTGATAGTATAACTTAAATTGTGCAATATCCAACACATATACAACCACTGACACACCATGGTCAAGTTATTATTATGCCCCACAAACATGTACCTCTGCAGGCTGTATGTCCGGCACAATCACTTTTGGTACATTGATGAGTTTGATGTTGTCGAGGTAGTGCTGATGCTGCCTACGCCAGTCCAGACAGTCATAGACGAGATGAGCCACGCCCTCAAATATTCTGCATCCTAGTGCCAACTGCACCAATAAACACAACCAGTCAATTTTGTGTTGCTTGCATCTGATATGGTTTGTGTCAGAATCTCTGAGTAAATGTAGCAAATCATAAAAAATGACAACAGGCAGAGAAAGGCTACAAAGAAAGAACACAGACACTACGAATAGATCAGAATAAAGGCTGTATTTGGAGTTTGTTTTAGCTTCATGGACAAAAATATGGGACATATTACATATTATAATAGTTTGATGGAGGACTTCCAATTCCTGGTGATTTGAAATATCACCACAATAAAAATATTCATATCAGTTGTCAGTATTTAACACAATAAATGTCAAATCAACATTTACCAGAAATTTTAGGATGATTTTCTTCGAGAGTGAGAGGGAGAAATGATTATTTAGTCAGAACATTTCAAGTGTCTCAGAAATCTAGAGATAGAAAATGTTTAAAAATGATCATAAACAAAATTAAATATATTTAAAGTTATAAATATGGCACTGTCCATCCAAGCCCCCTGTTAGCAACGAAACACTGGAACTCAATGTGTCCCAATACTTTTGTCTATATGGTGCAGTTATATCCCACTACTGTGTTTTCTTTTTGTGACGTAGGCATTTGTCAAACATAAGCATGAAGTGGCCCTTAAGATTTGACTTTATGAATGAAATCTGTTCATTCAAATTATGAAATGTAAGATGTTTTGTCCTTTCTATGTGTGACAAATGTAGCACTATCTACAATCAGGAAACATGTTTCTTTATTACATAGGAGAGGCCTGTGACCATCACAAATTTTGTATAAAACCATGCTAGACTTAAGTGAACAGAATGTTACCTTAAAAATCGAAATACTGGATGGAACTGCATTATTCGGTATTTGGGTGACTGATGAAGGACTGGGAGTTATATTAAGATTGTTATGTTTCTCTGTGACTGATGTTGTACTGCTGTAATTTTCTTTGGTAAAAACAAATATTTATTTTCCATATAATTTCCCTTTACAGTATTTCTATGGTATTCCATTTACTTGTGCCTTCACCATAGGGTCCTATGTCAGAGAATTTTCTGTTTTGTGGAAAAATGAAAATATCTAAATAAAAGGTAAAAAAAAAAAAAAAAAAAAAAAAAAAATTGATACTGATCCTTATATTTTTTTAAGTTGCAGAGATCTTGTATTTTCATAGCCAAACTCACCGCAGCCTCTGGATCTTGTTTGTCAAAGGGAGGACGATGATCGGTAACAGTGTAGCTGAGTTGAGCCACATCATGGAGCTTTGAGTCCGGTGGTCCACTGTCCAAAAGTGGTCTCAGTCCTGACCAAAACTGATTCAACCTCATGGTTTGGGTATCCAGTTCCTTAGTGCAACCATCTTAAAGTTGTTGGATACAAATAGGAATGATGGTTTAATGTAGATCAACATTTGATTTAAAGACAAAGACACCAAGTACTACAGCTCTGGAAAAAATTAAGAGACCACTGCAATTTCCTGTGAAATCAGCATATGTGCATGTATGACAGCTATTTCATTCCTGTGTCTGTTGAATTCCAACATAAACACACCTTATTCTACTGAATAAACACCTGATCCATGACTTATTTAAGAAGGAGAAGTATAAAAACCACTACTGTGGCCATCACTACCTTCTTACAATAGTCAAAAACAGTGCTGTTAGTACTGCAAAAGTAATTAGAATCCAAAAATAACTATTGAAAACCACTCAACTTCAGCTCTGACAATGTTCCCAAACTCTGAGGACTGGTTTTTCTATCAGGACAATGCTCCTGGCCTCAGCTAGGTCAATAAAGGTGTGGATGACGGACCACCAGATGAAGACCCTGTCATGGCCAGCCCAATCTGCAGACCTGAACCCACTTTGAAAACTTCTGGAGGAAGATGGATGGTCACAAGCCATGGGACATTGCTGAGCTTCTTGAATTTCTGTTCCAGGAGCTGCATAAAGTGATCCAACAGCTATGGTGGAGAGCCAAGACACGTGAAAGCTGTCACTGATAATCAGGGTTATTCCACCAAATACTGATGTCTGAACTTTTCCACAGTTACAACAGTAGTACTGTGTTGTTTAGAAATGAATATGAACTGGTTTTCTTTGCATTATTTGAGGTCTGAAAACACTGCATCTTTTTGTTATTGTGACTGTGTGTCGTGTTCTGCAAATACATGCTCTAAATAACAATATTTTTCTTTGGAATTTGGGAGAAATGTCAGTAGTTTAGAGAATGAAACAAAAATGTTCATTTTATTCAAACACATACCTATAAATGGTAAAATCAGAGAAAGTGATCATTTTGCAGTGGTCTATTTTTTTTTTTCCAGAGCTGTATATTTCCATTTAACGGTTATATGAATTATTGAATAAATATATTCCATATTTGCATGCACATTTTAATCAGACAAACAATAATCACTTGCTATGTAAATCTAATGCCTTGTATTTAAATGTACCTGAATGTTCTTTAGATGGAGCCAGAACAGAAGATGGTCTGTCATTTTCCTTGTTACTGTTGTGATTTTCCTGTTGCCCCTCAATAGTTTCTGTTTCCTGTGACAGCAACTGGATGACATTGGCTACATGCACGCCCATGGAATCAAGTGCTCCAACCAAGTGTGGCTGGTAAAAGCCCAGCAACAGGACATAGTGCTGGGGACCATCGTCTGGTTCATCATCTTCACCGAGAGAAGAGCACATGATTGCATTACAGCTCCCATTTTTGAACATGTGCTGGATTTGTTGTGTACATTTTTTTTCATTATATATCATATGCACTTCTGTCAGTTTCAGTCAGTAGAGGATGGATGTGGATGTGCAGCTACAGACTACAAGCAATATGCATTCACCTATTTCATAACTGTATGACCTTCTGGAGAGCAGAAATCTAATCATGCATAAATTATTCAATTTCCTTTAACCATGACACTCCTACTTTATATAGCACTCTGGTTTTTACATTACATTACATTTTCAGCAGACGGTTTTATCCAAAGCGACTTAAATAAAAAAATGAGAGGATCAAATCAAGCATCACTGCTAAAGTACAATAAGCAAAACATTATCAAGTGCAAGAAAAAGTGGGTGAAATGCAATTGAAGAAAACAGGAGGACAGAACAAAAAAAGGGATTTGTTTTTACATTGGTATATCTAATAACTCAAATGTAAAGCTGGTTTGACCTTGAGTTTTACCTATGAATTTAGGTGGTTCAGTGTTTTCATCCCGGCGTCGGAGTTTGGTCTTTTTCTCTTGTTCCATAGGTCCTTTTGTCCCTGCTTTGTCTTTGCCTGCAGATTGAGGAGCAACCTTTTTCTTCTCCACCTCAGCCTTAAACGTAAAAAGAAATATCTCATCCAATGTTTTCTATGTTTGCAACAAAATGTTGTACTGATAAATCTGCTGTGATCATTGAAGAAAATGTTTGATTTGTTGAGTCTGTTTGTATGACTATACTGACATGAACATACTGTTGTGGATAATTCAGTTACTGCATTGTGGATTGTTGTGGTACGATGCTAAAATTAAGGAAATAGTATAGGCTGATTGCTGTATAAAGTTAATGATGAAGGGGTAAAAGCACTGAGGGGTAGGATTAAATAAGTTTATACTTCTTCCTACTCCTTTTTGACCATGCAGGATTCAGACTTGTATGTGCTTGAGGATAGATTCTGTCCATTTAAATGTTGCTTTGTTTATGTCTTAATTTGCTTTGTTTTGTTTTATTTTCTTTGCATGTTCAAAATAAAATGAAAAAAAAAAAAAATAATAATAACAAAGAAAAGGTAATAATTTAATAAATAATCATTAATAATTAGAAACACATATGAGAAGAAGCACTCACCTTCTCTGCTTCCCTCCTCTGCTGATCATTGGTTTTGATTTGTAGAAGCAGAAACTTCACTATTTTAGCCATTAAGTCACAGGGAATCTGTTCCCCAGCATCCAGAAGCATCTTAGCCGGCTCTGTAACCTGCATACACAAAGAGTCAAACACAAACATGTGTACACACAAAGACACCGGGAAGAAAAGATATAATCTGACTTTTCTCGAGCATACAGGGAACATTTAATATTCCCCACTGAAGCCTACCTCAAAGAACACAGGGGTGTCATCTGTTTTTTTAGCTTTGGGATTTCCCAGTTCATGGATCTGTAATAGAGAATGAATGGCAAATATAAAAGCTGCTACAGCAAAGTGACAGAAATGTTAACAAAACAAACTAGAAGAGCAAAAAGCAAAAAAAAAAAACCCAAAACAATCAGAACAGACTATTCATTAAATTATCCTTCAGTAAGAGCACAGAGGCAGACTGACCATAGAAAACATTTCAGGCCTTGGATTAACACACATGTCCAGCTGTGAGTGTGTTGTTTGTTCACACCTAGCATTAAAATGCACTGCCAGCTTTTAAGGTGCAGTGTTTTCTACCTTATCTAACTGTATGAGCTGAAACCATGAATCAGTCACTACATTTTAAAATATTGACTTGGACCGTTTATGAAGCATGTTTATGAACTTCTACTTGTTTAGGGTCGGCTCACACACCACCACACATATTAAGTACTCACAATACATTTTTGTGAGCTTTCTGAAAATTTTAAACATCTTAGAACACTGGAACACTTTAATGTGCTGCCATCGTCATGCTACAACATGAAACTGAGCAGGCATTCCTTCAAAGTTTCCCTAGATGCATACAGTCATGGAAAAAATTATTAGACCATCAAAAGTCATCAAAAACAAGGGTTATGCAATCAAGTACTAACTCCTGTGTGTCATGTGACTAAAACAGACATAAAAGAAAACATGGAATGCCTAAAAGCACTGTTTTTGTCAGTACAATGCCAAAGCTATTGATGTAAGAACTGAAGTGATTTTGGTTATTATCAAGAAAACCATGGAAATGTCTAGATATCAGTTCCTAAATTAAACTTATGAGCTATTTTTGTTGTTATCATTATATTTGTCCAAATAAATGTACCTTTAGTTGTGCCAGGCATTAAAATGAACGAGAAATTGAAGAAAACAAGGGTGGTCTAATAATTTTTTCTGTCACTGTAGTTCAGATTAGTCGGAAAATGAATACTCGCGTCCCAGACCATCTACATAGGCTGAGTGATTGGATAGACACGCATCCTGAAAGGTGTCTTCAGTATGTTTGAACCATGCATCCAGCTGTCAACATGTGATGTGATTTGCCAGTGCGGATGTCAATGCCAGGTCTGAAAAGGGCCTAGGGGGGTTATATAACACTACACTATGTACAAGGTGTGAATTAAGTGGATCTAACAATAATTATAGCACAACATTGATGAATGACATATTTATTATTAAACCACTTGAAGTAAACTAAATTTACCTTTGCCAGGGTGCCACCCCAGGTCAACACTGTGAAAAGTTTGCGTACAGGTTTCTGAACTGCCAGAGCCAGAGCCTGGATCAGATTCTCATCCTCTGGATTTCGCCCAACCACCAGAGACACACAGGCCTTCCATGAATCCTAGAATAGAAAGAGTATACTAATGCTGTACATTCAAGAAATCAGATCCATGTTATACTGATTCGGTGTCACTGTGACCCTGCAGCCTACAGTAAACTGACAGGTGGATTTACTGCTACATAAACAACAAGGACTGAGAACATGATATTAAAAAGCAGTGAATCAAACACAAAAGCCTCCATCTGCACCAGGATGAAAAACAGCAAGTGACTCATACGTGAAAATAAGAGTTTTAATCGACGCGATAATAGTTACTTTAACGCTAATAAAGTGTGACTTCCGGTTTTATTAAACGCAAAAGAAGAAGAATATGATGCTTTCCGGTTTTAAGGATTAGCCTTCAAAATTAAAGCGCAAACGCCACTTGTTGCTCTTTTAGTAAATATGACAGTGACCTAACCCTGAGTAAAACTTAAAGACAGATAAAAGACAGAATTTTAAACCTTGTATTTCTTTTATAGTCTGGGTGTAACAATGGTCTACAGCTATAAATCATGCATATACCCGCTGTGCTGCTAGCTAGGTGTAAAAGTTTGCTAGCTTAGCTACAATTAATGTTAGCTAGGTGTAAAAGTTAGCTTAAAACAATTAATGCCAGCTCAGGTGAGGTAAAATAATAGGGTTACGTTTCACTTTGTCAAATGAAAAAACTATTCTAACGGACAAATTATGCTGTCACTAACAAATAAAAGGTAGTCATTAAGATCAAACCTCTTCAAATGGGGCTTTGATGAGCCCAGCCTCCCAGTTCTTGTTGACTGCTGAGGCTCCAGTGTCGGATTTTCTGGCCGAGGACTTTTTTGCTGCCTTTGGTGGCATTTGTCAGCATTTAAAAAAAAAAAAAAAACAGAAATAACTGCAACAGCCGCAGAGATATCGGAACAAATGACAAATAAGTGAGCGTCCTGCTGAGAGTTTATGGTCACTTTTCCTTGAAGTTTGGGTTAGTGCTTGCGTTGCCCTTGGCAACAGCAGTGGAGCCTGAGGGAGGCATGAGCTCCATGAGTTCACTAAGTATTAGGTTGGATGTGCTGGACGAAAATATATATATAATAAATGTGTGTGGAAAAACATGCAGTGCTCTGCAGAAATTTTAGACTATCTCTGAATGAATGAATAAATGAATTCATTTTTGGTTTGTACATTAATTTTAGTACTTAGTACAATAATTATATTAATAAACATAAAAAATAAAATAGGAATAGGCAAGAAACAAAAGCTTATTTTTTTGCCTATCCTTTTCACCTGATACACTGCTTACATTAATACCTTATACATTTAGTTTGGTTCTTTGCATGTTGTAATGGATTCACATAG
Source organism: Sphaeramia orbicularis (assembly GCF_902148855.1). Lineage (NCBI taxonomy): Eukaryota > Metazoa > Chordata > Actinopteri > Kurtiformes > Apogonidae > Sphaeramia > Sphaeramia orbicularis. The sequence goes on from NC_043974.1 coordinate 26,787,187, forward strand.
ATGTCTTGTTAAGATACAACATATAGTGCAGAAAATACGTGCACAATGTTAAATGTTAAAGACCAAGCAGTGATTGTTTTTCCCTCTAAACCAGTGTTTTTCAACCTTGGGGTCAGGACCCCACATGGGGTCGTCTGAAATGTCTAGTAATTGATAAAAATTTTTTTTTTAAATAAATAAATAAATAAATAATAATAATAATAATAATAATAATAATAATAATAATAATAATAATAATAAACTTACTAATAAAAAAATATAGTATGCGTTGACAGAAACAATCCCAATCCATAAAAGACATGACAAACTGTGAGTGTGAAACTGAAATCACTGTGGTTCTGTTTATGTGTCAAGTGTTCATAGTGGTCGGTTTCAGATGCTGCAGCTCTTTCATAAATCATAGTTTGAGTTCTTGTTTGTTCAGTATTAATTGTCCTCCTTGTAAATCACAGCTGGACTGACTGTACATATCCTGACCAAGGAAAATCCAATTCTCCCTTTGTGCAGTAATCTACACCTGGCTTTACTGCCTCTGTCCATTATAGTATACATTATATAGACTAAATGTCGTCTAAAATTAGTGTTTATTTGCAACATTCATTCATTCATTATCTGAACCCGCTTTATCCTCACTAGGGTCACGGGGGTCACTTGGAGCCTATCCCAGCTACATAGGGGCGAAGGCGGGGTACACCCTGGACAAGTCGCCAGTTCATTGCAGGGCTATTTGCAGCATAGTATAGCAAACTATTACATGATCAAAAACAAATTAATTTTATCAAAAAAAAAAAAAAAAAAAGTCTCAGTTTTGAATGTTTGGGGTCACCAGAAATTTGTGATGTTAAAATGGGGTCATGAGCCAGAAAAGGTTGGGAACCACTGCTCTACACCATTCCTAAGTGGTTTACCACCATTTATTATAATAGTATCCTTTTGCATTTTTCATTAAGGAAATTACATGATAAATTCTTTCATTCATTTACTTATTTAAACTGAATAAACTAGCTAAAACAACAAACCTAAGACTGGTTTGACTTTTGCACAGTACCAATGAGACAAACTCATATTTTTTGAAAAGACACACATTTTGTTAGAGGACCCTGTCTTTGATCCTATTTAGAGAGGAGTCTGCCTGCAGGACTTCTATTTTTGTGTGAAACATATTCTCCACTAGATGGCAGTAGAATCATTAGGCTGTGGAAGCAGGATTTAGAGCCCAAATTATGCCAAGGACAACTATTAATATTAATGCACATTGTATTTATGTAGTACAGATGAAGTATGGAAATAATTGTGTGTTGTTAGGCAGTTGTTATTGAGTTTTTAATCATGTAGAAATGAATCTAAGTTAAAACCATCTGGTCCTGGCCCCTAAATAGCTCAAAGATTTCCATCAAACACACAAACACTGCCTCAAAAGTCTGACTCAAATGAAATATATCCTCTTTTGTTTCCATTTTACTGTCTCAGTTCAATGCACAGTTTAATTTCTATTACATCAGTTCAACAAAATTCCCAGTATGCAGGAATTAAAAGCATGTTCCATAGGATTTTTTTTTTTAGTTATTAGTGTTGGACATTGTTATCTTACAGTTAAAATGATCTATTATTATCACTGTGTGTTATGAGGGCTTAGTTATTCACACTGTAGAACTCATGTGCACCAGCTAGTGAGTGTTCTGTTTGACTATTCTATTCTATTCTATTCTATTCTGTTCTATGTTGAGGTGAATCCAAGCAAAAACCATCTGGTATCTGAATATTCCACAAGAATTTCCAACACACACACATATGCAAAATTAACTTTAAAATACATTATGAGGAGAAATGAGTTGGTTCAGGCACCGACTAAGCACTTGAGCCACAAGAATAACATGATAAACAGATGGATTTGCTTTCAGAGCTGGGACAAGTGAAAAGTACAGCGACTCAACGATGGAAATTTGGAATCTGTGTAAATAGTGATCAATCCATTGTTCCACCGGATGAGCCAAGAGACAAGAAAGAGGTTGAATTAAAGCAACACTTACAACAAGAGCCACGAGAAGTCTTTGAATGTACACTGGTCTAAGTATGTGGAGTACGCTTTTATTACATGACGTCAATGTGTTTTTGAAAACTAATTATTTCATAGTGAAGTGGAATAAAAACAAAGAGATGTGTAAAATAAATGATAATATGGAGGTAAGTGTGTGCAGGGTCGTGTCTACTTCACCATCTATGCACACTCACAAAACAATAACACGATCTTAATAATCATTTGTATTCTTTTTATTAATAAAGCTTTCATTTATTCAACACGCATTCAATTAAAAGAGACTACAGCTAATTATAGCGATAGTCATTATTTGTGGTGTGTGTTTTTAAAGAAAACAAATGGGTCGTGTTGTATCTGTTTACTATTTATGCATTTATTCATGGAGTCTTATCTTGTAAGAATTCAAGCTCTCAATTTTTGGGTCAACATATAATTGAGGGACCTTTGAAGTCCATGGGATATATCTTGCATACATCTTTGTTAAAAGTAAAAAAAACAAAAACAAATGTTATTTATGTTCATTATGATCATGTCTTTAAAAGTCCATAATTATTTAATTACAGAAACAATCACTTATTAATAAATAATTCATAAATGACTAGATATATCGTAATAATCGTCCAAATTTAATAACAACCACCTTCTAATTAGCTAAACAATAATAAAATGAGCTTATTCAAAAATTGTTTTGATTGTGTTCTTTTTATGAAGTTGAGATAATGATGACAGATGTTTCTTTTTTGGCAATATATCAAATTTTACATGGAAAATAAATTGTATCTGTGTCCAAGAAATCACTTTAAACTAAGTTACCTATGACAAAAACACCTCCGAAGGAAGTGTGTTAATTCCAAATCACATGACCTGCTCTGCATGATGTCATTTCCTCCTGAAGAAAACATTGGCAAGACTCTAAGGCAGGGGTGTCAAACTCATTTTAGTTCAGGGGCCATATTCAGCTAAATTTGATCTGCAGTGGGCCGAACCAGAAAAATAACAACATAAAAACCTATAAACAATGAGAGCTCCAAATTTTTGTCTTTGTTTTACTGTAAAAAAAAAAGAAAATTAATTATGAAAATATTTACTTTTATAAACTATCAAAAAAAAAAAAAAACCCTGAAAAAACTGAAATTTAAATTAAAAAACGTAAGAAAATTTAGTGCAATTTTAACAATATTATTCCTCAACTTATCATTTGTCCACGTGCATTATGGATCAGCTCTACAAAGACACCAAACACTGAAGAACAGACAGAAAAATTGTTAAAATTGTGCTTAATTTTCTTTAGACATTTCAGGTTGTTCAAATTTGTTCAGGTTATTCACATTTTAGTGTGACAGGAGAGTTTGGAAATGTAAATATTTTCATAATTTAACATTATTTTTTGCACTAAAACAAACATTTAAATTGTTAATTCTAGATTTTTTTTGGCTTAATTCAAGATTTTTTTTTACTTAATTGAATTTTTTTTTTTTTTTTTTTTTGCTTAATTGAAGATTTTTTTTTTTACTTAATTCAAGATTTTTTTTTTTTTTACTTAATTCAAGAATTTTTTTGGCTTAATTCAAGATTTTTTTTTTACTTAATTGAAGATTATTATTATTATTATTATTTTTTTTTTTTGGTTTAATGCAAGTTTTTTTTTGCTTAAGTAAAGATTTTTTTTTTTTTTTTGCTAAATTTGAGATTTTTTTTGGCTTAATTCAAGATTTTTTCCCTTAATTGAAATTTTTTTTTTTTTGGCTTAATTCAAGATTTTTTTTTTTTTTTTTTTTTTGGCTTAATCCAAGTTTTTTTTTCTTAATTCAAGCTAAATTATTATTTTTTGCTTAATTCAATTCAAGACTGTGGAATTTTTGCACTTGGTAAAAACATCCCAGGGGCCGAACTGAACCCTTTGGCGGGCCGCATTTGGCCCCCCGGGCCACATGTTTGACACCCTTGCTCTAAGGTATGTTCTTTCTCTTCTTTCTTAGTTATTTAATATAAAGTAGTGTGTAAGTCAAGTGTGTGTTTATCGCACTTTTATGTCAACAGTGTTACTACAATATCTTTTTGTTTTTTTTTGTAACTCACATTTTATTGTTGTTTATCTTTTCACCCATTAAACATTTTCCAGTGATACAACAGGATAGAATTATAAGACTATATATCAATAAAAAATATGAAAATCAATTGTTAAAAAAAACAAGAAAAAACAGCAGAAAACAAAACACAACCCCCCCCCACCAAAAACAAACAAAAAAAAACCAAAACAAAACCAACTACAATATATTTACAAATTACTTTCAATTTAAATTTTACTCAATTGTATATATGATATTTAGAAGAATCTTTCTGTAAAAATGCCATGTGGTGTTATGGTTATGTTGATTTTAGGCCTGAAAACAGCAAAAATGTCATTTATACCTGTCAACTATGTTACCATGTTAAAGGTCCCTCAGTTATATATTGACCCTTTTGTTCCTAATTCATGTAATTCAGTCCCTTTAAAGTTTTCTGCATGCAAGGTGTTATCATAAATGTGGTTTCACCAGAGCAATAACATAGTTGCAACAGTTCACCCATGAAAAGTAAAGAGTGAGGCAACACCCACTTGTCAGATGCCAGAGAAATCCATGTCTGAAGCCAGCAGTGTATTTGTTATGGGGCCAGTGTCCTAGGAAGGTCACTCCCCAGCCAGATAAATACTGTAGTGACACTTGAATAACACTCCTTCTCTGCTGCTGCAAATAGCATGGCAACATCTCAAAATATCTCCTTTTTTTAAGAAATACACCACTGTCAAACACACGCATCATGTGTCTGTTGAGGCTATTTTTTTTTTACAGTGAATGTAATTGTCTGTTTTTCTCTTTATCTATTTGCTACTGAAACTAATACACCTGAGCAAATAAGGAGGTTTGAAGCCAAAACATACCAACACCAGCGAAATACTAATAAAATCAGACACCGTGTTGGGAAAACACTTCCTGCACATGCCGATCTGTTAAACTTAGGATTTTGAGCTATGTATGGCACTGCTGTTATATCATGTGGTCTCAAACGTCACAAAAAGCAGATCTAAATTAGTTTTAACACCGCTTTCTGAGTTTGACATTTAGTAGTTTTGTATTTCAGTCCCTAGAAATCATGTGATGCTGTATAACGTCAGCAGGGAGCCAACGGCAAGCTCATGTTTAGCAACAAGCCCAACTTTGTCTTGAATGTGATATGATGATCTAGTACAGTCTGGTCAGTGTTTTGACAAAATATCCATAGGAGACGCAAAATGGCAGTCGGGGAAAGTAAACAGGGTCCGTCTGGGCATCAGGATACGTATTTCAGCCTCAGGCATGGGGTCAATACTAACAAAAATGGACAAAATTAACAGAGTTCATCTGATTTCTACTTTTTCTTTAGTGTTCAAATCTGGTCACGTTTGACTTCAGGTGTTATTTGGTAGACTGTGTGTTAAACAAGTTGAAATAATAAATGAGAAAACAATGATTTCCGTCTATTAGTGTAAAAAAAAAAGCTACTTGGATCTTTTGCATGAACATACAGTTATGTAAAAAATGATTAGACCACCCCTTGTTTTCTTCAATTTCTTGTTTATTTTAATGCCTGGTACAACTAAAGGTACATTTGTTTGGACAAATATAATGAAAACAACAAAAATAGCTCATAAAGAGTTTCATTTCAGAGCTGATATCTAGTCATTTTCCATGTTTTCTTGATAATAACCAAAATCACTTCAGTTCTTACATCAATATCTATGGCATTGTACTGACAGAAACAGTGCTTTTAGGCATTCCATGTTTTCTTTTCTGTCTGTTTTAGTCACATGATACACACAGGAGTTAGTACTTGATTGCATAACCATTGTTTTTGATGACTTTTGAAGGTCTAATAATTTTTTCTGTGACTAAATTTACATTACAAGGAATAAAAGTGTTATTTACTTAGATTACACTGGTCAACAACAAATTTATTGTTGAAGTTTTTTGAGCTGATTTAGGATCATTTTGGTGTGCTGAATCCAAAAATCACATTAATTTTGCTCAATCAGGTCAACTTTCTGAACTATGCTACATATTGGCTTTTTAACATTTTTGCTTACATTTATGGGCATTTTCACATCATATGATACAAAATTCTTTCATATTTCTTGCAATAAACGAGTTCTGAAGATTTTATTTTTGCCAATTTATAATTAATGTCTTTTTTTTATATTACAGGTGAATGAAATGGCTTCGACTAGAAGATCTTGCAAAAATAAACCTGATGTATTCTGCTACATCTGCGGTGAATACACCATTGTACCTAACAGGAATCCTGTTAGAAAATGATTTTTTTTCTCTTAAAACCTATTTTGGGTGAGAACTATATAAAAAAATCAGCTGATAAAGTCACAAAAATGTAATCAATTTTGTGAGAAGATCAAATTTTTCAAAATCAAATTAGCAAAAAAACCTGACCTGATTGGGAAAAACAGATGTCATTTTTGGATTTAGCGGTGCAAAATGGTCCTAATTCAGTTGAAAAAAACCTAGACAACTTGCAAAAAACATTTTTTTGTAACCCAGTGTTATATATAATCAGTGGGAGACAGATAAACATGTGAGGATCATAAAAACCACAGTCTCAGTGCGACATGCATGCACTCAGTGGTCAAGTTCATCAGATTTCCGTCTTCTCTGAAAGAGGTTATTTCAGAGGTCAAGAGGAAACATGAAGCAAAGCTCAGTCACCCCTGGGGAGCAAACAGTCCTATCATGTCCTATCCGGTGGCCTTTTACAACCCTGCCGAGGTACAGGCAGGTGACTCAAAGCTGGTAAACATCTGTAGGAGTTGGGTTGACTGCGTGGTCCGGCATCAACAGAGTGTGTGTGATCAGACTGATCAGTGTGATAGATTCTGCAGCTGTAGTGAGTGAAGGATCACCCCCTTCTCTGTTTCACAACATGGTACAGTCACTGGAAACCACACTGCAGTAGTTTAGATGAATCATGTTGACAGTGAGCATCTCATGTACCAAACAGATTCATGAGCTTCAGTGCATCAGTTGGCAGTGCTATGAAAATGAGTGCAGTACTTTTCCATGACAGGTAGATGATAATGTAGAGCAGAGGTCTCAAACATGCGGTCCGGGGGCCAAATCGGGCCCGCCAAAGGGACCAGTCTGGCCCGAGGGATGAATTTGTGAAATGCAAAAATGACACTGAAGATTTTACTTATTTTAGCTCAGACCAATTTAATCTCAAGTGGGTCGGATCAGTAAAATACAATCCTAATAACCTTTAACCCTTTCATGCATAGTGGTCACTACAGTGGACAGTTACCCTACAGCTTTACTCTTGTATATTCATGGGTTTTGTTGTTTTAGTTCCATTTCAACCAACACAGTGGACACTTATGCATCATTTCATAAACTGCAATTCATACCATTATTGTAACTTTGCTGTTCTTGATTGGTTCTTGAGTGGAAATCAATTGTTAATATTTATTTTTTGCATATTATCTCCATGAAGTGAGTAATAACTAGTATTAGAATATGTTAAAATGTGAGAAAACATCAGATTAGCTGCATTAAACATGGTTTCATTTCACTGTTTTCATATCACTTTATGATATTGGGTTTTAAATACATGTTTCTTTGCTTCAAGAATAAAATTCATGATGTAGCTGAGTGGACATTTTTGTAACTCCATGAAAAACAGGTTGATTAAAAAAAAAATTCAATCAAATTGTTTTTTTTTTTCATGCCTTAAGAGGAATAAAAACACTCAGGAAAAAAAATCTTGATTAAGGTTCTCATAATTCATGCATGAAAGGGTTAAATACTCACAACTAGGGATGTAACGATATGAAAATTTCATATCACGGTTATTGTGACCAAAATTATCACGGTTATCATTATTATCGCGGTATTATTGAAATGTGCTCAAAATGTTCAAAAAGTACTAATATACACACTGAAATAATTTAACCAAGTTGTATTTCGAAACAAACAAACAAATAAAATAATAGACACAATGTACTTTCTGTTAGCAGAAACATTCAAATATTAACATGTAAACATCAAACATACAAATGTGCATTAAAGATGGCACCTTATGCCCATTGTTTGACCATTTTCCATATCAAGTTGAAGTTATTTTAGTTTCTTTTTCAGAGATACATAGAACGGAGGTCTCTCTCTCTGAGTTTTCAAAGTGCGGTAATCAAACACAGTTATCATGATAATTAGAATTTAAACGGTAATAATAACCGTCGGGAATTTTACTGCAGTTTATCGATATACCGGTAATCGTTACATCCCTACTCACAACTCCAGATTTTTCTTTGTAAATGTAAACATTTTCATGTCATTTTACTGTATTTACACTAAAACAAACTATCATTTCACAAAAACATGAATAACCTGAACAAATATGAACGTGTTGAAATGTCTGAAGTGCAGGTTGACCAATATTCTGCCTGTTATGAAATGTTTTGTGTATTTGTTGATCCACTGTGATCTGTGCATTGTAATTTACATGTGTAAATGATCAACTGAGACATAATATTGTTAAAATTACACTTAGTTTTCTTAAGAAATTTCAGTTTGTTCATGTTATTCCAATTATTGTAAAGGCTAGTTGGTAGCAGTAATCATTTTCATTGCATAATTTTTATTTTTTGCTTTAAAACATAGAGGAAAATTTGTTGACATTTGTTGAGTTGAGATTATTTCTATATTATGTTATTATTTCACTGCATATTATTTCACTTCAGATCAAATTTGGCTTAATGTGGCTCCCGAACTAAAAAGAGTTTGACACCCCTGATATAGAGTGATATTTCTGTATTTACTCATTAAGCCATAAAGACCCAAACAACCACTGGCGACCAAATTATCTACCAATATAAAATATGTAATAATTTCTGAACCACTAATCCTATCAATGCATATCAGTAATTGGTGTAAAGTGTAGTTATTCATCTTTTCATGGTCATCAGATATGACCCATTGTTGTAGAAGATGACAGTGATGACCATGAAAAGATGACAAACTGTATTTTACACCAATTATTTACATATTTTAATAGGATTAGTGGATCAACAGGTATTAAACAGTTTAGATCAGTAGATGGTGTTGATTACCAGTGAATGTTTGGGTCTTTATGGGTTAAAATAGTCTCATCTTTTATGCATCTTATGTGATATTTTTGCAAACTATGCACATTGTTAAAGTCATTAAGATGAGCAATGATTACAAATGCACCAACAGTTAGACGCTGAAGCATAAGAATTCAAGTTTAACCCTTAACCCTGTAAAGCCTGAACCATTAAATCATTGACAGAAAATTCCAGTTCTTTGAAACTGGAACCTTTATTGGTCCTTCTAAACTACTAAAAATGTTGTTTGTTTTTTTTTCAAATATCAATTTCCATGTATGAGTTTCAATTTTGTATCATATTTGATACACTGGGTCTCAATGCTCAAATATTAGTATTACTGAACAAACAAAAACATAATATAACACAACCTTGTCCAACAAATTGCTAATTTCTTCTCAAAATTGGCAAAGTTCTGCCTCCTCCCTCATTAATGACAGTCTTGTAGTGTCACTGGAAAGGCCTCTGGTGAACAAATTCCCACCTGGTGGATTATTCGTCTATTGCATGTATCTAATTATATACATCAGGTTTTTCAAGAAAAAAAACAAAAAAACGTCACATTGATCATGTAGAGGGCTTCCAAACTCATGAATCAAATATGATACATTTGGTTGTGATACATTATAGTTTTTTTTGTTTGTTTGTTTGTTTTGTTTCATATTTTTATTGATGTGTGTACAAGAAAATGAAAGGAACATGCCAACACCATGGCACACTGATGTCAACATTAACCAGGTCTGTAAACACCATTACTTTCAGATTTGCCTTTTTTTTTTTTTTTTTTTAGGAACAAATAACAATAAAACCTGGCAAACAATACAATGAAAAGAATATTAAGACATAGTCAGAATAAAATAATTAAACTGGTGACATAAACATAAGAAAATAAATAAATAAGTAAGTAATAAAGGAAAAGGGAGGGGGAAGGGAATTACATTGTCTCAAAAAAAATCCATAAACGGTCGCCATTTATTGTAGAATTTGTTCAAGTTTCCTCATGTTGAATATCTAATTTTCTCTATTTTTAAAAAGGACATTACCTCGTTAATCCATTGTGTGCTGGAAGAGGTGATTGTAGATTTCCAATTAAGGAGGAGGTGGCGTTTAGCAGTTCGGGAGGTAAAAGCTATTACTTCTAATTCTTTTGCAGAGTATTGGGTATACTACACCCGGGAGACCAAAAATATCAATGTGTGGTGAAATGTCAATAGTTTTAAAATACCTTTAGACATGGTGTTGAAATAAATTAGCCAAAAATTTGTCAGGGCTGGGCAAGAAAAAAAACATGTGTGAGATTGCAGGATGAGCCTCCACATCTGTCACAGATATCTACCGTAATAATAATAATAATAATAATAATAATAATAATAATAATAATAATAATAACAATAATACATCGATTTTATGTGGCGCTTTTCTAAGTACTCAAAGACGCTTTTGGGAAAATCTGAGCCAGCTTTGTCTTTGAATAGTGACATCTAAATACAACTTTAAACTGTATTGAGGTCAAACGGGCACAAATAGAGGTTTTGTGAATGACCTTCAATGCAGATTCCCACCAATGTAAATCATATTATATTTGTTCATAATAATATAAAGCCAGAAACCTAATTATTTACTAGTACGTATCAATCATATTATGGCATAGTGTATAGATATGATTAGACAAGGAAGGTTATTATTGTTATTAATCATATAAGGAGAAGGGGTGGGAGTTTATAAGTTGTACTTCTTCTCACTCCTTCTCAAATATGTGTTATATGTCTTATGTTTAAGTGTTTTGTTTATTTATTTTCTTCTGTTTGACGTTCATGTTCAAAATAAATACATCAATCAGTCAGTTAATCAATGTTCCTCAAAAAGCAGTCCTAATTCACACTCCCAAGTTTCTTTTGTACTAGAGGTTAACCCTTTCATGCACTAATCATGAGAACCTTAGTTAAGATTTTTCTCTTTAGTGTTTTTATTCCTCCATAGGCATGTAAAAAAACAGTGTGATCAAGTTTTTTTTTTTTTTTTTTCATGGAGTTACAAAAATGTCCATGCATTTAATTTTTGAAGTAAAGAAACATGTTTAAAACCCAATATCAGAAATTGATATTAAAATAATGAAATAAAATCTGACATTTCACATTTTAATCTCACATTTTAACATATTCTAATGCTAATTATTACTCTTTTCATGGAGATAATATGCAAAAAAAAAAAAAAAAAAATTCTTTCCCTAACAAATAACAGTTGATTTACACTGAAACATGTTAGTGCAGATCAGGTTGATGAAGAACAGCCTAGTTACAGTAATGTTATGAATTACAGTGTATGGGATGATGCATAAGCGTCCACTGTGTTGGCTGATATGGAACTAAAATAACAAAACCCATGAATATACAAGAGAACAGCTGGAGAAGAACTGTCCACTGGAGTGACCATTATGCATGAAAGGGTTAAATAACCATCGTATGACTGAATAGTGTTATAAATTTTGGAAATTAAAGACCTATGTAAAGGATTAAGTTGCAAAAGTTCAGCCCACGGTTGCTCAGGGTGGAAGGTGAGGGAAGTTAGAGAATAGAGATTTTGCACAGTTCCTCAAATAAAAAATAAAAAAAAAAGCTAGATGTGATGTGAACTTGAAGTATTCAGTATTAAACCAGAGTCTTCACAGATAAATAATAAAAAGCTTGTGTGTTTTTACTGGCTTGACAATACCAGCTGGACTGTGTGACCCACATTAAGACAGCGAGGGAAAGGAGTCAGGCGAGGTAGTGTACACATGACACCGAGTAAATGATCACTACTGCTTTGTCCCCTTCACAATGAAAGTGATGCATCTGCACCAGATCATGTGCTTCTGCCGTTAACCTACTGTAACTATGTCACCCAGTTCAGTCGGGCATAAATGACGTGACTGTATACAACCGGTAAAACTTCACCCAGTGAGTATTTTCAGTACTTTAGCCTCCAGACTGAGCTGAAATGAAAGACTGAAGTGGAGGAAACAATCTTGAGTGTAAGTGCTGTTGCTGCACGTTCCACATAAGTGTCATTTGTGTGGCTCATGACAGAAGGGCCTCCAGATTACTATGGAGACACCTCCATTAAAGTCAGTGAGAGAAATGTCACATACACACTGCAGGTTCACACAAGCAGCTCATGTGCTTTTATAAACGTTCCCAGCGGGGTATGTGCAGAAACTTCTTTGTAGCTATTTGTTTTAGCCTGAGGACTTGGAATAAGTGGTGTAAAATGAATGATTGGTGTAATATTTAACCTTTTCATGCACAGTGGTCACTCCAGTGGACAGCTACAGGGTGGGGAAGCAAAATTTACAATGAACATTTAGTTGTTTTTTTCTCAGCAGGCACTACGTCAATTGTTCTGAAACCAAACATATATTGATGTCATAATCATACCTAACACTATTATCCATACCTTTTCAGAAACTTTTGCCCATATGAGTAATCAGGAAAGCAAACGTCAAAGAGTGTGTGATTTGCTGAATGCACTCGTCACACCAAAGGAGATTTCAAAAATAGTCGGAGTGTCCATAAAGACTGTTTATAATGGAAAGAAGAGAATGACTATGAGCAAAACTATTACGAGAAAGTCTGGAAGATACTATTAAAGAAGAATGGGAGAAGTTGTCACCCGAATATTTGAGGAACACTTGCGCAAGTTTCAGGAAGTGTGTGAAGGCAGTTATTGAGAAAGAAGGAGGACACATAGAATAAAAACATTTTCTATTATGTCAGTTTTCTTGTGGCAAATAAATTCTCGTGACTTTCAATAAACTAATTGGTCATACACTGTCTTTCAATCCCTGACTCAAAATATTGTAAATTTTGCTTCCCCACCCTGTATTCTCCAGCTGTTCTCTTGTACAGGGTGGGGAAGCAAAATTTACAATGAACATTTAGTTGTTTTTTCTCAGCAGGCACTACGTCAATTGTTTTGAAACCAAACATATATTGATGTCATAATCATACCTAACACTATTATCCATACCTTTTCAGAAACTTTTGCCCATATGAGTAATCAGGAAAGCAAACGTCAAAGAGTGTGTGATTTGCTGAATGCACTCGTCACACCAAAGGAGATTTGAAAAATAGTTGGAGTGTCCATAAAGACTGTTTATAATGGAAAGAAGAGAATGACTATGAGCAAAACTATTACGAGAAAGTCTGGAAGATACTATTAAAGAAGAATGGGAGAAGTTGTCACCCGAATATTTGAGGAACACTTGTGCAAGTTTCAGGAAGCGTGTGAAGGCAGTTATTGAGAAAGAAGGAGGACACATAGAATAAAAACATTTTCTATGATGTCAGTTTTCTTGTGGCAAATAAATTCTCATGACTTTCAATAAACTAATTGGTCATACACTGTCTTTCAATCCCTGCCTAAAAATATTGTAAATTTTTCTTCCCCACCCTGTATATTCATGGGTTTTGTTGTTTTATTTCCATATCAACCAACACAGTGGACGCTTATGCATCATCACAAACACTGCAATTCGTACCTTTGCCGTAACTTTGCTGTTTTTCATAAACCTGATCGGCACTAGCATGTTTTAGTTTGAATCAATTGCTAATTGCTATTAGACTGTAATTAACAGTTTTGGGGTTTTTTTGCATATTATCTCCATGAATTGAGTAAGAACTAGTATTAGAGTATGTTAAAATGTGAGAAAACGGCATTAGCAGCATTTAAAAATGTTTTTATTTCATAGTTTTCACACGGTATATCACTTTCTGATGATGGGTTTTAAATACATTTTTCTTTGCTTCAAAAATTTAACACATGGTATCCAACTGAGTGGACATTTTTGTAACTCCATGAAAAATAGGGTCATGAAAAATTGCTCCTGGCTGTTCCAAAGTCGAGGTTTAAATCCAAAGGTGGCCACGTCTTCTCCATCAGAGCCCCTCCACTTTAGAATGGCCTGCCCAAGGCTTGCAGAATCAGTAACATCTTTTAAATCACACATTTTCATAGACTTGCCTTTATGTGATGTTGTCTCTTTTTAATGTTTTTAATGATGAATATTTAATTTTACCCTGTTTTGATTATTATTTATATTGACATACAGGATGTTGTTTTATTCCATTCCTTCATTTTTGCATTGATTTGACAGCATCATGTTATGTTATTTCTGCCTTCTCTACTACGATACATTCAAATTTATTCGGAGCGTCATGTTTTCGCATTTGCTGTACATATCGGTTTTATTGTGTTGTGTTGTTTTCTATGTTTTATTGTCTTTGCTTGCGTCTTGTTTTTTTTTCTAACTGTATCCTGCTGTTGTGCCCTTCTGCTTTGACTGTTGAAGCACTTTGTAAACTCAGTTTTTAAAGGTGCTATATAAATAATGTTATTATTTTTATTAGTATTATTATTATTATACATTATTATTGGTGACATATTTAAGCCTATTATTGCATTTTTAAAAGGTGTTCAAATCTAATCTGTGTTTGGATTCATTACCAGGCACTGAAAATGCTGTTTATTGTTCAGTACAATCATTTATTCAGTAAATAACTTGACTTTCTTTGATACTTCATGTGCTTTAGATTAGATTTAATGTACTTTCAAGTCATATTTAGTTTAAAATTGACTCTTTTTCTATGACTCTTTTTCTCTTTTTGCATGTATTATTTTTTGCTTCCTTGAATTTCCATTTCTATATTATGTTGTGCAAAGAAGTCAATTAGTTGCAATCAGGAAGCTTGGACCATTTCCATATTCGAAATAAGTCAATTTTTAAAAAAAAATTTTGACACAACCTCTCTATTTTGTTGTTTAGAATGATTAGATCGGCCTTTTTTAACGTTTTAATGATCGTTTAGCAGCCTTTATTGTATCGTTCTCTAAATAAATGATAAATATTTAATACAAGATCATATTTGACACCATATATGTAACATAATAGACTTAAAAGATGACCAAATTGTGTTTTATTGCTTTTGGCAGGTCATAGTTGAGGGTGAAATGACACCTTGTTTTGAAACTTGAAATTGGGTCAGATTTCCCTGCACACAATAGGAAAGCCAAGAGCCTATAGTTAGAAATATTTAAGCAAATTGCAGGCATCCAGTTTCCCAATAACAAGTATTATGTTTGTTTGCTGGTCACTTTGGTGCCAAGTGAAAAAGCTTTGTCACAGAAGTCAGGACAAAGCATAAACACATGCGTCACATTCTTGGAGAGATCTTGTTCTGTTGTTTGTCCCCTTTCAAAAAGCCTGCATTGTACCCAGGGCAGCAAGTTATGCAGCTTCTGACCCAGCAAATATAGGAATTGAGTCATGAAAAACAACTTCCACAGAAGCATGTCCAAGTTGAATCTTTTATTGTCTAGTAGACAAGAACTGGTTTTCTGCAATTAGAAGCTCAAATGGCATCTAGAGTTTTGCAAAACTGGAATTCCAACATAACCACAAATTAATTCCTGTACCTTAAGTAATCATTTGCACCTCTAGTAAACAATTTCCATAAAAATACAAAACAAACTTTCACATTTGGGGCAAATCATCCTTTTAATAATCTAAAACGACTCCGGGATGAGAAAATTTCTTTGGGGAGGGTCATAAAAATAAAACTGTAATAAAAACATCGACACTACATGTACACATCGCGGTGAATCAAGTGGGAAAATGTTAATTTCTGTGACGTTTAAGGCATTCACATTCCCCCACACCATGACAGCAGCATTGTCACAAGACATTCAGTGACTTGTCTTGAAAACATTCTCAGCCCTAAATACAGCATCACACAATTCGCTACATATGGCCCCCAAAGACTAAACATCAGTCTTCTATTCAAGCCCAGGTGTGTTTTACACAATCAATGTATCTGAAAACACACATCAACAAAGTGGCTAGTGTCTTAAAGTGTACCCACAATATGCATGTCCCTCTGAAACAAGAATATGAACAGTTTTACATTCACCTGCACAATTTACAATTTAAAAATCACTGAAGCAACAAAAGCACTTACTAGAAAAGAAACATTACGAATATTACAATTTGCCGATATAAATGCACTTTTAGAAACACTGAAGCCAAACCCAGAATTGTTGGGCTCATTTATGCATAAGCTATTTCAGTTTACATCCTCAGTTCCAAACAGGAACTGACAAATTGTATTGTACAAAAATGCTGTAGAAAATTTGACACCTCTAAAGTGTCACTTACACTTGGGCAGAAGTAAGTTTACCCAAAACAAACATGATATCCCCTCTAATCCTTCCCAGAGTTCAACACTCCTCTACCACGGTACCAGCCGAGGATGAGTATAGTTTTTTCTTAACAAGTCGGAAACCTGGACTCAGTTTAAGTGCATGTCTAAAAGTTGGGGCAAAGCAGGTTCCCATGAAAAGAAAGTCCCGCAGGCTTGGCCAGGCGGTGCCATCCTGCTTGAACACAAGAGTCAGCTCGAATGTGGGGACCACGGTGGCATCGTACACGATGCGATCCAGCCGCTTGCAGCCCTTGTCCAGCTCCAGGTTGACGTAGAGGACACAGCCTCGCAGGCCGCAGGGCTCACAAGACGCCAACCGTAGAACCTCTCGAGCTATCCTCCGAGTGAGCCTCTCTGGTACCAGAACAGAGGAGCAGTGCAACGTTGTCTTCTTGGCGCGGGACAGGCAGTTCTCAAACATTTTGGCCAGCTGTTGACAGGTTCTGTCCTCCATGACGTCAGCGGCCCTCTGGGGCTCGGCCAAGCAGTGATCCCAGAAGTCAAGTTCTGGGGAAAACAATGATGACTGTTAAGAAATCAATAACAGACACTGTGTAGAAATGTGTCCCCCAAACCAAAGGGTCCGATCCGGCCCTTCGTTGAAACAAATTACACTTCAGACGTTAACAGTTAATGATGTCAAAGCTGTTTCAGATCAGACCAATGTGATCACAAGTTAAAACCTATAAATAATGACAACACATTGTGAAAAAAGTAAAATTGCATTTTGACTATATTTACAAACTGTCCTTTCACAATAAAATATGAATAACCTGAAATGTCTTAAAAAGCAGTACAATTTAACAATATTATCCCTGTTATTAAATGTTTTTGTGCAGATCCACTGGGATCTTTAAGTTGTGCATATAATAAGATGAGATATAATGTTGAAATTGCACTCATTTTTCTAAAAAAAAAAATTCAGGTTGTACAGGTTATTTTCAACCTTTTTTCACACTAAAACAAAGAGAAACATTTGGATTATTATTTATAGGTTATAATGGCTATTATTTTGCTTGTCCAGCCCACTTTAGATCACTTTGAGCTGCACGTGGCCCCTGAATTCAAATGAGTTTGAAACCTCTGATTTATACAACAATGCTGATTTGTGCCCTAAATGCATCTATCACTTTCACTATATGTGTCCTTTAATTATCTATTAAACAGCAATATGGAGATTTAGGAGACTATGAAATTCAATTCTCCTGCAAGGGCAAAATGATGGGCTAAATGTTAACCCTTTCATGCATGACGTCCACATTTGTGGACACATAGTTTAAGCTTACTTTCCAAAGTGTTATAAAGGCAATATTCTCCAAACCACATGGGTTTCCCCTCTATAGACCCTAAGCAATACAATGAAAAGAAGTGTCATCTTAATTTTAGAATTTTGACTGCTCTGTGATCTCATAGTTATCCTCCTAAGACCCAGCTATGGGTTTTCTGTCCACGTTTGTAGACAGGAGTTATATCTTCATACAAAAAAACCCCAAAACAAACAAAAAACAGCAGTCCACCACAAAGGACATTCCATTTTTTTTTTTTTAGAATGCGTCTGAAAAAAATATTGCATCATGATATTTCCAATATAGGTAATTATTAAATTAAAAAAAAAAAAAAGCCAAAACTCAAATATTAACACTTTCATGCACAGTGGACAGCTCTTCTACAGTTGTTCTCTTGTATATTCATGGATTTTGTTCTTTTCGTTGTTTTTTTGTTTCGTTTTTTTACACATATCTTTATTAAAGTTTTAAGACACTACATAGCTTTTCTGACATGAATAGGTAACATTATGTAGATCTCTCCTTAGCATAAACCCTCCAGAATCACAAGCCCTCTCCATAGTTTTCACACAATTTATCAGTAAATACATGTTTCTGTGTGTCAAAAATTAAACGTGTGGTGTCCAGCTGAGTGGACATTTTTGCAACTTCATGAAAAATAGGTTCATAAGATTTTTTTTTTTTTTTCATTATTATTTTTTGTATGTTTTTTTTTTATTTTTAATTTTTAAAATACTTTTTTTAATTTATCTATTTATTTTTCAGAAGAAAATTTTCAATCGCATTGTTTTTTTTCCATGCCTGAAGAGGAATAAAAACACTCAGGAAAAAAAATTTGATTAAGGTTCTCATAATTCGTGCATGAAAGGGTTAAATATCTTCCTAATAAAACCATATTTTTTAAAAAGTTCAAAATGCTTTTCATCTTTAGCCTAATTGAGTAATAAAAATCAATCTAAAAAAAAAAAAAGTAGATAATTTCTTTTTTCATAATTCATGCATAAAAGGGTTAAACACAAGCTGCTGAGCTTAGTAGGAATAAAAAGCTCTTCATGTATCATTTGTGGTGTGGAATCATAAAGTTGTGTCCTGCTCAGATGCTTCCCAGTCCCATTGTGTGGATGGGGCTGTTGTGCAGAGACTGAGGGATGACTTCATCCTGTGTTGACTCCCCCCTCCTCCTCCCACTGCTGCAGCCATGCACCACACTGGGATAAACAAGCACTCAACTGGAAATGTCCAGCAGCTTACAGCCACAAACACACACAAAAACAACAAAAAAACACACAAAAGGAAAAAAGGGGAAATGTCACCTTTCTCGATGCAGTTCTGGTCATATCGACGTTCAACTAATTCCGAGATGCATTCGTTGCTTTTGGTCTTCAACGTGCTTGTAGCAACCATGGTGGCAGTATTTCTCCAGGAGTGAGTTTTCTGTTTTCTTTCTTTCTTTTTTTTCCTTTCTTTTTTTTGTTTTTTAACCGAAGCTGCCTGTGAAAACAACCATAACCCTAATGTTAATATGCATCCACGCGCACAACAACCCGACAACACAACAAAGCATTAAATGTTACTTATTAATATTAAACAAAATTAAATATAACGTTAAATATTACTCACCTTTAATGTGATTTAGTGCAAAATTATTTAACTTAAAACGTTTCCCCTAAAAAAAAAAAAAAAAATATCCCAATCACGCGCGTCTCATCGTCCACACTGACACACAAACAGACACACAAACACACACTGCACGAGCACAAACTTCTCACATTCATTTATACGGTCCTGTCACTCAGCTGACAGGAGGGTCTGACCAATCACAGCGCGTCTAAAACGAGCCTCGAGATGCGTCCTGATTGGCTGAGACGGAGCGTTTAAATTAAATAATTGACCAATGGGATGGGAGCGGGGGCTGTGTTGCCACATAGAGGTGGAAGGTTTCATATGAGCAGTGAACTTTGGTATTTGATTCGACAAACTGATACTAAATGTGATTAAACAGGACCTAAACTCAGCTTTGGATTGACACACAGTTATCAGCTTATTTGTTAGGATATGAATCATGATTGTACAGTACACAATGTTAGCAAGTGTTCACTGAAGCTTGTGTTATGGACAAACAAAATGTTATTGCCAACCTTCTGTGATAGAATAAAGGTCCTGATTGGACTGTTTGGTCAAATACAAGATGTTCTGATGTTGTGGTGAGATTGTTAAATCCTCCCAGTATTTTAATTGAATGTGCAATAACCTGTTCTGCTTCCCAGTACTTTAATCAAACGTGCAATAACTTTTTTTTTTTTTTTTTTTTTTTTAACCTCTCTGTACTTTTATTATTTTTTTCTGATACAGTACTCTATTTTACAAGTGTGTATTTGTGTCTGTCTGTGCAATAACTGTTTTTATATGTTTTAGCTGTGTTTAAGGTGCTTTTATTGACTTATAAAATTTTAAATGGAGCGGCAACTTCTTACTTAACGGAGCTGGTTAGACTGTATGCACCTTCTTGTGCTCTTCGCTCACAAGGACCTGGCCTCCTGACTGTGCCTAAAGTCAGGAACAAGACTGTTGGTGAGCGAGCCTTTTCTTTCCGTGCGCCAACACTTTGGAACAGTCTTCCTCTGGACATAAGGCAGGCATGCTCTGTGGATGTTTTTAAAGCAAAGCTCAAGACCCACTTGTTTACTCTGTGTTATATGTCTCGATTTGTTTTTACTGTGTTAATGTTTTTAGTTTTTATGTTTTATTGTGATTGATTTTATATCTGTACAGCACTTTGATTGAAAGCACTTTACAAGTAAATTATTATTATTATTATTATTATTATTATGTTTTCTTTCTGTTTTTGTTCATGTCTTTTTTTGGATTCTGTGACTCAGGGAAATGCACAAGAATTCTAATGTACCTATAATGCGATGTATCTGTGCAAATGACAAATAAATTCTATTCTATTCTATTCTAATGAAATAATGCAATCTTTTTGTTTTTTACACCAACATACCTGTCAGCAGATGTTGGAAGAGGTTCAGGTTAGGGATGTCCGATATTGGCTTTTTTGCCAAAAACCGATATGCCGATATTGTCCAACGCTTAATTTCCGATATCTACCGATACCGCTGCCGATATATGTGGAATATTAAACTAATTTTAGGTAACATCAAATATCTCCTGTCATGGAATTAACACATCTTGCCTAATTTTATTGTGATGCCCCATTGGATGCATTCTCAAATGCAACAAGGCTTTCAAAATGTAAACACTGTCTGTGCAAAGAATACATACTTAAAAAAAATGCCATATTGTACATATATATAATGTCTATTACAGTGTGGCAACTCTACTGTACAATTTCGAAAACTGCACATTTCTTTCAGCTACAAACAATGCTTCATTTACGTGTCAGTAAATGTCGGTGAAATCAAGGCATTATTTTATTGGTTTTAATGGTTAGCAAAAAAAAAAACGATAACGATATTCACCAATATTACATTTTTATGCCAATATCGGGCCGATAATATCAGTGGGCCGATATTATCGGACATCCCTAGTTCAGGTAAAACTATGAAACAGGTACGATCATAGAGGTGAGGTTCTATGTGTTACAATCACTGTTTAGTATCCCTTACCGTAAAGAAGTGAAAATATATAATTATTTTACTAAAACCCACTGGTCTTTTTGCACATTTCTTGAGGTTTGCCTTTCCCAATTATTTATTTATTTATTTTTTTAATTGAAAGATAACAAACAAATGTGGCATTTATGTCACTGTGCCACAGTTCCCATAAATACGGAAGAGGATTAGGGACACTGGGGAAAAAAAAGACTGATATATAGATTTTTTTTATTATTATTATGAGAAAAAGTCAGAATTTTGAGAAAAAAACAGAATTCTGACTTTTTTCTCATAATAATAATAAATATATATGTATATATATTGGACCTTAGTTTATTTTATTTATTTATTTTTTCCCAGTTGTCCTAATCCTCTTTCGTACATAAAGGCACAAGTGCGTATGAATTAAGAATGAAAATTGGAAAAAAACAAAACAAAACAGGGGCTCATCTCCAGTTCTAAACAGAAATTAAAGCCTTTCCCAAAGATAGGTCGATGGCCCAAAAGAGGTCACACACTCTGTTTTATTATGTCAAAGTATAAACCAATGTGGTGATATGTGTGTGTAACAGATGTATACCCTTAAAACTCTGCAATCTAATATTCATGTTTCCAACTTTGGAAGGGGATCAGGTATTATCTCCATGGAAACCTATCAATAGTTAGTTTGTTGGTGTCCAAACATTGCAAGGGTGGTAAAAATATTTTAATGTGTTGTAATAAATGTTTAGGATTATATTCAAAGCTATAAAAGTAAATACTATTTCCCTTTTTTTACATTTACATCTGTCTTTACCAAACATATGGTAGGGACCCAAAATAGGTCACTTAGTTATTTTAATTAGGTCAAAATCTATACCACTGCTGCTGTGATATGTGTGTGATATGTGTCATAACCTAAATAAACGACTTCAGCTTCATTAATCAGATTTTGATTTATGATACAGTTTCCACTACAGATTGTTAAATGTATTTATGTCGAATATAAAAATGTGAAGGATGTTAATGGAGTTTGCTACCCTTTGATTTGAACTTATACCCACTATAAACCATAAACATTAACTTGGAAATATAAATATATGACACATGTAGCAGCAGACGGTAATTCCATGTGTGAAATGGTGAATGTAGACCTATGATCTTATGATGGTTTATGACCAAAACATGTCAATACCAGGCATGAGCAGGGCCACGTTTGCCGCTGAGTAATATACCGCGTTCATGTGATGCCAGTGGCATCTCACTTACCGTGGTTGACATTCCATTCTGCAACAAAGTTCATTCAACACTCTTTTGACAGATGAGGAGCTACTATAAATGCAGTTCAAAATAGATTTTTTGTAATTTCAGTTTCTGTGGAGACATTAAAATTTGGGAGCCACTGTATTTTCTCTATTACACATTCGATTTTATAGAGAATGGAACACTTAACCCTTTAATGCCAAACGTATCATATCTGATACATGAGTTCTGAAGCCCTCCACATGATCAGTGCGATATTTTTTTTCGTAAAAAATCTGATGTATACAATTAGATGATACAATACACAGATAATCCACTAGGGCGGGCCTTTCCAGTGACACTACAAGACTGTCATTAATGAGGAAGGAGGCAGAACTTTGACAATTTTGAAAAGGAATTACCAATTTGTTAGATATGTCTCTGTTATATTATGTTTTTGTTTGTTCAAAAATAATAATATTTGAGCATTGAGACCCAATGTATCAAATATGATACAAAAATAAAACTCATAGGCTACATGGAAATTGATATTTTTTGGTTGTTCAGAAGGACCAATAAAGGCTCCAGTTTCATAGAGCTAGAATTTTCTGTCACTGATTTAATGGTTCAGACTTTAAAGGGTTAAAAGACTACATCGCCAAAGTGTGAAGTGTGGAGTTCTGCAATCTGACCTTGAATGGATCACTATAGCACCCATCAAGAAACACAAAGGGGTGTGAAGTGAAATGAAGCAGCAGTTTGTGATTGTGAATATTCAAGAATAGCAGCTCAGCGGATTCTGACTGGTTTTTTGTTTGTTTGTTTTTTTTAAATCTCTCACAGGAATGTAATAATCTGCAAAGTAATATTTTCCAGATGGATGCCTGGAACAAACAGACCTGCAGTGGGTTGCCAGCTTTTGTAGGAGTGAGGAGGAAGCTCCTGGCCAATAGGTCTCATCTTCCTGTATTTGTAAATGTATGTGTGTGTACATTTGGCAGGTGGAACACTGAGCACAGTTGTTCAACTCAGCAGTACTTTATCCCTCATCACACCCGGTCTCAACACAAATTTTCTCCCAGTAACTGGATCTGCCCCTCTTACCCCCAGCAGCTCTGCTGGCTGAGGGTAATGGAATCTACTGAACGAGAGAGCGCTTTCCTCCAGTCACATGGCGAGAACTAGATACTGTATCCCTCAGTAAAAAGTCACATGCTTTGGCTGGTGTTGCAGCCTTTGTGAATGTAGGCCTATACTCTATGAAATGCTGGATCAGCAAGGGCTTTGTTTAAGTTACAGCAGAAGACAGAGATACCAGCAGGGGTTAGACACTCAGCCGGTTTAATACTCCTTCATCTTCTCATGGAGGGTCAACAGGTTCAAGAAGGCAAGAAAACTGGAGAAAGGTGGAAATAAGACAAACTGAAAAGTTGTGCTAACATTTTGTCATAATCAGGTTGCTTTAGTTAAACAGGTTTAGTCATAAAAGGATTTAACAACACCTTATTTTGCAGCTGACCTACCCCACATTTATAGTATTTATCAGTCTCCTTTTGTTTGATCTTGTCATTTTTTATTACAAATTTCCATGATATACTGTAACCCTAAAATCCCTCCAAACTTTGTGGTGACTTTCAAATTAATTTTTGTCTACATTTCACTTTTCTAAAGAGTTTTATCTGAATTTTGTATCATTTTATCCTCTGCATTTTGCATTTTTCAGTGAAAAGCAGGTGTTTTCCTACATTTAATTCACTAACCATATTGATGTTCATAAAAGCTCAGTGTAAATCCAAAAGTTGATATACAAATTAAGAAGCAGGTTTTTCAGCAAAATATGTCATTAAGTGAATATAAAAACAAATGTTTATTCCGCTGTCATTTGTTAAAACTACATGAGTTTATTGGTGAATTAATGTTGCAGAAGATATCGATGTTTCCAATTTCACTACAGAGCCTCTGAACGTCCAAATGGGTCATACCTGATGTGGCTGAAAAGCTGAGAGACTGCATTTTATCTGAATTATATAAATGTATTAATAAGATTAAACATCAAACATTTTAGATTACCAGATGCTGTTTGCTTCTGGCAGATGTTTAGGTCTTTGGTGGTTAAAAAAATGAGATTTTATGCATCTGCTTGACAATAACAAACCCAGTTTTCTGGAAAACAATTATTACCACACTGTAAAAAAAATCTGTAATTTAACAGAATTTTTACCATTTATTTTACAGATTTTTCCTGTATTTTTAAGATACAGGAAAATATCAATGAAATAACAAAAATAGACTGTGATTTTACATGTCAAACGTAAAATAACATGAAAAAACTGTAACTTTTTCTTTTTTTTTTACCTTTATTTAACCAGGAAAACCTCATTGAGATTAAGAATCTCTTTTTCAAGAGTGTCCTGGCCAAGACGGGCAGCAGTACATTAAATAGTTACAGACAGACTTCCATATATAAAACAAATACATATAAAGCACATAGACAAGTCAAACCTTTCAAAGTCAACTCTGCAAAAAGTGCTCATGAAATGTAGACAAAAGTGCATCAGGCAAAACATCTGCAGCCAGATGTCTCCTCTCTAAGTCATACAACATCCTCTTAAAAGTGTCCAACGAAACCAGATCCTTCAGTTTCAGGTCTTTTTGTAGTTCATTCCAGGTGAATGGGGCCGCACTACATAACTGTGAAGAACCATAAAATTTCCATTTTTTTTTTAAAGAATTTTTTTTTTTCCACAGAAAAATACAGTTAAAATACATTTACAAATGTTTCATAATTTCACAAATATTTATTTTCTATTTATGAGATTAAACTGTTAATTTAAAGTTTAATACTGTAAAAAAAAATATTAAAACCAGATAAAATTACTGACAATTAACCGCAAAAGAAGTATTTGTTCGGTAAGTTTAACAAGACTTGTTTGTTAATTGACAAATATCTTGTGTAATTACGGGAGGTTTTACCGCAAAAATGTTGAATAAATGTATTTTTGTGAATGTATAACATGTATAAGCACTGATAAACTGTCCAAATACAGTTTTTATCAGTGGATTGTACAATTTAGTCTTATTGAAAATTATTTATATATAAATATTTATAGGTAATTTGATTGTTTTAATACATGTAAATATTCTTTATTAAACATTAAAAAGTCAAAAAAAATATGCAAAATCTCCTGTAAAGTTAGGGCAAAAAACAGTATTTTAATTATGGAAAATTACTGTATTTTTATGAGATGGCTATTTAACAGTATTTTTTCAGCACCCCTGCAGCCGGAATATTATGGGTTTTTTTTTACTTTTTTTTTTTTTTTTTTTTACAGTGCATTATTATTTTTTAAATTTATTTTATTCATGCAGCTGAGACCATAGTTTACGTATGAATACAACAAGTATTTGACCTACATTTATGTCGCTAACTAATCAGTTTATGAGGTCACCACTGGTTCTAGGTGAGCTATATGTTAGACCTAGAAGCCTAGATTTTATATTGTATCATAAAACTTTACAAGAAGAAATAAACTCAGAACTGACATACTTTACATGCAGGGCAACCACAAAGAGTTAAATTTAAAGTGAGCAAAAGAGTGTTTTAAATGCAGAATTATAATGAAATATGAAGAGTGAACCTCAATAAATAATTAAATTAATATTTCATGGAAAGATGATTCAAAAGTATAACTCATCTCCAGTTTTCTTATATGTTTATTGCAATAAAATGAATTCAGTGCGAAGAGAGGATCAAATATAGAGGCATATAGTGGTGTTAACCTATAAAGAGATGATTTTGCAGCAGTTCTCAAATGAATTTTTCTGTCTATTTAATCTTTCTTAAGCGATTGATCACCATTTATTATAATATTATTCTTTGTATTTTACATTTTTCACTGTAAATTATGTATTTTCTGATGTTTAATTTCCTGTACTTAATTTAGACGCTCATGAAAACTCAGTAAATTCCAAGTTTATTATATTAAAACAGAGAAAACTGAACAAAAGTGACTGTTTCAGCAAAGATTTCAAGAACTGAATGTAAAAACGAGCATTTCCATCCACTGTCACTGATCCGACTCCATGGGTTTTACTGGTGAATCAATGTTGTAGAAGATGACGGTGTTTCCATGGTAACTACGGAGCCTCTGAACATCCAAATGGGTCACATCTGATGACCATGAAAAGACGACAAACTGTATTTTACACCAATTATTTACATGTGTTCATAAGTTTAGTGGATCAATAAGTATTAAACATATTAGATCAGTAAATGCTATTGATTACCAGTGGATGTTTGGGTTTTTATGGGTTAAAGGACTGTGTTTGATGGAAAGAGTCAGTAGATTTAGGACAATAAATGAGATTGAGGAGGCTAAGGAGGAAAAGGCAGATTCATAACAGGAAATCTGCCCTAATCAAATAATATGGTCTCAAACTGATGAAGCAGATGGATGATTATGATGTTAGAGTCCAAAACTGAGGACCTCATTTCAGTCTGTGGTCTGTAGGCTTTTCCTGACAGTCCCTGAAGCTTTCAAGAGAAGGCCCTTATGATCTGTACAGCTCTGCCGCTCAAAGCTCAGGGGATTCCTTCAGTTTACAGCAGCTGTCAGATCTCTGGGAGATCAGCTAATTTGTTGTTGGCAGTGCCTCAGAGTCTGATGTTTCACATGTATTATCTGCATCTACCATACACAGAGTAGAATAGAATAGAATAGAATAGAATAGAATAGAATAGAATAGAATAGAATAGAATCTGTTTTTAATGTGTTTGGTTTCTGTTTTTATCTGCTTTATGTAAAGTGTCTTTGAGTACCATGAAAAGTGCTATACAAATAAAATGTATTATTATTATTATTATTATTATTATTATTATTATTATCATTATTATCATTATTATCATTATTATTATTATTATTATTATTATTAATAGAATAGAATAGAATAGAATAGAATAGAATAGAATAGAATAGAATAGAATAGAATCTGTTTTTAATGTGTTTGGTTTCTGTTTTTATCTGCTTTATGTAAAGTGTCTTTGAGTACCATGAAAAGTGCTATACAAATAAAATGTATTATTATTATTATTATTATTATTATTATTATTATTATTATTATTATTATTATTATTATTATTATTATTAATTGAATAGAATAGAATAGAATAGAATAGAGTAGAATAGAATAGAATAGAATCTGTTTTTAATGTGTTTGGTTTCTGTTTTTATCTGCTTTATGTAAAGTGTCTTTGAGTACCATGAAAAGTGCTATACAAATAAAATGTATTATTATTATTATTATTATTATTATTATTATTATTATTATTATTATTATTATTATTATCATTATTATCATTATTATTATTATTATTATTATTATTATTATTATTATTATTATTAATTGAATAGAATAGAATAGAATAGAATAGAATAGAATCTGTTTTTAATGTGTTTGGTTTCTGTTTTTATCTGCTTTATGTAAAGTGTCTTTGAATACCATGAAAAGTGCTATACAAATAAAATGTATTATTATTATTATTATTATTATTATTATTATTATTATTATTATTATTATTATTATTATTAGAATAGAATCCCTTTTAAAAACTCATTTATTTAAGATTCGTTTCAATGTTTAATTGTTTTGTATTCATTTACCTGCAATTTGCACCTGGTTTTTTATCTGTTTTTAATGTATTTGGTTTCTGTTTTTATGGAAAGTGAGTACCATGAAAAGCACTATACAAATAAAATGTATTATTATCATTATTATTATTATGAATAGAATAGAATAGAATAGAATAGAATAGAATAGAATAGAATAGAATAGAATAGAATAGAATCTGTTTTTAATGTATTTGGTTTCTGTTTTTATCTGCTTTATGGAAAGTGAGTACCATGAAAAGCGCTATACAAATAAAATGTATTATTATCATTATTATTATTATTATTATTATTATGAATAGAATAGAATAGAATAGAATAGAATAGAATAGAATAGAATAGAATAGAATAGAATAGAATATTTAGCAGCAAAAACACTTAGTGCAAAATGAACTACATAAAAGTATCACACAAAATATTGCAAAAAAATGTAGGGATGTGCAACAACTCCAGAATAAAATATTAAATACACATATACTAGTAAAGTACTACTTGCACTACTGAAATATACAAAATCTAACTATACTACAGATGAATGATAAGTACAGTACATCTACTTCACCCTCTACAGTCGCGGAAAAAATTATTAGACCACCCTTGTTTTCTTCAGTTTCTTGTTGATTTTAATGCCTGGTACAACTAAAGGGACATTTGTTTGGACAAATATCATGATAATAACAAAAATAGCTCATAAGAGTTTCATTTCAGAGCTGATATCTTGACATTTTCCATGGTTTTCTTGATAATAACCGAAATCACTTCAGTTCTTACATCAATAACTATGGTATAGTTTTTCAACCTCGGGGTCGTGATCCTACATGGGGTCGCCTGGAATTCAAATGAAATTCCTGAAATTTCTAGTTTCTGATAAAAAAAAAAAAAAAAAAAATTACTAATATAAACAGTTTTTTAACAATTCAATATATGTTTCATGATAATTAAAACACCACATACGTTTCCTAATAAAAATCAAGTTCAAATAAAATGCAGGATATAACATCTGAGAGGGCATATCTTGACTGACCCGATCATGTGACTGCATGTGTTACTACGCTTCAACCTGCCCGAACACAGTCACAGAAAACCAGACCGAATAGAGTATATGCATGTATACAATACATTATATAGCCTAAATGTAATGTAAAATTTTACTTCTATTTGTAACATATTATAGCAGATTATTACAAGATCAACAACAAATTAATTTTAGCAAAAAAATGTCTCTATTTTGAATGTCTGGGGTCACTAGAAATTTGTGATATTAAAACGGGGTCATGAGCCAAAAAAAGGTTGGGAACCACTGAGCTGTGGCATTGTACTGCCAAAAACAGTGCATTTAGGCTAGTGGTTCCCAACCTTTTTTGGCTCGTGACCCCATTTTAGCATCATAAATTTCTGGTAACCCCAGACATTCAAAACCAAGAAAATTTTTTGCTAAAATTTTTGTTTTTGGATCATGTAGTTTTCTATACTATGTTGCAAATAAGTGTTAATTTTAGACAACATTTAGTCTATATAATGTACAGGGTGGGGAAGCAAAATTTACAATGAACATTTAGTTGTTTTTTCTCAGCAGGCACTACGTCAATTGTTTTGAAACCAAACATATATTGATGTCATAATCATACCTAACACTATTATCCATACCTTTTCAGAAACTTTTGCCCATATGAGTAATCAGGAAAGCAAACGTCAAAGAGTGTGTGATTTGCTGAATGCACTCGTCACACCAAAGGAGATTTCAAAAATAGTTGGAGTGTCCATAAAGACTGTTTATAATGGAAAGAAGAGAATGACTATGAGCAAAACTATTACGAGAAAGTCTGGAAGATACTATTAAAGAAGAATGGGAGAAGTTGTCACCCCAATATTTGAGGAACACTTGCGCAAGTTTCAGGAAGCGTGTGAAGGCAGTTATTGAGAAAGAAGGAGGACACATAGAATAAAAACATTTTTTATTATGTAAATTTTCTTGTGGCAAATAAATTCTCATGACTTTCAATAAACTAATTGGTCATACACTGTCTTTCAATCCCTGCCTCAAAATATTGTAAATTTTGCTTCCCCACCCTGTATATTATTATGGACAGAGGCAGAAAAGCCAGGTGTAGATTACTGCACAAAGTGAGAATTTGATTTTTCTCGGTCAGGATATGTACAGTCAGTCCAGCTTGGATTTACAAGGCTGATAACACTGGGTTACAAAAAAATGTTTTTTGCAAGTTGTCTAGGTTTTTTCAACTGAATTAGGACCATTTTGCATCGCTAAATCCAAAAATGACATCTGTTTTTCTCAATCAGGTCAGGTTTTTTTGCTAATTTGATTTTGAAAAATTTGACCTTCTCACAAAATTGATTACATTTTTGTGACTTTATCAGTTGATTTTTTATATAGTTCTCATCCAAAATAGACTTTAAGAGAAAAAAAATCATTTGATCACTTGATTCCTGTTAGGTACAATGGTTTATTCACCGCAGATGTAGCAGAATACGTCAGGCTTATTTTTGCAAGATCTTCTAGTCAAAGCCATTTCATTCACCTGTAATATTAAAAAAAAAACATTAACCATAAATTGGCAAAAGTAAAATCTTCAGAAGTCGTTTATTGCAAGAAATTTGAAAGAATTTTGTATCATATGATGTGAAAATGCCCATAAATGTAAGCAAAAATGTTAAAAAGCCAATATGTAGCATAGTTCAGAAAGTTGACCTGATTGAGCAAAATTAATGTGATTTTTGGATTCAGCACACCAAAATTATCCTAAATCAGCTCAAAAAACTTAAACAATAAATTTGTTGTTGACCAGTGTAATTAATACTGAACAAACAAGAACTCAAACTATGAATTATGAACGAGCTGCAGCATCTGAAACCGACCACAATGAACATTTGACAGATAAACAGAACCACAGTGCTTCAGTTTCAGCTTCACAGTTTGTCATGTCTTTTATGTATTGGGATGGTCTCTGTCAACTCACCATATATTTTTCATTAGTAAGTTTTTATTTTATTTTTTATCAATTACTAGAAATTTCAGGTGACCCCACTTGAATTCCAGACGACCCCAAGGTTGAAAAACACAGTTTTAGGCATTCCATGTTTACTTTTCTGTCTGTTTTAGTCACCTGATACACACAGGAGTTAGTACTTGATTGCATAACCATTGTTTCTGATGACTTTTGATGGTCTAATAATTTTTTCCATGACTGTATGAGGTGTTTCTAATAAATAGGCTGTGGTTCGGTGAAGTTCTGCAGTGTTAGTTGTATTTCATAGTCATACTGTGCGGCCAAACATCTGCTGTGGCTGTGTACAATTAAAGAGCAGAGACAAGGCCAGAAATGTGAAACACGCCTACTTGTGACCTTCACTCCCTTTGGGTAAGGCGAGTCAACCCAAATCTGCCTGTGAATTTGTTCTATCTGTCAACTCCTGTTTCCCTGAATGAGGCATAAGATAAAACGTGTTGTGTTTCGTGTTACTAATCCACGGCAGTTCAGATGAACCCTCTGTTATCCCCCCCCCCCCCCCAGTTCAGAGGTCTGCTATGCCAGGCTGGCAGCGTTCTCCGTTCAGTGGAACATGCTGCTTGTTGCACTCTGTCGCCTCCCACATGAAATTTAACAACAGCAGTGCTTTTGCTGAGTTGCATCTTTGGAAATAGATGGTTGCATGTGCAGGGGTCTATCACCTGAGCATGTGAGAGTTCAGCTGCACGCACGTTTCCATTAAGAGCTGCGGAAAGGAAGAAAAAGAGACTTAATACCAGGAATTTATTTGTGCAAAAGAGCTGATATTTTTCTGTTTTGTTTTAATCCAAATACGATGCTCTGTGTAGTTTCTCATTGTTTGCTTCTGTCTTAGTAATTGTCTGCAAGGTTGAATACTTTACTGAAGGGAAAGTCTTGATAAAACACTGAAAATGGTGCACGGCAACTTAGAGTTTTTCATCACAGCCTCAATTAAATGAAGACATTTAAGTATTATCAGCCAGACTGCAGCAAAATGGATATGGGCACTGTTTTACTATTATACCTGAGACCAAGGTAAATATCTATCTATCTATCTATCTATCTATCTATCTATCTATCTATCTATCTATCTATCTATCTATAGGGGTGTAAGAAAATATTGGTTCTGCAATATATCACAATATTTCATTTCACAATACTGTTTCGATATTACAGGGTGGGGAAGCAAAATTTACAAAGAACATTTAGTTGTTTTTTCTCAGCAGGCACTACGTCAATTGTTTTGAAACCAAACATATATTGACGTCATAATCATACCTAACACTATTATCCATACCTTTTCAGAAACTTTTGCCCATATGAGTAATCAGGAAAGCAAACGTCAAAGAGTGTGTGATTTGCTGAATGCACTCGTCACACCAAAGGAGATTTCAAAAATAGTTGGAGTGTCCATAAAGACTGTTTATAATGGAAAGAAGAGAATGACTATGAGCAAAACTATGACGAGAAAGTCTGGAAGTGGAGGAAGCAACAAAAAACGTACCAAAGCTTTTATTAAAGCTCTCAAATCCAAAATCCTAAAGGATCCAACCAAATCCATGAGAAAAATGGCAATTGAACTTGAGGTAGACAACAAGACCGTTAGAAATGCAGTAAAATATGATTTGAAGATTTAAATTCTCATGACTTTCAATAGACTAATCGGTCATACACTGTCTTTCAATCCCTGCCTCAAAATATTGTAAATTTTGCTTCCCCACCCTGTAAAAGTACTATATCAATATTTTTAGGTATTTATTCAAAAGCAGATATTGTGGAGGTTCATTTTTCTTTTTTCTTTATATTTTCTTTATTATTATTTAACACTCTTTTATTAAATAATGTTAATTCCTTGGTTGGGATAGCACGAAAATAATGTTATGATGTTGGTTACGAACTAATATGAACATTTGAACAGGATCTTAAACTGTAATGTCTGTAAAACGTCATTTAAGTTTTCACAGAGGAAAAAGGTGGGGTATAGCATTAATCCTGTTCTGATCAAATAAAAATGTTTTTAGTATTTACGCATATTTCTGGTGTAATTCAGTTCTTCAAGGATATAATTATAAAAAAAGAAGCAAACAAAAAATTGCCTTTTTAACAGTATCATGATATATCGTGATATATCGTATCGCGATCCTAGTGTTGTGATTTGTATCGTATCGCCAGATTCTTGTCAATACACAGCCCTATCTATCTATCTATCTATCTATCTATCTATCTATCTATCTATCTATCTATCTATCTATCTATCTATCTATCTATCTATCTATCTATCTATCTATCTATCTATCTATCTATCTATTTTTTTTTTACACAAATAATTGTCTTGATAGGAAAAAGCATAATGCAACAGGTTTTTTTTTTTCCTTTTTATGGAATGTCCTAATGCAGTGCAAGGTTATAATAGTTTTGGATTTTTCATTCTAGTTTAGTTTTATTTAGTTTTGACTTTTTTTCTCTCTAATTCAGTTAGTTTTAATTCGTTTTTAGAGCAGGTTTGCTAGGTTTTAGTAGTTTTTGTTATTTTCTAAATGCTTAGTTTTAGTTTAGTTTTTGTATATCTTTTATTTTCTTCATCATATTCTAATAAATCCCAGACAGGACTCTGCTGCTTTCTCCCAACTTTAGTCTCCATGTTTCCAGGTAGAGTTCGAACCAGAAGACGACTCTAAACCACAAGTGACGAGAAGTGCTCGACCGTGAAGTGTCGTATGGTGGCAGCAGCTAAAATTGCTTGAGTGAAATAAATCCATTTCATATCAATCCGACATTGATAAAAATGAAAACGAAGGGAATTTTATCCATAATTTGTATTCGTTTTAGTTAGTTTTGTAAGCACACAATACCTACGGAAGCCGAGAACGGCCATGGCTAATACATAATTTTATGGTCGTTATCTCGTGATAACGACTTAATTATCTCGTTATCACGAGATAACAAACTTTGTTATCTCGAGATAACGACTTAATTAAGTCATTATCTTGAGATAACAAACTTTGTTACCTCGAGATAACGAATTAATTAATTTGTTATCTCGAGATAACAAAGTTTGTTATCTCCTGATAACAAATTAATTAATTCGTTATCACAAGATAACAAAGTTTGTTATCTCGTGATAACGAATTAATTAATTCGTTATCTCGAGATAAAAAGCTTTGGTATCTCGAGATAACAAGTTAATTAAGTCGTTATCACAAGATAACAAAGTTTGTTATCTCTTGATAACGAATTAGTTAATTCGTTATCTCGAGATAACAAAGTTTGTTATCTCGTGATAACGAGATAATTAAGTCGTTATCACGAGAAAACAAGTTTTGTTATCTTGAGATAACGAGTTAATTAAGTCGTTATCACGAGATAACGACCATAAAATTATGTATTAGCCATGGCCGTTCTCGGCTTCCGTAGGTATTGTGTGCTTACAAAACTAACTAAAACGAATACAAATTATGGATAAAATTCCCTTCGTTTTCATTTTTATCAATGTCGGATTGATATGAAATGGATTTATTTCACTCAAGCAATTTTAGCTGCTGCCACCATACGACACTTCACGGTCGAGGACTTCTCGTCACTTGTGGTTTAGAGTCGTCTTCTGGTTCGAACTCTACCTGGAAACATGGAGACTAAAGTTGGGAGAAAGCAGCAGAGTCCTGTCTGGGATTTATTAGAATATGATGAAGAAAATAAAAGATATTAAAAAAACTAAACTAAAACTAAGCATTTAGAAAATAACAAAAACTACTAAAACCTAGCAAACCTGCTCTAAAAACGAATTAAAACTAACTGATTTATTTCAGTTAACGAAAATGTTTTTACAATTCTAGTTTTTGTCATTTCGTTACTTTTAGTTAACGATAATAACCTTGATGCAGTGAACAGTTTTTTTTTAAAAGTTGTGCAACGTGATATCATTAATTGCGTACGGATAACACGCCACTTTTAGTTGGTGTGTTATTTGTACGCATTAACAGCTTTCCGTGTGGCTTTTCATTTGACGTATATTATGCCAACTGACATAAGAACTGGCGTGACATACAAGGTGATTTCATGAGATCAGTCTGTTGTATGTTCTTATGTCATTTGGCGTACTATATGTATGCATTTTCATCTTTTTGCGTGTTATTCAGTGACATTTGACCACATGTCAGTGTATGCCAAGATCTCCAGTTTACACATTCGTAACCGCTAACACTAACCTGCTAATTGCATGGTATTTGACGCAGTGTAAAAATACACATGAAAGCTTATAATGCGTACAGATAACGCACCAATTAAAAGTGGTATGTTATCTGTATGCAGTTCATGAAACCCCATTGCATACAAGGTGATTTCATGAGATCTGTCTGAGCTGTGAAACTTTGCTTATAGGGATTAAAATGCATCGCTGGTTCTCAGGAGGATATATGTTGAATTCATTTTACTGATGTATTCCTGCATAGATGTTTGAGAATGAGCTTGTGTAGTTTAACCTATAAGTTTGCAGCATCATCGTCCTGTCAAAACCACACGATAACACAATAAAAATATACTTTTCATGAGCTCAGACAAACATACCTGCCTTCACATTTGTGACGATGCATTTTCCAGTGAATCCAAAAGGATTTTTTCTCACTTTCTGATGACCTAATTAACTCGAGAAGATTCTTCTTAATCTGCAAAGGAAGCTTTAATCCTATAAATATTCACCAACAACACAGTTAGAGACAGAAAAAAGTCCACTACATGCCTTGGAATTGTGGTGGTGTAGACGTAGAAAGTTGCAAATAATGGAAAGTGCTGTTAAATTCCACCAAAAGATAAAGTTGTAAACAATTAGTATTATCATTGACAATTTATCATTCTGTTTGAGAGGATATCAGGTGGTTATATCCATCATATCTATTAGAATATTAATGCCACATACACATGATCCTGCATACAAAAAATTATTAGACCATCAAAAGTCATCAAAAACAATAGTTATGCAATCAAGTACTAACTCCTGTGTGTATCATGTGACTGAAACAGACAGAAAAGAAAACACGGAATGCTTAAAAGTACTGTTTTTGTCAGTACAATGTCATAGATATTGATGTAAGAACTGAAATGATTTTGTTATTATCAAGAAAACATGGAAAATGGATAGATATCAGCTCTTAAATGAAACTCTTATGAGCTATTTTTGTTGTTATCATTATATTTGTCCAAACAAATGTTCCTTTAGTTGTACCAGGCATTAAAATGAACAAGAAATTGAAGAAAACAAGAGATGGTCTAATAATTTTTTCCACAACTGTATCATTAGCCTCGAAGTCAGACCTGGGCAAAGTAAGGCCCGCGGACCACATGTGGCCCGATGGCTGACCCTGACCGGCCCGCATGAGATCACTGGCAAATTAAAAGTCAATGCAAATATTTATCAGGGTAATAGATGCAACCAATGCAACGGCACAGCTTTTATTTAGTAGGATCTGCTAAATTAGCGTGTTTTCGCACATGCTTTCCATTCTCGGCATGAAGCTTATGGTTATAATAAAGCTTATTGGTTTATTGGTCAGCTTCAGCCCATTAAGATGTCAGCAAACGCCAAAAAAAAGAAAGAAAGATCGATTAAGAATGCAGAGATTTTAACAAGACATGTACTTCTAAGTATTTCTTCACTGAAGTCAGAAAAGGAACTGAGATATGCAAACAAACAAAGTTACATTTATGGTTTTTCATGTTAAGTTACCATGGAGCTGGTTTTGCACATTTTTGAAAATGTTTTTGTGAATATTCATCAGATAGTTGTATTCTGTGCTCCACATTCTCATTGCATCGTTGTACTGTTTCATTTACTGTTTTTATAGAGATATATATTGAGCAGAGCTGCAAGTGAATTGATGCGGCCCTTAATAACTGTCAAAGTTTCTCATGTGGCCCCACAGGAAAATTAATTGCCCACCCCTACTCTAAGTCATATTTTTGACCAAATTGCAATATCTGCAAAAAATGAATCAGCAGCATTAGGAGAGTAAAGTTCTGCAGATATCACAAAAATATGACAATGCTATGAGGCTAATGATATGCTTCTGCAAAACTATGAAACTGTTTATAAGTGCAGGGTGTCCCATAAGTCTCCATACATAGGAAAAATAAACGTTTCTTGACATAAACCATTTTTATTTATATAATATGCTCTATATGACTGCCATTTTGTCGGGAACACATTTCAATGCGTTTCCTCCACTGCTGAAGAACTATAAAGAAGAAATATAAAGAAATACATGTTAGAACCATATATGTATGGAATGTATTATGTCTCCTATGTATGGAGACTTATGGGACACCCTGTAGTTATTGCTGACAACTACAAAAATCTGGCAGTGACAAAATAGAGGCCTGTTATACATTTTTTTTTTTTTTGTATAAATGAGCAACATGAAGCAATGACCAAAGGCCACCTGTAGCTGTTGGACTCTGTTTATTTGGCAAACACGAGGGCTTCAATGAAGGGTTTGTTTCTGCAATAAAACCACACAGTAAATCAACGTTGCGTAACATATAGGTCACGCGAAATCAGCTTAAAACCGGACATGCACCAGCTTTCATTAGACCTCTTTGAGTGTGAATCTCAATTTAAGTTTCTGCTTTATTTCTTGCACTTCAAAAATTCTATGCATAATCAAATATTTTAATGTGCGCTGTTTTTATATTTATTTTTATTTCATTGTATTTCTAATCAAATCTTAATGTATTTTAATATTGTATTTTTTTTTCAATCAATGTGAAGCACTTTGGGCTACAATTTCTGTATGAAAGGTGCTATACAAATAAAGATTATTATTATTATTATTATTATTATTACAGATTTACGGGTTTAATACGCGCATGTGACTTCTGTGAGGTCAGTTAGTTGAAGTCGAAATGTACGCTCAGGGACAAAAAAGCGTTCGATCCACTTCGAGTCTCTAGGTCACAGGTGTCAAACATAAAGCCAGTGGACCAAAACCGGCCCACCAGTGGGTTCAATCCGGCCTGTGGGAGGAATATGTGAAACACAAAAATTACACTGAAGATATTAAGAATTGTTTTAGTTCAGTAAAATAAAATACTATCATAATAACCTGTAAATAATGACAACTATAAATTTTCTTTGTTTTAGTGTAAAAAAGTAAAATTACATGAAAATATTTACATTAACTATACTTTCTCAAAAAATGTGAATAATCTGACCAAATGAACAGCAAGAAAAGTAAGTGCAGTTTCAATAATATTATGCATGTTACTACAGATTTTGTGTTTGTAGATCTAGTGTGATCTGTACACTGCAAAAAACTAAATCTTGTGTTTGGTGTTGTTTTGGTCATGTCCATCTTTGTATAGTTTCTGGAACTCAATCTTTCAATCACTTTCAGCGATACCTGGCAAAACACTGCAGCCTGACCCTTTGATAGGCATTTTTGGTGTAGTTAGGGATGATCTAAACTTGTCCCATCTCTACAAAAATGCAGTTGCCTTTGCATCGTTACATGCTCGCCGTCTGATATTACTAAACTGAAAGGGGAAGAACCCTCCTGCCTATGTTCATTGGATTAGAGAGGTGATGTTGGGATTGGACCTGGAAAAAATTAGATATACAGTCTGCGGGTTGGAGGATAAATATGATAGAACCTGGCCACAGTTTATAATTCATATCAAGAACCTGCCTTTTTCCTGATTCCTTGTTTTTACTTAATGCATTTTTCTTTCTTCTTCATTGTTTTACTGCCATCTTAGTCTTCTCAGTGCCCACAGTCTGACTGCTGGGACTTTTTTCCCTTATGCCAGAGGTCCAGAATGTTAGTGATATGACCAAAATGATCAACATAAATTGGTTTGAGTCTTTTTTTTGTTTGTTTTTTTGTTGTTGTTTTGTTTGTCTCTGTATTTATATGGATGTATTTGTGGGGATGCCACCTGGATGGGGGGGGGCAAGTTTAAGAATTGCATAAGATATGCTTAAAGATGTAATTGTAATGGAAAAATGATAAATAAAGTTGTTAATAAAAAAAATAAAAAAAATAAAAAAATCTAAATCTTACCAAGTGTATTTTTCTCATTTCTAGTCAAAATATCTCATCACACTTAAAATAAGACATAATC
Source organism: Sphaeramia orbicularis (assembly GCF_902148855.1). NCBI lineage: Eukaryota > Metazoa > Chordata > Actinopteri > Kurtiformes > Apogonidae > Sphaeramia > Sphaeramia orbicularis. The sequence goes on from NC_043974.1 coordinate 26,826,520, forward strand.
ACCTAAAGTGTAACCTGTCAGTGAGATATAAGAACTTATTTTTAGACGATAGATCTGGAAAATCTTATTTCAAGAAATCTTACTAAGATAATTTTCACTTGTTCCATTGGCAGATTTTTTTTTTTTTTGCTTAATTCAAGATTTTTTTTTTTTTTTTTGCTTAATTCACTGACTAGAAAAGAGAAAAATACACTTGGTAAGATTTAGATTTTTACAGTGTAAGTTGTAATGCACATGTGTAAATGATAAACATTTTAGAGTTGATTTTAAAATTCTTTTATTTACTTTTTAATGTTTGAATGGCCTTGCCTCCTCCTACCTGTCTGACCTGATCCACCACTACGCCCTGCAGCTGCAGCTTGTGGTTCCAAAAACTAAAATGAAACTTCGTGGGGACCGTGCCTTTTCTGCTGCTGCTCCAAAGCTGTGGAACCAGTTACCTTTAGATGTTAGACAGGTTCTGTTTCTGCCTGTTTTAAATCACGTCTAAAAATGCACTTTTTCTTGTTGGCTTTTAATCAATGGCTGAGATGGGGGTTTTTTTAGATTTCCTATGTTGTTTTTACCAGATTGAAATTTGTCTTTGTTTTTTTGACGGTTGTATTTTGTTGTTCTTACCCCGCTTTGCATCCTGGGTTATCACTGTTTTACTTATTTATTCCCTTGCTTTATGATTCATGTACGACACTTTGGCCATCTGTAATGTTTTAACCCACCAAGACCCAGTCCTACTTTTGTGGCCATTCCCATGTGATTTTTTCTTCTAAATTTACCCTTTCTGAAGTGATTTATCATCATTTATTATTTATTTATCTCCATTGTTTCAGTGAAAATCATGTGTTTTGCTATATTTAATTCACTGATCATGTAGATGTTCGTAAAAGCTAAGATTAAAATTGAGGGTTATTACATGAAAAACAGAGAAAACTGAAGAAAAAAGTAACTTTTTCAACAAAATATATCATTAACTGAACAGAAAACAAGTGTCTCCATCCACTGTCACTGATCCAACTCCATAGGTTTTACTGGTGAATCAATGTTGTAGAACAGGGGTGTCAAACTCACTTTAGTTCAGGGGCCACATTCAGCCTAATATGATCTAAAGTGGGCTGGACCAGTAAAGTAATAGAAATAATAGGATAAGAACTGATAAATAATGTCAACTCCAAAGTTTTTTCTATGTTTTTGAGTGAAAAAAAAGTCAAATTCTGTAATGAAAATGTTTATATGTATCTACGAACTGTACTTGAACATAACATGAACAAATATGAAGTATGTGGAATTTTGCCAATATTCTGCCTGTTACTAAATGTTTTGTGTATTTGTAGATCAACTGTGATCTGTAAGTTGTGATGCACACGTACCAATGATAAACTAAGGCGTAATATTGTTCAAATTGCACTTATTTTACTAAAGAATTTTCAGGTTATTCACATTTTTTTGTAAAAGGCTAGTCTGTAAATGTAAACATTTTTGTGTAATTTGATTTTTTTTACACTACAACAAAGAGAAAAAATTAGTAGTTTTCATTATTTATAGGTTATTATGATAGTATTTTACTGGTCTGACCCACTTGAGATTGAATCGACCTAAAGTGATTCTAACATCCTTGATTGTTAATATTTTCAGCGTAAATTTTGTATTTCACAAATTCATCCCAGGGGCCCAGATTGGACCCTTTGGCGGGCCGCATGTTTGACACCTGTGTTGTAGATGATGATGGTGTTTCCACGGTAACTACGGAGCCTCTGAATGTCAAATGGGTTATATCTGATGACGACGAAAAGATGACAAACTGTATTTTACAGCAATTATTGACATGTATTGATAGGTTTTGTGGATCAACAGTTTAGATCAGTAGAAGACTTTGGACACTGGTGAATGTTTGGGTCTTTGTGGGTTAAAAGTGCTTTAGAAATAAAGTTGGTATGGTATAAACTGAGACAATATTGGTTAAAATTGTACTTATTTTTTCTTAAGAAATCTCACTTTTTTATGTTTGTTTATGTTACTCCTATTTTTTTAAAGAATCATTTGTAAATATAAACATTTTCATAGTGTCAAGTTTGGAATTGACATTATTTATATATTATTATATTATTATTTTACTGCTACAGCCTATTTGAGATCATATTGGGAGGATGTGGCCCGTGAGCTAAAATGAGTTTGACTCCCGCGCTGTAGGTGAAACATCTGAAACATGTTGATAAGTTGATGTCTGTGCCGAGGAGAAGGTGGAGAGCTATTGAAGCTGAGGGGGAAATGCCCGGCTTGTCATCCTGAATGTAACTCATCTAAGGGCACAGCTGGTAAGGCATTATAGTTGGATGTGTGTCAGGCTTTCTGCCAGGCGGCTCACTGTCTCACTGGTGGAAATTTGCCCGCAGTCGAGGCCGTTGCCCAGTCTCGTCTTACATAGATAGATCCAGTTTTTATATGAGTCAGTTCAGGCTTTAAACAGCAAAAATCACTGGAGTTTTAAGTGTAAAGTATGATTAATATGCAGAGACGCGGTGCTTCTGTTTGTGAAGCTGCAGTCTGTTATGAATGTTGTGTTCTAGGTCAAACAGAGAGTGATTTTTACACCATCTGCCAATATCTCACTCCGCTGTAAACACATTCATGAAACCCTTCTGCAATAAACACTTGCTTCTGAAAGTGGAGACAGAAACCAGCCTGTTTTCTTGTCATGTGTTGATATTCGGTGCCATCTAGTGGAAAATAAGTACGCAGCATCTTACACTTTAAGTATTACGCCTTAGTGTGTATATGAGAACATTAATTAAGACTTTTTTCTTTATTCCTCTTTAGGCATTTTAAAAAAACAATGAGATGATTATATATATATATATATATATATATATATATATATATATATATATATATATATATTTTATTTTATTTTATTTATTTTTTTTTTTTTTTCATGGAGTTGCAAAAATGTACGTTGAATTTTTAAAGTAAAGAAACATGTATTTTATTGATATACTGTGTGAAAACTATGAAATAAAAACATTTAATGCTGCTAATTTGATGTTTTCTCACATTTTAACATACGCTACAAATAAAAAGGTATGGATATTTTAAATTTTTGGGCTACTTTTTTCAGTTGGGATTTTTGCACAACGCTTTTTACTTTTTTTGTGTGAATTGAATTGAAAAAAAATTTTTAATGACCAGACATAGTTTTATTTTACAAATGGCAAAAATGACCAAAAAAATTACAAAAAAAAGAAAAAAAAAAAAGAAGAAGAAATATCCTTAACTTTTTGTTTGTAGTGTACTCTAATACTAGTCATTACTCACTTCATGGAGATAATATGCCAAAAAAAAAAAAAGTTAATTACAGTCTAATAACAATAACAAGGAATTGATTTACAATCGAACAGGTTAGATCAGGTTTATCTAGAACAGCAAAGTTACAGTAATGTTTTCAATGTCAGTGTATGGGATGATGCATGAGTATCCACTGTGTTGGTTGATATGAAACTAAAACAACAAAATCCACAAATATACAAGAAAACAGCTGTGGAATAACTGTCCACTGTGGTGACCACTATGCATGAAAGGGTTAAAACTGACTTTTACTGATTTAATTGATGTTGAAATGGACAAATTCAAGCCACAAGTCAGTTTCAGTGTATTTAAATACAGTTTCCTGCATCTAACGGGGCTTTTTCTTGCAAAATATTTAGACTAAAAACAACAGAATGGCAGATTTTTCTTATTAAGTACAGTTTAGTGACAATCAGGGGTGAATGTTTTGAGATTTGTGGCTTATAAATGTTTGCAGTGAAGAAATATGGTGGACAAACTTCTCTAAAATACCAAATAAAACAATAAAACAATTAAAATCAATATGCCGACAAAATATGCCAACACAACAAAAACATCACAGAGACAACAAAAAAATAGGACAAAACAAAAACTGAAATAAACAGTGATTTATTACATCAAATGCATTGGATTCGAGGTGAATGTGCTGTACAGCTATTTAAGATTTTGAAGAGAATGCTAAAATGATGTATCATATTTCACCACAGATGTTTTTTTTTTTTCTGCTATGCTATCCATGTAAATAAATGTACGGAGATTCTTTTTCCTACTGCTTCATTTCAAAAATCACCACAAATTAAAACAAAAAAACAATGAAAACAGACACATAAACAGTTCCTACAGACCAGCAGTGTGTGGGCAACATCAGCTGTGATTCATCTGCTGGTTGATCTCCATGCGAATGCCCTTCTTTTTATCTCGCAGCAGCTGAAACACAGAGAACAAACACAGGCAGATGATGAAACCACACAAAGGTAAAAACCACACAAAGGTAAAAATCGCATCTCTGTGATCCTCCTCCAATCGTGGACCGAAACAACAATTCATATCATGTTTTTACAGTTGTTTCGTAGCTTTCTTTTATAGAATAGAACAGAACACAATAGAATACAACTGAATACAACACAATATCTTTATTACCCCACCCCACGAAGGGGAGGCAAGGGGTATTGTTTTTGGTTTGGTTTGTTTGTTTGTTAAAACTTTAGCAGCAAAACTATTGGTTGAATTCATACCAAACTGAGTTTATAGATTGCCAGTGACCCAGAATAGATCTGATTACATTTTGGGTCACAGTTAAAATTTTTTATCATAATGGCCAAAATTTCAAACGTCAATCTTGTTTCACTTTACTTCAAACTTGGCACATATATAGAGGCAATTGTTACACATAACTCTGACAAAAAAGGAAAGGAATATGTATTTCTGCACTTTTTGGGTAAATTGTTTACCCACCATTTCCCTAACATTGTGCTATTCTATTATAAAGTACAGGGAAATCAGTCAAATAAAAGCATCCATCTTTTTTTTTTTTTTCATTTCTAATCAACTCATTCTGATTTTTTTTTTTTACTTGTTTTAATAAATGAATACCACTGTGGAACTGATTAATATAGACATGATGACATCAGCTGGATCGATGCCAAAATAAGCTACAATACGTGTGAGGGCAAGGCAAGGCAGGTTTCTTTCTGTAGCACATTTTATGTACAAGACAATTCAAAGTGCTTTACAAAAAACATTAAAAGCATTACAGCAGAAGCAGTAAAAAGTATAGGCATGAGACAAACAAAATAAAACAAAACAAAATCAGATAAATAGATAAAACAGATAAACAGATGAAACAGATAAACAGATGAAACAGAGAGAGGGGCGGGGTTTGTTGTACCTGGCACCACTTGTTGTCATTGCAACAAGTACGAGATTTCAAAGTGCCATCCAATCTGTACATCACATAAAAAATGTTCTATAAACATTCAAATAAAAGCAGCTATGACAAGTGGTGCCAGGCACAACAAGCCCCACCCCTAACACATATTTTGCCCATTATAAGTAAATGGGAAGATTTAAAAAATTCAAAAAAAATTTGAACTTTGACCTACTGTTCCCAAAATGTAATGGCATCTATTCTGGGTCACTGGCAAAGTGTAAACCTAATTTGGTATGAATTAAACTAATAGTTTTGCTGCTACAGACATTTGAAATTTTGCCCATTATTAGTAAATGTGAAAAAAAAAAAAAAAAGATTTTAAAAATTCATAAAAAATTGAAACTTTGATCTACTTTTTCCAAAATGTAATGACATCTATTCTGGGTCACTGACAATCTATAAACCCAGTTTGGTATGAATTCAACCAACGGTTTCGCTGCTAGAGTGTTAACAAACAAACCAAACCAGAAACAATACCCCTTGCCTCCCCTTCGAGGGGTGGGGTAATAAATAGGTAAAAAAAAACAAAAACAAGCAGAAACCCATCACTCACACACAAGCATGTACTCTGTTATTGCACTGATCCCTTAAAAACCATATTTCACATTAAATGTGTATAATAGTTTATAATAGTGCTCTGCTGATGGTTAAAATGTTAAATTAATGCTATTTATTTCGATAAGAAGAGTAACTAATGTTAATGTTTGTGGTTTTATACGTGGGATACTGAGGTGAGGAGACTGTGCAATGTACATGAAGTGTACTTAGCTCTAAGATAAGAATTCAACAAGCTGTAATCCAAAGAAATGCAGTCGTCTGTAACAACATAAACACTTTCTTCCTCAGCAAAATTCCTAAAGCATGACTCCATTTCCCTTAAACACTCACTGCCAAGTCATCCATTGTATAAGGAAGGAAGGTTTGACATTTAGTGCCCAGATGTACTTATTTTTTTGAGGTGAAGTGGTGTTATTTGTGTATAAATGTACAAATTACATGTATGACACATGTGTACCCATGGATGTGCGTATGCATTCACCGTGACAACAAGCTCAGAGTGCAACGTCAGGGCCACAATGACATTTAGCGGCTGTACAATAGCCAATGTGCAAAATAATCAGTGTTTATGTTAGGAAGTCCCTATCTTTCAGACCCTGCTGCTTGTTGGAGGGCGGGGGAGCACCAAATCACAGGAAACACCTTCTGCTGTACGGCAAAGCCCAAAAGCCAGTACAGTACAATGAGATATTAAAAGCCTGCTGCAACTTCCCTGGAATAATTGTGAGTATGCGTCTGGAGGAACAGCTTTACCAACTGATGGAAGAATGCACAAACAGAAGGTACATGGAAGGAACTCTCGCAGGAAATGGACGGAAAGGCAGCTCACCGTTTTCTTCTGCGCCCGATGACTTCACTCCCAGAAGCATGACTCCATCTTTGGTGCTCTCGGGTCTGCTCTGGAACGAGGCGCTGTGTGGTGTGGACACGAAAACATTCAAGATTTGAAGATTCAAAGATTATTTTTTTATTGTTGAGGTATTAATAGAAGAAGATAAGCAGTATAAACAATAAACTATAGCAGAATATAAAGTGTACATGGGCGCAGAGATGAATACTAGAGCATTTTGCCCACATTTAACATTAAAATTTATGTTCACATTATTCTACTTACTTCTCAGTCCCGGTGTCAATGGTTTCTGTTGAACAGGAGCAAAAGAAGATGTTAATAAATTCAGACTGAAGCTAAATAAATGTCTTTTTCACTATAAAAACACACTGGGGTCAATCAATACTGAACAATTAAAACTATTAAAAAACATTTACTTACTACAAAAATGAAGTTGAAATAAATATATGTAGGTTATTTGTTAAATTTATACTAATTGGAGTAGAAAAAAACCTCTGACAGTATAATACTATAGTGTAGAGTTTCACATGGAAAAGTTTAATTTATTATACTTATTTTAAAGTCACTGCTTTCCTGCATATAATTGATGTGTCGCTTAGTTGAATAATGTTAAGTTGTTTTTTCACATTTTGTATTAAAGTGACCATTTGTAGTATTTCGACTTTCAATAATTATATAAAAAAAAAACAAGCTAAAATTATAATTAGAGTGTTCAGAAATGTTATAATAGTTTTGGATTTTTCATTATAGTTTAGTTTTATTTAGTTTTGCCTTTTTTTTTCCCTAATTCAGTTAGTTTTAATTAGTTTTTAGAGCAGGTTTGCTAGTTTTTATTAGTTTTTGTTTTTTTCTAAATGCTTGGTTTTAGTTTTTTCATATCTTTTATCTTCCTTGCTGTCGTATTCAAGTAAATTCCATACAGGACTCTGCTGCTTTCTCCCAACTTTAGTCTCCATGTTTCCAGGTAGATTGAGAAGCCGACTCTAATCCGCAAGTGACGAGAACTGACGGACCGTGAAGTACCATATGGAGCTAAAATTGCTCGAACAAAATAAATCAATTTCATATCAATCCGACATTGACAAAGACAAAAACAAAAGGAATTTTATTCATAATTGTCAAACGTTTTAGTTAGTTTTGTAAGCACACAAAACAGTTTCAGTTAGTTATCATTTTTTCTTTTAATTACAGTTTTTTATTTATTTCAGTTAACAAAAATATTTTTTCAGTTCTAGTTTTTGTCATTTCGCTAGTTTTCCTTAACGATAATAACCTTGGTGCTTAGAATAAACAGCTATGAAGTTTTGCCAAACACAACAATGTATTGAACACCGTATATTTATATTGACGGACCAGGGGATTTATGTGACCACTAGAGGGAGTGGTGAGTCACTCTGGAAAACTAACACCGTAAGGTCTTTAACCAAAGTGTCAGAAAGGGACCGGATGGGATGAGAACCAGTAGGAAACAACTTTGCATCAAAGAAAGTGACAAAAGCTAGAAACACTACAGTTGTTTTCATCACTGGACACAGCTCTAAATGAAAACAATGGAGTTTGATGATGAAATGCATAATCTGTCTATATTTATCCAGACAGTGTGCAGTCAAACAAATAGGAAAATCTACTTCAGTGTATGATATGTAAATAGACAGACAGTCTGTGTACCTGTGTGATCGTGAACCTTCTTGCATTTGAACTTCAGAACGATGAGAGCGGCTAATGAAATCAGGAGGATGGGCAATACAATCCACCAAAGCCTTTTGTCTGCAGGTACAAAAAAAAAAAAAAAAAAAAAATACAATTAGCTGACATTTAATTTAACTATAAAACCAATTATTGACCCTTAAAAACCTCCACACAGACATACTAATGAGAACCTTTCCAGGTATAATTCACACAACCTCTTCTTATCAAAAGAAATACAACTAGAATAACATCCACTGTTATTAAAAAGTATTGCTATGATCCATTAGTAATCCTCATGGTATGATCAGCGGAGTGCAGTTCAATACGTTACCTGATTTGGCCGGTACTTTCTCATCACTCCCAGACTGTGGACCTTTAAAAACAGAATAGTTTTAATTATCTTTCCACTGAGTATATGAATATTATTCCGAGAGATGTATGATTTCTTACGTACCAGGACCTTTAGGGATTTCACCGGAGAGCTTTGGCTTCTCTGGAAATGGAATAGTATATAAAGTGATATTATCATCGATTTAGTGAAACAATCAATCACTTAAAGCCAAGTAATAAGATACACTTAATGACACTTTTGCAGCCAGAGTCCAAAATGAAGCCGTGAAAATTTGATGCATTGCAGATGTAGTAACTCAAACATGCCAACATTGTCATTGTATAGATTAAAGTGTCAGTTTTCTTTTTACTTATATTTTAATGTTTCAATTTTAAGATTTTACAACACAAACATTTAGATCATAGTGTCTTTTTCCGTCGATCTTCACATGTTGCTTGCTGTAGTCTTTTGATATAAGTCTCTCAATGTAGTGAATTTCTTCAGCCACACATGGTAATATCTCTGCAAAAACACTATCACCTCATTAGTTTTCATCTCATTATTTCTATACCTTTGGTTATCAGCACACGGTCTTTATTTACATTCAATCAGTCATTTACCACACGGTTTAGTTAATTTGGTATTTGTTTATTTTAATCGTACACCGGTAATATAGATGCACATATATTAACAGTGTAGGGTGGCCATTATATTATGTTATGTTTTGTTAATCCTTTGTTCCTTTTGTTTGAGTTACTGGGTGTGGTGGAGTGTCCTGTCCTCGTCCTGGTGTGGCAAAAAGGGTGGAGCAGGATTATATACTGCAGCCGCCTCATCAGGAGAAACCATGTGCTGTGATGTCATGGGGGGTTTAATGTTACCAAAGCTTCCGTTGTATTTAGTTATATTAATTCATATATTCATTTGTGTTGCCTTCAAGGACTTATGTAAGTATGTATGTAATTATTTACTTTTCTGGTATGTCAATATGGGTGTGTATGTGAGGATGATAAGTGAGGTTAATTACTTACAAAAGATCTAAGGGACTTGACTTCTTATATATTGCGCTGATAGGAAGCTAAAGGATAGACTGTTGTGTGGAGAAGGGGTGGGATTAAATAAGTTCTACTTCCTCCCACTCCTTTTCGAATGTGCAAATAGTCATATACAGGGTGGGGAAGCAAAATTTACAATATTTTGAGGCAGGGATTGAAAGACAGTGTATGACCAATTAGTTTATTGAAAGTCATGAGAATTTATTTGCCACAAGAAAATTGACATAATAGAAAATGTTTTTATTCTATGTGTCCTCCTTTTTTCTCAATAACTGCCTTCACACGCTTCCTGAAACTTGCGCAAGTGTTCCTCAGATATTCGGGTGACAACTTCTCCCATTCTTCTTTAATAGTATCTTCCAGACTTTCTCGTAATAGTTTTGCTCATAGTCATTCTCTTCTTTCCATTATAAACAGTCTTTATGGACACTCCAACTATTTTTCAAATCTCCTTTGGTGTGACGAGTGCATTCAGCAAATCACACACTCTTTGACGTTTGCTTTCCTGATTACTCATATGGGCAAAAGTTTCTGAAAAGGTATGGATAATAGTGTTAGGTATGATTATGACATCAATATATGTTTGGTTTCAAAAAAATTGATGTAGTGCCTGCTGAGAAAAAACAACGAAATGTTCATTGTAAATTTTGCTTCCCCACCCTGTATGTGTATAAGTTTTGTTTTTTTTGTTTTCTTCCATGACTTCTTACTACCTGTTTTGTTTCTAAGGACTAAGTAAGATTACTTTGTCTTGTTGCATATTTGAAATAAACTAAACTAACTAACTAATAGTTAGTATCCATTTTGTTTTCCCCTTTTTTGTTGTTTAATGGTTTGGCCAAGCCACTATATATGTTCCCCCTTTGTCTCGTTTTGGTCAGTTATTACCTCTGCCAAGTGTAACGGCGGAGGTTATGTTTTCATCAGGGTTTGTCTGTCTGTCTTTTACCAAAATAACTCAAAAAATTAAGGATGGATTTTCATGAAATTTTCAGGAAATGTTGATACTGGCACAAGCAACAAATGATTAAATTTTGGTGGTGATCAGGGGGTGGGGGTGGGGTTTTTTTTGTTTGTTCGTCTGTCTGTTAGCAAGATAACTCAAAAAGTTATGAAAGGATTTGAATGAAATTTTCAGGAAATGTTGATACTGGCACAAGCAACAAATGATTAAATTTTGGTGGTGATCAGGGGGTGGGGGTGGGGTTTTTTTTGTTTGTTCGTCTGTCTGTTAGCAAGATAACTCAAAAAGTTATGAAAGGATTTGAATGAAATTTTCAGGAAATGTTGATACTAGCAAAAGGAACAAATGATTAAAATTTGGCGGTGATGGGGGGGGGGGACTAATCTGCCTTGGCAGAGGTCTGTGCTCTCCAAGTGCTTTTCTAGTTGTTAGTTTTGTTTGACACATCAGTTCTTGTTCTCAGCCTTTGTTGTTATTTTGAGTACAGTTCTGGTACGTTGACCTCTTTTATACTTAATTGTTAAAATTATCATTTGTAATCATGTTTTGGGTGAATAAAAACCCACAATTGAAACTTTAATCCTGTCTCCTGGTTGCCTTACTGCTTGGTCCCTAACAATGTCTCTCCAGTTATTTAAGGTGGGGGTCCTCTTTACACCATTTACATGTGATGGCTTTTTTAGACGCTACCAAGAGGATTTTAATTAAATATTTATCCTTACTTGGAATGTCTTTTCCTGTTAAATGACCCAAATATAGCACAGAACATGTCCTTGGTAGTTCGTATCGCAATATTTTTCCAAATTCTTCACTGATATTATTCCAATATTGGGATAATTTTGTACACTGCCAAAAATGACCCACATCCTGCTCACCGCACAACCACAAACAGAGCTGATGTAATGATAGTGAAGCCCTTTGGATCTTTGCTGTTTTAAAAAAATCTCATTATGTTTTTTCCAACAAAATATTTTCCAGTTTCTGGAATTAGATGTAGTCACTTGAGTTTCACATATTTCATACCATGTGTCATCTCTTAATTCTACCAATAGTTTATTTATCTCTAATATACACAGTCGAAGTTTTTCTGTTCGACACCAATCTCTGAAACAGTTTGGATTTCACTTTTTCTCTTTTGTTCTTTTATGCTTTACCCACAATTTCAGTGATCTCGTTTATTTCACCTTGGAGGTGTGGTCTGTAAAGTGTCAATTATCAGTTTAAAGCCACTGAAAAGTTGATTTGAAAAAACAAAAATGAAAAGTCCAATGTCTCATTAAGATGCAACATAAATCTGAAAATCTAGTCCAAAAACAGTTTTTTCTGTTATTTAGATTTAGTGTCGGCAGATTATAGCTATGTCTGTACAGCAACCAAAACACACCTATCCTTAGCTCTATTACTTTATTTTAGCTGCTGGATATTCTACTGGTAAACAATCAAAGGCAAATAACCATCAGTAATTTACCATCTATTTGTAAACTGCTATAAAAATGAAGAATTTGAGATGTTTTAATTGACATCTTGTTAGATAGTAAGGTTAGCTACACCATCACTAGGGCTAAATTTATGAGCAAAATCTGAAAGGTAAATAACCTTAAATATAACTTTACAATGCACTTAGAAGTATTATTATAGAAGTAATAATGTATCACATGTAATATAACTTATACGTACTCATTTTACATTTTATTTTAAGGTGCTTTTTTCCCTTTTCTATTTCTTTTTGTTTTGTTCTACTGTAAACTTACCTTTTTAGTATTTTGACTTTGGATTGAAACTAGACTAATATGTAAGATCCTATATTACATAGTTTGAAGGCTGTGTATTTAGGTTTGAGGCGTCTTGGCTAAAGGTACTTACTTTAAAAGAACATTTACTTAGTGATTGCTTCATAGAAATATATAAGTCTGTAGTGTGAGAGTGATATACTGTACCTGTGACAGGAGCAGCTGTACCTGCAAGAAATAAATATATATGTCTGTATTTTCTTTCTGAGAACATGTTTTTTAATTACAGCACAGTAGTCTCAGGTCACCTCTAGGTTTGTTGTTTTTGCAGGGTTGAAATGAGAAGACATATTTATATCAGGAAATACATGCACAGCTTTAAAAGACACACAATAAACTGAACTAAATGGGTTGTAAAGGTTAAACTGATGAGTTAGAGACAACATGGCAAGAGGCAGCACAAACAATTAGAACCATCTGATGTGTTGAATAAAACCTGGTATAAAATATCTGACAATTAACGTAATGAATCTCATATTGTCTGAACAAAAAAACTGTTGTTTCCATTAACCTCGTTTTTACTTCCCATATATCCAGATTTTCTCTTAATACAGAGACTGAGAAATGCATATGTGAGGTCATTAGATCTTCACTAAACCAACAAACCTAATGTTGGATGAGGACTTTCACACAGTACTGTATGTTACGTGAAGTGTAGTTTTTGGTACATACTTTTGTCTGGTTTGGACATCGCAGGGCTGACATCTGTTCCAAACAAAAGACAAAAGTTTTTTCACTAAATATATACATATAAAAAAACCCAAACAACAAAACCCCCTATTTTTTACCTTGGGTTTTCTTTGTTTCTTTGTCACTTATCGTCTCAGTATTGTTTGTAGGCGAACTTGTAGGACGAGGACCTCTTGGTTGCAGCACAGTTACAGTTTTAGTCGCTAATAGAGAAAAACAATGACAAAAAAGGTTGATATGAGGAGAGAGGGGGCGGTGGGTTTTACCTAAACTTTTTCTTTCTGCTTGTCTTCTGACAGGATGTGAGGCTTAATTCCAAAAATCCAAGCATGTTTATCGTATCATAAAGCCTTACTTCCATGGCTTTTCTGGTCGCCTGCAGCTGTAGTGAGAATGACCTGCTGCGGTGGTGTTATCGATGGAGTAGAAACAGGTGTCTTCACAGTTGTTGGTGATGGAGGCTCAGTCTTTCCTGAGGGGAAACGTGTGAAACAGATAACAATCTTTAACCATTTTAAAACTACCATTATAACAGGCTGGGATTTCTTTGCATTGTTTTTGCAATAAAAGTATCAGAATTGAAGCTCTTCTTGCGTCTTTGCATTTTCGTTTTATCGTCTGTAAGAAAAAATGTAAAATCTGTCAAAAATAAAGTATAAAAAAAGTATCTGAAGACTTGACTTTTTAAAATCATATATATTATGAAAAACAACTGTACATGTTCATTATGAAATTTTATGAGATTACAGAAATAAACTTTCAACTATTTCACATTTGCTCAAACATTTTTGTTTGTCTTGATCATTTTGTGTCCATGTTTCAGCTTCTTATTTTTAGGTATTTCTAGTCATTTTTAGCCTGTGTGATAGCCCGTCATTTCACAGAGAAAAACATCCATGATCTGCTTTTTTTTTCGCAGATAGTGCATCTCTTTCTATCCTGCTAGCTATATAGCTATATATACACATTTATATAATATTTACATCTAAAAGACAACTATAGAAAGTGGAAAATACAGATAAAAAGAGTGAAAAACAAAACAAACCCCCCCCCAAAAATAGCTTAAGTCCACAAAAACACTGCAAAACACACTAGTAGAACAGTCCAAAACATCACTATCACAATTATATTCAGTTATTTACAAGAATTCGCCACTAAAACGCAGCTAAAACCTTGCTAAAGCGCTATTAAAACTAACAAGTGGTGCCAGGCACAACAAACCCCGCCCCTCACACATTAGCTTACTTTGGCATCGATGCAGCTGATGCCATCATGTCTATGCATGTGCTGATGTCAGCATATCAATTGCTTCTATATATGTATAAGTATATATAAGCTTGAAGTGAATTGAAACAAAATTTATGTTATTATAGACATTTGAAATTTTGCCCATTATAGGATAAGATTGAAAAAATTCATAAAAATTCATTAAAAAAAATTGAACTTTGACCTACTTTTTCCAAAATGTAACCACATCTATTCTGGGTCACTGGCAATCCATAAACCCAATTTGGTCTGAATTCAACCAATAGTTTTGCTTTTAGAGTGTTAACAAACACACAAACAAACAAACCGAACTAAAAACAATACCCCTTGCCTCCCCTTTGGGGGCGGGGTAATAAGTGTCTCTCATTGACCACACCTGCTGCTGTCTGCTCTGCCCACTTCCACCCTTCCCCCACAGGCAATGGAGGCCTCTTCCAGAATGTGTTATATACCAATACAGTCAATAAAGCTCAAAGATTCTTAGAGATTCTCAGCTTTCAGATTCCATTTGAATTTTTTCGATAACGCAAACAGTTAATGAGTTATGGTAGCAAATGCAAAATGTGGCACTGGTGACACAACTGTTTTAAAAGGGTTAACTGCAGTCTGTTTATGGAGGAACACCCAGTTCTTGTAGGTTTTCACTCACCGGTGTCAGTGACTTTGTTGGTGCTGACTTGGCTGGTGGGAGTAGGAGTTTCAGGCACCATAGGTTGAGCTACAGTTGTGGCTGGAATTGCATTTCCCTGTGTTGCTTATGTATAAAAAAAAAAAAAAAAAAAAAAAAAAAACATCTGGGTGAATAAGATCAACTAATGCCATTCAATAATGAATCTAACTTATCACTGCATAGAAAACAGATGCAGTTTTAGTTCCATTCGGTGCTGAACTTACTTGGCACTGTAGCTCCTGTTAGGGCGGGAGTCGTTTCATCTGATGAAACTGTGAAGCAGGACATAATTTAAGTTTAATGTTATACAGCAGTATCAACCCTCCAGGGTTCATCACATGACACTGAAAACAACATAGAATTCGATAGACTATGTAAAACCAGAGATATGGCTTTAATTTGACAGTACAATCCAATCCAATTTTATTTATAAAGCACTTTAAAATAACAGCAAGGTTGGCCAAAGTGCTGTACATATTTGCAATAAATAAATATAGATATTACTAAGAAACAGAACAATGAAAAAATACAACAAAATAAAATACAGTACAATTATATTCAATTCTATATTTACATATTCATATTTGCAACCTGTCTTTTTCAATTTCCAAAGTGTTTCAATGAGCATGTTTGTGGTTTTTATTGTAACAAATAGTGTATTTTTTCAATTTGGATTGGAATGTTTTTGGCCCACTATGTTAATAAAGCAGGTTAAGCCTGGGTATGGTGAATATTTTACATGTGGTATACAAAGGCAAAATCCGATGTATTCTAAAACAGTCAAAATAGCTTTTCATGGTCATCAGATATGACTCATTTAGTCATTCAGAGGCTCTGTAGTGACCATGGAAACACTGTCACTCGCAACATTTATTCACCAGCCAAACCCATGGAGTTTGACAAATGACACTGGTTACAGATAATTTTTTTCACATTCAGCTCATTATATTTTTTGAAAAAGCCACTTTTTCTTTGGTTTTCTGTGTTTTGATATAACAGTTGAATTTACTCATACAGATCTAGTAAGTCAAATACAGGAAAATATATGATTTTCACTGAAATATTCAGCGTGTATAATAAGAAATTGTGATAAATCACTTATGTAAAATTAAGTGATTTATCACCACACAAATAATACTAGGGCTTTAAGAGTTAAATTTGATGCTTTTACCTCATCCACATCACAAGTAACAAGTCCGTGTACAATAATCTGCCCATAGTTACTGTCATATTTACTTTAACACACAGATTTAAAGCTGATGTGATCACCAAAGGAATTTAAGTCAAGCCCATGACAAAAACACCAGCATCGGTTTATCTTATCTTCCCCCCATTTTGGGATCATAGTTGCATGTTTGCATCATTCCTGTTTGGCACAGCTTGAAAGGCCAACGTCTGAGACAAAGGCGTGTCCTGACTCAGACTGTCAGACAGAGGATAGGAAGCCAAAATAGTGGAGTTTGTGGAGTGTTTAGGTGGATATCCTCTGCTACAGTGTGAAGGTGCATCCTGTCCCAGACTCACTATTGTTGTCCTCTGACCTGCGTTGCCACGTTTCCTGTCTTCACTGCTGTCAGCTGTGACCCATTCAACATATTTCACACTTATTTAAGGGCTGAAGTGCACATGCAGCTATGTCTACTTGGGTACATTCCATTAAAAAAATAAAATTCGATATGCACGTCCAGTTTAATTCCTGAGTATTATTTGAAGTGTGTCTGTGTCAGTTATCATAAGACAAGTTTCATGTCAATTCACACGTCCAGGAAACCAGTTGAGGTAAGTTGAAGTCAAGGCTCAAGAGTAAAGTAAATTCAAATAACTCAAGTCTGATATAACAAAACAGGTCATGCATTTGGAAAAGCCTAAATCAGGACTCAAGTTTAACATCGAGTAAGTCCTAGTCAGTCTACAAATCCTGTAAGACACTGAATTAGATCAAGTAAGGATCTGAGTCTTTTGAAGCATATCTCAAGTACTTCCAGTAATGTCAGACTCTGTTTTTTCAATGAGATGGACAAGCATCAGCCTCCAGGGCTGAAGAGTGACGTCAATGAGTTCAGTGAGTCAATCCCCATAGACTCCCATGTTCAAATGTCCAACTATACACTAGGGTGGTCCAAAAATATATTTTTTTCAAGATTCTCTGGATTAGAACCCTGCATTTGGTTCCATATCTGGCCAAATTACTTCGGTCCAAATTTTATGCAAATGAATTAATATTTAGAGGTTGCACAAGACACATGACGATTGCTCTATATACTATAACATAACTAGCCAAATGAATAAGGCATATTTGAATAATTTGTAATTTTATTCTCAAAATCAAACTGCAACTCGCATAAAAATTTTACTTAGGAAGTCCAGCAACCACTGTTGCTTTATTGAAATTACAAAAAATCTTCCTGTATTCTTTGACAACTTGGAGCCAGTACTGTTTGTGATCTTAATTTTTTGTTCGGCTACAGTTGAAGTCTTGAATAAGCTCCACCCCTCTGTCAGCAACATCTCTGACAACTTTTCTGGAATGTACAATTTCAGCAGCCTTCTGAAAGTCTGCATCATCAGCCCAGACCTCTGGTGGAATTCTGAAGAATGTTTGTGGCAGATCCAAAGTTTCAAAGAAACGCATGGTGCTGGTGGTGACAAAATCCCTGATCTGCTTCCCTTCATAATCTGATGGATTAAGAGCATCCCAACGCTTTAGTGAAACCGAAAGAACCTTCATTTTCCATCATGTTGTGAACCATGAGCTGCTTCTGCTCTGGTGTCACACTGGAGTCCAAGAATGCCAGGACAACCAATTCTTCACTCCAGTACCACAGATGTCGGCGGCCTTACTTCATACATACATGTCTAGATGAATCACTCAAACTTTGGTTTTGATAGAACTGCTGCTTCTCTTACAGGTCAGCTCGGCTATGCTGAAAATGCAAAATTAATCAATTTCCAGGAAACTTCCAGCAATTTGTGCAACCTCTAAAACATCTCCTTTTTCTTCCAAATTTTTTCCTAAATCATCTTTTGAATGCCAGAACCTAATGCAGGGTTCTAATTGAGGTTATCTGAAACTTTCTTTTTTACCAGGATTATTGGACCACCCTACTATACACCACAAATGTTTACAGTGTTTACAGCCTGGTACAAAAAGCCTGGGTCTGTAAAGTTCATCTCTCCTTCTGTGACAACTGTAGAAGAGTTTTTAAGTTTTTAACTCACATGTTTCGATTACAAAAGGCCAAAAGGTTCTGCATCATTAAAGGCGTGGCAGCTTTGATTGACGGGTGAATCTGTGTTGGATTTGACTGACAGCTAGCATTAGCTTAGCTGCTAAGTCAGACATTTGAAGCTCTACTTTACTGACTAAAACTTGTTCAATAAATTCTCACTCATGTAGTTGTGTTTAAGGAGTTAAACAAACAAAACCATCATAAGATTCCGCCATGAAGTTTAACGTTACTTAATTACAACAATTAGCATAAATTAGCTGCATTAGCTTATGTTAGCATTAATATGTAGTGAATTCTATAGTCTTTCAGCTAGCCAGCTAATTAGCTTTGGTAGCCATAATATGTCTAATATTACTGTAATGAAACAAAACTAAGTGTAAACATTTATTAAGGAGCTTCAAATACTTACTACTATTAATTATTCAGCTGTTAATGGATGTGGTTGGTGGTTTTGGTGTGTGTTTCACCTCTTACTCCACCCTCGTGTTTCCATAAACCCATAAAGTCAGAAGGGAAACTAACATCCTGTTCCTTCAACACTTCACAAACCACACACTAATGTTAATAAGGGTTTCTCAACTCTTTATATACAGTCAATGATTGTGGAAGACTTGGGATTTTAATGTGGGTTTTTTTTTGTTTTTTTGTTTTTGTCAATATGAACTCAAATAAAATGTACTATATTTACACATCAGTAACAGAAAAGCAGCATTTGAATGATTGTCAAGTATGCATTCCATGACAAAAAATACAAATTAATTAAAATAAAATTGAGCGCTACTGTTTTGGAGATACTGGAGAAATGTTCCGACAATAATGATGCATATATTACCACAGTTTACATTTAGACTTTTTACTGAGAGTAAAAAAATCTCAAGGCAATACTGGACAGTTTTCATGATTTTCAGATAGAAAAGTTTACAATAGTTGAATTAACTCTTTTAAAGACATAGAATTATTTTTATTCTGACATCCAAATGCATTTTTCCCTCAAATGTTAACCTTTGTTGAGGGATTTATCATTATTGATCATAATACTATCCTCTGGATTTTGTATTTTCAGGGAAAATCATTTATTTTCCTGTATTTAACTTACTGATCTGGAAGATGTTTATTAAGTTTAAAGTAAATTGAAAGTTAGTGTTAAAATAGGGAAAAAATGATGAGAATGCAAAGGTGATCAGAATTATTTTAAAGTATTTGCAAGACTAGTGCTCAAAAGTTACTAAACATTTTAAATCTGTAGATGTTTTGGTTGCTGGTTGGTTAATTCTAGGGCTGCGTATTGGGAAGAATTTGGCGATACGATACAAATCACAATACCAGGATCATGATACGATATATCCCGATATATCATGATACTGTTAAAAAGGCAATTTTTTGTTTGTTTCTTTTTTGTTAAATAATTTTTTCCTTAAAGAATTTAATTACACCATAAATCTGCAAAAATACTGAACACATTTTTGTTTGATCAGAACAGGATCTAATGCTATATCACAAAATGTTCCTGTGTTTTACAGACATTACAGTTTAAGATCCTGTTCAAATGTTCATACTCTATTAGTTCAGAACTAACATCAGAACATTATTTGTGTGGAATCCCAACAAAGGAACTAACATTATTTAATAAAAGAGTGTTAACTAAGAATAAATAAAAGAAAACAAAAAAACAAAAATGAACCTCCACAATATCTGCATTTGAATAAATACCTAAAAATATCGATACAGGACTTTTTAATGTCACGATAAATTGCAGAACCGATATTTTCTTACACCCCTAGTTAATTCAACGTATTGTCAAACCCTATTTGAGAGGAATGTAATCAATTTTTTTTTTTTTTAACAAATCTCAAGTCAAGTCATGGGTTGAGACTAAATTGATGAGTCCAAGTCAAGCCTCAAGTCCTTTAAGGCCAGTTTCAGTGTTTGCATTTAACTCCGTCACGATCAAATCTCCCATTTGTGGTCGTCTTAAAACCACCACCAACTCCAGACCCTGCATAAGAGAAGATAATTATCTTCATGTGATTGTTTTTTATGCACTATGGAGCCCATAAAATTGAATCTGTCTCTGCTGTGTGAACAGTAGCGAGGGCGAGGGTGTTTCCTCCAGATGTTTACTGCTAAAATGCTGGAAGCAGATTTGTTGTCAGATGGGACGTTTCAGTCTCAGGACAATGATCTGTTGTCTCTATGAGGGAGGGGGGCAGTTTGGTTCCCACTGGTTTATCTGCTGTTAGATCCCCTATCAGCCAGTGCAGAACAGTTAAAAGTTATTTAGCTCCGCACAAGGAAAACAAACAAATCTAGAGCCGCCCTCTTTTTCCCTTTCCTCAAAGCAGGGGACGCTCACTCACTGGCAACTCCTGTCAGATAAGTTTTTCACTGCTCACGTTTTGATTTGTGTGGAATGAAAATAGAATTTCCACGTCTGACAATAGTGGCAAACATGCTTTGTCTTGTAGAAGGCAGCACGCACACATGTCATTTATCATCTCAGCCTGGATAAAAAATGCACTGCAATTGTCTTTTTACAACTGTAATTGTTGTGTGCACATACTAAAACACAACTTATGTGACATGACATACAAAACAATCACTTCCAACTGCAACAACAATAAATAATAATGATCTAAGGCAGGAATGTCAAACTCATTTTAGTTCAGGGGCCACATACTGCAGATCAGTATCAGTAAAATAATAGCAAAATAACCTATGAATAACCACAACATAACATTTTTCTCTTTGTTTTAGGGCAAAAAAGTCAAATTAAATGATGAAAATGTTTCTGTTTGCAAATTGTTCTTTCACAAAAAAAATATGAATAACCTGAACAAGCCATGAACAACCTGAAATAAGTGCAATTTTAATGATATTATTCCTAAAATTAACATATACATCTGTATTATAGATTGCAATAGATCTACAAAGGCCCAAAAATATTTAGTCACAGAAATGATATTAAAAATTAAAAAAATGGAATTTTCTTTCACAAAAAATATGAATAACCTGAACAAGCCATGAACAATCTGAAATAAGTGCAATTTTAACGATATTAGGCCTAAAATTAACATTTGCATCTGCATTACAAATTGCAGTGGATCTACAAAGGCCCAAAAATATTTAATCACAGAAATAATATTTAAAAAAATAATAATAATAATTTTCTGTCACAAAAAATATGAATAACCTGAACAAGCCATGAACAACCTGAAATAAGTGCAATTTTAATGATATTATACCTCAAATTAACATTTACATCTGCATTACAGATCGCAGTGGATCTACAAAGGCCCAAAAATATTTAGTAACAGAAATAATATTGTAAAAAAATAAAAATTGGAATGAGGGATTTGGAGTTGTCATGATCTATAGGTTATTGTCTGTGTGTTTTACTGTCTGACCCACTGGAGTTCAGATGCTCTGTATGTGACCCTGAACTGAACTGAGTTTCACACCCTTGACGTCTCCAGATTGGAACCTTTGGTGGGCTGGTTTTGTCACCCCTGATCTACACAAAAGAGCCAATCAGTCTAATAAAATGTGATTACAGAGACGTTTCAAGATGTAAGATTTGTTTCACTTTTTTTTTTTTTTAATCCATCTTCATCTCCAGCCCTTTATACTTGGATAACCTCATCATCAGCTCTAACTCAGTGAAGCCTCATAAAGCCTGTATCCTGATTGGACAGTTCTCCTACCTGGTGTGAAGACATGGACGGACGCCAGCAGAAGGAGGACTAGAACCCTGATGGTCTTCATGTTGATCCTGCAGCCGTGAACCCCTCTGACTTCTCCCTCAGACTCCAACTGAGTGGCCGAGTGGAAAAGGTGTCCAGAGCTCTAGCATTCGGCTGCTGATGCTTATTTTAGGACTTCCTTTAGATAAAGAAGGGGAGGAAATACACTGGCTTCCCTTCCTGACGTAAGCGGGAGGCTGAGGCCGAGACCAGCACAAGGTTTGAGGTTTGAGAGTGCGGACCTTCAGACTCAGACTTCAGTTTAGTGGAATGTATCGGAACGCGTCGTCAACTCCCATTATTTATTTTTTCCTGCTGTGACACTGTTTGACCAGTTGGGAGGAGACTGGGATGTTCCAGAGACAATATGATCACTCTGAACAACAGTACGACTTTAGCAGCCGGCGTTCACTTCACTGTTTTGTCTATAATTAATCTATGGAATCCTGTTTGGAAGTGGCCCTCAGTAAAACAACAGTTTCTCCAAACACTTGGAGATTTACTGGGGTTGCAACTAATGATTTGTTTCATTGTTGTCAAATATTTTCTCAGTTAATCAAGAAGAAAATGATGGAAAATGATGAACAGCGTGATTCAAAAATGATATAAATGGTATATTGATTAGAAAACACTACTTAGGATTCTGATTTTTGAAAATAAAAAAGAATCATAAAGTTGAGTAAGAAATCACATCAAGAACCCCCCCCCCCCCCCGGCACAAAAATACTACCTAGTAGTTAGTCATAGTAGAAAATCACCCAAAAAAGGAGCAAAATTATCAACAAAATGAACAAAAGAATCGTTAAAATGAACAAAAATAAACAAAATGATTAACAATATCAGTAAATAGGAACAAAAATAACAAAAAAACCCATGAATTTGTTCTAAAATTACTCTAAAACAGCTAAATTACTGATGAAAAATTTCTCAGCTATACTGCAATGTTTACGATCTTAACTCCCTTCTTAAAGAAATACTCAAACCAATTAATCAATAATGAACCTAGCGGGCAACAACACCTAGAAACAACTCTCCATACGTCCTTGATTTTCAGGTAATTTCTATAAATATTTGAAAATAAATTTTTCTTACACTAAAAAATATTTCGACAAAGTAAATAATTGAGTGATGCATAAAAATAGTGGTCCTAAAATTGAACCTTGAGGTACACCTAATTTTAGATTAAAGTGATAATATGCTACATTTCTGCATTGAAGCAAATAAAATGAAAAAAAAAAAAAAAAAGTCAAAAGACATCAAATATTTCCAATACCTTCCATGTTCCAGTTCAAAGAAATGTGTAATTTTATTCAGTGTAATGTCCTGTAAACACCACTGGGGATTAAAAAGTTCATCTTTAACTACGTCTTTGTCTATATATACATTACTAAATGTAATGAAACTAAAAGCTCTAGTACATCACCTTGTGTGTAAACATCACTGTTGCCTGAACTATATCAGGCATCAACAATTGTAGTAAAAGAATAACTCCCATGATCCTCCTCTTGTTCTTGGCATTGTGTTTTACTGTGTCTTATTGTTTTGATTGAGCGGTGTCTTGTGGCAGAAATTGCATTCATTCTTTGGGAGGACATAATTTGACTTTTCAAATGCTTTATTCCAGAGGTGTCAAACTCATTTTGGTTCAGGAGCCATATTCAGCCCAATTTGATCTCAAATGGGCCAGACTAGTAAAATAATGACTTAATAACCTATAAATAATGACAAATCCAAGTTTTTCTTTTTGTTTTAGTACAAAAAAACCCCCAAATTAAATTATGAAAATATTTACAGTTTACAAAAAAGATGTGAATAACATGAAAAAACTGAAATTTCACTTGAAAAATTAATGCATTTTAACAATATTATGCCTCGACTTATTATTTATACATATACATTTACACACAATGTTACATAAACATTTGGTAACCGGCAGAATATTGTTAAAATTTTAGAGTTTGGAACTAAAATTTGAACAATTTCTACAATATTCCATCTCTTATTATTAACACAACTACAGATCACAGTGGATCCATAAATGCACCAAACATTTAGTAACAGGCAGAATATTGTTCAAATTGCACATTTCAGGTTGTTCATCTTTGTTTTAATTTATGTATTTGCATTTTATTGTGAAAGAATAGTTTTGTGAATATAAATATTTTCACAGTGTAACGTTATTTTTTTCACTTAAATTTTTTCCACATTATTTTTCACAAAGAAAATTTGAAGTTGTCATTATTTATGGTTTATTGTGTTGTTATTTTTACTGGAGATCACATTAGTCTGTATGTGGAACCTGAACCAAAATGATTTGGACAACCTGGACTGTTCAGGTTCATTTTTGCACTTTCATCCTGAGGGCCGGAATAGAACGTTTGGCGGGCCAGATTTGGCCCCCGGGCCACATGTTTGTCACCTATGCTTTATTCAGATCCAAAAAAGTAGGTCTGGGAAATAACTGTTAATGTGAAAAAAACAAAGAAAAACAAACAAACCAGGAACTACGAGGACTACGTGCATACATTACAGATTGACTCCTAGTGTCATCTGCAAAACCTTCAAAACACAAGTGGTGTCAGGCACAACAAACCCCGCCCCTCGCACGTATTGTAGCTTATTTTGGCATCGATCCAGCTGATGTCATCATGTCTATGTGTGTGGTGATGTCAGCATATCCATTGCCTCTATGTATGTGCCAAGTTTGAAGTAAATTGAAACAAAATTGATGTTTTTTATAGACATTTTAAATTCTGCCCATTACACCGGTCTACAATTTTTTAGAAATGATTTCTTTTCAGAGATTAAATGTGCTAAATGTTACGTATTTTAATAAGATTAATTGGAAAATAAATGACAAAAGTGCCGGTTTGCTGATGTTTTCAAGGTATATGATTAAGTGTTATTACACATATATATTGGTTTATGTACATTTATATAATAGTTTTATAAATCTTCCACTAAATAGAACCTGTAAAGTGAATGTATTCTAATGTGCAGACAGTGTTTTGAAGTAGATCTTGTTGCTCTGAGACAAATATTCCTTTTGAGTCAAACCTATTCTCTTGTTAATTCTTAAATTTCACATTTTGACCCAAGGCTGTATCTTGGAAAGTTCAGCCAACCAGCATTTTTGACTTGATTTTTCTTTATCAGTGACTCTCATGTGGTAAAATTTCATTACTTTTATTCTGGAAGCATTTTCCTTGTAGACCAGTGTTATAAATAAATGAGAGAGAAAAAAAAGCATTTTAAAAATTCATAAAGATGTGAACTTTGACTTACCTTTTCCCAAAATGTAACCACATCTATTCTGGGTCACTGGCAATCTATAAACTAAATTTGGTATGAATTCAACCAATAGTTTTGCTGCTGCAGACATGTGAAATTTCGCCCATTATAAGATAAAAAAAAAAAAAAAAAAAAGATAAAAAAAAAAATCATAAAAATTAACTTTGACCTACTTTTCCCAAAATGTAATGATATCTATTCTGGGTCACTGGCAATCTATAAACCCAATTTGTTCTGAATTCAACCAATCGTTTTGCTGCTAGAGTGTTAACAGTCAAAGAAACAAACAAAGAAAACAAACAAACCAAACCAAAAACAATACCCTTTGCCTCCCCTTCAGGGGGCGGGGTAATAAAACGGTACATTGAAGCGATAAAGCAATGATTACGGTGGAGAATCTGACAGAGCCAAGTCTTTATGGCCTGAGGGAGTTGTTAAAATACCAGCCAAGGCGTTGCACTATTCTTCATTGTTTATGTTGCAGTGCCTCTTGAAAACATGTAGATGACCTTAGGTAGTCTACCCTTCGTTATCCAACATTACAGTCTTTTCTTTTCCATTTTACTATCGCTGCTTTGGAAACTGAAATGCTAAAGCCGTGGACACTCACATGTCAGTCCCTCCCTGTCTGTATTTCATCTCTCCGAGGCTGCAAACCCACCTTTCTGTTACCCAAAAACAGGATGTCAGCGTTCACTTCCTGTCATTTGAGCATTGTGTTTGATTCTATTAAAGCCGACCCAAGAAACGGCTTTAAACAAGAAAAAGTCATAATTCGTATCTGTAATTTGGAAAGTTTGACAAGACACTGAAGTTTGTTATTTATTTGGATTCTGTCTATAGTCACAGCATGTCTTATAGTTATAAAATATATGTTCTAGAAGGAAAATTCTCTCTGAAATGAAATGAAAAAAAAAAAACATTTCTTTCCACTAAATTGAAAGTGTAAATATTTCGACGTCTTGAAATCCTATCAATCCTCGTCCGACTTTTGTTTTATGAAGCGGAAAAGGCTGCAGATCTTTGTCTCTTATGTACACAGGTATGTTTGCACAATCTTGGCTTTGTCTTCTCAGTTTAATCAAAGAAGTCACTAAGGTCAACGAAAAGGAAACACCTTTGTTGTGAAATTGCCCAAGAGTGGTTTCCCATCCAAGAACTTAGCAGCCGGTGCCAAATTCTTGGGTTGAAAAGATTTGTACACAACAGAGCAAAAAGGTAAAAAAACAAGTTTACGCAAACTGATCACACACACAGTATCTCAGTTTGGAATATCATTAAAACATCTCCATCTTTGTACCTCTTGAACTCCAAAGTGAAATATTGCGTCTTTTGTTTTCTTGAAGGTTTAATTTATGGGTGTTCTGTGTGTTTCCAGCAATTTCCGGTACATATCTCTGGAAAACACACACTTTAAAAGCCAAAAATGCCTTCAGGGTTATGTGTGTGATGTGTTTAATTTTATCCGACATGACTGCGTATTCGTCGCTTTAGGACAGTTGGAGACGCACACATGCACATAAAGGAGAAGAGGGTTCGTTTCAAGTTGAAATTCATGCACATTTTTATTGAACAGTTATATAAAATACTTTTCATAGTTGCAAGTGCATGCCTCATCTGCCAACAGTTCTGAAGTTAAATTACAAAAGCAAGGCTTCATGTCGTGTAGTGAATTACTTGGGCACTTAAGCAGTTCTTAAAAAAGATCTAAGTATTTTTTTTTTTGTTTCATCTTAAAGTATTGAGCAGTATCAAACCTGTAACTGATATACAAAGCAGAGTTCCAAATAATAATCAAATTACACTTTCTGTGGCACATTTACAAAACAGAACAAAACTTGGAGTTACTTTTTTGTTTTTTTTTTTGTTGTTTTTTTTTTACCTGTTATTATGACACAAACAGCTAATCATGCATTTTTGAGTTCCACATGTAACCACACACCTCACAAGAATTGTCAAACATGCGTAATTGGACTGTGTGCACTTACAAGCGCAGGTTAAAAATAAGATTTCTCATCCATCTTAGATAATTAAATGCTTCAATTACAAAAGAAGTTGAAGGCATAGAGCATCATGGTGGTAATTGAAAGTATGCAGGTATACAGTTCCAGTATATGTCACTAAAGCGCAATATATTTCAAAACAGGCTTCCACAGCCAAGGTGTTCAGATTTTCTATTTCTGTTGTTTGATTTTTATAAAACATGCATAGGCAGACACTTTATTGTATTATTATTATTTTTTTTTTACACAATATAAGTTCTCTATTTTACTTTGTTCGCAATACTTAAAAAGAGAAAAATTAACACTCAGTTCCAGCAAGCCACAATAAATCTACCCCCCCCGCCCCTTTCCAAAAGAGACAAAAAATAAACATATTTGCAAATGATAGATAGGTAAATGTAAATTCCAGTTATGAAACTCAAGAAAATAGGTATTCATTACTGAGTTATTTAGCCATTATACAGAAAAATCAGGTCAAAGCACACACCAAAAGAACCTGAGGTAAGCATAATATGTACAAAACCATAAAACGTTCCATTATTTGGCATTTCGACAACATTGCAACATTCTTTTTAAGACTGCCTAATTAATTTCAGAGCTATTTTATAAGAGTAGCAAAAAAAAAAAAAAGTTATCAATAAATAGTCCTTATTTAGTTTGTACACCCTTATATGTTAAAAACATTATCTCATGTCTGTCCTTTTTAGTGCTGTATTTTTGTAAACGTACAATATAGTTAGTAAGAAGTTACACGACTTTCCGTTTCGGTGTAAATGAGCAAGGGTCTTTCGAGAAAATAAAAAGAAAAAGGTAAAAGAATCAGCTTTAAGATCTTCCTGTCCCTCTCTGTGTCTTTCTGACTGACATACTGTGGTGTAGAATCAGGCCCCGTCCAGGTCTGACTGTTCAGAAATGTGAACCGGCAATAACTTAGCAGATTTGACAATGAACTAACATTTTGAAGGCATATCCAAAGACTAGCGAGTGAGATGTCCCCCCAGTGTGAGCCGTACATGCCTACCCCTCCCCCCTCCTCACTCTCCTTCACCCTTTTGCCCCTTTTCTGTGGTGGCGGGCCGTGATGAGGCTGGGGGCGGGGCAGCCCCTTCGGCCAAGATGGCGCCTGCCGCTGGCCTTCACTGGATGTTGCCGCCGCTGCTGGTGCTTCCCTTGGCGTCTGTGCCGTTGGTCTCCGAGGACAGGGCCTTGTTGAGGGAGTTGAGGCTGGCGTCGGAGGGCAGGGCGTCCCGCCTTGGTGGCATCCTCTCGTTGATGCGGTCCAGGCCCTTGGCCTCCTCAAAGCTGGTGATCTTATGCTGTGGCGAGAAGCCCTTGATGGCTGTGGAGATGCGAGATAAAAACAAAAACAAGAGGAAAAGGAGGTAATGAGGAAGAACTTTAGAGGGGACGGGTCAGACAAAAAAATGGGGTCACACTTCCTCACATTCACCCAGACATGAAAAGAATTGGATTTCTTTCATTGAACTCAGAGAAAAGCAGTTAAATCTAAAAAAACAACGACAGATCCATATTAAAAAAGACTAAAACCTGTCAGTCCTGTTTGAGCTAAGCGTAACTACCCACTTTACCCATGAAAGTATGACATATAACTACATGACTCTACTCTGAACTACAGTAAACCCTCATCTCCTTATCAATCCGTGTTTATTAAGACAACAGCACAAACTCTTAACATATGTTCACAATGAGCATTTTAACAACACATGAAAACAATAGAAAAGGAGAAACTACATCGGTAACACGTTATATTAAAGAACACATATTAACCATTAACCAAGTTGCTTATTGACATACACATTAGTGGGATGTTGCTTCTTTCTTAGTCATTATATAACACTTATTAGAGCACATAGACCCCATCATACACCTATGAGGCCATTAACCATTTGTTTAGACTTGAGAATCGTATGGATTAATAAGTGTCCAAATATTAGTGAATTACCACAACTATGAATAATATAATAAATTACTCTGACGGGAAAGAATTACATTTGAGTGATTTGGACACTATTAACCCCAGTAGTTTTGTGTTTTGTTACGCATGAACTCATCTTATTTATTAGATGCAATTAATAAGTTATTCTTTTGGTACGATATGTAGCAAAGCTTATTTACATCTTAATACATGTATATACAACCAATAAGCAGTATTTATGTTAGTTAATGGCCTTGTAGTTGTAGAATATAGTCATGCAGATTAAGGATTAATAAATGCTTTATAATGACTAAAAAAACAGCAAATATATATAAATTACATGTTTATAGATGTTAATAAAATACTAATTAATGGTTAATATGTACACTTTAACATAAAGTGTTACCGTTTTTTCTAAATGAAATGACAACACATTAACACTTCTTTCAGTTTCTAAATAAAACCACCAGACAGACAAAAGGATTTAATAATCCCTCTTAATCTAAAGCGGGTACTCCTGGCATCAGGGTCAACAGGTTTTCACAGTGCTGAACTCTAATCACTGATAAATACGATCGTGTAACGTCTATATGTTCTGTTTTTAATAACTTTACACACATCGTGTCAATACTCTGACGGCTGAGATAATCTGTCCAGACTGAAAGGCACAGACCAGAACACCTGAAGACCCCAACGATCCAGATCGCCCCATCATATCACAGATTAAAAGACAAGGAAGGAAGAAGGAGAATGATAATACGAAAGCAAAGGAACGAGGGTGGGGGGTAGGGTGGGGAGAATAAAACACTAGTGTGGAGCCCACTGAGACATTCACTTCCACAAAATAGAACCACGTTGAGACTGAGCTCACGTACAAAGACATTACAGAGGTACTTGGGTTGCTGACAACTTGTTATGTCTGCTTGGAGCATGCAGCAATTATGGGGGTCACCGGAGGTTATGAGGGGTGGGTGGGGGGGGGGGTCACAATGTGGGTTAAAGAAAATGGGATTAAGTGAATCTGAACTGAATGCTGGAATTAGACGAAGTTAAACCACTGAAATGTGACACAAATTGTTTTACTGAAACCAAAGGGGGTATTTTTAAGGGCGCAATTGTTCCAAAATTCAGTTCCATTAAGTTTCATTTCAGGCCATTTTTTTAGACCGAGAAGACTGGAGGCTGGAGAAGGTGTGTGTGTGTGTGTGTCTTGATGATAGTAAAAAGTGTAACTGAGTAGATGACTGTAATGAGAGGGGGCTTCATTTTTAGAGGGCAGATTGGAGAGTGGGGCGTGATGGCTGGTTGTGTTGCTGCATAGCACAGGTCAGACACAGGTTATTAGCAGCTCACAGGAAAGAAACACGACACAGCAGG
Source organism: Sphaeramia orbicularis (assembly GCF_902148855.1). Taxonomy (NCBI): domain Eukaryota; kingdom Metazoa; phylum Chordata; class Actinopteri; order Kurtiformes; family Apogonidae; genus Sphaeramia; species Sphaeramia orbicularis. Next base: position 26,857,226 of record NC_043974.1, read on the forward strand.
GCCACAGAGGATCCACATGGAGAGAGAAGCACAGGAGTCTCGACACTGTAATGACTGTCCTCTATGGGGCTAAAGAGGAAGTACTGGACAATTCCAACGTAAATAGCAGCTGGCAAACTACTATTTAGCTCGCAGTTGAGGTTGTTCTTGCGCCACTCCCGGTAGATATCAAATGCTTTTTGAGGAAAATCCAATTCGGATTTCAGAGCCAAACAATTCAGAAGGAAAACAGTAGCGTTATAATAGAATTGCAACAACAATGCACAACTGCTTCAGTCATTTCAAAGGGGAAAAACCATCAGAAGGTTTCATAGCAAGACTTTGCTGTATTGTGTGAGAGCAGAGCAGGAGGTAAACTGGTACAAAGTAAGAAAAGCCGATAAACTACTGTAAAATCACCACGATGAGTGATGAAAATGAAAAACTTCCTCTTGCAAAGTTCAGACATTCCTGCTTTATTCAAGTGTTTGGCCTGATCAGTGTGACTCAGATAAAAACACTGCAAATCAGTCAATATCAATAGTTGTTATGATATGTTTCAAAATGAAAGTTAAAGTTAATAAAACTGTTAAACTGAAATTGATTTTGGAATGTATACACTATATTACTTTTAATCCACTGTTATTTGAATATCATCACTGTTGGGCGGAAACCTCTTAAGTTAATTTTTGGTCTTTTTTTTTGTAGCTGTTATGTCATAAAATGATTCTATTGGTCAGTCTTCACGTTGGCCTGACAGTTTTAGAAATATTTCACCAATGAAAAGTGTTGAAAACAGCCTGTGACTACATCTCTTAATTCCATTTATTTCTTCAGAATATACATTGTTTCTCCAGTTTCCTGAAAAAGAACTGTTTTGGATATAAGAGGTTTCTGCGTGACAGCGACGATATGTTAACAGGCTGATCCCGACTGGTCTATTAACGCAGTGACATCAATGCTACATAGCATACCGCTGCCTCTACTGGAACATCAGGGTTCCTACAAGTTAAATTTAAGACTTTTTCAAACTATTTAGAACAGAATTGAATGCCTATTTCACAACCATACTGGCAAAAATCTGTGATTCCTAGAATTTAGGAAAATGTGTTTATTTACTCCAGTCCCTGAGTCATTCCTGCAAAGTTAGCACTAATTGGTTCCCATCCTCAATATAAATTGTCGGGTTGGAAAGGGTGGAACTGAGTTGACTAACATTACTTTCTTTGCAGACACATTTAAACACAATAAAGCCAGCAAGTTTATGGGAATATAACTTCAGACCTGCCATATCAAATGTAATACCTTTTAAAGACTTTTAAGGTATTAAATGCAGATTTGTAATTTTAAGACTTTTAAGACCCTGTTGGAATCCTGAATATATCCAACTTATACATGCATAATGCAGATCGGCCTTGTGGGTGCGATCTAAATATTGAAATGATATCAAACTGTTGATGAATAGTTGTTATATTTACATTACAATAATTCTCATTTTATCACCCAGTCAGTTAAGCTGCCTAAATGCGATCTACCAGGCGATGTGTGACTTAACACTTGCGCTGCTTGTATCTGCTGGAAGCTCGATCCAGCTGCCAGATGAACCGATATTCTCCAAGTTTTTACACCTCCTCCATCATCAAAGTGTGAATGTTCATTTCTTCAAATTAAAGAGCGTGGACTGTCTTAATTTTGCAGGAGGGATGCCATTAGAGGCGATGTTTTAACTTTGTCAAAGCAGTGTCGGAAACATGCTGCTTTGCACTCACTCAAAATGACAGCGTGACTTTAGCAAATCTGTGCTATGAAATCCGTTCCCCTTTAAAACATGTGTGAGCACAGGATTCCCTTCCTTACTTACTTCAGTTCTGTTAATACTATGCCACATTTTGTTAGCCCAAACACCCAACACACTCTATTCAAGCACCAGCGAGATGGATGAAAACCCAGCGGAGCCCCCTGTCTATTGCTAGAAGCAACAGAAGAGGGCGGCCAGACCCATTTACCTTCGTCAGCCTCAATAGCTTCAATAGTAGCTGAAGAGAAGAAGAGGGGGGTTGCAAAACGAATGAGAGAAGTGAGCAGAGGAGTTCATTTTGTCCCAGGAACAAGTCAATGAGCAGCAAAGACAGCCAATGCCGACAACAAAAGGTTAACGTCATCTCCACAGTTTATGACAAAAGGACGCATGGATGTTAGCGAAGAGGCGGAAGGGGGAGGAAGAGGAGGAGAAGAGGGATGAGCTTTTTTTTTTTTGATGTGTTCCAGAGCTGTAAAGGGAACGTGACACATGTGCGTGGTGGTAAATAACCTCAAAAAGAGAGGCTTGCATCTGTGTGGTGCTGTGGAAACGTCTGACAAAGAAAAAAATAATGTCGTGACAGAGACGATGAATACAGCAAAGACGACACGAAGAAGCTGTTAATGTATTCGTCAGGTTGGTATGTGGTGGAAAACGGAGAGAAGAAAAAGAAGAAGAAGAAGAAGAACAGGTGCGTGTGTAAATGTGGGATTCATGGCGTCGTCATAGCGGAAAAATCGAAACTTTATCGACACATGGAGACGTGTTAATGTTGAGTTGTGAGCAGCATCCACAACCGCACATCTTTTGATAGGACATATCAAAAGTGCTGGCTTGTTTTTGTATGTGACAAGAATAAGCAAGGGATAAAAAAAAAAAAAAAAAACAACTTCTACATGAACCACTTACCAACATGTTCACAATCAGAACTAAGATTATTAATGAACGTACGAGTGTGGACGTCAGCGTTACACAAAGACAGGAGTCAAGAAAGAGATGATAGAGAGTAAAAGCTAAACAAACTACGATGGTGATGAACTGAAAAAAAAAAAAAAAAAAAAAAAAAACAGCACAAAGAGAACAGAATGGCTGATGGGAGTCAACATTACAGTAGAAGCACAGTGGTGTGTGCCTGAAGACGGGGGGAGCCATGTGATTCTACTTATGTTGGAACAGGAATCCCTGAACATCACTTTCCTTCCACAGGGGTTCTCTCTACAGTGAATGTACATTAATACGTATATGAAGAAGTTGGTCTAATTATTTCTCTTTCTAAGAAATCAAAGCTATTTATTTACAAGGTCTCATGTGCTTAAGGCCTTGTCCACACTAATATGCATTTGTTTTAAAGCGGATAATAGGAATCCACATTATTATTATTATCCAGCTTTAGTGTTGAAACTTCAAGGTATTTGCAGAAACACTTTCTCCACTAAGTGCTGATTTGCGTCTGGTGTTTACATGAGGATTTCCGAAAGTAAACAAGACATTGCCCCTGATGACCAACTACAGACATATTAAGATACTGGTGGTTAATTCAGGGTTCGTACACATTTTTTAAGGTCAAATTCAAGCACTTTAAAGGGTCATTTTCAAATTATTGCTGGGGTAAAATACATATCTATGGGAATACATACACTCAGGATTATTTTTTTTCACTTTTTATCACAAAGATGTATATTGTGTTATGCTATAAACATCTAAAATTATGTTTCATAATAGCCAAATAGCCACAGTTACATAAAAAAAAAATAAATAAAAAATAAAAAAAAAAAAAGAAGAAGAGCCAAAGATTAAGATAAAAATGTACCTGGAGTCGACCTAATTTTCTTTTTTGACCTAAAAGTTTTATTTTTCCAAAAGTATCACCTCTCTGTATGTAGCTTTGGTATGTCATCTAACCTGGCAGAGTTAATATTGAAAATAAACAGATAAATCTCATCACAGGGTTAGAATTGCAAGCATTTTCAAGCACTTCAACAAAAATTCAAGCACGTTTCAGACCTTGAAAATACAACATTGAAATTCAAGCATTTTCAAGGATTTCAAGCACCTGTACGAACCCTGTTAATTCAACGCAGATTGTTTTTACAGGCAATTACAGGCGCAAAACTACATTTTATCATTATACAACAGATTACTTTCACAGATACAGATACACATTAACTTTATTTATCCTCACAGGCAAAATTCACTTTTTTTCATCACCTCAATAAAAACTCTGGTTAGATGTTATTCAAGTCATTTGTGAGATTAATTTAGACAGCACATTAGTGTGGATGTAGCCTTTAGATATGGACCAATAGGGGCTGAGAAACAGTTTGGGTCAGAGAATAGGATTATAATGGGGTCTTTTCATTGGGTTTGACTTTCGCTAGTCTGGGCATTCCATTTTTAAGCTACCCATGCAAAAACCTCAAGAAATTTTTTGTTGTAGGTGTTTTTTTTTAAGCTACGAAGGTACACATTCTGGGCCAAAATAAAAATGTGTCGCCTGGATTTAACTAAACGTACAGTTCAGATCCTTCCACTGTATAATTACTGCAATGATCATTATGTTTCTTTAATCCAAACTGATGCAGCTTCACATTATTCATTTCTTAAAAAGCGTTCAGTTTGATAGAGAGCATAAAAATTGGACTGTGTTGTCTAATGAGTCCTGACTGACCCTGCTTCAGAGTGATTACCCATCATGCCTAGTGCCTGCAGTACAAGCCTGTGGGGGCAGTGTTATGATCTGTGGTTGATTCATTTGGTCAGGTCTAGGTTCATCAATGCTATCTGTCAAGAAAATGACAGAAGTAAATGTTGCGTCATGGCATATTGTCGCTGTCGGGTGGAAACCTCTTATGTCCAAAATAGTTACAATGTATATTCTAAATGAAAGAGATGTAGTCACAAGCTGTTTCAAACACTTCATTAATTAAATATTCCTAAAACTATCAAGTCAACATGAAGACTGACCAATAGAAGCATTTTATGACAACCCCCGCCCCCCCTGAAAAAAAGGACTTATGAGGTTTCCACCCAACAGCGACAATTTCTTTATTGAAATGACGCCACGGTGACTGTATCCAATGAAATATTAGAAAGTACACTGTGTATATTTACAGAAAAAACGAATAACTTCTAGATATGATTAATTAACTGTAATTAATGCTATACATAAATAAAATTTGGTTGCAAAAAAATGAAAATGAATGATTACATGAATAAATGCAAGAAATTATCCCATCAGTTTTTTGGATTTTCGTGCAAATTTCAACCCAATCCAAAGTCAAAATGAGCAAATGGTGTGCCTTAGAATGTTAATGTTAAGAGTGGTTTAATTTAACTCAAGGGGGACAGTGTCAAATAATTAGAAAAGTAGAGGTTTTCATGTTTTCACAGATTTAATCCAAGTTTTCACATTTTTTCCCCGAGGAAATCAGTGACATGAACTAGAGGGCTAAGGGGAGTTTGTATGGAATGATGCAGTTTTATTCCTAATCTCTGCCCAAACTCTCCAGAGTCCAGTAAATATAATGTGGATGCTACAACTGCAGAGAGTAGCTAAGAAAAGACACAAGTAGAGAGTTTTTTTTGTGGTGTTCTTTCTGCATAAAGTGTGAGAACCCATGAGAAGAGAGTGAAGTTGTCTGGATTTCTGCTTTATTTCGTGAACGAAAAGGAGACGGCAGTGATCTCTCTTTTCGTTCACAGTTGGTTGGTGTCAATTCCAACTTATCCTTTTGAATCACACAAGTTCCGCATCTTTTTCCCTGACAGTGCACCGCCCAGATCTGAAATACATTTCTACACAATAGAGTGAGCGTTTCTGTCAGGAGTCCAGCTAAAAATTTTAATGTTTTTCTTTTTTCTTTCTTTCTTTTTTCTTTTTTTTTTTTTTTGCAAAGGCGTCGACCAGAAAGCCTCGACTTCCTCACTGCAGCGGCTCGTCAAATCTCATTTAAGGGAGCGTTTGGAATTCAACATGACAGGGTGAACTGAACTCTAAACTTGTCTCACGAAAAACAAAAAGGGAAAAAAAAACACGACAGAATACTTGCAACAACCGATTATACCTGCAGTTTCTAGGGAGAGAAGAGAAAGAAAAAGATACAGGTAATATTTGAGATAAAACCAGTGGAATACAGAAAGAGACGGGGACGGGGAATGTCAGACATGTTAGAAAAGACAAGCAGACAAAAGAAATCTGTTGACTGTTGAGATTGTTTTGGATGTGAGAAATATACTGTAAGAAAATTACACAGAGCTCAAGTTGCTGCTTAGTTATTTTTAACTAAAAAGGTAGAAAAGATAGAAAGACAAGTGACATGTAACTGAGTCTATGATACAACTGAGGCAGCACTTTGAACGGGAGGCCTCTGTATATCCTAAACTCTGACTTAGCACTCTATTGAGGGGACTGCTGTGTAAGGGGAATGTGCATGTGAATCTGTTCTGGGGGCCGTGGTCGGGGTACGTGGTGACAGTCTTACCATTCTGCAACTTTTCCTTGCCACCGGACAGCACTCCGCTTGGTAGCATGCCTGTCGGGGTCAGTCCCTTCAGCGTTAGCACGCTCTCGCTCTCCTCTCTGAAACAGCACCATGTTATTCATTAGATAGATAGATATGTACTTTATTGATCCCGATGGAAATTCTGTGAACGTCATTGCTCGCATACATACATAAGCACACGCACACGATCTAAGAGTTCAGACCTGTGTCTTCATGTACAAATATGTTCACTTAACTCATATTCTTCCCAAACTTTCTCAGAATTTCTTTATGTTGTCTTCTGTTATTCACAACTATTCCACACGATATCCAAGCAAATTTTATCTTCTGTATTGCCGAACTTCTGTCAGTCAGTATTCTCTGAAATATCGTGGACCGAATCTGTGGAATAATCTACGACCGGAACTTCGATCAACATCTACTTTATCATTGTTCAAAAAGCATCTCACAAGGACTTTAATTCATGAAAAAATGTAAGGCTACATATCATTTGCTTTGTATTTGATGATTTGTAATGTGATTTACATTTTTATTGTTCTTACTTTAGTTTATTAATTCAGTTATATTGTATTTTTAATTCTTTTTTCTAACGTGTTCTTCGTTTCTGGGAAGGTATTCATTTAAGCCTTTTTTGGCTTCTAACCTCTCCTGCACAATAATGTTACTTGATTGAATGTTGGGTTTTTTTTGCTGTTTCTGATGTACAGAAAAATAAATAAAAAATAAAAATAGAGAATAAGAACAATAAATAAATAAAAAAGGGACATAGCCATAATAAATGAATAAAAAAAGACAGCCAGAAAAATAGCTAGCCTATACAATAAAAAACACACAATAGAAGCACACGAAGTAGTCAGCCAGCACTGTATTCACTACTTTAAAGCACATTTTATGCTAAAACAATGTAGAAATGTTCTATATACTGAAGTGCCTTAAATATATGTGGTAGTCCTAAACAATCTGAACCGATTCCCTCTTGTTTTTGTTCAGTTAACTCACTTTATTACCCCTGTAGGGAAATTTGGTCCCTGGATTTTACCCATAACACACACAGCACCTAGTGTTAGCATTAGCAGTTAGCATTAGCACATTAGGAGCAGTGAGCTGCCATTGAAGGCACTCGGGGACCGACCAAATCCAGATCTGCCACAGCACTCTGGTCAAGGGCACTGACAGCAGAATTAAGTTATATGAACCTGTTTCTAAGATTTCTACAATATGCTCTTCATTATTTTTTGTCGTTACCAGACGGGGGACTCGAGTCACATGACTTGACTTAAGTTAGGCCCAAGTCACAATTTCTAGCACTACAGATGAAAGATAAGAGTGCAGTGGAATTAGTAATAAAATATTAAAACACACACCAGTGTTGTTAATTTGGGGGACTTGTAATCAACGGCTCATCTTTTCATGGTGGACAGATCATCAGAAGTTCATATGACTTGACTCATCAGTTTCTTGGCTTTTAACAGGGACCTGACTCCACCTGCCTTATTTTCAACCATAGAAACCCAGGACTTGTTTGAGACTTAAAGGTTAAGACTCGAGATTTGCTTGTTGTTTGCAAATGTCCCACATCTGGTAAAAATGATAGTCATGTCTGGGACTCAATGTTTTATTATTTGTGCTCTTTTCTTAGTTACGAGAACTTTTACAAGTAGTCTAGTGCATTTCACAGTCACTAGTTGTTCGACCAAAACAAGGAAATACAAGTTTTTAAAAAAACTGCAAAACATATGTATATCCTATTGAGTTTGAGAATACTCTATGTTTTACAGTGTTTATAATGACTGAATTTTATTGTATTGTATTTGTAGGATAAAGAAATACTACTAATAAAATCCACTAATCCCCATGAAGAGTACTACAATCCAATACATACACTATGCTTTGGAAAATCATCTGCTTTATTTAACAGTTCATCAATTTGAGAACTACTGAGCTTTTCTTCTTCCAGCCTTTTTTGTGCCATTGCTTCAACTCTTTCTGTGTGCTTAAGTACTTGCTATAGAACCACCTGTCCTTAGGGGATGTTACCTGCACTAATAGAGAAGAAATGATGTACATTTATGTTAAATTTATTGTACTTTGTCACTTTTTCTGTAATTAATGACCGTTGATGGGTGCATATGTAACTGATTTCTTACTTTTATTGTTTCTTTTTGTCTTCAAAGTTTGAAACAAATAAAATAAAACTAAACTAAATTAAATTATAATAGTATGAGTCACGTTCATTTTAGATGGCTAGGAATACCTGTGTTTGAAATATAATCCCACATACTACTGGTATGCTAATTCTGGCTAAAAGAAAATGGCAGAATGTAGTATTTGACTATAACAGTTATCCTGTTGTATACTACACTGGCAAGTGCTGCATCCTACAGTGTATTGTGGCAGGTTGGAATAGTGCACCATCACTACCTGCTCTGCTAGAGTTTATTTATATGCATTAAATACCGTAATTTCCAGATTATAAGCTGCTACTTTTTTCACACACTTTGAACCCTGCGGCTTAAACAATGATGCGGCTAATTCATGTTTTACGGGCTAACGAGCTTCACGCCGCCAATACATTTAGGATCATCACACCAGACCAATGAAATTACCAAACAGGTCGCAGTGGACCAATGAAACCATTCGAATCGCTGTAATTCAAACGCACTCACTAAATTCTTCAGATCAGTCATTTTTGCGCAACATGCACACACCCACATCATGGAAAACACCTGAAGAAATGCATATGAGGCAGCTTTCAAGTTAAAGCCGATGGATCTGGCTGTCGAAGAAGGAAATAGAGCTGCTGCACGTAAGCTTGGCCTCAATGAATCGATGGTGAGACGTTGGAGACGGCAGCGTGTGGCTTACATTCAGGTGCACTCAATAGTCTGGAAATTACGGTACTAATACACAGAGCAGGAAATATAGGCAAAAACAGCATAAAACTGATATGGTTTATAAGGTAGGATAAGATATAGTTTCATACAAATTATTATTCGTATCAAAAAGCAGGATAGTCTTACAGTTGGAAAATTGAACATGAGCTAATGAGATGCTAGCGCTAGTTATCAACTGACACCAATTGCTAAGATGAACAGTCTCATTTGTATTACATCATTTCATAGAGATTTCAATGGAAAAGCAAATTGCAACTCAAACTGCAAACATCTGAAACAGAAAAAAAGTACACACTATGCAGTAAATATGTATGCAGAAGGTTTAGGGTATAAAGCATGTGATTTTGGACACAGCTAATGTTTGGTGCATCTGAAGTTGACTTTGTTAAAGAAAAAACTAAAAAAGAACTGACTCCTTTTAAAAGACAATCAAGTGAAATTTCAGTGAATGAAGCACGAGGCCTGATGTTGTAACATGACATGAGAGTTTCAATTTAGGAACATGAGGTCAGTTTCCAGTGTTTGCATACCTGAGCACAGAGAATACCCTGGCCATCTTTCCAATGGCACGGATCTTGTTGCGGATGACTTCCTTACGGGCAGAAGCTGTGGCACCTGGCGGAGTCAGAGGTCAAACACAGTCATAAGCACTTCCTGTAGATACGTAACCTACACAGCATTATTTGTGTTTTCTTCAGACATTCTAAAGTTTTAATTTTGATGTCATATGTGGTTCTGAGACAGAGCATAGTTTTACTCATCGGATAAACAAGATGCAAACACAATGTGGTTATAGAAGCCTGAAGTCTCAATTCACCCACGCATCACAGCAACGGGCAGAGGAAATCCCAGCATTCAGTGCGTTCATGCTGCCAGTTATGACACTCAGATTTTAACTTCACATCTTAACCTTTTACATACACGTTATGTCATGTGTGTCCTGTCCTATTGTCCACTTTGGATGAGCACACTCTATACATATGTGAGGGGGTTTCTCCCATGCTGTGTTTTGGTTGTAGTCAGTCAAACAGGATTTTTTTTTTTTCCCTGAGTGGAAAACATAACTTGCTTTAAAGAGACTCTTTTGCAGAATAACAGATTTAAGACCCCAGGGACCCGATGTGGAAAATGAGCAAGTGGAGTATGAGGGATGGAAATGAAGTTGATGTGATGGTGAAAGCTTGGGTAAAGGAAAGAGCTCGTTTACTCTTCCTCTCACCATTTCTTGCAGAAAACCTCTGACACTGGCACTAGAATGCAATTTCCTGCATAAATGAGTAGGTCTAAAGGGCTAAATATGCTTTCTGAAATACTCTGATGTAGTGTCGGCGCTTATAAAGAATGTCGCTTTTCATTGATGCGTCATGTTTGGCATTAGCTTAAGCCAGGGCATCACATCTATTCTGGTAAAAAACACTTAAATAAGATCAGCAGTAGCGGCTTTTCCACTGGACATATGTGCAAAACTTTACCAATATTTACTATATGTCGAAAAAAGTGTGTAAAGTCAGTTTTTCCATTAAATCACAAATGCAATGTTTTTTTTTTTCATTTGTCATCGCGAGATGAAATGAGAAGGCATACCATAAAAATGGAGACAAACATAAATATCGTTTTGATTTACAGATATATTTATTAGGGCTGCATGATATTGGAAAAAACTGACATTGCGTTTTTTGTTAACCTTGCGAAAATATTACGATGTTAAAAAAATACTCAGGAGGATATAATAGCTGTTGTGGTGCTGACGTAAATGGTTAAACAAATTAGTTGTGTTTCCTCTCGTTGTGGTGACAGGTGCAAGCCACTGTCGACACAGAACATTGTTGTTGTTTGTTTTGTTGTTTTAATATCATCCTTCTTGTAGCCGAATTAAATCCAGATAACTGACATTGTTTTTCTTTTTGGCACCAAGTCTTTGTTTTTGGTGATTTTCTTTTGTTCGTTGCTCGTTTTTCAATGTTGTTACCAGCCGTTCACTCCATGTGCAGGGGCGTGGTCTGCTTTGGCAAACTGATAAAGAGGGATTGTGATTGGAGGATCGCTATGCGCAGTGTGTGTCAGGTACCCAGGTTGAACACATTGAGTTCATTTGCCTCCTACGTTGCAGGACCTGCGATGTGACTACTGCACACGTACATTGTGATGCTGATGCTCAAACAATATATTGCGCTGCTCTAATATTCATTATTATTATATATTACCCCTCTATCCTGTCCTAAATTTAAAAATGTTTACGTTTCTGGGTGTGTCCACACATACTGCACCCAGTTTCTTATCAAATCAAAGTTTATTTATATAGCACCTTACAATAACATAACGAAGCCCAAAGTGCTTTACATCTAAAAGCAGGATTAAATTATAACTTTTTTAAAACTCTTCTTCTTTTTTAAAACTCTTCTTCTTTGCTTGTTGTAATGTCCGTCAACGTTTTGTTTTTTGTTTTTTGTTTTTTGTTTTTTGTTTTTATTCTTGTGACTCTAGTTGCAGAAAAAGGTCTTTCCATTGCAGTTTTTCCATGATATACCAATTGCACTATGTCTGAAAAACCACCTCTTGCCAGCGCAAAAACCTTTAATCGAAAAATGAGTTTTGCCAAATTGACATTTTTCCGTTAGGTACATTTTTAAGCGCAAGTTATATTTGCACAATTTGAGGATCAATGGAAAAGCGACTAGTGAGACTCGGAGGTGTTAGGAGGTGCTGTAAACAATCATGTTAGTTGAGAGACATAGAGCAAGCACTGTGCAGAAGTCTATCTATGGCTGCACACGCCACTAAAGCTACTGTTTGTACCTTTTTTAGGGGGATATATTAGCTGTCCTTCTCATGAAACACCCCCAGAAGAGAAGACAAGAGAAAGGACAGAAAGATCAGTGGATGGCTGCACAATGAAAGAGGCGGCGGTGGATAGAGGAGGAGGAAGGTGGTGAAAGAAGAAGAGGCAAGAAAGTACAAGTGTAAAGGGAAAAAAAAAAAAAATGCGATGCCTTGAACACAAAACTCTGGAAAACATAGAAAAAAAAGAGAGATTAGATGACAACATTACAGCATGAGAGAGAAAGAAAAGTAGAAAAAAAAAAAAAGGAAACAGTGCAATATGTGAAAATGTAGTGAGGTTGGAAAATATCAACAGAACTGCAACTGAAACCATGGAAACCAAAAGCTGATAAAGAGAAAGGAAACAGAAACACAAGGATTATCAAAGATTGAGTGAGTGCAGAGAAAAAAACTGTGAGTGACAAACGCACGGGAAAGAATACGAATGTCGATACGGTGAAAAGAAAAGTACATGAGAGTGGAAATGGCTGTGAAACTCAAATAAATAAGCTAAAGAGAAGACAGGAGAGTGGATGTGAGAACAGGGGGAATGTGAAGATAAAGTGAATGAGAGAGAATATAGTGAGATGTTAAAGCGGACTGTAGGTTTTATTATGAAGGGTTTCTATTGTGGGTAGAATGGTGCCAAGTGTCCGCCCCTGTATGCTGTTTACATAGCAGGACTGTGTGCATCAGTACACACACACACAGAGTGGGGGAGAAGGTGAGGTCATTTCCTGTTTGGCGGTAAAAGGCGGGGCAGGCACAGGGAAACCGGTCATCTCACTGTAGATAAGCTGCCACCCTGAATCCACCTGATAAGTTTTATACACGCAGACTAAAACATGAAGGTAAAACAAGTGCAACTTATTTGTGAAAAAGCCTCCACTAGCAGCATTTAGACAACTTTTTATTTTATTTTATTTTTTTTTACATATTTGTGGTCTTAATTCTAATCTCTTTTTGCCTTTTGATAACACAATATCTTAAACTATTGAAACTTTAGTAATAGCATTAATTATCCGGAATAACCCCTTGTAGATTATTGTTGCAAATGTGCCTCAGAAGTCCACTGTTTTTGTAAAGAAATGCTGCTCAACACTTTGTGAATGTACATGTTACCTTGTTATCTATGATCCCTGATAATGATGGATCAATTTTAAGAGCCTGTTTTGGATCATTTTTGTTTTGCTTGGAGGAACTGATCAATAGTAGCATCAATAAAATGAACTACATACCTGAGATTGGAAAAATAGTTTGATTAATATTATGACAATTATGCCACTAATTAGCATCATATCACTTTTAAACTCTGACAGAAGCCAGTTTAGTCATTTAATTAAGATTTTTTTTTTCTTTTCTTCTTTTAAATATTAGTGGAACCATTAGGGTCTTTTAGTCTGCATTGGTATTTATTGTTTATTAATTGTTGATTATTTAAATACATTTATTCATAGTTGCTTTTAATAGTCCTGTATTTGTGCACTGATTTATTTATGTTTGTCACATTGCACTTTGGATGTGGGCTGATGTCTGTGGTAAGCTGCAAATGAATTGCCCATATGGGATAAATAGTTTTCTGAATCTGAATAGGATATATTCGAATGAACAATCTCCACGTCTGCATCACAGCAACATAATATTGTTTTTTATATAATTGTAAATGCATTTAGGCAGTCAGGGGTTTAAATACTGTAGGTGTTGTGTATAAAGACAAATAAACAGTGTAATGATGTGTATGGGTGTTTCTCCCTGTGGTAAAGGGCTCCCTCTAGTGGATCTGAGCCAAACTGCAGCTGCTGTGGCAGATGATGGGTCTCTTACCGTCGAGCTCCTCGTCAGTCGTCAGCTCATCATTGGAGCAGATGCTCAAAACGTTCACCAACATCTCGGTCACTGCAGAAAAACATCAAATAAAACAGACGTGTGTGTGTTTTAAAGCATGGCATCAACATAGAAGTCCATACTTGTTCTACACTAAAATCAGGAAGTCAGTTGGGCAACACAGGGTCAGATGATTCTCATGAGTAATACACACACACACGCACACACACACACACACACACACACACACACACACACACACACACACACACACACACACACACACACACACACACACAAAAGTCATATATGAAAGTGTCACACCCTAAATGAGTTTACTGAATGTGGAAAGAGATTAACAGCAAGGGTATTATTGTAAACGAAAACTAACGAAATGACGAAAACTAGAATTGAATATGATGATAAAAGACACGAAAAAACTTAAACTAATACTAAAACTAAGCATTGAGAAAAACCAAAACTAATAAAAACTAGCAAACCTGCTCTAAAAACTAATTAAAACTAACTGAATTAAAGAAATAATGTCAAAACTAAATAAAACTAAACTACAACGAAAAATCCAAAACTATTATAACCTTAATTAACAGACACAGATTTATCAGTTACGATGAACACACATTTTATAGTGTGTATAGTGTATGCATTTCTCAGCCTCATTATTGATATAGACCAAGATTCATTCAAGACATGTGAAACACATGAACACTGAACAAAAGTCTCACTAAATACCAACTTTTACCTGCAGATTTTATTTTTTGTGTTTTTAATACTATCAACATATTTCAAGTGTTTTGTCATATCTGAGTAAAAAGACTGAGATATAAATATGTATGCGCCCTGACCATATCCTGCAAAAATAAAGCTGAAGCTGACCTGAGAGGTTTGCACAGTACTCTATATTCATACAATGGTCAAGGCAGGAGCTTCAAACATAGACGGATAATATTTGAACCAATACATATTCATTTTCAACTAAAATTATGCTACAGAAAAATAAATACAGCCACAGAATGAAAAATGAATACATGCATTTAAAACTATTTTCAACCTCAGTTTATATTTTATTCTAATCATTCACTTTTTGCCACACCAAAAAAAGAGGCAAACTTAAGTTAAAAATGTGGTTATTTTAACTTCGAGGAGGTTTAACATTTAATAAGCTATTAAAATGCCTTGAAAAGCTGAAGGACAGACAGTTTTGGCTTCTGTTACTTAGACATGCTTAGACATAATTCAGTCAACAAGTTGTTCGTAAAAGGCAGAAAAATCTTTACTTCTCTGCTGAACCATCATGAGCAGACAAACCGACTTTTCACATTACATATATATATATTTTTTTACATCCATTACACTTTGCATGTATATTTATTCTATTAAATTTTAACTCTTAGGGGTCCACAGTCACAGCCCCGTGACTGAATCACATGACATTTTCAACACGTAGTGTCGGAAGTCGGTCATGTAGACCACAATTGCGTTCGAAAGTGTGGACTTGAAACACTCTCCTGCTTTTTAGTTGATGTTGATAGAGCAAATACAACCGGTGATATGACGTTTTGAACTTGGAGCAAACAAACGTGAAAAAAAGTATGAAAATGAGGTGGGGGGGGGGCATTACATTTCTGACCATATCTTCGTAATTTTTTGTCCTTCTTCAAAACGGAAAAAACCTGGCCGAATCTGCGGATTTTAATCCACAGACTGCATTAGCACTACAGCTAAGGGTGAGAATGACCCCAAACTGAACCGGATACAGAAACCGAGAGGACCGGGGAGGGTGGGTGAGAAAACTGGAGAAAATGCCTCTGTAAAGATATGCTTTTATGTCAAATATTTGAGTATAGTTTTAATTTCTAAGAATTCTGATTTTATATACCTAATATTTGGAACCAATATTCACTTTTAAAGTCTTTGAAAAAGTTCATTAAGCATCTTTGTGTTATTTATGCAATACATTATATACATTTTTAAAATCAGATTTTATATTTTTTGTGTGTTTTTTGGCCTTTTGTGTTGATATAGTAGGTTAAAGTGAAAAAAAATAATAAGCAGATGATATAGATGAAGTCATGCTGAAAAAAAAAAAAGATATCAAACATGGGTATAGTAAACATTTCTTTTTACAGTATATAAAGAGCAAAATTAAAAGTACTCAAAAACGGCCAAAATAGGCTCAGACCCCTAAGGGTTAATGTGGATAATCATTAATTAAACAACAATAAAATTAAAGTACATATACAGCTTAATTATAAACCTGGATTTATTCATTTTAACTAGTTTTGCTGAGAGTGCACGTTTTACCAGTATTTCTAGCTTGTTTTTAGATATGCATGTTTCTGGCTCATAAATCATTTGTGTATTTACCATGAATCAATCATAAACAGTGGAATGCTGTGCTACATTTCTTGAGGCAAGATTCTTTCCATTATCGACTCTGGAAGCCATTAGAATTCAGTGCTGCAAACATTTTTCCTTTTTTCTTTTGCTGGTGTTTATGTGCTCACCCTTCTCTCCGACGAAAGGCAGGGACCAGGTGAAGACATCCATGAAGTTGGGCAGCCAGTAAGGGTGTGGTGAGCAGTTGAACTGTCGGATGTTCATCACATTGTTCTCGTACTTCAGCACCGCCGCTGTGGACGACACAGAAAAAAACAAAAAAAGACGATTGAGGATTTTAGACGCACACACACTCCACATTTTCCTCATCAATATCTTATGGTAAGCAGAGTAAATCCCTCTGAACATCAGTTCAATTTCAAACGGTCAAATATTAAAATGTAATGGTTTCTTTCATTTAAGTGGTTTAGTTGTGGTCCTGGTCCATTAGCTTCTTACATCCTGTTTCCAACCACCACTCAGAGAATTTATTGGATAGCTTCTGCAAATGATACAGAGCAATATTCATTTTATTCAGTTTTACAGATTTATTATAATAAAGGGAGATGGATTACGACAGTCTTTACTTTCCATTAAACGGACATTAATTTCTGAAGCAGGTCTATTAAACCATAGTTTGAAGTTTTTATTCTTAACTTTTTAGACCTTTAATTAAGTAACAATGTTACTAAGATGCTTAAAAGTCCAGGTTGGTTTTGATTTTCTACCTTTATTAGCTAATAATTTATGAGGTGAAGGAATGAGTTGTTACGAAGCTGTATTAGCCAAAAAAAACAACTGAGAAAGGTGTGAAATGGTGTGGCTCACATCAGGACTGATGCCTGGATGTGTTCAGACACCAACTGTCAATCTCTGGTGCAGTTTAGAACACACACACACACATACAAGCACACACACATGCACACACACGCACACAGCATTTTCTTAAACATGTCTCTAATAGCTGCATTAACAAAACTGTGAACTAAGATGTGTAAATTAAATCAGGAAAACTGCATAAGCATCAAAATGGTAGAAACAGCCGTTTGGGGGAAGAAAAAAAAAAAAAAAAAAAAAAAAAAAAATCAATCCCTGTTTTGTCCCCTTTAGAACATTTCCTCTGCGTATTGATTGCCACCCCCAGCTGGTGAAACGTGTGTCATTTACAGGATTGGATACATGAATAACATCAGAGAAACACATGGCTCAGCATTTGGGTTCTATGAGCCTGAGCACTTTTCATTAGTTCACAGAAAAGCAGCAATTTCTGGCGTGGGGTTGGGGTCAAGAGGAGCTGGAGATGAGATGCTGAGGCAATAAACGCCGCCTGACTCTTATTAGTGCATCTTTGATTTTCTCAGCAAGTTCACATGGATGGAAAGCAAACGACAGACACGAAATTCAACTGGTGACTCCATCTTGTTGCTATTGTTTCACTGTCATGCAGCGTAGTTGTACACAACAGTGTGTTATTTCTGCCTCTAGGGGTCTGTCAAGGGGTCTGAAGATGCTGTGAGGTCGCATGAGATCACAGGAGTTGTTTATAATCACGACTGCTGATGAATGTGAGTGAGTAATGTTATTATGTTAAGTTATTTGATGACGAGAATGGGGGTGGGATTAAATAAGTTTTTCTTCTTCTCACTCCTTTTCGAGTGTAAATGAATGATTTTGGAATTTTTGAAGTTGCATATATTTTGTAAATGCTCGAAATAAATAAATAAATGAAGTGAAAATGTGTGTAATGTTTTTTTTTCCCTATATATACATTGTTTTTTTTTTCCTTTTTTGTAAAACAGATAGAAAAAGGTAGAACAAAACAGGACATATCAGCTCATTGACAGATACATAAATGTCCGTAAGGCAGGTTACTTACTTGTTATGAAAGGGTCCTGTATTTTATGAAACTCATTGCATCTGTTATGTAACTTGCTTATCAGGTAGTGTAATAACACATCCTCAAATACAATCCTATGCCTCTGTGTTTTAAATGAAACCGTGCCTGTGTTTCAGTTTAGGAGAACACATTTTCTTGCATGGAATAAAAGAATCCCATAGAGTTATGTTTAATATTTCCTTCTGATAGAGGCATTTGTTAGGCCAAACAGCATGCACAGACTGTAGTAACTGAAAAGATCTGATCAATTACACTGGTCAACAAGTTAAATGCCTCCATAAACATGAGTCACGAACAAAGAAAAATTTAGTGAAAAATGCTGGTCGGTTGCAGTTTCTAAGATACAGTCTTGGGTCATAATGTGAATCTCTGTGAATTAATGATGGATATTAATGGATATTACTAAAAAATAGAAACATTCGTCCAGAGCTACCAGATCTACTCCAAAACAGTCTGCACATTATAATTAATTAACTTTACAAGGTATTTCTAGTGCAAGATTTACGCACTTTGAGTATGCGTTCATAGAAAAGCGCTATTTAAATCTAATCCATTATTATTAAATCTACTGTATAAATGCACATACACCAATATGTGTAATAGGCTAGCACTTTATCATATATATTGAAAATATGAGCTAACCAGCACATTTATCATTTGTTTTCCAGTTTGTTGTGTTAAAGTATGTCTGATTTAATCTCAGAGGAAGATCATTTCTAAATCGATGTAAACAAGTAGTGCCAGGCACAACAAACCCCACCCCTCGCACGTACTGTAGCTTATTTTGGCATCGATCCAGCTGATGTCATCATGTCTATGCATGTGCTGATGTCAGTATATCATTTCCCTCTATATATGTGCCAAGTTTGAAGTAAATTGAAACAAAATGGATGTTTCTATAGACATTTGAAATTTTGGCCATAATAAGGAATTGACAGAAAAAAAAAGATTTAAAAAAATCATATAAAAAATTAAACTTTGACCTACTTTTCCCAAAATGTAATCACATCTATTCTGGGTCACTGGCAATTTATAAACCCAGTTTGGTATGAATTCAACCAATAGTATGGTGCTAAAGTGTTAACAAACAAACAAAGAACCAAACTAAACCAAAAACAAGACCCCTTGCCTCCTCTTCAGGGGGCAGGATAATAATAAATAAATACAAATACTGGTGAAGCTGATGTCATTTCATGCTGTTATGTTAAGTGAAACCACACTGCAGTGCATTAGACTCACATGCATCTGACAGAATCAAAATCAGCTTTATTGGCCAAGCTAGTGCAAAAAAACAACAAATTTGACCCCGGTTTATCCTTAGCTCTCATATAGTATAGAATAAATACATGTACAGAAGTATAGAACAGCAGTAAAAAGCATATGGTAAAAAAAAAAAAAAAAGGCTTCTTTTTTTTTTTTTTTTTACAAAACTGTATAAATAGTGTGAAGTATAAGAGGACAATACTGTAAATTCATAGACTCCCTAGGGAAATAAACTGTTCTTGTATCTTTTATTTTTGGTGAACAGTGAGGAGGAGTTTGAACAATTGGTAACTACAACTGTCAATCATGTCTTTAACCCTCCTACCTGTTAAGAAAACGCCTGTGATTAGACAAAATCAAAGTGTCCCCGGGTAAACTTTTATAGCCTGACAACACAGGCAAAGAATAGATGTAGAAAGAAAATATACTGAAAGGTTATTGTGGAAGTTTTGCTGAATGTTGCTAAGAAACTGAGGAGCACTGCAGTTTAGGGAAACATTTGACATAATGTAAGACATCACCCTTGTTATTCTTAGACTTTTTAGACTTAAATGATGTGTGTAAATTTCTCAACTTTAAAATGCCAACATGAATTGGATATCACAACTGAATCAAATGGTAAGGCCAGTGAGTATATACACCAGGAGGGATTTATGCTTAGTTTTTGTGATGTTTACACACAGAGGTGGGTGACATCGACACTGGTATTAAAAAGATGCAGCTGTTTAGTTTCTAGACTGTTGTGATGGGGATGTGAAACAACCTTCTACATAACCTGAGTTTACATTTCTAGAATCTATTCATACTTACAAATGGAAATGAAATGAACCTTTCCACATTGCGCATCACAGTTTGATGGGAAAAAGAGAATGAAGACGACGGTTTAATATACAGTTGTGGTCATACGTTTACATACCCTGACATGGCAATGACCCAAAACACAAAGCCAAGTCGACCTGTCATTGGCTACAGCAGAAAAAAGTAAAGGTGAAGGAGTGGACATCTCAGTCTCCTGACCTTAATATCATGGAGCCACTTTGGGGAGGTTTGAAACATGCAGTTCAGGTAAGAAAACCCAAAATCTTTCAGGTACTGAAAGTGTTTTCCCAAGAAGAATAGGCAGCTTTACTGTCTGAGAAAATAAAGAGCCTCATCCACAACTACCACATAAGACTTCAAGCTGTCATTGACGTTAAAGAGGCCAATAAAGAGGATTAAGAACTAGGGTATGGAAATTGTAGATCAGGGTCGTTTGGATAGTTTCTGTTGTCAGTATGATTTAAAAAGAGCAAACACATTTGACTGATAACACTGGGTTACAAAAAAATGTTTTTTGCAAGTTGTCTACGTTTTTTCAACTGAATTAGGACCATTTTGCACCGCTAAATCCAAAAATGACATCTATTTTCCTCAATCAGGTCAGGTTTTTTTTGCTAATTTGATTTTGAAAAATTTGATCTTCTCACAAAATTGATTACATTTTTGTGACTTTATCAGTTGATTTTTTTATATAGTTCTCACCCAAAATAGGTTTTAAGAGAAAAATAATCATTTTCTAACAGGATGTATTTATTATTTATTATGTATTCACCGCAGATGTAGCAGAATACGTCAGGCTTATTTTTGTAAGATCTTCTAGTCGAAGCCATTTCATTCACCTGTAATATTAAAAAAACCATTAATCATAAATTGGCAAAAGTAAAATCTTCAGAACTCTTTTATTGCAAGAAATATGAAAGAATTTTGTATCATATGATGTGAAAATGCCCATAAATGTAAGCAAAAATGTTAACAACCCAATATGTAGCATAGTTCAGAAAGTTGACCTGATTGAGCAAAATTAATGTGATTTTTGGATTCAGCACACCAAAATTATCATAAATCAGCTCAAAAAACTTAAACAACAAACAACAAAAAAAACAACAATTTGTTGTTGACCAGCGTAATAAATGTCTTCACCCAACCACTAGCCATGAGTGAAAGAAAAGTTTTTTATTATCATTCATATTCTCTGAAAAATGGCCGAAGAATCACACACTCTGTTAGGTTATGTAAACTTATGAGTACAACTGTATATTCTGCTGCAATAACTACTACAAGCTCTGATTTGTGGAAGGAACTGTCACACCTAAAATTAAAGGATTTACAGTGTAAAAACCCAGAGCTGGGTCACTGTAGCAGGAATATGGAAATGTAACAGCAGGACACGTTACACTTTCACATCTGCCACATGGACTGAGGAAATCACACAGATACCTCCTATTAAGACTAACTGTAGAAGCCAAATGGTTTTGTGCAGAACCACCAGTAATTTCAGCCTTAACAGACACTGTTAAACAAATTTACATCACTTTTTTTTTAGATTTAACAATGAAAAATGCAAGTAGTGGATAAACTGAGATTATTACTTGAAGTTAGGCTTGTTCCATATGGAAAAAAATCATATCACGATAATTTTTTCATATCAGACAATACTGATATGTATCATGATATAAATCAAATCACTATTTTTGTCAAGCTTAAATTTTCCATTACTCATAAGTTAGTTGTGAAGACATCAGAAGGTTATTTTTGATTTTAATAGGAGTTATTTTCCGTCAGAGGTTGAATATGACAAATGTGCTGAAGAACATTATACAACTGTTTCAGATAAATAAAACAGGTACATATATTTGAAACTAAACTAAAAGTCTGACCAGCAGGTAAAAGCTTTCAAGTTTTTAAAAGAGAACACAAACAAAACAGACCATCTTCATGAAGCAATACTGGGTGTATATACATGGGGCTGTGTTCCTTAACTGCCGTAACTAGTGTAAAACAGAAAGTGAAAATTAAGGAAAGGTGCGTGTTTGTGTACATGTATTAGTTCGGTACACCTCTGTCTTGTATTGAAGGCCCAAAACTAAAATAGTTCACACCCTACTTTTCAGTAACCTGGTCGCCCGAGTTCTCAGTCAAATTTTCTCCTGAGGGACCACTCATTATCTCCTGTTGCAGCGCAAACATTAGTGTGTGTGCTGTGGCTGCTCTTACACCTGTGCTGTGTGAGTCAACCCAACTTGCTGTGGCTCTACTGCGATTGGTTCAGTGCAGCGCTACTTAATGATGATTGGCTGTTCTTATATCTGTCAAAATATGGACGAATGAATTCTATCGAAATTGTATCAAGGATGTCTCATATTTCTATCAAGGAAAAGTTATTTTGCGATATGTATTCATTATTGTTTTATCGCCCAGCAATAATTGAAACACTGATTTTGTGCAAGTGCTGAACTTATTACACAGCTATTAATGTCACTTATCTCCATACTTGAGCATCCTGTACCTGTGTTAGTGCAAAATGTTTCTGAATGACCTACATGCTCTGTGTGTTTGTTATCTGTGATGCACAGCACTTTACATGGTTGCAATGAGCATGTCTACATATTCCTTAGTCCCGTCATTAAAATACAACAAGAAAATAGAGGGGAATCTCATGCACAGGATTAAAAATTCACAAATAAACCTTGACTACATGGCTTCTACAGGACACAGTTAGTATTAGTGTGATCTCTGATAGTAAAAAGTAACGCAAACAACAAGAAACATTGGACGCGTTGAATGAAACCTGGTGTAAGACACTAGAAGATTAGTTCAGTAAATCTCATCATGTCTGCACAGAAGAGTACAAGACATGTTAAGCACAAAGGAAGATCACACTAAATACAAGATAGTTCAGTCTGTTTTTTCTGAAATTCTTGCTTTAATGCTGTTCTATGTTTAATTTGTACTTTGGTACAAAGACTACGTACATTATAATATATCATAATGAATCAACAAATCTACTTGTGGCCTCACATATTAGCACAGCACACAGTAAGTAGTGGAAGATGTGAAATAAAAATACGAGTTAAAAAAAGGAAGTATTATAGTAAAACTGCTTTGATAACTGAGAAAAAAGCAGCCATGTACAATAATTCTATAAGCTATACATATTATATTAATGTCAATTATTTATCAGGGACAATACAACAAAATATAGTGTACATATAGAACATCTGATGTTCTGTATAAAGAGTATATAGCTTTTAGCTAGTTTGCAACCCTGCTTGGGCTTTCAACACAGAAATAATGAATTTATCTGTACAGTATACACAACAATAACATAAATGAAACAATATAAAAGCATATTCACATCATATTACATACATTCACAATATAAATAAATAACGATAACAGATGCATTATGGATATACATGCGGTTGCCCATAAGGTTGGAATAAAATATTTTTACTCTTCTATTGAAATGATTGTGAGAATGTGATTTATTCTTGATAGATAAAGTGTAACTGGGACTCAGTATGTAATCAAAGGTGTTACTGATGTGTATAAATAGGAACAAAAAAGAGAGAAGTGTCTGAAAACAAAATTATTCCACCTTTATGGGCAACAGTGCAGATCACAGAAATACAGACACGAATCAAGACAAAAGTAAAATTCTTTAAGATCCTCCCACTGTCATGATTATATGAAAGACAAATCTGTAAAACTGGCTCCAACTACGTCTTGGTGCGACATCCAGTATAAAAGTGCCCCTTCAGAACCACATGCTCCATGTTCGCTATAGAAACCACCTTCCAAACACTGACCACAGCATGCCACATGTGACCTCACCCACGATTAAGGCGCAGTTAATACGTGGGTGCAAAGGAAAACATGAGAGTGGCCAAACACAAATATATCCACGCTGTATATAGAGGCCTGAGGCTGTCCTGTATATGAGGCCAGGCCGGTGGCCCAAATCTAGGAAAGCGGACACCACGGCTGGGTCACCGTGGGGGACTTTCCTGCCTCGGCATCTCTCAGGGTCGGGAATAGCAAGTCATCAAACCTGGCATCCCAAGCAGCTAGGACCTCAGTCGCAACACAAATGGGGTCAGAAAACATCCTACTGGGCCGGGCTTGGGTTTGCCTCAGCATGTGTGTGTGAAGTCGGTCAGGCGTCCTAATAGATACAGTGCAACTAAAATAGTCCTTAAATGTTATAAGCATTACATTCCACTGTGTCGCCTCTTTATTACTTTCAACAGAAACTGAGAAATCTTTAAGGAAACATCACTATTCTGTATAATTTACTGCAGTGTTATTATCAATATCAGTAACCACTACCAAGTCCAGGAAGAAAATCAGTGCGTTGCTTTGACACACTCCACTCAGACAGGGTAGTGGGTGTTTATGCATGCGCGTTGGCGTGCATAAAAGCAAGCGCACGCGTGGGCAGCTGTTGCATAAACATCACATACTGCATAAACACGGCTGAGGCACTTGATTGAATGCAGCCGTGGAAGCCCAGAGGGAAAAAGGCAGAGCGGGGGGAGAAGGTCAGCTCTCCCACCGTCACTCCCTCAAATCAGATTCCCTTTAAAGGAACGCCCGACAACCTCCCTCTGAGCGGAACAAAACAAACATGTTCGTCAAACTCCGGCGACGGGCTGATCAAGGTTCATCTTCCTGTCTTTGGATTCTGAGGGGCACACGAGCAGCACTTTGTTATGTGAACAGGACTAAATTAAATGCAAAAGTGTTTTTCTCCTGCCCTGTGGCACCCAGCTGCGAGCTCTGTGTTGTACATCACACTGTAGATATCAGCCACTAGGTGTCTCTGCTGCTCTGACGGTGGTAACAGGGTAGATGAGGCCAATGCTGCTGCCACGGTAACACAGATATTCCAAGGTGACGCCCGCTCATTAAATATTCATAAGGGAGTGCCTTGAGCAGGTTTCCCCGGTAACGCGGGCTGTTGAACCTGCTTTGCGATCAGGGGGAGATTCCCACGTTCCTGCTCTGATGCTAAATGCTGACTGCATATCTGTCTTCAAGGTCTCTTGCATCAAGTTCCACTGGGTTAGTATTCCATGCCAGACACTTGTACCTTGCCGCACCGCTACATTTAGCGCCGGCTTCCATTTGATGCCAGACGTGCACATGGTAAGGAGCCACCGTGATCCTTGTAGACTTGAACATTGCTTGAATTGTTTTTCCCTCTTTTAATTTAGACTATTTGAGTGTCTGCAGCAGCACAGAAAATTGCAGCTCACTGTGTTCACACATGAAGCGGACAATGACTTCTACTGGATTCTGAATGCAATGTGCACTCTTATCTACCTCAGAATGACACCCATATGACCTGTCTCTTTAAGCCATGCCAGGAAGATCCTAGAGCCACCACATTCCCCCCTTGTTAGGGTCAATAATTCAGGTGTGGACCATGTTTTTGGTGCATGTTACACATGGACTTGCCCACTTTTAGAGAATCTATGGTGGAGTGACTCATCTGACCGGATCCCTGTTTTTCCCCAAATCTCTGCAGACTAGTGTTGATGGTTTTTGCACCACTGAACACTCAAATGTGCATTCATCTCTGAAATGAGGAGTTCATGCACTGCAGCCCTACTATGATAACCCTCTGTGGACTTGTCCTTGTGTATCGCACTAATGCATGCGCATCATGCTCATCGAATGTGTGCCGTCAACCATAATTCCCTCCATTTACTAATGTCTTTTCACACAGATCTAAATGCTGATGTAGACGATAATGCTTAGAGGCAAAAAATCTTCCATTTTCACCCTTATTTTGCAACAATATTCCTACTGAGCTGTTTACATGGCAAATAAAAGTGAATATTCCGGTAATATTCCTGTTGACGTTCAGCCGTGCATACTCCAATTAACAATGCCCTAACACGTCATTTATCACGTCAAAATATGGAAAGTGGCTGGAGGCGCTTGTGCCATTGTGCTTCTTTGCATTCAATCAAGATTTTTTCTAAGTTTTCCAGCCTCTGTGCAAACACAGACTGTTTTTTATTCCTTCAACTTCATTCTTGAAAAGGTCAGCGCTGTGATATTTGTGCACATTGAAGTCCTCGACTCTGACAGTGTTTAAGCGTAAGATGTGTTTCTCCTTCTGACCGGAGGATGAGGATGCCCTGCATCACTTCTGCTGCTGGTTTGTGTTAAAAGCCCAAAGCTGAGTGTAAATGGATAAGTGCAGTAATTCCACAGCTAAAGCCCTATTCACATGGAATGAATCTCACCTGTGGACCTCTAATTTGTATTACTTGCGAAAGTCATCTGTGATTATAATCCAGTGTAAATCTGGAATGTCCGTTATTTGTAACATAATAATACCACTGCAAAGTTATCTATCCTATTTCAGCAAACACAGAGGTCCTGTGATAATATTAGTGCTGTGTGAACTGACACCTCTATAATTTGGTGGGATATGCTAAATTTTTTGTTTTCACAGCACATTTCTTTAGTCAATTTCCTGGTCGAGAATCATGGAGGCTGCACTGGTGATAAATCAAAGTGTTAAAAGTGTTTTAGGTGGAAATCCGGGAGGCCCATGTCCCAAAAAAACAAGGATGTTCACTGAAAAAGCAAACTTAAATCTTTCAGAGGAGACACATCCGAAAAGATGGATGGATGACATTCATGACAGCTACTGTAAGGAACATTTTTCTGCCTTTTAACAGCCATCAGTAAGTGGTGAGCCTGGCCTTTACATCAGAACTGAGGAATAATGTCACTAAATTTGAGTAAAAACCAGACCTCACTTATCCAGCTATCCATAGGTTATACTTGTCCCACTGGCTTAAGGAACACTAGGAAATGTGTTGTATACTAAACAGAAAATACTCAAATTCATATAATATCAGCATATCTGACATGTTTTAAACCTGCAGGGTTAGACAAATTTTAGTCTCATAGATTTTCAAACAAAAATCACATAGTTACCTTTCAAAATATGGGTCAATATATAATTGAGGGACTTTTGTAGTCCATGGGATATATCTTGCATACATCTTTATTAGAAGTAACCCCCCCCCTTATTTATGTTCATTATGATCATGTCTTTAAAAAGTGCATAATTATTTTATTACGGAAGCAATCACTTATTAATAAATAATTAATAAATGAGTAGATATACTAAAATGTCAACTAAATAATTGTCTGAATTTAATAACAACCACCCTCTAATTAGCTAAACAATAATAAAATGAGCTTATTCAAAAACTGCTTTGATTGTGTTCTTTTTTATTAAGTTGAGATAATCATTTTTGGCAATATATCAAATTTTATATGTAAAATAAATTGCATCTGTGTCCGAGAAATCACTTTCAACTAAGTTACCCATTACAGAAACACCTCTGAATGTAGTGCGTTAATTCCAAATCACATGACCTGCTCCACATGATGTCATTTCCTCCTGAAGAAAACAGTGACAAGACTCTGAGGTATGTTCTGTCTATAAAGTAGTGTGTGAATAAAGTGTGTTTTTAATCATACTTTTGCGTCAACAGTGTTACTACAATATCTTTATAAATAACTTTCAATTCCACTCAATTGTATATATGATATTTAGAAGAATCTGTCTGTAAAAATGCCATGTGGTGTTATGGTTATGTTGATTTTAGGCCTGAAAATGGCAAAAAACTCAACTATACCCGTCAACTATGTTACCGTGTAAAGGGAACTCAAAAAGTCCCTCTATTATATATTGACCCAGTTATTGCAATGTAAGTGATCTGAGTAAACGAGAATTCTACCTTTTCCTGTGTACAGTTCTGACGCTGTAGAACACCTACTCTATGAGTCAAACCTTGGTTAATCATAGGGGGTTTTCAGATTCACAGGGGATGTTAATAGAGTTAATACTGATTATGATCCGATTCAGTCAGACACAACTCTACTGTTCTACTCCATGGATTCCACAGTAGTGAAAAACCATCAGGTTATCTACATCATCTAGATTAATATTTAGTTATTTGCTTTGGCCCAAGAACACAGAACTGCAAAAGGAAGTGGTGTTCTTTCAAGTTCTGTTGTTTTTTCCCATGATTTGTCCTGTTCTGCAGCTTCACATGGAAAAACTTAAAAAGACCAGAATATGGTTTTTACATGACCAATATGTCCTATTATAAATTATAGCAGGATACTGGTGTGTATGTTATCACAGTCACTGTTCCTGCTTAAACATTTGCCTGTTGAGCAGTTCAGTCTCTTCCTGACTGAAGCCTGTGCCATGCCCGGACGATTAACCTCTTTCAAAGTCACTTAGATCTTTGCGTCTTGCCATATTAATCCCAGATCAGAATCAACAGGGCCTGCTCAGCATTTTTATATATAACACAGAGCATGTTTGGAAGTTAATTAATCCAGTGTGGATGCATTGGTATTCAATACGCATCTCCAATCATTTGTTCAGGCTTTCCCTTTCATTTCTACATAAAACTGCTTTAACTGGGGAGAGTAGAGGGACATATACTAAAAAGTAGGTGAAACCAGTTCAAGCAACCAGACATAAATAGCAGAGGACATTGTAGTTATATACTTATCAGAGATACTTAACCCTTTATAGGGCACTCATTGGAATACTCTGAAATTCAAAATTTTAGCCTCAGTGTTATTGGACATCATCATCTACCCCCTCTTGCCATAAAACATCTGAGCAGCACTTGCTAAAAAGTAAACACACGCAATAAAACAACTCAAAATGACTCATATTCACTATTTACAGCTTCAAAATTTCCATAAAATCTCTCTGAATCATTGTATAGTGTTATAAAAACCAACACGCTTTTTGACCTCAGTGAGGCACGAGATTGGCCCCATATTTAATATTTGTGGAAATTACCAAAAATAGTCACTTGTCTGATAAAGGGTTAACAATGGCCCATAAAAGTGCTTAAAGACTATGTAACATGTGGATATCTTTTGGATCAGAATAAGTAACAGACCCTGCAATGCGCAATATTATTTTCATTTTTCTTGTGTGATGCAGCATGAAAAGTTTTGTAACTGAACCATGTTTACAGAGAACTTCAGGGAAACCCAGGAAATGGCCGAGTGATAACAGATGGGTGGGCGTCTGCAGCCAGGGACACTCTTCTCGTTGGCACTCGTGATGAGAGGGGAAAAATGAATTCCCCACTGCGCTGGCGTCATCGCTGCCCCAGCTTCCATCCTGCTATTTATTCCAGTGGCAGGGCCAGGAGCCAATCATGGGACCTCTCAATTTCCGTTCTCTTCAAATCAGTGCTCTGTGCTACCAATCAGCACACGACCTCGGGCAGGAAACGGCCAAAAAGAAAAAAAGCCTCTTCTGTTGGGAGCAGCTTGTTCTTCTTATTGAAATTCATTTAAGCGTGCACGAGCAATAACCGAATTATAAAACATTAACACATAAAAGAGTGGAGACATTTACTTTGTTCTTTGTTATGTAATTCTAAACAGGTGTGAGATGGACGTACACCAATGAATCCTTTGCCGTCTTGAGAGTTTTGTGAAAAACTGGTGCCAACAGCTCTGGCAGCATCAGTGTCATTTAGCCTTTATTCCATCCAAGCACCATAACCATTAGGATTCTGTTGTTGGCTTTCAGGACCAGTCAATAATGATGCAGTAGAAAACATTCCATTAATACAAAACCGCAAGCAATCTTGAAAGAGTACTACTGCCAACTTACCCCCCCCCCCCCACCACCACCACCTCCTCTCAATCTACTTCTACCCACTGCAGTCACTTCAGGACTCAAACACTGAAAACTGCTAAATCACTGCTGGTGTGCTTTCGCTTGCTGCAGCTCAATTTTGTCTGCACCATTTTTTTTTTTTTTTTTTTTTTTCCATTTAGAAGGTGCAGAGGTCAGGGTTGTGACCGTCAGCCGGTGAGATCATCTTAAATTTACAAGACTGACAATTGGCAGCCACAGGTTTGATTACTTGTAGTCTTGCTCTGCAGATATTCTCCTCAGACCAGACTTCCAGCCACTTTTCTTTTCTTTTCTCCTCCTATGTTGACTGGTCTCATTGGTTAATCTGGCCAACTCCCAGTGTTAGATTGATGGGTCTTGCTGATGCCTCCACCCTCCCCTTTAAGATTTATGTGGCCACTCGATTGGCCATCAATCACGAGACATGCTCAGTGAGCTCCGAGCCCGGGCAAGAAGCTAAGAGCAGAGCAATTCATTACGGAGGCTTCGGTTCTACTGGCGAACCCCACCCACATGACTGATTAGAGGAGCATCAACTGGACTGGTTAGTGGAGCCTGTTCCATGTCGCTGTTTAAGGAAAATACCTCAAACAAAGCCGTGCTGATAAAGTGAAATGGGAACCAAATAATTACATAATCATACCACGCTGAAACTTGAACATTAAAATCGACTCTAGCTTGAGGGTTGTTTCTCAGCTCTGAAAAATTGCTGTTATATTTGTATTTCACATCAAATTCTTGCCACTTAAAGGCAGATTTAGTCAAAAAGAAAAATGTGGCTCATTTTAAAGCCGACAGTGACTGATGAGGAAAAAAAATAAATAAAAAAATAGAACATTTGGTCCTGAGAAGGTAAGATGCATCTCTGTGCCTAAATGACGCCAGTTCTAAAAAACAAACAAACAGAAGAATCATTCTCTTACGATGACCACACTTGTCAAAGGGACGTTTTATCAACTGAAGGTCAGCCTGGTCAGATGAGGGTGCACATGAAAACAGTTGAGACAGTTGGGTTAGAGATCTAACTAACAATAGAGGATCTGAAAAAGTACCAGTATTGGCAGAACCTGCACGTAGACTCACAGAACTAGAGTTACATCCAGTACAAAAAGGTTTTGTTTTGTTGGTGCTGCTGTCAATGCCATTATTGGAACGGCACCTGAACAATAATGATCAACATGTAGGCCTATATTATACAAATACTGAGTTACATGTAATTATAGAAAAAGAGTGAGATAATATAAGTTTATAATTTGTCCGAAATGCTGTATTTACTATTAGCAAGTTAAAAGTTTGGTGTGACTGGTGATAACTTACCTCTTACCTCTGCCTTGATAGCAAGCATTTTTGCTAGAATCTGGCTTGCTACATCCACTATATCAGGGGTGTCAAACTCAGATCCTCGAGGGCCGGTATCCTGCATGTTTTAGATGTATCCCTCTTCCAACACACCTGATTCAAATGATAAGCCTATTATCAAGCTCTGCAGAAGCCTGATAACGACCGTCAGGTGTGCTAGAAGAGGGAAACATCTAAAACATGCAGGATACCGGCCCTCGAGGATCTGAGTTTGACACCCCTGCACTGTATGGACAAAAATGACTTGCTTGCATTCTTATCCATACCCACAAAATGCTTCAGACTTTGGTTTTCTTAAGTATGAAATGTTCTACCTCTAGATTTGTGAAATATTTGTCAAGTTCTGACCATAACTGTCATTATAAAGCACAAGTAACAGTATAGATTTTCTTCTCTGACTCAGGAAATAAAATCAACCTATAAACATTAAAGAAATATCTATTTGACATGTATTGTGATAATTACTGACAACTGATATGGACATTTTATTCAAGAGGGTGGGGTCCTACAGCTGAAGATGTTTTATGTCCCAATATTTCTGTCCATATAGTGAATTTATTACTTTGGTTTAGCTCTAGTAAAGTCAACGCTTGTTCATTTCTGATGGTGTCGTTTCAGTTTTTCATATGAGAGTGAGTTGATACTGGCTTTATACTTTTATCAGCCTTTAAAAAGTTATAATCAGTTAACCTCTGAATTGGCTTGTTCTGTATCGAGCTCAACAGAAGCAAAATGATTTGGCTTGTGGATGTGAAAACTAAAATGCAACACATGCTAACATCACTTTGTTTGTTTGTTTGCATTGTGCTAAGCCCTTATAAGATCAGTTGGCGCAGAACAAATGCATCCTAATAATAAACAAACCAGACAGGCAAACTGTGTCTTAACTACCCTTATTGTGCGGTGAAGGAGGCATGAAGGGAGTAGTAAACAAACACAGCCTAATCTCCGATCAAGGAATCCCACCTGCACATGGCCAACAGAAGGCAGCCCTATCCTGCATGTGCAGCATACAGACACCAGCAGCAGCTCAGTATGAAGCTCCGCTGTGGCGTTTCATCAAGACAATTGCAACACAGCATGAACCAGCACCATTGCTCTTTCCTTCCCATTTCCATTTCCTGTGGCCTGCCCACTGGCGCCGCCCCCATCCAAACATGCTCCCACAGCCAAAGCCGATATACTCTGTCCTCCGGGGAAAAGTGCTGACTCACAGCACAAAGGCGAGCCTATCTGGGCGCGTGGGCACTGGAGTACAGTGAAGAGCCACCAGGAGCCAAGTGAACCGGCACCGGGCCACATCACTTCAAACCGGCCCCGTCGCTCCACTGATCTGATCAAAACTACTGTCACAGAGTCCTCCAGCGAACATGTACTGCAAGCCGCCACAACTGGCACTCAGAAATGGACAGCAGCCATTATTAAAGTTAATGTTAATGTTAATTACAGCTGCCATGTTCCTGCTGAAATGCAAAAATAATGATGGAACAGGATGCCCAGTGCACCAACACAGTTTCAAAATCCAGTCTACTTGTATTTATTTGTGTGTGTTCATTTGTGCTGTGCAAAAGTCTTAGACTGACATTACATTTGCCTGTTCAGTAAAGTTCTGATGACCGCACATGTGCATTTATCAGTCTCTGTATTAAGATCCAATCTGGATATATATGAAGTATGTACAGCAGTAAAAACAAATGTTTTAGAGAAAAAAATTGCTTTTTTTATTTAGCATTTCCTGCCTTTGCACTTAACAAGTCATTAACCCTTTTGTTCAGGCAATATGAGGTTAACTGGGATTATTTTTCTGATGTTTTATACCAGGTTTCATTCAACACATGTCCAATGTTTCTAACTGTTTGTGCTGCTTCTTGTCACGGGGTCAGGGATCACACTAAATAGTGATTTTAACCATTAAAACCCATTTAATTTAGGGTTTTTTTGTGTGTTTGAGTGTTTATTTAAGGCTGTGCACACAGTTTCTTGATTTATCTGAAGCAAAAAAGATTTATGTTTATTTCAACTCTGCAAAAACAACAAGCTTAGAAGTTTTGCACAGTACTTTATACTTTATAAAACTGAGAGTCTGGTTTCGACTGGCTCGATATGTAAAGCATCATGAGATAACTTTTGTTATGATTTGGTGCTACATAAATAAAGTGTGATTGATTGATTGAATGTATGGATGAATCAATGTTTGTGAGCTGCAATTACTCAATTAAACAACCACCTCTCAACTAATAAATCCACTGCAAACTATTTTGAAAATCAACTAATTGCTTTGTACAATATTTACGACAAAAACTTCTGAATCCCCCTGTTTAAATATGAATATTTCTTGGGTTTTTTTCCCCTTCTATGATGGTAACGTGATACCGATGAATGGATTAATCAAGAAAACAATCATTAATTGCTAAATATTGCCTACTTTTGTGTTATTTTGTTACAATTCTTCTATTTTTTTGCTGTTTTATGTAATGCATTCAGAGCTTCTATTGTATGAGATGATGCAATACCAATACATCTGAAAAAAAATTACAACATTTCCCACTGATACGAGACCAGCAACTCCTCTTCAAAAACCATGGCAACCATCCATCTCTTGTAAATAAAAACAGCATGGTATTTGTGATAAGAACCAATAAAGATCTAAAAAGTCAACATGTTCTCTGCTTACCTTTGTTGTTGTAGACATCTAGGTAGTTGGGTGCTGAGAAGATGGTGATAAGTGATGGGAAGCCAGTGGTCTGACTCTTTCTGTACATGCGATATCTGGTTGAACATAAAAATTGAGAGTAAGCATTAGTAATTGTTGTAACATATGAGCCATGGATTGCTCACCGACACCTAACCCTTGGGATATGACTAGAATTAGCAGTGTTTCTTGCTTCTTGTTTTTACTGTGGGTGTGCTTTTGTTGTAAACGAATGCGGGGGGGGCAAACTATGCATATCCTTGGGAGACTAAATCCCAGTGTTACAGGTGAAGCGAAGTATACCCTTAGGTAGTTTTCACTCTGAATGAACTCCTCATCACTGGCTTGTTTTTACGAATTCCCGCTGAAGATCCGTGCTCTGTTTACTGGTTGTATCACTGAAAATGAACATATCTGTCTATAAGTCATGACTATTTTTGCTGCATCACGCCTCAGAGGAACCATTCAGGGATTTAAAAAACAAAAAAACAAACAGAAAACATATGAGGGGCTGAATAATATGATTGAATATGTTGTCAGGAGTCGACTTGGGATGACGGCCTCATCGGGGACATGGCGAGGTGTCCCATGTGACTACACAGTGGGAATACATTGGTAAACAACTGTGTCTTGTGCTTCCCACCACTTCAACCATGCTTAGAGGGAGATCAGCTCGGCATCGGCTCATCCACCCACCTGCCCGTTTTATAAAGCAAACTCTTCAAAGAGGCTTTCCATCGTCTCCGTTACAAATTCAGTTCAATGTTACCTCTTGGTGAGCACCGTTTCTTACTAAGAAGTACAGAAATACAGAAAAAGATAACTTAGGTGTTGTTATTGTTTCACTGTAGTACCTATAAGTGTCGTAGCAAGTAAAATGAGCCGAATTATTGATGGGGATCCAGATGTTTACATCACATCTGGCCAACCTGCTCTTCAAGTCTGAGTCATTGTCATTTCTTGGATTAACACGACTTCTCTCAAAGTTCAAACGGCACCAAACCTGTTCTCTAGACAGGCACAAACAAACCCGCAGAGCACCAGGGAGGCTTTTCATTTAACACCCTGGTCTGAATCACTCTGCTGTGTGACAGTGTGATGGAAAAAAAAAAACAAAAAAAAACAAGAAGACAAAATGCCACAACACTCACCCAGCATCCTGCGCTTCATGGGCCCGGATGATAGATAATAAGTTATTGTGTTGTAGAAAGTCACAGACTGCAGGGTAGCTGTTGAATAAAGAGAAAAGCATTTGGTTTACTCATACATCAAGAAAAATCCCGGTAAGATCAAGAAGAACAATCAATATAAATAACTAAATAAGTCATGGGTGTTATTGATTTTGCCGAGAGAAACAAGCAAATATAAAACCTTCTGTTCAAGCTAAATTTGGTCTAAAAGCAACCGGAGGAAAAAAAGTATTGTCGGCTTGATGAAAGGTTTCAGACAATATGTGACTTCTACACTAAAAAGGCCATTTAAGGATACAGCAACCTGTATTTTACTTTACTTTCACGCCTTAAGAGAAGTAGATATGTTCCTTCCCAAATGGTGGATTTTATTTTAGAATGAAACTCAAAAAAATGATTCATAGCAGACTGTTTCTCCAGAGAGAAAAAAGCAATAGCTGGAGTATTGGAGCATGCTTATGCTCACGATGGTCTATTCAGTCTGAGACCAAGACGTACTGCCAACTATCAAACTACAGCAAGGTTTCAGAATTTTCCATTCTACATTCATCCCCCTGCACAGACATTCACTGGAAATTTCCTTTGTAGAAAATAAAGAGAAAGAGTAATGGCAAATAGCATTAAAAGAAAGCACAGTTTAATGCTTTAAAAAGAATAACTACAATACTTTCAAGAGGAAAACACGACAAAAATGCCTAGCGGGTTCATGGGATGTGAGTGACGGCTCATAATGACTGAGTGACATTGCTGCATTACATCTCAAACACTTTAGGAATGTGGGAGGATGTTGCAGCAGTAATAGAGGCTAAAATCAAGGCTTGTTTTCTGTTTTTGTAATGTAGATTTATTTTTCGCAGTGTCAAAAGTTTCATGCAGTTAAGCTTAATGGGACTAGACAGAAGAAAGTTACAATAATTAAAGCTAAAACTGTCTCACAAACTAAGGATGTAGACTTATCTTGTAAACTACAAGAAAAATATCGATACTCTTTGTTCTTTTTGCAGCAACGCAGAGGAAACAAGATGTCATTTATTTTGGGATTGCACCCACTTGCATGTATTTTGGATTTAAATAATTTCATAATCACCAAAACTGACCCTTTATGTAAATTGAACTTTCAAAATGTTTTATTTGGCCTTGCACAAACTGATAAATCCACAAAAAAAGATATATCATCAACCTTTTAGTAATATTTACCAAATTTCACATTCATTGCACTAAATTTGCACACCAGCATCCTAACATTAGTTTTTAAAGCAATTTTTTACAATTATTTAGGTAATTTGAAGAACATTATGAACTGTAAAGCAACTAAAACAAGGAGACTATGTCAAGTATATAATCTCATAAATTTATATAATTTCTATATTTATACCTCGAGCTTTTTTATTTTATTTTGTTTTATTTTTTATTTTACCTACACTTGTATCTGTATATTGGAAATGTAAAATATTTTGTGAACTGTGACTATATTTTTTTTAAATCCCGCTTTGGTGTAATATTATTATGTATATATGCTGTTCAACTGTTCATTGTTCAATAAAAAAAAAAAAAAAAACTCTAAGGATGTTGTTTTGTGGTTATAGCCAGAGTAAAAAAAAGCCCACAAATATCAAACCTTTACTGAACAAATAGAGACACTGTATATTGTGCATGCTAAAATAGATGTTTGGATGTTGTGTAAGTGCTGTAATTCAAGCTCAAAGACATGCTGTAAGTCAGTGCATAATAAACGACCACATGCTGCTGAAACTACACATTTAGTGCTTCAATTGTACAGTAAAAGTAACTTAAGATTTATTATAGGTCACGCTCCTTGGCAGCATTACTTAAATGTGGTGTAAAATGTCATGGGAGACTAAAATAAAAGTGCAATCTCGGTGCACGTTGACATAAAAACAAATGTGTTGCCGACAACCACAACAGACATCTGCAGTTAAGAGATGTGTAAAGGAGGGAGCAGTTTCTGACAGCGAAATAAAAAATGCAATGAGTTTCTTGTTTTTTCTATATACAGGGGGGAAGAAATTGGGAATAAATGTTTTATTTCTCCCTTGATTTCCTGCAGCAGATGTAGACGTGCGCCATATGGAGCTGTTCAGTAGACAAAATACTTTTTAGCCTGGTTTGTTTTTTCGGCAGTTTGCATTTTGAGTTCAGACCATTCGCCATCTGTGTAACAACAGGGTACAGATACTAATGGATTCAATGGAGTACATGAAAAGTAGTCAGGAATGACTCCATCGTGTGCAATCCGAGCAGCACTTTACATGTTCGGTGTGTTAAAACGAAAGCTTTAAAAAATAAAAAAAAACGTCCCCGATACATCTCTGCAGCCTGAGTGGAAGCTAACATGAGTCATGGCTGCAAACTTATGTGAAACACGTGCAATTTCATGCCTGAATTGTGTTTGTAAAAGTGTTACGAGAATGCCTAGGGTGTCAGGGAGAAATAATTGGTTGCTGCAAGACATAAGCAACAAATGAGCTGACGGTTTTTGGGGAGGGGCGTTGAGGAATGGCTCTCTCTCAGCCAGGCTTAAACTGTCTCATAAATCCTGAATGCCGGTGTGATGCCAATTAGCGACCATCTCCTGGGCAGATGACGTGGGGGGGGTGAGTGGGGGGGGACACAGAAACAAGACTCCAGAGGAATTTCAACCAAATGGAAGGAGGTTAACCAGGATCCTGCTACAACACAGATCAGCTGTTCCAGGTGAAAAAGCCATATATTTAACATTTGTGTTTAGCTTGTCTTCAAAGTGCAGTGTCATGACTCATAAAAAGGAGCAAAATCTGTCTCTTTAGGCGACAACAATAACAGCAGAGCCGGGAAATCATTTGCACACACGGACATTAAAATACTATTAACAATGTAGTTATGAAACACCTGCTATTTAAAAAAGCAAAACAAAAAGAGAAAATGCATATTAAGAGCCTGGAGACATTTCTGACTTCTTCTGCTGCTTTGCCCTAGGTGCTTGAGGGCCAAGTAAGCATCGCTCAGCCCATAATGAGCAGAGGGAGCACTGAACCCGCTTAGACACAGGACCGTGCCTTGTGGTAATGTGCCAGTTCATTACATTTTGTGACAGTGCGAGCTGCCTGCTCCGAGCATTTCCTCTGCTTGTTCAGTTACTCAGCTCAATTTGAGGTAATGTGGGTTACATAAATACTGAAGAGGAGTCTTAGGGGCCACTCTGAAGCACGCCATGTTCTAACAACGGCTGGTCTCCCACTCAGCTGGAGAACCAAGAAAATCAAGCCGTGAGAAATGGATATTTGGCAGCGGCGCCTCGCGATTTATCAGCTCTGTGACAGGAGGGATTTTCTTTCTTTTTTTTTTTTTTTCCTCAAAGCATTTGTTGATTATCAGGACTTTGTCTGTACCTGTCTGCGCATCCAAATACTCAAACTGTGGAGATCAGGAAAGTCTGGAGAATGTTTATTGCAGCTGAGGTCAGAAGTTTATGTAAGACGTGGTTAAACGCAGTCAAACTCAGTAGTTAGCAATTAGCATGACTACTTTATTTGGATGATGGGATGTTTCAGAGAGATAGTAATTTTTAATCGAAGCTTCTTCACTGCAAAAATCTAAATATTAACAAGTGTATTTTTGTCATTTCTAGTCAAAATATCTCATCATACTTAAAATAAGACATAATCACCTAAAGAGTAACTTATCAGTGAGATATAAGAAGTTATTTTAGACAATAGATCTTGAAGATCTTCAACAAATTTTACAAGACAATTTTCACTTGGTCCACTGGCAGATTCTTTTTTTTGCTTAACCCATAAAGACCCAAACATCCACCATTAACCAAAATCATCTACTGATCTAAAATGTTTAATACCTGTTGATCCCTTAATCCTATCCTATAAAGCTATAATTGGCGTAAAATTAAGTTTGTCATTTTTTTCATGGTCATCAGATATGACCCATTTGGACGTTCAGAGGCTGTATAGTTACCGTGGAAACACCATCATCTTCTACAACATTGATTCACCAGTAAAACCCATGGAGTTGGATCAATGACAGTGGATGGAGACACTTGGATTCATGGTCAGTTATTGATATCGAGGCTGAAAAAGTCATATTTTCTTCAGTTTTCTCTGTTTCTGATTTTAAATTTTTACTTAATTCAATCAAAAAAATCTGACAATAAAACAAGTGAAAATTATCTTGGTAAGATTTCTTGAAATAAGATTTTCAAGATCTATTGTCTAAAAATAAATTCTTATATCTCACTGAAAAGTTACTCTTTAGGTGATTATGTCTTACTTTAAGTGTGATGAGATAGTTTGACTAGAAATGAGAAAAATATACTTGGTAAGATTTGGATTTTTTCCATTGTTTTATCAGAAGTTTACACCCATCAAGGTCCAAATTAATACATTTTTAATACTTACTACTAATACAGTTGTAGCTATAGTGTGGACAGATAAAACTGGACAAAAAAAACGATGATGCAGACACCTGATAAAGTCCCACCCCTTCTGCTGTGCCCCATGAGACCTAACTTCCAAAAACACTCAAAGGGGTGGGACTTCTGCCCTCCATTGGGCCTGATATCCTGCACAGATTTGTCAACACTAAGTGACATGACCCTTCCAGGAAAAAACAAGACATTGACGTTGGCCCAGACGACCGGTTAATTCAACACAACTACTAAGTAAATGAGAAGTTTTAATGTCCCTGTCTCCATTTGAAGCCGTTTTGTGATTAAATTCTATTTCTCATGATACTGCTGCCTATATTTGTCATTTCTGAAACAATGAAATTAATAAAATGCATCCCTTGACTGTATATGGAATGCACAGAGCAGAAAAACGACGGATCTAGAGTAAGCTTTTCATCACATTGTTAAATATAAAATGCTCAGTTTAATATGCAAACTCTGACAATATTTTCACAAATCAATCTAAGTTAATTTCAATGTCAAAGTTGGTTTTTTTTTATTTTTTAGAGAAGATACTCACCTGTAGAAGTAGGAACAGCCTCGCACTGTGTTGTGTGTGAAATGCTCCTGGCTCTTCTCATTCCCAAAATCCTCCAGGGGGTCGGACCACAGCAGATCGCACATTGGTCCGTAGGCTGGGGGCTCTTTGAATCTGTCTAGCTGTGGAGGAAATTTTGAGGACTCTTGTCAGTGTGATGGGCAACTGGAAAACTTGCACGAGGAGTGAGCATTGTACAGAAAACACTCTTCTGAAAGAGTGACGTTAGGTGCTGCCGCTGCGTTCACAGTCATAATTAAATCCTGACTTAAATGCGCTCTCAAAGGAATTTAACTCCTATTCAAAGTAGGACGAAGGGAATATTTTGAAAGTATGGATGATGTGTCAAATAGATCGCTCATCTTTCATTACTCTACCTGGGAGCTTTTTATTGGCAAGACATCAAGAAAAAAACCTCAACGGCAGGCATTCTTTTGGGGCAATGAACATAAATGACTTTGCTTTTCAGCCAAGGAGAGCTGTTTTTCAAACAAAAGCATGTGGATTACTGGATGGGTAGCATGATGGACACTTCAATGGAGTAAATTCTATTATGCATGCCCTCTGATTGCAACCGCAAAATCCATTTGGAATTATTGAATTAGTCTGAAAGCGGGGTCCGACTCTCAACATTTTTAATCAGAGCAAGGACCGGGCCAGCGTTCGCAATTCTCCATATTCAAGTCTTGAAAGCTATTGGAGGCTGATGTGCGAGGATCACCTCATGAATATCAACCAAGGTTGTTATTTTCACAGCGTATCAAGCTAAAACGAATACAGGTTTTTCCTCATTAACTTTAAACAAATGCAGATACACATTGAGCTGACAACGCTACAGTTTCCAATGAGTGAGCTGTATTTTTACAACAAACGACAGCCACCTGCTGTTAAACACACATACAGACAGACTGCAGCTTTATGAAATTATAAAGAAAATGGTCTTGAATCAGACACATACTTTCCTGATGTCGTCAAGATTTGTGATTTCTGGAGACAGTCCTCCGTGTACACACAGGAACTGCTGGTTCATAAGTGCAGCCAGAGGAAGGCAGTCGAAGGCGTCCATACATGCGTCATACACCCTCTCTGAATACTTAATTCTACCTGTCATGGGGGGAAACAGGGCAGGGAGAGACAGCATGCCAAGTTAAACAACACCGCTCTCATACACTGGGGCAGTGTGCAGCTCCGGGACGGAAAGGCTCTATAAAAGGGCCAACTTCCCAAACACATTTTAAAAACAGAACAATTTCACAGGGTTTTTTTCTCCTGTTTTTCTTCCCCCTACTCTGTCTGAGTCCAAATACAACACTTCTTATGTGTAAATGTCAAGAAGGGCAAGAATTTGAGTGAACCATGAGGCCACATGAGTAAGGGTTGAGACTGGAAAGGAGGGATTCAATTAACCCGCAGTTTTATCTTTTGCACAATATCCCACACATACTGAGACGCATTTACATGCACAATTATATTCAACTATTACTCTGAATAGGACAGGTAACATGTACATAGCATAATCCATTTTCATGCAGGATATTCTGATATTATTCTGACTTCATGCATTGGAAAAAAATCTAAATCTTACCAAGTGTATTTTTCTCATTTCTACTCAAAATATCTCATTACACTTAAAATAGGACATAATCACCTTAAGAGTAACCTTTTAGTGAGATATAAGAACTTAATTTTAGACAATACATCTTGAAAATCGTATTTCAAGAAATCTTACCAAGATAATTTTCACTTGTTCCTTTGGCAGATTTTTTTTTTTGTTTAATTCAATTTTGCTTCATTTCTGATATAATAACCTTTAACTTTATTCTGAGCTTTTATGATCATCTACATGATTAAGGAATTAAATATAGGAAAATACCTGATCTATACTTAAAAACTGCAAAATACAGAGGATTATGTTATAACAAATGGTGATAAATCACTCAAGAAAGGGAACTGCTTGAATTAAGCAAAAAAAATCTTGAATTAAGCAAAAAAAAAAATCTGCCATTGGAACAAGTGAAAATTATCTTGTTAATATTTCTTGAACTAAGATTTTCAAGATCTACTGTCTAAAAACAAGTTCTTCTATCTCACTGAAAGGTTACTCTTAAGGTGATTATGTCTTATTTTAAGTGTGATGTGATATTTTGTTTAGAAATAAGAAAAATACACTTGGTCAGATTTGGATTTTTGCAGTGTGAGGTGACTTTGGACATGTATACAGTGTATATACATCTCATTTGTATGTTTAATTACAGGCTCCAATACACAGTCTCTGTTTATCGAGCCAAAGATCTTCTCTAGTGGAAAGAAGAGTCCACATTCTGGTTGGAAGGAGAAGCACATCTACACAATGAAAGAATGTATCAGCAGGTTTCTGCATATGTGCAACTATTGAGAAGTCGAGCTTTCCCAGAAGGTGTTTGAAGGTTCACACAGTCGAACGTCTGCCACTAGAGGAAAACTCTGAAAAGCCCTATTTTTAATCAAGGTATAAATGGTTGAGTGTAAATGAAAATATTAGTAAGATATTAATTTTCCTTAGCCATGTAAAGAGGCTGTTTGTGTTTTCTGGAATAAGGATAAAAAAAAAACTGATTAT
Source organism: Sphaeramia orbicularis (assembly GCF_902148855.1). NCBI lineage: Eukaryota > Metazoa > Chordata > Actinopteri > Kurtiformes > Apogonidae > Sphaeramia > Sphaeramia orbicularis. The sequence goes on from NC_043974.1 coordinate 26,899,977, forward strand.
TTTGTGCATGTAAAAATAGTCAGTATTACACAATTTAACCAATTTTGAAGGAAACACAAGAGTTCAAGCAGGCTATCACATAAAACCATAAGAACTGAGAAACATCGGCTCCCATTTATGCTTAGCCTGCTGTATTTGCTTAGCGTGGGAGTTGGGAAAGTTACATTAAAATAAAAATATATTTGTTCAGTTTAAACCTGTAACTGGCGTACTCTGGTTTGTGTTTCTTCTGTAATGAATCTCACATAATCTCATATTTGTTTTTTGGGATGTGCTCATTATATTTTGTACACAGCAGATCCATTACTTATAACATCTTTGAGTTGGTAAAATTAGCTACAAATAAAAAAAAAAATTTATTTAGAGCTGTATTTCCATTAAATTCTTCATTTTTACCACTTTTTTAACATATCTCTCACCTGATGCAGCTACAAAGCCAGAAAAAGTATCTTGTGTTTTAATAGTGAGTTTTGTTTTTTTTTTCTTTTCTTGTTGTATCTTAATAGAGACTGAGAAATAAATATGTACACTTATTACAACCCTGCAAAAACAACTAATCTAAAGACAGCACTGTATGTGTTGTATCTCATTGTTCTGCTTCGGGCTAAAACGAGACAGAGGAAGACTTGTTTAAGGCTGCTTTTATTTCATCTTTTGTGTAATGTTGTCTTGAATTATGGCTTGTTTTACAGAAGTTGAAACTAAACACTGTGAATTAAATTCTTGATGACTGCCAGTAGTAGTGGTAGAAAAACTACTAAGAACTACTTTTAGTTAATGTATTATTTCCTGCCTGCTTAACCCATAAAGACCCAAACAGCCACCGGTGACACAAACTATCTACTGATCTAAACTAATACCCGCCGATCCACTAATCCTATCAATACATGTAAATAATTGGTGGAAAATACAGTTATTCGTCTTTTCATGGTCATCAGATATGACCCATTAGGACGTTCAGAGGCTCTGTAGTTACCATGGAAACACCGTCATCTTCTACAACATTGATTCAGCAGTAAAACCCATGGAGTTGGATCAATGACAATGGATGGACACACTTGTTTTTACATCAGTTATTGATATCTTTGCTGAAAAAGTCACTTTTTCATTTGTTTTTTTTCTGTTTCTGATATAATAACCTTGGAATTTACACAAAGTTTTCATGAACATCTATATATGTGAATTGAATACAGGAAAATACACGATTTACAACAAAAAATGCCAAATAAAGAGAGGATAATATTTAAAAAAAAAAAAAAAAAAAAATTGGTGATAAATCAGTTAAGAAAGGTAGAAATAGGGAAAAAAATAATTTGGGAACTTCCTCAAAAGTAGCACTAGGTCTTTATGGGTTAAGAAGATCTAGAGAAATCCAATCAAGCTATCCTTTGCCTTGCAGTAAAAGTAAATCTATTGTACTGCAGTGGTAGCAGCATCATGTATATCTTTAATATATATGACTGTTGGCAGTGCATTGAGATGCCGAGATGCATAGCAGTGAAAATATATAACGAACAACTAACTCAATTCTCCCTCACTGCATAGAGCGCCACAGACATCATTTGTATTGGGGGTGGGGGGACAAAGAAGAAAAGCATAAGCATTACTTACATTCCTGCTTAAATGTGAAATACTCTGTTAAATGTCTACATTCATGATTCCCACGCAGCAAAAACAGTGTTTTTGGGTAAAGGATCTTTAAGGCCCACAAGTACAGCACACACTGAAACAAAGAGCATAGGAGAATGGGAACAGTTAGCATTTCATCTTTTTAAGTAAAAGCAGCATAAAACATAACGTCAGACTGTCATTTTCACGGTGTGCCATAATACAAGCAATTCAACTTATAATGAAACATTCATGTGGTACATTTTGCAGCACTTAGAGATGACAGAACTTTAGAGGACAGCCACAGCACACTCCATTAAAATATGTTTTATTAATAGAAATATAATATTTCAGACATGAGATGACAGGGAATATATATAGGGAAGTAAATTTCAACCTGCAGTCCCAGATTAAATACACATACTCTGCCTCATATTAAAAATTGTTCTCTACATAACCCTAAGCTACACTGTGACATTTGCTATCTGGGCTACATTTGAAGTTATTACAAAAGCCTATTACCTCTCCAATATTCACAGCCTGATTTCATCTACACTCAAAGAAAGCTATTAATAAACACCATTTCAGTCGGGTACATGGCGTGCGTCATGCTTGATTAGGCTCTTGTGAGGACAAAAACAAATACACGGACTCACTTCAATACTGAAATACCCTCTGTCAACGTAATCCCCCAGGAAAAGGTAGCGCGTGGATGCTGGTGATCCTCCCACTTCAAACAGTTTCATCAGGTCAAAGAACTGCCCATGGATGTCTCCACACACTGTAATAAGAATAAAAGCACATCAGGGTAACAGCTACTTTCTCACATGAAAATCAGCACTGAAAGCTTCTCGCACACTCTGAGAGGCTCATTTACATATTTCCCCATCACAAAAAAGAACAGAAAAATCTGAAATGTAAAACCACAAAGGATTACATATACAGCTCTGGGAAAAATTAAGAGACCACTAGGTTTAGTACGTGTGAGCTTGAGTAAATTTGTGTTTATTCTAGATTAACATTTCCCCCAAAGTCCAATTAAAAACACGGCATTTATTTGCAGGAACATGTTTTAAAATGTCACATAACGCAAAGAAAACATGTTCAATCCTATTATTTTAACTCAGGAAGAGCCTGGAAATCAGTATTTGGAGGAATCAATCACAGCAAAAATGCATTCCAGAGGTTTTCAATGGGGTTCAGGTCTGGTAATTTGTAGGAATGTCTTTTTCCGGTACACTTTATTGTACACTGGTGATTCTCAGCCTTGACCAGATAGTTTATTGTTAGGTTACTGAATGAGTCAGTTTGTGCAAAAGCGCTTGTGCTAATCATTATAACATCATTGTAAATGAAATACGTTCATGCTCATTGTACAAAATTATGCAAAGAACACACAGTAGGAAGGATACATAGGAAGATATTTTCTAACATTATTTCTAACCACTTTGAACTAAATTCATCAGCTAAAAAAGCCATAACAAAATGTTGGCTACAAGAGGGCCTTTTTATTTCTTTATTTTTTCATTTAAATTTTTATTTAAAACAGTCTCACAATATATTACGCAGGACATCATCGCTACAAAGTACACTGTTCTCTTTTTTTTTTCTTTTTAAAGAAAAAGGGGTGTCAATATTACTCAGAAAGAAAGAAAAAAAGGAATTTTTGACTGTTGCATGAATATCGTCATGTAAATTTCTTTTTACATTTCTTTTTCTTTTAATTTCGTTGTACATATGTATAATGACAATAAAGGCATTCTATTCTATTCTATTCTATTCTATTCTATAAATATAGACTATCCAGCACAATATAAAACAGAGGAGTAATATGTGAAAATCAGTGGTCATCCTACTTTGGGTCTTTTTATTTCTATCAAAGAAAACATTCAACTGATGGCACTCATGACTTTCAACCTGCGGCTCCAGGAGGAGTTGGGAAAAAGGTGCTGGAGAAAATGGACAGACAAATTTTGACAATACTAATAATAATAATAATAATAAAAAAAAAAAAACAGCTGATGTTGTACGCAAATGTTATAATTGACATCCCTAGATTTCACTTTTATGTTCTTGTTTTGTAAAACTAAAATGTTTAGAAATAAAAAGCGTCAAAAAAAAAAAAACAACTGACAGTTCTGACTTTGGACGATTCCAAACAGATCTTTAGTTTAGCTACTGACAACACAGACCGTACAGAAAACAGACAGGTGAAATGTGGTTTTAATGTGCCAGTTTTCTGTCTAAAAACAGGGCTAAGCTAATAGAGCTATAATGTAAACTATCAGCTGTTATTTTGAATAATTGCGAGTTTTAGTTTGACGAAAAAAGCTTGGAGATACCATAATACAAATATGGGTAAACAATGAGCTTCATACTTTATTCAGTGAGTGACAGTCTGTGAATACATTGTGTTGATTCATTGGTGGTTTTGGTACATGACATCCCCCTGCTGATGACAGTTCAGAATATCAACACTACATAGAAACTCTTCAAAACAGTGCCAAATCCAAGTCTGCACCAGTCACTATTCATGGTTGATCTTTAACAGATCAGATTAGATAGAAGATGCGCTCTAACTTTATTGATCCCTTGGGCAGAACCTTCAGAAAATTAAGGATAGCACAAGCAACCCTGAGCCTTACAACAGATTAAATATTAAAAATCATATTCCACTATCATCAATTATGTCATAATCCTACTCCTTCCCTACTTCTACACATTCTGTTGCAGTGAACTAAAGTTGGTGAATATGGAAAGGAATTACAAGAACTGGATTCAGTGTGCATTTTCATACTTGGCTCTTCCACCACATCCTCTTCGAACACACCTCATTCTGCCAAATACACTAAAAGTTCAAGGGCGGAAATGACTGGAAAGCTTTCAGTTGGATCACTTTCTAAACACGCTCCAATAAGTTACGCTTTTTACAGTAATTACAAATAGCTGACATGACACCTGAGTGTAATCTCATGTCATAAGGCCTTAATTAAAGTCAGATTCGGTGCAGCTGCTAATGACATGTTTGGCATTTGGGAAACTGAAGATCTCCCAGGAGTGTCCTGGTCCAAGTCCATCTACAGAAGAAACATGGAGCTGGCAAAATAAAAAAATAAATACATAAATCACTCAAAGTGGATTGGTTTCCAATCACCCTGCGTGACCCTTCCTTTCCCTGGAGATTCACAAAGAGCAAAGGCCATCGAGTTAACTGCTTAGCTGCCTTTAACAACTCACAGGGTGCATGAGAGACTGCCTGACTAAAGAGCTTCTGGTCAATTTTAACAATTGTCTATAGGTTGGCTCAAGAGGGCGCATTGCCAGAAAATCATTACTTCTAACTGGAGAGAGTCACCACCTTTAGAAAATGGAAAAAGTGAGCTTGGAGGTATATAAAAATAACACATGATTATTGAAGACATATTGCATTAAGGTCAGAGGTGTAAACTCATTTTAGGTCAGGGGCCACATTCAGCTCAATATGATCTGAAGTGGGCCGAACTAATAAAATAATAACAGTGAAAAAAGTCCAATTACATTATGAAACTGTTTACATCTACAAAGTTTCCTTAAAAATGTGAATAACATGAACAACCTGAAATAACTACAGTTTTCATATGCTTATTATGATGCATATGCATATGTTGTTTTTAGCTATTTACAGTCTGTATTTCTTTATTATTTATTGTTGCTGTGGTTGTGACTGTTTCTGTGGAGTGGTGACCATATTTTGAATTTCCCCTTGGGGATTAGTAAAGTAAAGTAAATCTATCATTCTGTCTGTCTGTCTTATCATTTACACAACTTATAGATCACAGTGGATCCAAAAATACACACATTTAGTAACAGGCAGAATACTGTTAAAATTACACTTACTTCTCTTAAGACATTTCAGTTTGTTAATATTTTTTGCAAGTTATTTACCTTTTTTATGAAAGGATAGTTTGCTAATGTCAATATTTTCATGGAAATTTACTTTTTTTGCACTAAAACAAAGAGAAAAAATTGTAGTTGTCATTGTTTATAGGTTATGATGATAGTATTTTACTCATCATCAGGTCATATTGGTGTGTATGTGACCACTAAACTAAAATGAGTTGAACACCATCGATTCTTCATATCTTCAGTGTAATTTTTGCACTTCTCAAATTCACGCCAGGGGTCAGATTAGACCAACTGGCGGGCATGTTTTGGACCACGGAACACATGTTTGACACCTGTGAATTAAGTGGTTAGGTATCAGTAAACATCAAGTTAGCTCAAAACAGCAATTAACACAAACAGTGTTTTTCCATATCTGGCGTTAAGCATCTCCAGTTCAATAAACAAGTTTGAGAATTCACATTTGTTGCCCGAGAGCTGCAATAAACAAAGATGGCCATCAGCAATATTAAATGTGAACACTATCAGAATGACAGCAGTGACAAGCGTGGCATGTCAAAGAGCTCCGATTCATCACTTCTGCAAGCAATCAGCTAATTAAGTAAATAACAACGGAGCTATTAGAGCCAAATCTGATGTGAAAAGGACATGAGCTTTCGTTTTCCTGTGACGATGTTTGTCGCTTTATGAACTGTATCTAGCAGCGAGAAGCACAATAAGAGCCGGCGAAACAGTCTTTGAGAGAGATACCCAATTAGCGGGAGGTGGAGGACAGCGCTGGAGAGCAATTATCTCAAGTTACGAGCCTCGTGAGACAGCTCAGAGAATCTGCTCTGCTTGCCTGTATCATAAACCTCTGCTTTACCATTTGTCTTTTATTAAACCCACACCGTGTGACTTTAAATCCACAGCAGGGACCGGCTTCAAAAAGGAGCCTTGTTTTTTGTGTCAGATTTCTAAGGATGTCTTTACTCCCTTTCACGTCTCGACGACAACCATGATGCGCTGGTCTACTTTAGATGAGCGCTGAGGTCTCTAATTTAATGAAACCTAAATTATATTGGATTAAACAGGGATAAGTTAAACACAAGCCAAGCTCTAGTTTGTGTTTAGTGACACTGCCATTCATTTAATTCATGGGTAAAAACTGATGATACGACATGACATGACGTAACTCCCAGATCCTCTTCGACTGCACCTTCCCTCATTTATATTTACAACAAATCATCTGCAAATGTTATATCTTTACGCTAAGTTAAATATTTTTCTGTCAGAATTAGATGTTGAGAAGAGACGAAGTTGTTTTTAATGAACTGCTTGTTCAGCCCATTGACTTTAAGATGTGCTTCATTTGTGACTTTTTTTTTTTTGCATGTGTGTTATTGATTAATAGCGACAATAAAGAGAGTGACAGGAAGACAAATGATTTTTAAAAGCTGATATAATATCAGGAAAAAATTAATAACCAATTTTAACAGCTATCACCATCTCCCTGAAAAAAAATTCAACAAATGTAAAATTTTTTTCCTTGTTAAGGAGCAGGATAACTTTAACTGAATGCCTAAGTTAAAGTATAAATGAAAAAAAAAGTATTTCTGGACATAACATTAAACATTTAAGGGATTCATCTTTTTATAGATATTTTCTATCAGAAAATTGGTATTTTATTCTGTGATTTTGTTTTTTTATTCTTCTGTATGATACTGGTTTTAATTGTACAGCTGTTTTATGTTTTTAATCTATTCTTGTACTTTATTCTTTTAGTTTAGTCTTTATTTATTCTTCTGTACAGCACTTTTATCCACTGTGGTTGTTTTAAAGTGCTTTACAAAAGAAGTAGAGAGAGAGCTTAATTGTTAATCTTCCTCTGTAAGTTCCTTTGGAAAAAAGTGTAAATGTAAACGTACATGCAAGACGCAGCAATTCCAGTTGAGAAGCCTAATATTAGCTATAAATAATTGTCTGAGCCAAATCTGCTTTATTATCATATATCTTTAACATAAAGTAGGCATACAGAAACTGCAGACCCTCAACCCTTAGATAAGATCAAAAAATTATTCTATGTTGACAATACAATCAAAGAAACATATAAGTTATAATTTCCTGGAGGAGGTGGGTTCATTGTCAGTGATGTTGACATTGATGTGATTTCAGTGTCAGTTGTATCATCAGGCTGAGTCTGACCTGTCACCCACCACATATGGTCTGTTGAAATGAAGTGAAGAAAAATGTATAACAATTAACAAAAAATTGTAGGTAAGTATCCTAGAAGAATATCTGGATTTGGTTTCAGACAAGATTTTTTAGATTTAGATTTTACTATTCGGACAAATGTATGGAATAGCCTATGATGTATAAAATTTGTGGTGTAATTTTCAATTCCAGATGGTGCCTTAACATTACACTACATATATACAGACAGACTGGACTGTAATAAAATATGCATTAATTCAGCTATTTTTTTATCAATCAGTTTACTGATCCAGAATGTACCTCGCCTTTGGCTGAGAGGTCCAGAAAAATAAATAAATGAATAGTTTATTTAGGATATACATATTATTATGATAAGGCTGGATGTTATGTCCCATAGGTAAAATTATGATAAAACCTACACATAATATGTAACTATTTGACCTATTCATCGGCCACAGAAGGGCTGCTGTTGGAAATACTAACAAGCAAAACTTGCATTAAGTAACTTTACAAGATGTCTTTATTTTACAGCTACCATTGCTGATTATTTGTCCAAGATATCGCATACATACAAACACTGCCTCCACATTCAGCAGCACCTGTTACTGCTTTACCTTCACTTCCTTTGCATCCATCTGTTTCACTAACAGAGGAGCCACATGGTGGTTGGGGATGGGAAACCCAGACAGAAAATGCTTCATACATTAAATTTATGCAGAATATTAATAACTTGCGTTATTTTGCACAGTCTGAATCGCTCCTGCACTTTGTATTACCTTTTAACATGTTTTAATATATTTTTATATCTTTGCACACTTTAATTGCCCTGTGTATATTTATATATACATTTATAATATTTTTTATCTTCCTCTGCGCCAAAAAGTATTAAGCCCTAATTTCATTGCATTTTATACTGTGTATGATTGTGCAATGACAACAACTTATCTATCTATCTATCTATCTATCTATCTATCTATCTATCTATCTATCTATCTATCTATCTATCTTAAAATATAGATAAGAAAACAAAAAAGCAGCACTTGCAAGACTGTCAAACATTGCTTGTAAGAAAAACAGGTTTCTACAAAACGTTGACACTAGTGGGCAATGATGTGCCAACATAATTACAATGATTACATCATCATCATCATCATCATCATCATCATCATACATTAACTCAAACTATGGGCCAACTCAGCTGTTGCATTAAGAGTTACATTACCGGGGTTAAATATTACTACATGTGCATTCATTTAGAAAAAGACAACATAACCAGGACATCCTAGTGGTTTGCCTGGTTTCATTCAGAGGGCTGGTTATTGCTATGGAAACATCACAATGGCAGCCAGTCCTTTTAACAATGCCATCTTGTATCACTGAGAAACAAAATGAAAAAGCCTAAGCTGCAGCTGACCTGATAAAGAACCTCTAAGTGCATCACCAATGGCAACAATGCAATGCATCCTGTGTGGATGGACGCATCTCCTCTGTAAAGCCTTTTGCTCTACACAGCATCCGCATTTAACTGTGGTTCGGAGTGCAGTACCTTCAAAACGATGACCACCGAGGGGACAGTTTTTGTGAAAATGTAGTGCATGTAGCTTGCCATTAATATTTTGGGGCTGCACAGAAATCACAAAACCTGCAGTCTGCTCTGGGATGTTAACAGTATTTTCATGTTCTTAGTAGTCAGCGCAGCAGGAGGGAGTCCAGAGAGGGAGTAGGAGGCTCGATTCCACCTGAAACACATGTCAAACATGCTGTGTGTGGGAGGACTGCTCCTTCAGCTGACCTTTTGGAAAGCTGTCACTTGCTCAAGAAAACTGTGGGGTGATACAGTGACGGGGAGAGTTTAATCAACGGTCCAAAAGACTTCAAGTAATGGTCACTGTGAACTGCAGTCACCTCGCCTGTCTCAGACGAAGCCGGTCGATGCAAATCAAAGAGAAACGCCACAACGTATCCCTCCTCCCTCTTAAGCGATCTGCTTCATCACAGCAAACACACAATCCACCCATCACTGTGCTCCACTACACCTACAGACGTGCTTCGCCTCCCTCCCTCTTGTCACAAAACACACAAGAACGAGGTGAGAACCAAAGCCACATAAGAAGAGAAGGTGGGAGTACATTATCTGGAGTGAGAAACAATTCGTTCTGGCCATCTCCTGCCTGTGCGCTAAAGTGATCTCCCCGAGTAGCAGCATATCAGCGGGCAGCAGCTATTGAGTGGGTTGTGGGCATTACACAACCTGGCTTCAGAACCTACACAGGCCACTCCAAAGGCCGGGCTCATTGAGCGGGAGAAATCCACAGTGAGGTGGACTGTGCCAGATCAGGTTTTGATTGAGAATGGATCATAATACAGCTAGTTTTTTTTTTTTTTTCATGATTATGTTTCTGCCTGTAGACCTGCATTTATGCAAAGGAGAATGCAATCACTTATGGCCAACCGTATAAATTAGAAAAGAGCCATTATTGATGATGCAACGGGAAAGTCGCGAACCTGATGTCCTTGAAACATAGATGTTTTTTTTATTTTTCTCTTAGATGTAGAGCTGTGCATTAAGGCAAGCAGTCAATGGGGTTATTTAAAAACACAGAATCACTATGAGAACCATGGAATAAACATTAGACTGGAGATACACAAGACAAAATATACACAATATATCATCATAAAATGTAAGCTCTATTATTTATTTGGTTATGTCATAAGTAGAAACCACATGTTTTCAGTAGTAATCAGTAATCCTGGTTAAGTTTTTCTTAGTAGTGGCTCTACTTCATGTTGCAAGATTGAAAAAAAACAAAAAACAAAAAAGGCTAGTCTTTTCCACAACAAAACGCGTCTGATCATCTATATTTAGTCTTTTGATCTGGATGAAGAAGAAAAAGCTGCAGAAAGAAGATGTGGATTTTCTAATTCTGGTGTTTTTCACCCTGGTTTTGGCTAATACAGCTTTTACTGGGATGTACAAACTGTCTGCATCAACATAACCTTGTATCAGACTACTCAGCGTTTTTTTTCCCGTAGTTTGAAGAAATCGCATGTGTTTTCAGACAGGTAGGTGGTCTACATACGTGACTGACAGGTGCTCAGATTCTGTTAAATAGCTAGACATGAAACAACGTCAGGTCCGTCTGTATTTATAATTAGTCTTCTAGTTTGAACAAAGAGGAAAAAGCTGCAGAAGAAAGGTGTGTACTTCCACATTCTGCTGCTTCGACTCCTGCAGCTTTAATTCTCTGACTCTGACCAAAACTATAAAATATGGAATAATCTGTCAACTCTTCTTATGGAACTTCTTCAAATTCTGTTTAAAAAAGCTGTGAAAACTCTGCTCCTGAGTGATTGTAATTTTCCACATGGGATACATTTCTAAGCTTGGTATATTGTAGAATTTTATTTGTAGAAAATGTAGTTTCGTGCAGCTTGCGTTTTTTTTTTTTCTTCTATATTTTTAATTGCAGTTGTAAATAATCTTTGAAATCTGGAGGTTGCCACTTGTGAAGCCCCTTGAAGGTTTTTGGTAACCATCCATCACAATTTTTAACCAACATGCATTTATGTGTATGTTTTTTGTGGCTTCTTTTGTAACATGAATGCGGTTTATCCTTACGGAATATTCAGTTAAATGCCCGGCTGAAAGCCTGCATGAAGCCTTTAATTAAGAAAAACAAATATAATCATACTCTAATTTTCTATACATTATTTATTCAATGGGTTTAGAAAAACTATGCCACTATCTGGATAAAACATGATGTATTAGTTTGGTCTTATCGCACAGCGCTGTCTTGGTTTCTAACATATCTGCCATTCCTCTACTTGATAAATATTGGTCGACATGAACGCTGGTGCTGTGTGTACCGCATTAAGCAAACCTCGCTGATTTATCAGTCCATATGCAGCTTGGGTTTTTTTTTTCCCCCTCATTGCAAGCCTGTTGCATAAGAACCTGCTCAAAGGGTCTGATGGCCTTGAAACGCTGCACAGAGCAAACACGTTCATATTAAACATGTATCTGTCATCCACATCAAGGACTTGCTAAACCCTCTGTAAGGTGGAGACAGGAAATTCCACAGCTGAGGACTTTACACATCCTTACTAAGAGAGCAAAACAAGTTAAAAGAAAATACCTGGAATGACCTCATACTAGCAGCAGCTAAGGTAGTAGTACATTCACGTAACATTCAAGCCTGCACAGACTACTACTTATTTAAAATGGGCTGAAAGTGAGATGTAATTCAGCATATTTTTTGCCACAAACAGATCAGCACAGGTGGAGGATTGGTGTGAAAGCTCGCCGTTGCCTGGTGATGTAGCTGCACAAACTCTATTGATGGGTGACTTGTGTGAAGGCCATGGGAGCAGCTTGTACTCAGCGGCCTAAGCCAGCGACGCTCCACACGCACCCCTCCCTCCATGAAAACCCCACCTGCCATCTGGCTCAACCAGGAAGTGACTACGCGAGTGTGAGAAGCAGAGACGCAGAAAGACACAGAGAGAGATAGCTGACATGTCATGGCGCTTTGCATCTATGATAAATATTTACATACTAATTTGATGACCATGTGTTATGTTGAAACTGGAGCGTGTAAAACGGTAGCGGAAAAGAAAAGGGACGGAGGGAGGGAGGAACGGAGCCGGAGCCGGAGCATGACACAGAAAGATAAAACATGGCAGACAGAGAGAGGGAAGAGGCTGAGAGAAACAAAGAGGTGTTTATAAAAAAAGGTTTGCGAGCGTGCATGAGAGGGAAACACAGCAGAAGCACGAGCACGCGCCTGGGAGAAATCCTGGTTGAAAAAAAGGCCTCGTGAGTGGGAGAGGGGTTGAGACAGGGGTGTTGAGTGGGAGGGAACTCACAAATCCAGCTCCTCAGGATCTTATGCTCGCGCACAGAACACAACCGCTCTGTTGTTTCTATGTTACAAAGCAAAAAGAAGGAAGATTTGCCGGTCAATCCAAAGATGCGGTCGCGGATTTTCTCAGAATGTAAATGATCTGACCACGGCGGAAGAGCCGGGGTCGGGGGTTCAGGCCCGCACAAGAAAGCAGACTGTAATCATAGAAGTGTTTGTTTGAGTCAGATGTGGGAATTGAGTGGAAGGATGGAAGTGTTGTGGAGTTTCAGGCCATGTTCACACCCAGAATTAAGATGCGACTTGGGTGATGTGATCGCAAGTGACGGCTCGAAATGCAGATATGAATCACCCATCAGTTAATTACTCAGAATAGTAAAGCATAATTGATATCTGTTTTAAACCATAAAGACCCCGTGCTAGTTTTGTGGCAGTTCCCAAATGAATTTTTCTCTCTATTTAACCTTTCTTACGCGATCTATCACCATTTATTAGAATATTATCCTCTATATTTTGCATTTTTCACTGTATTTTCCAATATTTAATTTAGATGTTCATGAAAATTCAAAGTACCTTCAAAAGTTAAAAAAGAGAAAACTGAAGAAAAAGTGACTTTTTCCGCAAAATATATCATTAACTGAATATAAACCCAGTGTGTCCATCCACCATCACTGATCCAACTCCATGGGTTTTACTGGTGAATCAATGTTGTAGAAGATGACGGTGTTTCCACGGTAACTACGGAGCCTCTGAACATCCAAATGGGTCACATGTGATGACCATGAAAAGATGATAAACTGTATTTTACACCAATTGTTTACATGTACTGATAGGATTAGTGGATCAACAGGGATTAGACGATTGAATTTTTCTCTCTATTTAACCTTTCTTAAGTGATATATCACCATTTATTAGAATATTATCCTATGTATTTTGCATGTTTCACTGTATTTTCCTATATTCAGTTTCCTATATTTAATTTAGATGTTCATGACAATTCAAAGAAAATTCAAAGGTTATATAGTAAAACAGAGAAAACTGAACAAAAAGTGACTTTTTCCGCAAAATATATCATAAACTTAACATAAACCAAGTGTCTCCATCCACTGTCATTGATCCAACTCCATGGGTTTTACTAGTGAATCAATGTTGTAGAAGATGAAGGCGTTTCCACGGTAACTATGGAGCATCTGAACATCCAAATGGGTCATATCTGATGACCATGAAAAGATGAATAACTGTATTTTACTCAAATTATTTACACGTGCTGATAGGATTAGTGGATCAACAGGTATTAAACGTTTTAGATCAGTAGATGCTTTCGGTCTTCATGGGTTCAGAGCTGACTGGTATTTGAGTTTAAAAAACTAAATGGTGTTATTGTGTTGTTTTTACTAGTATTATTATTCTGGTTTGGGTCGAAGGCATATGTTAATGATGACGCCAAACTAATCAACTGATCGACTTAAACTTGCTTCACTATTTGACCTCAAAAGTAATTAACACAATCCATCCTACGGATAAAGCATTGAGCAGCGTTTCAGGTCTGATCATTCATTCAGACTACAGTCAGTCAATGTTCAGGGTCAATGTTTTTTTCTCTTAAATCAAATATAGTTGTTTTAGTTTAGTTTGTTTTGTTTTTTTTTTTTTTTTTACTTCTAACAGTTTGACTTTAAAATTAAGCTTTAGATTATTTAGCAATGAGACCTGATACTGCATTTGTTCACATGTTGTTTGATGATGAATGAAAAATAAAACATCCAAGCACATTTTTTCATTTATTGTAATATTTTTCTATATTTTATATCAGTTTACAGTTAAGTGCAAAACTATTAGGCCACTAATATGACTGAGAAAATAATGTGGAAAAACAGACCCAATTATCCGCTACTTTTTTTAATTTACTGAACTAATGTGTTGTTTCTTCTTGTTTGATCATGAGAACACAGGTGACACTAAATAGCAATTAAATTTCTGTTATGATTTTTAATGCTCCACAATACTGTATTTTTGTGTCATCTTAGGCCCTGTCCCAACTATCACAGATATTTTTCTAAACAGCTATTTATTACTTTTTTTTGCACATCATTTGTTTTACAAAACTACCATTTAAACAAGACAGAAATAACTGAAATAGTTTTTTTTTTAAAAATCAGTTTAAAGGAAAATATAAGATACAATTTTTTACTATACACTACCGGTCAAAAGTTTTAGAACACTCCAGTTTTTCCAGTTTTGTATTGAAATTCAAGCAATTCAAGTCCAATGAACAGCTTGAAATGGTACAAAGGTAAGCGGTGAACTGCCAGAGGTAAAAAAAAAAAAAAAAAAAAAAGGTAATAATAATGTACATTTCAGAATTATACAAAAAGGCGAACAGGAAATGGGTTAACAACCTAAAGCAGTTCTGCAGCAATGGAGGTCGATCAAGCCTCGAAAGTTGGTGCTACCAATTCCTACAGGTGTCCCAACATTTCTGAATTACTTACAACCCCCTCTGTCTGCATAAAAGTAGTGTTGGAACACACTTTGGTACCATACCTTTGTGAGCTATATTTGAACAGTATTGTACTGCAGAAAGTAGTGTGTTACTATAAAAATGGAAAAGATGAAAAGGCAATTAACGATAGAAGAGAGACAGACCATCATAACGCTTAAAAATATAGGTTTTTCCTACAGAGAAATTGCCAAGAAAGTCAAGGTGTCAGTAAGTCCAGTTTCCTTCACCATTCAAAGGCACTCAGAAACTGGGGGAAATGCTGACAGGAAGAGGCCTGGCAGACCCAAAGCCACAACAGAATCAGAAGACAAGTTTATGACAGTCAACAGCTGGAGTGATAGGAGACTCACAGGACAACAGCTTCAAGCACAGCTCAGTAACGGTCAGAGTCAGCAAGTCTCACTTTCAACTGTGAACAGAAGACTTCCAGTTGTTCATTGGACTTGAACTGTTTAAATTTCAATACAAAACTGGAAAAATTGGGGTGTTCTAAAACTTTTGACCGGTAGTGTACATAAGGAGGAGGAAAGGCAATTTAATCCAGGATGGTAATGTCAGTGTTTAAAAGAAATTTTGCTGTTTTGTTTTCTGCCGTTCTGTTCTTTATTTAAACAGAATCATTTGACTTGGAAGAGGGTAGAAACATATAAGTTTATACTTCTGCCTACTGTGTTTTCAAGCATGGTGAGAAAAGAAAATGTACATGTACTATGTAAGAACTGTGAATGTTTAACTCTATCTATCTATCTATCTATCTATCTATCTATCTATCTATCTATCTATCTATCTATCTATCTATCTATCTATCTATCTATCTATCTATCTATCTTTTAACCTGCATACTAATCCACAAGTCATCCTGAAGACATATTTTACTGTGTGTTTGGGTTCTTCTTTCCAAAGCTTCTCCAGAACCAAGACTATATATAAAGACTAAAACTACATTTACCCATCAGGCCTTGCAGTTCATAGTGACTGCTCTTAATAGATATCATGACAAACAGCAATAAACATATAACAACTTCAGTGTTAGTTATGGACCCTATTGTTTGAGCTGTCATTATTATTTCCCCTCCACCTTAAAAAGGACATTTTGGTCCAAATCTAGACTTCTTTTTCTAATTTTTCTTTGGTGTTTATTAAGATTTCTTCCTTCACCCTTCCCAAATGGGGAAAAAAAACAACAAATGTTTCAAAGCAGAAAATGCATTCAATTTGTATATTGTTAAAAAACCTGAATAGTTATAAATAAGAATATGGCATTTGCATTGAATTGAGATTTTACACTTGTGTTTAACATCAGTCAGTACATTTTCGGGTCTGGTGCTGTTTATCTTGTATTTCATTGAGTTTTTCAGTTATTTATGTGAGGAATACTTTCGGACAGCTTGTAAATATTATGTGCTGCAAACACGGCATTTCATTGATTTTTGGAGGTTGGAGAAGATGTTGGCAAGGAGTGCTGGATGGGATATTGATAATATTGATATACAAATAAAGCCCCATATTTGTTGGTAAAGTAAAGGTGTAATACAATAAATAAAACAGCAACTTCCACCAAATTTTCCCCCCAAATAAAATATTATTAGATCATTTATCAGCAAAATAAACTATTACAGCAAACTGAATCATACCAACATAAAAATGCAAAGTGTAAAACAACCAAGAATCTATGTTTGAAATGTACAAATAACACAAACTGGTGCTGGTTTACTGTTAAAAATATAACATAGCATATCATACATTTTCATTTCTCTTAAGGGTATTAACTTTTTCAGCCACATCACCCAATCCTACAACAGCAGGAACACTATGAAAATCCCTCCTATTATTGAAGTTGTAGTAACCAGTGTATTTTTTGATTTGCTGCCCTCTGTTTGGATATCCTGGGCAGTTGATATGTGAACATGCTCTATGAGCCGAGTGTTTGCTGCCCACATACCACATGAAGGTCGGACAGACTGGAAAAAACATTGTGATAAGATTGCAACATGAAAAAAGACAGCTGAGGTTGCCAACAACACTAAGACAGTTTGATCTTTTAACATCCCGTTTGACGCCAAATTAATTCTACTTCACCTGTATCCAAAGAACTGAAATTGAAACTCTAACAATGGAAATTCATTGACTTTGCAATATTACAGGCCAAAAGAATGATAGTTCAATGTTGGAAAAAGTCAGATCCACCTACAGTTAGTGCTAGGTTTAATGCTATGACACAATGTACGGCTCTGGAGAAAAAAACATATAGTCTTCAAAATAAAGTATAAGTATATGAAAGTATCTGGAAACCCTTTGTACAGTTTATTAAAACAGATACTGGACAAATCTGACAGGAAATGTAGGACAAAATACTGTAGGCAACATTGTATTGTATTATGGTATTATGATTTTTGCTCTGTGGTGTTTGAATGTGAATGACACCTGAAAGTTTTTTTCCTAAGATGTACAATAAAATATAAAAGTTAAGGTATCACATTTGTTTGTATTTGAATATCCATAATATGTTTTGTTTATTCCATGGCACATTTATTTGTACATTTATTTTCTTTTACACTAGTCGCTTTTTCATAGGACATATTCGCAAAACTTTACCGATATTTACTAAATGTCCAAAAAACAGAACTGTGTAATATCGGTTTTTCCATTAAATCACAAATGCGATGACTTGTTTATTTCTTATCGCGAGATGACACGAGAAGTCATTCCATAAACATGGCGACAAACATAAATATCATGTTGATTTACAGATATATTCATTCTTATTATATATTACCTCTCTATCCCGTACTAAATTAAAAAATGATTAGTCTTCCTGGTGTGTCCACACATACCGTGCCATGTTTCTTTTAAAACTATTTTTCTTCGCTTATTGTAACGTCCATCAACACCTGTTTTCTTTTTATTCACGTGACACTAGTTGTGGAAAAACATCTTTCCATTGCAGTTTTGCGCGATATACCAATTGCGCTATGTTCGAAAAACCACCTCTTGCCAGTTCAAAAACTTTGAATCGAAAAATGAGGGTTTTGGCAAAATTGTTGTTTTTCCATTAGGTACATTTTTATGCGCAAGTTACATACCCAATTCGAGGCTCAATGGAAAAGCGGCTACTGAGAGTAAGAGAGTGAAATGATGTTCTGTTCTGTTCATGTGAAGGGGTGGGTTGGGGGTACAGGCTATGTATTCTATTTCAAAACAACATTGTACAAATGAATATTGAATGTTTAATATGTACACCAAAGTTCAATAAAGATATTGTTTAAAAAAAAAAAAAAAAAAAAAAAAAAAAACACACAAGAGACAGCATGTGGGAGCTTTTTCTAATTTTTTGCAGGTAAGGCCTTTTTTCAGACCATTATTGGTATAATTTGACATCTGTTCCGTGTTAAGGTGCACCAGAGGCGAACAATGATGATGTTCATCCACAACAGTATTGGGTGATGGTAGATCTTTGCTGGTGGCTTTTTACAACACAATTACATTTTTATGACTTCCCATTTGAAACAATGGCCTACCTACCCATAGTTCCTTAGGTGCACACATTTTTATGGGCTTCAACCAAGCACTAGATCCAATCCAATCCAATGGGGGTGGGATTAAACAAATTATCTTCTTCCCGTTCCTTTTTGAGCATAAATGAATATATTTGAAATATTGTACCTGCATGTATTCTTTTGATTGTATTTGTATTATCAGATACTGTGGTATGCAAGTCATTTGTGTTGTAAATTTTTACTCGCTCGAAATAAATGAATAAATGAATGTATGAATCTCCAATCACTAAGCTCTACCAAAATCACTTAGACATTTTAAGGCCTGAATTTCAGATTACTGGGTTTTAGATGTTATAAAGACCCACAGAAACCCACATTCATGTGTGTGCATGAGACTGTATCATGGACCATGATGAAGCCAACTAATATGTTATGTAAAACCAGAAGTACAAGCATGTTTGCACATTAAACTGAAACTGTCTGTTGTAAAGGTTCACAGACGTATGAGTGCATCGAACACTGGAGTCTTCTTTTTTAAATTTCTGACCATGCTGTGACAACCGTAATGGCTTGAAAACAAAAGTAAAACTTAAATTTGAACACTGGACTCCTGGCTCCTATACCTCTCTTTTACTGCAGAACTTACACGAAATTTTCACAACTTCTGACCTATATGCACTGGGCCCCCTGCAAATGCTGGGCCCCATGAATTTGTCATATTTACTCCCCCTTTACCTCGTCCCAGTTATTACTAATAATATTAATAATAATACCAAATTTAGCCTTTATAAATGGAAATACTGGATGTATTTTTTGGTTTATATTGAAAATGAGATACAAACATCAGTGGTCCTTAAGTCACACTCAGATCTGTCCACTGTGATCTGACCACACTAGGGATGCAAATTATCGATTAATCCATTAATCATTAGTTGGTTGACCTTATCGATCGATTAATGATTAATTGATAAAGCGGCGATTTTCCTGAGAACCTGAATTTCTCTTTCAATATGGTCTATAAGAATAAAAGCTAAATAGTGTTTATATACTTCATGAAAAAGCATGTCATATTCCTTAATGATTGATTTATTGAACCATTGGATACATTCAGTGTTTCCTGTGGAATTCATCTGTTGGTGTGGCGGTCTGTACTGGGTGGGCACACGCGCATACGTTTCGTCGGGGGGGGGGGGGGGGGGGGGTGTTACTCGGCCACACGCCGAGGATGCATGCGTGTTGGATGGTAACTGCGCGCGTGCGTCACTTTCCATCCTACTTATAATACTACGGGGGTACGCGGCAGTGCATTCTGTGCCCCCGCAGAAGTGAATTTTTCGCTCATTTATCTTTTCTCTACCTCCTGAAGCTTCACAAACTTTAATTTGAGAGGACAGGCTGTTTGTCCTGGACTATTATATATTATACATATGTATAATAAGTCTCTCCCCCCCGCGCCTTTTCCCGTCTCCACCGGGGTGACCGTAGGACATAATGTTCGGCATACCTGTGGCCTGGATCAGGAGCCTAGAGAATGTTTTCAACTTCTGTCTCACTGACTGTGGATTACACCAGCCTCCAGGGAAAACGCTCCGATCAGATACCGACCCCGCATTTGTGCGTGTATTTATGTGGGGGTGCACCGCTCCCACAAACAGAAGGCCAGTCTGTGTTTGGCTCCACCATGTCCCTAAAGCCATTCTAACTCATCAACGCCATGATCTGGTTTGATGACCGGCTATCCCAGCCGTAACGATGCAGCGCGGACAAACAGCCTTCGGACAGGTGTGGACAGGTGGACAAGGGCAATTAACCGACAATTAATAATTTAATCAGGCAAATGCTTATCAACAATTAATCGATTGTTGATTAATTGTTTACATCCCTAGACCACACAATATGCATGGTAACTACAGATGTAAACAGGGCCTCAGTCAGAGTATTAACCCATTGATTCCATTCCTCTATTAATACAATATGTGTCAAACCCCAGATATGTGCACACATGGCTGAACAATGAGATAATTAAATAGAATTAGTCTTATTTTATTGCCTATGTTAATACAAAAGCACAAATAGTACATCTCACACAGTTATTTAAGCCTTTCACCCTTCATCTCTTATCATAATGGCCACTGTAAACATTGACAACAGAGCCATGGTTTTGTTTAAACAGCATTCATGAATTTAATAGGTTCAGCACTTGCCCAATATAAATGTAGGCCTCGATTGGATTTGTTTTGGGAATAATCTCACATTAGAAAATGATGGGTTGCCATAGATCTGTTAAGTAGGTCTGCTTTGATTATAACATCAAAGAAGCCTATTTAGAAAGTTTAATGGAGGAACAGGGC
The DNA here is from genome assembly GCF_902148855.1 of Sphaeramia orbicularis. Taxonomy (NCBI): domain Eukaryota; kingdom Metazoa; phylum Chordata; class Actinopteri; order Kurtiformes; family Apogonidae; genus Sphaeramia; species Sphaeramia orbicularis. The sequence continues at coordinate 26,920,873 of NC_043974.1, forward strand.
ACTTGACCAGGAAGAAACAACAATAGACACATTGGATGTGTTCAAATGCATCGGTGAGCCTCCTACTACAGTATTTTCCTTCACTGACGCAGGCATGAATGGGTTCAACTTCAGCTGCAGCATGCTGCTGAGAGGAAAAGTGCTCAGCTGTGAAAAAAACTGAAATCTTGTGGAAAATCTTGGCATCTACAAAGTGGTAGAAAATGTTTGTGTTTTGACTTGTTTTACCACATTGCAGAAAAAAGGATAGCATGACAACAATAAGAGTCTGTTAAGATGTTACAGGTGTATTTTAAGAATGAAGCCAACAAGTGTCAGCATATTTGTTAGTTTCAGTAAAGTATATGAATGAAGTTTTCGTGTTTTTTAGAACACACTGCTATGGCCAAACACATGGCCAATGCACGGCCTCAAGGCATATTGACTCACTTAACAGAATTAAGTTTTTGTTCTGCTTCATTCACACATTACTGTTTCTATGCTGCCGACACACATCTCAGAGTTTGAGGCAAAAACAACTGTGATTCTGACTTGTGTGACAACGAGACATTAACGGAAAAAAAACAAAGCTAAAAACATACAGTGATGGACGAGGCAGGAAATCAGTAGATTGTTGTAAAGTGTCTGAGAATAATTAATAATTGATTTGCCATGTTTGTTTTCTGGTTGTAAAAGAGGATCATCTGTCATTTATCTAAACTAGATGATTACAGTGAGCCTATTCTGTGCAGAGCTTACTTTTTTCTTCATAAGAATAACACAACTAGGTTAGGAAAGGGAGTGTAAAAGTCTCAAAAATGAAGGTGCATAAATTTTGATGAAAAAATGTCAAGATATGTGATTAAACAAGCAAAAATATCTAGGTTCTTGTGAAGCCCTGACCTGTCACAGGAGCCTCGATGTCCAGCAGGTTCTTCTCTGCGCGAAGGATTGCGGCACCTTCTCCGATGAGCCTCAGAGCCACCGCTTCCTCCACACGACCCTCCTTGGTTAGGTGAGCTTTCAGCACGTCCACTTTGGGCTTTCCGTCGCTGTCAAACACCTCTTTAGCCGTCAGCCGGTGACTCGGAGGGAATGGGACAGCTGAAGGAGTAGGAAAAAGAAAAGCCTGATTAAAGCTGATATACTTTCATTACATATTTACAGAGCTTTCATAGGCTTTTCATTGACAAAAGGCTTAGTAGGATGCACACTTAATTCCACATCACTGAGCAAATGGCATTTAAGCTGTTTGATTAGCAGGTACTTTGTACCTTCAGGGGAGCGACTCCCTGCAGGAGTCGGAGTTAGAATTCACTCCCGTGCATCAAGCCCACCCTCTGAGACAATTTACCAGATTGCTGCTATGATCTGTGAATCACTGAGTTTTCAATATTTATAACAAACCCACACAGTTCCTAGTTTATTTGGCAATAGTCGCAGCCAAGAGCTGACATATATCTTGAAATATCTGCAAATTAGAACCAACTGTAAATCAACTGAAATCATGCAAATATACATCAACCTCAAACACATATATATTTATAGATTAAGTGTGAGACTTCATTTGCAGTTTGACACGTATTTACTTATTTGTCAGTCACAATTATTCAGAGCAGTCAAATTATGTATTTTTCACAGAGTCCTGAAGGCATTGTGGAAATTAGAATAGCCGGATCTACAACAAATCTCTGTTACTGTCAATTTCCATAATTATCATCTTATAAAAGGACAGCTTTTCACTGCACTTCAATGTGCTCTGCTAATTCCACATACACAGCCGCTTTCAAAAGCCTGAATCCTGTTTGCATGCATTTCAATTTAAAGCAGTGAACTTTACATTCTAATCACAGCATGACAAAAATAGACAATGCACAATGTTTATGCAAATAGGCCTTTACATGGACTTAAAATGAAGAGGTGGTTCACAACAGACATGTGGAATTACATAATGTGGACCTCATGTCACTGCCATTTTAGGGGCCGACATTTTAACAGGTAAAAACGTGTTGTTTTTCATGAAGCCATTATAAAAAAGTACTTTAGCAGCCTGTGCTTGAACAAAAGCAAGGGATGTTAATATTTCTTTTCTACAACCTCCTGATGGGCAAATTACTTAGTGTCAGCCAAAGTACAAAAATCACATTGAAGACCACATCATTTGGACTTTCTTCTCAGCCTTTAAGAAATGCAACACATGCTCTTAATTAACATCTACTTGCAGACTTCACACATTGCATACCAGTGTGACTAACTCGCTAAGCCAGTAGCCAATAAAGATCAGCTGGTGTCTGTATGTGAGTGTTTGTTAACATCCATCCTTTCAAAAGGTTACATCAGTTGTAATCAGACCTGCACTTTATCTGTGTCACACTGTGACTACAGACAGACGATACTTTCTATCCCAACAGCAGTATTTAAAGCTTTCTAACAGGTGGATGTCCAAAGTGCACATTTACTGGACCTTACAAATCTAAAACATGAAAGGCTGTTTTTTTTCTTAACAGTAATTCATTTCTTCCACCAAGGAGGAAAAGTCAGGTCTGTGGCTCTTGTCACAGGGCATCTGTTCATTTGAAGCTAAATATATGGCTTTTTGGTCAAATTTAAGACCTTACATCACATAAAATACCAGTAAAACAGGTCTCATAGTTACTGGCTTTCAGTCAAGCTCATGTTACATTCATATTTCCCTGTGACTGATGTTTCTGCAACTGATGTTCAAGCTGCTAAAGTGCATATCTGAACCCGCCCCAGAATGATTGCTGCTGATTCTGTTCATTCTGATCTCCATTAGGCTGACAAATTTGACAAGTTCTTTACAAAAATGAATGCCTTAAGTTTTGACAATGCAAAGAGACCTGCACCAGTTGTCATGAAATTTGGTGATGAAGTAGAACATGATCCTTTAACCTCTCCATTCCCACCAGATCACTGGCAATCCAGTCACCTTTCTGTATGAAATACATGAACCCTTAAAGACTAAAAGTCGCCAGCGATTAAAAGCATCTACTGATCTAAAATATTTCATAACTAATGAACCACTGATTCTAATAATACATGTGAATAACTGAGGGAAAATGCAGTTCCTCAGCTTTTCATCATCATCAGATGCATAAAACCCATGTAGTTTGACAAAAGACAGTGGTTGTAGACACTTGGTCTTATGTTCGGTAACAAATATATTTTGCTGAAAACATCACTTCTGTTTTGATATAATAACCTTCGAATTAACTCTGAGTTTTTAGGAACATCTACATGACCAGTAAATTAAATATATGAAAATACAGGATTTTCACAGAAAGATGCGAAATAAAAAAAAAAAAAATGTACAGGAAAAATTCATTTGGAAGTCACAAAGATAGTTCAGTGATTTTAAGGGTCAACGTCTCTACAATAAAACTTTTGTCAATATATGCATGCTATATCTTGTTAGAAAGGTTGTAAATATCTACATGGCCTGTATAGATTTATTACTATTATTATCCTATATTATAAAAGGAAAATGGAGACTGTGTGTCTCGGGCATCAGACAAAATCTGGAAAGAGCTGACTGCTGCAGTTTGGCATACTTATGTTTTTTTGGTCGAGAAAGAGACTAGTGAACACGGCAAGTCGATAGGAGCAATATTTTGGGAGATATTAGTAATTTTGGAATACAATTGCCTCCTAATTACCAATCACATTGCTATCCCCAGAATCATAGAATCATCACTTGACGTGGGTTACCTAGCAACAGATAAACAATAGGGTGGTTCTCCATGGGTCAAAGCACTAGTTTTATATTATTTTTTGCACACACACTTTTTCTTGCTCTTTATTCTGTTGCTGCCTTGACCATTGACTTTCCCTGTTGTGCGATCAATAAAGTCTCATCTAATTAAATCTAGTTCAGGTTGAATTTTGGCAACACACTTGTATACGTATAAGCTTTGGAACTTGGTGTGGTAAACAGTTGAAAATGAATAAAAAATGCAATAAAAGAAGCTACATCAGATGAAGAAGTAGTACATAGGCGATCCATATTTCCCACAGAGATCCCAGCTGAAATGTTTTCTATTTATATATATATATTTTATATGAGAAGTAGGCAGCCCTCTAACACAGATATGTCTACCAATTGTCAGGAACTGTAAGAGGGAAGCTGCTATTAGTAGGCATGTCTGATGGTTGTGACCATCTAAGTGGGTTACTGAGTGGGGTGCACCTATCTGAGTAAGCAGGGCAGATGTCCGCAGTTTAGGTAGTTACAATCAAGCCAAGTTTTCTTGACCCCAGCTTAATTCTTAGAGCTGTACTTTAGGCCTGAGAAGCTAACCAGTCACTAGAGAGGTGGAATAAAGTGGCATTGATGAGGTTAATAACAGTTTATTTTTGAAAGATTAACCTACTGTCACCTACACTTGACAACATGACAGGACTCTGCTGATAAAAGGACAGAGACACAATAAAAGCAATTAAAGAAGAAAACATTAGAAGTACCCATTAGTGAAAACGTGCTATTTTATTCCTCTTTCTCACTCTGTCAGCTTTGACTCAACCTATGCTGCCCTGTGGTTGCCTAGTAACTTTATACTTTAAGTTTACATCTACAGGCAATATTCACCTTATACAAACTGTGAGAAAAAAAAAGTGTCATTACTGTTACATATAAAGTGGCACAAGGTTACTAATTAAACTAGGAGCTTTGTTACCATTGCAATAGGTTATCAAACTAACCAGCAGCACCAAATGACACAAATTAAGAAAAAATAGGTCATAAATTTTGAGTGTATTGTAGTTTGAGAAGAGTGGCCTTGGCTATCATACATGTTGAAAACAGCCACTTCCAACCAAAAGCAACTACTGATATACAACATTTAATAACTTTCAAGTCACTAATCCAATCAATACATTAAAAATGCAGGTTCTCAACTTTTCATCGTCACCTTATATGACCCCCTTTGAAGTTCAGAGGCTCTGTAGTCAGCATGGAAACACTATCATCTTCTATAATATTGATTCATCAATAAAACCCATGTAGTCTGACGAATTGCAGTGGTTAGAGACACTTGTTTTATGTTAAATCAATGGTATGTTTTGCTGAAAACATCACTTTATCTTCAGTTTTCTCTGTTCTGATATAACTTTTAATTTGACTCTGACCTTTTATGAAAATCTACATGATCAGTGAATTAAACAGGAAAATATGTGGTTTTCACTAAAAGAAATGCAAAATGAAGAGGATAATGATATAATAAATGGTGATAACTAACTTAAGAAAAGCTAGATAACTGTATAACTGTAGTTCTAGGTCTGTAAGGGTTGAATGAATGAATGTTTTATTTCAGACATATAAAAAGCACAATACAACCACCAATAAAACGGTTAAGGGTTAGGTCTAGATTGAATATCAAAATTTTTTTAAGGTAAAATGGGAAATATTTGAGTTTTTAACAGCTCATTCACTCTCTACTTCTCTCATTATTCATGCAGAAGAACAGGCAAGGTCAGTAGACTTTTATCAACACCATCATCCTCTGGAAAAGTTGAAACTGGAAAGTTTTTTTCAAACAAAACAGTCAAGAACAACAATATCCAACAACAACATCAGTCAAATGTCTGCATTCAGGTATGTGGGCCATTCAGAAATCTCAGTCCCAGATAGAATTACTCAAGGCCTCAGGTTGGCCTCCCCATGAGCACCTGCTCTGCAACTCTAGCCTGAGGCCAGCGCCTTGGGGTGTTTGACTGGAACAACTAGACTAGATCAGGCTCTGCGGTGTTAGACACATACGGCAGCAACATTCATGTAAACTGGCCTGAAGACACTCTAAACCCTAGCAGAAAGACAGGTTCAAGCTTGAAATATGACAGCTACAGGTTAGGACATCATTATACAGATAATATCACCGGGATGAGTCACTTACTATTTGGAGGATCCCTTCCAGACTATTGATTTTATTTGGCTGTCATAATAAACTCCAAGTAAATGTGTCTGAGGGCAGAGGGAGAGTTCCTAGCAGAATTCTGCTCACCTCACTTTGCTTGCTAATTAAGCATTACTGCAATGACAGGTAAACCCCAAAGGCAGTCAACCATAACCATGCTCTTCCTGAATCTGAACTTTAATAACAATTACACCAAGTTTTGAGGGTATAGACATGGTGTTCTATGAGGATGACAATTGGATAAAGTTCTTATTTAATGGCTATAATTTCTTCAGTCGGACACTTATTTAAAGATCGGTACTGTTTTATTGAATATCCACATCCACACCTGATGGTGTTCCCTCCAACTACCATTAAGCGTAGCTGTTGCCATTAAGCTAGCCACATCTGCTTCCACTGAGGTAACATTAACAAGAGCACATTTGAAAACTCAAACACTAAAGAATAACATTATTCTTTAATAGAAATAACCCGCGTGAAAGCTGTGGTTATTGGCGCACTGGCAACCTCTCAACACATCGTCCTTCCATTTCCTAGTCATGACAATGGAAACACTGTGAACTTCCCTCTTGTGGAATTTCTAACAACTCTCTTATTAACAAGAGTAACACCCACCTCAGCCAAAACATTACACAGTACATTATAATGGTAGGTTGTACACTGTAAAGAAAAGGGCATTTCTCCCATGACAAAAATTAAAAACCTAGAGTTCAAAACTCTGTCAAACAGTGAAAACTAGACTATAACATGACAACAAAAATATTGACTGCATTAGACAAATCAATATGGGGGACTGAGTGCTACAGAATAAAAAAAAAAATCTTATTTTCTAATCTCTTTACACTTTCACTTCAGCTTCAGTACGTTCCCATGCAACAATAGTTGATTCCTTTCATGCAGAGCTGTAGGAAACAGTCAAATGTGACTCCAAAATAGTCTCCATTAGCCGGACGCATTTGCATTTATTAATTTCACTGCTCCTCTGTTCTCCTCTGTTATGTAACTAGCAAAATGTACTGCTGGCTCAGATGTAGCATGAAGACAGAAATGAAAAAAGAGTGAGAAAGGTTGGGAGCGGAAGAGGGGGAAAAAAAATTATTAGGACTTGGTTTAACTTGCCGGGGTAATTTGTCTCAGATTAGCATTGTAATTTCCAAGATACAAATTAAAGCCATCCATCAGCCATTAGGTTTAAGAGTGATAGACCACTAAACCTCTGAATGTCTGGAGGGCATGCTAAATAAACTTTAAAGCTTATTTAATAAGAGCATACTATCCTGTGTGGGTTAGAAAGGTTTACAGCAACATTTAACAATTTACTTTGACAGTGCATGGATTAGAAGTGGGTCTTAAAAAGCCACCTTTGTTCACACACCCGTCGTGAACTGAATAATAAGGTGACAATTTAGCAGTCATTCAGTTTGCTTCTGCAGAAATGCACAGAAATGTGCAACAGTGGGTGCATCTTAAGCTGCAGAGAAGCAGTGGGAAACCGGACAGCTTGAAATGTTCAGGTTGGTGTAGTTCAGAGCTAATACGATCTCTCTGAGGAATGAGACAGCGGGAAGCTTGCAGTCATATGGTGCTGGACAGATCAGCTTAATTGGAGAAAGTGAGACAGACTGTTTCAGAGCTCACCAAGCAGCCGCTGGATTCATTTAGTGAGGAACACAAAGTGCAACCGTGAGTCTGGCCCAATCTGGCAGCTCAGATGTCTACAATTCCTGAACACCACTTTCCTTCCTGGCGGTGTGTCTAAAAGTTGCATGGGCTAAATCTCATACTGTAAACAGAAACAGTGAAAGTACTGCCACATTAAGTTATTATGCAGGAGAAACTGCTATAATTACAAACATACGTCTTTCTTTCACAAATGGGTAGCAGCAGAAACGATTTATCAAGTGCTTTTAATCAGCGTCATATCAATGTACTGCCCCCATTGACATAAGTGGTGCCAGTGTATTTTTATCAACTACACGGCAACATCTTCAGTACATTGATCGTAGCTGACCCAGATGGGCATGAAGAGCAAGCTATCTGATAATAACTGCCTTTGAATGAAAAATATTCGAGCAGCTCAGCCTAAGCTGATGGAACATGGCCAATGAGTAAGCACTGACACAAAAAATTAATTCCTTTAATAAAACCATTTCATTAAAGGAATCAATACAGCAAAAAGGAAGACTGCATTCAATAAGAACTTTTTTTTCCAATTCCTACGTAATGCAATACACAGCATCTTTCCATCAAATGCAAAACTGATGCCAAGAAATTGCTGATAGCGCACGATGATGCAGCGGGAGCGTTGTGCCGAGTGTGACCGAGACTCGAGCCATCACCGCCCACGTCAAACCCGCCGCCCCCTTCCACCGGACAAGCCACCACACCAGCAATTTTCCTCCCTTAAGACTCAGCATGACCAGTGGAAATCTCAGCATGACCAACAGGGAGCTGAGGCAGAACAAAGACTTCAGAACTATGTGCGGGTGCAAAAAAGGTCAGTTCTTACAAAGCATAGAATACCAGAGGTAATTTAGCTGCATGGTCAGCCGTTATTATGCAAAAGCAGCATGGTGTCTGATCCAAAGCATGATACTGATGAAAAACAAGCCGTCACTGTACCGCTCCCCTCCTCTATTTGCCTGTTCAAATGACAGTTTCCTTGTGCTCTGTACCCTGAAGCGAGGTGAATGGCTTGCAGCACAAGCAAGATTTCTGAATCATAAATTAAGTGGAAGCTCTCAGTCTGATCAAATGACACATAAATACAGAGGCAAGCAAGACAACACAACCAAAATGAAGCAGCCTGCAACATTATTTGCTTGCTATACGCGTCAGGCTGAAAAAAAAATTAAGAAATGCACCCATGGGAGGGCACATAATGCTTCAGAGTATTGCTTTGATGTAGGCCTAGTTACACTACACTCATAAGAATGAAACTCAATGAATATGCTTCTGAAAGTAGAGAAATGAAGAAAAAAAAAAAAAATCAATTGCACTCTGGCATTTTCCAGTTGGAAGCCTTTTAGTGATGGAGCATCCACTGTGTGTGTTGTATCTGTAAAAGATGACTGCCAAGTGTTGAGCAGGGCATCGAGAGTGTGCAAGTCACTCTCCACTGATAACCAGGGTTTGTTAATTAAATTACATAATGACATTGAATTAGAGTGGGATATGTTAAGGATGGGCAAGGATGAAGAGAATGCACGACTTTTTGTAGTAGGTGGCATGAAACAAAGAGCGTACTGTACATATCAGAAAGCAGCTCGACTTCTAATGTCAGCTGGCAGCAGTTTCATTGCTTCATTATTACACTACCACACAGTCCATTCTGAAGCTGATTACTTGACATGCATAATGCAAAAGATCGAGATCATATGGCTATCTTCTCTGGCAACAAAGAACTGCGCCAGCTCAACCATGAGATTCACGAGGTGATAAATTATTTGCAATATGGAATGCCTCACACACTGGATACACGTCCGTCACGTCTATATGTCACATCTGAAATTGGCATCTCAGTTTTTGTACAACCAAACCTCCCCCCTTACAACTCATCTCAGAAAACTATAATGCTTGTCAATCAATAATTCATTAGTCAGCACTCGGCAGAAATGATGCGTTCCTTACATACGATTAACACAGTCTAAATTCAGGTTGCAAAATGACGCCCACAGTCCACAGCGCAAACAGCATAGAGTAATACAGGAGGATTAAAACAATATATTAAAGGACTTAAGGCTTATATCTTCTTGTTCAAAGACATAATAAAAACCCTAATGGTAGGTTAATCCTACAAATACCCTTCCTCAGTTTAATAAGTTTCCACTGTGAATAAAGCTTCTTAGTAAAACACTTTATCCTCTCGTTTAGAATATACACATCCATACACACACAATTTGTGTTAAATATAATATATAGCTTCTATATATATAATGTATTTTCTTGCCATTGTACAAATGTAGTACATTTTAGTGCCCACTTAATAACAACGAAAAACTGTTCGTTCGGCAGCCAGATGGAGTTAAATCCACACACTTGTTTTCAGTATCTCAGTACAGCATTAAGGAAAACCACTCTGGTCTTTCACTACCATGTGAAGGCATAGGAAAACAAATGACACTAAGCCTATAGAATATGCAGGTTTTCCATAAAGCGACTGTAGATGGACTAGAGATTCTAAAGGCCCGAAGGCTTTAGGGTTAACAGTGAAAAGGTCACTTAGAAATTGAACCTCTTTACTGTGCATTAGTCGGGATAGAAGGTGGCTCGGAACAAAAAAGCTTCGCAGAGTGGTGCTTTGAAGGCCAGCTCTTCCAGATCTGACGATTTTATCAGTATGCAGTGTGGGAATGGAGTGGTTACTTCTGCGGTTGTGGCAGGAAGAAAACATAGCCAACAACACTGTACCTTCCCAGAGTAAGACTAGAAAGACAAAGAATGAAAGAGAAGGGGAGGGAAAAAGGAAGAGGAGCACTCTCGGTTGCACGAGAGAAAATAAAAATGCAGAAACGGACTAATCAGAACTGCCAACAAGGACTCAGGGGGCATGCAACAAAGATAAATATCATGAAGTTAAGACAAGCAACAGTACAGAGCTTAGTAAGAATCAGGAACATATTTAACCATTAATCAGATGAATGATTTGTACTCTCAAAAAACCCAATTTGCACCCTGTAATTTATAATTATATTCTAAAATTACCAAACTGTGCCACAAAATTACTCAATTCATTATCTCAAATTAATATCAAGCTAGTAAAAGTTATAGCAGCAGCACAAATCAAGGATATAACAGATTGCTCTGGCTACATTTGCATTTTTGCTCGGAATCGCAGGATTTTTGTAGTTAATGCCGATTTAAATATGTAAATATATGTGGCTATATGATTCTTAAGTATCGATGGTGTTACTATCTTAAACTTCTAAAATATTTGCTTGTTCATGGCTGTTTATGATAATAGAGCCAGTACAGTGCTTTCTATCTTTCCTCTGTGTCCTGCAGTGAACATCATAATTAATTGGTGCTTTAATAATGATAACTCTGACTTAATGCCACCACTATTACTGTGTTTTAAAGGGCTGTTGATCATCATCATCTCTCGCATTGATATAAGCGTTTATATCGCATCAACAAACAGGGAATATATTAGATAAAAGTGAGTAAAAGCGGTTGCCAGGGAAACAGCGCTGTACAGTCTCAGTCTTAATCTTTCATCCATCAAAATATTGGCTTTAAAATGAGTTGCCAGCAGCATGTTACATTATGCACAAACTTGATCCAAGGCTGGAAATTTTAGCAGAAGCATGTATTCCACTGCAACATACTGTACAACAACATACTTGGAGGCTATAGTAAACACAAACTACAGTAGTGTGATGATGCCTTTGACAGCTGTTGACTGCAATAACATGAGTTTCCCAGTGATGACGGTTATCTACAGATCCTTATTATTAGGACAGACAGGTTATACACTAAACAAGCCAACGATATACCCAAAACCTGCATCCGACCATAGCTGTCGGGGTTATCAAAGACCATCAAGCTCTGACAGAAATAGCCCACAGCAGTGTTTCAGAAACCTTGGTGACAGCGGTGTGAGAGTGAGTGACAAGCAAGCGCTAATCCTGCTGTTGGCTCACCAGATTTTAGATGAGAAATGTAGAAAAGCGTTGGCAGCAGCAGGTGATCCGAATGCAGCGCTGCTCAGACAGCACTCTGAGTAAGTCCCTGATTAATTAGTGAGGTTAGGGCTGAAGCGTGGGAGGCTGGCGTGGGTGAATGCGACGACGGATGAATGTATGCATGCACGTACAGATTGATAGAAGGGAGTAGGTGGAGGAAGCTGCGGTGGAGGGTCAATGGGCATTTTCTAAGGGATGTCCCTGCACTGATTTCCTGGTGGTGGTTTGTGTTTCTGTGGTGAGCCATCAATGTTAGAGCCGATCAATGGCACAGTGCAAGGCCGCCAGGGACCTGGATCACGGCTGGCAAATGACTACAGTGATTTGGTGGATGGGGGAGGGACATGAGTCAGGGAGAGAGAGAGAGAACGATCAATGAAATAAAATGCATCAACAGTCAGGATGAAAAAATTATTCAGAGGGACAAAAAGCACCAGTCAATCTGTTCAAAACGACCCAATCACAGACTCACAGTCCACTGAGGGGCTACGGATCTTCACTGAAAAAATAAATCAGATGCCATGCCTTGATGACAGACTATGAATGCACTGCAAACAGAACCATATTAGGTTTCAACATCATAAAAAAACTATATTTCTGAAGGGGCGACATTGGGATATTATAGTTTTTATGCTTTTTTTTTGCTGAAAGTAGGGCTGGTAATTTATCATACAGTTACACAGATTGTGGTCAAATTTTTAAGTTGCACTACAAGCCAATTGTAGGACTAATGTTGCTAGGCTAGCAAGTTTATTAAATTCATTTTCTGTTATTTAAAGTCTTTATGAACCAGCATAGTTTATGTAATGTGATGTTTTGCTGCTTCTGAAGAAATAATTACTGGTAAAAATATGACTTCCAACAGTGAAGTAAAACTCCTTGAGCTGAGCAGGCCAGCTTGTAAACTTGGACAAGAAGTAAGCCTAATTTACAAATACTTTGCTGAAGAAACAGTGCAAAACATTTTTTAGTTCATTATAACTGTCTGGTGGGACAAATTAGGACACCATAGTGTAGGTAATTAATGAGGAACACTAAGTAGATTCTCTTCAGTTTTCTACAAGTTATCATTAAAAGTTTGCAATAGCATCGGTTTAAAAATAATGAAAAAATGCAGAGTTTTAGGTCGATTATCTACATTGACACAAAAGCATTAACACTACAGCCTAACCCTCCTGGGAATTTTCATGAAAACTTGTTGGGTTTTGGTTTTAACTAAACTTTAGTTGCATTTTACAAGAGGTGAGAAAAACTTGTGATTCAGCTTGTGGACTGTGATTCTACCTCATAAGAATGTTTTTCTGATATCTTTCTGCCAGATCTCCCAGCCCTAACTAAAAGATACTGTGTCTACTTTACGACCAGCCATTAAACTAGAAATATGGGTAGTAGTGATGCGTGGATCTCGTGGGTGGAGTAAGTTCAGATAAGGTTATTAGAAAATATCACAGGTTCAGGCAGGTCGGCTCAAACAGCATAACATAGTGACTATCCGGCTAAGTTACAAATAACTTAAATAAACACTGCATGGAATTGACAAGGCTGTTATTACTGGTTCACCTTCCAAGTTCTTTGCTGTGCCTGCTCTCTAGCACACAGATTTACTTTCCAGCGCAGGTCCACATCACCGACTACAAAGCATTTTTATCATGGGTCCAGTTTCCCCACAGCTGAGCAAGCCCACTCAAGCCCCATCAAATCAGTCCTAGATATACGGACTAATGAAAAACAAGGTGCTATTTGTAGTGATGTTTGTGGAATTCTACTGCTGTGACCTGTAGCCACTTGACACTGTGTCTAGTGAGCGCTAATAAATATCAGAGCACATTTTGGGGCAGTGGATGCAGACTGTCATCCCTTACAGGCAGACCATCTGCGACAGAGCAAAAGAGCAAGCAAAAAAAATAAATAAATAAAGGAAAGTCAAGCAACACACTGCAGGAATTAGGGCTGGACAACCTTGTATTTGTTATTTAGCAGGAAATCTACTTTTAACAGGGGTCATACAGATAGCGTCATTAAAACAACGAATAACAGCAGCCTCCTTATGAGCTAAGATTTGATTTAAATACTCTGTTTACTACTGTATTCATGGTATTTTGCTAGAGATTGAGTTTGGGTTTGTAGCATTAATATTCCTAGACCAGTGAGTTTATTTTGGTGTGTTTATGACGATGCTTTAGCTTCAGTCTGAATTAAAGTGTTTCACCCATTAACTGGTCAAGTTTGTATAACATGTTTTGCTACTACTGTTTAATAATGATGAAGAACTACCATAAGGCCATCAGCTGTGGGTCCGGCTTCTAACCTCTTTGAAGTACTCTGGAATGGTGTTGAACTGTAAAAGCATTTTCACTTCATTATAAAACTCCTGAGGGACAAATTAGGCCGTAACAGTCGAGTTAATTAATAGAAACACTGCAGCATCACATATCAAGCTATTGGTAAAATGGGGACTCAAAATACTGTAGTAAAATCTGTCCTGAATGCTAAAATGCTGACTAGTCTGATTACCCAGAAACAAGAGACAACTACTGAAAAACTTGCTATTGTTTGGTAGGGGTGTGTATTGGCGATACGATACAAATCACAATACTATGATCACGATACGATATATCTTGATACTGTTAAAAAGGCATTTTTATGTTTGTTTCTTTTTTTTTTTAATGATTATTTCCTTGAAGAATTGAATTACAACAGAAATACGCATAAATACTAAACACATTTTTATTTGATCAGAATAGGATCTAATGCTATATCACAAAATTTTCCTGAGTTAAAACTTAAATTATGTTTTACAGACATTACAGTTTAAGATCCTGTTCAAATGTTCATATTCTATTAGTTCATAACTAACATCATGACATTATTTTTGTGCAATCCCAACAAAGGAACTAACATTATTTAATAAAAGAGTGTTAGATAATATTAAATAAAATATAAACCAATAAGAAAATACAAAAAAAACAAAAATGAGCCTCCACAATATCTGTATTTGAATGAATACCTAAAAATATCGATACAGTACTTTTTAATATCGATACAGTATTGTAAAATGAAATATTGCGTTATATTGCAGAACCAATACTTTCTTACACCCCTACTGTTTAGTTGTAACTCACCAGAATTATGATTCAGATCATGGATACTGATTCTAGATTGTCATATGATCTTTGGCCAGACTGTCTTGCCCCGTGCAGAACCAGCATCGCAGCTAAAATAGACAGCTTCAAAATGTGCAGTGTAAAGTTGGCAGTTTGAGGGTTGAGGTTGGGTGATTAATGCTTATTTCTGCAGGTCAGGCACTACAGACTGGCTCTCATGACAGGCTGAGGAGGTGTTAGTATTAAAAAAAAACCTCACCCACGCATCACTAATTGCGCTAGCTTTTGTTTCATACAGAGATTAAGGTGCAACTGGTGGTGAGGCCCTTTGTTTGGACAGTGTTGTGGTAGGCGATGGCATCAACACAAAACCTCTGATACAAACTAGGCTATCAACACCGCAATATCTAGCAGTCTAATTTCCGTGTGTATGCAGGGAGTCTATTCAAGATTGGCTCCAATTTACTTGGGATTTCACAAATCCTGCTTGTGAGTGGCTCAGATTTTAGAAGCATAGTGCAGAGAAACTGAAAGTGAAGCATCCTGGCAGTGCACAGGCATCACTGTTCTCAAATGTTTTCTTAATTCAGGCAAAGATATGACATAGCACAGACTGGTGGGATGTCTGATAGTGCTTCTAACTCAAGATTCCAAGGCTGTAGACAAGCAATTTCTAATTAAAAGGAAGAAAGGAAGCCATGACAAATGGGGAGGCTGATGCCAATTCAATTAAATTATTACAGTTTGGGAAGTTCATGAGATGTTCAGGGACAACAGACCAGTACAAAAAAAAAAAGGAGCGAGAGAAAGAGAAAGAAGGTGGATTTCCAGGTTTGCAGAGACATTAACACTCTCTGGCACTTCCTCTAAAAGCCACTCTGACAGGCGCTGAAGAAGACATTCCCCGCTAGCTTTGCCGTACTGATGCCTGCCCGCCTGCCTCCCCCCTCCTCCTCTTCCTCCTCCACAATGCCGTGACACAGGATTAGCTTTCATTAGAGAAGGCGCTGTAATCAGCTTTGGAGCATGGCAGAGGCTGAACAATGGAAGAAGCTGAAAGGATCTGGAAGACAGGGTGCTAAGGGTGCACGCCGTTTTATGTCTGAGCCATTCGGAAACTGTGGCATGTAACAGCGAGACGTTTTAATAGCCACGCTTATCTGAATATTTGCCTGTAAGTGATGTCAGATTATGGCAAGTGCAAGGTAACTGACATGTTTAATTTTTGCTGGTTACCATCATGCTGGTCCCATAGGGCCGAGTGCTCAGCCCCATCAAACTGTAATTTCATTAAGCAAGATCCTAAGCTCCGAATCACTGCGCAACTTTACAGTTACAAGGGCAATATGTAATATTTCAATGTTAAAATATTAAGTTATCATTAGAGTGTTTACACTACAGAGCACTGAAGTTCTGACAAAGACACCAATGTATTGGATTGTAGAGATAAAAGCTGAATATATTCAAGCTAACAGATTTATGTAACCTCTAGAGGGAGTAGTGAGTCCCTCATGATGAGGGGCCTTTGATGTCAGAAACATCAGAAATTGACCAGATGGGAAGAGAACCGCTAAGAAATACCTTTTAGAGTCAAAGAAAGTGGCAAAGTGATAAAAGCTAGAAGCACTGTTGTTGTTTTCACCACTGGAAACAGCTTTAAATGAAAAGAATGAATTTTGATAATGAAATTACAGTGTTTCTTATACATGGGTGAGTTTGATTATGAGGCTTATGAAGATATAAAGTTATGTGATGTTATTATCTTTGCTAAGTTCGCCATTTGTTGATCTATGGTTCAGACTAAACTGTGACAGTTCTGACCTTGTCTGGACGATTCCAAACAGCTCTTTAGTGCAGCTATTGACAACACAAACTGTACAAAAAACAGACTGTGATTTGTGGTTTAACTGAGGCTGTTTCTGTCGAAAAACAAAGCTACAAGATAAACTATCAGCTGCAGCCCATGAAGATTATAAGACACACTGTTATTTTGACCGACTGTCAAAATAAGCGGCTGCAAATTTTTGTTTGGAGAAGAAAAATTTATGATACCAGATGTGTGTAAACAATAAGCTTTATACTTTATTCAATGAGTGATACAGTCTGTGATACATAGTGTTGATTCTTTGATGGTTGTGGTTGCTATATGTGCAATCTGGTACATAGCTTCCCCATGCTGCTGAGTTCAGAACATTAATACTACATAGAACCCCTTTGAGTTTATTAATCTTCCAGAGGTATCTGCTGTCAAGGGGAGGGGATTGTTGGATTCTACAGAGCTGTATGCGCACAAAAACCAACTATGTGCATGTACTCCCTCTCTCTTCACTGCACTTTTAACTACTGCTCATATTGGGAAGTAGTGACCTCACAGGTCCATCAACAACACATGTCTCCATTAACCCTGGAGAGCTCCAGTGATGCCCAGACAGCCACTTTACAAAGTGTTCTTGTTGTTAGCTTGTTCATAGTGTGCAGTGACATGATACAGATAATGCTTTGTGTGCAGTTCAGCTGGGGTGGCTAATGTTGTCCTAAAAGCAGTCATTTGACTTCAAAAGCTTAACTTGTTAAAACATAATACTATAATGATAATGACAAATAAGAATGTAATGTAGCCTGTTACCACAAACAAACCAGACAGCTTTACAGAAATGTTTGCAACATGTTAAACTAGGATTAAATTCAAGAAATGTTGCAAGGTGCAGTTTTTATGTTTCACTACCTGCCACAGTTGACAGTCAGGATGAATATTGTAGCTCATTTTCCCTTTCTCTTTTCAATATTTCAGTCCATACATGTAAAATCTCTAGAGAGAATAGCAAGAGAGGAAATTCAGCCTGCAGAACACATCTGCTGCCACCATCAAGACATACATGTATTGTTCTTGAAGTTTAAGACTTAACTGAATCAACAGCCATATTTGAACTAAAGCACCATTAGGAACAATAAAATCAGCTTCAGTGGGATTATTATTTGTCCCAAAGGGTTTGCTAATAATGCCCAGAATAATGCCAAAAAAGACATTCCTACACAAGGAAAAGAAGCAAATCAGTCGATGTAATAGCCTACATATGTACCCTGAAACCCTTCTGTGTTCAGCAATATTGTGATGCATAACTGAATAATGAATTACAGTGACACAGGGTTAGGGTTTGTACTGCGAATATACGTAGGAAGTTACTTCACTGACCAACATCTATATGTTCTACAAGACATAGACAATAATTACTTGAGTCTTAACACTAATTAGTTGCAGCATGGTATTGCATAAAACAACACCGTATGTAAATCAATAAAACAAGTTGATACATTCCAGAAACTCTGACTGAATCTTGTGTTTTCTGTACTCATTCACAGCTTGCCTCTGAGATAATATGCCTCAACAGGCGTGATCGCACCTCCCAAGGAGGGCTTGTTGGCAGCCGTGATGTTGGCATTCTAGAATGCAATTAATTGATGCATACAGAGGGGATGAGGCCCGTCTATATCAGCTCCTGCACTTGGTAAACGGAGAATACCAGACCTGACGCTGACCCACATAAAACCCAGCTTGAACTGTAGATAACATTCCTCATCATTAATTAACCTCACCTTACTCCTCACAGCTGTAAAGCTTACCTGCTTACTGTGAAAGTGAATGGTGCTCAGCCTCTATCACAACAGCCTGTGGGCTGGGGCAAACCCTTCCACCCTTACAAGAATAGCCGCATCACATATGTGAAATGGCATTCCTCCTTGGTGTGCCAAAAGGACAAGGGAGGGTCAGAGTGAAGTGAAAATGTTCAACACGGTAAGAAAACCCACTCAACGCCGCATTATAAGAATAATAAGCAACACTGCATACTGCAACAAGCATCTTTCTGGCATCAAGTGTTTGTGTCCAAGAGATGCATGATTGAGTTTTCATTCCTGGCAGACTGACTGTGGTTTTTCAGAGGACAGGTGGTGAGGCAATGGGATGGCACAGCCAGACACCTCCTCCCACCTCTTGCCAAGACAACAAGGCCCCTACGAGTCCTTTTCCTTTGCCATCGCTTCCTTTTCCCTTCCCCACGCCCATCTCTCAAACCCATCTCTGTATCCAGGCCATGACTGTGTGGGTGTGGTGGGTTCTCCTGCCAGCAGGGGCACCTGGCTGCCAAAAAGAAAAAGGAAAAAAGGCATGGGGCTAGAGAGGGAGGGCAATAAAGAAATTACTTCTCTAAAACCAAATGAATTCTGACTCAGCAAGGGATATAACTCCACATCGGCCCCACACACACAGAAAAGCACACCCGCCTCGTCTCACAATTCCCAGCCCCGGTGGAGCTCTATATATCAGGAGAAGCTGTGACGGAGTCCCTAAGGTAGCTGCTATTATGCAACCCTTCTGGGCTAAAAGTGACTGTAAAGTAAATCATCCTTCTCTGCCGCCAGCCTGACCTCCATATTGCAGAGAGAGCACTTTCAAAATTCACTAGTGGAGTATTATGCTGAAGGCACCATCTGTGCAGGCTTTACTCGCAGCCGTGAGATTAAAGGCAGTTAAAGCATCATATTTGAAAGCCATCTCTACAGTCAGAATCCAATCAAAGATGGAAAAGCCTAAGCATGAGCCAAAGCTTTTATAAAACTCTAGGTGCTGCTGGACAGTGCGGGTCAAGCGGCAGTATGCTGCCCCGGTCGTGGCCCTGATTCCTTCAGGACCTACATGAGGCTTCAAGGGTCATATGTCCTTGAGGACCAGGTCAGGATGTAAGTTCAGGACTAAGGGACACTTGACAGCTTGACTGCCTGAAGGGAGTTTTGACTCCCAGACCGTCTTTTGCTGTGGTCAGAAGCCTCCTGTACTGTGCATTGCCGTATACATAACTGTGTGTCTTTTTATATTCACAGACCAGATGCTGTTGCTCAGATTCCATCAAATTCTTTACCTTTGGAAACTCTCAAAGACATTCCAATTTGCTATGTTTGCCTGCAGAGCTATTAAAGGTTGTGTATCATGCAACGACCTGCAGTACTCATGTTAAAGGAAAAAAAAATCATGTTAAATAATACAGTATTTTAAAACTGGCACTGAATTTACTGTTGTGCCATATACATCATAATAAAACAACAATAAGTACATATATGACTTGAGTAGCTCTGTTTGGAAAGAATTAACTATCCCAGAATGAATTGGTAATTTTATCGCAGAGTTTCATCTGCATAGGAAATAAAAAAGACAAAATCTGAAAAATTATGTCTTTCATTTTATGCTTCTGCTTACTTTTACTCCACTGCTGGACTCATCATGACATTACAGACAAAAAGTATCTCTGTAGCCAAAGTAAATCCCTGTAAATGACACTACTTCTCATTTTGCAAACAAATCTTTTCCCTTGTGCCTTGCTAACTTTCCAGGTTGTGGTCAACAGAAACAGGGGTCTGCTTTGATCACTGGATAAACTGATCGAGAATGATTGTGGTTGGTGGTTCAGTGCACATGCAGAGCCTGCATGTCAGTCATTAGCTACATATTCCATGTATCCAAGAGCCCTAAAAATCCAAGTAAATCATGTCCTGTCAGACAGACTTCTCTTGTAAATTAGCTAGGAAATGAGAACCGTGTGAGTTTCCCTTTTGCATTGGGTAGAAAAAAAACCATAGTGTGACATGGTTGAGTATATTTACTTTACTTGAAATTGCACGTCCTGCAATGCAAGTATTGCACCTGCGAACATTGCTTGTATTGTATGTCTGACAAAACAGTTTTTTGAAGGTTAAAGGTGAGTTTCCTTTGCTAAATGCCAACTGAGAAGCTGGTGGTTGAACACACTATATTTACTTCCATCCTAAGCAAATAGGCTTTATAAAGACATCCCAATGCAGTGCTGCAGCCTTATACCATTGAAGTACATAGCTCACATAACTCTACTGTATACACCATGTGCTAGGCTGAAAAGAGGTCCCTGTCCTCTACACTACTGACTGCAAAAGAGACAGTCCTCAACAAGAGTTTAAAGATGGTTTAAAGCTACTGCCCAGCGATGTTACTGTTATGAAGCATCTTGGATTGAAAATAACCATGAATTCAGGCTGATGGAGGGAGAATGCCGAACTGTTTTTACTCCAATTGCTATCCAAGTGCTGGCTTAAAATCACTTGGAGATACACTTCTGCTGGCTGATTTGTACCTCGATTTGGCTGTCCCTGAGGCTTGCCACATTCCTCCAGGGGGATCAGATTACGTTCTATACAGGGCGCCAGGCCTGAAGCATTATGGGTGTTTTGGTCTTACAACATGAGTCTGACACAGTTGAGCGACAGTGTAAGGAAGTTTCTGTGTAAAGGAATGAAAAAAAAAGCACCGAATGAATGGCAAACTGGTGGCCTCGAGGATGCATTGTAGTTGTGTGGAATTGAAAGCTGAACAGAGGAAAAGACAAGAGGCAAGTTGGAGTACATGGCAGAGAGACAGAAAATAGTTCAGCCAGTGGAAAAAAATAATCGGCCTCGTACAGTATGTCTCACATTTTTACAGGACAGAAAAAGAGACAGTGCTGACGGCAGAAACTGCAGAGCCTCTGTAGAGTAGCTGTCACAGACATTGTCCTCTTTAGTATTCTTGTGACTGTGTGTCATGGACGAAGACATACACCAAACTTGTGCGCAGCAGTAACTATGCACTGAGCTTTGTGTCAATCAAGCATCTTGGTGGTTAGTGTGGGGGCTGGGACACTATTAAAGGTTTGCATGATATACTGTGGAAAGCTGCTACTGAACATGACAGCTAGTGAGCGGACTGGGGTGTGACAACAGCATTAATTATCGACAATGGACCGTATCTTCAGCTCAGGAGTTCACACGGAGTGGAGATTAGCTTGTTCAAACCACATCTATCACAGTTTGAGGATTCAGTTTTCATTAAGACAAAATTCAGCGCGAAGGGAGCATCAGCCTTCTTCCAGGAGTTTGAGATGACATTCTTAAAGAGACGTCACCACACAAATATGAAAAAAACAAAACAAAAACAAGTACATGTATGGGCACGTTTTGACAACAATGACAGCTAAGTAGTGTATCAGCTGAGAACTGTCTACTAAGAAATAAGATCTGTGTGTGTGTAATCAATAAAGGGAAATGCCACTGTTCACATGCAGCAGGCCCAGTTGACAGGAAAAAAAGATACAGAAGTATTCTCTGAGCCCTCCCCCTGCTTCTAATAGGCAGCAGGACATTAAAGCTCAAATGATTGGTCACTGTAATGTATGGCTCCCTGGTGGTGTTTGGACAGGCACAAAATCAATCGGAGCCATGGGACACACTAACCTCTCCACAATCTGGCTAACGGAGGCGCGGTGTGAGCTGAGACTGATGAGATATCAGTTTGCACCGTGTTGCCTTGGCCCGGCAACTGTGTGAGGGCTTTACTTTCAAGGGGGTGTGACTGTCCGTTACTGCCTCATGTTGCTGGCAAGCGGAGGTGTACAGGCTCTGGTGTAAATTAAATCTAACTTTAAACAAGAAAAATTGACCTTGCAATTACAAGCGGGGAATCCCCCTGAGATATAAATTGCCGCGAGCCAACTGCAATTAATGAAATTAAATGTGGTGGTCTGTTTTCTGAGTCCACCCATTGGGGCTGATTCAACAGACTAGACACCAAGGGCAGGGGAACAAATACATAAACCTCTACGTCCATCCACCCCCCACTCACCCAAGTCACGACTCTGGCTCTAGTCAGCCTCTGCACTGTGTGTTTTGAGTGGGTGGGCCAGGCAGTGGTCCTCCACACTCCCCTCTCCACATGGGCGGGAGTGACTTAGTAGACTGCCATCATCAGCTCAGGGGCAAACTTAGCCCCTTTTTGCCTGGTTGACTCGTGTCGTACATTGCCGTGAGCACACTGTAGCCAAAAAGTATCTTAAATTCATGCAAAATTAACCATGAAACGAGGAAAATGTTTAAAGCAGCGTAGGACTTTCATCACAATTTTTTTTTTAATTTGTAAAAACCCGAGGGATAGCCTAATTATCACTAATCCATTAGTCTTTCCGTGCTTACACACCTGAATCACTTCTCTTACTGTGAACAACTTCAAAGATGACTCCATCATAAACACAGTCCCTTTGTTTACATAAACTGAAACGTCACTCGGGCCTTCTCAGAAATTTTGTCATGAAGTACATTGTAGAAATGGCGACCAAGTGAAAGCAGTTTCTCACAAATTCGGCAAGAAAATGAGCCAGATCACTACAGTGTAAAATTATACAGTTGACCAGGGTTGTTTTAAAGAATGAATATATTTGACGAATGAAGATAAAGCTGACATTTGGGTTCGGCAGTCATGAAGAGACAGAGAGATTGCTGCTGCGTGGAACTCCCATTCCCATAATGCACTTTGTGACAAAATTTCAGTTTGTTATGTAAACAAACGGACTGTGTTTATAATGGAGTCATCTTCATAGCTGTTTACGGTGAGGGAAGTGATTCAGGTGCATAAGCATGGAAAGACTAATGAATTAGTGATAATTAGGCTATCACTTGGGTTTTACAAATTTGAAAAAAAAAATTTGATGAAAGTCATGAGCTGCTTTAAATTTTGGTCTCTAAAAAAGGCACACAACAATTAAATAAATACATTTGTGGGTGGAATGCACATCAGCCAATATGTTTTGTCACACATACGGCAATTTTACAAAGCAACATTCTGTGAGGTCAATTATAGACAAAGCAGATATCTGACAAAAGACCCCCCTCCCCCAAACACTAGACATCAAATTCGCCTCCACCACGTGCAATAAGAGGGTTAATTTTCAGCCAGGTGGTCTATAATTAACGCGTGTGAATGAGTGTAAATAAACCTTGGGGCCTCGACTCACCTCCAGCTGTATTTGTATAGCTGGAGTTTCTCTCTCGTCCACACACTGGGTACTTTAGAGTGTTGCCTAATGACACCTGAATGAAAGGACAGTCGTCCCAGGGTTGTCAATTTACGCAGCAGGATCAACAGCGCAGGAACAACGTGGCACATAACACGCTTATTTACCCATCTGTACAGTAATTAGGACTTTCCTAAATTAAGCTAATTTTTGTTCATTTGCTTAATGCACCAGAGAATTAAGTCATTGTTAAAAGGCTGAATGTAGGTTGTGAGATTAAGCTCTGAACTGCACACTGTTTTATTCTAAAAGTACTTAATCATGTTACCCAACTCGGTCAGATTAAAATAAAAAGCAGCTGCCCTTATTTATGTCACCATCTCCTGAAAAAAAAAAAAAACAAGAAAACATTTATGCATCTGCAAATTACACAACATGGTACAACACTATCTTTCTTTTTTGTGATTGAAATGAACACGAAATAAATGCAGAAGTGAGGCAGTGTTAGAAGTCTTATAATTGGCACATGACACTTTATATGAAGTTTCTCTGATAGTTCTACCAGGATCTACCAGTTTATGGTAAAAAGCCAGTCACTGTATACAAGGAAGTACAGGGCGATATCTCTGCACAGTGCAAATACCATGTTAGCGAGAAAAAAAAAAGCAAAGCAAAGAATGCAACACACCCTGAATACCGTTGCTTCAAACATCTAGTCATTACAATCCAGCTGTGACAAGATGTGATCCCAAAGAATTACTTTAATAGGTGCAGTGGCCCAGAAGCAAATCTGGTCCCTTGATTCAAACTGTAAACACTCCCAGTGTGGAGTGTGTGAACATTAATACAGTAGGTCATTACAACAAACTGCCTCATAGAAGGGGGTCAGCTGATTACCAGCCTGGTCCTGCTGACTGCGAGTATAGTTTTTAGTATACAAATCTAACCACAGTATAATGGATACACATAATAAAAAGTAAAATATGGAAAAAATAACTTGATACATTACATTTTTCAAAAAATAAAAATAAAAAATTGGAATTCTGAGACGTGCTTTCACCAAGCAAATATGCCTGTTTTCATAAGGCTGTAACTTTTTTGTCAACAAGAATTTTTCAAAACCAAAAACATATCTCAAAACTAAACAAAATTTGCTTAAAAATGAGCTATAATAGGGTATTAGGGAACAATTTTAATTTTTTTACCACACATGTATATCTCCCCTTGACCAGACCCATATACCTCTACTAGAAGGTTGCTCCTGGAGGATTCTGTTGGGTTTCTGTAAACTGGCTTGAGAGTCTAGTTTCAACCGACTCTATAAGTGAAGTGTCATGAGATAACTTCTGTTATGATTCGGTGCTATTTAAATAACATTTGATTGATTGATTGAACCTTAACCATAACCCTGATTAAACAAATTTATGCAAAAATCTTTCAAGGTTTTACTTTCAATAGAGAAAATAAAGGACCAAAGACAGATTAGTCAAATCTGTATCTGAAATCTGTAGAAAATCTTCAGATATAGTAATTTTTGTAGAAAGTCATTTATTGTCACCTTGATATATAATATTTTTTGTGGTAAAAGATCTTACTAAACATTTGTTGTGTAAATAACAATCAAATCAGATGAGTTGTAAATGAGATCTGATTCTTATTTTTTCAAATTTCCAATGTGAGTAAATGAGGGTAGTCTATATTTAGACGTTATCTTTTTTTTATTTGTTTATTTGTCTCAAGCTTTGAAGAAAAAAAAAGAACTAAAAAACAATAAAAGCAAGAAGTCAATTGCATATGCACCCATCAATTGTCATTAATCACAGAAAAAGAAATGAAATAAAATAAATTTAACATAAATGTACATATCAAAAACACAGTTTGAGAAGGAACAGAAAGAAGCAAAGGCTTACCTAGTCTTGCTCCTTCCTTACTTTCAGTGTCAGATTCATAACCAAATATATTTTTTTCATCGGCTATCTATCACATCAAAATAGACAACAATGAATAACTAGTCATAGCACCTTAGTATTGGTTGTATCACCATTTCACAACCAACCATGCGCAAACCAACCATGCGCAAATCAACAATAGAGACTAAACTATGCAGGGTATAATACGTAAACCCCAAACTACATATAAACCCATCAAAAATATCTCCCATTACACATACCAAAATATGAAAGTGGTCTCATTACTCAATATATTTGTATGAGTCAAAAAATTAAGGAATTTTTCATTATTTGACCTTAATTGGCAAAAAGTTTAATCATGGCTACGAAGAAGCAAACAAGAGTTAAACCCCAACCTCCTCTGCAAAGGCAGCACCGTTTTGTATTCTAAGTATTTTTTTCCTTTTTTACTGCAAATGAATATTGGTTCCAAATATCAGTTGTATGATTATTAATCAGTATTAATGCTGATAAAACACTAATCACGCTCTATCTCATTGTTCTTCATGGTCTGACTCACAGGAAGTCATCTGTCGGAATAAACCGGCTAAAGGTTGATTATATCACTCAACATTCTCCACCTCTTTCACCATCCGTGTAATATCGTTTCCCCTCTTCCCTATCTGAAACAACGGCAATAAAGATCTTATGGTAAAGATTTACTTTTATGCAGTCAAGCAGGCATTTTGGTCATTTTAATCTCAGGGCTCATCTCCTCATGAGCCAATCCTCCTCAAAATCAAGTTCCTTCCCAACACGCTTCATTCAGCCACTGTAAATACATCCTCAGCGTAGCACCACCATGACGACTGATCAGTTTAAAGGAATATAAACAAGTTAGAGAGCGCTTTTTCTTATTCCAAAACGACAATGAATTGAGCTAGACTGTTACCCAGCACCAAAGTGAATTGTGGCAATCAGCTTAAGTTAATGCAAGACCAAACACCTCATATATATCGCTGACATTTCTTGTACATTTCCCGACACACACACCCACATAGTCCAAATGAAAAAGACAAAAAAAAAAATCAGCATATTCATCAGCTCTTTATAGGAACGGGTTACATTTGCATCAAATGTGTGTATGTGTGTGTGGGTGGGTGTAAATATGTACAGATGCCTATATGATACAAGGGAAAAGGCAATCTAGACTAGACAGTTATCATGACATACTGTGCATCCTTGTCATGTTATTACCTTCTATACGTGCATCCATTCACTCTCTGAGCGGTCGCATGAGTTACAACATCTCTCCCCCCTGCGATGACTTTCTCTGCTTACTAATCTACCATTTGCAGGCAGCCCACAGATGGCTTTATTCACTTCAGCCATATTTAAATAGGGACAGCCGCCTGGCACGGTGCAGGAGTGTGCATCTCTGTTTGCATCTGTCACACAGCAGCATGCAGAGGCCTGTCCCGCTCCACCAAAGTGAGCCTCCCATTTAGCATAAAGGTATGTTTTAACCGCCAAAGGAACGCCTTCCCTCTTACAACTGAGGAGTATCATTAAGTGTTACGACAGTTTGTTGCTGTGGGCTGAGGTTAAATAAATATAAAAGCAGTTCAAAACATAAACAGTGCACAGTTTGCTTGCTAATATCTACACTAGAGGTCAATTGCGCTGATGCACTGAATGTATATGATGCAGATTGAATATGCAATTTATATCATTCAGCTTATGGCAATTCAACAGTACATACAAGCTACATTAAGCCCCACTGCAGTACAGAGGATCCTTTGAAAAATATATATACGCATATAACAAGGCCACATATTATGCTACATTTCACAACTGTTGTATTGTGTAAACTTTGTCAAACTGATGACTTGGTGCCAGAACGCTGCGTCACATTTCCACTGGCCAACTCCAAAAGCTGCAGATTGTTCTGCTGACCAATCACTCAGGGACATCAGAGCCGGTGCTAAAACCATTAGGTCCGTTACAAGATTTATCTGCTTGGATAATACCCTGTAGCCTGAAAAATGCTGGCTTCAGGAAAATAATCGAAAATCTGAAATAATAGTCTGAACCAGGCCTGCCTTTATACCCACTTGTTCCTCCACCGCTCCCCTTCAGCCACTTTCACTTGCCTTCACTCACCGACCTGCCTACTCCTACACACTCCCTCCACTCACCAGTACTAGTGAGCTGAAACTGGTCACTACCATTCCCACAACCACTCTTCTCCATGATTACTGGAATATTATGTTTTTCCATTTGAAGGAAATGTCTTCAGTTTTTTGTAAACAAATATCCAACAAACTAAAACAGAATTAATCTGAAAGTCTTGCAATGCAGTTAACACCAGGGTAATTTGTTGTGCTGTTTTGTTTTTTTTTTAATTACCTCATCAGACTGTTATTTTAAGTGGAAACATGTAAATAACGATGCAGTCGCTCACTGGTCTCAGATATGACCCATTTGGACGTTCAGAGGCTCCGTAGTGAACGTGGAAACACTGTCATCTTCTACAACATTGATTCACCAGTAAAACCCATGGAGTTAGATGAATGACAGTGGATGGACAAACTTGGTTTATGTTCAGTTAATGATAGTTTTCCTGAAAAAGTTACTTTTTCTTCATTTTTCTCTGTTTTTGATATAATAACCCTCAACTTAACTCTGAGCTTTAATGAGCATCTATATGATCAGTGAATTAAATATCGAAAAACACATGATTTACAGTGAAAAATACAAAATACACAGGATAATATTAGAATAAAATGTGGTAAATCACTTAAGATAGGTTTAATTGAGAGAAAAAAGGACTACTGGGTCTTTATGGGTTAATTCATCTATTGTTTTCACATTTTATCATTGGCGTCTTATGGATTTTAAGTATCCCTTCACATTCAATTTCTCATAATAATTATAGCTTCCATATCGCAAACAAACAAATAAAACTCATTACAATTTGAGTTGAATTTGTTTGTGTAGCACAGTGTTAGCGAAAAGCTAAAAGTTCTCAACATTTTCATTTTAAGGAAATGTCTTCAGTGTTTTGTAAACAGTCAAATATCCAACAAACTAAAACAGAATAATGTGCCAGTCTTGCAACAGAGTTCATACCAGGGTAATTTGTTGACCTGTTTTTTAAAATGACCTAATCAGACTGTTATTTTAAGTGGAAACATGTAAATAATGATGCAGTCACTCATTGGTCAAACTATTTACTGATTTGGTCTTGACTTCATTTCACAGTAATGCTTCGGAAACAAAAAATGCTCACATCGTTCCATCCCCCACATTATATTCCAGGGGATAAAAAATGACCTATGTTGTGGCTTTTATGAATGTATGTTTACATGATTGTGTACAAGTTCATCTGTAAACCACCCCCACAAAATCCCATTGCTTTGCTGCATGTCCACGCTCAGTCCGTTGAGTGGGAGATGAGGTGAGAGGCAGATTTCTCTTCTATGTAGGCCTTTAGTAATAACAGTGCAACCCAGTTGGTCCCAGTTCACTGGGTTAGCCTCTCCTCCCCCACACAGACAGGACTGGGTGCCCAGCGTGTAGTTACATGTGTTGCAGACACTCTATTGATTGATTTGTGACTCTGCTGTGACCAGCTTCACAGAGGGATCTAATGACAACTCCTGTCTCTGTTCCAAATGGCTTTTGTTAGCCACTGTAGCTCATGAAAGGACCATGTGTTGTGTCTGCCAACCATGGAAAAGAAAATAATGATGGTTTGTTTATTCAGAGGCTGATTTTTTACCAAATACAATAGAGCAACGTTATGATCTATGGCTAACAGATGCCACTGTGGGTACAGGCAATCTAGAGTGGAATTCTCAGTTTGGCTCTGTGCAAAAATGGTGTTTTGGTGCTTGATGAGGAAAATAAAGCACTACTGTGCATAGTACATGTCTTACAAAAAGCCACAACAGCAGTCACAGTAAAGCTCTGTCAGTATAAACTATAAAACCACCACTGAAAGCATGCACTGGTTGAAAAGTATCAACAGTGAGTTCAAAGGCTATACAATCCTGAACTGTACTTACAAGCTTAGTGACAATCTAAAAATGCCAAGGCAGGTAAACAATTTTTCAGCCCCTATTGCCTTATCGAGACCCTACATCCATTCGTTCATATGAATTAGCAAGAGCAGCAGCTAATGCATGGAGTCAGATTACAACCTCTGAGCAGAGCCGCCTTTATCCCCCTATATGGAGCTTAATCTGTCCAAATCCGCCGCTTTGCTGTGCCCTAAATCCACAACAGAGCCTAATTCCTCCTTAATCTAATGAGCGGTAAAGGTGCACTTACTCAGCTTCAGAATACCGCAGACTGAGTATCTGAGCGTCAAATCACAATAGAGGTAGCAGAGATGTTCCCTCACTGTGCCATGATGCAATATGTTCAACAACGGCTGAAAGAATCCTTGTGTCACGGCAGAGTAGGCAAGAAGATACATGACAGGCTTTGATTGCTTGTTTGCTTATCTTCTTGTCACTCATTGTTTCTGTTGTGGGCAACAGCTGTGGACTGCTGTCAAAAGATGTTGAGGAAGAAGTAGATGGTGCCTAAGCCACCGGCATCAAGACATGACAGCAAACAGGGAAGTAACATCTCTTATGGTTTCCGAATCTCTGGAAACTGACTTACTGCATTTCTTCTTGAATAAGGGAGTCACTTATAAGCCTGGTCTCTGCTAATGGCCAGGGGGAAAGTTGGTCCCAAACTAAGGCTGGTGTCAAAACACTGATACTTGTCGTAAAATGAGCAGATCACTTCTACAGTTATCAATATACTCATACTCTTTTCCACACTTTTGTTGTTGGATTACGCTTGAGATTATTGTAAGATTTAAGCCATAGTGGGAGCATGTGTGTTAATATTTGAAATTGTAGCTTTTAAAAATGTACATGTAAGGCTGGATGAGACCATACAGATCATGACATATATTTCAGTAATGCTGCCAGTTCTGAGAATATCCTGATAATGCCAGAAAAAAAAGAATGTTAATTGGTTAGAATTTGTAACATTAACAACAGGAAGCCATAGAGCTGTAATAATATAGCCAAAAATTTCAATTATTTACAACTTTGATAGATTAATTTCTGGCTATATAAACTGAAGACATGATAAAAAAAAAAAAAAAAATTACACTTTTTTTTTACTATAACTATATGCCATATCTGACTGGAGAAACACATTCAAAACTAATATACTACACAAAGCTGAATTTTTGTTAAGCAAATCAAACATTCAGAAGAGAAATCTTTACATTTATGATTTAGACATTTTTCACAACTTTTGGAAAGCAAAACTTGGATTAGGCTCTATTTAAACAAGGAAAATAATAATAATAAAAACTGTATTGCATCAACGTTTGCGGCCATTTAAGATAGATTTCTAAATTTACCAGGTGTATTTGAATGCACCATTTCATCTGCCTGCCACCACACATTTTGCCACAGTTAAGGAAGTGTTAAACTTGCATTAACAATGTAATGCAATAACTAACAGCACAAACCAGAGCGGATCAAAATGAGGAATCACGCCTGCTTCCAACAGAAGCCTACCTCAGTTACAGGCATATTACCTTCTGCAAATAATGTAAACAAAAGGCCTGGCCGTTATTCGAGGAAATACAGTACACAGAACACATTTTTGGCAGAAAAATGCTGCTGCGCTGCTTTGGAAGTAAATGCTTTGCTGTTTTGGAGATTTTCCAATTAGCAATTTCCATAATATCAAAACACAACACCTGCTGTGACCACTGCTACTCAGAGCCATTGTGTGATCTTCTGGGGCTTGAAAGAATGTTTATTCTAATAATCTAACAAACAGCAGTGTGTGCATGGCTACACGATTAAAAAGGTGTGTCCATCCTGGTCCCTATCACCTCCACTTCCCCTGCATGCCTTTCTGTACTCATATGACACCCTGCATTCAAAAAGAACTACAAAAATATGCAAATAATCCATATGGACAAATTAGCTGCAACAACTGTTATAATGTCCATGGAAGTGTGGTATAAAAGCAGCATGACTCTGTTATTACTGGTCTTGCAGAGCTAAAGAGTTAAAACATTGAGTTTGCTCTGTTTGATCCAGGTTTTAGTCTGAAAAGCAAAGACAAACAGAAGTTGAGATCAGGATATGAAGACTAGTTTGCAAACTTTAAGGACTGGTTCAGATATAAAGGTGCACAATTAATAAAAACTGCAATGATGGCTGAGTTCATCTATCATATCCTGATCAGTTGCATGTTTTCATTACCCACTCACTGCATTCCAACTACTGCAGTGTCTGGAAGCAACACTATTTTCCCTGCACAGGTACTTGCATACTGTATCTGTAGAAGGAGAGATCATTCTGGCTCAGTTGCATGGCTAGATCATTACAAAGCAGGCGCCATTCTTTTATTCCATTTCTGGGAAGTAAGAAAAAAATTACTGCAGCTACAATGCACTCACAAGTAGGAAATGAATTTTATTGAGTAGAGACTGAAAAGCAAAGCCATGAGCCATTTGTTCAGTATCTTTCCATCTTCACATAAATGTGAGACTTGTGGTTAATGAACCACAGTAACATGAATTCTCACACTACAAACCAGAGCGTATCAAGACACTTTGATGCTATCTCACAAACATTAATGTGTGTTGTTCTTAATTAAACCTTACTGTCAACTACAAGAAAAAATGATGTGGCAAAAACAAAAACAAGGCTGCAGCTCCTGAGAACGTTGATATGGAGAGGTTTAATGACAACACAAAAGCCAGACCAGCACAGAGTTAAATACATTAACAGCCTCAGCAGTTATTATAAATCACTTAACTTCTCATTCCAAAGCAACTAAAGCTAATGACAACTTTATGAATGTTAATGAGACAATATTATCCATCCAGGAAACTCCTAAAGGACGATTCTGGACAAATGAGAAGTTTTCATCTTAGTATTTGTAGCGTTTATATGTGGATTAGATAGAAACATCTGAATACAATGCAGAACCATATGCAGGTAATCACACGTAAGGCGAGGATCAAGTATGTGGCATTACTTAATGTTCTGTTCTATAAATGACTCGGCTATCCAGCTGGGATCAGTGGCTGGCATTGCGCCGCTGTCACCACCACCATCTCTCCAACCCACGCATGTCTGAGCATGGGGGGGCCTCTCCTCAAAAGTCAAATGTCAGATGTTATCCATCCCCACTCATACAGAAGGACCCTGGCTCTCTGTTGGTGACGGAAAAACACCATTACTGAGGCCGTTCTCCTCCGGACCACAGAGGCTGACATGTCTGCACCGTGACATCTGTATTACCTGCCTGTCGATCTTATTTTGAACTGAGGGTAGCCCTAGTCCAAGGTCCAGCTCAAAACACCACAGCAGAGTGACAGCTCCAGTTTCAATCATGGAGGTATCGTAGTAACAGTAATGATATATTCACTGGCCTGCTATGCTGATTTGAGATGCAACATTGCACACTATGGCCAGTAGTTGTTGTAAAATGACAGTGAGGATCCTGTTGAACTTACTATTTGGCAAAACAGTCCAATATAATCTAACCCTTCCAATGATCAAACAATGACAAAGAATTCTACTAAACAGCCATAACAAACAAGTGATCAGGGGCGTCACAATCCTTTAAACCCATCATGCAATTCAGACCCTGATTTTTGAGCCACGGTACAGTTGGTTGTTACGGGGATGAGAATTTTTTTTTTTTTTTTTTTTAAATGGAGGAAATAAATTGTTTTTCTTTTATATTTTTCTCCATTACAAGCAACTACAATTCCAAATTCTAAAAAATATGATGGCAGATTGGGTCTGTAAACTTTACTTCCAAGAAACTACAAATAAATGAATACATAGGCCGATTGGGTTCATACTGTCTCCTGAAGATAAAAAGATTTCCTTTTCTTTTATGTCAGACAAATAAACAAAGGTAGTGACCCTTCTGAGGAAGGCTAAAGGTTTTAGCCGAAGCATGTAAAGGTAAAACTCAACCTTTGTTTATCTGTCTTACAAAAAAGAAAAGGTAATCTTTAAATAAATAAATAAATAAATAATTTTCTGATGCCCTCTCTACGTATTAAATTGCACCAAAATACATATATGAAAAAATGTACATTTGCAGCAGGTTACATATACAACTATGCAAACAAAATAAATAAAAGCCCTTCACTCAAGATGAAAGGGTCAAATCAGCTGTAGCCAGTATTATATATAACATACAGCTTGTACTTTTGAGAGAATACTTTTTTCATATATGTTTTCTGAACTGAAATATGCTTTTTATTAATTAAATAATGCCCTGTCAGCACATCAGTATTGGCAGCAGGTTGGGGTTTTGACTTTCAGAGACTTGAAGACATATAACAATATCACTGTATTGAAAATTGCTCATACATTCAGAGACGTTTCTGCCAGGGGTGTGAATGTTACAAAAATTATGCAACTTTTCCTGCCTCAGCCGATTAAACTCTTATGAGTAATTACTATGCAGCAGTTGCTTTCATGGGCATTAGGATAATGCATTTTGAAAACAGGTGGATGCAAAGCACTTATGATAAGTTGGACTGACACCTTGTTGCAGGGCAAACCAGGCAGCTGAAAACAAATTACTTCACACATAGAGCCTGCAGTTATTTTGGATTTGTGCTTTGTACACAGCCGGGGTCTGTGTTGTCATAATACTGATGCATTACCAAAACATGGACTTCTCCAACACTTGATGAATGAACAATGAGTTAAATTACTCTGCTGATCTCAACGTGAGGTTTCAGAAAATGCCCTACAACGCGGACTTTCAGATTCCCTGACAGACTCTCTAATGACTAATCAATACATTTTAACCTGACTCGGAGCAAAGTAGACCTTGCTCACCAGAGATCTGCAGAGGGGAGAAGAAGTAGTGGAAATACTTTAAATACTTTAATGAGACTTCCAAAATCATGACATTTCTGCAAACGTAAAACGGCCATGTGACAAGAAGAGAGCAGCTTCAGACCCATACAACACGACCAGCCAAGTCTCCAAGTGATACTGTTAAATCTCTTCAAAAACCCATACTTGTCATATCCATTTTTCATTACCCTTCAACTTGCTGGAGACTGTAGGGGGATGATCTCTTGAAATATTCATTACAAAAGCACCCAAGACATGCTGTGACTTCTTTTCACACTCGACTCAACCATTTGCAGAGCCAAATGTATTCGTCTAGTTTCTGATATATACAACAACAACATAAAAAAACTGTGTTGCATTTACAGAATTTCCCATTTTTAATGGCGCAGACTAGAAGCAAGGAAGTGCAACTTTATTTGTGCCAAAACTGGGGAGCAGGGGCTTAAGCTTGGCTTTAATTTACATTTAATTACATTTTATTTCAGTGATTCCAGTCCTGGCCTTTTGAACACTGCAGCATTGCCTTCACTCTTTTCTCACAAAGTCTCAGTGTTTAATGGTTATGATCTAATCATTTCAGCTGGTTAAACCCTAGCAACTAAGCCAGAATAAAATTACTCAACAATTCCCTCATGTGTTTGTGCATGCTGTGATCTGTGCACATGCCTGTTGTGCTATAGCTTGGTGAAAGCTGGATAAAGACTGCAACTAGTGCTGGATTGGGATGAGCCGGGCACAAATAACCACATTCTGTCATTTTCCTTCTGATAGAGGAGCCTATATTAACCCATACAAACCTACAGGGCTTGAAATCCTGCAACACAAGTGCAGTATACTGCCACATTATCGGTCAACATTAGATGGCATGGAACTGGGCAAGCTGCATTACTTCTATTCGGCGTTCAAGGGGTAGGTCGACTCGATTATGATCTTTATTGCATTCTTATGGTAGACTGCAAAGGTGGAATGTCAGACCTGTAAACACAGAAGGCTGCAAGAAACACCCCATATGGCATGAAAACTACAAGAATGTGGGCTCACAAAACACAAGCAACATCGAGTAGTATTATGCAATGGTGAGAAAAAAAAAAAAAAAAAAAAAAGGTGCCTTGGTAAAAACTATGCTTGGTGATGCATGCAAAATGAGGGAAAATCGCCCTTGGGTTGAATGCAACGGTTGTGCAATATCTGCATGCATATACAGTACAGCTGTGCGCTCTGTGTAGTCTATATGAATCCAAATGATCATGCATCTGCCACACTCCAGGCTGCTAATGCAAACAGAGCACAGAGACAGGCGGCTATATGACGCTTCGCAGACAGAATGTGACATATTTCAAGCTAGGTTCCTTGCTTTAGTCAACAAACTGGAGTTACCCTCACTTCCTAGTTCAGTGCTACACTCTTACAGCTCGGCTAACACCCTTCTTCCTCCATAGACAGCAAACAATTTCGACTACATTTGGAGTCTCTGGTCCTTGCTGCTACGACTGTGAATTCTTCCAAGTCTTTGCCTGGTCCGAGGCAGAAGCTGCGGTCTCAAAAAAAAAAACAAAACAAAAAAAAAAAAGTGCATACAAATTTTACACTTACATTTCACCACCCTGTCCGTCGTAGATAACTTCGGTTCATCATTCGGCTTGTTTTCGGACATTTCCAGTGTGATATAATATTGAGATAAAGCAGAAATGAGACTAAAACGGTCCCTGCGGTGCTCCTGTCGAACAACTCTTGAGTCTATCCGCGAAAAGAGACCGCAGTGATCTCACTCGGTCCTATCAGCGGCCAAAAATACTTGCAACAGGGTTACAATTTCACTGCTGGTGCTGGAGGAGCTGCTCTGTCTGATTTACTGTTACTCTGGATCAAGTTGTCTGAGCGCAGTGTGCACGCAAACCTGCTGTCCCCCAAGACCCGCCCCCTCACTCCCACCGCCGCCTCCTATTGGTGGAGAGCCTGCCACTCTACACACTTTTATCAAAGGGCTGTTTCTGTGTCACTCTGGTCCTGTATGAATAACAGCATGAATAAGTTATTTTACAGCCTAATAAACTTATCGTAGCTGTCAATGGAGGAAAACAAATGAATGTTAATAGAAAAAAAAACGAATAAATAAAAATGAAACCGCCTTCACAATACAAATCTGCACATAACTGATCTATAAACAATACATTTGGAATCTGGAATACATGCTCAGAGCCTGTAGTGGTAAATATAATTTCTACTTTCATTCAGGAATATCAGTGTGAGAGATCCATTCAGCCATTTTCTGAACCGCCCTGACCTCATCAGGGTTGTGGGGTTGCCAGAGCCTATACCTACATTATGGATGTGCCTCCAATTTATAAACAGGCAATGTAGATTAGCCAGTGATCCCATTAAGAGTATGTCTTTGGAATATGGGAGGAAGCACCCACAGAGAACCCACACAGACACAGGGAGAACATGCAAACTCCAGCTGACCTTCTCAGACCTTCTAGCTG
Organism: Sphaeramia orbicularis; assembly: GCF_902148855.1. Lineage (NCBI taxonomy): Eukaryota > Metazoa > Chordata > Actinopteri > Kurtiformes > Apogonidae > Sphaeramia > Sphaeramia orbicularis. Next base: position 26,957,715 of record NC_043974.1, read on the forward strand.
TGAGGTGATAGAGCAAACCACCGTACCGCCAATAGCCCATGTGACAGACTAAACCAGATTTACAGAAAATGTGTTCTCCATATTCATAGTTCCCTGAGGATGAATCATCATAGTGAAAGTGAACACCTCAGCTCTACAATTTGGAGGATACCTCTCATCTGGTGCCCCCATCCAGGCATAAATACTTCAAATAACATACTTCATTGTCTAAAAGACAGATTTGCATAAAATGTGGAGGCTGCATTCATGTTCCCACAAAGATAAACCATTTGACGTTAATGACCCATTGACTATTCCAATAGCACCATCCTCAGGACAAACTACACAGCTCATACACTGCAGGTAAAATATTCAGCTCCTCGATACTGGAAGCTATTGTTGGAAAGAACAAACTGTGCTGCCATATTACAGTTTTCTTAACAAATGTTAACACAGAAGAATTGGAACCTGACACTCAGTCACTGAAACCTCACAGCGTTGTGCCAAAAGCTTTAACAAAGGCTGTTAAATTGCACACACAATATCAACTTTGCTCTCAGTTTGCAGTTCTGGTCCACACTTTTATCAAAACACTCTGCTTTACATAACACAATTTTAATACTCATTGGGATGCAAAGATGAGTGCAATGTTACAAATGTATAACACAAATTAGTACCAGAGGCAGCACAGTGCTTTGCGTTCGTGTATTTGTTGTGCTTCATTTCAACAGATACTTTGCATCTACTACATTTAAGAATGTCTAGTTGTTTTGTGCAAAAATATATTCATATTACTCAGTTTTAGGAGTATTTGTGTTGTGTCATTTTGCAAGGTACCTGTGATGTTTTGCATTTTATGTGTGTAGTTGTAGAAAAGCAATCACAGTTTTAAAAAACATTTATTGAATATTATCCCACAAAAAGTTATACTATGAAGCATTTCAGGTGTCAGATAAAACATTACCTTTCAGTGGTGTTTGTCAGTAGTCGAAGCTGTCTCTGTTATGTTATTTACTTATGCAAAGGGTTGACAAACACTGAACACTGCAGCCTTTTATGTTCCATCTTCATGGTCTGAGCAGAGCAGTTATACAGATACTAGGCTGTTGACTCGTCAGGATCCACGGGTTCTAGATGTGGTAGTTTTTATGCTGTTGTGTATTTGTGCACGCTGTTGTGTTGTGTATTCGTGCATGCTGTACCACATTTGTCCAGCAGTCACCGCCAAAGCATTCTGGGTACAGCAAAATGATTGGAAGGCTATTGTATTCCAAAATTAGTAACATCTTCCAAAGTATTGGTCCTATCAACTTGCCGTTTTCGGTAGTCTGTTCCTTGAACAAAAATAAATGAGTATGCCAAAATGCAGCAATCAGCTCTTTCCGGATTTCGTGTGAATCCCAAGACACACATACATGCACGCTCACAGAGGCCACTTGGCTTTTATAATATAGATGTGAATGAGTGTAAGTGGGTGGATGTGCACACATGGAAACGGCAGCTCTGTCACTGTCGAGTCAGTGCAACAGCGGTCATTTGCATGAAAGAGAGGTCGGCATTCACCTGTTCATTTCCCCAACAGTGGCACATTCGAGCTACCCCCAATAACTGATGGCAAACTGCTATTAGCGAAACGCTGCCGAGGTATGAGTCAGTTGTTTGGCAGGTGGAGGCAGTTAATGAAGCTGTGAGTTTCACATTTCTCTCACTGAGGGTCTGTGTGTATATGTGTGTGTAGAGTGGGTCAGAACATCTCACATCCTTTTTATCTCCGCCTGTAGTGGAGACATTTACAGCAGATCATTAGCTTTAACATGCCTGAGGTTCTAGTGCTCTGCTCTGCGCCCGGGGCTCTGCAGACTTAATTAACTTGGGTCAGTCTAGTCAGTGACTCAACTTTTTCCCTTTGCGGCGCTTGCTGTCATTTCAGCAGCATCCTATGTGTCTATAGTTTGCTGTTTGTTCCCTTACTTTATCGCCGCAATTATTCCCATTAACAGGTTCAAAAACACTACATCTATGCTCTTTTACATCTTCAGAGTACATCACACTTTTGAGGCTGACACTCTGTCCTGTCTTTGTGCGCTCTGATCAGGAACCTCCCACTTATCTGAGCTCCACCTGACAATAGTGGCACTGTCTGTTCATGTCAGACTCAAGACACACCTGCAGACAAACAGCACTGAAGCCATGAACCACACAGGTACATGTCCATTATTTCTTGTTTTTGTAATTTAGGACCGTTTACAATAATTTGAGCTACATTGAGGGAATTTTTAACATCATAATTGCATTTTTTTGTTTAGTTATTTAACCCTCACAGACCTAAATTTTCAGGGACCAAAAGCATCTACTGATCTAAATTGTTAAATAATTTTTGATCAATTAATCCTATCAATATGTGTAAATAATACATGTAAGATTCAGTTTCTCAGCTTTTCAGTGACATCAGATGTGTCTTATTTGGACATTTAGAGGCTCTGTAGTGAATTTGGAAACACCGTCATCTTCAGCAACATTGATTAACCCCTAAAACCAGTGGAGTTTGACAAACGACAGTGGTTGTAGAAGCTTGATTTGCAGTCCAGTTAATGACATATTTTACTGAAAAAGTCACTTTTTGTTCAGTTTTTTCTGTTTTGATATAATAACCTTTGAATTTATTCTGAGCTTTTATAAACATCTGCATGATCAGTAAATAAAAATATTGGAAAATATCAGATTTCACTGAAAAATGCAGAGCATAATATTATAATAAATGAACGGTTAAATGTCAGCAAACTGATTTGACTGTAACCATTAAAATAGCTCTATGTCTTTAAGGGTTACATCAGTTTTACCAAGTACGTAACACACAGGAACACAAGGAATTCTTTGCTGGTAGATGTTGTATCTCTAGTCAACTATAAAAACAAGATGCAATTAAACATATATACATTAGAAAAGTAGAATAACAAGAAAAGAAACTCTATATATGTATATTCATCCATATGAATGGCAAAGCAACACCAAGAGCAAGTTTTAGTTACATCCTCACTAAAACAGATATGGTTTCCCTCACAGCTCAAGACCTGCTGATCATCTATGAGCCTGAAGCAGAGCAGTGGGCCACCTACCTGCACTCCGTCTTTACCGGGGTCATCTCAGACCAGGGCATCTGTTGCTATGACATCTCCAGCCTGTCCAGCCGGAAGGACGACTTCCTCAGGCTGGCTGGATACACCTGCAAGCTCCTCATCCTTTCCAAGGGCATGCTGGAGGGTCTGTGTCAGATGCGACGCTTCTTTTTGGCCCGTGTCCTGAGTCCCGCGGCTCATGTGGTGGTGCTGCTGTGTGGGGTGGACAACCTGACCCACTTCCTGGAGCTGGTTCCCCTGAATGGCAACGAATGTCTGCAGATCTCCAGCGAGCAAGATGCTCACGAGTACCTGTCGACTGTGACTGACATAGTGCGAAAAGGTATGGCGCTGACTCCAGAAAGAAAACAGGATTTAATCTATTTATTTATTTATACTGAAAAGCTACTGGAAAAAAATTAAGGGTTATGGTCAAACTAGAGCTATGTCTGAGGTAGAGTTAAATCATACTTCGTGAATAAAAATGTCTCACAGTCATGGAAAAAATTATCAGACCACCCTTGTTTTCTTCAATTTCTTGTTCATTTTAATGCCTGGTACAACTAAAGGTACATTTGTTTGGATAAATATAATGATAACAACAAAAATAGCTCATAAGAGTTTAATTTCAGAGCTGATATCTAGACATTTTCCATGGTTTTCTTGATAATAACCAAAATCACTTTAGTTCTTACATCAACAGCTATGGCATTGTACTGACAAAAACTGTGCTTTTAGGCATTCCATTTCTTTCTTTTTTTATTTATTTAGGATCCCCATTAGCTGTATCAAAGCTACAGCTATTCTTCCTGGATGTCCATGTTTTTTTTTTCTGTCTGTTTTAGTCACACCATACACACAGGAGTTATTACTTGATAGCATAACCATTGTTTTTGATGACTTGATGGTCTAATCATTTTTTCCGTGACTAACGCCATCATAGGCTAAAACTTTTGTGACAAACATTTTAAGACATTAATTTGAATGAAACTTATTGATAACTGTATAAAAAAATCTTACAATATAAACCCGAGTAGACTTTTTTGCAGATACAGTAATGAGTAAGAAACTGATGTATTGTACTGATTTTTGTTTTTTCTTTTTCATAAAACTTTGGCTGAAAGAACACAAAACTACTATTTATTGACAGTCTCATTTTGTGTAAATGCAACTCATTCATGCACACCCAAACCATTACCACTAGGGAAATGAAAACAAAGCTGACTCTACCTGCAGGTTTATTTTGTTTTAGTTTGTGTCATGGGTTTTTACTCCAGTTAATTATTTTTAGCTTTAACCGGTGCAATGAAATCCTTTCAAACAAACAGTCATTTTACACTTTACTCCTCCTCTAATGACTCCAGCTGCTTGAATTAATGGTGAAACTAACCTATTTGTATGTTTTACTGGTGATGATCTCTTAACACTAAGTCAACAAGCAGTGAGATATGAAATTCCACTTCATTTGGGGAGAATGAAGTGGGATAATTTGCACTTTCTATCCAACAATGTTGAATATACAAACTGTTATAAGAAAACCAGAGGTGTTTCCAATATGGATGTTGGTTTACTTTGGAAAAAATACAATAATTATATCCAGGCGTGGGCGTTGGTTTGGAATTAAACAGCATGCGCATAGTTTATTTGATTAAAAAAGACTGTTTTCAGATTTTACAATGCCAGATTAAGAATAAAACAGACTTTATATTTGATCAGCACCCACTTTTTGCACACTTTTGCATGCAAAATCATCCTTACCATGCCATTATGCCACAGAAAAATTTCACCTGGTCTTGCTGTTCCCTGTCATGAATGCAAGTGGCAAAAAATGCTCATTATTTGTGAGAAAAGCAGCTTGGGAACCTGTTTATGGACTTAGTTCCTTGAGAATTGTGTGTGCTGGAGACTGACCTTCAATATATTTTATCACTGGCTGCAGAGCCATCTTTACCGAAACTGTGTGGCGCCTCTAACATGTCCTCAATTATTCTCTGCCTTCCATCCTGTTTTTCCTAATTGCCCTATTTGTATAAAATCACAAAGCAGAGGAGGGGGTTTGTATTTATACAGGTGTGCGCAGGAGGAACATCTGATGCAAATTGCCCGTCTTTCCTCTTTTGCCATCACTGATTACACATCGCGAGCCATGCAAATTCAAGTGCACTCTGCATCACTTCATTGCACTGATACAGTGAAGTGGCTCAGGCCAGGAACCCACTAACAGTTATATTTTAACCCACAAGTACCTTCCCTATTCATGCTAAATGATGCAGTTGGGTTGTTTGTAACAGACATGTAGGTGTATCACCCCCAAAAAACAGAGTGAGTACTGCAATAAAATCTGCACTGAATCATTAGTTACATGATCATTACACAAGCTACTTTGTGCCTGTTTCCCCTGGGTAAGCTTACTCTGTCAAATTCAGCGAGTTAAATGTCTGATCTTTCATAGGTGCATCAGCCACAGCGGCAAATGTCAACCCCTTGACACGTAAATCATCAGGATCAGAGCAAAAGCCGGAACAAATGCAGTCAACCCCAGGCCATGGTGTTGAATCTGGCATCGTGGTTATTCCTCCCAGAGTTCCCTGTGGGGTGAGACACCCAGCAGTCGTCTTTTTTTTTCCATTCAGTATTTCTACATCGGTTCAGCGGTTCATTGCACTGTCTCTTTTGCAGAGCTCTACAGAGGTTTTCATTCTTTTAAGAAACGAGGCAGCCGGAGTCAACACAGAGGTGGAATTCACCGGTGGGATTCAGGTGATTAGAGTGAAACCGACCCACTGGGGTAACAGGATCCTGTGTGTTGATGCACCAGGTGAGCAAAATAATTAAAAAACACAATGAGATTCAACACATGATTTAACCCTTTCATGCACAGTTATTCAGTCTTTAACCCAGGGGTCTCAAACATGTGGCCTGGAGCTCAAACCTGGCCTGCCAAAAGGTTCAGTATGGCCCGTGGGATGAATTTGCGAAGTGAAAAAATTGCACTGAAGATACTAACAATCAAAGGTTTCGAAATAATTTTAGTTCAGGTTCCACATTCAGATCAATAGGATCTAAAGTAAAATAATAACATAATAACCTATAAATAGAGACAATTCCATTTTCCTAGGTTCTAGGTTCAACTGGAATAGTTTTGCTCTTTTGAAGCAAAACTAGTCCAGTTGAACCTCAAAGAACTACCAAGAAGAACAATGACATGGGGAAATGAGAAATTGAGAAATTGTTCTTCTTTTAGTTCCAAGCTCCAAATTTTTTAGCATTATTATACCTGTTACCAAATGTTTGTGTAACATTGTGTGTAATGCGCTTGTACATGATAAGTTGAGGCATAATATTGTTAATATTGTTTTTTCAGGTTATTCACGTTTTTTGTGAAAGTGTGGTTTATAAATGTAAATATTTTCAGAATTTAATGTTTTTTATTGCACTAAAACAAAGAGAAGAAGTAATTATAGGTTATGATGCTATTATTTTACTGGCCCGGGCCACTTGAGATCCAATTTGGCTGAATGTGGCCCCTGGAAGAAATGAGTTTGACACCCCTGCTTTAACCCATAAAGACCCAAACAGCCACTGGCGGCCAAAATCATCTACTGATCTAAACTGTTTAATATATGTTGATCCACTAATCCTATCAACACATTTGAATAATTGGTGTCAAAAACAGTTTGTCATCTTTTCATGGTCATCAGATATGGCCCATTTGGATGTTAAGAGGCTCTGTAGTGAGACGTAGAAACACTGTCATCTTCTAAAACGTTGATTCACCAGTAAAACCCATGGAGTTGTATCAATAACAGTGGATGGAAATGCTTGTTTTTATGTTCAGTTATTGATATCTTTGCTGAAAAAGTCACTATTATTTCATTTTTTTTCTGTTTCTGATATAATAACTCAACTTTAATCTGAGCTGTTATGAACAGCTACATTAACAGTAAATTAAATGTAAGAAAATACATGATTTACACTGAAAAAATGCAAAATGAGGAGTTTGATATTATAATCGATGGTGATAAATCACTTGAGAAATGTCAAATATGGAGAAAAAATCATTTGGTTGCCATTGCATTTTCTAATATTTGTTACACTCACTGTGCCGTAAATGCTGCTGTGACACTTGAATTTCCCCAGTGTGGGATAAATAAAGTATCTTGTCCTGATCTACTGTTTAATTAATCCAAAACATGTGGTTACAAAGAAAGTCTCTAATTAGCAGCAGTTTAGGGAATGGTCTGGTCACAGATTAATCCTCATGGATTTTGTCTCAGTTTCCCAGAATATAATCATTGATTCATAACATTCACCACAGAGGACAGTTACATTTTACACTGAAATAATATGTTTTCTTAAAGCAGCTTCTTTGTGGAAAAGCTTTATGGATGTGTTTACGCTTACAAAATAAAAAAAAACATTACATATTAAAGTGTTGATAGATGATATCCACTATGCTAAAAAATTGGATTGAATTGGATATGCTGTATGTCAAAAATACCACTTGTTTATTAATGATTCATGCATGAAAATGTTAATGACTAATCTGCTTCTGTATTTATTCTCCAGATTTTCCCGCAGGGAGTGTGAAAGTGACTGTGTTTAGTGATGGAGTGCCACTGAGCAAGGCACAATTATCATACTACAGCAACATGGAGGAGCTCACCTGCATCCTGTCACGAGTAGCAGATCCTGTAGACTTCATGTGTCAGGTAGAGCCATGAAAACCAGAGCCACTGATGAGCGATGGCTCATAAATGTGAAGCTAATGAGCTAAAGCTAAAGACGTGATTCACTTAGGCTACATTCAGATTGCAGGCAAATGTTGCCCAGATCCAATTTTTTTTTGCCCATATGTGACCTGTATCTGATCTGTTAAAGACCGTTTGAACAGCACAAATCCAATTTTTTTCCATTTAGGACCTCACATGTGGTCTTTATAGACTCATATGTGGATTTAACCTATTTATTTATTCTGAAAAGCTCCTGGAGACAATTAAGGGTTATGGTCAAATTAGAGCTCTGTCTGAACTAGAGTCAGTTAATACTTTGTGAATAAATGAATTACATTTATTTATCAAAGGCCATCATAGGCTCAATCAAGTTTTAACACATTCATTTGAACGAAACATATTGATAACTGTTTAAAAAAAATCCTACAATATAAACCTCAGTAAACCTACAGGGTGGGGAAGCAAAATTTACAATGAACATTTAGTTGTTTTTTCTCAGCAGGCACGATGTCAATTGTTTTGAAACCAAACATATATTGATGTCATAATCATACCTAACACTATTATCCATACCTTTTCAGAAACTTTTGCCCATATGAGTAATCAGGAAAGCAAACGTCAAAGAGTGTGTGATTTGCTGAATGCACTCGTCACACCAAAGGAGATTTCAAAAATAGTTGGAGTGTCCATAAAGACTGTTTATAATGTAAAGAAGAGAATGACTATGAGCAAAACTATTACGAGAAAGTCTGGAAGATACTATTAAAGACGAATGGGAGAAGTTGTCACCCGAATATTTGAGGAACACTTGCGCAAGTTTCAGGAAGCGTGTGAAGGCAGTTATTGAGAAAGAAGGAGGACACATAGAATAAAAAAATTTTCTATGATGTCAATTTTCCTGTGGCAAATAAATTCTCATGACTTTCAATAAACTAACTGGTCATACACTGTTTTTCAATCCCTGCCTCAAAATATTGTAAATTTTGCTTCCCCACCCTGTATTATTGATAAGGAGTAAGAAACTGATATATTGTACTGATTTTTTAAAATAATTTTTGTGTAATTTTTCATTTCTTGCATATTATTTTCATCATACTATACTTGATTCTGAGCTTAACATTACTTTGCTCAATAAGAACGCTTTTGCATTGGTAAAAAAATAAAAATAAAAGCCTGACAAACAAAAGGCTTCATGACAATATATTTGGGAGCTATTTACACTGTTTTTATACTGCAAAAAAGGGAGATGTTACTAATTGGAGAGTAGATAATTTTACTGTGACAACAAAATGACACATACAATTACTGGATAGATTTTAATTTTTTGAGAAATGAATAAAGTGTGTTAAAATAATTTCAGCCTAACTATGCTTTTTCTGTACCTTCACTAAAGATAAGACACAAATATCCAAACAGTTTTTGTGAAATATTGTTAAATCATTTACTTTAAATCTGCTTAATACTATTAGATGTCTCTGTTTCCCCTTTTTTTTTTTTTTTTTATAAAGTGACCAGTGATCATATATTCCATAGTGAAGTTTAGGTTGTGTTTTAGACACATGTGAAACACGGAAACTGAAGATGTATTCGCATAAATATCAATTTTATTTTCTTCTTATTGAAAGTTTATGGATCTCTGGTTTAGAGTCAGGTCTAAATGGAAGGGATGGATGCTAGAAGGAATGATATTTTCCTTTTTTAAATGGAATTATGCATTTTAAAACATTTCCCTGTGGTCACATAAACTGTAAATGCTATGCTTGGGTCTGAATTCTTCATTAATTCAACTCCACAGGTCCATCTTCAACCCTATTTCTGAGTAATGACACCAGAAAGGTTGTTTTGAGCGCTGGCCCTTTAAATGCACATGAGCCACTTCATGCCCCACCCCCTCCAGGTTGTTGACTGTGCTGCTCTGTCCCCTTCAGCCATTTGTGTTCGTTAAAACAACCAATAACTGAACAATTTAGGTAATCGGCTCGAAGTTTGGACATAGTTTCAGTATGGACTACAACCACTGCTGCTGACAAATAATTATGGTTTACTCACTGGAGGTCTTGACCTTGTATGTGCAAATGTCGTGACATAACTAGTTATAAAACAAACAAATTAAGAAGGAATTGAAATGGGTTGTAGAATATAAAGATAGCTTTGTAGCATCTGGAGGGTTCAAATTCAAACTTTATGAACTGTTAGGGTCCAAATAAACAAATAAATGTACCAAAGACTAATAAAAGTGGGTTTAGCCAAATATGACCCCTTATGAAGTTGTAAGCACACAAATACACAGCTGTTTGGAGATTATAGGAGATGTAGGAACTGGCATCTTTGCAGTGTGACCCAGTAGAATAAAAGGTAAACTTAATAATCCATAAGTCAAAATGAAACCTTCACGCAGTACCACCTGACTTCACAAAACAACAAAACTGTTGTAATAAAGATGAGCGTTTGTCATTTTTATGTCGTCGATGATGAAAGAAGTTGTATAGAGGAATGATAAAGCAGAGGGGAATATGCTTCCAGCTTTGAACTTTGAACACTTGCAAATGTATTACAATTAATTTGGTCAATGATTGACTTGGAAAAATAGGAAACACATTTGAATGCTGTGCCTTCTCTCTCTGTCCTCAATAAGAGTTGCTCTTCTCTGGCACTTTGAGAGCTGTGTTACTTAGTGAGTCATCATTGTGGAACACAGTTTTTAGAAATTAGTCAATCGCAGCCCCAAAGCACTGCTTATAATCGATCCACTTCAAGCCATTAGAAAGATGCGGAAAAAAACAGAAGCTACATTAAATCAGTCTACTTCTGCTGATGTTTATGTGTTTATGGTCCCCTGACTGAAAATGAAAAGGCGGCAGGTTTCAGCTTCCCTTCTGCCACGACCACTTTGATTTGATTAGGGTTCTTTGCTGAAGAGGCAAGCTTGAGGAATGCCAAAAGGAGATTTAGCCAAGTCTGTTTCGGACTTATACTCTAGACTGGCAAGATGAAGCATACGCCCAAATATTTATACGCATTTTCAATGACTGACACCAATCAGCTTTAACATTACGACACTGACAGGCAAAATGAAATTAAAGCAGTGATATTTTGCTTTTTTAAATGGAATTATGCATTTTAAAACATTTCCCTGTGGTCTATATAATCTGTAAATGCTATGCTTGGGTCTGAATTCTTCATTAATTCAACTCCACAGGTCCATCTTCAACCCTATTTCTGAGTAATGACACCAGAAAGGTCATTTTGAGCACTGGCCCTTTAAATGCAAATGAGCCACTTTGAGTCCCACCCCCTCCAGGTCGTTGGCTGTGCTGCTCTGTCCCGTTCAACCAACGACTGAACATTTTAGGTAATCGGCTTGAAGTTTAGACATATTTTCAGTTTTTACTACAACCGCTGCTGCTGACAATCAATTATATCGTACTCGGAGAAATGTTCGTCAGAAGTCTTGACCTTATATGTGCAAATGTTGTGACGCAACTAGTTATAGATGCAACAAATTAAGCAGGAATTAAAATGGGTTGTAGAAATCCACCCAATTTTTGCCAAAATGAATATAAAGATAGCTTTGCAGCACCTGGAGGGTTCAAAGTCAAACTTCATGAACTATTAGGGTCCAAATACAGAAATAAATGTACCAAAGACTAATAAAAGTGGGTTTAGCAGAATATGACCCCTTTGTTGTTGATTACTTCATTACAATGGAACCCATCAGTGGGTGGGATATATTAGGTATTTACCTCTTGAGGTTGATGTGTTAGAAACAGCAAAATGGGCAAGAGTAGGGATCTGAGCAACTTTGACAATGTTACAGAAATTTTGCTCTGCTGCTCGTGAATTATGAAACATAGACAAGATTTTATTTTATTTGCAAAGAAAGGTCAGTTCTGCACACAAGCAGCGTTTATGAAGAGAAGACAAAGAGCTTTTCACAAGATCCACCTTTTATAGGGTGAATCGCATTTGCAAGTGACACCTCCAGTCTCCTGAAATGGCCTTTTGACTGAATGATGAACTCAAGGCTTTAACAATCAGTCACCTTTTGTTACTTTGCAAGAAAATTTACACACACAGTAGGGGGATTTAGGTAAGGATATGAGAAAATTAGCATGCAGTGGGAGGTATTTGGGAAAGTTAGCATGTAGTGGGGGGTATTCAGAAAAATTTGCATGCAGTGGGGAAGGGTATTCAGGAAAGGAGACAGGGACAAAGAAGGGAATCAGATAAAGAAGTTAAAATTCCATTACAACAAAGAAGAAAAATGGTTAGTACTGTACTTACCAAAAGTATCTAAAGAACAACAACCAGATCTCACCCATTTGAGTTCAATGGGAGTATAACATTATTACTACCTGTCTAATGCCATGTAGGTTCTCCTTTTTCTACCAAAAACAGCTCTGACCTGAGGCCTAGACTCCATCAGACCCATGAAAGTGTGCAGTGAATCTGGACCAAGACATCAGCAGCAGATCCCTGAAGTCCTGGAGATGCTCTGACCCAGTCATCACCGTTAAAATATAGGCATGGTCAAAGTCACTCAGTTCCTTATGTTGATCATTTTGCTGCTTCCAACACATCAGCTTCGAGGACTAAATGTTCACTTGATGCCTAATATGTCCAACCCAGTGAAAGGTACCATTGGAATGAAATAATCAGTATTATTAACACTTCCTTTACTGGTGGTCCTAATGTTACGGCTGAATGGTGTATTTGCTTGTGTGTAGTGAACACATGTGTTGCTTAAACTGACTGGCCTTTCTGGATCGTAGGCACTTAAGGTGTCCTCTGCAGAAAAACTGGATCAGAAGTTGTCGTCCATGCTGCTGAAAGGAATGCCCACTGGAGGATTTCAGGGGCTGCAGAGCAAAGGCCCACCTGAAAGAGGTACAGCACAGAAGGACTGCCTTTTTGAACTTTACATGAAAACACATCAACAAAGGTTAGTGTATCTTTTGGTAATTGGATTTTCTTTTCAGAAACAAAAGAAAAATTTGTGGTTAATTGATTTTTATTTTGAAATAGAAGAATTAAAATTGAATTTCAAGGTGTTTTTCTCCTTCGGTGTCAAAGCAGATAAACCAAATTTTAAAAACAGGTGATTTAAATTTTCTCTTTATAATAACAAAAAAGAAAGTTACTACCTGACAGAAATGTTAAAACTGACCAAAAATGCCTGTTTTTTCATTTTCTGAGGCCAGATGTTGTCATTTTCAAGGAAAGAGCACTAAGGCCTAGGTCACAAAGATTTTTACAAACGATGGGTTTGTACAAATCTTTCAGTTCATGCGAAATCTGGACATCATAGACATGCTCCCTCCACAAATATCTACAAACTGCAGATTTTGTAAGAACTGGATGATCTGTACAAACCCACTGTTCGTAATAACTTTGTGACGTCGATGACATGAGTGCTCTTTTCTTGAAAATGACAACATCTGGTCTTAGAAAATAAAAAAAAAATAAAAAAAAACAGGCATTTTTGGTCAGTTTTTCCATTTCTGTCAGGCAGTAACTTTCTTTTTTGTTATTAGAAAGAGAAAATGAAAATCAGTCTGTTTTTTAAATTTGGTTAATCTGTTTTGACACAGAAAAAGAAAATCAATTAACCACTAGTCTTTCTTCTGTTTCTAAAAAGATAATCCAATCATCAAAAGAGACACTGACCAATAAATCATGAAGGAAAACAAACATTTTACATTGGATTTTCAGAATGATCCAACTAACATCTGTGACGCAATATCTAGTAAAGTCGTCATTCTTGTACAGAAAGGTGATGATGAATGGAAGGGATGCAGCCCTTGACATGACATTAGCAGCATTTCTGCTAATGCACTACACATTAGAATATCCATTTGAGTGACTCGAAGCATGTGTTTATGTAACAATACTGCTCACAGTTAGATACGTTCCTCCAGCCTGATGCACATTATCCACTATGAAAGCCCTCCATTATTTCTTGGCTCATTATGTGGCAGATTGATGGCTTCATCAGCCACTGAGATTGATCCTTAATTCTGCTACAAAGGGCACAAGGAAATGTTTCCATGACAAACAGGTCAATATGTGCCTCTGAGCTGTCGTTCTTTCTCAGTTAGATTGCTCACATTGCATTAGGGCAGCTTCAAATTATCACCTGGAGAGGAAGGAGTGTTCTGCAGTCTTGTGTATAAATATGCCCATTATGAGCCCTAACAGGACTTTATTAGCACTGTCCATTTACAGATTTCTGCTGATTACTTCCACAAAAGAATGTGGAAAACAACTTTAACTTTGGTAACCATGCTTTAAACAAAGGCACTAAAAGTACAAACACAATTCTGCTTTGCACTATATTTGTGATTCTGCATCATTTCATGCAAAACACTGTATGTATGTATGTACAGTCGTGGAAAAAAAGGATTAGACCACCCTTGTTTTCTTCCATTTCTTGTTAATTTTAATGCCTGGTAAAACTAAAGGTACATTTGTTTGAACAAATATAATGATAACAACAAAAAATAGCTCATAAGAGTTTAATTTCAGAGCTGATATTTAACCATTTTCCATGGTTTTCTTGATAATAACCAAAATCACTTCAATTCTTACATCAATAACTTTGGCATTGTACTGACAAAAACAGTGCTTTTAGGCATTCCATGTTTTCTTTTCTGTCTGTTTTAGTCACATGATACACACAGTAGTTAGTACCTGATTGCATATCCATTGTTTTTGATGACTTTTGATGGACTAATAATTTTTTCCATGACTGTGTGTGTGTGTGTGTGTGTGTGTGTGTGTGTGTGTGTGTGTGTGTGTGTGTGTGTGTGTGTGTGTGTGTGTGTGTGTGTGTGTATGCATGTATGTGTATATGTATATATGGATAAATGGACATACTGTACAGGTGTGACATAATCTTTTTAATGTTAATGTCATTGTATTGTGTTAGATAAATACTTAGTCACCACAATATCACTTCACCATGAGAAATAAATACCAACATTTGAAAGTGCTTCAGTGTGGAGATACACTGGTCTAAAATTAATGAGAAGCACCAAGAACTTTGGCGAACATGCAATGGTGGAGCATTTCATACAGAAGTTAAAGGGTTGATCTTGAACCTGAGAACAACTCCAGTAAATGTCATGCATCTGTGATGAACGGTTCTAAAGTAATGACTTATTGATCTTAGATTTTTTTCTGCACCACTCATTATTACAGTAAAATCAGCATCACACCACATTTTCAAAACCTCAATATGTCAATAACCAATGAAGATGTAAGGCTGACATTTTGTATGGTGTGCACAAAGACTGATTATATTCTGAAAGTTCAAGCCAAATTGGAAATGATGAATCTGGTGATTTGAGGTGGATTTGGCCTTATTTTCCGATGTCAAAATGGTTTCAACCCACCACCAAGACATGAGTGGTGTTTCAGCCTGCTCTGCACTCAAACCACTGCCCATTAGCCTGCACATGTGCCAAAAAATCATCTCCTCTGCCTCCTGAATCTCCTGCATTTGGCAATGAATTATTTCTTTGTGTTTATACGTATTTGGTCGTATATACTTGTTAATTCTGAAAGATGTGTCCGCCCTGAAATGTCATTTTGACAAAAGCTCTGATTGTAGAGTTTTGTGTTGTGTCTTATTTGTTTTGTGTGAGGAGCTTTAAAACATTTGGCCAATTTCTTCAACAAGTGTGTAGGCATTTGCAAAAACCGTCCTTATGAATTGTCAAGAGTGATGTGTTTTTTTGTTTTTTTTCATGAAAACAGCTGAGCTCCACCACGCAGACGTGCCCACACTCCTCCACTTTGCTGCCCGGTATGGACTGAAGAGTGTCTCCAGCTTGTTGCTACAGTGTCCCGGAGCTGAACGAGCAGTGCACACGGCCAACCGCCACGGACAGACGCCCATTGAGATTTCCAAAAGTCACGGTCACACAGAGCTCCACATCTTACTGAGGGAAACTCTGGTATTTACATTCTCAATCTGCAGTTTCTGTTTCGAATGTTTACATTATTTGTCTGGCTTTCACCTTTCTCCTGTTAGCGTTGATCCCTGCAAAATGAAGAAAATACTTTATCCACTTTATTGAAAATCTGTACTATGAAGACATTTCTCACAAAGCCAATTTCTGATGACAGCTTTTCATGTTCAGTGATTTGTGAGGTAATTAAACCCCCACAAGGACATTATTTGTTTGTCGGGAGCAGACTGGCTGTAATGTCAGCTTGAAATGATATTCTATAGTTTTCAGTTCCCTGCTGGCATTTGAGTACAACAACACAATGCACCTTAAGGTGTTCACAGACAGGAGATGTAGAGCTGCACTCAGGAATGCTCTTACTAACACCAATACTGTGTTTGAGTGAGTAGTGCTTCATCAATAATGAAAAGAATGAAGAGGATGGAAAGGTGGGCGGCTAGGAGTGTGACCTGTGTATTAGTACTGGCCGCACCCCCACCTCGCCTCTGTCTTTGCATCCAACTCGTGGCATACAAAGTGGGAGGATGGTAACCCCATTTTCTCATCATGAACATGTTTGGTTATGAGGTTTCTAATGGAACACCCCCACAGAGACTAAAAAGGCTGTTCATGCATGCACAATGGCTCAGCCTGCTGGGTCGTCTGCATACATTCACACAATTAATGCAGTCACTAATGTTGAGATTTCTATGCATAATGGCTGCCATTTTCTCATGTTAATACGGAGAGTCTTTCCCTTCTCAACCATCCATTTTCTGCTTTAGATGGAGGAACACAAGAGCAGCACGCTCGCCATTCACACGCTAATGACTAGCAATCCAAATTTAATAGATCCCTTGCATGCACGCACATCATTTTATTTGATAAACCTAGAGGACACTAGCATCATAATGTTCTTTCCGATACTAATTTCATTAGGCCCTAAGAACATTATTATTAAAAAGACAGTGTTAGCCAGTGGTATAGCGAATGATCAGGGTGAAAACAAAACGTCCTTCCTGTTGTGTCCTGTACACGTGTAAACAAATAACACAAATCCATGAATCCATGAAGAAAATTAATGCCTGAGCAGAATCACTTTTAACTCTGATTACAGAGCAGGTTGTATTTGACAATTCACAAACATCAGGCTGTGCTTCAGCATCTCACCAGCTTTTTAGTCTAATCTATAAATAGCTCCCTGTGGAGGTTATTGGGAGTTAAACAGGAAAAGAGGGAAAATAGGCACTGAAGCCTTTTATTTCACAAAAAAAATAAACAAATAAACACCAGTCAATACCTATTACAGTGAAAATTCCAATGCAAATGTACGTGATTTTGCATTAACATAAAAGTAGCATTTTAATGTGACGTCAGTCCAAAGCAAAGTACTTAATATACAGTTGTTATTGTTATCATATACTGAGTGATAACTATATGCATTGCAATTAGTCTTACAGTTATTGAAATAATACTGCTGGTAATGTAAATAATACATACTGTAATATGAATGTGGCAAATTAAAGTATTCTTCTAGTGGTACTAAAATATACACCTAAAATATATATATATATATATACAGATAATATTGTATGTATTCAGTTAGAAGATATCACATCTTACTTGGTGCTATAATAGGTAATATTTCTATATCCAGTAATAGATGCTGTTTGACTTGTATATTTATATTATAGATGTTTCAGAGAAATCCACAACTGTAAACTTATTTTTCACGCAGAGCTGTATTGCTTTTGCTAACATTTACACACTTGCACCTATTTCACTACATTGCAATGACTTAATAGCATAAATACATGTCAGAGAACATAGCATGAAGAGTTTAATATGTAAGCCCATCTGTAAACATGATATCTGCAACAACTGAAACACGGAAAAATTCCCAAGAAACCACAAATGTTCACCAAACTACTTTGACTGACATCTACAGTTTGTGTTTGAAGAACTTGAGTACAGTAAATGGGTCCGATCAGGCGGAAAGACGTAGACATATTTGGTGTTCAACAGTCTCTGTCATGTAATCAGAGTAACTTATATGCATGCATTTTACATATTTGAGAAGGTATTTAGAAGTACTTTAACATTATGTATAACAAAATTTGGGGGGATAAAATTTTTGGGTGAAAAATATCAAATTACTGCCTGGTAACACATGGACTTGAAATGGACATCAATTTTTTAAGCTTTACGCAAACATTCAAAACATGTGGATCTCAACAGACACTGATATCAATTAGGACAAAACCTTTTAGATATTATATTCAACTATGCTGAAAATAGATTTTGGAGTAAAATATTGAAAAGTTTCTGTTTTACTGACATGAGAATGTGGTAACACATGGACAGGTTGCCATAGTAACACATGGATGACTCTTTACCATTGTATGTATCACCCAAAATGTATCAAAAGGTCATTACTTTCAGAAAGTTTCACTAAAATATCTGAATTATAAGTAACTTGAAAATTAAAAATTGGTATTATTATGGTAACACCTGGACAGGGCCTTTTAAGCAACTCACAAATGTTCAAACTCATAAATATCAATAACATTCACAAAATAATGAAAATACTTTAAACTTAATCATCTATATAATCAACAGACTGAATACATTTTCAAATTTTTTAGATATAATTTTTAGCGTCAAATTCCAGCTGTGGTGTAAAAAGTACAATCGATTAAATCAATGGTAACTTTTTTTTCTACAAGTGGTATTTTAAAAAGGATAACAGTTCCATAAAATAGAGATCTTTAGCTAAAAAATCAGCCCACTTGATAAATGATGTGTGCAAATTTTCTTTTTCATATTGATGTTCACTTTCGCTTGATCAAACCCAAAAATATTTCGCAGAAGTCTTGGTCAACAGCAGTCTCATCATTACCTATCCCTGGGACTGATATCTTTAAACCGAGGCAAACAAACGACCTTCATGGCTGGATCAGTTTAGCACAAATATAGCTTTGCAATTGAAGTGAAGTTAAAGCATTTATCAGCTGTTAAATCACATCATCTGTTTACAGACAGCAGTGTATTGCTCAGTGATTTATAAAAAAAAACAATCAGAGCTTTTATCCCGCATCTCCCCTTATAGTACTTTCTCTGATGCCTTCGTTCAACCTATGGAGAATTCCCCCTCGAGGGAAATTTAGACACTCCAACAGCTGTTGCAAATGTATTTATCCCCGTAGCAACACTGCTAATTGAGAGTGACTGCTGATGGAGCAAGGTTTGATAAGACTGCTCTAGTGAGTCAGAGTGCTCGCTGCGAACCTGCAGTGAGTCAGATGAGCTTGACAGGAGTGCAGTCGAGTCAAACAGAGGTCTCCCCACTGGGGTTTCAACAAGCACATAGATGTAACACACCAGACACATTCGACATGCATAATCAGCTGACATCTCTTTGTGGTTTTCTTTTAGGGCTAATAATTAAATCCAGCTTAAAAAACACACTGCTCTTTCTTATTCATAGGTGTTGTCGAGGTCTGGATGAGGAGAAAGAGTAGTGCCTTCGGTTCTTGTTCCTTTTTGGTACGGCAGTTTCATTAGCTCAGTGTCCCCCCCACCCCCACCCCCAATTAATCAACCCATGATGCATCAGTGATTTGGGCGTCAGCGTAGCAGCGCTCTGTCAATAAATCCTAGATGGATCGGTCCCCTGCTTCATGCACAGGCTGAATCACTCACAGGCCTGCGTCAGATCCACTAGTCTGCCCTGGCACCACACTTCTTTGTTAATTAGCTGTGAACTGCTCCAGAGGGGGAAGCTGAATTATTCAGGAAGAGCATAACTAGAATACAAATATAGAAAACACTCAGCTCTTATCTACAGTGTTTACATCCTTAGACTGCAATATTGTGCCTCCTCGTTGTAATTACTAATACAAACACACATTGTATTATTTTAAAAGCGGGTCATAAATTTGACTGAGTCACTTGGCATTTACATAGTTCTACCATGATGCATTCTCAGAAGTAGAGCTCTATAAACTCAAATTATCCTGCATCTAAGGGTCCTTCAGTAACTACAAAGAGATACAGGGTGGGGAAGCAAAATTTACAATATTTTGAGGCAGGGATTGAAAGACAGTGTATGACCAATTAATTTATTGAAAGTCATGAGAATTTATTTGCCACAAGAAAATTGACATCATAGAAAATGTTTTTATTCTATGTGTCCTCCTTCTTTCTCAATAACTGCCTTCACACGCTTCCTGAAACTTGCGCAAGTGTTCCTCAAATATTCAGGTGACAACTTTTCCCATTCTTCTTTAATAGCATCTCCCAGACTTTCTCGTAATAGTTTTGCTCATAGTCATTCTCTTCTTTCCATTATAAACAGTCTTTATGGACACTCCAACTATTTTTGAAATCTCCTTTGGTGTGACGAGTGCATTCAGCAAATCACACACTCTTTGACGTTTGCTTTCCTGATTACTCATATGGGCAAAAGTTTCTGAAAAGGTATGGATAATAGTGTTAGGTATGATTATGACATCAATATATGTTTGGTTTCAAAACAATGGATGTAGTGCCTGCTGAGAAAAAACAACTAAATGTTCATTGTAAATTTTGCTTCCCCACCCTGTATTTATGCATTGCATGTGCACAGAATGAACACATCAAGTGTTTTTCATACTATCTAAATAATTCGGTAACATGCTACATTCTCAAGGGATATGCTGATTCCAATGAGCACCTTATGCATGGTCAGTCATTACTAGCAGACTCCAGAGATTTGTTTGTCATTTGAATGAAACGGTCACCCTTACGTAGGACACGAGGCAATTTGCATTTTGCAGTCTGCAGGTTACATACTGGAAGCAATGTGCAAATACTCCATTACTGTATTTAAGTTCGTATTAAGCACCTGTACTAGTCTTTACGACCGTAGATGCATCCAGACATCTCTATAAGCAGGTTCATCCATCGGTTGATTGGTCCCATTACGTTTACGATGCTATATTTCAGGAAAGACTTTCACTGGGACTCAAAAAGTGAACTGAAAATTTGCGGTGACCGAAGGCAAAACATGAAGGACGGTGTAACCTAATGTCTGTCCATTCTAATCAATGCAATACATCAGGACCGCCTTAAGGGGTTTTCTTCAAATTTGGCTCATCCATTCACTTGAACTCAGGGATGAACTGCTTCGATTTTTGTGGCCAGAGATCACTAATTAAAGTAGCTAATTAAAAAGCTAAAGATTGGGAAACGAAAGAGTCTGTCACTAATTGTAGGCTGCTAGTAAATGACAGAACTTGGAGCTTTTACTCTATATGTTAACACTAGTATATATTTTCTACTCAAAATAGTTTCCCTACTTTTGTTTCATGCATTTTAAGGGAAGTATCAGTTATTTTTATGTTGCATCATTGCGCATTTTGCCCAAATAAAGACTGACTTCAACCTAAATGGATGGGACAGTAGCAGATAGAAAACATTATCTTTTCGGTGTATTGAGAGTTCACGTAATGCACGGCAAACATAACAAGATACAACGTTGAATTGAAACAAACCGAGACTGGTCAGCAGGGAATTGGTGTTGGAGTGTTCTTAGTGCGGCTGTACTGTGAACGGAAAGAGGCACAAAAAACTGAAAATGCTAATTCTAGCGTAGTTAAGGTTTATTATTTCCATTGTATTATCTCTTCTATTTGAAGTATTAAAATGATGTGAGCTTCAGCAAGCTTTGGAGAGAAACAATCGCTAGAAATATCCTTCAAAGGACCGTTTTTTTTACTTTCATACTTATGTTTTAGAGCCTATATTTTTATCTAAGTACAGCATTTCAATCTATGTTTCTGCTTACACCAGGATCATCTCTTACACAACAATCTGCACTTAAGTAAAGGACATGTGTACTTTTGTCACCTCTGAGTAAATGTTTGGTTTCTTTTAAAGATGACATTTATGGAGTAAATATAGTCTTAAAGAAGTGTGAAATGTTTCCTTGCCTGCTGAGCTGACCACTTTCCTATGCCAAGAAATGAGTTGGACTGATTTTGTCTGCATGGCACTTAAGTGATGGGTTCAGTATTAGAGCCATATCTTGAAACCACTATGTCAAAAGACAGCATGAATGCTAGTAATGAGAGCCAAGGCTGTCTGGGTTTTAAAGTGACCATTTCAGCAGCTCAGAACAGATTTACGCTCTTCATCCTACAATCTACTAGATTCAGGAGAGATGAGCTCAAACACAATCATGCCTGCTGCTTTCTCTGAAGCACTGCTGCTTGGATTGCAGTGGTAAAACTGAATTTGTCTGGAATGCCTGGAGCTCCTGCAGTTTCAGACATCTGTAAAATGATTTAGCATCCGTGGTTAGCAAATAAATACCCCCCACCCCCTACCTTCACCACCCCAGATTCAGATAGACTACAGATGACAATGCCACACTGTGCTTAAGCACAGCATCCAACTATTATAATTTAATGTTCAAGCTGTGCTGGTAATTATCCTGTCCTTTCTACCTGTTGGGCGTGTTATGAACCTCTTCTGCTAAGTAATGCATTCATGGCAGCCCAAAAGTAATTTGCAGTACTAGGAACAGTATAATATTGTAATTGAGTCATACATTGCTGTGCTGCTTGGAAACTGCATACAGAATGTGGCTGGTTATATGGAGGATATCTTAATCAAAGTGAGCTCTATCTCATATGTTGTGCAAAGAGAATTAATATCAAGGATTTTTGGGACTGAGTGCAATATATATCCTCTTAATTTGTAATCCTTAGAGATTACAGTATGAGTGAAGATGTAGTCCTTTGTTGCAGTAATCCATGTGGTGGCAGCTCAGCAGCTTTTCACATTTATTCAAATGAGGAGTTTCTTTGATGTGAAAAACATCCTGCACAGAAATCCAGATATATATAGGAAACTTCCAGATGGCATGTCATTTGCTGTTGCGCAATACTTTGAGTTACTTCTCTCACACAATTCTCCACAAAAATGCACTGAAAATTAATATTGTAACCCATCGCTTCTTCACATCTCTGTCAGAAGCAGAAATATGGAAGTAAATTAATATCTGCATGCCAATCTAATTATAGATTCAGTCTCAAACTCAAGCTATGGGGTCTTGAATTGCTCACCAAATGATATGTTTAGACTGAAAGGGGAAGATGTCTGATTTCATAATTACCCTGATCATACCCTGTACTGTCCCTCAGCATGTTATTAGCAAATAGGCAGACCCTGCAGCTTTGCTGTTAGAGGGATAACTGCATACTTTTAGCCAGCAGCCAGGGTTACAGCACACCTCTCTAATTCATATAATTCCTTTAAATTGCTTTTCCACAAGTGAAGTCTTGAAAGATGTGGAGAGAAACCTCAATTAATGATGTAGATGTTATGTCTGACATGAAAACCTCACATTTGAAATATTCACATGGAGGCAGACAGTTCACAGTGACAGAGCTCAAAAAGTGGTTAATGATCATTTCAGCCTTCATGTTTGCTTTTTTTATTGCTTGGCAGTAGGAGGTAGGTGAGGAAATAAGCAGAGGCAAGGAGAGATCCACGCATTAGACTCAAGCCTGAAATTCGGTTGCTGTATCATGATTTGTCAAAATGTATGAATACTGGACAAAGAAAACCTTCTCTTTTACTCTGCAAAATGCTTTTGCATTGAGCTGTTTTATTATTATTTGGATGCCCTCTTGTTCTGTTTTTTTGCAGAAAATGTTCAATCCAGGGGAGGATAATGGTGATGCCAGTGTGTATGAAATGATGTGCACTGCAGGTAAGTGAAAGCCTTAATGGGAAGTGGATGGAGGACAAAGGAAAGCCGGTAATGGAACTGTTTTTTTTTCCAGCGTATCATTATGCCAGGATGCTGCTCATTTCCGACGTCTGAATATTTCCCCTTGTTGATGGGCATGTGTAATGTTGCCTGTGATGTGTAGTGACAAAACAGTATGCAGAACTTCACCATCACACTCAAATAGACGACTGACAGCAAACACTTTGTGCTTTAGGAAAAGCTTCCACCATGGAAATTCAGAGAGAGCAGCAAGGGAAGGCTGATGATGAGGAAGAGGAAGAGGATCCCTATGCACCACTAGGGGTGAATGATGAATACGACACCATTCTGACCTCAACGACAGCCATCGCCATTGCTAATCGCCCCCCTGCGCCCACGCCTCGGCCCGAGACCACCCCGGTGAAGGAGGACAGAACTCCCTACATCGCTCAAGGTAAATTCATCTTTTTTGTTGCATCCACTCCCCTCCAAAGTAACTCCAAAGTTAGGTGTCAAAAGTTCACACATTCATCACTCAAGTGCAACTCAAAGGTTTAGGCTCTGTGGTTGGGGTGGGATGGTCTGGTCTCTGCATTCATTTTCATTAATTTTACACTTTCACGAAGGTTATGGAAGACTCAGGTGAGTGATTTGAGGATCCCCCTGCAAAAAAAAATATAACACCACATAATTTAAGACTGTCATTATTATGTCTGTGCGTGTAAAACTGGAGTAGACCCACTTCTGTCCAATAAAAACCCCAAGAAAGTCATTCTAAGATGAGATAATCCATTACTACTCCCATGACAGGGAACATTGCATGGATACAGTAGCATAGAAATAGTGATATAAAAAAAAGAATTATAAAAAGCATAAAAAGATATTCAAAAATATAAAAAAATATATGTATATAAAGCAGCACTCAGTAAAAACAGTAATAATACATAAAAGCGGAAAATACAAGTAAAAGAGTATTTTAGTTCAGTTTGATGCTCTCTACATTGATTTTACATGGTTTAGGTGCTTGCAAAAATGACTATGGTGCTGCAGCTAATCCTTATAATGGGAAACCTTGAACGAAATGACTCTTTACACAAACTCAGGCTCTGAAATGTACTCTAAGTCTAAAATTAAAAAGAAGCCCTGTGAGAGACATTTCCAACAGCTGCTTTTGTACACCTCATGGTGCATTAATATACTCCACACTATTAAACCATTCATCTTACCTTCAGATGAAATTAAACAAAAAGTGCTGAAAATGATGAGCAATAACTTTACTCCAGTGTACTGAAACATTACTATGAATTTTCTACACTCACTGTCCACTTTATTAGGCATACCTTTTCGACTGTGTGTCAAAGGGCTCATATTTTGCTAAACCTACTTTTATTAGTCTTTGGTACATTTATTGGTGTATTTGGACCCTAATAGTTTAAAAAGTTTGAATTTGAACCCTCCAGGTGCTGCAAAGCTATCTTTATATTCATTTTGGCAAAAATAGAGTGGATTTCCGCAACCCATTTTAAGTCCTGCTTAATTTGTTACATCTATAACTAGTTACGTCACGACATTTGCACGTATAAGGTCAAGACTTCTGACGAACACTTCTCTGAGTATGACATAATGGTTTGTCAGCAGCAGCGGTTGCAGTCCATACTGAAAATATGTCCAAACTTCGAGCTGATTACCTAAAATGTTCAGTTGTTGGCTGAACAGGACAGAGCAGCACAGCCAACAACCTGGAGGGGGTGGGGCGTGAAGTGGCTCAAGTGCATTTAAAGGGCCAGTGCTCAAAACGACCTTTCTAGTGTCATTGTTCAGAAATAGGATTGAAGATGGACCTGTGGGGTTGAATTAATGAAGAATTCAGACCCATGCATAGCATTTACAGTATATATAGACCACAGGGAAATGTTTTAAAATGCATAGTTCCATTTAAAAAGAAGCAAAATATCACTCCTTTAATGCAAATGTGTGAAAGGCCGATTGCATGGTAAAAACTCAATGTATTAAGACATGCGGACAAGGTCAAGATAATCAGCAGAATTTCACACTGAGCATCAGAATGGAGAAGAAAGGTGATTTAAGACCGCATTGCGTGGTTGTTTGAAGCCAGATTTCAGAAACTGCTGATCTACTGGGATTTTCACACACAACCATCTCGGAGAATGGTCTGTAAATTGTTGATACCAGAGATCAGAGGAGAATGGGTAGGCTGGTTCGAGCCGATAGAAAGACAAGTGTAACACAAGTGAATCACTGATCACAGAACATGTTGAACCTTAAAACAGATGAGCTACAGAAGAAGCTAATTTACCAGGTACAGGTTTGATCCAGTACCAAATAAAGTGTCTGATGAGTGTACAGGGTGGGGAAGCAAAATTTACAATATTTTGATGCAGGGATTGAAAGACAGTGTATGACCAATTAGTTTATTGAAAGTCATGAGAATTTATTTGCCACAAGAAAATTTACATAATAAAAAATGTTTTTATTCTATGTGTCCTCCTTCTTTCTCAATAACTGCCTACACACGGTTCCTGAAATGTGCGCAAGTGTTCCTCAAATATTCAGGTGACAACTTCTCCCATTCTTCTTTAATAGTATCTTCCAGACTTTCTCGTAATAGTTTTGCTCATAGTCATTCTCTTCTTTCCATTATAAACAGTCTTTATGGACACTCCAACTATTTTTCAAATCTCCTTTGGTGTGACGAGTGCATTCAGCAAATCACACACTCTTTGACGTTTGCTTTCCTGATTACTCATATGGGCAAAAGTTTCTGAAAAGGTTTGGATAATAGTGTTAGGTATGATTATGACATCAATATATGTTTGGTTTCAAAACAACTGACGTCGTGCCTGCTGAGAAAAAACAACTAAATGTTCATTGTAAATTTTGCTTCCCCACCCTGTATGTCCCGCCCATTTTTTCAAGATTTGTCTTGAATGGCAGGAAGACGTCCAATGATGGAGCATAAAAAATAAGTGATGAAACTAAAATAACAGGCCTGTATTGGAAAAACATGATAAATGCAAAAGGCACAGTGAGGAAGCACAGATAAGTACAGTACCAAAGTGTTTGTACTTAGTCAGATGCCACCTCTGTTCATAGATGTGATAGGGCTGATGTGAAGTACAAACAACACTTAGTTCTGTACAGTATGTGAAGGGGAGTTTGGGACATCATGTGGGAGGGAGGAAGTGCCTGGAATGTGCATTGCCATTGTCAGTCGAGTGCCGCTGAATAAAGCAGAGAGGCTTCTTTTCTTTTTTTTTTCTTTTTTTCACAGCGTAGTTTGTTTTGATCCCATAAAACCACAAGAGCAGAGCACTGCAAAGCAAACAAAAGTACTGTAGAAAAGACCAATTTTCCTGGATGGAGAGTCCACAGTCCCTAACTGTTCAATTTCAGTAGACTGAATATTTTATGAGAATGAAACATCCAAAAGTGACTGGTAATATAAAGGCGTATAAATCATTTAAATGGCAGCGACTTCTGTATACATGCTTATATACATTCACAATTATGTTATTTACAGTCAATATCAAGCAGTTCAGGCATCTTCTTTGCTTTTTGCCGAGCTCCCTTGTATCCAGTGAGCTACCCAGTAGGACTTAGAAAGCAATGAAGAAACTGAGTGCACCAGTGAACTCGCCCAATCCACTATACTCTCTGCATCCCAACAATCTCTTCAGTAACACACAGGGAACTACGGAGCTGCCATCTGCAACCAATCTTGGCCAGACCAAGGCCAAGTCAGCCAGAATAAGTCATTACACATGTTTTCCATCGTCCTTGTCCCCAGAGCTCCGAAGAGAAAGGAGAGGGATTTTGAGGTTTCCATCTATTGAGACAGTGGAGCTTCAAACCACACAAGGATCACATTTTGCTCCTCACTCCCACTGCTGCAGTGAGAGATGTGAGAGGAGAGATGAGGCTTGGTGGAGGATTAGGTGAGGAGCCAGTTATTGGACAACGCAGCACAAGTGGAAATAATGAGCTCTCTTTTGTTAGCTGCAAAATATAAGGAACCCAATGAGACTGAAATGCTAAAGTGAATGAAATTCAACCCGAAGGGAGGGAATCACTAGGTATGTATGCAGCGTACAGTGTCAAGCAAGGCAATCCTCCGTGGCAAAAGCACAAGTAATGGATGCAATCACCAGCACAAGACAAAACTCCTCCACTCAGTTCCATTCTGAAGTGAGCAATAAGGCCAGACTTTGTGTTTTAAGGAAGAAGACAGAAAAAAAACCAGAGGCTGTGTTTATACATGAAGTGGAAAAGAGAGATGCTGTCATGGAGGAAGTAGTCAGAGGTGGGATTATCTTCCAGGGTGTGGATGTTGAATTTTAATCCAGTGTTGGTCACACAACCACAGCTCTACAGCCTCAAACAGCTCAACAGTGAAGGCTTTCATTCTGCGTGCTTTTTACCAAACCAAGCATCATCCTGGGGTCTAATTCAATCCAGAAGTGGATGTGTGTGTCTTTCTGAAAAACAAGAATAACGTTCTAGAATGACTAACTATGATACCCACTATTTTAAAAATGATGTCTTAATATTAGAACTCATTCTGTAACAGTAATAGGTTTGTTTTCTAATTGCAAAGCTTTGTAAAACCCACCAAAGGGTTTTTGATGTTTCTTAAAAAAGGGGATATAGTGCCATCTTGTGGCCAAATACTGGAAATGCATAAGAAACTGTAGCGTTATGATGATGACCTGATCATGCACAAACTGGATGGAGAAAAAATTATATAAATCCTTTAAAGTACTTATACATACTGAAAAATCTATGTATGACTAGTAAAACGTGGTTAAACTATGAAAACTATAAGTAGCCATTGTTTATATTGTTTTTGGATTTTTGGATTACCGCTAAATGAATAATAACACTGGGTTACAAAAAAATGTTTTTTGCAAGTTGTCTAGGTTTTTTCAACTGAATTAGAACCATTTTGCACCGCTAAATCCAAAAAATGACATCTGTTTTTCCCAATCAGGTCAGGTTTTTTTGCGAATTTGATTTTGAAAAATTTTATCTTCTCACAAAATTGATTACATTTTTGTGACTTTATCAGTTGATTTTTTATATAGTTCTCACCCAAAATAGGTTTTAAGAGAAAAAAAATCATTTTCTAACAGGATTCCTGTTAGGTACAATGGTGTATTCACCGCAGATGTAGCAGAATACGTCAGGCTTATTTTTGCAAGATCTTCTAGTCGAAGCCATTTCATTCACCTGTAATATTAAAAAAACCATTAATCATAAATTGGCAAAAGTAAAATCTTCAGAACTCGTTTATTGCAACAAAATATGAAAGAATTTTGTATCATATGATGTGAAAATGCCCATATATGTAGGCAAAAATGTTAAAAAGCCAATATGTAGCATAGTTCAGAAAGTTGACCTGATTGAGCAAAATTAATGTGATTTTTGGATTCAGCACACCAAAATTATCCTAAATCAGCTCAAAAAACTTAAACAATAAATTTGTTGTTGACCAGTGTAATAAATGCATGTTGCATTTCACTGTTTCACATGTTTAATTTTGTGCTCATTTTCACTACTTTATAAACTGCAGTGTAGTTTAATCTGCAGTAAAGCTGGTAATACAGGGAAAAAAAAATTGTTCACTGATTTTTTCAAGGTTTTGGACAATTTTAATCAGTTGTTTAGATAAAACTTGCCTGTCGGATATAAATATTGTTGTATTTTGAATTTTCGTTGAGCAAGAAATGTCTCCAGAGGAATAATCTCACTGATTCATAATTTGTGGAATTAATTAGATGACTAATCTACAGCAATGCCTTCTGTTCAATAGGATCTCCATTATGTTGCTGCTGTGTGACAACCACAAATCTCTAAAATGTCAGCTTTTCTTGAGCTAATGAAAACAGCTTTTCAGATTTGCAACGGTACATTTTCCAACTATTCCAAGAGGGTTTGTGGAGTTTATTTAGCGCAACAAGGAGGAGCATTTTCTGACCCCATAAAAGAACATTAAATCTCTCCGTGTATTACAGACATTTGGAATGCTATGCCGACAAGAGGGCAGAAAAAGTGTAATCTGAAAAGGAACTGAAGCTGTCAGACAAATGCAGTGGAGAAAAAAGTGCAGCAGAAGTAAAATGCTGCATAAAATGGAAATACTAGTCTCCTCAAATTTATACTTGGAACACTTGGGTAAACATTTTTTTGCTTCATTGTATGACATAAAATTACTTATAAGTCTTGTTTTGTTGTTTTCAGTGTTCAAGAAAAAGAAGACACAGCAGAGTGATGCTGATTTGTATTCACTTCCAACTAAACAAGGTGAGTGTTGAATAATGAGATATTACGTCAGATGCAGAGGAGCAGGAAGGAGATGACCTTTTACTGATGCTAATGTTAATCCTATAGAAAGTAAAATAAGGATATTAGTTCAATATTATCTATTCACATTGTACACGAGCTGATTTGTTCTTACTATTTACTTCACTCCAACTGAAATAACTCTATATACAGTCGTGGAAAAAATTATTAGACCATCAAAAGTCATCAAAAACAATGGTTATGCAATCAAGTACTAACTCCTGTGTGTATCATGTGACTAAAACAGACAGAAAAGAAAACATGGAATGCCTAAAAGCCCTGTTTTTGTCAGTACAATGTCATAGATATTGATGTAAGAACTTAAGTGAATTTGGTTATTATCAAGAAAACATGGAAAATGACTAGATATCAGCTCTGAAATTAAACTTTTATGAGCTATTTTTGTTGTTATCATTATATTTGTCTAAAGAAATGTACATTTAGTTGTACCAGACATTGAAATGAACAAGAAATTGAAGAAAACGAGGGGTGGTCTGATAATATTTTCCAGTTCTTCCACTTCTTGAGTTCTTGCAATTTTTTCATGATTTCTCAAGGTGTATTAACCCTCTACTGATCTAAAACACTAATTAACTTTTGAACCACTAATCCTACCAGCATGTGTAAATAATTCAGGTAAAATACAGTTTCTGCAGCTTTTCATGGTGATCAGATATGACCCATTTGGACGTCCAGAGGTTCTGTCGTGAACGTGGAAACACAGTCATCTTCTGCAACATTGATACATCAGTAAAACCCTTGACAGTGGTTGCAGATGCTGTTCAGTGAATAATATATTTTGCCGAAAACTTATTTTTGCTTCATTTTTTCATGATTCTGATATAATAATCCTCTAATTTACTCTTTTATTCTAGTTTTTTGTGAATCCACATGATCATTAAGTTTAAATATAGGAAAACTGAAGAACGCAACATGCAGAGGATAATATTATTTAAAAAATGGTGATAAATCACATAGGAGAGGTTAGATGTAGTGTATGTAAAATACACCTAGATGAGAGTTAAACTTCTCTGGAAAAATTACTAATTTTAGCTGTAATGTGATGAACATACAATGAAAAAAGAAAGAAATATAAAGACCAGGAAGCACAATAAGATAATGAAATTAGCAAACTGAGTTACTGGAGTAAAAGACAGTAAGCGTCCCTGCATTGGTCGACGTACAGAGTCATTACTCTGCTTTATTGTACTGTTTCTGACACTGAATGGCAGGTCCATAGATCATCACAGTCACCCAGAAAATTACTAACTATCCTTATGACTCAGTGACAGAACAGACAAACTGGAAAAACACATTATCAACAGACCCGCATCTAATCTGAACTGTGGCTAAAGTTAACTGGAGATATCCTCTTGTTAATTTGTCATTTTATGTGGAAAAAAAAGCAGGGCTGTGACGGTTATGGAATAGAATAGAATAGAATAGAATAGAATAGAAGAGAAGAGAAGAGAAGAGAAGAGAAGAGAAGAGAAGAGAAGAGAAGAGAAGAGAAGAGAAGAGAAGAGAAGAGAAGAGAAGAGAAGAGAAGAGAAAATAACAGCATAGAATAGAATAGAATAGAAGAGAAGAGAAGAGAAGAGAAGAGAAGAGAAGAGAAGAGAAGAGAAGAGAAGAGAAGAGAAGAGAAAATAACAGCATAGAATAGAAGAGAATAGAAGAGAAGAGAAGAGAAGAGAAGAGAAGAGAAGAGAAGAGAAGAGAAGAGAAGAAGAGAAGAAGAGAAGAAGAGAAGAAGAGAGGAAGAGAAGAAGAGAAGAGAAGAGAAGAGAAAATAACAGCATAGAATAGAATAGAATAGAATAGAATACAATAGAATACAATAGAATACAATAGAATACAATAGAACATAATAGAATACAACACAACAGAATGGAATAGAATAGAACACAAAAGAACAAAATAGAATAGAATAGAATAGAATAGAATAGAATAGAATAGAATAGAATAGAATAGAATAGAATAGAATAGAATACAACACAACACAACACAACAGAATGGAATAGAATAGAACACAAAAGAACAAAATAGAATAGAATAGAATAGAATAGAATAGAATAGAATAGAATAAAACAAAATAGAATAGAACATAATAAAACAAAATAGAATAGAATAGAACATAATAAAACAAAATAGAATAGAATAGAATAGAATAGAATAGAATAGAATAGAATAGAATAGAATAGAAAAGAAAAGAGCATAATTGAATAGAATAAGCTTTATTGTCATTATTATGTTGTGTTGATAAGTAAAAAGACCCAATGTGAAGCTACACTCTTGGTTGTTTCAGCACAAGGGCGAAAGGACAGCATGTCTTCCACCTATGACACGTATGTGCCCAACCAGATCCAGGGGCTCCAGCAGCTCGTTGAGCTCCGACAGAGGGTGAAAGCGGGTTCACTCACCGTGGAGGAAGCCCTGGAGCGCCTCAATGACTGGCAGCGGGTTCAGAAGGGCATGAACGCCGTCCAACAGGCAAGACTATCACACCGGGATCACACTCGACATTGAATAAATAAACTGGTGTGCAAGATCAAACCCTGGGTGGAGCAACCGTCTGCTGCTCGTGCTATTCCAACCTGTATGAAAATTAATTCACACCAGAACATGTAGAGACAAGAAACCATCATGGGAAAAAAAAGGGTCATTTTGTGAAATAAGACACCAAAAGTATGGCTCTGCAAGATTTTGGCGGGCCCCTCAGAGATAAGAAGTTGCTTGTCCTGCTTTGCCTGTAAGTCTTTTCATAAGTTTTTGCCTTGCCAGAAGGATAACTGATTGCAGGTGTCAGTGTGTGACTGTATCCTTTGTCATCCAAACATGCAGCTGATAATTTGACTAAACTTTCAAGACTGAGTGATGGAGAATATAATTTCCCCCTAAGTGGGAGAACAAATCTTGACGATGCATTTTGCTCCCTGTCATAGACAACTGAATTAATCGTAGACAATGTTAATATTATTTGTAACATCTGTGCTTTTTCTACCCAGAATCCCAGTATTTGGAAAAAAAGACCTACACTGTCCTTCATATAACCAAAGACAGATTTAGCAGAAATGACGCACTGGAACAATAAGCTTATTTGGCAGATGGGAGAAACAGTCTGGTGTAATTTTTTCAAGTCTAATGCTTGCTCAAAGTGGTCCTAAAAACATTTTTGTACAATATTTGATAATGCCTTTACATCATATGAGAATATGTTCACAGATAAAGATTCAAATAATTCCCTGAAGTACTGATTGAGACCAAAAATAAATATTCTTTAGTACCTGCAGCTCATTGTTGCTTAGTTGCTGGATGTGTGGGTTCTGTGTGTAAGACTTAGGAGCAACTAGGTGCAGAAACAGGATATATTTTTCATACTTAACTGTTGTTCCTACCTTAAAATGCTTCTACAGATGAACCGTGTCATATCACAGACTTCTTCCTTTTTCCATTTTCGGATAGGAGGCATCAAGTGTTAAAAAGCATCACCTCCTTTGTGTTGCTGTGGACCAGAGTTAGTATAAAGCTTCAGTGTACAACATATTTTTTGGTATAGGTGGTTAAAAATCCATAATGATATTGCAGCATATTGTAATTCGACTGGAAACAAGACTTCTGCTCGTCCTCTGTTTTACATGGATTTGACATGAAACTGACAGGTTTTAATTGTGGCTTTACCTTCGTCCTCCGTTGCATGATTCTGGAAAATGCTGCAAAGATGGTCCAAAATTGAGATGGAAATAATCAGTGTCTGAATGTCCAGGTGTGGATGTGAGACAGGAGCAGTTCAGGGACATCTGTAAAACAGAGAATCACAAAATACTTAGCAGATGCAAATGAGTCTCTAAAAAGGTTTGTTTGAGTTTTTGTACTGGTTTTACCAACTGAAAGAGGTCCACCTAAAGAAAAAAAAAAACAAAACAATTTCCATTTAAGTGTACACTACATTTAGAATACTTTTGCTGTTTTTTCATGCCATCATACAGTCTTTTCCCACATGGAACTGAAGCCTTTAAGTGGTCTTGAACTTACCAGAGTTCCCAGACAAAAACACCAAATCTGTGGCTTTTGTTGTTCTGTCATTATCAGGGCTTTATAAGGGGAAATCAAACTCCTGAGTGCCTGAGTGAGTCCTATAATAATCAAGTGGCCTTAGGTTGACCGGTGTGAACATTAATAAGGTTTGATGGATTGAATATGTTTGATTAAAGGTGTTA
The DNA here is from genome assembly GCF_902148855.1 of Sphaeramia orbicularis. Taxonomy (NCBI): domain Eukaryota; kingdom Metazoa; phylum Chordata; class Actinopteri; order Kurtiformes; family Apogonidae; genus Sphaeramia; species Sphaeramia orbicularis. The sequence continues at coordinate 26,991,834 of NC_043974.1, forward strand.
GCATTAGTTGTTTTTTTTTTTTGGTTTTTTTTTAAAGAAATTTCATGACATACAGTCGTGAAAAAAATTATTAGAACACCCTTGTTTTCTTCAATTTCTTGTTCATTTTAATGCCTGGTACAACTAAAGGTATATTTGTTTGGACAAACATAATGATAACAACAAAAACAGCTCATGAGAGTTTAATTTCAGAGCTGATATGTATCCATTTACCACAGTTTTCTTAATAATAACCAAAATCACTCCAGTTCTTCCATCAATAACTATGGCATTGTATAGACAAAAACAGTGCTTTTAGGCATTCCATGTTTTCTTTTCTGTCTGTTTTAGTCATATGATACATACAGGAGTTAGTACTTGATTGCATAACCACTGTTTTTGATGATGGTCTAATAATTTTTTCCGCAACTGTAGAGTGGTTCTAGTTGTTTGACTCTGTTTCATCGAAAAGGGGTGAATTTCCTAGATTTTAAAACAGAAAATGCAGGTTTTTACATATTTGTCCATTTTTATGTGCATTTTTACCGGTATTGCTGTGTTTCATCACAACTGAGTTAAATATACATATTTTTTAAAAAAACATAATTTTGCATTTATTGTAACAATAGTCACTGATCACTGTTTAGATTTCCTCAGATGTAACTCTACTGCTCTGTGTATTTTGCTGCTTGAAGCAGTAGAAGTACAGACAGAGACTGGATATACTTTTAATTATGTATTTCCTTATAGGACAGGGTTCATGGTGTATCAGTGGTCTATGTGGTCCACAGTCAAAACACATCCAAAAATATAACAGAAATCAACAGAATGACAATATCTGAGACATGAAAGAGCAAATATATATGTAATCCTGCAAACAAATGTAAACTGGGTTCGTAGCACAAATTACAGTTTAAAACTTAATCAATAAGTGTCGTCATCAGTGCAGAAAAACCAATACAATCAAATAAATACTGAAAACACTATATCATATGGGACAGATGGTATTGAGCTGCTGCATGTTACAGATAATGTCACAGAGAACAAACAGCTACTTGTAAATACTGCAGCAAACAACATAAACTAAACTTAAAAAGGAAGCACATTAGTCTTTAGGTCATTGATCTTTATATTTAGTCTTTGGATTTGGACAAAAAAGAAAGAACCGCACAAGGAAGGTGTACATGTTCAAATTCTCAAATTTCAAAAGAGAAACTAGGTGATTTCTATTTGGTTACAATCTGCAACTTTGTCTATAGATACTATCCATTGAACCTTTAAATGGTGATTATTTGTTATTGGGTGTGGGTTTGATTAGCTTGTTTACACTGCCTCCATGTGGCCAAAAAAAGGTCCAGATTAACTATAAATGTGAAGTCCTCAAAGCTCCCATGTTTCACAGGCTTAATACGTGTATAAATAACGATACATAAGAGGAAAAAAAGAGTGGACACAACAAAAGGAACCTGCCTCTGATATTTCCCTCTCTCTTTCATTTTGCTTCGGTTGTTATTCAAACATATTTACACAGTTTTTCCGCTGAACCACCATGAAGACATGAAAGATTTATGACCGAACTGCGAAACCTCAATTTGTTTCTTTTGTCAGTCGTTCGTTGCACATGTAACACAAGCAATTTATGGAAATCTCATAAGATGAAAACAAATGGATGCTTACTGTGTGTATCATATTAAAGCTCTGATCTTTGTCTCTGCAGGAGAAGTTAAGTCAGCTGAGAGCCAGTATCATCAACAACAAAGAGGATGATGACAGTGTCTATGGTAAATATTCCTTTGTCCTGGATATGTGGGTTAACCTTTACTGTCACCAGAGAGAAACTCCAGAGCAGTATTTTCCTGGAACTTTATCAGAAGAAGAAATAATAGGTGGTACAGTTAAGGTTACACAGCTTTATAAATGACTTTATTTGACTGTGTACTCTAAATGGCTGAGCAGCTCTTCTTTCCCCACAGATAAAATCAACATCGTTCATCACACGCCAAGTGAGTCTTTAAAAACTTATCTCAGAGTGTGCAGAGAAAACCTGCGTTTGCATGCCTTTGTAGTTTCTCTAGTCCCAGTTGCAGTGGTGGGGAATTAATCCTCTGGGAAGTGTTATTTAATCAAATCCCCAGTGCCATGTTTCATCTACCGAGCCTCTCTTGCACTAAATGGGAAGTCTTTTGTTTCTTTTACTCGACAATTCTCCATTCAGCTGTGCATTTTAAATAATTTCCCCCTCAGGTGCTGCGGTGAATGAAAGTCGAAGAGGGAGCCAATCAGTGGATTCTGAGTTCTACAGCAAGCCTCTTAAAGGACATGTAAGTTTGCTTCATTTGCCAAAGGAGATTTGGCAGCAATAACCATGAAAGTATAATGCACTGTATACATGATTCCATATGTTAATGAAGTTCGGACTGACATCAAGACCGTTAAAGGTCTAGGGTATAAGAATTAGGGGGATTTAGGAGGATCTAATTGCAAGAATGGAAACAAATGAATACATCTAATATTGATTATTATGTTTTCATTAGTGTATAATCACAGACTAGTTGTATTTTCATTATTTTACAATGAGCCATTTATGTGAAGCGGGCGTGGGTTGCCTTTTACATAGTTGGCGTTGCACAAGGGGGTTCCTCTGGTGGGTGGCATCCAGTGTTAAAGTGCATTAGCATCATGTACTATGGCAGTATCTGCAAGGCCACACTAACACACTAATTAGTAGGCAAAACTCTAAAGCATGTACGTATATCCAAAACTGTAGTACAAAAGCAATAGTATAGTCATTGCATATAACATATAAAAGTACTGAGTATGTAGCATGCAAGTTTTGAAAGCATAAATATCCCATAATATAATACAGTCAAGGCGGAAGGTGAACATACTGCAAAAATAAAAATGTTACCAAGTGTATTTTTCTCATTTCTTGTCAAAATATCTCATCACACTTCAAAAAAAAAAAAGACATAATCACCTAAAGAGTAACTTGTAAGTGAGATATAAGAACTTATTTTCAGACAATAGATCGTGAAAATCTTATTTCAAGAAAGATAATTTTCACTTGTTCCATTGGCAGATTTTTTTTTTGCTTAATTCAAGATTTTTTATTTTTTTTTTTGCTTAATTCAAGCAAAAAAAAAAAATCTGCCAATGGAACAAGTGAAACTTATCTTGGTAAGATTACTTGAAATAAGATTTTCAAGCTCTATTGTCTGAAAATAAGTTCTTATATCTCACTGAAAATTTACTCTTTAGGTGATAATGTCTTATTTTAAGTGTGATGAGATATTTTGACTAGAAATGAGAAAAATACACTTGGTAAGATTTGGATTTTTGCAGTGCAGAGCCCAGTAGTCAGTAGTATTGCATTACATTCTATTACACAGATGCCACTACAATCCATATCAGGTTGTAGTATTATACACATGCCGGTAGAAGTGAGACTAACCGGTTGCTAAGGTTACGTGGCCCCATCTGATGCGGAAGGTTTCAGGAAGTGGGATGTATTCACACCCTGAACAGATCATCTGGAAAGATACATTCTACCACAGATAAGAGACTTAAATCACTGTAGTTTAGGGTGGGGTGTTTAGTCAGTTGCAGTCTGTGTCTTTACTGCTTAATATTACTCACTGAACTTTTAAGGTACAGTTATAAGTTTAACAAACCCAGTATTCCACCGGATTTGTTTTGCAGACTGGTTTCTTTCGGAAAGCAGACAAACGGTAAAGGTGAGTGTAAAACCAGTTTAAGACTTTGCTGGTTTTTGTAAACTGTTTAATGTGTTTCATCTCCTTTTTTCTGTATTTACAGGCGTTATCACTTCAGATACTGTTCTTCCAGAGATGACATTTTCTCAATTTCAATGTTTTATCGTAGCCATGCCTCAGGTTTATAACAGAAATGATAAATACATATTCTTAAAAATTCAAAAGAGGCAGCAGAAAATGTTTGTTAAATAAAGTAATTTCATAATAATAGAATAAAGAGCATATATATGAGGAACATATTTTTGTCTTTAAAAGGAAAAATCCAATCAGTTCATTTAACTCTTTTTTTTATCATTATTATATCAATGATATATTAATTATAAAAGACCCAATTTTTAATAAATGCAGCAAGTCACACACAGCACACAAATTATGTTATTAATTAAAATCTCTGCTGCACCTTCATTTACTGTGGAAAATAAATACTCTTTTGGGGTCAAGAGGTAATGGATTTTCATTAGCCTGCCTCACAAAAAACAGAGTGAATTTCCCTGTGGCCTAAAAAAAAAAAAAAAAAAAAGACAATCTGTTAACACATTGACCACTAGAGGGCGCTTTACCTCTAAGCATATCCACGATTGTCTGTGTTCGAGGAAAGCAAAGACATCTGGCAAGCACAGAGGCACCTGCTGACCTCCTGATGGTTCGGAGGCAAGCTATGGAAAAATAGACCCATACATGTTTATAAATGTAAAAGGAAGGTTAAAAACACTCATACAGCAGGTGAGAACATCATGGAAGTCACGCAGGCATCAGCCAAGAAACGGCAAAAAAAAACCAATATATGAGAAAAATAACAAAATTCATGTAGTTCAATCCTAAAGTTACGGTCTTTATTTTGTAACGAAACTCTGCATAAAGAAGTTTTGTTGTTTATGTTTTGCTGCCTTAGTTCAGGGATTTGCATGTGAAAAAAAAGCTTTACATGAATTTAATAAATAAAGAGTAAAAGGGCCTTTTATGATCACATCCTTTGAAATTCAGGATAATAAATGTTCACTGTATATACTTGTCAAAAATCAGAATTTGCTGTGATTTACAAAACTATTCAGGAGTTGGCACAAAATGCACATAGTCTGTCTCACACACACAGATACCAGTTTGTTGGTACAGCCCGGCCTGTGCCTGAATGAATGAATAAGAGCTGCATGGGGAATTCAGTGAATGCATGGCTAAATCCAAGCTCAGTCTTGAAACCCAGGCAGAGGCTGAGCTGTGTGCCAACAAAGCAGCTGGGTACACGCTGGGCACATTTTTCTGTTCAATCATGCTCTTTGTGAATAATATGTATTAATGCCGTCCCTACTTAGACCTGCCAGTTAGCCTTTGGAGATGATCCGGCTTCAGGACCCCATGGCATTTGAGGCATATGTTTGCCTGTCACCTGCTGTGTATATTTCTGTCAGTGTGTTAGGCATGGACACTGCGATAGGCCTCGATTCATCTTGTATGCAAATATCGGAGCGCCGCCACAAGGAATCATTCCCCAGTCGCAGAGAGGCGAGCAGATAGAGAACTTCAGTGGCATGTGACTCCCACGCTAAGCATGTTCCTATATGTGGGAAGCAGCGCATCAAACATAAGGGATCAAAGATTTACTGCTTTTCAGAGCTATACTGTACTCACAGAGCAAGAGAGTACACATAGATCTTTTTTTTAATGCATTATTAAAATGTAAATGGTTGAAACTCTAATTATGATTCATTTATTTATTTTTTAACGTGCATTCTTTGTCATATATTTCATCTTTTGATATCTGTGTTAAGCAGTGAAACATAAGTGTATTTAATAAAGTAATGTATTTATGGATGATTTGCATTTATATTTCATGGAATATATTTGCCATGCAGTAAGATTTTGTACCTACTTCACTGTATACGCTTGAAGAACAAATCTAAAATGTCTATTTTATTGAAACTTCAACTCTTATACTGCTGCCTGTAATTAGAACTACTGCCGACATGAACTAGTTCCAACAACATTACGCAAATGAATATTTATTAGTATTTCAACTGTTGTCTTTCTCTACATATCTACTTATTCACCAGGGGCTCATGTACTATAGATTTAATGGGAAAATACTTATTTAAAAAATTGTATTTATTTTCAACTTTGGGCTATAAAAGCAAAATATTAAAATGAAACATGTAGACTGACTGAGGTGATTTAAGAAAAGCTCTTTTGGTTCATCATTGTGGAGTTATGTAATTATTAATATAAGACATTTAAACAATTAAATGATCATTCCTTTTGGTTTGGTAAATATTACCCAAGTTTGTTTTTCGGTATTAAATGGAAAACCTTATTTTAATCCTTTATTTATCCAGGAAGGTCAGAAGGTCTGTTCTTCCAGGGAGTCTTGTTTAAAATAGCAGCAACAAATAGTCCAAAAAAAAAACAAAAACAATTCCACATATAAAACATAATAAATACATAAGATAAAATCTAGAAAAAGAAGAAAGAATAAGAGTGTGGTAAAGAAAGTAAAAAAAGAAAGAGCAGGTAGTTGCATAATTTAGCAAAAATTTTCCTCAACTTTGCACTTGGATTTGCTTTTCCTCTCTTTTCCAGCAGATATCCCATAGATGACAGGATTATACAGTCATCGCATCAATAATATTGTTATGACACAGTTCTTAACTGGTGATGTCCTCTGAAAAAAAAAAAAAAAAACAGAGCTGTGTCCAAGCTGCATCCTCAGTTGTCTGTTGCATCGCAGAGGCACTGCTGGTTTCACACTGCTGCAAAAAATACTCCCAGGACGCTGCCACATGGATAACTTATCATTGATAACTAGTAGCTGAAGAGGCTCACATAAACATCCCTATTCAGAAGGTATACACCCTGGCACGCACACAACACACATGGAGGCAGAAACACACACATGCACACACCTCCCCTCCTCTCCTGGTCCTCTCTCTCCGGCCTCAGGATTAGGGCAGAGGATTGTGCACAGCTGCTCCCCAACATCCCCGATAAAAATCAGGCAATTTCACAGTCAGTGGCATTCTTTCATCCCCTAATCCACAACTAACATACAGTATGGATGAACCTTACTGAGATGAGAACAAGCTGTTCTGAGCTGACCCCCTGTTGGTCAATACGGACACCTATGATTGGCTATAAGAGACGAACAGTGGGGGGGCAAGGGTGAGAAAGAAACATCTACTGACCAGTGACCAAAGGGGCTAAAAAAAAAAAACAGTGAATAACAGTTGAGATAATAGGCTGGATTTGGAAAATGGGAACTGAAACTAAATACCATCAGTTAGTGCAAGATCTATTATTCTGAACCACTTTAAAAATGAGGGTTAGGGTTAAAGTCCCACTCCTCTTAACCGCCATCATTTTCAGAGAGTTAATTTAATGAATGTCCTCAGTCATCGCATGCTTTAATTCTTCATATTCTTTCCTTCTAAAGTGATTCACTTCACCCGTTAGGTCTAACCTCAACCTCCATTTGCAGAGTGATTCTTCACCAAAGTTCAAACAGGGGACAAAAAGGTACTTCACAGCAAAAAAAAAAAAAAAGGAAGGAGAGAAAAAAAAAGTATGAATCAAAAGGCAAGGAAATGGAATTCACTGTACAAACGTCAAGGGAATTTCAATGTCCGCTGAGGCACAGTAGAGCTCTGTTCAGTCTTCGCAGGCTGTGGGGTGAAAAGAGCAGCAGCCACAGCAGGGTACATCTATTCTGACAAGTCCTTACACACACTGAAAAGCCTGGGCAAGGTCTATTTGTTTAAGAACCAATAGAACCAGCTGAAGGATGCTGGAGCTTAAACACAATAACCAAATAATTTTATGGATTAACTTTTGGAGGACATGAAGGCAATCAAATAAAACATTTCCTGTTCCCCCCCCCCCCCCCCCTCTTTTGTAAAGATTTGTGTAGTTCAGGAAACTTTGGTTTTAGTTGAAAATAAAAGGCAGTGCATGGACCCTACAGTGTGCACACTCAGATATAGAGGGGACATAGGCGTCCTGGAGCCATGGGAACTGGAATTAACACAGGAACAGTGCAGTTAACTGCTCGGGTTCTGCTGATGAATGATTACTTAAGAGCACAGAGCTGCAGTCATCTCCCCTCTTTTAATTCAGATTTATGCAGAGAGGTTGGAGGTTTCTCTGACAGAGGGCAGCGCCTCTGCCTACTTTTCCAACAGCGACTCCTTCTGCCACGCATCCCTTTGAAATGCCTAATGGATGTACGGTAGATAATTATAACAAACTGATTTGCTTTTTGATCTCCGAGGTGACATTCTGTTTTTCCTCAACCCTCTGTGAATGAAGGTTAAAGATCACAATGTCTGGTGCAACATGGACCCATGGGACTCCAAAGGAACATACTTTTCTGAGTCGAGGCTTGAAAATTACTACACGTTGGTGATTATAAAACAAGCAAGTCATTAAAAAAAAAAAAAAAAATCCTACTCTTTGAATCAAGCTCCGCTGAGCTTAGGGCCTTGGTAATTTTCTTTTTTTTTTCCTTCTTTGTGTAATGTGTTGTGCTTTTGGAAATCATTAAACTGTATTCCTGCCACAACCTGAACAAATTGTATTATTTCAGTGAAGAAAATCTGCAGTGTCATGTACAGTTGAAATCAAAATTTATTCTAGGTCTTTAAACTAAACCCATTTATTGTCCATAAAATGTTGCTGTTGGATAACTCTGTAAACTGCATATGTACATTGTAACTGAAGGATAGTTTTCTGACTTAGCTAAAAGGAACGAGAAAAAATTCCAGTGCAGTTTGCATCAAAACTCCCATAGGTGTTAAAGTCTAACCAATAAAAGACTGTGGTTTGGTTTAAATATTAATAAAAGCCACTTTTATCCAATCTCTCTTACTTTTTTTCATATTAAATCAGGTCCTGATATCTTTGGTAACCAAGTTAAACACAGACTTTGGGCTTAAATATCACCATAGAAATCCTTGTAAACTCATTTGAGTATTATGGAAGTATGAACATTATCTCAAAAAGGCATTGTTGTAAAGGTTAAACCACATAATGCTACTACACATATGAAGAATATAGACAGAATGTACACAGACTGTGATTATCTTGAAATGCTTGATTTTGAAACATTGAAAAACTATTTTGTTTGCAGAAATGATTATGTTGCTTAATCCATTACTTTACTACAAAAAAACATTCACCTTTTAAGTCCAGTCTCAGGCAGAAATTCCAGGATATTCTAAATAAAAATGGTCACAACAGTGTAGAGAGTAAACAAATAGAATATGTTCATTATACTCGTTTCCTTGAGGCTGCAGCGCTTGATAGTTTTTTGGCATCATTTGAGATTCCATAATTACCTTTTAGCATATTGTAATTCAAAGGGTCTGACGTGAAACAAGAATTCTTCCTAATTTCAGTGGATTGTTTTCAGGCTGCAGAAACTGTAAAGCAGACTTTGGATATACACGTATTTTCCGACCAGTTGGGTTAAACAGCCGATCGTTTCAGTCAGATGTGACTCCTCTGCTCTACTTCATTCTTCTGCTCAATGTGGAAACTTGGAAATATCCCTTCTCTTTCCTACAGCGATGTGAAACAGGTTCGTCCATGTTTTATTTAGTCATGTGATTCGAGCTGAGACGAAAGAGATGCAGAAGGAAGGTGTATTTTCATATTCGAGAGTTCTTTCCCCACTTATTTCGGCTCCTGCAGCTTTAATACAGTTACACCTGAGAGCAGCTTCGATACCTGAGATTTGTTAATTCAGTTATTCAGCATGCATATTGCTCGACAAGGACTTCTTTCCCATACAAAATACTGGAAAAACACTGTAGAGGAACAAATAATTTAGACTAACAAATTACATGTTTTGCCGTCAGCCTCTGTGTACATAATCATTTCCACTAAAATGAAAACAGTGAGGGTAGAAGTGTGCTACAGGTGTTGTGTTGCTCTGAACTCATGTTGAGGCTTAAACACAGCGCTTCAGCTTCCCCTCCATCTATCTCCTCTTTAATGATGAAGAAGCAGCGGCTCCACTTCTGATTGATGTCGGTGAAGGCCAGCAGCACCAGGGCTGATCCTCTCACCTCTCCCCGGAGCCCGCCTCAGCCTGGCATCTGCTAAAGGGCACAGGTACACCATCCTGTGCCCTTGCCCCGCCCCTGCCTATTTGATCGGGGGCCAAGAGTGACCCTGTAGAGCCTGCCAACGACCCCTGTCTGTGGGCCCTAGGCACCAGACTCAGGGGCCCGGACCGGCTCCTCTGCTTTTTGAGGCTTTGGGAAGATTAATAGGCCTCCTCTGTAGAGTGCCTTTGTGAGGCAGCGCCCAGGCGTGTTCAAGCTGTTGGGTTTGCAGGAGACGAAAGGAGCAGTGGCTAATTCCTCTGCAGGTCAGTTTGTCTGTTGCTACTCTGTGTTTTCAATGACTCCGAAAAGGTCACATCCGCAATGAGATAAGCAAGAGCAAGAGCCTCACAAACAGAAACAGCTCCCAAAATGGAGGACGTCTTGAGATCATAGATGAATTTCTACTTTCCATCTTAGGGCGGTGCCAGATATTTTGGAATTCATCCTTATCTATTCTGAGATCTTGACCCAAAGCTCCTTTTTGCAGATGTAAACCCACTGAACAATCCTGCAATCACAGCTGAACAATCAAACTCATTTTCGCACACTGCTGTTTGCCACCAGTTTAGTTTGGATTATGGATTAATGGTCAAATGTATGACAACAAACATGCAAATGTACATATCATATTTACACAGCCGTTTACTCAGCAGGCGTGCTAATCATGCGCAAATACCTAGGTCATCATCCGAGTGGTGAGCATCACTGAGGCTTTGTCTGACTAACATAAACTTGAGCCCCCAGAATTTATAACGGGAGGTTTTCCGTCTTATTCCCTGACACACCTGCTGTAAATACCAAACTCAAGCCAAGAATTTCCTTCAATGTACTTTGAACTATGAATTCAACACCAGAGAAGAAAAAAAATTAAACTAAAAGTTTTTGGATTTTATGCAAAGGCTTTTGGCCTGAAACCATTTTAATGATTTTTCTTCTCACTCTGTTGCAGGTGAAGGCCTTTGATTCTCGTCATGTCACGCCTCCAATAGTGCAGCCACCAATAACAGCCTCCCTCACCCACACACACACACAAACACATACACACTTCTGGCTGCTCCAGGTGCCAGGGTGTGAAGGGATCAGCCAATCCCAGTGCTTGTCTGAAGCTGGATGGTGGCCATCGTGTTATTAAAAGCTACGGGTGAGCATTGCTGCTCGCCTTTCCTCTGCACTCCATACACTTTATGAAAAAATAACTTATGAAACAAAACAGGGTAGTGGGTAAGCTACCCAGAGGGAGAACACACATTTGAGTTTTCTATTAGTTATCCAGCAGACCAATACACCAAATCACTCTTACCATTTGCCGGAGCTGATAAGGAAACAATTTGTAGGTCAGCGTAACATAATTGATGTCTCCATCTTGCTGCACTCTGTGTCCAATGATAATCTTCAGTGATATTATTTCCATAAACATCATTATCAGATAGAAGCATACTATTTCCATACTCGGGACTACTGGGAGAGCTGAAGAGCCTTTGATGAGATGAGATCACATTTTAGAGGGAGCTGCCTGCTCTTTGCCTGTAGCCAAAAACAGCCTAATTGTGTTTTGTCCCATATGTGAATTATTATTAACGACGATTCATTTACTACACTTCCTTTGCCAATTTCCTAAATTAAAAAAATACCATGTTGAGATTTACAGCGAACCCCCCCGTTTTTAGCGCCGGCTTCCAGCATCACCATGGCAACTTCCAATCAGCTAGGATGGTAGAGCCTGCCGGCCGTGTGTTTGGCGCGAGACTCTGAGAGGCGCAGGTGGAGCACATATGGAACAATGGCCTAGTGAAAAAAAAAAAGAAACACCCTGCCCGCCTGTATGTGCCAGCAGTGCCCATTTTAATCCCACCGTTACCTTCTAGTGCTCTCTGATGGAGACGTTCTGCTGCAATCACAGCCTCAGACTGCTGCTGGGCCCATGCCAGACTTCACTTGACAAAGCCGTACCCAGTGTGCTTTTGTAAAACAATGTCTCCAACAGCAGTAGATGCACCATCTCTTGATTATTCAGTGTAATCATTACTTGCTATACTTCACTAAAACACCTTGATGAGAGATGTTTGAGCCTGATATCACCTTCATGAGGCTTGATCATGGTTTTAGTTCACTACTATTCAACCTTACAGACTTTTTACTGCTCATATTATTGCTTGTGGTGACATACATGAACGTACATACATTGATGCTGGCTGTTAATGACTTTTGTGCCTCCTATGGCTAGTAATTGGGGTAGTAATGTTATGGAAATCACTAGCATGTGCAGTAAATAAATCAATCATCCAAGGGGCCTTATCTATCACTGCACATTTAAGCAGTCAGCTCCTATGTAGGTTAATTAAAGCACAATGGCCGAGGAGAGTGCCTGGCACCCGTCCTGCTTATGTTTAAGCCTTCTCTAGGCCCGCTGGGCTGCAGCTTTCTACAGCCAGATGAAATTTGCCCATTTTAAACCACCCCCATCCCCAGCTGAATACATAAATCATCCGTAAGGGCCTCAGCTCCGACCCTAAATTCCATGAACAATGGTGTTTGTCCGCAAATACCACACATAATTGCTGGATACTCTTCAAAGCAAACGTCGTGTTTCTTTGCACTTATCTAGGGGCATATAGCGCAGATTTTAGTGAGTCAGTTCATCTGGTTTTGGAACAAATCAATTAAGATGTTGTGCCACATCCAACGTGGATAGTGGGTAAAGTGTGCCACCACTGATTTCCTTTTATGTTTGGTCTGAGCTGTGAGATAAGAATGAATGGCATGAGGGTGGGAAGGGAGGTTAGTGGAGTAACGTAGATATGTCAAAGTTTGACAGAAGGTATACATCTGTGAGAATTATAATAAGGAGATGATCAAGAGTTCTAAGAGTGTTCCACCTCTTCCTTCAACTAACTGATCTAGGACTTTCACATCATCACTTTAGTTCACAAGGCATTTTATATGTAAGAGTAAAAAATGTGACATTTCTTATAAGGACCAATTAAGAAGGGCTTTAAGCGAGCTCTAGCATCATCCCAATCTCCTCTCTCACCCAGGGAGGATCAGAGCAGAGGAACCGGGCCGATGCAACTCCTCGTGGCCCTCGGCTGTCACTGATAACAACTGTATCTCATTATCCTCCTTGTGGGGGCCATGGAGGTAGCGGCGACCGTAAACACCATGCTCCTATCCCTCCACAAAGGGCCGTTCACCGACAAAAGGCACTCTTGAAAGCTTGAAACCAAGCCAACAACTCTATTCATGTTGCCATGTACGGCAGATGTCTGGGTTAGCCTATGGAGGTTATAGATTTACGTATGTTGCTGGTACAGGCGAATGCAAAACACAAGTCAGTGTCTTAAGCCATCTGTAGTGTGTAAAAGTGTAGAGGCAGAATACTTCATAAATCAATATGGGTGTCAGAAAAGTAGTCAGGGTTTCTGCAAAATCCATATACTGCTATAAATCCTCTGGGTGGCTTAATTATCTTTTTTCTCCAGTTTTGTGTTTCGACAACTTATTTGAACACTTTATCTCAAACTCTCACCTTCCATTTGACCCATATTGACAATGTCCATTAGTCACATCTCTAAAAAGAAGAAAATGTTTCTCTTGCAAATGGAAATTTTGTTCTTTCTTCCTGCTTATCATAAATGCATAAGTGCTGTCTTTTATCCCAGAATGCATTGAAAAACCTAACCAAACAGGGAATAAAACACACTCTTTTATCCTACCAAGCAATATAAAAATGCCAGTTTACCTGACCTGTATATGACTGTTGTGGGAAATGTGAGCACCATGGAGGAAACTGACACACAGCAAACACATGCCAAATTCACAGAGTGAGGATTCCCGTGAATAAAAAACAAGATATGCTACAGGCTATACAAAAAGTATCACATATTATGTACAGAGAGTGTTTTATGATCTCTTCTTGTCTTTCTTCATGTTATAGGACAACACTAATAACTGCAAAATCCAAGAACACAGTCAGGAAATTTATTTTAAGAAGCAGCAATTCAGACAACAATAGCATCATAATCAGCACACAGTTAAACATCTCTATCAACAATCTGAGGCATTATTAAAAAAGCAGACAAATCAATCATTACTGAGTGTGGCACTCCTGGTTTCATTAGAAAATCATATAGATTAAATGTTAATCATAGCTAACTCTATACCAGTGGGCTTCTGCCAAGATGACAGATGGACCATTAATGAGAATAACGAGGGGATCTTAGTCTATACACGGATATGGAGATGCAACAACAAGCATAACACCACACTTGGCTTCCAAAAACTGTTATTTAGACAGAAATAGGGAGATAATCAGTATGCATATGCAAGACTGCGTTCTTCTTAAAGTCAAAGAGGAGGTGTAAAAAATGTGTGAGATCACTACCATGTGGATGCGGACATGTTTTAAGATGTTTTCATATCGGCCACTGCCACAAGAGACGGAGGGAAATTGGTGGTAACACCTGTCACACACATTCAGCATCAGATATTAGCATCCGTCTCTTTTACTGGTCTGTGAACGATGAATGATTACTCTTGTTTAAAAATCTGCCTATTAGCACTAACCAGGTTATATTGGACATCTGTCTCTGAAACCTTGAGTGATATAATTGGCTGCCATCATCCAGGATGCTTCATTCTATAGCAGAGCACACTGCCATGACAGGCGTTGAGAAGCGTTGCTGCTGTTCACTCCGAATTTGTGACGTAGCTCCCACATGTCACTTTCACAAGTGAGTCGAACAGAAATGAACGAGATGAAAGTTGTGGTGAAAACAGAACACATATGTCCATGTGTGGTGTTCAGTGGCATGTTACTGGCACAGTGTTTTCATCAGGTCTGATAACATATGTTTAGAACTCAGGAGGGTTTGGGCAGGAGGGAATATCATGGCTTTTGAAGTCAACTGCTGCGTTAAGCAGAGAAGCGGCACAGTTGTGTGGAGATGCTCTCTTGTTCAAAGGGATGGAAGGAACCGCTCCGGGGAGCGTCCAACATCAAGAGCTGACCCCGGCACTGTTTCCCGCTACCTTCTGCCATGCGTCCCGCCGCCGTATGCTGTGATTCCCAAAGACCGGCAGGCCTGTGCCATCTGGCCTCACTTCGGAATCCCCGGACACATATTGGGAATCCAAACTATGCCACCTCCCAGTGTCTCCCTTCCTTCTGCGCTCTCTCCCTCTGGGTAGTCTCTGCATCACCACTTCATCCCTGCTTGAGTGTTGGCTCAAGTGGAAGGGGTCTGCTCTCCAAGTGATCCCAGTTGCCCTTTCCCGCTTTAATCCCCTTGTGATGGGATCCAGTATGAGCCCTCTAAATCCACAGAGAACTGATCGATAGTTTTTAAGATGAAGGAAAATTCATGGCGGGACATCCACCTAGTGCGTTCTGTGTTTGTCAGATGGTGTTTGGATCATTACATGACCTTAAGGCTGCTTTTCTATGAACTGCTGTTCATTAAACAAATCAAAGGTTGAAACCAGCAAAGGTGCAGTGTGTGGGATTTAGAAGACTCTATTAGCAGAAATCAAATGTACATTTAAAACATAAAAAACAAACAAAAAATATGGGACAATAATGAGATATATTCAACAAGTTATGCACAAAACATCAAATTGAAAAAGGACATTTTTCCAATTTCACTGTAAATAAACAAAAAAAATGTTGAGACGCCAATATTATTTACAGCAGCTACATATATAAGGTTAAGACAATGCACCACCATAAGTTATAACTCAACCAAGGGAAGAAAATGTCCATTACAACCTCAAGTAACTGCAGTATGGCTCCAACAAAATCCACTGAGGAAGAGGTCATAACTCCTTGCCAGACCACATCACAGTGGTCGACTTTTTCTGAATAAGCTTTAGTTTTCATAAAGGTGTTTTTTCTTTCAGTGTGTAATCACCTGAAAATGAAAATGATCCAGTTACCTTAGAATGAGCTTCTTCTTTCTACAGAGGGAGCTGATCTTCCATGAAGTCTGCCATGTTTCCACCGATGTCTAGAACACACAAACCAAAAATTGTCAGTAGGGAGAGCATTATCCCATTTTCTCATTCTGAGCAGCCAATAAATATTGTGTGTGATATTTCCAAATGTGTATATTCCATCTCCTATTTACATTTATGTTCATTTACATTTATTACTAATACACATTTATTATGTTTTTCTGTGTTTTGCTATTTAAGACTTTTCACCAACTGGCTGATCCTCATACAGTTGAACTTTTCAAAATAAAAGTCTCAGGTCATTTAATAGATGCAATAGATCTCAACCAAAAGGGGAAACTTGACAGTAAGTTCTCTTACCCACATTGAAGGGACCAGTGAACACAATTCACCTTTACATTTCTTATGCCGAGGCCTGGACTGTAAACGTGTTTACAGATACACATAGAAACAACAGGCTCCAGGAAGAGAACAGTAGTGGGCTGTACAGTATGTTCTGAAGCACTGCCACAGATTTCACACTCTTTTTGTGTGTCTTCTTCTCTTCCTCTCCTCTGGACATCGCCTCAGTAGGGAATTCAATTCCCTAATAACTGGGGAATCAAAGTTGGACAGCACCACTGCTGAGAATCATAAAGGAGGCCGGCCATTCATTCATCCAGCTCCATTGCAACATATACCAGATGGACACTGCACGTCACCGGGTGACATCTCAAGACAGCCGCGGCCGCCCGCCTGCCCAGCTTGGAAAAGATGAAAGTTATGAGAGAGACGGGAGGCAGGTTGCGTCAAACAGAGACAGATTTGATCAACAACTGCACAGAGATGAAATCAAAGTGGTTGAAGCATGTGGTGTGAGGCATCTGGTATTCTAACAAACAGAAGCTAGCGTAGCTGCCAATGCCTTCAATCCTCCCCCACTCACAGCCTCAAGCCACCGGGAATACGACTGGCTTGTGCTTTAAATCCACAAGAGGTGTATTGTTTGACTGTACTGTCCTGAGGTTTTTGTTTTTTGGGTGGACAGAGTTTCACTGGATATTACATGAAAGAGCATGGAGATGTGACAAAGGTCCTGCCCTGGATCCAAACCTCCAACATGCATTCACACCTTTTAAATCACTGATACCCCCTGCACTAACTTTAAACTGCAAGTCTAAACAGTGGCTTATTTATTCAAAGTAGTAAATCAATAGTAAAGGTCACATTAGGAATTTCTGCCTGCTGGAAAGACGCCAGTGCATCTGCTCAAATCCTGGACCACTTTCCTTATCTGAGTTGGGAGCCAAGATCTGATAAGCATGTTTTAAAATGGTATTTTGGTTTGTTTTACATCAGCAAATATTGCATTTTCATTTGAGATACTGGATTGTTACAAAAAACAAATTACAGTTCAAGTGATGTATACCAACAAATTAAAGCAGAGTAGTTCTAATGTGGGTTTCTAGGCTGTATAACAATATTATGTATGGCATATCTGTGTGTATCTGTATGTCAAGTGTAAAGAACCTGTCAAGCCCTCCTGGCATTGATTTTACATTTCATACTACTTCCTGCATAGAGAGCTGTGAGCATCTGATCCCCTAATCTCAGAATGCCAGCTTTCACTCAATGTCATCTGCCAATGAGCTGCAACCAGGCGCCCATCCTGCCTCTGGCACCGGCTCTGCACCCATCCAGCTTGTGTGCGCTAATACCCACCGTTGCTAGGCTACAACGAGAGGAATCAAATTTAGGTGGCTTCCACAGCTGCGCTGTACTGTTGTGCACCAAGGGATATACATGGCAACGTTCCCAGTATGCACCTGGATGGAATGAAACAGGAAGAAGTGGAGAAGTCTAATCTACTAGGTACAGGAGTGGCTGTGTGCCCTACGCTTGTCTTGAAAGTATGTCCGGAAACAAGAGGAAACCACATTTCACATTACGGATTTTCACATCTTTTAAACAAGACTTTTTCTCCTGACTAGTTAAATGTGATTTGCAGACAAGAGGAAGAGGAGCAAATTTTGGGATACATAGTTTATCTGAAAAGTGTTCACTTACTTCAAAATCCTTCAGAAATGCCCTCATGAGGTGCTAATATGTGTTTTAGCAAATGTCAAAGGTGATAACACATCTAAAACAGTCAGGTTGTCTCTATGGGATGATAATGCAGCTGTTTTTGAGCTTTCACTTATCATACTTTACAAATGCAGTGATCTCTTTGAAACAGTTCATTGCATCAATGAGCATTCATGCTTAGATCAACGAAATAACAGAGTTTTGAACAATTGCCTGGAAACAGTCTTTCCAAGATGCCAAAACCCATAAAGGGCTTCTTCACAACAGACTTCCTGCATCTTAGCCTCAATGTAATCATTGAGCCATGCTGCTCACACATTGTTAATATCACAGGGTTCACACAACTGTAACATCATCTTAACAACCATGTTTTTAAAAAAGGATGTGTGCCAAAAGGCTGAATTATTCGATCTTTGGAAACTTGCCAAGCTGACATTAACATGACACTTATGAAACAGTTGTCAATAATGAGCTTTATATTGCTTGATCTGATAGGAAAAATACAGTATCTCGAGTTTCAAGTTAAAACACATCCATTAAAGATATTTGCTTTGAGTAATTAACAAAATAAAGCATATGCATGATATGAGCCCTCTGGATATGTTTGCAAACTTAAGAATTTTGTTGTAATTTAATTGAAGGCTGCATGAACCATCTCAGTCTACATACCTAAAACTAATTACCATTGAATTCCTTGTAAAAGCCAACATCACTCAAGTTGCTTGTTTGACTAGAAGAAAGAACAAAAATGAAAGCAATCAGGGAAAGTGTTTCTTTTGTTTTTTAAAGATTCTTTTCCAGATCCAGACCTGGATTTAACCAGTGGGCGGAGAGCAGTCGTTTAACACAGGCTGTCAATGCACACTAATAAATGCACGAATACACTTTAATTTGAAAAGAGGCCAAGATTCTGGACTTCAGAACCCACCTCCTCTAAGATTAATCTTAACACCCTGGACTTCCCACTGGATCTGCATTTTTGTACTAAACTAAACTAAACTAAAAAAAAAAAAAAAGCCTCTCTGTTGCATGTGCATCAGGAGTCATTAGAAGCTTCATATCTGAAGAATATTTTGTAGGGATATCCCAAAAGTGTCAAATAAATCCTTTCCCTCCTCTAGCTCCTCCTTGCCACTGTGAGCCAAAAACAGATGCTGGAGCCACCATGTTGCCAAGCTCTCCCAATGGCAGAGACGACAACACAAGCTGCCAAGAAAATCCAGTCGGTGGAGGAGGCTCAAGCAATGTTCAAGTGCATCCTCTCAAGGAAAATGCGATTGTCTCTTATTTGAAATATTAACGTGGACACACAAGAAACTTCATTTGGCATTAACGTCAAAGGACCTCCAAAATTTGAGTAAGGACGCCATCGTTTTTTCTCCTCACATCCCCGCTTTCTCCCAGGTATAGGAAGAGTAGTAGAGGGGAAGAAAGTAAGAAATTATCTGAGACCTTTCAATGATCTTTTCTAGTGTGTGCGCTCGTGAGTGGGAGTGGGTTGTTTTTAGCATTTTAAATGGGATGGGTGAAGTGGGCAGCTGAAACTGAGCTGGCAGAGAGAGGAAGTAGGATGAACGAGTTTGCTGTATTGAAAAGTGTTAAAAAAAAAAAGAAAGAAAAGAGACAGAACACCGGGTATAACTAAACCACTTACTCAAAATGACCTTCATGTCGTTTTTTATATTTGGAGTTTCAAGCAATTATACTCTCTTCACACAGCTAGGCTCGACTTCCATTAAATGATTTAGACAAATTCTAAGATTAGAAAACATTTCAGTGAGACATAATCACCTGAAAGGCAGAGCTGTCATTGACGTCTGACTGTAGCAGCAGAGTTTTTTCATCTGTACACATCCTATGAAGCTGAAGGACACTTTCCACTATCTCAAGATAAATCTCACTGAAAATAGCTTCTATATCTTCTATATAATAAAAGAATGATTACATGAAATTATAATTATCCACACTGTTATGTCTTGCTTGTGATATCTTTAAGTTATTGACAAAAACTCCCTATTCAGTTTAGCAACCTGTCAGGACTATTATTACCTATATAATCGGATATTTCAATCGCTATCCTCATGGGAAAGGATTTTCTAAATAACTCTGTAGTCAAAGAAAAAGGCATAAAAAGGCTGGAAGTTTAAAGCTGACGTGCATTAAAAATTATAAATGAAAAGCATATTAAAGTACACTCAATACTGTGTGAAGGATCTTTAACATACAATGCTGCTGGAAGGCTTATGAAATCAAATAGCTATATATATTGCCTGTGGGAACAGCATATCTGAGGACCTACACACTTCTTTTCCTCTCACACACACTCCCACACACACATAGAGTCTCACGCCCCATGTGAACACTCATCTTTAAGGAGGGGAGAGCTGAAACCGTGCATGATTGTTTTAGAGAGGCTGCCCTAAAGGCACGTTATCGCTCGACGTGGGACTGCTTCTCCCAGTCATACGTCCTCTCTTGTTGATTGTGCGGCGTAGATCAGCGGCAACAAAGGCATCATTAGTGCAGCTTTGGTCCCCACCAGGCCTGGGCTAATTATGAATGGGGGGCCCGGTAATAATTCAAGGGCCCATCGGTGCAGCTTAAAACTGAAGAGAGAACTTCACAGAGTCAGTGGTAGCATACTCGGCCCATCTGCCGTCCATTTCCAAACCACCTGCCTGAAGATCTGACCCACGTCAGCTACAAGGATGAAGCACCATTACACACAAGAGACAAGCACAGGAAACATATGGGATTTATACAGTGTTATAATAAACGACTTGTACTGGTCGTAAAAAGGACTTGACAATTGCCTGGTTAGAGCACAATGGCCTGACTGGTAAACGGTTTAACAAATGTTCATTTTGCATTAATTTCAGCACATAGAGCCTTATTATAGATAATTATTTCTGGTGTGCTGAATATTAACCTCTTGAGATCCAATAATGCATTTTTGTGCTTTGTAGGGGGCAAGAGTTTCACAGTTTCACTTAAAAAACATTCCATAAAAAGGACATTCCATAAAAAATGTATCTGAAAAAACTGATGCATCATGCTGTTTCCAATCAAGGCAATTATTTGATGTAAAAAAAAAAAAAAAAAAAAAAAAAAAAGCCAACTCATTCACTTTCCTTGGTTTCAGGAGGTTAAAAAAAACTGTATCAGAAGATGTTTAAGTGATACATATATGGAGAAAAAAGCAGAGATGTATGTTTACTGTATCATGTTGCCTTCTATAAATATCAACTTTCTGAGGGAGAAATAGTGTGATTACAGATTCCACATTGTGCACTCAGCTGTGTAGCAGCGGTTTTGTATTGCAGTGATTACTGTAGTACTGCTGTAATTGTTGTGGATTCACACTGAAGTGATCATTGCTTCCGCCAGAAGAGGGCAGTATCCATTTTCTTAATCACATCTCAAGTGATTTCCCTCTTGGCCAAAGCAAGCACAAACACTGCTCCAATTCCAAACCCACAAAAGAGGGACTTTGAAAGTAAACAAATGAGCCCGATGGGATGATCAGCATTCTCAGCTTCGTAGCATAAACTCTTTTCCCATGGAACTGGCACATAATTTCAACACAGGCCATGGATTTATCCCTCAGCATTTGATTTGATTGGTGACGAAGCTCTGATTTATACCAGCTCTTAGAATTTGACATCTAAAATCCAGAGAGGAGTGAGAGATGAGATGAAAATGCAATTTAGGAAGTGACTTCAGAGCTGTGAGGAGCCAGTCACACACATATTATTTATAGATACTGTATCATTTTGTTGTCAGGTCAGACAGCGTAGTACAACTAATTTTAAAAACTGAGCCATTTTGACCCAAAAAAATAAACTTAAAGTATTCATGAAATCATAAGATGTAGCCTAAAGTGAGATACTGCATATACTTTTCCATCCAGATGCTGATGAATAATATGGTCAAGCATACAGCATGTGCAGTGATGCTATAGCATGTGGGTATGAGACCTGAATTTTTAGTTTTTTAATGAAGTAATGATTCACTGCATCATCCAAAATTAGAAAGGGTGCCAAAGAGCTTTGTGTTGGAAATTTTCACCTTAACCCTTTACTGTCTCTGCCAACAGAAAGGCAATGGGAGCAAGATCAAGCAATATTTTCTTAAAATACAGGTCTCTACCTTTCATGGTAAAAGTGTCTTCTTATTGTAGCTTCCATCTTCCATCTGTATCTATAAGCAGAACGAAAACAACAAATAGACAAACCGCATTAATGTGTTAGTATCAATTTTGTGCAATGGAATTCATGCTACTTTAAAAACATGGTGAAATTTCTTAAATATATGTTAACAACAGTGGATATGCATAAGTTTTTTTCATAATACCGGTAAATTCCAAATATATTATATTTGCTTATCTACTTTTAGTATTAATTGCCTTAATTCTATATACCTATTTCAAAACATGATATAGAAATACCAAATGTGACAATAATGAACAATAAAAAGTGTTAGCTTAGCTTAGCGTTAGGCTCACATAGCATAAAAGGGCAATTCAACTGTTTGGTAAACCTTGTTTTAAGATGTTGAGAATCACATTATTTCAGCTTATATACAACAGAAATGATTTACTCCATCATTAACAGCAATAAATGACCAGAGGAATTTTATTTCATAGCAAACTGTCAGTTTTACTGTAGCTGTTCTTTATGTTAGCTTAACTTCATTACCTTTATCATAGAAGGCTAACTCAAGTGTTCAAGAGTAAAGAATAGTTTCACAAAATATGTGGAATATTTTTACTCTAAAAAGTTAACTACACCATTTGGGGTACAGTGTAACACACACGGAACATCATGCATGTTCTGTGTGTGTTATTATGTAGAAAAGGGTCTATTTTTCTTGTGTTAGCTTTGCTTTAGGATAGCTTAGTATGGACATTCAGTTATTTGGTAAAGCACGTTTTAAGATGGTAAAAATCCTACTTTTTCAACATATATATGCGGTGTGATTATTTTATCTAATCATCAACAACAATGAATTACCAGTGTTTTTACTTCATTGCAAAATATCAATTTAAATCACATTAGTTAGCATAATTTACCTTCAGTACCTTTACCATGAGTCCATTTTGGTGTAGAGAAACAATGCTTTCAGCAAACATGTATGCTTTTTAAATATTAATGTTAATAAACACGATGGGCTGATTTCAATATGTAGCATTAACATAAGAGCAATGAAAGTGGCAATAATGAAAAATAAAAAGTTTTTTTTTTTCTGCAGCGAATGGTCTATTTTACTTATATTAGCTTAGCTTTAGGATAGCTTAGCATACATGGACATTCAACTATTTGGTGAATGCATATTTTAAAATGGTTGAAATGATACTTTTACAACATATGTAATGGAATTATCTTATTTTATCATTGACAACAATGAAATACTGGAAGTACTTTTATTTCATTGCAAAATATCAATTTTAATTACATTAATTAGCATAACTTACCTTTACTACCTTTATCAAAAATGTCATTTTCAATGCTGGGCAAAGAATTCTTTCAGCCAATATTTTGAATATGTTTACTTTAAAAAGGTCCATTTTATCATGGGATACTTAAAACTATGGGCTTATTCCAACATATAAAATAAAATTACTGAATGCAGTGATAATGAACAATAAAAGTTATTTTTATTTTGAAGCAATTGGTCTATTTTACTTATTAGTTTAGTTCTAGAATAGCATAGCATAAATGGAAATAATCTGACTTGGTACAGAGTGTTTTAAAATAGATTAGATAGACAGATTTATCACCATTACTGTATTCCACTACTGCTGCTACTGTCAACAGACTGACATATACACATTATATTCTACTGTTGTTTATTCTTTATACCACTTATTCTTTCTTTCTTTCTTTCTTTCTTTCTTTCTTTCTTTCTTTCTTTCTTTCTTTCTTTCTTTCTTTCTTTCTTTCTTTCTAATACATTGCATTTAACAAGGTGAGAGAGAAAGGGTATCTTCATTTTCTGTATGCCCTGTGTATCCAGTGAAACATTGGATCTTGAATCTTTGAATAAAGTAATAGTAATTAAAAAAAAAAAAAAAAAAATCATACTCTTTCAACATATATGTGTAGTGGAACTATTTTATTCAATCATTAACAATGATGAAAGGCCAGAAGTTTTTTTTTTTTTTTTGGGTTTGTTTTCGTTTTTTACTGAAAATAGTAAAAAAATAAAATAAAATAAAAAATACATATATATGTATATAAAATTGGGAGAAATATATTTAACTGACTATTCTGCTAAACAAAGTTCTCTAGTCTAAGTTTCTGTGACATGGTGAATGGAAAGACAAATTTACATCTAGTGGATTCTGAAACTGAGCGGTAAAGACGACAAAATCAGGTTGAGTTTGACATATTTTTAAGACAAAATACTGATTAGTTTCAGCATCTAAAGCGCAATCATCCCGAAAAACCTCTCTCCAATGTATCACAGGAACATTAAAGGGTTAAGACATCCACTCTGAGGTTTAACAACATGATCTAACAGGAAATGTGAATATGTATTAGTATTAGCATTCTGCTCAGGTCAGTGGTTAATATGCAGGCGTTAATTTGGGCCTCCACATATAGACGTTCTTTCTGAATGGAGCAGCTAATTTGAAAATAATCTAGAGTGGCACACAGCTTTTGTCAGCAATGACATCACCCTGTGGATTACTCACACAGCTTACAAAGAAGGTTTCACAATGTTAGCTTTGCAACCACTTATAAGTACTGTCTTGGGGCGATGGGTCCTTTCTCTTTTGTTTCCTTTTCTTCCCCTTTTTCCCCCCAAATTCTTGCACCAAACCACATGGATAAAGGATTTCTTTAGCTATTCCACTATGTACAAATTCAGTTGTTGTTTTTTTTTTTTTTTTTTAATTTCAAACTCGAACACACACTGTTAGGATGTCATGTTTTGTGAAGACTGGCTGGCTATTATGCGTCTTAAGAGATTTGGTCATATTTGTGGCTTATAATGCAGAGCTGTGGTGAGGATTTGCCTTCCGTCTCAGTTCCAGAAGCAGTAAGGTTGGGACTGATTGTGAAGAAAAGGGGAGTCACACAAAACACAAGCTGGTTTTGATCTGGATTCAATGGCCTGGAATAACTGGCCCCTGAAGAGCTCTTGTGTCAAATAGTATCTGTGACAGCGAACAGAGAACTGGGATAAACATGCTACATTTAACATGTGGACATAACACCTCCCCTTCAGACCATCTGGAAGAAAACAACCTCATCTTCAGCGACTAAAGAAGATCTGGTTTGAGATGCATCTTCGAATGCATCGACTTTTACTCACATGTTTCTGCGGTCCACTTTTGGGGGGAAAAAAACCCCAAAAAAGCAACTGAAACTACAACACCGGCATGAAAATGTTTCCTTTTAACAACATGCTAGCAGTGAAGATGCATCGACAAGTTGGCTGCCTCCCCTCTCCCTTTGAATCGTCCTCTGCTTTGTAATGTGAGGGTGTTTGGATTCAGGTCAAAAGGCCCTTTCAACCCAAGGCCTCACCTACTTCCTAATGAATTCCCAGGGTCCATCAACCTGCAGGCGCTCCCATACAAGCTAACCAATGATTACACCTTGAGGGGGAGAGGGGGCGGGTGGAGGAGGAGGTGGAGGTGGAGGAGGAGGAGGAGGAGGAGGAGGAGGAGGAGGAGAGGCTGGTGGGATTGAGCATCCCCGATACACTCGCACTCACACACAAACACACAACCACCACCACTACCACCACCCCCCAGATTGGAGGCAGGTGCAGCAGCAAATCAAGCCTCATTAGCTGCACCTTCTGCTAGTGTATACCGTGGACAGATGGAAGCTCGCCCTCACATGTTACCTCACATCAGATGGCAGTTGGAGGAGGGTGGCTAGGGGGTAACAGGGAGGTACACTCGCCCCCTTCTGCCGGCATTACTTCCTCCGAGTTACAAGATGCCCCTAAGCACACATCTAGCACCAGAATGCTCCTTAACCTTAATCCTCCTGGCAGCAACTAGTTTCCAGAGACTATCTGACATCAGATCAGTTGTAACGTCTTTCCCCCCGTCAGGCCTGGCCACGGTTAGAGAGGTGCATTCCTAACTCGAGGAGGAGTTGAGGACCTGCAGAGGCCCCCGTGGCTGTGTTTCTGATGAATCTATGTAAAAAGAGCTGGGAGGTTGTATGTGTGAGCGCGGGCAGGCATATGATATGTTAAGACACACTATGGGGCCACAGGTAGGTGACAGAGCCACGGCTGCAGGGTATCACATCGCCCCCTTGTCCTCATGGCTCTGACACAAGATCCTGAGCGGCTAATTGAGGCAACAGTGCAATTCATTGGTGCCGGGCCCGGTGTCAACACCCTCTTCAAGGTAACAGCAGATTTATCTCCGTCCTGCACAAAAACTGTCAAGGAGATGCCAGCGTACAAATTGATGCCGCCTGAGTGATAGGAAATATTGCACATGTGCTTTTCAACATACAGAAAAGCTGTCAGAAGTAAATCGGTTTAGGATGCTGAAATTTCCTGGATCTAATTTGGTGAAACACACATTGAAACGTTAACACTCAATGACAGACATACATCCGATCGCAAACCTGATACCACTTTTCTTGTTCTGCTTTAACAAGGCCAGATAAACAAAAAATATTAAGTAAAAAAAAAAAAAGAAAAAGAAAAAGAAACTTAATCAACAGAAAACTCAAGGAGAAAGAAGTCATATCGATTGAAAATTGCAGTGCATTAACACCTCAGGTAGCTTTTAAGTGCTTTATCAAGATAATGAGGTCAGGCACAGTTTTATGACTCTAATAAGTGCTGTTTTGACAAGTCATTATGTGTAATAAATCAAAAATATATATTCTTAAATGTAGATGTATAACTAATCGTAGGTTTAGGCTAGCAGGGGTGGGGATAGGGAAATTCTTAAAAGGGTGTTGGTGGTGTTGGAAGAATGAGGGCAGTGGTACAATGGGTACTTTGTGCAGACTTGGTGGCTAGCAGAGGGAGGGTTCACTGCGGTGGGAAAGGAGCTGCAGCATTAGTGGATTGAACTTAAGTAGCTGGCTTGGAAATATGTGGAATCCTAAAGTTTTGGGCCTTTTAGCTTTAAAAACCCACAGCGGTTATTTACTCTTCAAAATCTGGACAACGTGGTATGCTAGAGGTGCATGGAAGAATTTTAAAACGCTACAAGTCCTGGCATATAATTCAATTTAAGGTATCTACAGCAATTCTATTTAGAATATGTATGAGGGTTAGGGAATCATCTGCACCAAGATTATTTTCTGCAGGCAAGATTCTCCAGATCATGTCAAGCTAGTTATTCTGTTTGGTCTCAGAGTGATGCTTCTAAAAACTGTAGAAGGAACATAAAGGTGAATGGATCTAACTTTTTTTGTATATAATTGAGCCTATTTATATTGCACAGTCTAAACACTTCTGGGAACATTCACGTTTGTGATGTCAAGTCCTTGTGTAAATGAGCTGCGTCCGTTATGACATTTTTAACAGCGTTCATTTCAATCAAGCTGCTGAGAAGGTACTTCTCTTTGACTGCAAGCTAATGAAGAGAAACAGACAAACATATGGGATGTTTTTTTTTTTTTTTAATATATTTTTTTTTTTTGTCTCATCCTTCGATCCGCACCCAGATCCATATGCCATATGGGAAAGTGTGGATGAGACGTTCCTAGAGCTCAATGCATGTTCAGTCTCTCGCCGCATGCAGCTGAAAGAATCAAAAAGTCTCTGTCTCTTGTCTTGCTCACTCCCATGGGCACATGAAAGTGAAGGTTACACTTGCAGCCCTTTTAATGATGGTCCTTTTTTCTTTCATTTAGAGGAAATCTTCATTGTTAATCCGCTGCCTGTTGCCAGATTCGAACACAGAGCGCCATATGTTGTATGCTGCCTCGCTACCTTACTTCTAAACCAAGGATTTCAGATTTGTCATTTTGATATGCTTCACAACCAGACAGCCTGTTTCAGGTAGGCTCATGGCTGGTGCTCTTTGTTACTATTAAGTTGCAAACAGTTGCACGAGAAAATGCAATGTAGAAAACTATTAGGAGCACCAAAAGGCTAGCACTGCAAAAATCAAAATCTTACCAAGTGTATTTTTCTCATTTCTAGTGAAAATACCTCATCACACTTAAAATAAGACATAATCACCTAAAGAGTAACTTTTCAGTGAGATACAAGAACTTATTTTTACCTCCGCCAAGTGTAACAGCGGAGGTTATGTTTTCATTGGGGCTTGTCTGTCTGTCTGTCTGTCTGTCTGTTTGTCTGTTAGCAAGATAAGTCAAAAAGTTATAGACGGATTTGGATGAATTTTTGAGGAAATGTTGATACTGACACAAGGAACAAATGATTAAATTTTGGTGGTGATTGGTGGGGGGGGGCTGATCTGCCTTGGTGGAGGTCTGCGCCCTCCGAGTGCTTTTCCAGTTAGACAATAGATCTTGAAAATCTTATTTCAAGAAATCTTAACAAGATAATTTTCACTTGTTCCATTGGCAGATTTTTTTTTCATTCAATTTAGCAAAAAAACAAAAAATCTTGAATTAAGCAAAAAAAAATAAAAAAATCTGCCAATGGAACAAGTGAAAATTATCTTGGTAAGATTTCTTGATTTTCAAGATCTGTTGTCTAAAAATAAGTTCTTATATCTCACTGAAAAGTTACTCTTTAGGTGATTATGTCTTATTTTAAGTGTGACGAGATATTTTGACTAGAAATGAGGAAAATACACTTGGTCAGATTTTGATTTTTGCAGTGTGATCCTGAAAGTAAAAAAAAAAAAAAAAAAAGGTTTTAAATATGATGCAGATGATGAATATGTGATATCCTGCTCAC
The DNA here is from genome assembly GCF_902148855.1 of Sphaeramia orbicularis. NCBI lineage: Eukaryota > Metazoa > Chordata > Actinopteri > Kurtiformes > Apogonidae > Sphaeramia > Sphaeramia orbicularis. The sequence goes on from NC_043974.1 coordinate 27,020,560, forward strand.
TGGTGTCATGGTGTCTGTTTTAGCTGAAAGGCTCTGATCTAAAAAGTGTTCACAACATCTGAAACCAACCACACTGTATTAGTTTTACTTTAAGACACACAAACATCGCTTAGCAGAGGTGGGTCACAGATCCGAACTGCAGAGGAGAGAATTCGCGCTCAATCACGACGCCGAGCTTCAGCCAAGATGAAGTCTGGAAACCATTAACAGAGTATAACAGGGCTTCGGCAGAAAGTACAGTAAATGTTAAGCAGGTGAGGGATTCGAAGGCTATAATGATGTGAATTTTACTCATCAATCTTGTGGAATCAAAAAAAAAAACTGCGGAAAGGATTTTGGGAGGTTTTCAACTTTGTTTTCAAGCGTGGAGGTAATTTTGTTGAGCTTGCAAAACTGGAGAAACAGTTCAGATAAGATGTGCTGCAGGAATGATGTCTTTGTAGAATAAGAAGCAGCATATGTCTGTGTGTATTCACAAGGCAGATGTTTATGGAGAACAGCTAAAATACTACCACTTTTGCATGCATTATAGAAATAAAGTAGCTTCCCCCAACATAAACAATTATTCCTGCTAGTATTTTCACAGGTGGGAGTGCAATATTACTGTGCCATAGTCCATATATTGCTCCATTCATCACCTAATTAGATTTTCATGAAGTAGATTGCCTCCTTATTGGCTGTCACTTCGACTCTATGCTGTCAATGAGAGAAGCCCCTCCTGTGGTCTGTTCCGTCAGCCCATCTTTACTTTGCATACCTGCCAACACAGCTATAAAGAAATTACCCTAATCATCACGGTAATTAACATCAATAATTATTGACAATGCTATAGACATGTGTGTGAGCGAGGCGGTTTTGTTGACGGAAAAAAGAGTTTGCTTCTTTGTTAATACACTTGCATGCCAGTTTTCCTGAAAGACGCATTGTTAGAACGCGTACAGAGCGATGTATAGGAGCTGAGTTGACGTCTTTTACCCACTAATGGAGAATGCCAACCAGCAACAGCAAGTTAACCCCCCCCCCCAACATACAAGAACACACATACACGCTATCGCTGCCACCCCCTCATCTCTTCCCTGTTTGCCAGGAGTGCACCTGCAGCTTATTATCCGGGCCTTTACGTTGATAATGTAGCGCAGGTGCCAAAGTGCCACAGCACCATTTCAACACAAACATAACAGGCACCAAAATGGGCATACACACTTACAGATGTGCAATGACTAATTAATACTATGGTGGGGAAATTCTAAGCATTGTTTCCTCCTTGTGTTAAGAAACACAAGGGGCACATATGGTGAAAAGTCAGATTAAAGGGGGATTTCCACTTATATTATGAGTGTTAACATGCTTTTATTGATGTTGGGGGGGTTCAGATGCTCTTGTTCTTTTTGTATTCCAATCATCAGAGAGGCTTTTTGTTGGCATATACTGTACTGCAGCTATCATTTCTCATGAAACGAAGGAGCACAAACATGATAAGTAATGTCTTTGCCCTCTCAAACTTAGGGTCACCAATCGTGAAAGCAAAATATTTAACAATAATATGACATGTGAACAAATACAACAGAAGAATCAAATAATAAAAGAGAAGTTTATATGTGTCGTTTTCACCAAAGCCATGTGAAATATGAATATACTTTGGGTTTTTTTTTTTTAATATGGGTATTGTTATAAAATGGGTATAGTTTATTTTTGATAAGTATATTACTGCTAAGAAATGGACTTTTTTTTTTTTTTTTTCAGAATCAGAATCAGCTTTATTGGCCAAGTATGTGAACACATACAAGGAATTTGGCTTCGGTTTTTACAAAGCTCACGACATACAGTTCCAACATGAACCCAGACAACATGTGGACCTAGACCAGTGTTTTTCAACCTTGGGGTCGGGACCCCACATGGGGTCACCTGGAATTCAAATGGGGTCACCTGAAATTTCTAGTTACTGATAAAAATAAAAATAAAAAACTTACAAATAAAAAATACATGGTGAGTTGAGAGAGACAATCCCAATACAAAAAAGACGTGACAAACTGTGAAGCTGAAACTGAAGCACTGTGGTTCTGTTTATCTGTCAAATGTTCATTGTGGTCGGTTTCAGATGCTGCAGCTCTTTCATAATTCATAGTTTGAATTATTGTTTGTTCAGTATTAATTGTCAGCCTTGTAAATCCGAGCTGGACTGACTGTACATATCCTGACCAAGGAAAATAAAATTCTCAATTTGTGCAGTAATCTACACCTGGCTTTTATGCCTCTGTCCATAATAATACACATTATATAGACTAAATGTCATCTAAAATAAATGTTTATTTGCAACATAGTATAGCAAACAATTACATGATCAAAAACCTTCAGGTATGCGGCCCCATTCACCTGGAATGAACTACAAAAAGACCTGAAACTGAAGGATCTGGTTTCGTTGGACACTTTTAAGAGGATGCTGTGTGATTTAGAGAGGGAGACATCTGGTTGCAGATGTTTTACCTGACGCACTTTTGTTTACATTTCATGAGCGCTTTTTGAGTTTGCTTTGGAAGGTTTGACTTGTGTGTGTGCTTTTTATGTATTTGTTTTATGTATGGAAGTCTGTCTGTAACTATTTAATGTACTGCTGCCCGTCTTGGCCAGGACACTCTTGAAAAAGAGATTCTTAATCTCAATGAGGTTTTCCTGGTTAAATAAAGGTAAAATTAAATAAATAAATAAATAATTTTTTTAAAAAATAATAATAATTTTAACAAAAAAAAAGAAAAAAGTCTCTATTTTAAATGTCTGGGGTCACCAGAAATTTGTGATGTTAAAATGGAGTCACAAGCCACAAAAGGTTGGGAACCACTGACCTGGACACAATATAGACAAACAGTCCACTAGAGACAGAGACAACAATGAATGAGATTTACAGTGGATTTACAATGTAATATGTATAGAGTGCAACTTGGAGTTTTTATACAGTGAGATGATGTGTGGATCTGGTCTATTAAAAATATATGTTATGTGTATATTATTTACAGTGGGATTTATATTGTAATATGTACAGAAAGTGCAAATTGAAGTATTTATACAGTGAGTGGATATGTACAGGATACGGTCAGTAAAAAATGTATGTTTATATATATATATATATATATATATATATATATATATATATATATATATATATATTATTGTAGTGCAAATACAGTTTTTTACATAATGCAAATTAGTCAGTTTTATAAAGAGTGCAAAATATAAGTTTGTGAGTTGGTGGATTGGAGTCAGAGGGGTATTGGCACTGGATGGGTCATGAAGTGTGAAGTGCATTATTGTTATGGAATGGACAGTTTACTGTTGTTTTTGATATGTGTATTATTGTCACGAGAAGGACAGAGTTTATTTCTGCTTTTTAATATGTGTATTATTACTGCTACGAAAAACACAAAGTTCAGTTAAATGTGAAATGCTGCTGCAAAATGGACAATCTATCCTTGATATGTATAGCAATTTTGTGTTTTGTGTAGGAATTTAGGGTAGGTAGAAGGATGGGGTAAGGGGGCGGGAGATTATAAATTAAACTTCATCCCACTCCTTTTCGAATGTTGGACTTTTTTTTATATAATGCTTTTGTTGTTTGGTTTTAATGCAAATTCGAAATAAATAAGTAAACAAACAAACAAAATGCAGAGGAAATACATCAGTCCTAAAACACAAAATAAGATGAAAACAATGTAAAAGACAACAGGAAGTGATGCAAAGGGTACAAGATGAAACGAACAACAAAATAAAATCATACAGAAGATGCACAATAATGGAAATGTAAAAAATAATAATAATAATAAAAATAACAAGATGAAAGTGATTAAAAAATGCAAGAAGATGAAAATAAATAAATTAAGTTACAACAAAATTGATGCAAAATATGAATCAAGATAAACATGATGCAACAAGATGAAAGTGTCAGAAGAGATACAACACTGCAAAAACAACACAAAAGGTGCAACAAGATGAAAATGATGTTACAAAATGAAAACTATGTAAAAAAGACAAAAAAAAAAAAACCCAAAATGGCACAAAAGCTACAAGATCATCTTTATCTTGTGTTAAAGACACAATAAAAAACTGACATAAAAGATGCATAAAAACAGAAGTGATGAAATGACATGGAAAAATTAATAAAAAGAAGTAAAATTCATAACAGGAAATTGTACAATAGATAATACAAGATGAAAATGTACCTTTAGACCCAGTGTTTTGACAGTGGAAAAGTCAGTTGTGTTTGTGTCATTTGTTATATACAACCCCAAAAGTTTTAACTTCTTTCTTTCTTTCTTTCTTTCTTTCTTTCTTTCTTTTTTTTTTTTACGCAATATGATAGAATGTGCAGCTGTATTCAGGTCCTACGTAAAAGTACTAATATCACACAGTAAAAGTGATATCTGGACTATATACTTTTACAATGAAAAGTAAAACTTGCAGTAAAATGGTGTCTGTCAGTGCTTTTTTAAATCATATTCAATGTCTATGGATTCATATGACTACTGCAGTAATGTGTACGGGACATTTTACTGCTGCTCATGTTAAGTACTGACTGTTTAATCTACACTCTAAAAACTGTTAAGTTAAAGATAATACAATTTGTGGTACATCTGTAACTCTGCACTGGGTCAAATATGAGCAAACTCAGCCATGGGTTGTTATAAACTGGTATTTTACAATGTTTTCTATCCAACAAACAGGTAAAAAAAAAAAAAAAAAAAAAAAGTACAAAGGCTGCAAAGTTTGCCAAATCAATGTATTCTGAACTGTGTTATTAATACAACCAGGATCTAATTTGAGTGTAAATTGTTAATGTTGTAGCCACAAAGCTCACACATACACCAAAATAATAGAGTGTTTTCATATTTTTATGAGTAAAATTAATGTCAGTTATATAAACATGGATGCCCAGAAAGTATAACTAATAATTTAGTAAATATTTTTTACCTCTTCTCATGAAATGATTGTGATAATGTGATTTATTCTTGATTAAGTGTAACTAGGACTCAGTATTGAACCAGGTTAAAGGTGGAAACAAATAGGAATAAAAAGATTAATGCGCCTAAAAAACTAATTATTCCAACTTTATTGGTAACAGTATCTTCCTTTGCTCTTCATTTTATCAAAGCTGCCTTCACTTGATACTTCTTGTAAGCAAATCAGGTAATTTATTCTAAATAATTTTGATTTTTCTCACACAAAAATTACTTAAATTTATATATGTGGATCTGGGAATATACAGAACTGTGCATGTGTACTTTTTCAAACACGTGTGTATACTCATATGTATTAAGTGTATATGTATGGATGATATATTTCTTTTCTCCTGATAATAACTGCGAGTGTTTGTAAAAAAATAGGCTACTAGGTACAAAATAGTGACACAAAGTGGAAAATTGTGGATGTCGCTGCTACTGAACCGGATGACACCGACTGATTAAGACACAATAAATCATGGTTTATTCAGCAACAAACTTGTATTCACGTCTAATTTTACATATAATTTGTTTAATTGTGTATTCATGCTATTCTGTTGAGCATTGCAATGTTTTTCTGTATTTCTGTAAATTTTTTTTTTTACATTTTTGATCCTGTAAAAGCTTTTCAAGAGACAAATGTGACAAATTAGCATTCACTGTTGTCAGTTTATCTTAGCCTATGTATCTGTTCCAGTAAAATAAGATACAAATATAAATAAATATGACCGAGGTGTGGTCTTTTAACTGTATGATTCTGAATGAGAACCACGAAATATCTTCTTAAATAGTTTTATATAAGACTGTTGATCATCCATTAAGTGTGTTATTATGATTTTCTTTAATGTGCAAATCTAATTTTTCCACCCTCTCAGCATCAGAGCAGACAAAGCCTTGTGTGTCCCCTCTTGTGATCTTTAGGGACCCCCTGTGGGGATCCTGGACCCCAGACTGGAAACCATGGGCTCCAACTACAACAATGACTCACAGTCTATAGATCACATTCGTAGCGTGGTTTATTTAGCTTAAGAAGTAGGGGAATATTGTCAATCCACCAAAAAAAAAAAAAAAAAACGCTTTCACTGAGGCATTTAGAGATAACTGTGTTTCTCTGGATTAGAAGGGGATAAAAATGAAAAGAAACGGGAATCAGAAAAGTAAATAAAGCTGTCAGTGAAGTAAAAAGTACAATATTTACCTCTCAGATGCAGTGGAAGTGAAGTCGAAAAGTTACGTATAATGGAAAATGCCACAAATTTGTACTTAAGTAGAGTTAAAGTGCTTGTAAAACACTATTCAACTGTAGCTCCACACAGAGGTCAGAGGTCAGACTCATGTAGTTTTGTAGCTGACAGGGATGCAGCATCTAAAAATAAATGCATAAATAAAGAAATCAGTAGTTACAATTGCATATAGGGATGTAACAATATGAAAATTTCATATCACAGTTATTGTGACCAAAATTATCACAGTTATCATTATTATCATGGTATTGTTGAAATTGTGCTCAAAATGTTCAAAAAGTACTAATACACACACTGAAATAATTTAACCAAGTTGTATTTTGGAAAATAAATAAATAAAGTAATTGGCACCATGCACTTTCTCTTGGCACAAACATTCAAGTATTAACCTTTAGGGGTCTGAGCCTATTTTGGTCGTTTTTCAGTACTTTGGATTTTGCCTTTATTTACTAAATAAAGAAATATTTACTATACCCATGTTTGGTATCTTTTTTTTTTCAGCACAACTTCATTTATATCATCTGCCTGTTATTTTTTCACTTTAACCTACTATATCAACAAAAAAGGCCAGAAAACACAAAAAATGTCTAAAATCCGATTTGAAAAATGTATATAAATGTATCGCATAAATAACACACAGATGCTTAACGAACCTTTTCAAAGACTTTAACCCTTTCATGCATACTGGTCACTACAGTGGACAGCTATTCTACAGCTGTTCTCTTGTATATTCATGGGTTTTGTTGTTCTTTTCGTTGTTTTTTTTTTTTTTGCACATATCTTTATTAAAGTTTTAAGACACTACATATCTTTCTGACATGAATTGGTAACATTATGCAGATCTCTCCTGAGCATAAACCCCCAGAATCACAAGCATAGTTTTCACACAATTTATCAGTAAATACATGTTTCCGTGTGTCAAAAATTAACCGTGTGGTGTCCAGCTGAGTGGACATTTTTGCAACTTCATGAAAAATAGGTTCATAAGATTTTTTTTTTTTTCATTATTATTTTTTTTAATGTATTTTTTAAAAAATTTTTTAAAATTATTCTTATTTTATTTATTTATTTTTTTTTATTTGTCAGAAGAAAATTTTCCAATCGCATTGTTTTTTTCGTGCCTAAAGAGGAATAAAAACATTCAGGAAAAAAATTTTGATTAAGGTTCTAATAATTCGTGCATGAAAGGGTTAAAAGGGAATATTGGTCCCAAATATTAGGTATGTGAAATTAAAATTGTAAAAAAATTAAAACTATACTCAAATATTTGACATAAAAGCATTACTTTAAATAGGTGTTTTCTCCGGAAATCAAACACGGTTATCATGATAATTAGAATTTAAATGGTAATACTAACCGTTGGTAATTTTACCGCGGTTTAGCATTATACCGCTAATCGTTACATCCCTACAGGGTGGGGAAGCAAAATTTACAATGAACATTTAGTTGTTTTTTCTCAGCAGGCACTACGTCAATTGTTTTGAAACCAAACATATATTGATGTCATAATCATACCTAACACTATTATCCATACCTTTTCAGAAACTGTTGCCCATATGAGTAATCAGGAAAGCAAACGTCAAAGAGTGTGGGATTTACTGAATGCACTCGTCACACCAAAGGAGATTTCAAAAATAGTTGGAGTGTCCATAAAGACTGTTTATAATGGAAAGAAGAGAATGACTATGAGCAAAACTATTACGAGAAAGTCTGGAAGTGGAGGAAGCAACAAAAAACGTACCAAAGCTTTTATTAAAGCTCTCAAATTCAAAATCCTAAAGGATCCAACCAAATCCATGAGAAAAATGGCAATTGAACTTGAGGTAGACAACAAGACCATTAGAAATGCAGTAAAATATGATTTGAAGATTTAAATTCTCATGACTTTCAATAAACTAATTGGTCATACACTGTCTTTCAATCCCTGCCTCGAAATATTGTAAATTTTGCTTCCCCACCCTGTAATTGTATATAACTTTACTTTACCTGCCACCTGATTCTGTCTTCCTCTTTATATGATCTGCTTGTATGGTTTTAATATTATGTACATTCAGAGGAGTAGAAACGAAGTGGAAAAAAAAAAAAGAAGAAGAAGAAGAAGCTGTCCTGGTCTGTATTTTTACCCACTTTGTCTGGTGATGATTTTGTGTGCTGAATTGATGGGAAACCACAGGGAGCTCCAGGCGGGCTGAGACACTGACCACAGGCACCCCGATCCAGACTCAGTGACAGACCTTGTGGTGACATCTGCTTTTACTCAGGCAGAGCACTTCAGCACTTAATAAAGCATGTAATCACACTGTTGTAACTTGGTGAGCAGACAAAGCAAAGCAGCACACACAGTGAACGTGCAGACTTTTCCCCTTTTTTTTTTTTTCCAAAATGTCTGTTTTTGCTTATCTCCTGATTTATCAGCGACTGCGCATTAAGCCTTAAATAACAACCGACAGCCACATGAAACCTTTATGATTGATCACGAGTAGTTAGTGCACGAGCAAGAAAACCATTTACACCAAAAGTACTACTGGAAAGGTGTTGCTCTCATTTCCTACATACACCTGTGTGCAATTTTCTACATGTAAGTGGACAGGAAGAGGGAAGGAGTCATAGTTAACGTTTTTAATCCCGGTGTAATTTAGGAGGGTGAAAGCTGCAATGTCACAAGCAACAAAAGCAGGTTTTGTGGGCGTCATGACAGCTGGGGTGCAGTTTGTCTATTAGCTATCACCCAACTGGACGTACTGATGAGTTGTACAGACTGTGCCACATTGCTCGCATACTTTGCCATCTAAAAATACAAAAAAAAAATACCAAAAAAAAAAAAAAAAAATCTCGTTTTTTACAGAGAAAATTTCAAGGCTGCAGCAGATTTTTGCAGAGAAAGACTAAACTGAAGCTCACTTGGAGCGCGTTCTCTGCATCTCTTCTCATATTTCAGCTAAACTGCCTCCTCGCCAGGGCCAAGGAATGCATCAAGCACCATAAATCAGAGGCTTGATAGGAACTTGGCGGCTGGACAGGAGTGCAGAGAGCTGTGTTATGTAGCTACAGTACAGTAAAGATGTTTTAAGGTGAACATTACCATCTTGGAGGAAGAGAAAAACGAGGGGGAGGATACTTTGATTCAGGGGAGTTTTGTCCAAATGACAGAGCAATGAAAGCCCTTCTCACCTCCTTTAGCCCTTTGCATTCCTTTACTTGTGAATCACTATGATCACCAGGAGGAATACAGGCCTCAAACCCGTCTGGCGCTGTCTTTAATTTTATCTATACTGCTCAGTTTGGACTCAGGAAACAGGTCATCTGTGGCAGAAAAGCGTGCGCAGGTGGGTTTCGCCTCAGCTTCTATCTCTATCTCGCGTCTCTTTCTTGTCATTGGTGAGAAAGAGGGAAAGAGTTCATGTAATGGAGGCAGCCGGCGGTGTGTGTGCCAGGTTTGTTTGTCACATCTCCGCCTGTCTGCGCCTTATGCAAATGGGCAGGGGGCTGGGAGGGACGGCTCCATGGGAAACTGCTGGTGCTAATCCAGCATGTTGAACAGGGGAGGAGAGGAGTACTTTTCAATAAAGCACCCCCCTCCACCACCCCTCTGTCAAGTCATACACACAGAAACACACATGTACGCACACATGAACTCATACTATATGTGTGTGTGTGTGTATTAGCTCGTGCACAAACATCACAGGCCCAAACCAGGGAAAACACAAAGACGTACACATGAGTTCTCCCTCTCTCACACACACAAACACTGAACACCTGTTTCTTTTCTGCGCATCCAAACAGACATGCTTTAATATGTGAACAAATCCCACGATCTTAAGACCCATTCTCAATCCGTTGGGTGTAATACCAGGGTGCTTTCAATGAGATAACAACAACCCTCAGTGTGATCGGCCTGTACTACCACCTAAAGATAGACTAATAACACGCTACATCCACAGTCCATGAGTTAGACTATGAAATTTATGCAAATGTGTGTGGGAATACACAGAGCTGAAAGTACTATTTAAGACTAGTGCGTTTTTCAGACAGCCTTCTTTTATTCCCAGAGCTCTCTTCAACTACATTTTTACAAACAGACGCAGGAGGCTGTTGTTGGATGTTTCTTCACGAAGGCTAAAGTTCTCCACGGAAAGAAGGAGCATTTTTGCCTTCAAGATCCTTTAACCCCTTATAGGGCACTCAGAAAAACTCTGAAATTCGACATTTCAACCTTAAGTGTGTCATTGGAGGACATAACAAGACTTCAAATTTTTTATTGTTATGTGGGTGCATCTATAAAACCGAGTTCATTTTGGTATCTCTCACTTTACCAGCTTTTTAGATCCAATAATAAAAGACAAATTTAGACATATTTCCTCCCAGGATGTACCACATGATGACCTCAGATAAATGCAAAAAAAAACCCCAAAAAAACAACTTATGTTCTTGCTCTGAATCATCCAGGAATTAATGATTTTTGAATGAAATATTAGGGCCAAAAATAGAACCAAAATTGGGACATGAAAAGTTACCTAGGTGTCTTGAAAACATGGCTAGAAATGTTCTTATATAGCCCTAGAAAGACTGTGTTAAATTTGACAATCCTAGTAGTTTTTCTGATCCAGACATGAATCAGCAGTCTCATTTCAGGTTTCATATGTAACCCATTGTGTCCACTTGCGTTACATGCGAAACCTGCCCATTTAAACACAAATAAATCACGAGTGATTTTGCCATTTTTGTGAAACACTCTGCCTTGCATAACTAGTTCAATTCCCAAAATGTACCTGTGAGAGAATAAAAAGATATTTGAAAAAATAGTAGCGCATAACTTTCGTGTCCTTTTGACTGTATTACATGCGGATTTTTGAATAAAAACAATATAAAAATGTGTTTAATCTGGAAAATAATTTCTCTTTTATCTCAGTAAATATTTATTTTTAAAATAGACCCAAAGTGCTTGCAAACTTGTTTCATAACATTAGTCTACATCTGGTTTGAATTTTTAGCTCCCATGTCTTGTTTTTAGGGACCAGTTTCATAGAAGCACCCATATAGAAAATCAAGGTTACTGAAGTTACCATATTGGGCTCCTTACCCATATGTGATAAAAAAAACAAAAAAATCCAAAAAGTAAATAAAACATTAAAAATATACAAGAACAACACATGTAAGATGAAAGGAACATACATTTTAGAGCATCACTTTTAGGACATTATTGCTGATCCTGTCCGCATCCACATTATCCCTTTGAACATCATTCCTTACATTAGTACCATTACTTCATGGTACCAAAGCAGTTACACTCATTGTTCATGCAGAGGTGGACCTTACAGACCCTGTAGACCACATTGGACCACTGTAACTGTTGCTGCCACTGTCTTGTAATGTTTTCAGTTATTACCAAAAACAGTCACTTGCCTGATAAAGGGTTAAAAACATTGAATTGACTGGCATCCTGTTTATCATTTAACTGAAACCTCTTCACCTTTTTTTCTTTTTTGGAAATTTCAATATGAGGCTGTTTTGAAGTACATCTTATCTTTTTTTTTTTTTCTCCTTACACTGACATCAAGAGCTCTGCATTGTCAGTATCAATCCTTGCTTTAGTCAGAAGCCATTTAAAATTCTGCCTAAATGACTTCCTGCTAAAGTGCATTACACTTTGATGTCAAAAGAGGATCAGATTAATTCATTACCTGATTCCAACAGCACACAAGATGAATATTATATTCCTCCCATAAAACTTGGGGATGTGACAGAGTTCTTTGTGCTGGCATTGGCTCATGTCCAACAGCCCAGTCCAGCCTCTCTGCACTCAGGTTTGTGTGAGTACTTGCTGTGCTTTTTTCCCCTTTCCATCTTTCTCTTTGGTACACAGTCAGATGCACGTCGGAGGAACCGCAAGGCGCCGTTTACCTCTCCTGGATCCATAAGAGTAGAAGGAGAGAGAGAGAGAGAAAAAAAAAAAATGGACAAACACAAAGGCAATCAACAAATCTCCTTTGCTTGAGCCCTGCGAAACATAATAGGGCCAAATCATCGTCTATTTAGCTTCGTCAAATCACTGACAGCAGGCCTTGATAAAAGAGAGTGGAAAATATGTAGGGTACAAGACGCTGCCAAGACCCTCACCGACTAGAGCCCCCTATTGAAGCCAGATGTTGACTCAACTGGCCAATTTTGATAAATGGCATAATGATTACCATTATAGATCGGGTAATTTTATATCAGCGTGCCACATTGTTGGTCCTCTTTAATGATAGCCAAATGAACTCTGGTTTATGCCCGAGGCCAGGTGGGCTTTTCTGTGATTGGTGTGCAGCATGCAGTGCCTCAGTCTACCTTTAGGAGGGCGCCCCTGCTGTGGACTGGCTGCCTGGTCTTGTGGGCACCACTGATGTTCCCTGTTGTTGTCATCAAGAGTCCAGCTCAGGCCTGAACCCATCACACAGCCCTGTAATGAGACTTAATTGGCGTTTTAGCCTGACTTTTGCCTCCTCCAATGTCCTCAATCTTATTAGAAAGGCTTACTAGATCAGAGCTTCACGTACTTGACACAGTGACCCAGATGGATGTTACCTCGTATGACCCTCTGAAGTCCCTGCAGACCTGATTCTGCTGCGGTCCAACTACACCATAGTCTGTCTCCCATTCCTCAGGGATTGGGGTATTACAGTAGATTAGCTGGAGACTTACCACGAAGGGGCATGGGTATGTGGGGTCATGGGATCGCTTCAGGACATGAAAACTAATGTTTGCTTTCAGGAGAGACTGTCACAGACACACTTCTGAGAATCGAAGAAATCCAATTACTTTAATACTTATGTTCAATAGTGCTCTGAGCTGACACCGTCCTCATTCAACCCCTGTAGGAACCGCTAACCTTGTTTTCGACTCTTAGCTCTATTTAAGCTCTGCGACCCTGATGTGTACATGTTTTGCGGGGTCAGAGAAGAGGTTACTCTCTTCCATCAGTATGAATTACAAGAAACAGTTTGCACTTTCCTGAAACGTCTAAAAACACTGGCTTGGAAACAGACATCAGTCAGTTTTAGCCAAAATAAATCTAACAGGAACCTTTTTACTTAGGCTTTAAATCAAAATCATTCAATCATCCAAAGGACAAGGAACAAAGAATCAAACATTGTTTTTGTAGCATAGCTCATTTTATTGTTTAAACAGTTTTGCATAGGAAATATATCCACTTCCAGTAATTGACTGCAGTAAAAACAGCTGCTAGCAGTATAGGCTGGATATAACAGTAACAATCACAAAAAGTTGAGCCATTATTTACACTGATTTTAATCTTGTGGCAATTTTAGCCCCTGCACCAAATGTAACCAGCTTGAAGGCATCGCCTAATGCTTGGCGTTTTCTAAAATCAATAAAAGGGATATCAAGGCCTTCGCTATACAGTTCACAATGGACACCTGTGGCTCCTAAACTGTAAATGAAAAGATAAAAAAAACCAAAAAGGTTTCCAAAAAGTCCTCTAAAACGTACATTCAGATACATACATAGACCTTTGCACACACTTGCAGTGTAACTACGATCACTACTGGAGACTGTTTACATATTGTTTTGTTGGTGTTGTTGTTGTTGTTCATAATATAATCCACCGTGAGTCATAAAGTAGAAATGTGTGCGTGGAGGGAAGTAAAAGTGCCACAAGACCCAAAAAGAAGAAGGAAAAAAAAAAAAAAAAGAAATCAGCCCTGCAGAGAAAACTGGTGACTTATCTTAAAAAAGACATTATTTCATCCTTTCACTGCGCTTGAACATTATGTAGCACTGACCCCCCCCCCCCCCCTCCCCTCCCTACCTCCCCAACCTCCCAATTCCCACCCCACTCCCCTCCCAGAGAAAAGAAAAGAAATTTTAAGCAAGCTTGATGTGGGCATTGTGTGCAGACATAATTAGAAAAATTAATAAATCACAAAAAAGTAAAACATCAAAGAAGTAATAAAGAGCATATTTCCAGATGAGTTTGCCACATTCTGTTCTGTGTGATGCTGTTTCTCTTGTCACATATGAAAGTAAGTATCACATTTTACAATTATATACAACAGACACTTGGACAGCTTGAACAGGCACTGCATTGCTATCTTTTTTTTTTGTCTTCTTTTGGTGAATGTTACATCCTGTAAAAATGCTGGTTTTCATGTTTAGAACAACCTGATGCCAAGTGACTAGCAGCTAGCCAAAGTATGGAAGGTGTGTGTATTGCTCATGTAGGATGAAAAATGACAGTTGTCAGAAAGCGCTTAAATGTTGAAGTCTGCATGTGTACGCCCTCTCAGTTTTGACAGAATGTATGACATTCAGAGAGAAAAAAAAAAAAAAGAAAGAAGAAAAGAAAGAAAACCACACATATTGCATGAGTGCCACAGGTCCTCCTTGCATAAAGTTGTCCTGTTCAATAATACTTTCTTAAAATAAGGTTGTTGTGAGTGTTCGATTCTGCCTTAAATGAGGCTCTTGAAGCTGCTGATGGGTGCAACACTGATTAAACGTTTCAAGAGCTTTTTTTGTTTGTTTTTTTTTGTTTTTTTGTTTTGACAGGTTACATTCACACCCTGTGTAGCATGCCCAAATACATTACTATCAGCTGGAAGGTACAGTACCCTATTCTGAAGCACCGGCAAACAACGTAACGTTATGTAGTGTGATTACATCAGGCATAGACTGTGTGTTGAAAGTGCAAAATGAGCCTTTTACTGATTATTTGTGAGATTTTCTCGAGTTGTCTAAATATGAATCAGGCTCAACGATGATCTGAAATATGGTGAGATGTAGCACCAATCGTCTTGCAACATTTCCTTGGAGAAGAAACAAAAGAGAAAGAAAAAATGAAATTATCTAATAGATTCATCGAGGACGTTTATCACTGCAGATTTTACCCTGCTTCTCGCTTTAAGGTCAGGTGCAATCTGGGGCCTTTTCGACTGGTTAAGTGACGTCACCTCCCAGCTGCTACAAGAACACACTCACATCTTGTTGGACAAGAATTCACAACCATTTCCCAAAAAAATAAAATAAAATAAAATACAAAGCCAAAACAAAAAAAAAAAAAAAAAAAATGAGATAAATCACATCACACGTCTCGCTATGGCCACACTAATGAAAGAACAACGATTCAAATACTTATGAAGTGTTTTCCACATGGAAATATCTAAGCACTAGGTTCAGAAATAATATCAATCATAAAAAAAGCCTTCATTGTTGTTTTTTTTTATATTTATGGTTCTTTATAGAATATTTCCCCCCATTTTGACTTTACAAACAGGAATACAACAACTAATGAAACGCTTTAGATACTATTAATCAGGGAAATCTGGAGAGTTCTAACTCAAATCCAGCCTCTGAAACAAAAAACAAAAAAAAATCCAAAAATTTTTTTTTCCCCAAAAATGGAATTGACTCATTTTTCCCCGACAATTGAAGATTTACAAATAAGGGCTTTTAGAGAAGAACTCTCGTGAAAGTTTACAGTGTACAAACTCCTGTCCTACGGCAGGCTTTTTCAATAGAAAGACCCTCATCTTCTCTCGTTGTGTAGTGTCAGAGGCACTCGATCACGCATCCGGCTCACCAGTTCACCCACATGCATGCAAACACACACACACTCACAAACACACACACACTCAAGCTGCCAAAGCAGAGTTCAGCCCCACAGACTACTGCTATCAATCAGGATATTTACCTTTATGTACAGTCTCCTATTCAAATAAACACCAACAGCACAGTGACCCTGACACGTTTTTACCAAACACACACACACACACACACGCACACGCACACACACACACACACACACTTGGGGACAATGCACTTCAGTGGGGTCTCCAATGGCCAAAGGCTGCAAAGCACTTAGAATTTTTTCCTCAAGAAAACCAAAAGAATAAAACAAGGATTTAAAAAAAAAAAAAAGAAAAAAGAAAAGACAAAACAGTGCACATAGAACGGGGTGACTTTTCAATTATTTTTCTGCATAAGAAATCTGAGTGAAGACGGAGAGATTAAGCTTGACTTGAGGATTATTTTCTTCCTGCCTTTTAGCCCTCAGCTCGTGCCGGAAAGCCCTCGGTTGTACCAACTCTCCGAGTGCGGGAGGAAAAATAAAAAAATAAAAAAACAAAAACAAAAAACAATTTCGGATTCTTTCACGATTGTAGGGAAAGAGTGCAAAAAAAGTGTCAAAGCAGCAGCATCGGAGTAGATGCTGCCATCTCTGTGTAATTTTCACATTAAAAATGGCAATATAATGATTGATATAGTAAATAATGCCCTGCAATACGCCTGAGAGGTTACGGTTGAATGTTCTAAACACTGTACGGGGAGAGAAGATGATTGCCTATGTGCTATTTAAGTGCTATATTTTTCTCCTAATGGGTTCTATTTAAGCTTCTAATGGACATAAAGAACGCAGCAGTTAAAACACCCTGCTTCTGCCGTCCGATATTTACTTCAACATACGCTACACGGCTCTCTAACCATTCTTGCTGGGGATCAGGATTTGACATACAGTATGTGCATATCATATATACATTTATACAAATCTAATACTTATAAAATACTTTCTAAAGGCTTGCTTGAGCCTGTCTGAAGTTGATTTGGACAGGTCTCACTAGCATTAGTCGGTGTGTGATTGTTGCGCAGGTCACAGGCCACTTCACTGATGTGTTTAAGGCATCTACTTGGGAATTGCATTCGCTGACGTCTCAAAATTGAACGGCGTAGCACTCGATAAAAAGCATGCAACTTGCAGCTGGCGCATCCACCCTCAGTTGCAGCTTCGGGGGAATGACGACAGAACGGGATTCTATGCAAAAAACGTGATTTCTTTAAATGATTGTCGTGCTCAAGTCAAGCTGTCTCTCCTGTGAAAAAAATGAGCTCATTCAATGTCACATGCTAGCACCCCAGGTGGAAAGTTAAAAGGAAGAGTCACAGTAGACCAATCAGTGACTTTGCAGCCGTAGTAAGACCAAGGGTGCATTCTTAAAAGTACTTCTAAAATAATAACAAAAGAAAACTTCCCCCTTCCCTTCCCTTAAAAACTCTCGAATTCAAAATACACTGGAACATGACTCTCCGTCATTCGGTAGGCCTAAACGCTAGAGAAAGAAAAAAAAAAAAAAAAAAAAAAAAGACCTTGTCATACACTGCATAGAAAGCAGTCCCCACTTTGGTCAATAAAAAAGGAAATCACCCACAACAACAACAACATCATCAACAACAACAACGACAAACAACGATATCAACAAAATAAATGCATTACAATATTGTCTATCTCCAAACTAGCCTCTAATAATTGACGCATCTATAAGCACTACCTACATAGGCAAAACTTGGTATTGCATAATTTTCATAATTCTGAATTCCACCCTCCGCAATAGTAACTGGAAGATGAACGAAATGAGCATCGAAAAAAAGGAAACGAAAGATGACAGGTTATTAGAAAAACCACCAAAATACTGAAAAAAACAAAACAAAAAAAAAAACAAAAAAAAACAAAACCAAATGCTGGTTGATTACAAACTTTAAAACGGCAACTATACACAGCCTTGATATGCAATGTAACTGTGAGATAGAGTAGTACATGAAGTTAAAAATCAACAATTTCATTCAGAGTACAAAACAATTCTTATCATAAAAATGTTAATTTTTTTCTATAATGATAAATGCAGCAAAAACAAGTGTAGTGATGTCTCTATATTCAAAGGCAAGGCACGTAATGTGGACTATATGTCATCGTGCAAATTAAGAGTATTGGAGAGATTTTCCTTGTATAAATATGTCTGGACTGGAGAGGCAATGGCTGTGAACATGCCGTGCACAATTCTAGATTTCAGGGATTTGCCACCACCTGGATTCATAATTTCAGTTTACAACCTCTTCCACTGTAGAGTTTACCTTGCACAAACTGTAGCTTTACACATAAGCTTATTGTACATTTGCATGAATTGTATATTTCCATGAATTAACACTTTGCATTCCATATTTTTTTCTGTAAACATAAGCTTTAGAAGCTGATGGCCAAATGCATATGCTCTTGATCTTATCATAAGCATCGAAACAGAAATGCCATTTTTACACACTATGTGTGTCTCATTTCTATACTTATGTTCAGTTATTTTTTCCCCCAAAATAAATAAAAAAAAGCTCCCCATAATGATGGGAAGGGCTAAAAAGAAGTGCTGGTTTTGCTCAGCGCTGCACAGGTAGCTTAGTGCTTGCCTTCAACTGCTTTTCACGCTTGTTGATGTTTCTCTCTAATGAGGAGACGGACATGTGACTGAAATTAAACTCAAATGTTTTCTTAAACATTTTACCCATAAAACCATTTAATAATTATCCCCCTTCCTTTAGAGTCTTAGGGCTGACAGACTGATAGCTTCCCTTCAAAAATTCAATTGCACTTGCCTCTATCAAGATTTTCTTACTTTCTGTCCTTTTAATCCTTTTGCAAAGGAGATGCGAATTCTTTAACGAGGGGTCCAATCTCAAGGCTAACATTTAGTGTTTTTTGAAAACCACATCAAGAGTTCTCAACTCTTACTGTAAGTGTTTAGATTAAATCTTGAAGTAAGTAGCAGTAAAGAATAAACAAGTCAACACATTTTTCTGAACAAAGAAGTCGTATCACAGTAAACTGAAATCAAACGGAAGAAGAAAACACTCTGAATTCACAATTTTTGTTCGTATGGTGTACACAGTGAATCATTTGACATGGGAAAACCTCTTTTCAAGAGGGACCGTACAGGTCTGAGTCGGAGAGCTTAGAGTCTCAGAGCATCCACCAGGCAGAGGTTGTAGATACACAGACCCCTTCACTTGTGTGTGTATGTGTGTGTAAATCAAGATTTTACATCTTCCCCCAACAAGGAAAAATAGTAGGAATTGCCGCTAAGAGACTAGAGTGTCATGCAATAAAACATTAAGGCATCTATACATCACAGTATTTGAATGGATTGAAAAGTTCTGCAAACACAACAACTGACTGGTGGCTGGTGGATGTGTGGGCAGGGAGAGTTTTGACAGCAGACCTGAAGCTTTTTCTTTTGTTTTTTTCTTTCCTCTGCACCAACTCTTGTCTTCACGGCCAGTGTCCATCACGGGAGGGGACGGGAGGAGGCGAGGGTTTAAGGAGGGGGTGAGATCAGGAGGAGGGGGGGTGGGGAGTGGAGATTGTGCAGCTTGTGCTGCTTGCTGGTTTCATCCATGGCTGCGGACACCTGTAGTGCGAGCTCTGCACCACCAAACCCCCACCCACCTATCCACCCTGGGGGGCATCCGGCCTCTCTGTGTTCAGTTCCCTGTCTCAGCGGGGACCAGGGGCTCACCAATGATGTTTATGCTGTAGTTCTGGTGGACATTTGTTGGCAGAATCGGAGTCCCGTTCGACACTTGGAATGGAACTAAGCTCGCCCAGGTACCAGGACTGTAGAGAGACAAAAAAACAAAACAGAGAGAGAGAAGACAGAGAAGCAGGGAGATTAGTCACATGCCATTAACTTGTTTGTGCAGCATGCAGTCAAAATCTGATTCCTTCTTTCAATTATCCTAAACACAGCTTCACTAATGACCAGCATCACTGTTCTGCTAACAGTCATCAAAGTTCAAGGTCTTCTTATTTTTGTTTAGCTCAGACAGAGAGGGGTAAAAAAAAAAAAATTAAACAAAAAAAACCAAAACAAAACAAAGCACTGGCCCGTTAATGTAAGCCGAGGTGATTCCACTTGATTCCCAGTGAAGGACGTCATGTGACAGGGCTGTGATGCACACCCTCTTCTCTGCATTGACGGCAGTATAGAAAGGCATGAAGAGGAGAGTGTGATTGGTGGTGGTGGAGATTGTGGAGGTTGAGGGGCTGGGTGGGGGGTGGTAGGGGTAGTTTTGGGTGAGGGTGAAGGGGGGTCCCCTACACAAAGCTGTCCCATCCCTATTCATCTCACGCTAATGGCAAAACAACACAGTGATTGTTACTGGGGAGCAACGGTGCTAACTGAAAACGCAAGCACGAACAAACAGCATGTTGTTCCCGAGGGGTGCTGCACGACGTAGATGTCAGATAATTAGCCCCCCCACCCCTAACCCCCCCTCGGAGGCCCCTAGTGTGCAC
This sequence comes from Sphaeramia orbicularis, assembly GCF_902148855.1. Lineage (NCBI taxonomy): Eukaryota > Metazoa > Chordata > Actinopteri > Kurtiformes > Apogonidae > Sphaeramia > Sphaeramia orbicularis. The sequence continues at coordinate 27,040,902 of NC_043974.1, forward strand.
TCATCTAACTCCAACACCCCCCCCCATACACTCTTTTCCACATCACCCACGCTAAGTCTGGGAATACCTGTGCCGCAAACTGACTCTCCCGTTCGCCAAACTTTTGCAAAAAAAAAAAAAAAACAGTGGGAAAGACGAAAATGATGAAGACATATCCAAGGGAGAAGATGGATGAGACGAAGGGAAAGAAAAGCAGACTCTCTGAAGGTGCTTTTTGGCAGAGGTGGAACACAGACTAGACTCTTTACGATGCTTCACACAAACACTGTCTGCATTTATGAAAGCACGGATCACCCAGTCTGCATTTTATACAAATCACTACTGACTCCGCTTTTTAGATAAAACAATAGACGTGCAAATTCAATTCACTTGGAGGCCTAACAGAGCCAGACTCTTTAATATGTAGAGAAAGCGAGAAAGAAAAAAAAAAAAAAAAGAGGGGGAAACAGGTCGAAATAAAAACAAACATCTCCAGAGTTTCGATTGCATTTCAGTGTGCAAAGAGTTAAGAAAAAACCTCAAGACTAATCCTCTCATGTATTTTTTTTTTTTTTTCCTGTCCAGCCCATCCTCACGCTGTCCTTTCCCCTGCTTTCCTCCTTCCCTCCTTCTCTCTTTCACCCTGCCAAAAATCATCGGACAGGAAACAGGGGATTAAGTTTTTCCTACCTTGCTGAACAAAGAGCGCACAGAGCGGCCAAGGGGCTACAGCTTTCTCTTCGCCCATTCTTTCTTTTCCCTCCATCTCCCTGTGTTTCTCTTTCCTTATGAAACTCCTCACAGGTAATGGCTTACATTACGGGGACCACACAGATACAAAAGTGCACTCGCGGGCCTTTGTGCGCACTACAGCAGCGGATCGGTTTTAATCTTGTTAAAATCGATGGCTGTCAGTCTAAATCTGCATCCTATGACTTTAAAGCTGCATGAGTTTTTTTTTTTTTTTTTTTTTTTTTTAAGGTAAAGAAACCCTCTTGTATCAGTCCGAATCAGAAAATGGCAACACTGGAGTCATCCCATCACTGCTAATTGAGACGCAAATATCCATCTCGAGCAGACTTGGTTCTTGATTTAAGTTAACAGAGGTGAGGAACAAGAACAAGCAAGGGTGTCAATAGGGTATTGTGGCTCAAATTTTAAATAAAAGCTTGTAAAATGATCAAAATTGTTCCTTTTTTCTGTTTCTCCACTCTTTGCCTCACCTAGCAGCTTCATACATGACTGAAATCATGACCTCCATCGCTGGATTTCCTTAGGTAACCTTCAAGATGGCCTCCCCCTGCCCCCTGTCCAGCTCCCAAACCTCACTAATTCTACTCCCCGCAAGCACAGCCCGGGCATACAGCGTGCTTGGTTTAAGGATTAGCTCCCTAAATTAGATTATCTAATGGCATCTTAATGGATTGCTGACCCATTTCCTGCACAATGGCAACATGCGAGTCTGGCAGCGTTTTAATTTGGGGCTAGTACTGAAGAGGCATAGCGGAGCGCTCCGTTAAAGGGCAGGCAAGATAAAAGAGAAATCCCACTGATTCCATCTTTACATTGAGCGCTTTTGCGTGAATAATCCATCAATGGAGAAAAAACTATAATACAATTATCCTCCCATCCTTGTAACAAAATAAAGCAATAACTAAATTCATTTGGGATCTATTCTATCTGGAGTCATTACTGTACGTTCACATGGAGAGAAGAGGAGGAGTTAGCATGTGTGTGAGTGGAATCAGAGACCTGGAGCTGCTGCAGGGGACATTTTTCTCCGCTACCTCCACTGGCCTATTAGGAGGCCTGTTGAGGGGTTTGTGCCGTGTGCATGTGTGTGTTTGTAAAAACTTTGTAACTTCAGCAGGCGCAAAATGAGCTGTACACACTCACGCACACACACACCGATGATCTACACTTCCAGGGAAAAAGGAAAAGGGAGACGTAACAGGAAAAGGCTTAGCTCAGCTCGCTGATTCTGCCATGGGGAAAAAGTTCAGGTTTTTCCTTCCAAAGGGGGGCTGGAAAGGGGCGGGGGGGTACAGTATAGCGAATGGGTGGGGGGCTTTCTGTAACTTTAAGTTACAGAGTAAAGCGTGACTTGTAGTCAAACAAAGCTGAGCTTGTTAAAATGAGGGCAGTGAAACATGCTCACATGGTTTAAAAACTGACCTGAAATGACTTCAATTTGACTTTTCATTCATTTAGTCAAATTTTTAGTTTTGGAATTTTACAATATATGTCAAGAGAGAAAAAGCAATGCAGCACAATTAAAGACTGGAATCAAGTTCTAACATGAGTTCTTTTACGATATGTCGACTTCAGCTACTTACCAAAGCATTATCGTTACAGTACATTTACATGTGAGGTGAAAGACAATCAAGACAATCACACAGAATGGAGATATTAACCTAGGTTTGTGTGTGTGAGACAGAAAGAGAGAGAGAGACAGCATGAAAGAATGAAAAGGTTACCTTTGCCAAGTAATCCCCAAAGTGTCGTCAGTGGCACTGGGGCCATAATGCCTGCCGTTTTGAGTCACGCTCCAGTCACACTTCCTCAGCTGTCAATTGAAACCTAGCAGTCAGATCACTGGGCCAAGACAACTTCCACTTCAGATTACACTACAACTCAACACTGTACAGATGCATGCATAAAAGCCTAAAGCAGGAGCAGAGTCCTCACTTACTTAAAGCTTAAATATTGAATGGAATAAGTATTGCAATAAGTATAATGTATGACACTAAGGCAAAGAACAGTTGAAATTAAAGCTATGAAGAAAACAGACATAAAGAAAAGGCATGCATTCACAGTTAGTGGTAACAGCTAACCTGGAAGTAAAAAAAAAAACGGAGTTAGTTAGTTACAAAATGTGAGTGGCATTATGTTTGCAGATCATCTGTGAGTGCCTACTGCTTGGTTTTTGTTTGTTTTTTTTTAAACTGGTTAGCCAATGAAGCCATGCAATCCACTGGATGCATGCACCCTGTCGATAATCACTGCTTCACTTTCAGAAGTGCACTTTCAGATTCAAGACAGAGTATGCATGCCCTCGAGCATGCAGAGTTTTTTTTTTTTCATTAGCTAACTGTTTTTATTGATTGGGGTCAAAATTACAATGAAGTTAAACAGCACACACACACACACACACACACAGGCACGCACACACACTAAACCTTTTCCCTGCTCTTAAGACATGCGAACCTTACGTACAGATTACAAATTACCGCAACAAAAAAGCCACACACCACACAAACTGCGTCTCCTTTGCATGCATTATGCGAGCGCACGTGTCGGCAATCCAGCTGAGAGCTATCTCTGCCAATACCAACCTAACCTTGCCCTGTGGTCAACACATTCATTTAGTAATGCATCGGGGTAAAACTGCACTGTTAGCACTCTGCGTGCAGTGGCAGACGTTTTGCAGAGGCTCTTAAGAGGGATTTAATCAGATATACGCATACGCTGAATATTCAAAGCCATTTGCAGCGGTCAAGAATGTGTTCTTTTAACTCTGAGCACCTGGATGAACACATCAGGGAACGATGATGGTTTCCTATTTAAGCCGTACTTAAATTCAGTGATGTGATTTTGTTCTGCTCCTTGACTTTCACTGAAGCAAATGTGAAGAAGTGGCAAGAAGGAGAAGATTCTATGAGTAACTACCAGTGACATAACAGCCCTCCATTATGCTATAATGTAATATATTAGATTTAATTGATCAATTGCAATAGCTGCTAAATAAAACTGAATAAGAAACAATGGCTCTTGTTCCATCCAGTGTGTTTTCTGAGACTAAAACCCCCATGCCGCTTCCGCGCTCTGCAGCATGACAAAAGCTTGGAGAGAATGCGCAGGCTGGGCCAGACGCTCAGTGCCACCGCTCCTCGAGGGGCTCGCCATCTGTCCGCTGGCACCGCCACATCAGAGTGGCATGGGCAGTGGGAAAAGGGGGACGGAGGACGGGGAACGTTAGCAAACAGATGCAGGCAGATTGTGGATTAGGATCCTTCCTTAGATAATACCAAATGACATCTGATCACGGATCTTTCCCTGCGGAATGCTAGATGGTGGCATTCCCTTGAGGGGTTAACCAAGGCGAGAGATGAATGGAGGGTTTTCACACATTCGCTGCCTGGGAATCATAGAGCAGGTGTGGGAGCGTGTGGTGGTGGTGTTTTTTTTTTTTTTTTTTTTCAGTTTTGAAGCCTGCTGTGTGAGAGTGTGAGTGTGTGTGTGCGTGTGATTTTCTATTTTAGTGGTGTGACATTTTAAAATAGGCAAAGTCCTGAGACGTAGGTTGTTTTCAGCTTTAGCAGCAAGTCATTATCTGACCATTAAATTATTTTATCGATGCTGGGTATCTTTAGATTTCAATTTTGAGGATTTCTGATTCAGTTAGGCCATCTCAGTTATAATATCAATTTCTACTTGAATATGAAGGAGATTCTCAGAAAAATAATGCTATAAATTCTACATAAACCCCTGTTCTTGTGTATTATCAAAAATATTACAAATTAGCAGCTCCATTAATATACTTTTTATTAAACCAACAAGTGCAAAGTTGAGTAAGAGGGTCACGATTTATTCATCCACTGGAAAAAGCAGATATTAAAAATTAATCTTGAAGATTAGTTTGAATAAAAAAATATTTTACACCCAGCCCTACACTATATCATAAATAATGTGGCGTCTGTGCTCAAACAGGGTCGTTTGTGAATAAGAATGGTGTTTTATTAAAAAATTATTTCAGTATTACATAAAAATTGCATTCCTTCCAGACTCTTTTCTCTATCCATCACAGAAACAGACAGACAAAGAACCTGCCCCAGCGCTGACCGCACTTAAAAAAACACGAAACCTCTGTGTTGGTAAATCTCACGCATCTCTCTAGGCATTTCATTTCCTACCAAACGGCTGTGAGAACAACTCGCACCGTCAGTAAGCCTCACGGATCCCACACAATAAACAACCCGTCACCACACGAGGACAATGACGGAGTATTCGGTGAAAGTGTTTAGTCCTCGGGGGCTTGGCTCAGCGTTGGCCCCGCTCAGCGAGGCCAGGATCTGAGGCCGTTAAATCATACCACAGAAAACAAAAACAACTGTGACAAGCAGAAGCATGATGAATCAATGTGAATATTGTTCAGAGTAAACCAACAAGGAAATTTATTCATTGGGATATAACATGTAATAACCTTTGAGAGAGGTGTCACTGTTGTTGGGCTTAAAATTATTTAGATTTATTCTTTTAGAGCACGCTTTCACACGAGGCTTTCCAAAACTAATGATTCAATTCCTGATAATGACTAACAAAAACAGCAATAAATCATTTGTTTTTATATAGAACCTTTAATACAATACACTAGATGATTCAAAGTCTGGAATAAAACGGCTGTATATCCTCTCGGGGTTGGGATTTTGGACAAAATTCAGCAGATCATGCTTCTACGCACAGACTGCTGATGTCTACTGTAGTCACTTTGTGCCCCACTGAAAGAAGTAGCAGGGCTACTAAAAAATGTGGAAGACAAACTGAGCGACATCAGCCAAGTGAATCCTCCTCCCAAGTGGAATAAAAGCATCCAACGACTGCTGACAAACTCCACTTTTTTTTTTTTTTTTTTTTTTTTGACTGCCCAGATTTGAGTAAAACTGGGAGAAAGAAAAGGATAGAGAGAGACAGAAAGAATGAAAGAAAGCCAAAAATTGAAAGCGAAAGAGGAGCAAGGAAACAGAGGCCAGCTTTGTCATTTTTACTAAGCATTAAAAAAAAAAAAAGCAAGCTGAGGAGAAACCCAGCGATCATTATGTAGCCGCGTGCAGATGCATTCAATTAGTTGTGGTTGGAAAAGCCTTGGCCTTGGACCAGCACTTTCAATAAGATGGGGTGGGAGGGAGGGTTGAGGGTGTGGGGGTGTGGGGATGTGTGTGTGTGTGTGGGGTGTGTGTGTGTGTACTTTCTCCCGTCCGACAACACCGCAACACTCCTAACCTCACAGACGCGCACAAACACACACAGGGTCACCACATCTGTCCTAAGACTGCTGCTGGGGCAACCGCCTGACGCCAACACTGAATATCAGGCTTGTGTACTTTAACTGAGGGAGTGTACTGATTACATGCGGTATGTGTGTGGATGTGGATGTGTGTGAGAGTCATTTCGCATGGTAATGTCTGATGGAAATAGAGTTGAGCACATTACACTCTTAAAGACACCCACATGTCCCATCCGTCTTCTGACTGGTGGCCGCACAATGACAGTAAATTTCCTCACACCTTCATAAAAGCGTTTTTTTTTCCACTAGGATATGGAAACTCAAACATACTCTCTAAAAATGACAATTGGGGATATGAAAGTCTACTGATTACTAGTTAAAAACGCAACAAATTTAACTTTTAATTACTTTTTTATGTGCAATAAAGCTGAAAACATTGATTTAAACCAACACTGTGGAGCAATGTCAGATCTCTATTTTTGATTTTAGGAAATATTATTGAATTTCCACCAGTAAGAGGTGTTTTTTTCCAGTGACAGGACCACCCGCCATGGCGTGGTTATAAGATTTTCAGCAAAAAAAAAAAAAAAAAAAAAAAATCAGATGCAACTCTTACATAACAAGCATTTTGATTAATAGCATAAATTTATTTTTACTTTGCATGTAAAACTGTCTAAAAGAGTAACAATTCAAGAGAGGATAAATAAAATACGTGAACTACACACTGCTAAATATATCAGGAATGTACTCTTTAACCCTCAAAGCTGCTGGTGACCAAAAGCATCTACTGATCGAAAATATGAAATAACTACTACTAAATAATTTAGGTAAAATGCAATTTATCAGCTTTTAAGCAGAGTGAGATGTGTGTTTTTTGGGTGATTACAGACTCCGTAGTGAACATGGAATCACTGTGATCTTCTGAAACACTGATTCACCAATAAAACACTTGTAGTTTTGACATATGACACTGGTTGTAGACACTGGTTTTATGTTCAGTTAATGCTGAAAAATTGAGTTCTGATACACTAACCTTGACATTTACTTTGAGCTTATGTAAACACCTACATGATCAGTAAATCAAACATAGGAAAATACATGATTTTCACTAGAAAATGTGCAATGCAGATAATAATATTAAAATAAAAGCCAATAAATCACTTGGAGGTCATCTCAAAAACAGTTCCAGGCTTTGAAAGATTAAAAAGCACTTTTGCGATCAGATTCACTTAAGATAGTAAAAATGATGAAATTAATGCCAAGTAAATAGATGTCAGCCTAAATACCTTTGCAGTGTCAAAAACATGACGCTAATTTGTTATCTCAATGCTGACCTCATCATATAAACAGTCTGATGTAATCTAATAAGATGTTTTAATGCTTCCTACAAATTCTGAGTGCTTCTCATGGAATGCAGGGAATTATCTGTGATGTTTAGGGAGGCAGAGACAGAAAATGAAAGGATAAGAGGAGAAGATGAGCTGAGTGTTTTGTTTTTTTTTTTTGTGGTGGGTGGGTGAGTGGGGGGTGTCTCACCTGTTGCTGGTGAAGGAAGGCGGGATCTCTAGGGCTCAGGCCTACAAAACGATTAGCCGTCGGGGTGCCAGGGGCTGAGTAGCCTGGGTAACACACCATCACACAAACACAAATACGTGCTCGCATTACTAGTCGCATTTCAGGCATTTATATGTAGCTGATGCTCGTGACTCACAGCAAGTGCACTATACATTTATAGACAATCATCGACATTATACAACCAATTGTAAAAATGTGCATGTGGGGTCTGGATCCGTTTTAAGATGCAAAACCGTAAAAGTGTGTGGGGTTTCATGGCTGTCAGGACCGGTTGCATTGTGTGTGTGTGTGTGTGTGTGTGTGTGTGTGTGTGTGTGTGTGTGTGTGTGTGTGGACTGTGACTCACCTTCTGTGGATGTGGTGATGGGCTTGGTGTCGGGCATGGAGAGCGAGACGGGTCGCACGGTGCCGTGGTGTGGGGAGGGAGCCAGGACTGGGGTGAAGTGGCCTGGGACCTTGCCTACCACCTGACCACTGCTGTTAGGCTGCAGGTGGGGTGAAAAATAACAGTTGAGGAGGGGCTTTGTGTTTGGAATGTCTGTTTCTAAGGGATTTAAATGAGAAAATTATGAAGATTTGGAGTTCAACGTGTAAGATTTGCATGTGTTTATGTGAAGTTTATGCTGGAGTTGTCCTATAGTCCTACAGAAAAAAGTATTAGACCATCAAAAGTCATCAAAAACAATGGTTATGCAATCAAGTACTAACTCCTGTGTGTATCATGTGACTAAAACAGACAGAAAAGAAAACATGGCATGCCTAAAAGCACTGTTTTTGTCAGTACAATGCCATAGATATTGATGTAAGAACTGAAGTGATTTTGGTTATTATCAAGAAAATAATGGAAAATGGATCGATATCAGCTCTGAAATTAAACTCTTACGAGCTATTTTTGTTGTTTTCATTATATTTGTCCAAACAAATGCCCCTTTAGTTGTACCGGGCATTAAAATGAACAAGAAATGGAAGAAAACAAGCGTGGTCTACTCACTTTTTCCGTGAATGTATATAAGTCTATCTCTAAGCTAAAGACAGCCTCTGTTGCCCACATCTATTATAACAGCTTGTATGTTGATTTATAAATAAAGATCTCCAGTCAGTTTATCAATGAAAAACTGAATTCTAACCTCTTCTTCAACAACAGCCAAGCACTTTTATCTTAGAAAAGGATCAGCAAACATCCATCAACAAGCGTGAAACAGACTCAAACTCAAATTTTGCATAACCACACACTAATCTTACATATCGTAGCTGCCGGGCTGAAACCTCGTAAGTCCATTTTTGGTCTGTTTGTCCCAAAATGATTCTATTGGTCAGTCTGCATGTTGGCCTGGTGGTTTTAGAAATATTTAACCAATGGAAAAGTGTTGAAAATGGCTTCTGACTACATCTCTTAACTCCATTCATTTATTTAGAATATACAGTAGCGGAAAAAATTATTAGACCACCCTTGTTTTCTTCAATTTTTTGTTCATTTTCATGCCTGGTACAACTAAAGGTATATTTGTTTGGACAAATATAATGATAACAACAAAAATAGCTCATCATAGTTCAATTTCAGAGCTTATATCTAGACATTTTCCATGTTTTTTTGATAATAACCAAAATCACTTCAGTTCTTACATCAATAGCTATGGCATTGTACTGACAAAAACAGTGCTTTTAGGCATTCCATGTTTTCTTTTTTGTCTGTTTTAGTCACATGATACACACAGGAGTTAGTACTTGATTGCATAACCATTGTTTTTGATGACTTTTGATGCTCTAATAATTCTTTCCGCAACTGTACATCGTTTTTCCAATTTCCTGAAAAATAACTGTTTTGGACATAAGAGGTTTCCACCCGACAGCGGTGATATTGAACCTTTAAATAATCAAGACATTTATCATTTATTTAAGTTTACTGAAAAAAAGAATCCAAATCAAGTCCAGGAATGAAATTTTAAGCTCTTAACACACACATTATGTAATTTCTCAGTCAAAACAATCAAAGCCATAGTAGATGAATGTTGTATAGTAGGAATTGTTGTTTTACATGTACTCACCGTAAAGGGGATACAACAACAATGACCGAATGAACCAAATGTGACATATTGTAGCTCTGCACACATATTTGGATGCTACTTAGTCACATATTAAAAATGCATGTAAAAAAACAGACCAGCTGAAGAGTAAAACGAGATCTGCGTTCATCACGTTTGTCAAAAATGCACAAACTAGGACTGCATTTGTTTAGTCTAACACTAAACCTTCTAGCCTTACTCAGACTGTGTCCAGCGACTAATGTTTACAAGCTCTTGCTCGCTTGTAAATGTGCAGTCGGGCAGATCTCAATAAACTATTACAAGCATGTAACAAACTTCACTCTTCCAAACTGATTTGCACCAAACAAACTCGGCGTCCTGTGACACTCTTAACTTCCAGGGTTTAACTTTTTTCCGAGCTGCTCTCTTGCTCTTTTGATGACGCCAACCTCGAACGGACAAAAAAAAAGGTGACTGGACCGCTTACGCTTGAAGAAAAGATTTTAGCGCTTTCCGACGTCGCGCTGTCACAGTTATTACTAAAACTCTGGGGGGCGCGAGCAACAATAGATCCTCAGTCAGCGACGATGGGTTTCCTACATGATTTTAAACAATGATTTTAATGGCGCTCATAAATGGAATTTAGGAGGACCCGGGCGTGAAAAGACAGAGCGACAGAGCGACCTGTTACAATGGTGTGAATGTGTGAGTATAGAGAGCGAGGCAGAGAGACTTTATATATAGAGAATGAAATAAAGGAAGCTAGTGGGAGCTACTCTTTTCAGACGGCTGGAGTCTGTCTGGGGCGTTCATTTCAGGGCCGCCCTAAGTTCAAAACTCAAACAGGCCTTTTTGGAAAAGAATTGTGTCCACAGGGTTCCCTTCGATGTGAATAGAATGTTTAATTAGAGTGTAATATAATCTGCGTTAAAGCAAGCATAAAAACATTCTGGCACTCGTCCATGGGATTATAAGCGCTGTGTTATTTGCTGAGCCTCCCCCATCGCCGCTCCACCCTCCCTCCCACCCACCCACCCCCCACTGGTCTTGTAGCGCTCACTCTTCCCTACACCACCTCGGTAGCTCGCCCAGACACCCCCTTCCCCACCACCCCCACGTCTTCTTCTTCTTCTTCGTCTTCTTCGCCTCCTTTCTCCAGCACCCCAGCAGAGGGCCTGTTAATTCTGCACAAGAGCCGGGCCCCGGCAACGGCAAATATTTACAACCTTTATCATTCCCCGCGGTTTCTCTCTGGAGTAACAGTCTCTCCTCTCCCCACCTCCACCACCCTCCTCCTCCCTACTCACCCACTCTCCCTACTCTGGAGATGGAGCCGTCTACGAGGCCTTTGTTTACAGTGAGAACAGTGGGGATATAAAACTCACATAAATATCACACGGCTCTCTCATCTATAGAGACGCCTGCTCTCTCTCTCTCTCTCTCTCTCTCTCTTTTTGCAGCAGTGGCCACAGTGTGTACCCAGAATGTATAAAAGCCCCGGGCTATATGATTTACTACAATGTCTTAATACCGTTTTGTATGTCACACGTGACTGCAATTGCAATAGTTTAGTTGACTTTTTTATGGAGTCACTTTTTTTTTTTTTTTTTTGCGCATGACTACAAATACAAAGCTGGGAATGCACCACAACCTTTGCCATGAGCATTATATCAAACACAAAATATACACTTCTCCGTCACATGAAGCAGTTTGCAAAGTTCAAACTGGGGTTGCCTACAAAATGAAAAGTGGTGTACTGTAGCTATAATTGAATTCACCGTAAATTATTCTAATCACTTAACTTTTTATGATGACCATTCTAATTATAGGGTTGTGTCTGACCAATATTACTTCTCGAAATAAAGTCCAGGCAGCCAACTACTAAAACAAGAGATATGTGTCCATTTAGGGCTTCCCGGGACAAAATGATATTAAAATGTGGGCTTAAAATGTCTAATTTTGGATTTGTAATATGTTTTTTTTAGATAATATGGCAATGGGTTTAATAAAAATGTCACTGAACCATTTCAAGTCCTTCCTATAAATAAGGAGAATGACCTAAAGCAGCGTTCAGATAAAAGAAAATAAAAGCAAAAGAGGATGTTTCTCTGCTAGTAAATGCACCAAACAAAGCGGTAATGAATAAATGAAAACACATGCTATAATTGATCTTATCTTTAATCTCCTGAGGTCAAATGGGAGCAGAGCAGAACCAGATAGCGATGGACTACTTGAGGATGTGAAAGTCTCGCTAAATCAGCCTCCGACTTGCGGTCTGCGAGTTGACCGGTCCCCCCACCCACCCACTCACCCTCACAGATTAAGAACAAAAGGACTAACCTGGCTGCTCTGTGGGCTGGACGGGTCGTACGACGGCACGTAGGTCTTAAGGGGATCACCAGGGTTGAGGTGGGGCGGGTAGCGGATGGTGGTGGGCGAGAAATAGGGCGACGGCGCCGGGGGCAAGATAGCCGAGGCTGAGAACTGCAGGGGTGAGTGGGGAGGGGGGCTCCTCGTCGATATAACTGCAACACAGACACAAGAGGGAGTTAAGATAAAGTGATCATCATTGATCTGCGGGGCTCAATGGAGTATTCACATGGATTTTTCTACTGTGTTATATGAGCACGGGTCGATTTAGATCTCAACTGATGATGGTTGTTAAAGTCACCGGTGACTCACCACTGTGTCCTACACCTGTTAAGCCCGGGTGATGAGGCTGAGGGAAAGTGCTGAGTCGTGGTGAGGAGTCCTGCGGGGAGGTGGGGCTGAACAGCGGCTTCTCTGGCTTCTTCATGGTAGGAGACGACATGTCTGCTGGGAGGCAACACACGGTCAGAAAACGTGTTCACGACTTTGCACGGGAAGTGTCAAAACAAGAGATTTTTTTTTTTTATGTAAACCTCATTAGTGCATGAAATACACATCAGCTTTTAAATCATAAAACCATATATAAACAGCACTTTATTCACACAGCACTTCAAAACAAGGTTACAAGGTGCTTTACGAGATAAAAACACACAAAATAAATCACTATGTTAAAGAAAAAACCAAGAGTTAAGAGCGGGTTTGTTGTTATTTAAAACATGCAAATGCAGTGTATGACAAATAAGCCCCGATATCAAGAGACGACATTAAGTATTTGCTGTTTTTTTTTTGTAACATTCATTTCACAAATAGCTTTTGTTACAATTGCAGTTTGTTTTTCATTGCCAGTCTTCTGTTTCTTTGAGTAGGATGGGTACAAGGAGGAATGTTATTCTATAAAAAGAAAAGAAAATGAATGTGCCACACTGAGCTATACTGAATGTTCTCTGTAGACGTGAAGGTATAAGTTTATAGGAACACTTATGAAATAACCATAGTAACGGTTACACATATATATATATATATATATATATATATATATATATATATATGCATTAATATATTTTGTATGAGCTACAGATAAGTCAATATAAGAGACTGTTTCTATATTTAATAGGACTGATATATGATATATAGCCTCCATCATACATGCAAATCTACATCCATGACGTTTTTACTGTCCGTGGTCTGTGGATTTACTCTAAAATGTCTGTAATAAACTGGAAAAATAGCATTTAAGTTCACTTTGCTTGGAATCAATTGTAAAATGACCTTGAATTTCAGGAGCTGATCTTACTAGATGCCTTCAAAGTGACTGTGAAAAACCTGTTTTGCTGATTGTACATTAAAAAATCTATGATAAATGTTCATCATAGTTTATATTTTATGATTCTGTGCTTTATTATGATAACTCCAGGACTTTATTGTAAAAAAAAAAAAAAAACAAAAAAACAAAACAGAATTAAATAAATAGCTTGTGGATAAAATGTTCAACATATGCTACATTTGAATATGGATTCTATTAATACTTCTGCTTCTCATGAGAGTACGCAGACAGAAAAGTGCAATCAAACTTTTCAGTAAAAAGAATTAGGTGCCAAAAATGAATTATGGTTGAAATTAAGCAGAATTTGATCTGCATGGGATTAGTATTATCCAGGGGCTTCTGTCTTCAGGAAACGCTGTAAACAATGACAAATGTACTTAGCAAATTACAAACATGGCAAATGTGCAGTGTCAAAATCGCTGATGATCTGTGGAATTATTACAAATCACTCGACATCCTGAGTCCTGTGGAAATGCAACTTTTTCCCTGTCAGAGCACACAATAACACCCAGCGAACTGACGCCGATCCCTCAAATAGGATTTAAGAATTTCAAGACCCTCACGTAATCTTAAATTGAATGTTACACTGTAACATCTGCTCGCCGTGGTCTTACAGTGCCTGACAAGCTACTGTAATTCCCCATGAATAATCCCGAAGGCTCAGCACAGAACATGAAATGTGTTTACAAAATTCCAGCAGTTCTATAAACTAAAAGTATGCGCAAAAACTCTTACAAGTTACTTATTATTGCTGCTCTACATTTTCATGAGCAATGTTCTGCTGTCACGGCTGTGTGGTTTTCAATTTTCCATGGTAAGACACAGTGTCTGAAGGGAACGTGATAACAAATAGATGCGAGAGGCAGTGGTCTGTGTATGCTTGTGCTTCTTCTATGAACATTCATCAAGTGCTTTTCTGGTCCGTCACAGATTCTTGGGGTATATAATGTTCAAAATCATCCATCTCTTTCCCCCCCTAAAATATAAACCTTTTTTGGCCATTTTTGCAGCAGTGGCCCACCACTATCCCCCCCCTGTTTTTCCCAAAACAAGGAAGGATCCACCCGAGTGACGGGAAAAATCACTCATCTCGGGAGAAGGAGAGGGCGACAAAGGTGGCTGGAATTCAGGGGATTTCCCAGTCTGAGGTTGCAAGAGGATACGGGCTTAAGTGCTTTAATATTTGTATCAGAGGGAGAAATAATGGTGAAAAGACTGATGTCACTGTAAAACCAAATACTTCCTGAAGAACCTTTTCTGTCATGTGCTAATTAACTCATATAGACCTAATGTTGCTTTTGTACCAGTTCCTAAATGAATTTTTCTCAATTTTTAATCTTTCTTAAGTGATTTATCTCTATTTACTTAAATATTACGCTTTGTATTTTGCATTTTTAAGCAAAAATCAGGTATTTTCCTGTATTTAATGTACTAATTATGTAGATGTTCATTAAAGCTCAGACTGAAGTTGACGGTTATTATATCAAAAACAGAGAAAACTGAAGAAAAAAGTGACTTTTCCAGTAAAGATATCATTAATAGAACATAAACCAAGCGTCTCCATCCACTGTCATTGGTTAAACTCCATGGGCTTTACTGGTGAATCAATGTTGTAGAAGATGACGGTGTTTCCACGTTCACTACGGAGCCTCTGAACGTCCAAATGGGTCATATCTGATGACCGTGAAAAGATGACAAACTATTTTACACCAATTATTTACATGTATTGACAGGATTAGTCGATCAACAGCATTTTATATCAGTGAATGATTTTGGTCGCCGGTGTATGTTTGGGTCTTTATGGGTTAAAAGCTTCAGAGAAATTAAATCAGACAATTAATTAGGAGAAATTAAACACTTCTAACTGTTTGAAAAAAAGTCTAATTGCATTTTAATGTCGCAAATGCACTCAGAATCTTCACTTCTACAAATGTACAGTACTTTCCCACAGTGGATTTCTTGCACTACATGGTGAAGTTTTGTCAAATGACAACCATGTGCAAGAAATGACCGCTTGGCACTTAGGAGGCCTCATATGGGTTTAATATCACCCCACTTTTCATTATTCGCTCCTGACAGAATAATGGCTGTCTTTGGAGAGTTTCCTACCCACTGCTTTCCCTTTCTCCTCACCCCAAGTGTCTACGTTTACGCAGAGCAACAGTCTTAGGCCTTGTGCGAGGGGACAGTATGAAATTTCAGAGTCTCTACGGTGGCCTGTGGTTATACCACCACCGATGCCTTGTCTCCTCTAAGTCAACTGGTGCCTCCCCCTTTCAGCCTTCCTATTTATTATATCAGAAGAAAAATCTGAGAAGAACTGGACATAAAAACTAAAATCTTAAGCTGCAGCTGCTGATGAAAAGGTGGCGTTTCCGATCGTTTTGTCCGCCACGGTGGTTTTGCGCTATCTCCACTGTTTGATTCCTGAAGCTGAGCGGGCGGCAGAGTGTGGAAAAAAGTCAGCGGAGAGTGAGAATGATCCGGAAACACGGGACACTGAGGCCTTAATTAAAAAGGCCGACGACTTTGCTCTGCACCAGGAGACAAAGTAATGAGACATGCAAGCTGTCCCGTGAGGACCGGGCTTTCCCTTCCATGCAGTTCTTACCTTTTCTCTTTTCTGACCCATTAAGACCTATGTGTGAGCCTGTTAGGTTCGCTTTAATATTTAATTCCGCCTCGAAGCAGTCTTGTACAATAAAGACAAATTCCCCTCAAGTTCAAACAGGATCGACAGTAGAGCCAGATTTCCTGATGAGATTATCTAACATCTATGCCCTGCAGGTCCCATATGGTAAAAAGAAGCCGATGAAAAACAAAACAAAAAAAAAACTAGCACTAAGAGCATATAACATTCAGTTTATCGGTCAACAAATATCCCCAGTGTTCAGCTAGAACAGGCTGTTCTCTTAACGGATACTCTGCATTGGCGTATCCATTGTTTCCTTTGTGAAGACGACAGGTGTGAGAGAATAAAGATTTAGTGTACATTCATAGTGTAGCTCAAACATTTGCATGAGTGGAGATGCCTGTGGCTATCTCTGTCATGGTATGTATTTTAAGAGGGGTGAACAGGTCCATGTACAGGGAAACCACATGCACTTCATCTGTAATCAAATGACTTCTGACAGTTGGGAGTCAAAGGGAACTCTGTTCAAAACTGCGAGGTATTCTAGCAAGACTGGGCGACAAAATAATATGATGATATCATTTTATATGACGATAAATATCATTGTCATGGCATGCATTTTTAATTTACAATCAGGGTTTATTTGTTTACAACTACAACACTTTAAAATTTGTAAAGTTTTTTTTACTAGAATTGTTTTGAGTGTTTTGATCAGCTGTTTGGTTATTTTTTTACACTCATCATTAAAAAATCTACTTCTAAACATCGATATCAGCTGATGAAATTTGCAGTTATTGCCCAGCCCTGCATTCAATACGATGTATTTGCGCAGGAGGAGAAAAATAAACTACGTCACCAGATCAGGATGAATATGATACTCGGTGTTACTGCGTTCAGTTTCAACATTGCTTAACAAACTTCACATAGGTAAATAAAGGAAGGAAAATAAAAAAAACAGGAAAATCACCTCCGTCTCTGTCGTGCCAGTTTGCTCGACTGCTGGCTGGTGAACTCGGTGACGAGTAGAAGTCAGGCCCTGTCGGACTGGTATCCATGTTCTCCTCCATGTTGACAGTTTTGGGCCTTTTACTGCGGAACGTGGAGATTTTTATAGATTAATGTATGAATAATGTTATATAGCATACTGTTCTTACAAGGGACTATTTGTCAAAACAATAATAAAGATGATATGAGGTAGTGTGGGATCCTGGGAGTTGTTTTCACCACCGATGCTGATAAAAATCAAGGTAGAAATCAAGTTGACAGACAAGGCAATTTTACATAGTTACGTCAGTCATTCTAATGAAATAGCTGGAAGCAACAGCAAAGTCTCTCAGACTCAAATTTGTTTTGGAACCTCAGATCCAGTTGTTTTTTTCACATTAGCTAAGCCCATTTCTAAGCCTGTACACTCATTTCTGTGAAGAAGACTTGGTCCTTATGCTTACTCCCAAGTCCCATCCCTTCTGCTCCTCTACAGCAGCTACAGTGCAACACTAACAACTTTTATTTCATTTCATAACCTTTATTTAAACTCGGAGATACATTGAAGAAGCAACCTCATTTACAATATAGTCGAGGCAAAACACAAAACATTTGAAACATACAATGAATATATCAGAAATACTAAAAAGTAAAGGGGTATTGTTTTTGGTTCGGTTTGTATGTTTGTTTCTTTGATTGTTAACACTCTTGCAGCAAACCTATTGGTAGAATTCACACCAAATTGGATTCATAGATTGCCAGAGACCTAGAATAGATCTCATTACATTTTGGGAAAAGTAGGTCAAAGTTCAAACTTTTTTTTAGGAATTTTTAAAATATTTTCTTCCCCTCTTTACTTATAATGGGCGAAATGTCAAATGTCTTTAGCATTAAAACTATTGGCTGAATTCAAACCAAATTGGGTTTATAGATTGCCAGTAACACAGAATAGATGTCATTACATTTTTGGAAAAGTAGGTCAAAGTTTAAATTTTTTAGGAATTTTTAAAATCTATTTTCTCCTCCCATTTACTTATAATGGGTGAAATTTCACGTCTATAAAAACATAAATTTTGTTTCAATTTACGTCAGACTTGGCACATATAGAGGCAATGCTGACATCAGCAGATGCACAGACATGATGACATCAGCAGGATCGATGCCAAAAAAAGCAAAAATATGTGTGAGGGGCGGGGTTTGTTGTGCCTGGCACCACTTGTTGAAGAAGTTATGAACTTTAACTTAACTGCTAATATTAAGTTCTATTCAGCTCTAGAAATAACAAATAGATGCTCTGGGCACCAGCCATGCACTGCCCTTGACTGAACCTAACTGAGCTACTTCAGAGTTAATAATATAAAAAAAAAACCAACATAAACAACATAAATTGACCTTTTCGCAATTTTTGCTGTGGTAACATCCACTGACCTGCCAGGAGGGGAGGATAGGGAGCGATGCAGCCCCACGCTGGAGTTCAGGTCGTGATAGTAGGGTTGGCTGGGCATGTCGGCCATGGAGAAGTTTACAGCTGCACCGTGGGTGATGGGCACTGCAGAGGACGAAAGGAGGAAAAAAAAAACAAACAAGGAGACAGTTGAGCAGTAATCACAGTCAGAATAGGAGTTCGATGTCAGCAGTATTAGAGGATTGAGCACTCAGTCTTTCCACGCGTCTAGGGATGCACAATTAATTGTACAAAAGCTTGACTGACTGTTATTGACGCTTTGTGTTCAGAGGCTCTGTGTATCAAATTAAGCACTCCCTATTCACAGGTAAACTGCCTGACCATCAAGGCATATCTGCTGAGCATTGTGATTAACAAGTCACAGAGTCCCACACGGGTTTA
Organism: Sphaeramia orbicularis; assembly: GCF_902148855.1. Taxonomy (NCBI): domain Eukaryota; kingdom Metazoa; phylum Chordata; class Actinopteri; order Kurtiformes; family Apogonidae; genus Sphaeramia; species Sphaeramia orbicularis. The sequence continues at coordinate 27,059,640 of NC_043974.1, forward strand.
GCTGCAGGCGAGGAAACTTTCAAGCAATCTGTAAATGAATGAATGTTCCATATTTTACCACTAATAGTGCTGTTCTTTTTATCACACATTGGAAAAATGATGTATGGAAAACAACGCTACATTGCCTGCACTATTTAGTTTTTTATGAATATAATCGTTCAGGCCAGTTTCTTTTTTTTTTTTAGCATCTTGAAGTTCCACTCATTTCAGTGTGGCTCAAGTACGTTCTGTCTTTTCTTCAGTTTTAGAAGATAAGATTCTCAGATACATTTTTACCAGAAATGTGATTCTTGGATAAACTACGTCACCTCTTCACAAACTTTTCCGCCCCATTCAGTTTGACCTCTCCACTCTCCCTATAGTCATTTCTTGATTTTATCTACTTATTTTCCCTCTAAATCACAGGTGTCAAACATACGGCCCATGGCCCACAGGATGAATTCACAAAGTCTAAAAATTTCACAGAAGACACTGACAGTCAAGGGTATCACTCAGTCTTGACAATTTGTATCGATCAAAATGTTAAATAATATGTTTTTCGGTTCCAGAAGCCTGATACTAATTGGTTTGTGTATTTATAAGTTGTAATGCACATGTTTAAATGATGATTAAGGCGTAACACTGTTAAAATTTCACTTATTTCCCCTTCAGAAATTTCAGTTTTTGGTTATGTTATTCACATATTTTGTTGAAAGATTGATTGTAGATATAAACATTTTCATGCTGTAATTTTACATTTTGCACTAAAACACAGATTAAAATTTGAAATTATTATTTATAGGTTATTATGTTTTTATTTTACTGGTCCGGCCCACTGGAGATCAAACTATACTGTATGTGGCCTCTGAACTAAAACGAGTTTGACATACAGTATATGCTCTAAATTATTTATTTAGCTTTTACATTTCTACCTATTATTTGGAACTATTTGTGCATTTTTGTTTTCCATAACTACTGTACATGCTGTTTTTTCTGTACATTATATACAGAGAAAATGTTCAATATTGATTATACAAAAATAAATGAATATATTACTTTTCTTTTTGCTTGTTATTTTTGTTATTTAAACAGTAAATATTACCAAACTCTACACTGAATCTCAGAGCATCCCTGTGGTCTTAACTCCTCCACAGGTCACGATTGCACTCAGCAGCTTCCTCACATTGTGATTTACTGTGCAAAAGGTGTTGTTTTTCTCATTGTGGTCAAGGTGAGGGATATTATTTCAAGCGAGGGTGGGCCAGTGTTTACAGAACAAAAGGAGTTGGCCACCCATCCTCAGTCTCTCCCTGCCTCTCTCTACACATCTCCTTCTCCCTCTCCCCCTCTCTCTCTCTCTCTCTCTCTCTCTCTCTCTCTCTCTCTATTTAGTGTGTGGCCTGCGAGGCAGCCTGCAGCCCGAGCGGTTGGTTGGTTTGGAGTCGATGAGAGGATGGAGTGTGTGGCGCCGTCTGTTGTGGTCTGAGGTTCACCACTGGCACGATCCCTCCGCCAGCCTCCGCCCTGGCAGCCCACTGCAGCCCTGGCAAAGCCTCCAACCCGCTGCTACCCATACCGAGCTGTCTGTGGAGGAATGCATCCGGCCTGAGGATGCTGAATACAACGCCATTGTTTTGTTGGGTTTTTTTTTTTTTTTTCATTCATGGCTGAGGATACCCCCAACCATCACTCACACTGCTGGTTTCTCTCTCTCTGCCTTTCTCTCCTCTTGGCTCGCCATGTTACTTGTGATGCCACTTGGCTGCCTCGCCAATCATCTCATTTGATATTGACTTCTACGTTGGAAAAACACTGGGAATCTAACAGTGATGCTGCAGAAAAATGTACAGAGCCTCCTGCTAAATGCTGTGGATTAGAGACTGAACCGATTATCAACCATGGACATTAATTCAGTATTCATCATTTTACGATTCCTGGTATTTTCTTAACTCAATATATAAGAGAGATATACTGACATAAAAACATGCTTCTTTGGGGTCTATATCACCCCTGTATGGTCTTTACTGTGTAACTGATGAGTTACATGTGAGTAAAACTTCATTTATATAGTATACAGGGTTCCTACAGGTTTCTACAAGTTAAATTTAAGACTTTTTAAGACCGTTTTAAGACTACTTAGAATAGAATTTAACGCCCATTTCACAGCCTATTTCACAGCCATACTGATAAAAAATTTGTGACTCCAAGAATTTAGGAAAATGTATTTATTTACTCCAACGCCTTGATTCCCACAAGAAATGACTCAGAGCAGTGTGCTGCAAAGTTAGCGATAATTAGTTCCTAATTTCAATATAAATTGTCAAGTGGAACTGAGTTGACTAACGTTACTTTCTAGTTTGGACATTTCCCAGACACATTTAAACACAATAAAGCAAACCAGTTCATGGTAACATAACTTAAGATCTACCATATCAAACTGAATAGCTTTTAAAGATTTTTTTAAGATATTAAATGTAGATTTGTAAATTCAAGACTTTGAAGACATTTTAAGACCCCCTGGGAACCCTGAGTATAGTAAGGGGAGATAAAACAAAGGCACATACAGTACTGTGCAGAAGTCTTATGTCATCCTTAGCTATGGTATTTGTACATGGTTGTAATGAACATGACATCTGTTTCTGAGCCTCTTTGTTAAATACAACAAAACAGAGGGGGAATATCATGCACAGCATTAAAAATTCCCCAAAAATATAACCTACATGGTGTTGACAGTCAGTATTTAGTGTGATCTCTAAAGTGGCCCAAACAATAAGAAACACTGGACATGTGTTGAATGAAACCTGGTGTAAAACATGTCTGCACAGAAGAACTGAAGAAGTGTAGGCTTCAGTCGATGTGTATGAGTATGTGTATATGTATGTGTATGTGTGTGTATATGAGTATGTGTATGTGCATATGTATGTATATGAGTAAGTACATGCATATGAGTATGTGCATGGGTATGAATGAATGAATGAATGTTTTTATTATTGTGTCTTGCATAAAAAACATGCCCAGCCCTTACATGGGCTTATAAGACACCAAAAATACAAACCAAAAATCAAACACCAGACAACAGGCACAATAGATATGAACAAAACAAAATACTGACCTATTTAAACAAACACATCTGCCGCTTTTTCCAGGCTTTACAAACAAATAATGCTAATTTATATACATTAAAACTAAACCATTTCATCTTGTCATCATCAGTGCTCCAGAACAAATCAGGATTTCGGATACACATATCATCAAACAAAGGGGCTCTCAGTTCATCATATAGAGGACAATACAAAAGAAAATGTGATTCATTTTCCACTTCCCCCAAATCACACAGTCCACAAAGTCTGTTTTCTTCTGGGGTTTGGGTGAATCTCCCAGTTTCTACGGCCAAGGGAAGGACTCCTGTTCGCAACTGAGCAATTAGGTTATGTGTATGAGTATGAGTATGCACATGTATATGAGTATGTATATGTATATGAGTATGTGTATGAGTATGTATATGTATATGAGTATGTGTATGAGTATGTGTATGTATATGAATATGTACATGTACATGTATATGATTATGTAAATATGAGTATGTGTATGTATATGAGTATGCATATGAGTATGTGTATGTATATGAGTAAGTACATATATATGAGTATGTGCATAGGTATGTGTATGAGTATGTTTATGTATATGAGTATGTACATGCATATGAGTATGCGTATGAGTATGTGTATGTATATGTGTATATGAGTATGTGTATGAGTATGTATATGTATATGTGTATGGTTATGTACACTGTAGTATATCATGATATTCTCTATTCTTTACTTGTGGCCAAAAACTTTTGCACAGCACTGTACATATATGATAAAAATGACATCACACAAGCATATATCACAAAAGAATCATAATTCCACCATGAGAACCGACAAAAAATATTGTTGAAATATTACACAGTCTGACTTTCTTTATCTGAGTCACAGTTACACTAAAATTTGACACAGATTTGACTTTTTTGTTTTGTTTTTTTTTACTGCCAATATTATTAGTTTTGGGTTTGATATAATATGCGTATTAGCTCTGAAACAGACTATGCTGTTCGATCCCTACTGTGGTTGTCACATTATCTACTGTGTGAAGGGATTAGGGAAAGATCAACAATTTCATTTGCGTGTCTATATTTTACGTTCACGAAATATTTTAGAGCTGGCGGCCGGGGTCTCCTGTTGCATTAATGAGCGTCCTCGTCAAAATGCTGGAGTGTAAGTCAGCCTTGAACTCCAGAGCTGCCTCTGATGGACTTCAAAGAACGTCTCAACAGCCCTGAGAGTCAAAAGAGAGACGCGATGACGGACAAGCAGCCGCTAAGATATCTTCCCAGGGAGTGACCGGCTGAGTGAGTGACAATTCCTGTGCGTCCGTCGACCTTTTTAAAATTCCAGCTTGACTTCAGTCAGCTTTAGTGAAACCAGGCCCGGTCACATGAGAGCAAAACACACACCAGCGCAGCGGCCATCTGCTCAGGGGGCAAATTAAACACTAAACAAAAAAACAACAGTCTTTCAAAGGATGTTCAGCCTCTGAGTAGGTTGTGCTTTTCAGAGCGGGATGTATGAGATGGTTAAAACATAAATGGCCGGCATTTCTACAACACCAAGGCCAGAATTTAATACTTATTGTACCAAATCTATTAATATGGTAATACGTACTTATTAGTATTCCTGTAAGCCACGGTCATTGACTTGACTGGCAATGTTAAAAAAAAAAAAAAGAAAGAAAAAAAGTGTTTTTCTTGATTTGAACAGAAATGTCTGCTTTCATTAATTATTAGGTTTAATGGAGCAGTTGAATGGCGCTCCTGTCACTTGTCAGTTGTTGTGCTTTGGTAGTCACATCACCAACATTTTTAGTGTATAGTTGTGTTTATATTCAGTCTATATTTGACTGTTTATATTTGATGTATGTCTGTGCATGAAAGTAAAAGTTCTGAGACTTATAGCAGCTGAAGTTGTCAGTATTAGTAGAAATCAGGCAACAAATGTAACACTGGTCTACACAGAAAATGCTTCTAGAATAAAAGTAATGAAATTTTACTACATGAGAGTCACTGATAAAGAAAAATCAAGTCAAAAATGCTGATTGGCCGAACTTTCCAAGATATAGCCTTGGGTCAAAATGTGAAATTCAAGAATTAATGAGAGAATGGGTTTGACTCAAAAGGAATATTTGTCTCAGAGCTACAAGATCTACTTCAAAACACTGTCTGCACATTAGAATACATTCACTTTACAGGTTCTATTTAGTGGAAGATTTATAAAACTATTATATAAATGTACATAAACCAATATATATGTGTAACAACACTTAATCATATACCTTGAAAACATCAGCAAACCGGCACTTTTGTCATTTATTTTCCAATTAATCTTATTAAAATACGTAACATTTAGCACATTTAATCTCTGAGGCAAATCATTTCTAGAAAATTGTAGACCAGTGTAATCTCTCATAATATTAAATAAAATGTTGCAGCCTTCTATTGTTAGCTTTTCGATAAGCAATGGTCATTGACTTGACTTGAACTAAATCTACAGCAATGTAAAATGAATAAATAAATAAAAATAAAGTATGTTTTTCTTGATTTGAACAGAAATGTCTGCTTTCATTAATTATTAGGTTTAATGGAGCAGTTGAATGGCGCTCCTGTCACTTGTCAGTTGCTGTCCTTTGGTACTCACATCATCTAAAAGAGTATAAATCGTCGACATTTTTAGTACATAGTTCTGTTTATCTTCAGTCTATATTTGTACATTGATATTTGATGTATGCCTGTGCATGAAAGCAAAAGTTTTGAGACTTTCAGCAGCTGAAGTTCTCAGTATAAGCAGAAATCCGGCAACAAATGTAATTTTTAATGTTAAATAAAATGTTCCGGCCTTCTATTGTTAGCTTTTCGATTAAGCAAAAGTCACTGACTTGACTTGAACTGAAACTCCAGCGATGTAAAATAAATAAATGAACAAAAATAAAGTGTGTTTTTCTTGATTCGAACAGAAATGTCTGCTTTCATTAATTATTAGATTTAATGGGACACTCCTGTTACTCCATGGCTTGTAGTTAAGTTGGTCGCTGTGGTTTGGTAGTCACATAATCTAAAAGAGCACTAATTTGCTGCCATTTTTATGTATATTATATGTATATTTGTAAGTATATATATATATATATATATATATATGTACATTTGTGTATTTATCCCACTCTTCCTGAAATTATTTTCCAGGACATTTTCAGCCACTACAGAGACAAGTTATCAGTCATACACTAATCCATCCCCCTGTCCCCCTTATACTTCAGAAGTGTTATTTTCTCCAGTTGTAACATGCATTTACCCAGATTGTTTCTTTGTTTATTACTCAGACATATGTGCAATCTATGGCTATAATGTATCTATAAAAAATAATTATGACAAATCTATCATAGAATAATGCAAACACACCCACAGATGTACAGTGTAGGATTTCATTAGCCTGACAAACTGGAGTTACAATGTTCAACTGGACAATTCCCAACTCAACTTTCTCTTCTCTCTTACTTTCTCTCCTGCACTTCCTCTATAAAATATTTGTATGGTTCCAATAAATCACTGAAAAACTATTTCTTTTGTTTCATCTCAGTTTAGGCACAAAAGGTCACAAGGCAGAAGGAGGATAAATAATTTTCCAGGATTTTCAAGACATTTGGCTTTTTTTCTCATTTTCAATATGTTTTCAATGAGTGGAAAATTGTTCAATCTTTTTTCAGGTTTTTCCAGGACGAGTGGGAACCAAGGTTATCGTTAATGAAAACTAATGACGAAATGATGAAAACTAGAATTGAAAAAACATTTTCGTTAACTGAAATAAATAAAAACTATAATTAAAAGAAAAAAATAACTAACTGAAACTATTGTGTGTTTACAAAACTAACTAAAACATATAAAAATTACGGATAAAATTCCCTTCGTTTTCGTCTTTGTCAATGTCGGATTGATACGAAATTGATTTATTTCCCTCAAACAATTTTAGCTAGCGGCACCATATGATATTTAATGGTCCGTCACTTGTGGTTTACAGTCATCTTTTGGTTCCCACTCTACCTGGAAACATGGAGACTAAAGTTGGGAGAAAGTAGCAGAGTCCTGTCTGGGATTTATTTGAATATGATGGAGAAGAAGAGAAAAGATACGACAAAACTAAAATTAATACAGGGTGGGGAAGCAAAATTTACAATATTTTGAGGCAGGGATTGAAAGACAGTGTATGACCAATTAGTTTATTGAAAGTCATGAGAATTTATTTGCCACAAGAAAATGTACATAATAGAAAATGTTTTTATTCTATGTGTCCTCCTTCTTTCTCAATAACTGCCTTCACATGCTTCCTGAAACTTGCGCAAGTGTTCCTCAAATATTCGGGTGACAACTTCTCCCATTCTTCTTTAATAGTATCTTCCAGACTTTCTCGTAATAGTTTTGCTCATAGTCATTCTCTTCTTTACATTATAAACAGTCTTTATGGACACTCCAACTATTTTTGAAATCTCCTTTGGTGTGACGAGTGCATTCAGCAAATCACACACTCTTTGACGTTTGCTTTCCTGATTACTCATATGGGCAAAAGTTTCTGAAAAGGTATGGATAACAGTGTTAGGTATGATTATGACATCAATATATATTTGGTTTAAAAACAATTGACGTAGTGCCTGCTGAGAAAAAACAACTAAATGTTCATTGTAAATTTTGCTTCCCCACCCTGTATAAAACTAAGCATTTAGAAAAAAATGAAAACTAATAAAAACTAGCAAACCTGTTCTACAAACGAATTAAAACAAACTGAATTCGAGAAAAAAAGTCAAAACTAAATCCAACTAAACTATAATGACAAATCCAAAACTATTATAACCTTAATGGGAACCCTGTTAATGTATATCTATGTGTAAAAGTTTGACATTTTTGCATAAAGGGGGACAGCAGAAAGCAGACACCATTTCTCCCAATGTTAAAAACCATCCCAGCGTCTTCTTCATTATATGCTCTAACCTTGCACCAAGTTTCATGAAAATTAGCGTAGCGGTTTTCATGTAATCCCTCTGGCAGACGGATGGACAGACAGATAAATGTGATCACTTAACCTCCTATTAAACACCAAGGCTGTCCTTCAGTACTTACACTTATTGTTCCCAATCTATTAATATGGTAATAACTTCTCATTAGTATTCCTGTAAGTCATGGTTGTGGTCCTGACTTGAACTAAACTTAAGTAATCCTAACCGCATCATCGAACAGGAATTAAGCGCCGCGATGACTGGAAGTACAAGGTATATATGCAAACAGCACAGGGATGTTTTCTTTTAAACACAGGTTAGATGGGGGATGGGGGGGGCAGCGGAGGTCTTTGTGCATCACAACCATGTTTGTTAGAGTCATAGTTTAGAGGCTGTGCAGGTAAACGACGCCTCAGGGTGCTCTCGGATCAGCTATCGGAGAGGAACAACCATCAACGGCTGTGCGGTTGGCAGACATGTCTATACAAATGCAGACAGGTTCATACAGACGGATGATGAGTCTTCTCTTATTGCAAAGCAGACTGGCCAAACTGGATTTACCACACTACAGTCGTACAGTAGATTTCAGTTAATCTCCTGAGGTTGCGAGACTTACAAGCTGCATGTTATGGAATTCTTTCTGACAAATGAGAGTTGAATGTAAATACTGTTCCTACAAAAACATGCCATTTACTGCCCTATTAACTCTGCTGCACCTGTTAGGGCTGAGAAACTTAACACTGTTGAGGACATGACCCCCGTAGCTCCTCCCAGCCCCAAGCCGAACAGATGTCTAATCAATGCTCAAAGAATAACTGATAGAACACCTGCGCGTCTCAAACAGGATGTCGGAAACAGGTATGTACTTACTTCTGGACACCCGCACCAGTTCTGCAACGCTGAAGACTCCTGATTTGATGAAGCTGTCTTCCAAGTAAACTGCAGGAACAGAGACATACACAAAATAATCACCACAAGGACACTTCATTATTACTCAATTAGGAATGTAACTACAGGGTGTCCCATAAGTCTCCATACATAGGAAAAATAAACGTTTCTTGACATAAACCATTTTTATTTATATAATATGCTCTATATGACTGCCATTTTGTCGGGAACACATTTCAATGTGTGTCCTCCACTGCTGAAGAACTATAAAGAAGAAATATAAAGAAATACATGTTAGAACCATATGTATTATGTCTCCTATGTATGGAGACTTATGGGACACCCTGTACATGAAAATGTCATATCACGGTTAGTGTGACCAAAATTATCACGGTTATCATTGTTATCGCGGTATTGTTGAAATTGGGCTCAAAATGTTCAAAAAGTACTGATACACACTGAAATAATTTAACCAAGTTGTATTTTGAAAAAAAAAAAAAAAAATTAATAACCAAATAAAATAATTGGCACAATGTACTTCCTGTTGGCAGAAACATTCAAATATTAACTCTTAGTGGTCTGAGCCTTTTTTGTCCGTTTTTCAGTCCTTTTGATTTTGCCTTTATATACTATATAAACAAATGTTTATTATACCCATGTTTGGTGTTTGTTTTTTTTCCAGCACAGCTTCACCTATCTCATCTGTCTTGTATTTTTTTCACTTTAACCTACTATATCAACACAAAAGAACAGAAAACACACAAAAAAAATTATAAAATCTGATTTGAAAAATGTACATAATTTATTGCATAAATAACACACAGATGCTTAACGAACCTTTTCAAAGACTTTAAAAGTGAATATCGGTTCCAAATATTAGGTATATAAAATCAAAATTGTAATAAATAAAAAATACACTCAAATATTTGATATTAAAGCCATTGTTTACATAGGTGTTTTCTCCAGAAAAGTGCGGTAATCAAACATGGTTATCATGATAATTAGAATTTAAATGGTAATACTAACTGTCTGCAATTTTACCGCGGTTTATCGTTATACCAGTAATCGTTACATCCCTATACGCAATACAACTGAAGTAGCTTTAAAGGGGTCATATTTTGCTAAACCCACTTTTATTAGTCTTTGGTACATTTATTTGTGTATTTGGACCCTAATAGTTCAAAAAGTTTGAATTTGAACCCTCCAGGTGCTGCAAAGTTATTTTTATATTCATTTTGGCAAAAATCGAGTGGATTTCTACAACGCGTTTGACTTCCTGTTATGTTTTATAACTAGTTACATCACGACATTTGCACATATAAGGTCAAGACTTCTGAGGAACAGTTCTCCGAGTACAACATAACTGTTTGTCAGCAGCAGCGGTTGTAGTCCATACTGAAAATATGTCCAAATTTCAAGCCGATTACCTAAAATGTTCAGTTGTTGGTTGTATTAATGAACACAAGTGGGGTTATGTGCATCGATATTTTGAGGTATTTATTATTTATTATTATTTAACACTCTTTTAGTAAATAATGTTAGTTCCTTTATTGGGATTGCACAAAAATAATGTTCTGATGTTAGTTCTGAACTAATAGAATATGAACATTTGAACAGGAGCTTAAACTGTAATGTCTGTAAAACATGATATATGTTTGAACACAGGAACATTTTGTGATGTAGTATTAGATCCTGTTGGGATCAAATAAAAATGTGTTCAGTATTTGTGCAGATTTCTAGTGTAATTCAATTCTTCCAGGATTTTTAAAAAAGAAAAAAAACAAAAAATGGCCTTTTTAACAGTATCATGATATATTGCGATATATCATATCATGATCCTAGTGTTGTGATTTGTTTCGTATCGCCAGATTCTTGCCAATACACACCCCTAATCAGAGTAATACCTTGTTTTAATAAACAATTTGCATAAACACAGCATCCATGGGGTCCGCCATTGTTGTTTCACGGGCTACATGACATCAGAGCTCGGAACTGGGAGTACATCGATCTAGTACAAGTTCACAGGTGGGAAGTCATGGGTTTGACTGCCATTCCAGTGCATTTTCACCAGTAGAAGGTTGGAAAAACACAAGTTACAGGTTGCCTGGAATGCAGCATAATTCCTGCTTAATTTGTTGCGCCTATAATTAGTTACGTCACAAAATCTGCACATATATGGTCAAGATTTCCGAAAAACATTTCTCCGAGTACGACATAATTGTTTGTCAGCAGCAGCAGTTGTAGTAAAAACTGAAAATATGTCCAAATTTCAAGCCGATTACCTAAAATGTTCAGTTGTTGTTTGTATTAACGAACACAAGTGGCTAAATGGGACAGACCGCACTGTCAACAACCTGGAAAGGGGTAGGGTCATGTGCATTTAAAGGGCCAGCGCTCAAAACGACCTTTCTAGTGTCATTACTCAAAAATAGGGTTGAAGATGGACCTGTGGAGTTGACTTAATGAAGAATTCAGACCCAAGAATAGCATTTACAGTTTATGTAGACCACAGGGAAATGTTTTAAAATGCATAATTTCATTAAAAAAAAAAAAAAAAAGAAAAATATCACTCTTTTAACACCCTTTGTATACTACTTTTAAGCTCTATAAAAAGAAAAAAAGCAAAATATCACTCCTTTAACACCCTTTGTATACTACTTTGATGCTCTATAAATAAACTTTACTTACTTCAAATAACTCAAAATTAAAGTATAATGCAAAGCATAAAGGGCACACTATTAAAATGCGTCAGCTGACATAACAAGGTAAGTAATCATGTGAGTAAAAGGGAGTGACACTGCTTCTGTTAGCACAACAAATAGCCACCAGCTTAAGTGCAAATATAAAACCTATGAACTCTCACAGTGACGACACATTAAATGTAAAAAAAAAAAAAAAATCCACCTCAACCACTTAATGTGTTGATATTAAGGATTATTTTGAGGAGATTGCTTTCCAATGTCAATAAACTACTTCAAGTGGGGATGTTTCATCACAGCAGGGTTATTTTCCTGTTTTCGTGGAGCTATTTTAAGACTAAACAAAACAGCATAAAATTGCTAACATGTATTTTTTTTTGTTGGTTTTTTTTGTTTTGGTACTGGTGAAGAATTCTGTCCAGGAGTGAGCAGAAGATGTCAGTCAAGTAAAGAAACCAGACAAGTTATTGACACCCAAATGACTCTGGTTCTGCTTTGATACGATGCCAAGGGCAGTAGGACGGTGCCAGAAAGATAGGCGGGCGGCTCGATTGGCACCTACAAAGTCTAACGCCTCCAATGAGCCAACGGCTTTTGCGGGGGAACTATGCCACTGCCGAGGGCCTCCCAGGCCTGAGTCATTGGCTCACTAGCATGTTTTCCTTGGCACCAGTGTCGGCAGAACCTGCTCTTGAGGTAGAAAAGTAATTATACTTCTCAAACTATTTTCATTCCAACATTGTGACGACAGAGCGCAGGTCAGTTCAGGGGAACAACAGCGCTGTCAGACAATATTCTCTACGGCTCGGCTTTGCTGGCTCACCCTGACACACTCAGCTACCAGCCAAAGGCACAATCTGCTTTAGCATTTTCACTCCAGATCTCGAGTATCGCTTTTTTTTTTTTTTTTTTTTTTTTTTTACAGTGTGTCTGATGTTGCTACAGAGATGATGACAATTGAAAATGCATTAGCAGAATCTAATTTTATTCCTGCAGCCCTCAGCCACAGTATGCCATATAGAAAACCAGAGCTTGTTGAATTACGACACTTTAAGTTTTTATCATCTTTTACAGCAACTATGATAATTTTGTTTGGTCGATTTTTTTTCAGGACTAAGGCTAGGCATGGCGAGTGCATCAAATTAATGAAATTGAATTAAGTCTTGTGTTTAAGTGATGTAAAAAAAATAAAAATAAAATTGCAAAATCCAACAAGAATTGTAGTCGTGTCACCTCAGTGATATGGAAATGTTCGGTTTGGTAAGTCTGACACGGAAGAGGTGACTGTGGTGTGTCAAGTCTGTAAAAGGTCTAATGTAACTGATACCAATAAGCCAACAAGCTCACTCTCACTCAGCCAAAAAAAAAAAAAAGGTTTATTAGATGTCAGAATCAGCCAATCCAAAGTATGGGTTCATGCAGACAGAACAAAAACATCTTTAACATCCTTTTCAGCTCTCAGAGACCCAGAGCAGTTTTACTTATTTTATTTAGTTTTTCTGTTTTATTGTATCACATTACGTATGCACTATGCTTTTTAAACACTTTTTTATTCAAATTTATATGACTGTTTTTACGTGTACGTGTATGTTTATGTGTATGTTTCATGCAGCTGATAACGCTGTGAATTTCCCCATTGTGGGATCAATAAAGGAATATCTTATCTTATATTATATGTATGAAACATAATTAAATTCAGGACAACATCAACATTCATCTGGGTGGTTTAACCCTTTCATGCATAGGTCACTACAGTGGACAGTTCTTCTCCAGCTGTTCTCTTGTATTTTAATGGGTTTTGATGTTTTAGTTCCATATCAGCCAACACAGTGGACACTTACGCACCATCCCATACACTGACATTCAGACCATTACTGTAACTTTGCTGTTTTTGATAAACCTGATCTGCACTAACATGTTTGAGTGTAAATCAATTGTTATTTGTTAGACAAGAAGGTTTTTTTTTCATATTATCTCCATGAAGTGACTAATTACTGGCATTAGAATATGTTAAAATGTGAGAAGGCATCAGATTAGCAACATTAAAAATGTTTTTATTTCATTGTTTTCATATCACTTTCTGATATTGGGTTTTAAACACACGTTTCTTTACTTCAAAAATTAAATGCATGGATATTTTTGTAACTCCATAGAAAAAAAAACTCGATCACATTGGTTTTTTCATGCCTAAGGAGGAATAAAAACACTGAAGAAAAAAATCTTGACTAAGGCTCTCACAATTCATGCATGAAAGGGTTAATGCAACAAATTTACACTTCCATAGTTTGAGAACGGACAAATTTAAAATAAAAACACACTGTATTTTATAGAACTTTTGGGGATTTTTTTTTTTTTTTTAAATATTTAGAAAGCTATATGTGGATGTTTCTAACTTCTAAATTAATTTCATCTAAACTTTCCTAAGCAAGTTCCAACAATTTATTGGCTAAAATCAAGAATTTATGATGAATTTCTCTTGCAGAGTATAAGGGCTTGAAGGCATTAACAGGACATATGTGTTGCTTGAGTTTTTAAAGAATACAGGCAAGATAAATGGTTCAAAAGTTATTGAACATTTTTGGGAAAAAGCCATTTTAACCACAGATGATGTTCTCAGTTTTGGAGAGTTAACATCCACTTTTTTCTGGCAACAAAAGAACTGAAGTCCAATATATTTATTATTAAGTTTCATCTGAAAGGCAACATCCTCTTGTTTCTTCTGAAACACAATATAAACTACAGTGTAAATATAGCTTGGTTGGTGACCTGGAGGAGGTTAAAATCATGAGCGATCCATCATTTTGGTTTTAATACCTCAAACTAGGTCATATTAGACAAAAAAAAAGTGAAAATGCTGTATGAAGTTGCCATGTTACAGTAAGTTTGGCTAGGGCTGGACTGAGTCAGTGAGTTCAAAGCATATCAACACTATTTGGACTAGGTATGCTCTGAGGTACATAGGCTGAGCTGCAGATGAACAATGGAGCGATGACAGGAGGGAGGAGGGAGGATGACTGGCACTGTACATACCTGGAAGAGGGTTCTTGCCTGGCTCATTGTTACTGGGACTTCCTGACTGCTGTGAGTCTGCAAATACACAGAGAAAAGGGAGGGGAGGGGGTCAGTATAAGAAGAGGACGACAACATCCATACTGTCCATACTGACCCATGTCTTCTTGAGGTAACAAAACTTTACAACCCCAATATGGAAATCCTTTAACTTTAATAGAAATAGCTCTAATTCACGTATCTACACTTATTTATTGTTTTTTTCCTGTTTTCGGCAGACTAAATTACCCTTTCGATAAAGACACGACCTCTGTTACAGCACTCAACAAGATAAAAAGTCCATTTTTGATCAGTAAATGTGTCTCCCCTGGATGCCTTAATGTTTTTTCTTATCTGCTTGTAAAGGAGCGCAGGCCTCTTTTCAGTTTTGTTTAAACAGCATTATCATTAATGGGAGGGCAAACTGAAGAAAAAGCTTAGTGTCTGACACAGGATAACGTAAAAGTTTTTACCGGTAGACCTCTATGTAATTTTTCAAAAGGAGGCTGGGGGAGTGTCTGGGTGGGGGGGTATCCAGAATGTGTTCAGGTCCTGCTGTGCAAGGTACGAGCACAGAACAAAACGTGGAGAGAGGACTGGAGAGGCGGGGAATTACAAGGAAACATGAGTGGAATTCTTTCCACCGACGACGGTGCGCAGCGTTTGGTATGAGACAGCCAGGACTGACGTCTTTTACCTCACGGGGAGGGGAATCTATCATTCCTTGGCAGTACATAGGTCTTTTTCCTTTTACATCACGCAACAGTAAAAGTTGTGAAACATGAAAATTAATGGTATAAATCACTGTCAGATTACAGTCTGTGAGTAGAGTTCGGTAATGCCCCCCCTATGAGTGTGTTTACATAAGAAGGAGAATCAACTGACAAACCCAGGACAGGCCTCGCAACCATACATGGAACTGCAGAGCGGCTGCCTTCAAATGGACCCCCGTACCGACTCAAACTAGTCTGAGCCCACACATGCCCTCAGACAGAGGGTCCAATGAAAACCAGAAGGGAACCAGAAGGGAGATTATCATCTATGCTTTAAACTGATACAAGACGTAAGAGACAGTGAACTCAGATACCCCCGGCTTTCAACAACACCCCTTTTCCTGCCGTCTCTGCAGCTCTCATGAGTTGTGTTACAGAAAGAAGGAAAAAGAGTGAGAGAGAGAGAGAGGGAGAGAGAGAGGGAGTGGGGGTGAGAGGAGAGAAAAAAAAGGTTGAAAGATTTATCCCTTTCTTGTTCTCTAGCTGTGTCTCTCTCCCTCTCGCTTGTTCCCCCTCTCCTAAATTTGACTATTAAACAGCACTGCAAAAACAGAATGTTCTTGGCCGAAGCTCAACGATGACAAAGTAGGGAGGGAACAGGACCATACGTTAAGCAGAAAAAAATCCCCCCTTTTCAGTAGGCTTAGCCCTAAAAACATATGAGCAGCGTACAACTGTAGGTATAATATATCTGTTCTGCTTCCTAAGAACATAACCTTGACTTATGCTTTCTGCTCATAAACTTCTACGAGTTTTAGGGGATCTCTGTTAAATCTCTGGCGTGGGCAAACCGAGCCTGAAGGGAATATTGAAAGTGGCTATTTTTCTGGTGTAATTCAGTAAAAAAAAAAAAAGGCCCCATCACAACCTCCTAGTGTCTTTGAGTTTTGTTTTGTTTTTTTTTTGTTGAATTTCAATATATACACATGAGAATTCTGCAGTCGCTGTGTGGCCTCAGCTAAATAAAACCGTTCCCACTGCTTTGCTTTGCAGTGATTCCCTTCATTTACCCCCGACTCGCTCACACATGCACATGCACAGAGTGTGTAAAGCAGCTTTTGTGGGCTAGCGGAGGTTTGTGTGGATTTGGCACAGCACATGTCCATAAAGTGATTGCGGGGAGCTCAGTGGCCTTGTCTCTCTGTCTTCTCCCCCACCCCCCCACCCCACCATCCACTCCCCTCATGCCACTTTCAGAGTCATCCATCAGTCTAGTTACAACTGCCAACTCTACGCCCGCTGCAGGAGAACTGCTGAGAGAGAAAGAACGGGGCAGGGGGAGCAGGAGACGAGAGGAGAGGGGAGGAGAGGAGAGGTAAATGTTGCGAGAAGGAGAAGAAGGGGGGAGGAGGCGGTGGAGGTGGAGGTGGGAGAGGTGCACTGATTCATTTCAATTCGATCAGAGTTTCTGTTTTTGTTTTTTTTTCCCTTCTTCTTCTTCTTCAAGGGCTGAACAGGCAACCATGACAAAAAGAGCAGATGGTTGTGGCAATTAGAGATCCCAGGCAGCATCTTCCAGCATGAGGCCCCACTGTAGCACCAGGAGAGACCACCTGGATGACTCAAGGTGGGATGCTAGCATATGGCGCATCTGCCAAGCCTGCACCGGAGCTAGGAACACCTCCCCTATTGCATTACATTTTACCTTTGACCCAAGAAGGGCAGCGCCATGCTCCGTCCTCCTCCAGGGTGAATATGTTTAGGATGATACTTTAAGCAACAACTGGGCCCATTTTCTATTGTTATGTGCTGAATTAAAGCTTCATTTTACTACCTAGTCAGCTTCATATATCAACAGGTATATAAATAAAGATTCAGTGTAAGTTTATGAGCAGGTCAGTGAAGAAAGCTCAGGTTTTTTTCTGTGGTTAGAAGACGTAGGTGCAGCGCAGAAGCCAGTTTGAGCACAAAACGAATGCAAAGTCAATGAGGAGAGCATCAAAATGATCTAAATGACTTTCACTAGTGGTTCCCAGGGGAGAAGGTTTTGTCTTTATTATCTTTTCTAGCTTTGCCAGTTTTTTATACACTGATGTAATAATACCAGACCAAAATGATGTGAAATTATGTATTTTTATTGAAAATTTGATCATTTTCTCATAACAGGATCCACAAGTCTACCTCTGGCTATGATACAGTAAGTCTTGCCAGCTTTCCTTCACAAATGTGGTAATGATAAAGGTACTAAAATAACTGCCTTTGAAGCACCAGACAGCACCAAAGTCATCAGAGAGAAAACCCTGAAATTCTGGATTGCGAAAGTTCAGGTTTATGTAGAGAAACTGGGTAATACTCCTCTATAAAAAGAGTACAGTAAAGAATGGGGGAATCTGGTGGCCTGAGGCCTGGAATCTGTATCTAAAAGGTGTTCTGTGCAGAAGCCTGGCCAATCCGATAGTCTTCAAATAAACAGTAGTGTAACCTGTAAATAAACAGTTGCGGTTGAGGAGGCCGGGCTTTGCCCTGGGAGCTTGGCAGGGCTCGATCATCAGGGCCAGACACCACACACACGCCTTCTCATACACACACATGCACGTACACACACACGGCCCTTTTCCAAAAACAACATTTCTTGGCACCCTCTGTCCCTGCCACTTGTTTAAATAAACAAACCGATTCATGAAGGAAGTGAAAAAAACAGAAAACCAGTCCCACGTATGAATCAGATTATCTGCTGTTACTCAGCAAAAAAACGAAAGGGAAAAAAGTGGGGGGATAAATTAGCAGAGGGTATCTTGGATGTGTCCATGAGTTCTTACACCTTCTTGTCCGGTGGGATACTTATCATACCACTGTAACGATTAGGGCAATTAGGGGTAATGGCAACAGAATTCTGGCTCGGCAAGAAAGTTTCTCAGTGCTTGTGAGGTTTCTCCACGCCCATGTGTGCTACTCGCCTGGATTTTATAATCACTAAAACACTCACACACACTCTCCCTAACCCACCCTCTCATTTTTTGGCATGATACCCATACCGTTCCCACTAAATAGCGGAATGCACATGCACATACACAACGCAGTGTGGATTAAATTAGCCACATAGTTTGGAAAACTTTCCTTTTTTTGACATCGGTGGTGCACGTTTCCTAACCCACAGACACTTGCAGACACGTACAGATATCCCCCACAAAATAACAGTGCGCACGCGCGCCGCGCACACCCTGCAGATGCATACCGCTGTCGACATTTCAGGAGGAGAAGCCTGTCTGGCAGCCATTTTATGCCGAGCGGGGTTCTGTGCACATGTATAGCACTCTGGCTGCCAGAGGCATGGGTCCTGAGCCAAGACGCATTTCAGCAGCTTGGGGAGGCGAGGGGAGGGGAGGGGAGTGTGGAGGAGAGGTGGAGAGCAGTGGACTCCCAGAGAAGTAGGGAAACAGAGAGGGAGAGGGGCAGAAAATATCGACCTAATTACGGAGCAGCTCCGATGCGTAATGTTTCGACAATACAGCTGCTCCTGAGTAAATATTTGATGTGGCCGAGGAGACTTTCTGCTCGGTGTCCTCCTCCTTTTCTTTCCTGTTGGGCTCCAGGAGTTTGTACTTCCTTGAAAATGCACAGGCAAAAATATGGGTGCATGTGTACGCGTAACGCAGGGTCATATAGGTCTTGACAGTGTGCACAGTTGACTGTACATGAGCCTGTGCACGTATGTGTGTACTTTGTCCCGTGTCCTCCTCTGCTCCTGGTTTCTATCATTCACAGCCTTGCAGATGACCTCACACTACTCGGGCTGGCTTCCAACCGCCGGCAGAACCTGCTCCCTTCTCCAAATCTCTTTCTTTCTTCTATTCGCTATCTGTCTATCTCTGCCTGCAACACTATCCGTCCTCTATTGTATCTTTTCATACCCGCCTCTGTGCATATCTGTTATTCGGTGTATCTGTGACAATATCGTCTTATCTACGTGCAAACTATATCTTTTAGGATTTCTTGGGGTTTTTTTGTCTTTCATTTTGCTCCCATATGTCTCTTTTTCACACTTGTCCCGTGCTTTACTTTTAAGGTTCCCATCTGTGTCGCCTCTCACCCCCTTTTGCCGCCTTTTTAATGCCCTCTCTCTCTCTTTTCCTATCTCTTTGTCTCTCTATCTCTCTCTTCTCTCCCTCCCTCACGCTTTGTTGTCTAAACAAAGTGGCCTTTATCAGGATGAGCCGCAACCCAAACAAGCCAAACAAAAGATATGGGCGAGGAAATCTGCCCGCAGAAGAGGGAGGATCTTATCGTGCCAGCCATTGTGTGCCAGCCTGCCAACTGGCGATGCCCCCCGCCGCCGACCCCTCCCCACACCCACACACACACATACACACTGAGAGACACCAAATTCTGGCATCTCAACCCCCTGCCCAGACTCACGCATGGCATTCTGCAAAAGGCTGGCACCTGACCTGGACGAAAGGAGAGTGATATTGACGCCGAGGGTGAAGGGAAGACAGATGCCGCGAGCCAAATGGGACGCCATCTTGGAGCGACGTTGTGAAGATGAGCGTTGACTAAATGAGAAATAAAACACCAGAACAACTTCCTCGCTTGACTACTTTATGTGTTTATGGAAAGTCTGGATATGGGGATTTAATCCTTGTCAATGTGTCAGAGCAAAGTCTTGAAAACAGAGAGAAAAAACAAAGTTAATCACATTCTTAGCCAGATTTATTTGTTTCTCCTTTCTGCATTTCCTTGTGTAAATGTAGAATTTTGACTATATTATTTGCTTTGTATTGAGGCTGAATCTGATGTGAATTTGATAGTTAGATACTGCAGCACAGACAGAAATGGATAGTATTATGTTCCCTTTGACAAACTATGACTAGGTTTCTTCAGTGGTGCCTTTACACTGGGTGACACTGTAATGATTATCTCATAATTGGAACAAGGCGAGTATTTCTTATTGGCTTAAAGGAGCACCTGGTAATCCGGATAGCTACCCTATCAAATAACCGCCTCCGACGGGGAATGCAGGTACAGTAGGATGAGTTACACACACACGCACACAAACACACACAGAGAGACACACACTTGGATGAAAAAGAGGAGAAAGGCCGGGAGAAAGTGAGAGGGGCAAAGTTGAAACGTCTGTGAGAACAATGGCATTTTGCCTTCTTTTCTCTAAGACAGACACCACAGACTTATTCAATAGAGCAGGAGGGGACACACACACACACACACACAGTAGGACTGTCAGGGTTTTGAGACTTATGGAATCAAGTGGGATCCCAGCCCAGACCAGAACAATACAGTGGCATACAGTGTGTGTGTCTATGTGTGTGTGTGTGTGTGTGTGGGTTTGACTGTGTGTGACCCAACTCAGTTGTATCTTTCAGTGTGCACCTCGATGTGAGCATGCACATGACTACTGCCACCTCGCTGTGTGTGTGTGTGTATGGATGTGTGAGCGGATCATCGCTGTGTGTTTGTTTCTAATCGGTGCATACTAATGCCGGTGAAGAGCGGGCCCTTTTTTTCTGCGCTGAGTCTCTGTGCCTTCTCCTCCGTAAACTCTCACGACAGTGAAAAGAGGAGAGCATTTTAAGCGAGCCGGGAGGACAACAGGCTCCTCATTGAGGTCACCAAACAGTGTGGATGGGGAGGGAGCGCATTCAGTGGCGAGTGGGCCTTGAACAAGGGACTGAATGGCCTGACGGATCATTAGCCACACCGGCCCCGGAGAGGAGAAGGAAGAACCTGGCAAGCACAAAGGAATACACAGCCACAGCACTAAGGATGCAGATAAATGTTAACCCACCTAAAATTCAACTTCCCACCTTTTAATTTGTGGAAAAAAAGTTTACCCATCTCGGCACACACACGCGGTTATAGTATGAGTATACAAGCAAACATGAAATGAGAACGCGCTGTTGTGCTGCATCCGCACACCCACACACTGGATTCACACATGCTGACATACATGCACAGACAAACATGGGCACACACCCAGCAGCGTCCCGCGGTGAGCTGATCTGTGCTGTACATGTGCGATGCAGTCAGCGGCCGAGCAGCAGACAAACTACACGACACAGCGCGACACAGTGGCTCATCTGTCCCATGAAAAATGAGCAGGCTGGCCTCCAGTCAGCACACTGCGCCCCACTTAATGTTTCCACCTCCTCCCACTTGTGCTCTGTTCGTCCTTTTCTCCCAAAGTGGCCTTTCCTTTCACTTTTTGACCACATTCCCTTTTTCTTCCCTTTTATCTACATCCTTTTTTTTCTCCTTTGTGTTCCTGTCACTTTCCTAACTTTTCATGTCCTGCACAGCACCTGGCAAAGTCTACGGTGTCAGATGCAGTTCACAGATGCCTTGTACAGCATATCCACGTGGTATTATCAGCATTGTTTCATGGCAAAAATGGTTAATTAATCAATTACTAATCAGAAATAAATTCAACGGGGGGAAAAAATCGGCAACTATTTTGATAAGTGATTAACATAGCTTATTATGGAAAAATGGCAAGCAAATGATGGCTCGAGCTTCTCAAATGTGAGGATTTGCAGATTTTATCAGCTTCATATTATTGTAAACTGTGTGTAATCTTTGGATTTTGGACTGTTTGGTCAAAACATGTAACTTGAACACGCTAGTTTTGGCTCTGGGAAATTGTCACAGACATTTTTCACCATTTTCTGACAATTAATTGAAGTAGAACTAATCAAATAACTGAAAAAAACAAATCAACACATTGAATTGAAAAAAAGTCTTTATGCGCAGCTCTAACATTGTTTACACTTATAAAAGCAGCATGGATTAGCTGATTTTCTGAAAGTGTGGTCTCATCATTCACAAGTTTAATCAGCGTTAAGTCTAGCCTGTGAGAAAAAAGAACTTTGCATCTGCGCTGAAACAATGGGCCCATCAATGGCCAACCTTGGCATCTTTTTGGTATGCACCAAACAAACAATTAGCTTTGTTTTGGCGTAATTGACTGGCAGGACCGGGTGGCATTTACATTCGCCCGCTGTTGCCACCCTGCCATTCGGTGGGCTTGGATGAAAAAGAATAGGTTCATACGAGGGTGGAAGGTTGGCCACATCTCTCTGGTTCGAAGACACTGCTTTTTTTTTTCCACGGTGGCAAACTTCCAAGCAGGAGCGTTCTTTTTTTTTTTTTTTTTTTTTTTTTTTTTTTAATGCACGGCTGTGGAGGAAGGAGTGAAGGGAGGGTGGAGTGAGGACGAGACTATAGATTTAATTATGCATGCGTGTTTTCTCATTCATTGTAGTGGTGGGAAGGGGAGAGAGGGAGAGAGAGACAGAGAGAGAGAGCGAGAGAGAGAGGGTAAGGGGTGTGAGGTGGGAGGGTTGGGGGGGGACAGACCAATGACATTCCGTTGTTGTAGTCCTCCTCCCACACACACACACACACACACACACACACACACACACACACACACACACACACAAGGAGCAGTCTGGGAGCGAGCCGCTATAGGCTAATGAGGTGACACTCACCGTCTGGAGACTAGCCAAAACAGTCCATTAACTCCTAGCCAGTAGTTAAGAGGAGAAGAAGGAGAAAGGTGGTGGTGGGGAGGGTGCAGAGGAGAAAAGAGGAGGCGAATGAGGGAGCGGGGGCAAGCGGGTGAGGTGGGCGGCTAGCCGATGGGTTGGTGGGTGGAGCATGTGAGGGGGGAGACAAAAAGGAGAGAGTCTGAAGTCTTTCAGGATGTGAGGGTGGGGGGTATTTCTGCAGTTTTGTAGTTGTGAATGAACCAGCGGGGTGGCTGGTAGAGGGGGGGGACTGTGCACGAGCGTTCACTGTTGGCGATTATACTCTGTGGAGGCAGCTCTTCAGGAAAAGTAAGACTGTGTGTGTGTGTGATGGAGTAGAGGTGGCGGGGTGGGCGGTGGATGCAGCAAAAAGAGAGGACAAGGGAGATAGATCCAAAACCCCCCAGTCAGGCAGACAGACCTTTGACAGAGGAGCTCTGTGATTCGCCTCTTTCATCTTCAGAACTCCCCTATACAGTCGGATAATTACGAGACAAATGCAGCGGACCCCTGCTGCTTGAGTGGCAATGGGCATGGGAGGCCAGAAACACAGAGAGAGGGTTCAAACCTGCACGTCTCGACTGGTCCAGAGGGAGTGGGGGGGGGGGTCGGGGGGGGGCAGAGGGAATGAGAGATGGCGGGGGTGTTCAGGGGTCTGGGAAATTCCCTGTTCTCCCAAGAGGCGCATGTTGGCCCACAGATCAGAGTTCAGGGACAGCTTGGTTGTGATACTCGCAAGCTTAACTGGTTTTAGCCTCCAACTTCCTTTGAACCTCACTACGCACACACTTTCGGTTAAGAAGTGTCGCATTGTTTGGCTTTCAAACGCACCTTTCTGAAAAATATCTAACGTACTCTGGGCTGGCAGCTGGCAGAGTTTGCGACTGAACCCGTTCACAGAATTCTGCTGTATTATTTGATGGCGTTCTGGTCTGCGCTGATAAGGCGGCTGTGTACGGAACTCTAGTGTTACCTACATCTTTATCTCATACCAACCACACTAATACCCTAAGAGCCTTACCCCTGGAGCAAAAATGCATGAATTTAACAGTATTTAACTTCAAACTGAAATGAAAATCAATTAGCGAATTTCTCAAACTATGAGTCTATAACTGATAACTTAACTTTAAATATAAGTACTAATTTAAACAGCTCTTATGTTATGATTCCGATACTTTGTAGTCCTGATATTCCGAGATAAAACCCACTATTTTCTCTTCCTTCATGTTACAATGTCTGAAGCAGAGTCACCTTATTTTGACTGGAGCCTGTGTAATGTTGTGTGTCTGCGAGGCCTCTGCCAGTGATGCGTCAGTGATTGTCAACACTTACGACGGCGTCAGGCCTCAGCCAAGAGGAGTTCCCACTGGCAAGTGCAGTAGGCCGAGCCAGGGCGACTGGGTGCTCCCTCACAGGGCAAAATGGCTCTCCTCCAGCTGGGCGAGAGGCCACCGAGGATCCCTGCCACCCATTGCCACTGTTTGCACTCCCTTAGCTCTGCCAAGCGAGCAGTGGTTAAAACACACACAAAACACCCACACACACCTTAAACTGTGGACGTGGAAGGAATTATCCGATCATAGAATGCCACCACATCTAAGACCAGATCTTGGCCCAAAACAGACAAAGAAAACAAAGCACACACTCATTCAGACGATTTTGCTGGCACTGCTTCCCTGGAACGGGACATAGGGTGCAGAGGAGGGAGGGGGGGGTGGTGGTGGTGGAGGGTGAACGAACCACAGAGTTTAATGTGTCATTACAAGCATAAAAACAGACTACTGACATTGCCAACAGATGTCGAGCCAGTTTATTTTTACCATTACAACTCCAGTAGGGAATGAAACGGCAGGTGCAAATGAGCAGTCTTACAGCTTTCTTCTTTACTATCCCAGCTCCTGTACTGCTGCATCATCATTTCCTCTGATTTTTTACTCCGACATGCATCATGTATTAAATCACAACACTGTTTTTGGTATTGAGAGGAGTGTGTGATTTATTTAGGGCAAAAGCCTTATATGACTAGTATTATTGCTTTATTATCTTTACGGCAATGTGTTTTGGTTTTTTTTTTGCCATTTGCTCTTCCACGATGCATAGAAACTGGAAGAAGGAAATTTACACAAAGGCAATAGAAACAAACATTGAAGTGAGGTAATATGACACAGAACGGGAGAGGGGCTTTGACCAGAGAAGAGGAGCTGTACATAGATGATATCATATATTTGGTCACATGCTCAAGTGATAATTTGCACAAATGTTCCAAATTAACTTCCTGATATGGATATTCCATGCAAACTGTTCACTGAATTTATACAAAAATCCTGGTGTATATTGATAACTATTATATGGCATAAGCTATATCGTGATATGAGGTTCTGGTTTTATCTCAGTTGTAGCTAATATTAAAACATTTAAGAACTTTTTCCAAAAAAATGCTTAACTTCTGTTATTATTGGGGGTGGGATTAAATAAGTTTTTCTTCTTCCCACTCCTTTTCAAGTTTAAATGCATTATTTATTTATTTTTTATGTTTTGGGAATTTTGAATTTGCATGAATTCTGTGAATGCTCAAAATAAACAAACAAATGAATGAAATATTCAGTATGCGTATTGAAACTCAGGCATTTTCTCCATGTTCTCTTGAAACCCAGCAATGCATTTCTGTTTCCAAAAATGTAAAAATGCCCAAACTTTTACTTTCCTGGGTCTTAGGAGGATATAGGAACCATACACATGCGTGAGATATGAATATATGCCATGTGTTTAAGGGCAGAAATAAGTCTTTAAGAGTTAATCTAATTATGCCTGCCAAATTCTTAACTCCCCACTCCAAGCAGTGCTATAAAGTAATTCAGGTGAGACACTTAAATGCTTTGTGTTGTGTGTTGTTCAGAGGCCAATGGGCCGAGGGGCTTGTCGGTGGTTAAAAAGCCAAGAGCCTGCCGCATGGCCAGTAAAACCCCCTCTTTGCCATTAATGAGCCTGGAGACGGGGCTCTCGGAGGCACCGAGTCAGAGCTGGCCCGAATCAAAGCATCCGTGGGGGTCGAAGCTCGGGGGTTTGTTGAGGGAGCGGGGTTTTGGGTGTCTCCCCCTGGCACGAGACCAGGGAGCGAAGCTTTTAGGGCAACAAAGGAAATTAGAGGAGCAATTTCATAAAAACCACTGCTCTTATAAAGAACAGCGACTACGTCAGGTAGGTGCTCATTTGCTGAGCCACAGTCAGATGCAGAGTTAGAAAAAAAAAAAAAAGAAATAGCACCATAAAACAGATTCTCACATAACTCAAGAGGGAGTGACAGCGGCTGTGCCCACCACAAGGTCAGAGTGTTGGCAGTCGTCCAGAGACGTTGGAGCTCCTCTGCTCCTCAAGGACCCTCTAACCGTCTGGAGATATCCTGCTAACATCAGCTAAGGTGCACACCATCTTCCCTCTTTGTGGTTGTAGGTCCCAGATGCACAATTCAAACACAAACATCCACACACTTAATACAGTCAACAGCCCGTCACTTACCACAACAAAGCACCATATAATCATGACAAAATATCTCCGTCTTACATGAGATCAAAATGCAAATCTAATCTCTCAGGTTTAACTGGGTATTCCCTTTGCCGCACCACAAGTGTATGATTTATAAACCGTACTTAAGTGAATACTAAGTGACATATTCACAGCCAGAAAGCGAGAGAGAGCGAGAACTCTATTCCACATTCCTGGCAAAAAAACAGAGAGCAAATCTGTTCTGTGCTACTAAGGCCTGCTGGGGCAGCCCCCTCTGCCACTGCAGCAATAACAACATGTGGTTTGGCTGCACAGCGCCAGTTTACAGTGGGAAGAGGAGAGGCGCTAAATTAATTTCAGATTCTGTTGTTTGAGAGTCATAAACAATGTTAGAGCAAAGTGTTTCATTCAGAATGGAGGCCACAGTTTGGTCACATCGTTTGAACATCGAATTACATCAGTTGCTTCTCATGATTTTGGGAATATATCATTATGAACAGCCCATTGAGAAACTATAGAGACAAGAATATTAAGATGTTAGAAGTTTCAACGCCAAACTGCGGTCATATAAAACACAGAGTATGAAACAAAGGTGTGCAGCAGGCTCGCATGCTGTGTCCTCAGGCATGGCAAGCCTGATCCAACCTCGCTATTTAGGGCGAGAATGTAAAGGGTCTTTGTTTCGAAATAATTTCTGGATTATTGCCAAAACGCTAGGATGCTACACAGAACAAAGGCATATGTCATCAGGCCTCACCTGGCAGGTTTCTGTTTGTTTGAATATTGTGGTCTTGTGATTACATTCTTTCTCTGATAAAATTAAGAAGGGAAGGCTTTCCGTTTAAGAGAGTTTAAGTCGGGCTGTCCTCGCAGAGCCGCTTCAGCCTTTCCCACGAGGCTCCAAAACCATAATCTCTTGAAATATTTGCACAGATGACGGCAGCACTCGGCTGTTTTGACATGGAGCGGCATGAGCGAGATCGAGCAGTCACTTTTTCCATAACTTCTCAGTTCAGGAACAGGAATTCCCCTTTTGCCGCTATTCCCTGTTACCCACCCACCCGTACAACCCTCCCTGCACTCCTTCCTCAACTTCCTCAGTCTGCTAGGATTTGTCCACTCAGGGCCACACCACAGGGGCCTTTACACCCGCCTCACAGCCAGCTCCCACAGCCTTTTGCTTTCCACTCACTCAAGCATGTTGTTTTCACTTTATCAAGGATGGCAAAAGATCATTCACTGAGATCAGGGCGGGTGAGAGGGCATCCAGGGTTGGGGTAAATATTGGCTGGGAGATGATGTAGTTACAGTTCTGCTTCAGTTGAGCTCAAGGGGACGAGCTTGGCTTTTCTGTTTATGTTTAATGTTTCTAGCACCATTGTGACTGAGCTGCAAGTGACAAACATTAGCATTACACTTTACTTCTTAGCTTTAACTGTGACTTATTGCCTTTATTTTCCAGCACTCACCAAATTCAGTTGGAGCTGATAGCTGCACAAAAACCTGCTGCACACATGCACTTACTTACAGAGTCAGATGTTGACAGAAATATTATACTGGTGTCAAATTCATGATTTCATTTGCCTCTGGGAGGCTTTCCATTGTGTGTCCTTAAACAACTCAGCTCTCTTTTTCTATACAGCTGTTTTCTTTTATCGACAACCATAGAATTTTTAGAATACTATGAATATTTTATGTGATTACCCCTTGTCATTGTAATATCAGTTACAAGTAAACACAACCTAAGTATAAGGTGTGACTCCCTGATGGCGGCTTGATGCCAAGACATGTCACAGTTTGTTGGGTTTAATATGACCACACAGTGATAATAAAAGCATTTTAATAATTTAAAAAGAAGAACCTCAGAGGTTTCTTGGATTTTTATGTCTATTTGTATCCCATCCAGGCAGCTCTTCAACTAAATTCATTTGGAATCCAGGAAGTGCTCCTTTCCAAGTTTTTCCTTACATCTGAAGTCTATATTCTATCCCTGCAGAGGTAGGAACAGATATTCGAACAATGTGATATTTCAACCTGATACACTGCAATCTCAGTTATTTCACATTATAGCTGCACTGAATTTGTATGGAATCTGTCCAAACATCATAAAATTACACACTTCAGATACTAGCAACAGTATTGCATCATGGGAACTGATGCCAAAAGGCCACCAACGTAGCAGACACTGTAATATTTCTCTGTACAAGCATCTATATCTATACATCCCTCCTTGCCTGAGTGTTTTTTTTATTCCTGAGGGGCTGCTTGAATGTGCATGTAAAAAACTTATCTCTCCAACGGCACTACTTGTTGCAGTCACAGCCCTTGTGAAGGTTGGCAGCCCTGCAGAAACACTT
Organism: Sphaeramia orbicularis; assembly: GCF_902148855.1. Taxonomy (NCBI): domain Eukaryota; kingdom Metazoa; phylum Chordata; class Actinopteri; order Kurtiformes; family Apogonidae; genus Sphaeramia; species Sphaeramia orbicularis. The sequence goes on from NC_043974.1 coordinate 27,088,448, forward strand.
CCCATTTGCGGTGCGGGGCTTGGTCCAAGCCACTTGAACTTGGCAGGGCTTACCTGGAACAGCCTACCCGTAGGACTGCCACAGACTCTGCCTCTCAGCCAAGGCAGGAGGCCTCGTTGTAAGCTACAACAGCTGATGTCAGCCACGCCTCCACAAAACTGGCTACAAACTCACTTCCAGGTATTTTTGGTATCTCAAAGAAGGAAGCAATACACTTTTATCTACTTTTTTCCAGTAAGCACTTTGTTTTTCTACAAGACTTTTTTAATTAATTGAAGGATCAGTGTGAAGTGACGTGTGATGTTTGGCAACAAGATTCAATATTTTCTGCTGCATAATGTTTCATAACAGTGGAAAAAGCTGTAGTAAATAGGTTGACTTGCTTGTTACAGTGCAGCACATACAGTACTGAGGCTACAGTACCTTTCACAAAGACAGAATTGTGCATACAAGGTGACTTTTTTTTATCAATTGCGAGAGAATTACACAGATCGTATGACACCATATGGAATTCTTTTTACACATAATGTATTTCCTTTGCAGGCGCTGTGAAAGGCGAGGCCTACAGGGAGTCCTCTTTAGGAGGAGGAGGAGGGGGGGGGGGCTGTATGTATGGTGAGGAGGGACGGGGGTGGGGGTCGAGGGGTTTAGTGGGGCGGTCCAAGCACGCTCAGCGAAAATATGCCTCATGCACTCGTTGAACTTGGGGCCTGCACAGGCTTCTTTCAAGGTTACAGGAGAGGCCTGTGCGTAGAGGAGCAGGAGAAAGAAACCATGCAGCAGCAGTCGACACGCAACAAGGTTTCCACTGGACTTTGTGTCTCACTGCTTTTACTTTGACAAATCCTCTACATCCACTTCACATTAATGCTAAACCCTGTTAATGTTTAAAAAAATAATTCATATCTAGTTAATAATACGCTCACCCACTCATTGAGGCTCTGATTGTTGCTCGGTCTACTGTTGAGTGTCTGTTGCTGAGATAACAGAGGCAGCAAGTGATCGCCTTTGACACCCGGTTTCCTTCCCTCCTCGGAGCCTGCCGGGACTAGGGCCATGTATCCGCTGCCGCACCCCTGAGCCCTCGAACACACAAAGGTAGGAAGCGGCCGCCGGAGCAGGGCACATTGTGACGAGGCCACTAAATCACCTCTCGTTTTATCCACCGCTATTTACGCATGTTTCGCCAGAGGAAACCATAAAGACAACAAGGCCTAGTAACTACATCTGAGGAGGCTTTCTGACAAAAGAAGGGAGGACAGGCCAGGAGCAAACTGAATGATACCTACAGTTGGGATGTGCAAACTTCTGATGTGATTCATAACACAGAACACATTCAGAGTTCACTGTACTGCAATCTGGTGAAGAATACCTGCAACAAATGTTACTTAAACATTAACCTTTTGCTGATGTTACTGTGTCACAGGTTGATGGTGATTCACCCAACATGAGGTCACCGTTACTATATTATATGAGGAAATGTGCCAGATATTAGGAATTACACAGACGTTTTGCAAATTTTACAAAACACCACAAGTCACGTGCTTCACAGACACACAGCAGCTAAAATATACTAGACTTACGGGGTCAACCACTTATTATACCATATAATAACTAGTTATTAAATCCAGTACTGAGCATGTTTATAGTTCACGTCCTTGTTTTTATCTATGACTTTGTCTACACTTGTCATTAGTGAAATACTAAGAGAATGATTTGAATATTTATTCTCTCATAATTGTTTTTTTTTTCTAATCCCCTCAGTTCAATGTGAAAGCTGATCTTTATTTGATTGTCAGCTTAAAGGCATCTCAATGAAATTTCATGTTGGAGTTGGTCTAAAACTTTACACCGAGACTTTCCAAATATCAGTTACTGGTTTCTTATAATAAGCATTAACAGGTATTGGTATTAGACCTGAAAGAGGACATACTGGTCAACAGCTAATGAGGTTAATTTTGCAAAACTAATGACCACTTATAGTACCAAGAAGCAAACTCCGTAAATCTCATAAGCTACGGCCTTCAAAAAGTGAAGACACATGTGAACTGTACTAGATTCTGCATTCTATATTATTTCGTGTACACCCTCTTTATGATGAAGATATATGATTATATGACCATAAATCACTGCAATGCAGTTATTGCATGAGTGATGACACAGGATGGTAAAAACCACAAGCCAGTGAAGAATGTAAACACACCATCGGAACGACAACTTGCCTTTGACTTCACCCTGACAGAGAAAGGTCAAAGGGCAATAGGTAGTAAACACTCTGTCTGAATGAATTGGTCACTTTGGCTTTCCCCAAGAATTAGCAGGCCATTAGCACCTCATAAAAAGCCCACTTCTCTGCTTTACAACAGATTAGACCTGCTTTCATACAAACAGTCAAGCCAAGTGACTCAGAGCCATCGAACAGAGTATGGAAACTGGGCTTCGGCGTATTTTTAAGAAAAAAAAATCCACAGAGAAATTACGTCGACATAGCCTACTTCAATGCACAGATATTACTTTGATACAGGCTTATTAAAGAGACCAAAAAGCTTTTCTTCGCAGTCAATCCCAAGTAATTTCCCCAAAAAACAAATTAGCATGAGATGAAGTGGGTCATTCTCATGTCTTGATTAAAGTAGGCCTCAGCTTTGCCCAAGTGGCCAGGCGGCAGACTGCATGTTCAGCTTGTGCACTGAAGGCCTTATCAGCCGACTTCGTAAACAAGAAGAGGAGGGGAAAAATAGCCCCATCGAACATAATAAAAAGGAGCATCAAAGCAGCTACAGAGGAGAATCAGTCGGAGTATTAGAAGCCACTTGGGGTTGTCAACGTGATGGCTTAGATGTCACTGGAGAACATCTTCATGGACGTAAAGCGGGCAAACAAATTAAGAGGGATGAGCTTGCACTTGGTGGATTAATCTTAGATTTATGGAGCCGAGCTGAAGCCAGAGCAGAACACAGGGAAACAAGTCAGACAAAGCTGCAAAGAGGTCCACATAAAGCACTTTTTGATAAATTGCTCAGGGTAAGTGTGTGGCGCTATGTAAGACTTATTGTGGAGCTATTTGGCTATGGAGTTATTCCAGCAAAGGGGAGGTACATTACAAACCGGCTCAACTTGACAGAGCACCTCTCATTAATGAAGATTACAACCTCATTTCCCTCAGCTAACCTTAGCGACTGCAGTACAGCCTGTTCTGTATACTTTACAGTGAGACTATGACAGCGTATGTGTGTGTACTGTATGTCATGCTGGCGGGTTATGTATACTAAGCAACAGCCCAGTGGCACTATCAACAGCATATGGAGCACAGTGCAGGTGTTACATGTGGAAGAACCTATAGACTATACTTAAACGGTTCTTATGAGGTCAAAGGAATGTTTTACGATGTTTGAACTGAACTCACACATGTCTGGGAGAACAATCCCTAAAATTGTTCGGCTTCTTGATGATTTCAACAGTTGAATTTCCTTCCTGGCTGCACGGATTAACACAGCTAAGGATCCTGAGTGGCCCAAGACATTCAGCAACCCCAACGTGAGACGATGGGAAATGCACATGCGAGGCTATTTTTAGGCTGGTGCAATTTTCCTGTGACACATTTACTGTAAAGGACCTCAAGAGTGATAACATGCACAAACCACAGTGTGCTGAGGAGAGTGACAGCAATACTTGGAGCCACAGGAGAGACAGGCCAATTAATGCAAAGAATCCCCTTTGAGTGCAGCCCTGTGTACAGTATAATCCCACAACCGACTTCATGGGGAAAGATCCCCTTTTGCACCGATGTGTGCATCATTAATCACATTTCATATCAAATGCCTATCCCTTTCCGCGAATGTTCATTCCCAAAACTCCACGCAATGCACCATATGTCAACTACAGCTTGTCACCAGAGTAAACTTTCCACAATCAATCATCAAGAGAGCAACAGAGATGAACTGGTTATTGCGTAAAATGTGTATTTCTGAAAAAAACTACACCTAACCTGGAGTGTGAGGCTTTGTTAGGTGCAGAATCCCTGAGGTTAGGATTTCTGTGCTGCCACGTGACACGACTGAAAATGCACTTGAACAAGGAGCTTGCCAACATCATTAAATGAAGAAAAAAGCATGATGGTTCAAACTTACATTTAACCAATGCCACTTAAAGCCGAGCTCTCAAAATTCTCGCTCAGCACGCAGAACTGGCACTTGAGACATGAAAGGGCAGCTGCGACGTTTGGTTTACATTATATCTTAGTGGTTTCCACATTGTGGCCAGGGGATAAGCATCAGGAGAGGTTTATCTCTGTCACAGTGCTCTATGGAATATGTAAACACTATGTGTAATCAGTGCTGCAGTGAAATGGAGTGTAGGGGGGTGTGTGGGAAAGTGAAGTGCTTTAGGAATAAGCCGCCATCTTACTCTTGAGCTCAAGGAAAGATAAGGCACTGGAGGCAAAGCTGCAGAAATTCTAAGTCTAAAAGTCAGAGTTTCTTGGTAAACAGTAAATTCTTGGTGACTTTTCTTTTAAAGAGAGGAAACATAATGAATGAATCAACAGATGCGTTTTTTAAATAAAGTCCATGCAACTTAGGTGTTATATTTCACTCTTCCCATGTGTCCTCATTTCTCCAGTCTCTTGGCTTAAGTCTGTCAGTGTGTCTTTGTGCTCATCATCCACCCTGCGAGGCAACGCCGCTTCTTTTCAGTGAAGGACGGTGCTCGTTTTAGCCGAAGAGCCTCACTCCCATCCAGAGCCTGAGTTTTAATATGGTGTCCAATCAAAAGTGATTAAGCATCGCGGAGCACAAACAATGCTAGCCCTTAAATCTCTGTGAACCCTCTTTCACTGCAGCGAATGAAAGAGCACTCTGTCTGCAGCAGCAGATGACAGACGTGCGCTTGAAGATAAGTCTTCTTCATGAGCCCTTATCCCACAAACACCCGCCAAAACGACCAAATAAAGAAATAAATAAATAGATTATAGGATGCCAAACAGAAAAGAAGAGAATCCCACCTTAGGGTGCTGCTGGTTTTGGAACCCACAAAAAGCATCAATGAAAAAGTGAAGGGTGTATTTTACTAGTATATGTTTTCTTTTACAGCAAAAAGCCTTAAGATGATACCTAAAACCAAGGCCAAGATGAGAAACGAAGCCATGCTGAAAGGAATTAAGCTGAGAGTATGAGACAAAGACAGAGTCAAAGACATACACACATGCAAACGTAGCACAGCCAACAAAATCCTGTGAAAGTATAAGCGTACACACAGTGTCTAAGAATAAATCTTCTAATAAAATCAACCTGTCCTTTTCACATGGAAAAAATGATTCTAAAAAGTAAACTTGGAGAAATTTCCCGCTAATCATTGTAGACTCTCACATAAATTACCACCAATCACAATGCATGATGTATGCTGCATGTAACACAATACCCTGAACTAATGCATTAGATGCATTTGGTTCCTGCAAGAAATACGACAGCAGGAAGATTTAAGGAAAGCAGGATACTTTGGACTGCTAACTAAGGCCAAGAGGATAGTGTTCTTACTGTGCCTTTTAAAAGGCTGAGAGAAAGAGTAGTGTTGCAGCTTACAATGACTGTTTCATCATGTTTCATCATTAATATAATATGATCAAGAGGCAGTGTTGCCTAAATATATGTTTTCAGCACATGTAATGCAATCTTACATCTGGTAAGCTTCCACCGAGAGCTGGACCGATGGGGGAAAGGAAGATATATTGGCGGAGCAAGTCAGACCTAGGTTTTAATGAAGAAAGAGTTTACTCTTTACAAAATATAATAAAAAATTTTATCACTTGAGCTTCAGAAATTAGTGGAAAGAATAAATCATCCACATGGCAGTATTAGGATCTAATAACTATTATAAGGCATGTAATAGCCACTTACACATGCAGACACACTTGCTAACTTGAAAGACGAAGCACATCACTGAGAGGTCATAAGAGGGAGGAGCTGGCGCTATGACAACAAGACATCAGCCGTCTGCAGCCTGCTGCCGTCAACAAGTCAGCATGAGCACTACCATCTGACTGGGCTTTCCTTACACTGCCCCCATATACTCAGCCAAAACTAGCTATTGCTGCTGCTGTTTCTGGCTCCTGCTTTCAATTTGACTAGAGTGGGCCAAGTAATGGCTTCAGCATTTTGTGGTCTGCCGACACATATGGTCCGTGTAGCGATCTGGTCCTTTTCCCCCCTTCACCGTTGACTGTTTGGGGACGTGCAGGGAGATGTGGCAAGAGGAAGACAACAGACACACACACGGTTCTGGGGGTTGGTCACAGTTATGGGGGGGGGGGGGGGGGGGGGGGGGGGGGTGTATGGATCTTGTTATGACAACCGTGAGAGTTGGACGCGGTAAGGTCAATGCTGCAATCAGAAAGCTGGAATCCCCTAAAAAGAACCTGCTCATATAACCCACCAAGGTCCAGGCTTTTTAGAAATAAAATGTGTAGGAGTTCTAAAGTGCTTATCTCTAAATATCCCTGAACAGTCCCATCTAGAGCTGCACAGTCTAAAGTTTCAGCATCGGCATCGCAGCAATGTGCTATATCGAGTACGGCAAATTAACCCCAGCTAATGACAACCTCAAAAGTAGCAAGAAAATGAGCCACAAAGATTCTAAGAGGGAAGAAATGGTTCCAAATAAAAGCAGTGCTAGTTTTATCAAACTATTTGGCCAGAGAAATGACTAAAAACAGACAATTTGTCCACAGCTGGATGCTGAATCACCAGTGTATTCAGCAACTGTCATTGTACTCCAATGATTTTTTGTACTGTGATTTGCAAGCAACTTTTGAAAAATGGCTCACACTTAAAAAAAATTCTTAAGAGAAAAACAAAGTTTCTCAGATTTTTAAAATTAGGACAGAATCCCTACAAAATCACCCAAATCATTCTGAAATAGAAGTAACTTTTCCCGTTAAGTATTTGTATCATCTGGTGAAAATTCCGGTATAATATACGCTGTAGATTGTCAGTTTTTTCCAATATCATGCATCCGAAGTCTTCTCTTACACAAGTCTTTGCTATTGAATTTGATCTGATAAGTCATGTGATTAACATTATTCAGATTTTTCCAGGCCGAAGGCTAAGAGTTAAGCTACTTTCTCAACTCTGGCAAGACTGTTCAAGGGATAAGACCCAGACCATCCGAACTAATAGGGAGAAGCTCGTTCATAATTACCTGGCCTCTTATTACCCAAACATGCCTAAAGAAATAGTGTTTATAGTAAAAACAAAAGACTACTTCTCTGACTAATCATACGAACGACCACATTAACCTTCTCTTTATCAGTAACGTCACCATTACTGCCACTGCTGCTAGTTAGCCTACCGCTGCTGCCCCTATCTGACTGCATGACCTAGATTAAAGGTTATTTGCACAAGTCACAGAGGCAGCTCCTTCGGCTCGCCCTTGTTGGGTTTCCTTATCTGGGTTTGTCTGGACAAATCTTGGACACAAAGCGCCCATTTTGTGCTCCTCTCTGGAGATCCTGTTACAGTGTTCCAGACACGACGCGGTCCACCAGCGGTGCCTCTGGGAGCATGACGTTTGGCGGGGCGGCGCGATTAGCTGCTTCCTCAGCTTCAAGCATATGATACATGGTTGATCCACTAGCGTCGCTCTAGAGGAGGCTCTTTTTGTGTAAGAGATGGGGTAAAATGATCAGGAAGGGGGTCAAATGATGTCATGCTTGGAAAATTCACATGTAGGAAAGCAAAGAAAATATAGAAGGGAATCAAACCAGCGCTTCAGGATTCCCCAAAGTCAGAATTCTGATTGCTGCTCCAGCTCCAAAACCTTCTGTAACTATTTGGATGAATTTTCTAATAACGTCATAGCACATCGGAGCTGGGATTCCAAATATGTTATCAGCAGCAATACCACAAAAGAAGTGCATTTTATAAAATAGTAAGAAATTCATGCGTGTTGCAGCAAACATCATGAAACTGTCAAACATCCCACATGCATGGTGAGTTTGATCTAGTGGCCTTAATAGTCCTGTACTCCACAAGGACAAAGTACAACTAGGTGAGCATGCAGGAGAGGTAGAGAGAATGAGGAAAAAGGAGAGAGTGAGAGAGAAAGAGTAGTGTTCGCTGACCTCATTCTGACAACAGGCCCGGGAAGAGCCTTTCGCTGGAACCGTTTCGCAATAGCACTGTTGTTTATACAGGTGGTGGGTGAGTCGAGCAAGATATGGAGTGAGCATGCATTTTGCAACACCTCATTATGAATACTAAACACATGCAGCATGTCAAATCACACAGACACACTCATACACAAGTGCTTTATCCCTGGTCCAAAGTGTGGCTTGAGTTTCGCTTTAGTTGTGACATTTTCAGGGTATGCGTCATTTTTTTTAGGCCACGGCCAATGTATCCCTCTATGTTTAAATTTCAAAGTCAAGTTCCTGTGCGCGGTCCAAGAGCTGTCAAACACTACTATCCTCGGGTACCGTCCAGTGAGTGCTCGCCTCCTGGAACGGAGGCCTCTGGTTGGCTCGTGTGTTTGGCTGCGGGGCTGTCTCCTGCAACAACATCCACTTGGCCAGAGTTCAGCCCCGTGGAAGGCTACAATAGCCCAAAGGTGGCTGCCCAGACCATTGTTTATGCAACAGCACACTACTGCCAGGTTAAAGGGAAAAGAGCAAGACAGCGGAGAAATATTCAAGGCTGCTGCTGCTTGCAACAGAGATACGCTTTCTTTTCATTTGCACTGTACAGACACAGCTTCATTTTAGTTATTGAGCTGTAGATTTCTATTAGATTTATTGTTATGATCATAAAAAGCAGGAAATAAGCCTGATTATCTGTCTGAAGTATTGTCATGCAGCTTAACTGAACACCCTGCTGTCTAAGCTTTTAATAATGTTGCAGAAATACAGAATATAAATCTGCCACCTTAGCCAAAGCCGTTCACCTTCACTAACATGAAACAAAATAGATTTTCATGGTCTCTTTCCTGCAATAGTTGAAGCTTAATACAAAGCTATGCCTACGTTTATGTAGCACCTATCTTTTTTTTTCCTGCTAACCAGTGAGATGAACCAAATGAAAGATATGGAGAAAAAAAAAAAAGATCCACATAACAGCTGTTTGGTAAACATACCAAAGTAATTGTTCCAAATACCTTACTTTAACACAGATTAAATGCAATTAGTGGGTGTTTATCTAACCACAACAAGTCTCTGAGCCAAAAGAAAAACCTCTGTCATTGTTTCTAGCAGTTCTGCTGAGAGGGATTACAGCTGGGAATAACGCTGACTGTTTTCAAACATAGCTTCCTTATGTACAGGAAGGAACTTCTATACACAAACAAAGTGTACGTTCATTGCACAGAAGGGCCATAGGGATGGAAAAAAACAGTTGGTTGGGTAAGGCAAGGGTCTTCTGAGGTGAATATGAAGAATTTAGGTCAGTGCAGCCGAGACGTTTAACCAGCTCAAGCCGTTGCAGCCTGAGTGGAAATAGCACGGGAGGCCAGCGAGAGGGAAACCAGTGCGTCACAGATCCCGGCCCGATTCCAGGCCCCCCCCCCCGACACAAACAAGAGCCATAACTTCCCTAATGATCCCAGATCATGTACAACTCACACACATTCCACCAATACGCAGCGTTTCCTCTTCACCTCTGACCTTAACGTGGGTGTGCCTAGATGGAGTCGGCGTGAAGTTTAGAACATGGAGGCCGCGAGTTAATGTGATGGGATAAACAGGGCTTGAATTACTCAATATGAAAAGTCTTTGGTTTGGATCTTGAAAATCTTTCTGCAACACTCCTACAATCCAATTTTAAGGCCTGACAAATCTCTTAATATCCTTCATATTTGCCCAGTCTTGATAATCTGCCACTCTCCTGCTTTTATTTTCCGTTTCCCTGTCACACAAGTCCAACGCCACACACACCCAGTCGCACACATGCACACACACATTGTAAACAGTCTTTATTGAGACGTGAGTGCTTGTATAAACATAGACAAGCCCTATTGAGGGTCCAGGGCTGGGTCGAACAATAAGAGGGGGAAAGTTGCTGGATGTTCCTCACAGACGGTGTGTACAAAATCCAATTATCAGAGCCACAGCATTAACATTCCAGCAGTCTGGCAGGTGACGGCTCCGTCTTTTCAGCCCCTCCCCGCACCACCAGCATGGGACAGAGTCGCCTGGCAGCACCTCAACAATACACACACACACACACACACACACACTCACACAGCCCCCCCCCCACCCTCGCTTCTAAGATCCCCCAAGTATTGAGACATATATAGAGGGAAGAAGGCAAAGAGAGGGGAGGCAGTTGGGAGAAGTGGGGGGTCCACTAGCGACACTGGTCTTTTCTTCAGGAGATCAGTGCGACCGGCCTTGCAGGCAGTATCAGTCAATGGGGCATTCTTCTCCTCTCTGTCTCTGGGTGAGAATATGTTGATCGCTGATAACGTCGCTTTGATTGCCATAATGGGGAAACCACTTTTTGTTTGGAGCGTTTTGCCTCCAAAACAGTGAGGCCTTTGTCAGCCCCCGGGTGATGTTTGCGGCATACAAGATGGCCATTAAAATAAGGATTTAACAGTAAAACAAAAACAATGTTGTAGTCTTTGGCTACACAGTGAGCTGATAAAGGATTAAAATAAAGTCTGTGCCTACAGGTCCTGCAGTGACAAAAAGCAGAGCAGCTACACCAGCTACTTGCACTTAAGATACAACAATACCGATGTGGAAATTACACCGTTTTGCTCTTGTAATTAACCTCTGTAGCTTCTATCAATATCTCAGAGTTAATCTTACACCTGGGAGTTACAGCTGAAAAAAATCATCAAGGCAAAATGTTTTGTGTTAGATAATTATTGTTATTAAATTATAACACATCATTATAAATAAATAATTAGGCAGAATGCATGGCTTAACCCATAAAGATCCAAATCTACACTGATGACCAAAAACATAAAACGATTAATAACTGTTGATCCACGAACCCTATCAATACATGTAAATAATAATTAGGTCTAGACATGACCATGCCATGGTAATAAAGGCATTTTAATGTTTAAAGAGAGTGCCTTGGAGTTTTTCTTCCAGTTTGGTATCTACATGTAAATAATTAGTGTAAAATACAGTTTGTCATCTTTTCACGCTCATCAGATATGATCCATTTGGACATCCAGAGGCTCCGTAGTGAACGCGGAAACACCGTCATCTTCTACAGCATTGATTCACCAGTAAAACCCATGGAGTTGGATCAATGACAGTGGATAGAGACATTTGTTTTATGTTCAGTTAATGAGAGATTTTACTAAAAAAAAAAAAAAAAAAGTCATATTTTCTCTGTTTTTAATATAATAACCCTCAACTTTAATCTGAGCTTTTATGGACATCTACATGATCAGTGAATTAAATATAGGAAAATACCTGGTTTATACTTAAAAATGCAAAATACAGAACATAATATTAGAATGAATAGTGATACATCAGTTAAGTGAGGTTAAAAATAGAGAAAAATTCATTTGGGAACAGTCATAAAAGTAGCTAGTAGTTTACTTAATTATTTATTTTCTATGTATGTTTTTATGTTGTTGTTTTTGTTTGTTGTTGTTCTACTAACCCTATCAATGCATGTAAATAATAATTAGGTCTAGATATGACCATGCCATGGTAATAAAGGCATTTTAACATTTAAAGAGAGTGCCTTGGGGTTTTTCTTCCAGTTTGGTATCTACATGTAAATAATTGGTGTAAAATGCAGTTAGTCATCTTTTCATGGTCATGACATATGACCCATTTGGGCGTTCAGAGGCTCCATAGTGAACATGGAAACACTGTCATCTTCTACAATATTGATTCAACAGTAAAACCCATGAAGTTTGACAAATAACAGTGGATGGACTTGCTGAAAAAGTCACTTTTTCTTCAGTTTTTTTCTATTTTGATATATTAACCTTTGAATTAACTCTGAATTTTCATGAACTTCTAAATTAAATACAGAAAAATAAATGATTTACAGTGAAAAATGTAAAACGCAGAGGATAATATAATAATAAATGGTGATAAATCACTTAAGAAAAGTTAAATAGAGAAAAAAATTATTTTAGAAACTGCCACAAAACTAGCACTAGGTTTTTATGGCTTAAAAGTTACCTGACTTCTGCTAAATTACCAAGTCTTACAGATATATTCCAGTGAAGGTTACATATGCTGCAGTGGTGTGTAACTTACAAACGGTTCGTCACTCATGTTTCACCGGCAGATATTACTTTTCAGTACTGTAGTGATGGTGTGCCTGAACAACACACCTGTTAAACGGCAGGCTGTTTGTGTGTCACTTGCATCTCCATTATGAAGACAAGGGGAAGGTTAGTTCATGCACCCCAACTTTATGTATTCTTTGCGTATTTAATCCATTGAAGTGAAACTTATCAAAAACACTGCTGGATGAGTTTCTTACAGCTATTGATGGAGTGTCTATATCATCATCAGGCTTAATTAATCCCCGCTGGAGCTCACACCATTGTGCATCATTAACACATCTTTTCTTTGATTTAGACACAACACATATAGTTCTTTATCATTCTGGGATGTGGTGTACGTGATAGGGCGCATGTGATATGCAAAGCCTCTGCCTGGTGTCCAGCCCTGTTCCCTTGTCAGGTCCTATATATAAACATAAATCTGACCCCCGTTCTGCACTTTCCATCATCTCATCCTGCCTACATTAGGCTAGGAGGCATAACAACACAGTACAATTGACGGCAAATGTTTGTTCTTATTTATTTTTTTAATCAACCAATTATTTTTATTGCCATAAAAATAGCTGAGTGCACCTTTAAGATTTATAAAGCCTTAGGAAATGGATTCAGATTGGTTTACTGATTGACCGCCTTCACAAAAGACCTAAAGGTTTCACTTTAACTTACCACTTACATGGTTAATTGATTGTTTAGATTAAATTAAATCAAACACAGTTGCTATTGATCAAGTCATAGATGAGCAGACTAATCTTAACAGCATTGCAAACTGAGGTTTAAAGTGCACTTATATGGATTCAGATGCATATGGTATGGTATTCAGCAACGTTTGGTAACTTCCTTGCAGAGTTTAGTAGTAATATGTGAAATCCTGATGATCTTCTAGTGTTCAGTGTGGCTTCTCCATTTCCTACTGTTTAACTGTAATGTGGTTTTCTAGCCAGACAAAAAGGAGCTCTAGCACCTTTTCTTCTCCTCTGTGATGAGACGTTAGTCAAGTGTCTTGTGGCTTCCTCTATAAACACCAGAAGGCCTGCGCGTGGTTAATTATTCTTGGACGGCAGATTAAAAAAAAGTGTTCTTTCTTTCTTTTTCTTTTTTTTTTTTTTTTTTGTTTCATGAGCTCAGCAGCGGTTTGCCATTCATAATAGTTGGCACTGGTTTCACGCTGCCTGCCAGAGATCACACCCCAACCATTTTCATTTTCCTTCTTCCATTTGTTTCATTCATGTCATAGATTTGGCAGGGGACTGTATCGTTTTCCTGATGGCCGTCGACCCTTCAACACCCTCCTTTTGAGTCTCGAACTCCCGTTTGTGGCTTTGTTTCCCAAGAAGAAAATGTGGAAACAACAGTTCACACTGGTTTGCATCCAAGTGACACGTTCTTGGAAATTACAGTTTTGGAATTATTAATTTTATGTTAAAACTAATTTAAGAATGTTAAGAAGGGCCACGTAAAGCTCTGCTGACAGGCTCCTGGACTGAGAGAGGGATTTTTTTCACATTAAAACTTTTTCTAGGAAAGCTGTATACTATTGTTTGTGAGAAGGAGTTGCTGTGTTGGAATAAATATAAAGTTAAACACAGACTTTGGGCTAACATTCCCCAGCCTTTACATATATTGGGAGGCAAATGCACTGTGTAAAACACTCTCCCTACACACTTTAAGTGCATTACACAGTGCATTCGGATATCTGAGGCCCAAAGAAACAGCAGTTTATCATCATACAACTACTGGAAATATGCCATCTGACAGGAAAGCTATATCATACATACACACACATTCAAGCACAGTGCTCCCACCCACTGGTTCAGCAACCACTTTGCTAAATCTATCAACTGCAGCTGCGTGCATGTATTTTAATGCATGCGCCCACAAGCAGAATACACGTGAGCTCATCTGTGCATGTGTGCAATTGAGTCCAACCACTTAAATGTACGTTTAACCTATTGATGCAATGTGTTCTCTGAGGGCTGCAACCCAATCCGAGAGAACTCCAAAGTGACAAATAAAACCCAGGAGTCCCAACATGGAAACAAACATGATGGCTACCGTGTACCCAGCTCAAGCAGGCCTTGTAGTGTTCACCAGCGCCCATCTGAATGGAGTTAGAGTCTGGCTAGCAGGATTGCGGAGGAGAAGAGTCTCCTGGGGCGGTTGGCTCAGCAAGCAGGACCAGAGGATGGCTGCACCGTGGATTAGGGCCCCACAGTGGTCCATTGTTAATTGGGCGCCATGTGTGAAAGCTACAGAGAGATTAGTTTGTACAGCTGCTGCCATTTGTCATAACTGCCCTTAACAAGACACACATGGCAACCCAAGTTACAGCCAGAGGTTTTACAGAAAAGGGGGAGAAAAAATGTCTGCTGAACATCTAATAGTTTGTGAAACAGACCTACATAAGCAGATGAAGATGTTCCTGGGAAACACCATGCAAACTCAGCTGGGATCCCATATGAGATGATGAGTTTGAGCATTACTCATTTAGCCATCTGTAGGTCAACTGGGGTCACTGTCATAACTGCTCAAAAAGCTACGTTAAGCCAATAGAAATCCCAGACACAGGTTGCAAACAGTTCTATGAAAACAACGAGCAAAAGATCAGCTATTACATCACAGCCCTATTAGGCAAAGCACAAATTAAACAGGCTCTGTGTTTTATTAGACAGGCATGAATCAGACGTTATAGAGATAACAAGAGGGCTGGTGGCTGTTAAGGACTGATGACCTCTTGTTACCCAGATTTTCTTGGCAATGTAGGCTACACCATGAGGTTTAAGCGAGGGATTGTGAAGTTATTTTTTGGTAAAAATCCACAGTGTAATTGTGGGTTGTAGGTCTGCGCACATGTTGGAGACCTAATTACAATCTTGACTTGGTAAATCTAGAACAAGCTTTTAAAGCACTCTCACTTTCAATCTTTTTTTTTTGCCGACAGATGTTGGAGTACTGTTGTTACTTACTGTGGTTCATCGGATCTAAATGCAGTCTTTAGGGCTTAAGTGCAGGTGACCAGTGCTCACACATGTATCGCACAGTAACAGATTTTCTGCATGTGTGTGCATGAGTGTGAGTTTATGTCTCCGGATAGGTATTTTGTGTTTGCATACACCATTTAGAAAAGGTTTCGTAATAGTCAGTGCAACTAAAATACCAGCTGGAGCCAGTGTTGAGCGAGAGGGCCAATTTAAGAAGAATTCAAGCTATCTGGAGCCAGATCATATAGGCTTTCAGTAGGCACCATGGTAACAAGGCCCGTTCCTGCCCAGTAAAAATAACGGGCTTCATTAACCGTCCTGTTAGTGCTACAGCAGGCTTTAATCACTGGGTCCAAACAACACCGGGTTTGCTTTTCCCTAAAACCCATACTATGGACAGGAGCCAAAGAATTTTTGTGAGTTATAAGTAATTTTAATTTACATATAATCCATAGCTATGTCAAAAAATAAGGCTATATGCCGATCACAACAGACAAAGAACATCTGCTGGTTTGGTGAGATTCAGAATTTCCAACCAACACAGTCCATAATTCATTTCCCTCCCCTGTATCACTCACTTTAATCATAAGTACTCAAAGATGGTGTTGTTCAAAAGACTATGTCTATGCAAACATAAAAATGTAAATGACTTATTTCCCTATTTTCCTTGCTGCTTCTGCTTTTTTTTTTTTTTTTTTTTTTTTTTTTTGCATTGTAGCTTACTTATAGTCTGATAAAAACAAGTAACTTAGGCCAGTTGTGTTGTTTATTTAGACAAATGTATGGTGTCTATAGCTGATCAAGAGTTGACTTCCAAATTTGGGAGCTTTTTGAGAAGTGAACCTGACATATGTGAGGGAGGAGTGGAAGCTCTTTGGCGAGCTTTGACAACTCAATGGGGTGCTGATGAATCCGTCCCAAGCAGGCCATTCCCAAGCCCCAGACACCATATCCCCTCTTTGACCCGCTGCACTGACATTAGAAAGAAATACTCTTGGGACTCACCCCTCCCTCTCCAAACAGCAACATGCCCACCCAAAAGTACATTTTGCACAACACTGCAATGGCGAGCCTTTCTTTTTCCATCCTCCTCAGGTCTTGTCGAGCCGTCATAGTGATGGGCTGTACTGTACCGCCAGACAAAAGAAGAGACAACCATCACTCTGGGCCACTGATCGGCCCTGTCTGGACTGAAAAGACTTTGATGGAGCAAAGCAGGGTGGGGGGTGCTCCACAGAGAAGTTAGTGTCTCCTGGGCAACCAAACTGATTGTCTGTCCCTGCCCCTAGTTCCCCATCACACCCCACCAACTACCCCTTTTCATTTTTTCTTCCCTTCATTGGTTGTTCACAAGGCCCCTTCCTGGGTTAAGAGGACTGGCTTTTTGCAAGAAAGTCTCAGTCTGGTACTTGAGGGGTGCTTTTCTTCTAGCTGACTTGAGAAAAGAAAAGGTCAAAAAACATCTTCACATGAATTCTTCAACCAGGACTTCCTTTCTCCTGCCTGTACCTTCTCTGTCCTCTTTCCTGTACTGATCCAGCTATGTAACATGACCAGTCTAGCAAGGCGGGCAGGCCTGTAGTAAGGTGTACTGTCTTCTAGTTCAGTTACGCAACTACGGCAGTAAGGAAGACATGGCAGCCCTGGGTGGAGAAGCTCATGCAGCAGGAACGGCTTTTGTAAGGCAGGACAGTGAGGTACAGTGTAGTGCCTGGGATAGGGGGTGAATGTACCCATTTGTCTTCATTTGGAGGACCAGCAGACAGAGTGGGGGTGGGGAATCTATCCAGGAGGAGTGGGAGGTGCCGGTCCTCCAGTCAAGTGGCCTCGGGGGGATTTGAAATGCTTTTGGGGTCCTCTCCAAAAGCCTGGGAAAGTGTGGTGAAGCTGGGATCTTAACCATGGACTAAGGACACAAACTGTAGCTCTTCACCAAGTATAACTACAAACAGAAAACTGAGCCTCCCGCTGAAATAGTCAAGAAAAGTCTTTTCAACACAATGCCTTGGCCTTACAATGCAAAAGAAAGGCTCTGTCTCATTTTTTGAAAGATGCAACAGGGCAAACTCACCATTGCAGAGCAAAAGCAAGAGTTGTAAATTTTGAGAAGAAAGAAAGCATCCACATTTCTCTGTGGCCTCTGCTCGCAGTAACCTTGTTTCCATGGAGATTTATGTACACATGGCACACAAAAGAGGGCTAAGGAGGTAACACAGCCTGTTTAAGCCTTGAGGTATTTGCTGGAGCAAAACCCCGCTGCTAATAACACAAGCTTCATAGAGAGCCAGGCAACTGCACCCAGGTTAGTATTTGAGAAAAAGCAGGAGGGGAAAGAAGGCACAGGAAAGTCAGATGGAGATACCAAACAACAAGGAATACTGAAAAGAGAATAGAGATGAGTGAAGATATAAAGGAAAAAAAACATAAGTGAGAATAATAGATATAGAGAATGAAAACAAAGGATAAGACAAGTAAGGAGCACAAAAAACTAAGAAAGAAAGACGCAAGGAAGAAAGAAAGAACACTGCACACATAAATAGCTCCCGGGTTAAGAGAAAAAGGATCGGGAAGACATTTAGTGGGAAGCGGAAATCAATAAGGCAAGCGGTGAAGCTGGGAGGGAGTTCTAAGTGGATTAGATTGAGAGAATGTGTTCGATAGGTTATGGCTCTTGGAGAGAGGTAGCCAGACACCGCAGGCTCTATTGCATACTAATAAGGAAGTCAGAATGGAAGCTAAGCTCAGGGTTGTGTAGTTCACTCTGAAGAGTTTTTCTATATGGCTCTGAAGTCATCTGTTATGATTTTTCCCAGGATTCATATTTTACGTTTTTGTATAATTTTGTTCTGAATGTTAGAATTGTTAAAATTTATGTGAGAGAATAAAAGCACACTAGTTTTCCAAAATAATTTCACCAAATAAATGAATGAAGTAATATGACTTAAGCTAAAAAAAAAAAAAGCAACACAAACAGTAGTGTCCTTAATGCTGTCTGCTTACAACAAGTTTTGTTTCACACATTTGGCATAAACCCAGCCGCCCTTTCTCTGGCCAAGTGCCTGGGCCTGGGACAGCTGTCATGGTAGGAGTCTCAGGCTTGAGGGAAAGCCAGGGAGTGAGAAAAGAAAAGAGACTGAGAAGGAGTGAGAGAGTCATTTGGCCGAGCAGCGTGCCGCAGGGGTGATTCCTGATGGTAGAGGAGGATAAGGGGATTCAGGGAGGGAGGGATAGAGGTTGTGCTTAGTCACAGACCTCCACTGTGACCCAGAAGGTCAGGCCTCCGCACTGGCCGCCTGACCAAAGCCTCTGAGGCAGCCGGGCGGAAAACAAGATGCAAAAAGTGACCCCACGCAGCACGTTGAGCAGGCGATGGCCAATCTTGAACACAAGGACCGACCAGAATAACCAGTCTGAGGGTTTGGACGGGGGTGAGGAGGTGTAAGGGGGAGTCAGTGGTGCCTACTCCCCCTCACTTAGGCCACTGAACCAAGGGACCACCGGCTAGACCAGAATGAGTAGCGGGTGAGTGGAGACAAACAGTTGCCAAGAGACCACCGGTGATCCTGCGACCGCCGTGGTTTGACCCCGATTGACAAGGTCAATGAGGGGGGCTTATGAGCAGCTCCCCCGCCTCCTCCTCTGACCACCGCCCCCCAGGCAAAAAGTCTTCCTCCTCCACGTGCCCTGGGCCCACAACGGCGTTGTTTCCACTGATCTCTTTTGCTCAATTAAACTTCAGAGGACACCCTGCCACATCTTTTTGCAAAGATCATGACCCTGAGGGCAGGGGTTAAGTCTGCTGCTCGTAAAACAAGGTCTCCATTAACATGGCAGCATGTATTTGAAGGTAATCCATCCATTTCCACAAACTATCATGACCGTGTGAAAAAAAAGTTACGTTAGAGGAATGGGGGGGAGTCAAGGTAATGATGTTTTATGGCCGTGTTAACTTTCAGCACTAGAGTAATGGGAAAGCTGCTTAACCTTGACTTCTTTAGTCTCCCACTGGACAACCTCAGCAATTCTCTTCACTGGTTTAGAGGAAACCTAAAGGCAGATGTGAAAAGACTGAGGAAAGTATAATTCTGTCACTATTATCCTTTTATTCCACTTAATCAATCCTAATTATATTGAGTTAATTTAAGAAAATATACTGACATATATGAATTTGTTTTAAAACTACAAATTCTAAATTTGGTCTGCCTGGTTATGTTCTCAAAAATAATCTAAAACAGTTGATTTTTCTTGTTTGCTTAATTACATTCCAATGTAATAAGTGCAAGACCTTATTATAAGCTTAACCAAAAGAACTTTTATTGAGCACAATGAACAGATTTCTACATTTGTTGAGGAAATAATACACAGCTTAACAATTCCAAATACAACGAGGCCTACACGACTCAAACGTGCCCAAACATGATGATTATCCACATGCCTTGTAACAACTATTCCATCAGGCAGTCGAACTGGATATGTAAAATATGAATCCAGGTGGAGAGAGGCAACATTTCAAGAAAAAAAAACAAAAACAAAAACGAATTGTGCTTGTTTTTATCAGACGAAGGTATAAAGGTGCCATGATGTATAAGAGCAGTGTGTGTGTGTGTGTGTGTGTGTGTGTGTGTGTGTGTGTGTGTGTGAGAGAGAGAAGCCAGGGCCCTGTATTGAACACAGCCTGCCAGTTGGCACAATGGATGCCACAACCCCCACTCCCTGCCCCCAGCCTACTTCCCAGCGGGCATTCATCTGGGCATGCACATGGGTGCTACAGCCCTGCCTGGCTAAACGCGTCTGTGCCCCAGAACAAGGGGGCTGAGTGCCCTCTCTAAACTCACACAGCGCTCTCGCTGCCAACCTGCCGACCTTTTTCAGGCAGCAACCCACCAGAATCTTAAACAAATACACTCTGAACTTATTGATTTTTAACACGGAAAATAACAAGAAAAACTACTGTTGTAAATAGTTGCAGCAACACATTTTATGTTGCTCAATTACCCAACGCAGCAATATTGAGCCAGTGCCAGATAGAACCGAGTACAATGTTAAAAGCACAGCGCGAAGCTATTTTTCTAGCAGTTCGCACCAACACCAGATTCTATTTCAGCCAGAGCCGTTCGCTAGTTTCTTTGTGTTTGATTGTATGTTTGTTTGTTTCATGCAGTTGCAGCAGAACAAAGGCATCGGCTTCCATTCTGCCACTGTCAAAAAACTTTCCAACGTGCCCACTGCATTGCGGATGCCAACCAACGAATCAAAGGCATGCTGCAAGCAGACAAAGAGGGTTTGATGCCAACCTCCAAACCTCTAACAACCATTACTGGTGATTTGCCTGCCTCCCTGGCACAGTGCAAAACAAAATGGCGTCGCGCCGCACGCTACCACAATATGGCTGCATTGTCTGGAGATGGGCACTGCTTGGTAACTTGAAGAAAAGGAAAAGACGCTTTAGCTGCAAAAACGAAAAAGGGGGGAAAAAAAAGAGCATGGCTGTCTCTGTGATGCACGTAAAAGAATGCTATTTTGTATTTGCCAAAGTTTCAACCAACAGAAATTTTGAAGACGCGGTAAATAATCGCTCTGATCCGCTATGCATTGCTGAATCAGAATGAATTTATTTGCCGACCGAGGAGCGCAGTACGTTTACATTTTATTTCAAACGTTAGAAATAACCTTCATTTTATCATTTATTTTCTTTCTTTCTATTTTTTTAAACAATACCAGGTAAAATCAGTAAACTGTATGCAACACAGGCACTAACTCATTATTTTTATGCTCTATATTGTGAGAAAAAAAAAAATCAGCACTAAAGAGCGATTCAGAAGTTGGTACTGAACAGTTAAGAATGCACTGGATGCAAACTAGAAAAGCGGTGGCATCCCACAAAAGACACAAAAGAGGGTCTGATGCCAACCCCGGTGCCAGTGGCAACCATTATTGTCTCTGT
The DNA here is from genome assembly GCF_902148855.1 of Sphaeramia orbicularis. Classification (NCBI taxonomy): domain Eukaryota; kingdom Metazoa; phylum Chordata; class Actinopteri; order Kurtiformes; family Apogonidae; genus Sphaeramia; species Sphaeramia orbicularis. Next base: position 27,109,625 of record NC_043974.1, read on the forward strand.
GCTGTGCCTTCTGCTTTCCCTGGCACTTATCAAACACAAAATGGCGCTCAGGGTTTGATGATAATGAGCTAGCTATACACCCATTTCTACTTTAATAGCACTGGTGGCTATTCAGACCTTCTGCAATATATTAAATACAGGGGAATTTCACCAGTGAATACTATATGGGGGGATTCCAATGGAGTCGAGAGGGGGAAAAAAAGGGAAGAAAAAGACAGGATAAAATTTCATTTTCCAGAGAAACAACCATTTTTGATGAAGGGAATGAATTAAAATGTGAAAAGTTAAAAGTGGAATTAGTTTTAAATTCATTAACCTAGTATAGACCTGTATAAGGACAAGAAAATAACTTAATTTAAGAGCTGTATTTTGTATTATTTTCAGCAGTATTTTCTCTCTCTGTTTTTATTTTGATTCCTTTAAAGCATATCACTGAAAAATAGTGAAGTAAAAATTCAACTTATTCAAAGACAAATCAACCTTTACAAATCTACAATTAAAATAACACCAGCTACAGACAATTCCACTTCAAACTTAAACTTTAATTATTTTATCACCCACTAAATACAAAGCACTAAATCCTGTTTTGCTTTCTTTCTTTCTTTTTTTTTTTACCCATTTCCTTTAAGAAATGCAACTCATTTCAGAACACTGTATATTTTTTGATTTGACTGATCCATGTACGAGAGATGGTTTTCTCTTAAAAAGAAACCAGCTTTTCAGACATTCAGGGAAAGGAAAGAAGAAAGATCCAACACTGTTACATACACATGATTTAGAACAGTCGCAATGTGTTATATATGCTTAAAACTGAATTTTAAGTTACACAGAAAAACAAAAGTAAATAAATTAATATCTTGTATATGACAATGTGAATATGTAGGTATTATAATTTTATTAATAGTAGTTGTATGTTTAAAAAAAAAAGCTCCTTTAAGCTTTTATTAAACTGAAAACAGCAGCTTTAAAATGAGATGATTTTGTTTTATGAAAATAGCGTTCCTCTGGTGACCATTATTTTTTTAAATGTGTGAGAACTGCCTCAGGTATTTTACAATTTTAAATGGAATTAACGAACACAAAAATAGTGTTATTCAAAAGACCTGTGTTTTCTTACATGTAGATTTGGTTTTAGGAAAACAAACTACCAACGGGATAATTTTATTTCGACTAGTCCTTAGTACAACCCGGTCTCTCAGAGAAAGTCACTCCTTAATAACTAAACAAATAGACTCAGTGTCCTGTGTGTGCACTTGACTGTATGGCAGTGTGTCTATGAGATCACACACATCCTGTCCAAATTATACAGTAGGAACTGACTGATTACTGAACATGAGAACAGACTGCAGGAGGACACACTCATTTACACTGTGTTCAACATTTAAATTGTGTTTTGTATGTTCACGCAAACTGAAAATAGAAGGAGACGCTATACTGCCGAGACAGTATGATGTGGACTCTTACATTCTTCTGTTTATTTGTCTGGCCATTGTAGTTGCAGTCTCAGCCAGCCTCAGCGAGGCTGCCAAAAAGTAACACATGTGACCCTTGACCCTGCCAAGCCATCATTCACACATGCATGTTAGCTCACACACACAGTAAAACAAACACACACAGTATGAGCTTAAACCTACCTTGGTCCTGGACATAGTATGCTAGAAACAAGTCCAGCTCCTTGACCGATACTGTTATGTGGTGTGGCTGGACACAAAGTGCTGGGTTGGTGCAATGTGGAGACTTGACAAGGCGCTCGCCATCTGTACTTTCCAGAGGGATGCCTTTGAAGAGGATGACCATCACCAGGTCCAGACGCCAAACTTTGTCAGCCTGCCGCAAACAGTCGATCCGGCGGATCTTGCCCTTCTGGTCCGGGTTGGATAGCACACAGCACGGGTGCTTCTTGCCCGTCACGCTGAGGACAAAGTCCTCCCGGTACTCCTGCCGAATGTCCTTACGGAGCTTGGCCAGCAGCCTGGATGCCCACTTCTGTTTCACCTCGGGCTTCTCGCTCAGAAGCTCGTCCTTCACTGCGCGCTCCTCATCCTTGGACATCCGCTTCTCGTGCTTCTTAAAGTACTTGCGTTTTCTGGCCTGGAGGTTGAACCACGTGTAGGCAATGGCACGGACGTGAGGAAGAAGTGCCTCAATGAAGGGATGAAATTCATCCTGGAGCATCCAAGGGACACAGAGAAGACAGGAAAGAGAGGGGACAGGGGACAATATAGTCAGAAATTAATTCAATAAACACACAGATTTAAAATGGGTGTAGTCATCTACATAATCAGGAGGGAAGTAAAACCACAAATAATAATTTTTCACAACCAGTCACAAGTTTACACCATTTTTTCACAGCTTTAACAGCTTTACATCCTGTTTCTCTTTACACAGCAGCTCTGCTTTTACCATCCTAGATGTATCTGGTTGTACTGCAGGTATGACAAGGAAATTCCACTGTTTATATCAGCTGCCAGCAATACAATAGCACCAAACCCGCTGACTGAATGCACTCGCATCTCCGCTCTCATTTCCCGAGCATGCTCTGACCTGGACTCCTGTGCTGCTGCTGCTGCTGCTGCTTTACAGAGAGCATGCGCCCCTCACACTTGCATTTCTCTTATCAAACTATCTACATTCCAGTGTGAACTTATCCCTTGTTCATAATTAGAGATAATCTGGAAGTGGAGTGTGGCTACAAAATAGCAAATTGACGAGACTCCTGTTTACTGGCACACACAGACAGCTTTGCATACGCATTTTCCACATGATTAAAATACAATAATTATAAAGACAGAGTCAATAGGTAGCATTTAAGGTGAAACATAAGAAAGGAATTCGTAAAGGTTAAGTTAGGACTCACTTATAAGTTCACATCAAATTGTTTGAAGGTTTGAGGTTAGTCCAGGGAAGGGAACTCACCCCACTTCATTCCAAAACTGAGGTTGGTGAGTGATACCAAAATGAAAGCTTACTTTTATTTTCCATAAGTCACTTTTCCATTTTCAACAACGTCACGATGATACTTCTTTTTAGAAAAATTATCAGTGATTCAGATCAGTTTTATGTGTCGTATTCTGTGGAGATACACTAAAAAAATCCAGATTTGAGTCATAATGAACCCCAAATATATATTAGTTTTGTGACCCATACTTCATAAAATTATAAATAAAAAACTCACAACTAAAATGCTAAATTATTTTTTACAGCATGCTGACAGTTCAACCAAAGATAGTTTGATCCTTCTAAAACAAAATAAACAAATATTTTAATGCTATATGAGTCGGGAATGTACAGGATGATATGCTTGATTTAGGAGACGACAGAAATTATAGCAGCAGCAAGCGAGAAGTGGAAACATAAACTTATCTTTGTTTTAGGTCATTAAAATGTCACATTTAATAAGCACGGCTTTTGAAGAGTTAGACCATATATTGTTCTTTTTTTTTTTGGAGGAAGCCAAGCAGGCAGGCTGTATAGGAAACCACAGAAATCCACTCCCTATCTCTGCCTGCCGCTGAGGCTCCACTGTGAAGCCACATTTCTGCTCTGCACTTCTGAGCCACTAAAACTTACAGCCCTACAACATAATTCCACAATTTTAAAACCTTGTATTATACCGTCTTGAAAAAAAGCTGTATTTTTTTTTTTTTTTTTTTTTACTTATTGTAAAGCTTAAAAATTACTCTTTGTAGATAAAATGTAGAAAAAATACATATTTACACAGAAATAAAAGTAATTTTGAACTCATGTGAATGTCTTTACCCTAAAGTTGCCAGTTAAGCTGACAGAAGTACGCAGCAAATTCATATAAATGTGATAAGCGGGAAATACTTTCAGTTTTAAAAACACTTTTCTGATATTCTGATTTTTAATTTTTTTTTTTTTTTCACTCTAAAGCCAAATGCTGTTAAGATAAATGACTTTGGCCAGGGCCTATGCAGTGCACTTCAACAGGGGCCATAAAAGCACAATCCTCTTAAGTACAAACTAAACCACATCTCAATCACTTACTTATGCCAAGTAAAATATAAACAGTAAAACTGAGTCAGCCAAAACAGTCAGCTACTCCATCCAACCGCTGAATCAAGCTTATCAAGTGTTTGATCTTTCTTCAGTGAAAGTGGCTTTATCTTCATCCAGCTTCACTTCCCTTAAGCACACAAGTTTGACTCTAAATAAAAAATATACACGTGGAAAAAATACAAACACGGTTTAAGAAAGTCTTGGGATGTGTGTGAGACTACTATAGGAGGTGAATAACCTAATTAAACCTGTGTGAAAATCATCATCCCTACACCGGTTCGCTTCAGGATCACTATACAAGTTCCATATTTTAAAAATCATCTTTACGCACAAACTTTACGCATAGGAAAAACGCACAAACAGGAGTACTTGAGCGACTTTTTTGTGCCTCTAGAAGTGTTAAATGATTTTAACACAGCACTGGTGTTGGAATTTAACAATTAAACACCTAAAATGAATCTAAATTGTAACAAAAAAAACGTGTAATATTTCTATTTTGGTAAGTTTGAACCCATGTCACTCACTCATAACGCAAAAAAACTGAATAATTAGGTTGATTTATATGAGGATTTCCCACGCAGAAATTATACTGTACAGTCCTGACGCGTTTACAAAACTTTCTAGTACCTAAGCCACTGCCTGAGATCAAATATGAGAGAAATATGCAAAGCGTTTATATAAATATATGAAGATAAAATAAAAGACACAAATACCTGAGTAAGACAAATCGGAGAATACATGACGAGACGGCTACACAGAAAGTCAATGTACGTGGACTGATTCCTCTGATCACTTTATCGCGCCATTCCTGGACCGATGTGCACCATGCAAGACTGTGGAGCAGCTATCCGCGTAAAAGAAAAAAGGATTATCCAACAACATCCATGAATTTTTTTTTCTTTTTTTTTTTTTTTTTTTGCGATCCAAAGATTGTCGTCTCCGCAAAGAAAGGAACCTATGCAGGAGTTTTTCTTTCCTTTTTTTTTTTTTTTTTTTTTTTTTAAAGTTGAGCACTTGTAAATTCTGCTCGGTGAAGAAGCCGGTGCAAACGCTGCGTACTCCTGTGTTACAGAGGCTCTTTTGCGCGTCTCAGTGCAGCGATATCTGGTTCATAAAAGCATGGTGAAGAGCTTCAGAGGGCGCCGAGTGTGTGATGTTCACCCCCGCTTTAGACAAACTTGATATGAAGTCAACCGGTGCACCTTCGGTCCTGCGCGATTCCAGCAAATCAGACCCAACTTTTTTTTTTTTTTTTCTTTTTTTTTTTTTCACCCACGTAATTACACAGTCACACTCCTCCTGCTCCTCCTCTAAACACACAACCCCTATCCACCATCCAGCACCTTTCTTCTCCTTCTTCTTCTTCTCCTTCTTATTTTTTATCCTCGCTTATATGAAAACCAAGACTGACAATTCATTCACAGAATTATTTTACAAGCTTATGGGACCTTGATCCACACACACACACACACACACACAAATGGAAAAAGGAACATTTCCCACCGCAGCTTTTTTACCCCGAGCTCCGTGTCAACATCAAACTCCTTTTTTCACATTAAAAAAAAGGAAACTTTCAGCATAATAAAACTGACAGCCACAAAAATGATCCAACATTAACATTTACGCACAAACTCTGACACAAAATTGTTAGAACTTATCATTTTCAACACTGTGGATGAATTTGACTCCAAATATTGATGCTTTTCTGCGGTATATTTATACAATTACGCACAAACTTTAAGTAGTGTTGCCAAACTTTTTTGAGTATTTTTATTAAATGATACATTTTTTGGGGGGAAATAACATCTGATCACTTAAAAATAAACCAAAACTTTTGCACGTTGCCGCTGATAAACGTTGCTACTTTGTGCGCTTCAGTGTGCGTCCTTCATCCTACAGAGCTGTCAACAGTCACATTACAGTGCATTTGGCAAATTTTAAGGGGAATGGGATGTTAACATAGGCTACTGGAGGATATGTGCCAAGTTTACTACAATTTTGGGTCAGTGTTGTGGTCCGTTTAAGTTAACTCACTTCACATTTGTCAACGGTTGCGAATTACCAAAAAAATAAAAAATAAAAAATATTGTTGCACAAAATATCACAGCATTGATAAACAATAATAATCCATGATCACGTACCATTGCACTGTACTGCATGGATTAATAGGGAATCCTGGAGCCTGGTTGAAACACACAAGCCGGTAGCTTCACATTTCTCACGTTCAACTTTGTGCTTTGGAGGGTTTTCTCTTGCAGTGCTCGCAAAAAAAAAAAAAAAAAGTCAACACCGGAAGACAATTCTTGGCAGATAGCGGTGAAAAGAAGTTAGGAGCACCTCGCGTTTTTTTTCTCTTTTTTTTTCTTGTCTTCCTTCCTCTTCAAGTCTTAGTTTTTTGGATCGTTTTTTGGGGTTGTTCAGTGGAGTTGAACGTGATCCAGAAGAGGCTGAGTTTTCGGCACTGGGTTGGTCTCCGCCTTCACTTTCACTGTCTGACTGACTGCCACCCTCCGGCTTACGGTAGAAACAAGCAAGTTACGCACAGTAAAAACACTGCATCCGCTTTGGATTTTACGCGTAAGAGCTTTCATGAGTTTTCCAAGAAGAATGAGAACATCAGGAACGCAAAATTACCAGGGGTGTCAAAGTCATTTTAGTTCAGGGGTCAGATTCAGCTCAATTTCATCTGAAGTGGGCCACACCAGAAAAATAATAACAGAATAAGCTATAAATAATGACAACTCCAAATTTTTGTCTTTGTTTTAGTGTAAAAAAAACAAAACAAAAACAAAACAAAAAATTAAATTATGAAAATACTTACTTCATTAAGCTATCCAAAAAATAAAAAAAAAAAAAAATAAAAAAAAAAAATGAAATTTAAATTAAAAAACGTAAGAAAATTTAGTGCAATTTTATCAATATTATTCCTCTACTTATCATTTCAACATGTGCATTATGGATCAGATCTACAAAGACACTAAACACTGAGGAACAGGCAGAAAAATTGTTAAATTGTGCTTAATTTTCTTTAGTCATTTCAGGTTGTTTATATTTGTTCAGGTTATTCACACTTTGGTGTTACAGGATAGTTTGTAAATGTGAATATTTTCATATTTTAATTTTTTTTTTTTTTTTTTTTTTTTTGCACTAAAACAAAGGGGAAAAAAATAAGTTGTTGATTCTTGGTTTTTTTTGTTTTTGTTTTTTTTTGCTTAACTCAAGATTTTTATTACTTAATTGAAGATTTATGTATTTATTTATTTGGCTTAATTCAAGATTTTTTTTGGGGGGGGGGGGCTTAGTTCAAGATTTTTTTTTTTACTAAATTTGAGAATTTTTTTTTTTTTTTTTTTTTTTGCTTAATTGAAGTTTTTGTTTGTTTGTTTGTTTTTTTGGCTTAATTCAATATTTATTTCTTACTTAATTGAAGATTTTTTTTTTTTTTTTTTTTGGCTTAATTGAAAATTTTTTACTTAATTGAAGATTTTTTTTTTTTTTTTTTGCTTGATTGAAGATTATTTTTTACTTAATTGAAGATTTTTTTTGGCTTGATCCAAGATTTTTTCCTTAAATTAAGCTATTTATTTATTTATTTATTTATTTATTTATTTATTTATTTTTTGCTTAATTCAGTTCAAGACTGTGGAATTTTTGCACTTGGCAAAAACATCCCAGGGGCCGAACTGGACCCTCTGGCCGCATTTGGCCCCTGGGCCACATGTTTGACACCCCTGCTCTAAACCGTGGAAAATAAAGATATTCTGCTTTGATCGCCACAAAAGTGTATTAATATTTGCTAAAAATCAAGCAATGTCATCTTTTTTTCATAAAATGTTGCACCAATTTTAAGTTTATCCAAGTTAAGTTAAAAAATAAATAGAAAACACAAGCTTGGAGTGTGCGTAAAAACATAAAAACGCACCACGCAGCGCACAACCGATCTGATTTCCTGTTTTATTTACATATTTTTCTGACAAACACTGTTCATACAACACTAAATTAACCCCATTGAGTAAATACTTTTAATTCAACGATAAATAATTACACAGAGGTTTAACCTGAACCAGTCAGACTATTATTTTGAAAGCCTATTTTCTCATTTCCGCACGATTACGCATCTGTTTGACGGTGTCTTGACGTAGCTCAGTTTTGTAATGGTGTTTTCATCCTGGCTTCTCATTGGTCAACAGCAGTGGCCCCGGGACTCTGTACCCTGGGCCCCTCACTTCCGCTCCTCTGACGCACTGTGGAGGGTTTGACAGACAGAGCCGGACAGTCACCCTGAATATCACAGAGGGATGTGGGAGTCACCACACTGCAAAAACAACATGTCTACAACACTCAAATACTAGCATTACTATTATTATTATTATTATTATTATTATTATTATTATTAGTAGTAGTAGTAGTAGTAGTAGTAGTAGTAGTAGTACACTGTCAAAAATAGAGGTACGCGATCAGAACATTTATGTAACTACAAGTACATTTTTTAATAATGTTCTCTCCAAAGTACAATATTGGTCTTTAGGAGGCCAGAATTGCACCTTTAGACTATGAAAAAGGGTCCAAAGTTATGCAAAGTCCAAATTTGTACTATAAGGTACCCTGCAGCATTCAAAAATGTGTGTAGACCACGAGAATAGGCTATAGGCTAGGAGAACTGAACAGTAGGTCTAATTAAAACATAGACAGACAGATAGATAGATAGATAGATAGATAGATAGATAGATAGATAGATAGATAGATAGATAGATAGATAGATAGATAGATAGATAGATAGATAGATAGATAGATAGATAGATAGATAGATAGATACTTTATTGATCCTTTGCAGGAAATTGTTTCGTTACTACAGCAGCAGTACAAGAAAAACACACTGACCCATCACGATGAACATCCCACAAACAACCAACAATGGAACACAGAAGTAAATGGAATAAATGATATATAAATGTGTATATATATATGTATATGTATATATATATATATATATATATATATATATATACACACACACACATATATATATATATATATATATATATATATATATATATATATATATATATATATATATATATATATATGTATATAATATGTACAATACAAGTAATGTAAAAAATAATACAATAACCCAAACACCTAAGTATGCACAGCACACAATAATTTATTGTAAAGCGATATTAAAAAGTCTAATGGCAGCAGGCAGGAAGGACCTTCTACTGTATTCAGTCCTGGACCGAGGGGGAATCAGTCTGTGGCTGAAGGTGCTCTCTCTGAATACATCAAGATGGTGCAGTGGGTGAGATGCGTTCTTCAAAATAGAGTCCAGTTTCCTGAGCATTCTCACCCCAGCCACTTGCTGAACTGTGTCCAGTCCAGTCCCAATGATGGAGCTCGCTTTCTTAATGAGTTTGTTCAGTATGTTTCTGTCAGAAATGCGAGCTCCGTCCCCCCAACACACCACACCACACCAAAAAAAAACAAAAAAAAAACAGGGCACCAGCCATCACAGTCTGGTAGAAGCTTCACAGAAGAGGCTTGGAGATCTTGAAAGACTTTAATCTCCGTAGGAAATAAAGTCTGCTTTGCCCCTTCTTGTGCAGAGTCTCCATATGACAGGACCAGTCCAACTTGTTGTCCAGTTGGACTCCCAGGTACCTGTAACTGGAGACAGCTTCTACCTCTGTGTCATGGATGGTGACTGGCACCAGTTTGGACCTCTTCCTCCTAAAGTCTAAAACCATTTCCTTGGTCTTGGAAATGTTCAGTTGGAGGTGGTTGAGGTCACACCAGTCCACAAAAAACATTAGGCTTAGTGCATTATTTATTATATATCATACTGTAATTACTCTATATTATATTTAATAATAATTTGTGTTTTAATTTAATAGCCCAGTTGGCTCAATGATAATAGCCTGATAATTTATTTAGCTTATTAGAACCTCTAATTATTGCCATAATCTCTGTTTTATCAAGTTTTCACTCATACCTCCATGTCTTGATGTTGTAGCTTGCCTATGCCGTTTTTTTCTCAATTAGGCCACCGGTTCAAACTCTAAACATAATGGCATTATCAACTATATGAGAGTTTTCTTTCTATGTAAAGTACTTAAAGTACAAAAATGGACCATTTCAAAAGGGTACAGAAATGTCTCTCAAAAAAGTACACCCCCAGCGACAAGCATTTGTACCCTTTTAAGTACAAGCTGGTACCTCTATTTTTGAGAGTGTCGATGTATATCTGATACTTGAGTGGAAAAATGACCTCTCCTGTTGGCTGAAAATGTGACAATTATTTGACGATAGAACCCTCTCAATGTCAGTTCAAACACGGCTCATAAAAGTTGGTCAAATATTATCAAATATTTCTGTAATGCACATGCTCTTGCTGTAAAAGTACAATGATGACGATTGCTCTTTTAATTTTAGCTTCAACCTACAGAATGATATTTTCACCAAACTTTGTGGGGCCGAAGTGCATTTGTGATACTTCTTTGTAAAAAATGGCATCTTCTACCATATGAAAATGTGAAATTATTTGGTATGTAGCACAAATAGAATCCATTCTACATCACTTTGATCAACTATGTCAAATAATTTCATATTTCTATACATTTTGCCCTATTTTTGTCAATGTGGCAAAGTTTAGAAAGGTTCTATGGCCATGAGATCCCCACAGGAAAAATTTACTTGGGAACGGCCATAAAAGCTGCACTGGGTCCTCATGGGTTAAACAGAAATCATTTGATGGTGTGAAAAAGATGATCAAACATGTAAAATCATCTTCGTATTTACATTTTTCTCTGTACATTGAAGGGATAACTTTTTAAACCCATTAGTTTCAACCTTTGTCACTGCATTTTTCTTGTCAATTCGGCAAACGGAGAAGCTTATAAATAAGAACTTTATGTTCCAGATGCATATGTGGTACTTCATTTGTAGAATAACATCTTGTACTGTATGAAAATGTGACATATTTGGCATGTGGCTTAAACAGAACTGGTTCATATTAGTTTAAACATGGCTCTAAAAAGTTGATTAAATATGTCATATTTTACTAATAATAGACGCTTCATATAATGTTTCAGTCATATTTCCACATATCGACTACTGTCATTTACACCTGTATGGAGTTTCACACCTCCAGGATTAATTACATCACTGATACCCTATAATATATACTACTACAGTTACATAATGTACTGTAGCTGTATAGGTTCCAGTGGGGGTGTATAGTTGTAGTAGTAGTGATGTGACTAATAAGGGTGACCCAACACTCACAGGTATTTAACCCATAAAGACCCAGTGCTACTTTTATGTCAGTTGCCAAATTAATTTTTCTCTCTATTTAACCTTTCTTCAGTAATTTATCACCATTTATTATAATATTATCCTCTGTTTTTTGTGTTTCTTCAATAAAAATCAGGTCTTTTCCCATATTTAATACACCGATCATGTGGATGTTTATAAAAGCTCAGATTAAATTTAACTGCCATAATATCATAAACAGAGAAAAATGAGGAAATAGTAACTTTTTCAGCAAATATATCATTAAACACAAGTTACAAACAAGTTTTTTCATCCACTGTCATTGATCCAACTTCATGGGTTTTACTGGTGAATCAGTGTTATAGAAGATGAAGGTGTTTCCACGTTCACTTTGGAGCCTCTGAACGACCAAATGGGTCATATCTGATGACCATGAAAAGATGACAAACTGTATCTTACACCAATTATTTACATAAATAGGATTAATGGATCAGAAGTTATTAAGCATTGTATATTGGTAGATGATTTTGGTAGCCATTGGTTGTTTGGACCTTTATGGGTTAACTGATTTATCACTATTTATTCAAATATTATGTTCTACATTTTGCATTTTTAAGTTTAAATCAGGTATTTTCCTATATTTAATGTACTGATCATGTAGATGTAAATAAAAGATCAGATTACAGTTGAGGGTTATTACATCAAAAACAGAAAACTAAAGAAAACACGTTTTTTGTTTGTTTTTTTAAGTAAAATTTCTCAACAACTGAACATAAAACAAGTGTGTCCATCCACTGTCACTGATCCAACTTCATGGGTTTTACTGGCGAACCAATGTTGTAGAAGATTGCAGTGTTTCTACGGTAACTACGGTGCCTCTGAACGTCCAAATGGGTCATATCTGATGACCATGAAAAAATGATAAACTGTATTTTACACCAGTTATTTACATGTATTGTTAGTGGATCAGAAAATATTAAACACATTTTACATCAGTAGAAGGTTTTTGGTCTCCAGTTGCTGTTTGGGTCTTTGTGGGATAAAAGCATAAAATATCACTGTGAATCATGAATGGATACTTAACATTTTACTGCTTTCTCATTAATGCAATGACATTAGCAATCTAAAAGTCTTACTGTTGTTGCTTCCATTCTTCACACAGTCATTACTATAATTCACCTCCCAAAATAAATACCTACTCTGTTTCTGTAAAAGCGAGAAACTAATCAATAGTTATTATGAGAGGAATTTCAATGTGATACAGCAGCACTTTGAAGCAAAGCTGAGAGGGTCACGAACATCTGACTATGAAAAAAAGTTTTAATTAAAAAAAAACAACATACAAACATAAAATCTAACAGTATTTCAAGGTGACCTGGTTGTATTGATTAGGATAAAAGCTATGTTCATTATGCTGGCTCAGGACTCAGCATAATAAATGTAAATCCACTCAATAAAATTTGAAATACCTTGTAATAAGCTCAGTTCACATTTCGTAGAAGTTTTTCCCAAGCAGCTTTTACTTCTTTAATGCGTTTAATGGATGGGATATAATGAGAGGTAAGATCATCATCACAGTCACAGATTCCCTCTTTATCCAGCATTATATCATATCAGTCCATTGAAGCGCATGTCAGATTCACTTACTCAATGTGGATCTACCGCCTCCATGTGGCCGCAAGCAGAACAATCTGTGGCTTGTGTAGGAGCCACCAGAGGGTTACTGTAACCAGGGAGCTGCTTCATGTTGAAATGTGACATTTAGACCCTCAAAGACCCAAACAGCCAGCGGCAACCAATAGCATTTACTGATATAAAATGTTTAACCCATAAAGTCCCAACGCTACTTTTGTGGCAGCTCCCAAATGAATTTTTCTCTCTATTTAACCTTTCTTAAGTGATTTATCACCATTTACTATAATATTATCCTCTGTAATTTGCATTTTTCATTGTAAATTATGTATTTTTGTATGTTTAATTTACTATATTTAATTTAGTTGTTGATGAAAACTCAGAGTTAATTCAAAGGTTATTATACCAAAAGAGAGAAAACTGAAGTAAAAGTGACTTTTTCAGTAAAGATATCAATAACTGAATGTAAAAACAAAGGTCCAACCACAATCATTTGTCAAACTCCATGGGTTTTACTAGTGAATCAATGTTATAGAAGATGACTGTGTTTCCATGGTAACTACGGAGCCTCTGAACATCCAAATGGATCATATCTGATGACCATTAAAAGATGAGAAACTGTATTTCACACCAGTTATTTACATGGATTGACAGGATTAGTGGATCAACCGGTATGAACCCATAAAGATCCAGCACTAGTTTTGTATCACTTCCCAAATAAATTTTTCCCTCTATTTAACTTTTCTTAAGTGATTTATCACCATAAATGATATTACTATCCTCTGTATTTAGCTTTTTTTTTTCAGTGTAAATTAGGTATTTTCCTATATTTAATCCATTGATCATGTAGATGTTCATTCAAGCTCTGAGTAAATTCAAGGGTTATTGTATCAAAATACAGAGAAAACTGAAAAAAAAGTGACTTTTTCAGCAAATCTCTCATTAACTGAACATAAACCCAGTGTCTCTATCCCAGGGGTCACCAGTCCTGGTCCTCGAGGGCTACTATCCTGCATGTTTTAGATGTATCCCTCTTCCAGCACACCTGATTCAAATGATAAGCCTATCATCAAGCTCTGCAGAAGTCTGATAACGACTGTCAGGTGTGCTGGAAGAGAGAAACATCTAAAACATCCAGGATAGTAGCCCTAAAGGACCAGGATTGGTGACCCCTGCTCTATCCACTGTCATTGATCCAATTCCATGGGTTTTACTGGTGAATCAGTGTTGTAGACGATGATGGTGTTTCCACCATAACTATGGAGCCTCTGAACGTCCAAATGGGTCATATCTGATGACCATGAAAAGATGATGAACTATATTTTACACCAATTATTTACATGTATTGATAGGATCAGAGGATGAACAGGTATTAAACAACTTAGGTCAGTAGATGCCTTTGGTCACCGATGGATGTTTGGTTCTTTATGGGTTAATAACTTCTGAAGCATTAATCCTACCAATGCACTGAAATGAATCAGTTAAAATGCAGTTTCTCGGCTTTTCAGTGTTGTCAGATATGACCCATTTGGACAATCAGAAGCTCCATAGTGAACGTGGAAACACTATAATCTTTGGCAACATTGATTCATCAGTTAAATTTATATAGTTTGACAGATGAAAGTGGTTGTAGATGCTTGTTTTGTACCTTCAGTTAACCCATAAAGACCCAAACAGCCACTGGAGACTAAAGGCATCTACTGATCTAAAATGTTTAATATCTTCTGATCCATTAATCCTATCAATACATGTAAATAAATGGTGCAAAATACAGTTTGTCATCTTTTCATGGTCATCAGATATGACCCATTTGAACGATCAGAGGCTCCGTAGTGAACGTGGAAACACCGTCATCTTCTACAACATTGATTCACCAGTAAAACCCATGGAGTTGGATCAGTGACAGTGGATGAAGACAATTGTTTTATGTTCAATTAATGAGAGATTTTACAAAAAAAAAAAAAAAAGTCATGTTTTCTTTAGTTTTCTCTGTTTTTAATATAATAACCCTTAACTTTAATCTGAGCTTTTATGGACATGCACATGATCAGTGAATTAAATATAGGAAAATACCTGATTTATACTTAAAAATGCAAAATACAGAACATAATATTAGAATGAATAGTGATAAATCAGTTAAGTAAGGTTAAAAATAGAGAAAAATTCATTTGGGAACAGCCATAAAAGTAGCTAGTAGTTTACCTAATTAATTATTTTTATTGTATGTTTTTATATTGTTATTTTTTGTGTAGGTTTGCTTACCTCTTGTGTACTTTGTTAAAAAAAACAAAAAAAAAAGAGACATTTACCTGTTTGTCAGAATCTTATTTCCCGAAATGTTATTTTTTTGTCTTTGATGTGTCATATTTTTCAGTAAAATACTTATATATATGTATATGTAAATATATATATTTTATTTATTTATTTATTTTTTTTAAGTAGTTAGTAGTAGATATGTGCTGAAAAAAAATTTTTTTCTTCATTTTTGCTACAGTAACCTTTGCTTATACTGTTATTTTAGCTTTTTAGCTTTTATGAACATCTACACCTTCAGGATATAGGAAAATACCTGATTTTCACTGTAAAAGGCAGGAAGTTCTAGGTCTTTAAACTAACCAGGGGATTAATGCACATCACATGAGTTACACACAGTTATAATCATTAGGGTATTTAAATTAAAAAAAACAGCTTCACAACAGGAATAGAGCAGATTATGGGGGAAAATGCTATAAAAGAAGTGCTTTTACCTATTAAAATTGTCTTGTGCAAACATTATATTAAAATATTTGAAAACATTTCTGAGACAACACATATTTGTCTGTTAATCTCTTTTTAATCCTACAGTAATTGCATGTGATTCCACACAGGCATTCAAATTTATGCAAATATGTGCATTGTTTATTCATTTATTTATTTTTTATCAGTTTATTGGCACTTGTAGCGGTTACTATGGTTACATTCACACTGCCTTAACACTCAATTCAGATATATGTGTCAGATTGAATTTTTTTGATATAACATTTATTAAGTTGTTTTTGTGAAATGCTCCCTGTCAGTGTTTCACTGTTATATATAATATTTATGGATTCTTATCACTGCTGCTTTAATGTGTACAAGTTAAAGGTTGGGTTTATTTGCACTGCTTCCTAGTATTTGAGTGCTTCCAGTGCAGAGTTATTACAAATGTAAGGCTATATTGCAAAACATGAAATCTGTCTCTGATGTATAGGAAGTCCAAGTCAAAATGACCGCACATAAGCATTTCTCAGTCTCTGTGTTAAGATCCAATATATGTGTGTATGTGGATATATGTGACGTATGTACAGCTGTAAAACCAAAAGTTTCATAGAAAAATCAGCTTCTATAAACCAAAGTGGTCGTATTTAGTGTAACTTAACATGTCTTTAACCCTTTTGTTCAATATGAGACAATATGAGATTTATGGCTTTAATTTTCCTAAATAATATCCTAAGTAATCTTATGGAATTTGAGCTTTAATTTAAACACTGTTCACTTATTTTTTAACAACAAATGTTGGCATCCAAATCTTTCTTTAACCCATAAAGACCCAATGCTACTTTTGTGTCAGTTTCCAAATGAATTTTTGTCTTTATTCAACCTTCCTTAAGTGATTTATCACCATTTATTGCCATATTATCTCGTGTATTTTGTGTTTTTTCAGTGAAAATTCCGCATTTTCCCATATTTAATTCACTAATCACGGAGATGTTCATAAAAGCTCAGAGTAAATTCAAAGGTTATTACATCAAAAACAGAGAAAACTGAAGAAAAAGTGACGTTTTCAGTCAAATCTATCATTAACTGAACATAAACCCAGTGAGTCCATCCACTGTCATTTATCCAACTCAATGGATTTTACTGGTGAATCATTGTTGTAGAAAATGACGGTGTTTCCATGGTAATTATGGAGCCTCTGAACGTCCAAATGAGTCATATCTGATGACCATGAAAAGATGAATAACTATACTTTACAGCAATTATTGACACAGATTGATCAGATTAGTAGATCAAAAGGTATTAAACAGTTTAAATCAGTCGATGGTTTTGGTCATAGATGGATGTTTGGGTTTTTATGGGTAAAGTAAATGAGGAAAAAAACTAAATATTATTAATTTGATTCAGTGACACATTAAGAGTTAAACATTTGATTACTAGAACCTCTCCATTAATTCTACTGCTATAAAGTGTGTGTATATTCAGTTATCAGGCAGAATACTTTAGACCTGCTTTTAGAACTTAGTATTTGTTATTGCAAGTCCTTTTTACTAAGTGAAAACTGACAACACAAAAAAAAGTGGTCACTTAACCCCAATTTGAGCCCATTTGCAAGACTTACAGTTGGTTTTTTGGGCGTATTTTAAGGTTCTACCCATTACTTTTGAAGGTCTTTGTGGTTTGAGGGAGACTAAATGCTCCGAGCAGTATTTCATTTGTATGACTGGGTATTTTTTACAAATCATTGCTGAGTTGCCTGCTGGTTGGTTTCAGTAACGCTGCCTTGAAGGTTATTGTAGCTGAAGAGAAGCTGTGTAGTTTCACCGTTTCCCATGGGCCTTACATAACAACTCTTCAGTACCTTTTTGTAACAGCACAATGAGCCATCAGCTCAATGCGACGACATTCTCACTTTTAAGAGAAACTTTTAATTAAGTGCTATTTCGGACTCTGACGTAGCTCCGTAGTCCTCCACAGACTGCTTTTCATACTGTGCTGTTTTCTGTTTTAGGTACCTCTGTGTTCAGCTAAACAATAAACTGAACTGGTTACACAACACAGATGCCTTGCGCTAAAAGGACCAAAGTCGTCTTCTCCTTTTGAGGAGACGGAGGTCCTTTGGAGTGCACAGGCCTCTGCTAAGGACTATTTATGACTCTGTGGTAGCCTCTGTCTGCTATGCTGTGGTCTGCTGGGGAGAAGGCAGCACTGAATGGGACAGGAAGAGAGTGAACAGGCTGGTCAGGAGGGCCAGCTCTGTCCTGGGCTGCCCTGCTGGACACCGTGGAGGAGGTGGATGAGAGGAGGCTGACATCCATCATAGACAACACCTCTCATCCACTGCATCAGACCATGGAGGTTCTGTGCAGCTCCTTCAGTGAAAGACTGATATATTCACAATTTAGGAAGGAGCACTACTGCAGGTCATTCATTCCTACCAATGTCAAACTGTACAACACAACATAACACAATGCAACGCTGTAGTTCTGTTGTGTTTATCTCCCATCTGTACTGTCTAATGTATTACAATTCTACTTCTTATGTAAATGTGTGTGTGTATAGCCTACAGAGCTTTATTACTTCCTACTATTACTATTATTACCCCACCCCCCAAAGGAGAGGGAAGGGGTATTGTTTTTGGTTTGGTTTGTTTGTTTGTTAACACTCTAGCAGCAAAACTATTGGTTGAATTCATACCAAATTGGATTTATAAATTGCCAGTGACCAAGAATAGATCTGATTACATTTTGGGAAAAGTAAGTCCAAATCCAAATTTTTTATGAATTTTTAAAATCTTTTTTTTTTTCCCCTGTTTACTTATAATGGATGAAATTTCACATGTCGGTACCAGCAAAACTATAGGTTGAATTCATACTAAATTGGGTTTATATATTGCCAGTGACCCAGAATAGATCTGATTACATTTTGGGAAGAGTAGGTCCAAGTCCAAATTTTTTATGAATTTTTAAAATCTTTTTTTTTCCCCATTTACTTATAATGGGTGAAATCTCAAATGTCGGTAGCAGCATAACTATTGGTTGAATTCATACCAAATTTGGTTTATAAATTGCCAGTGACCCAGATTACACATAGTTACATTTTGGGAAAAGTAGGTCAAAGCTCAAATTTTTTATGAATTTTTAAAATCTTTTTTCTTCTCCCATATACTTATAATGGGCAAAATTTCAGATGTCTATAGAAACATCAATTTTGTTTCAGTTTTCTTCAAACTTGGCACATATATAGAGGCAACTGATACCTTGACATCACCACATGTATAGACATGATGACATTAGCTGGATCGATGTCAAAATGAGCAACAGTTTGTGCAAGGGGCGGGGTTTGTTGTGCCTGGAACCACTTGTTTGTTTTTTGCGCTATATTTACACATGCATGTTTTCTTGCACTTCATCTTGTTGCTGCCTTGACCAGTCATTTTCAGTCAATAAAATGTAATCTCAGGCTCTGTTTCATATGTGAAACTGTAAATATAAGAGTCAAATCTGGTTCTATTTTATCAGTTAAATGCTTGAAAGATGAACATAAAGGTGAAAAATGAAAGGAAAAGCCTGATGGGGGTTTCTTACAGGGTGACAATGCAATCATCCCGTGAGCATTAAAGCTGATTGAATAGTTTCACGAGTTTTACAATGAATAGCCTTCACAGACATCAGATCTTTGCCAGACTGGATCATCAAAACACAAATGATCTCACTAAGACACTTCATGTTGCTTTTTATCTTAATTCGTCACCTGCCAAAAAATGAAATCTGCAAAATACACGGTGTCAACATAGACAAAGATATAGCAAATGGGACATAATAGAGAGTGTAGCCTTGCCCAAGTAAAAAGAATCGTTTCTTCCAGCTCATATGCATTCAGACAGTCAAACAAACTGCAACTTAAACCCTGGCAATGGAAGGCACAATAAAAGCTCGCCTGTAGTCAGACAAGTAAATAAATATTCAGAAAGAAATGGCAGCCTGTGTTGCCTCTTCAGCATGGGAAAGGCGCGGGCTGGACAAGGGCTCTTTGTCCAACACTATCAAATTAACACTGCTGAGAGTGCACAGAGAGGTGCACTTGAGGAACGCTGTTACACTGAAGGCAGTCTTAGTACTTCCTTTAGTTTTTCATCTGTGTAAAAAGTCATATTTTTTTCATCAGCTCTCTATTCAGTTGCCTTCTAAATGTGTAACCAGGCTTCAATCTTATCAGTTACAAATGTTATTACTCATATTAATGAAGAAATATGTGCATATAATATCTATATTTTTAAAAAAGGAAAAATAGTACTTGTAAGATGCAGTGAAAATCTTCATTTTACATGGACTGCGTTTAGAAATTTTCATTAGTTTTGCAAATGTTGTCAATTTGAACCTGAGCATGAGCACATAAAAACAAAGTCATAAGCAATAAAACTTCTAATTCGAAGTCATTAAAATGTGATACAAGGATTCATCAAATAGAAAGAGACTAAGAAATTGGCCTAAAAAGATATATATATAAGGTATAGTTATCTAAAGAATGCCACTTTGTAAAGATGTGATGTACCTAAGTAACTAAGTAAACCAACTTAACATGAAATAACTGGAAAAAAAAAAAAAAAACATGACTTACCATCCACCAAGTCCTGGCTGACATGTCATAACAAAGCTGCCATTTAACAGCCCTTTCTGTCAGTTTTCCAGCCATCCCTGTGCTCCAGCTCTGCCTTGCCCGACGCTGCCCGGTGGAAGATAAAGACACCTAATCAAAGGGGCATCAGTGGAGGCATGCTGTGCCACATGTAGGCCAGCCCTTGACACGATGCATTATGGGAAAAAGAAACAATCTACAACAGCTTGACCAGTGACTTGAACCTTATTGTGGTAATTACAAGATCCATGACCTGCAACTATAACCATCCCCCTCCTACACTAACCCCCTCCCTCTTCTGTCCCCCACCCACCCCTCTCTCTCTCTTACACTTGTTCTACTTATACTGATGATGATAGAAGTTATGACAGTAAGATGTATTTACAAACAACTGTGACAGAAACTGGAATAATTACTATTATGGTCATGTTTTCTTTCACTTTAAATCACTGTGCCCTGAAATGTGTAAATACTGAATGTTGACAATACATTTAGTTTTCTACAGATTTTTAAATTAGAAGTCTTTAGTTTACAGTGGATTGTACAGAAAGTTTTTTTTTTAGAGTTTTTTGGTGCTTCTATGAAACTGGGTACATTTCAGTACCTGGCACTTTGTCAGCTTTTTAGACCCAATAATAAAAGAGAAATTTAGACATATTTCCCCCTAGGATGTACCTAATGATGACCTCAGATAAATGCAAAAAAATATGCTCTTGCTCTGACCTATCCCAAAATTAATCAATTTTGTATCAAATATTGGGGCCAAAAATAGGACCAAAATTGGGACAGGAAAAGCTACATAGGTGTCAGTGCATTTGATTTAGAAAACGTGGCCGTAAATGGTCTTATTTACCGCTATAAATAAAGGCACTGAGTTAAATTTGATGATCCTAGTGGTTTTTCTAATCCAGACATGTGGGTTTTTCATTTTCATGTCCACTTGTGTTACATGCAGAACCTGCCCATTTAAACACAAATAAATCCCAAATGATTTTGCAACAGCGGTCATTTTTGTGAAACACTGCCTTGCATAATTAGACTGATTTCCAAAATGTAACTGTGAGAGAATAAAGAGATATTAAAAAAAAAAAAAATCATAGTGTGAAATTTTCATGTCCTTTTGACCGTGTTACATACAGATTTTTGTATTAAATATAATGTAAAATAATATAAAAATGTGTTTTATCTGAAAAATAGTTTCTCTTTTATCTTAGTAAATATTTATTTTTTGAAATAGATCCAAAATACTTCCAAACTTGCGTCATAACCTTAGTCTACATCTGGTTTGAATTTTTAGCCCCTGTGTCCTGTTGTTCGCGACCAGTTTCATAGAAGCACCCCTATACTAACTTTAATGTCAACCTGGTCACTATCTATCTATCTATCTATCTATCTATCTATCTATCTAGCTATCTAGCTATCTATCTAGCTATCTATCTATCTATCTATCTATCTATCTATCTATCTATCTATCTATCTATCTATCTATCTATCTGTCTGTCTGTCTGTCTGTCTGTCTGTCTGTCTGTCTATCTGTCGATGTTTTATGGTGTATTTTTGTCATTATTGGAATTTTGAACAGCTTTGCACTGCAAAATATAAACAAAACTCATGTCTTTTTCTGAATTTTTAGGTGGTTTTGAACAGGATCATTCTTACTAACAGTAGATTTTCCCAAACTTGGGGTCAGGATCCAAAACTGGGTTGGTGAGCTATTTTTGTGGGCAGCCAATTTGAGTGAAATACATGACTTTTTTTTCTATGAGACACAATTGAGACACAAACACTGTAAAACAAAATAAAACAAAAACACAAGAATAAATCCATGTAAGAGGCTGAGTATGATGAAAATGACGCAACCAGGTGACAACAAAAAGATTTTCAGGCATTTTTTTTTTTTTTTACATATTACATCAAAGTGCATTGAATTCAACATTATTTTGACAATGGAAGAGTCAGTAAAAGGTAGATATTACAGCAGTTCATGACCTATTATTGCAAATTTGGATCCTGAGTTTAAAAAGAGTGTTAACAACCACTCTAGATGCATTGTAAATTAGTTAAAGTGCCAGAAAAGGGCTTTATAAATGCAAACCACGTACCATAATACCAATGACCAGTCAGATTATGAGTCATTGCAAACACTCAGCCTATAGGCGTCTGTTTGTTTAATCTGATCATACGTACCAGTCCAGTGAATTATCTGTTACCAGCACTGAGCTAATGGCTGCAGAAGCAAAGGAGGTTCTGAAACAACTTCACCCACTTGCAAGGTACACGGAGAATAGATAAAATAGTGTGTAAAACATTAACTCTTTTCAGACTGCCATTATAACAGGCTGCCTAGGTGTCTTCATGTTTTCTTTGCAACAAAAGTTTCAGGAAATGTCTTTTTTGCCAATTCTTTTACACCTTTATTTTCAGGATGAACTTAACTTTCAATATCTGGCCATTAATTATCTATATTATAAATAATAAATGCTTAAAACAGTGTCTTTTAGTAAAAAACATGCTTGAAGTTTTTAGCATATTTATTATCAGACACAGCTATAAATGTCTATCATGAAACTTTCAACTATTTTACATCTGCTCAAACAGGCTTTTTCATCTTGAATATTCAGTATCCATATTATGCCTTGATATTTTTTGTTATTTCCAGGCATTTTTTAGCCTGTGTGGAAGTCTCTGAGACAGTTCCTTTCTACTCATAATAGAGTCCCACATTGCTGCTGTAAAATGTTACATGGTATCGGAAAGCTCAGGACCTCAACTTTCCGTTGCTGAAAGAATATTGTGGATAGCACAATCGGTTCAGAAGTTACAGTAATTTGATTGTGGTTAAATACAACATGCAGCACCTGAGAGATTGCAGTTGTTAAAGGGTTAAAGCTGTAGCATTAATGGCATTTTAACAAACACATGGTTAAATCATAGTGCAATAGAATAATGTAACTTAGGTGTAATTTACTAAGGTGCTACTGGACCTCTGCATATATAAACTCTGTTGTTGTAAGGATTATCTAATGCTTCTGGGAAGTATTGTAATTCAAACTCCCTCAAAGGAGTCATCCAGCTCCACATGCTTGGGAGCCGGCTGTATTTTGATTCATAAATTAAGACATTTGACGTGTCCATGTAAATGTTATCTGAATGCCAGCTGAAAAGACCTTTTCTGCCCTGCCACATTCCAATCCTCCTCACTGAGGCCACTCAGTGGCAGCTGGATTTCCCCACAGGGACGGTGGGTGGACTTAGCAACAGTTACTTAGCATTAGTTAACAACAAATAAATGAGGAGAAAAAAACAGTGGAAATGAAGGATTACTTCAACACATTAACACATCCAAAAAGTGTTGGATAGTTGTGCTTTAGCCTGTGGGGTTAAACTGTCAACATTTGTGAACTGAGCATAAAATATGAGTAAAATAATGGTCATGTTCTATTATGTCCTGATCAGTGTAATTATGCATAAGTTAAACAAAAAAAAAAAAAAAAATTCCTCTAATCGCTTATAAGTACCTGTTGATGTTGACCTTTTTAGTGCATGGAAATTTAATAAAGCACTAATTACGATCAGTCCAATTAATTGGTTCTTAAACACAAAGGGAAAAGCCTGACAAATGTCACCTAATCACAGTGAAAAAGTAAATGACTACCAGTCTAAGGAGTTAAATACCTTTTACATTTCCTCTGAGATTAGTCTGTCTAATCAAATCGAAAGTACAACTTTGCATCGGACAGTAAATAAAAGGTCTTGATTAATGAATGGAATTCATACCCCTGGACTTTGTGACCTGTCGCATGCACCAAAAGACCAATGCCTTTAAAAGAATATGGAAACCATTCCTTGACTATATGAATATGAACATATCTACTATAATGACAAGAGCATTTGTTTCTTTTCAGCTTCCATTATAGTGTATTGTATACTACATACTGTATATTGTACCTCTGATATAGAATTTATGTGTATGTGCATATGTATGTGTGTGTACACTCATGTATGTGTATGTATGTATATATATCATTCTTTCTTTCTTTCTTTCTTTCTTTCTTTCTTTCTTTCTTTCTTTCTTTCTATTTATTTATCTATGTTTTGACCATTCCCAGCTTGTGTTTTGTTTTATTATTTTGTTTTATGTGTGTGTTTAAAAAAGAAAAGCCCCAATAAACACATAAAAAAAAAGAAAAAAAAAAAAAGGTCTTGAAAAGAAAATCTGACTAGTTATAGTAAACAGAAACAGTGGGTTTTATTGGTTTAATAAACACTGGTTAGAAGTTCAGCTGATCCCAATAGACAAAATGTGAGACATTACCAGTGATGAGACTTTCTAATATTAAAAGATAAACACAACACACCGACCAAGGTACAGTTTAGACTGTCAGCATGAGAAACACTTAAGAAAATTTACTCAGGTGAAGACTGGGATAATTCAACAAAACAACAAAGCAGAATCTTGATAACTATTGTAATTTATGCAAGCATTAGTGATATGTAACCACTGCTTTCAACTGATCAAAAATGATTCAGCTGCTGGGAGAAAAGCAAGAACTGGCAGTGGACGATGCCCCTCACATCGAAGAATGCGATCAACATGACCTTTGACTTTTGACTTGGACTGTCTTCTTTCTTTGGTCTTGGTGACGTTGGACTCTACCACTGAAGGCGGTGTTTGGTCTCTGAGTCATATTTTATTTTTATTTTATTTATTTGTTTATTTAGCAGGGACAGTACACATTAATGAACATCTCCGCAAATGTGCCAGTATTAGCAAAAAAGCTATTTTTCAACTGTTGTCCCTGGATAAGAAGTAAAATACCAGGAATCATAAAATTAGAAACATTTTAAAAATTAAGGCTACACCCACACATTACATAGCATTAGTTCACATATACAGTATACACAGTTAACCTTTAAGTATTAGTAAAACACCTGGAGAGACATTGGCACATGGGGAGGTGGTCATGCAGCACAAAACATAGAAAACTTGATTCCAGTGAAGATGAATATGAACAATTTACCTGATTGCAAGCAGCTCTTGTTATTGAGGTACTTGAAGATCCATGACTCATCAACGGTGATGACTCTCCCTAGCAAGTCTGGTCTGGTCTCAAGACGCTGGATGATGTCCTGACACACTTGCATACGTTGATCCTTCCGGTCATCGTTCAGCAGTTATAAAAGCATGTGGAAAAAAGTTCAGTGGCTGCAGAGAGCTGAGATCACAGTCATACACTCCAGGGTGATTACTTTGAAGGGGAAAACTTGTAGTTTGTAGTTTAGATTTGAAATATACATGCACAGTCAAAGAAAACTTTGAGACCATATTTTTCGACTTAATTTTTATTTTTAATCCCTGAACTGGAATTTTTTCATATGAATCATTTGTTTAGGATTTTGGCACACAGAAACAAAAATCTAAAGTTTCAAGAATAATTTCAAAACAAAAAACTTAACAAAAGAAAATGGCACCTGCCAAACACAAAGTCACAACAGTAGCAGTCCTGGTTGGGAGCTGTCACTCTCTCTCACCCTGGACGTGGTCTATCATCAACAGAGCCTGTGGTGTTGTGGTGTTCAACCAGGTTTCTGATTGTGGGTTGGGAACAGCCCATACATACAGTACACCTGGCTATATCACTGGACCTCAAACCGGCCTCCACCATACCCAGTGCCCGGAGATGTTGTTCACGTGATAGATGTGGCATGATGCCGTTCACTGGACTAACAATGGTGGCCTTTTTTGGGCCTTTATATAGGCCTTCCAAACCAATCCTCAAATTGCGCAGATACCCACTGAGTATTGCTAAATGTGTATTTGGTCCACTTTTGCAGAGAGACCAACCCATGTGCAATGAACCGTGACAACATGACAACTCATCATTATCTCAACTACCCGAGCACTAAGTCATCAATAAATCCACAATGAATAACTACAACCCCCTACAAGTAGAAATATGCAGACATTTCTACCTCAAAGTTTCTATTGACTGTCAGTATATCTTTTGCGACACCACTCCTGGAATTTTTCTGATACACCTCATATTCAACCAAGCATCTGAAACAATGAAGAACCAAAACTATCATTATTACAACTTGAGAGTAGAAATAGCACAAAAATAGATTTTCCTCTTCTTTCAGCCGTGCTTCATCATTCTTTCAGAGAAAGGAAAAACGTTCATGGTCGAGCTCATGCACGAGAGCCGCGAGCACCTTATTGATTTTGAGGGTCAAATCGATACATTTCATCGTCTTGATTGGATTAACTGTTTCAAGTTCAACTTTTAATTGGATTTCTACTTTCTACAATGAGAGCTTATTTGAAAATCAATAGGCCAATCAATACCTCTGTGTTCAGAAAGTTCAGCTGTGGAGCTAAAAATGAAGGAACGCAGTCGGCACCTAACTACTAGTCATAATCATACACACTAATATTTGTGTTTTTAGGCATTTGTGTAGAGTTTTAACATTTTTTTTTAGAGAAACATTCCGTGATCTGCTCCTTTAAAAGCTAAAATATTTTTTTAATGTAAATTTGGAAACACAAACTCTAAGTTTTCTTGACTGAAATACTGAAAAAGGCACCTCAGCTTAGAATATGGATTTCAGGGACGACCCTATAAATGTGACCCATATGGATATAAATCTAAAACTGAGCATTCTACTTCTACGTAATTGGCGATCAGATATTAAATTCAGACTTAATCCTCGTCTAGGCTTGTCAAAAAAGCAGCAGAACACGCCAAGCCACTAACTCCCATCCTAGACGGGACAGGTAGGCGATAACTCGTCCGAGTATAATTTATGTTTACCAAGCATGTGGCTAATTATTTCTTTTGTTCAGCCAGATGTCATAGACTGTAAAAGTAGCAGGTGGTCACTTATTTAATTAGTCTAGTTGACCAACCATGACTAGAGATTAGGAAGGCAGACTATCATTACATGAAGTGAACTCCACAAACTTCATGTCCACAAAAGTAAACACAAGTAAATAAGTGTTGTATTATAGGAAAACAATATTCTGCTGGATTGAAATTGTTGGAGGACAGATAGAACGAGGGGGAGAAAAACAAAAGTTTGACAGAAAAACAGCTTCAATAAACCAAAGTGGTCATATTTAGTCTGCCTACCTTTGCACTTAACATGTCTTTAACCCTTTTGTTCAGACAATATGAGATTTACTGAGTTAATTTTCTAATATTTTATACCAGGTTTCAATCAACACATGTTTCTAACTGTTTGCACTGCTATTTGCCATGAGTTCAAAGGTCACACTAAATAGTCACTTTAACCTTTAGAACACATTGAGTTCAGTTTTTTTGTGTCTTTTAAGTCCACATACGCCCTGTATTTTCTTGTTGTATCTAAGGAAAAGAGAAAACAACAAAGCTAAACCAGGCTCAGACCTTTTCACAGTCTTGTATATATTAGAAAACCTATCTTTGGTGAGTGATTTTTAGTTGATGTGAAACTGGAATACGTCATATCAGGAATAATCCGTCTTAAATAAATGCGATATTTTATGGTTAATTAGAAGTATGTGTCTGTTTTGATTTTTTTAATCTGACATAAAATATTTATCAAACCTGGATTAACATTAGATTAACAAAAAAACATTTAACTATTATTAAGCTTCTTGCAATATCTGTTGTTCAGCTACTGTTTTGAATTTATTTGTGACTCATTCTATACACGAGTCTCAGATGACCTTATATATATTACTATAGATGGGGGTGAATGAGGACACTGGTGTGACAATCCAGAGTCAATTAAGGTTTCCGAGGGATAATAGACTGTGTACTCATGTGTCTGCACACACTATATGAACATGTAACCATTTTAGACAATACCCATATATTATGTTCACGGACCATGCACTCATTACGTACGCCTCAATGAGACTTAAGAACTTTTCAGGACAATGAGCATTTGGTCTGAGACGAGTGCACTGGCTTGATGTGACACGTACAATAACACGTGTACAGAGGAAAAACAGACTATGGAGTAAAGCTACACAGTCAGACTTTGATGCTGTTGAATGTTGATCCATGTTAGACAACAGGGTCGCCATATTTAACGTCCAAGGCTAACGCATAAAAGAGCCTCTTTGTTCATTTGAGACAAACAAAAGTCGCTTTTCCATTGGACATATGCGCAAAACTTCACCAATATTTACTAAATCTTGATGTCGACCAAATGTGATGATTTGTTTATTGATTTTCGCAAGATGTCACGAGAAGTCATTCCATAAAAATGGCGACAAACATAAATATCTGTTGTTTTAAATCCAGAATACTTGTTACCTCTCTATCCCGTACTAAATTAAAAAATAATGAAGTTTCCTCCTGTGTCCACACATACCGCGCCATGTTTATTTTAAAATTCTTCTTCTTTGCTTGTTGTAACATCTATCAACATCCGTTTTTTTTTTTTTGTTCACATGACTCTAGTTTCGCAAAAAGGGCTTTCCATCCTCAAATTTGGAACCCTTGGCGTGTGTTCAAAGAAAATGGGAGAAACGACTGGGCACAAGGTTTCCTGAAGATGTATGGCAATCTATATTTCATAACATTCATTTATCCTCAATCTGTTTAAGACACAGGTGTCAAACATGCAGCCCGGGGGCCAAATCTGGCCCGTCAAAGGGTCCAGTCCAACGTCCGTAAGTTATAATGTACATGTGTAAATGACAAACTGAGGCTGAACATTGTTAAAATTACACTTTTTTTTTCAGTTTGTTCATGTTATTCACATTGTTTGAAAGGATAGTTTGTAGATGTAAACATTTTTATAATGTAAATTTACTTTTTTCGCTTTAAAACACAGAGAAAAGTTTGGAGTCAACATTATTTGTATGTTATTATTGTATATTGTTATAAATGTTATATTATTTTACTGGTTCGGCCCACTTCAGATCAAATTTAGCTGAATATGGCCCCTGAACTAAAATAAGTTTGACACCCCTGGTTTAAGACTTAGAGTAATTCAGTTCAAGGTAGTTCACAGACTGCATTGGTCTAAAGTGAAGTTGGCAAAAATTTAATCAGACTTGAATCCTACTTGTGATCGTTGTGAAGCTGAGCCAGCCACACTGTCTCATATGTTCTGGCTTTGTTCAAAACTGAAAAACTTTTGGCAGTCTATATTTAAATCTCTTTCAGATGTAACAGGGTCTCATATTGAACCTGAGGCAACAATTGCAATATTTGGCATTACATCACATTTTCATTTTAACCAAAAATCTAAAAATCTAATTGCCTTCATCACTCTTCTAGCTTGTACACTAATATTATTTAAATGGAAAGATAAACAACCTCCAACATTTAAATCTCGGCTTCTGGATCTTTTACATTTAAGATTGGAAAAAATTTGATATTTTATAAGAGGATGTGCCAATAAGTTTTTCAGTACCTGGCAACCTGTTCTGAATCACATAAAAGAGGTAGATCCCTCACTTATTCCAGCGTAGTCTTGTTAATACGAATCTGTGACTAATATCTGTGTTCCTTATTTTTTATTTATTTATTATTATTGTTAATGATCATCTTTTTTATGGTGCAACAGGGTGGGAATGTTCATGGGTTTGGGTTTAAAAAAAAACAAACAAAAAAAGTATGACTGTATTGTTTTCTGGATGACTCAACATGTAATAAAAACACTTTGAACATAAAAAAGGTCTTTCCATTGCAGTTTTGCATGATATACCAATTTTGCTACACCCAAAAAAAAAACACCTCTTCCAAGTGCAAAACCTTTTCACTGAAAAGTTTGGGCAAAATTGTTGTTTTTCCATTAGGCAAATTTTTATACGCAAGTTATATTCACACAATTTGAAGGTCAATAGAAAGGCGACTAGTGGTGTAGGAGTCAAGGCCTTACTCTCCCTACCAGCTCATCTCAGGTCTCCATTTAAACGAAATTCACCCTTATTTTCACGATACAAAAAATTCAAATGAATGTTTGACAAGAGAAGAATCACCTCCGAGTTCTTCAGAATCTAATTTATTATAATATGAATACCTACATATATGATAACTCCTATAACCACAGGAACACATTTTTATAACATGATAATATATCATAGATTTCATAGACAAAAAGAAACAAATAACATATTTACTGTGTAATAATTTAATTCACATAAATCAACTGTTCCAGAGTGTGAGGTTTCATTTGAACTGATTATACCTGAAAACACATAACAAAATAAGAACAAAAACGGCACCAAACCTAGAGCCCTGGGGGACGCCTGATAATGGCTGCTAGGGAAAGTGAGTGAACATGACCTCTCTGAGAAGTTCCCACCTTCAGTTTACTGCAGCTCTGGATTCACACAATAAACATTAACAGCATGAGGTGTTGAGGCTGACACATTGTTAACTGAAGATGTTGTAAAACTTTACATGGCAGCTACAGTAGTGTTCGTCTTGGCTGAGATTAAGGAAGAGTTGATAAAAGCAGAAGTGCACTGATCACTTTTTATAATTATGATCAAAACCCATTCATCCACTTTATATATATATATATATATATATATATATATATATATATAAAGTGGATGAATGGGTTTTGATCATAATTATATATATATAATAATAATAATAATTATAATAATATATATATATATCACACATAACAATACATTTCAGATTTCCACTACTCCTAAAACTATGTGATGTATTATTGCTTATTAAAATGATAATGCCTAAAAACAAATCACGAATGCCATGTGTCAGTAGCTCCTTCCTTTAGTGGCGATCCCATACTTTTGCACATCCAACCATTTCAACACAAACAAATAAAAATACATCACATAAACATCCAGAACCTGAATTGGAGTTATAAAAACCACTGAGCAAAGTCATCACCACACACTCGTGCGAATGCAAACAATCAGAATAAAATACGAAACACAATATAAAAAACAGGCTGTCTTTTCGAGCGTACCACAGATGCAGTAAAACAGACTGTGTGCTAGTGTGAAAATCAGTGCATAATATTGAAAACAGCTACCTCCAGATATTTGGTGAAACATGCATTAACTGAGGGCACACAAACTATTGCAACATTTCCCCAGGTCTTTGGCTTGTACGGAGACCGAAAACACAACATAGAGCCAGAGCAAAAAACAAATAACACCTAGACAGGCACTTAAAACTACTTGGATACTGGTATATTTCCCCCCAATACAGCTGTTTACATACAGGTTTAGCTAAGACATAGCCAAGTATTACTCTTGTACTTATATTATTGATAAAGTTACTGATATTTAAAGCCACTTGCTTAGACACATTTAAGACCTATTGTAACTAGGAAAGCGAAAGCACTAAAATGAGTACAAATCACAAATCATATAGTCATTAGGGTAAAAAATCTAAGAGGTCAAAAGTGATTTGTGCCAATGAACTCTAAGTGCAGTGCTGATTAAAGTTAAAATGGTATGCAATACTTGAAACATTCCTGGAAGGATTTTACAACAAGTCTTAATCAGGTCTTGATGCAGAATGTTCTTCACTCTCAAAGAAAAATAAAACTATAGTAGGTTTAAAGTCATAATATGTAAGATTTTCCAGTTGAATGTGGTTCAGAGTTCCTCCCAGCTCAAGTGAATGAATGGGACAGAGGGAGACAGCAGTGTTAGTGTTAGTTAGTGTAGACATAGCCATGAAAAAGTGAAATAAAATATTATTTTCTGATTGTTTCACAGCAGTTATGTTTTAAAGTTTGAGTCTATGAGCTTGAGACCCAAAAGGGAAATTTGGTGTTTTGACACAAACTTTAATGAATAAATAATAAACATTT
The DNA here is from genome assembly GCF_902148855.1 of Sphaeramia orbicularis. Taxonomy (NCBI): domain Eukaryota; kingdom Metazoa; phylum Chordata; class Actinopteri; order Kurtiformes; family Apogonidae; genus Sphaeramia; species Sphaeramia orbicularis. The sequence continues at coordinate 27,141,725 of NC_043974.1, forward strand.
ACTTTTTTGAATGAATACATTTAAGTGCACACTATTAGACAGGTATTACATTAACAGAATTTTTTGTTATTGATACTCTGAATAATCTTCCAAATCAAGCACTTTCTGATTAAAATGTGGGATATGTCAATATTATGCTAGTTTTATTAGGATTGCGCTCAGACAATGAATCAAATTTGCACTTTTTACAAGACAACCTTTTCCGGAGGGTTTGATGAAATAACGAAATGACGAATAAATTTTTTTTTTAAATACATTTTGCCTATATTGAAGGAGAGCAACCCTTAATTTCACTGTAACTTGTTTTCTTACAATGACATATAAATAAAGTCATAAACTCATAAATGAAATGTGTTTTTGTTCAATTTCTTTAGCCATGTTAACAGCTTATTAGGAATTAGTTGTTTTCTGTGAAAATAGCTGAAGCATGTGTTGTGTGTGTGCTGTTCAAATGCTATCCCCGAGAAATCTCCAAAACATGGCAACATGAGAAGGAAATAATATAACACAAACCAGGGTACTGTCTAAGTAGGTAAATATTTCTAAATGACATTTTTAGGGGGTCAGAAGTCATGACTAGAGTCTGTTGATCGTTTTTAAAAGGAAAATCTTACATATTATACCTTTAATTGTTTTAATATCCTCCAGTTGTAGTTGGTATTAGCTTCCTTCAGATGCTGGATTTTGTCATGGCCTGGTAGGTTTACACCATCTGCTTGCTAGTACATGCCTTGATAGCCGGCTTGTCATCTTCCGTAAAAGTATCACATATCAGTATTCAAGGTAACAACTCTGTCCTGTAACCATGCTTCGTCAAACTTCACTTCATAGGTAAATTGTTCATACAGCAATGCGAGAAAACATTCATTAAAGTTCAACTGATTAAATTAATACAGTAGCAACAAGTACGTTTGCTATTCACAGAAATTTCCAAACGCTCCCATAATAGTTATTTCATTTAAAGTTCACCAATCAGAGAACATAACCCAAAAGCAGCTCATGTGTATAAAATAAAAAGGGCAGGGAAAAAGAAACAAGGCACCAACTTTATACAAAAAAAATGCCTTTCTGATAGACACACTGGAATTACCCTAGTTCTGTCTGTAGCTGATTAAAGGTCAGTAGTAAAGGCTCTTTATTAAAGTAACCTGAGTGAGGGTCCCTTTTGCCAGCTGCTTTCAGGTGAAGACTTCCATCTCTTTGATGCAATTAGCCATTAAAAGTGGCTTCCAAAAAATGCCAGAAGTCACAGTGAGTAAAAAAAACAACACTTTCCTGTCATTCCCAGTGGTGTTTCTTTACCCTGTTTACTGCCAATCTGGGCCTTGAAGAGAAAGGCAAAAAACAAAACGGAGAAAAAAATAAAAAAGAATAAATAAAAGAGAAAAAGTTTCGAGTATCCAGTGTCAAACCGAGACGGCTGCTCAGCTCCCACAGCACAAAAGAGGTCGGTGAAAAAGGCGAGCAGATGGATTCTTTGCGTGTGGATAGAGTTTTTCATCTGACTGAAGGTGCCAGCCCCTACCATCTGTACAGGTAAATGGTACCATGGAGCTACCGGCCTACACGTGGGTGCGGAAGTGGTGGCTGGCTTGGAGCGGCTCTCTGCTTCGGAGCGGAATTAACCACAGGAGTTTCCAGCGAGTGCCGCAAACCTCAGCTAGCGCCCGCTGCCAGGACCTCTTTGAGTTGTATCTAAAAAGACAGAAGGAACAATTAAAACATGTATTAGAAGATCAAATAAATGCAACACATGTGAGATTGAGAAAAAACAAATTAAGAAGACTCACATGTCATTTGAGAACTGAGCCATTTTCTCTATGGTGGTAGTATCCTGTGAAGCACAATGCATAATAATCATCACGACCATTTGTGACTGTGCAACATGATCACACAGCTTCTTCAATTTGTAACTAACCTCATGAGCTTGATGGTTCGCCCTTCATAAAATGAATAATGGCTTTCACGACAATGGCATTTTAGTTGATGATAGTGTTATTTTATGTACTTATTTTTATTCCAAAAACAACAAATGGTTTATAAAATTATCTAACCTAAATAACTAAATAAAAATAAGAGAAATAATCTAATAAGGTACAAAATAAGCATACATTTAAAAAGACAATAGATAAAATGTGATAACAAGTGGTTATTATTGTATGAGTGGATGCACATGTGTTATGGCACCTCAACACACACAAAAAAATATCTATCAGAGTAAATAAAGAAAGAAGCTAAAAAAATGACCTAAACAATATAAAGCAATTACCATTAATCTGAAAGATTAGAATTTGACCACAAATGTCTCAATTTGTTCTTTACTAATTTAAGAGGTAGAAATATCTATCAGGTGTTGGTGGGAATTCCACAACTCAGCAGCAGGCTTCTTGAGTGGAAACTGCCCACTAGTGATTTAATTGTCTGTTTCTACTCATTGTACATCCCTAGTTCATTTATTTAATTTACCCCTCATTTAACTGAGATGGGCTCATTAAGAATTAAAAAGTCCTGATCAAGAAAGACAGCAGCACACTTGACAGTGATTAGTGATGGGCAATAAATAAATGACAAAAATCTAATTAAATAGCAAATAATTAACAGTGCTTGTCCGAGTTATTAATGCATAACTGAATCAGGCAAAACATCTACAGCCTCCAAATCATTTTAAAATCCACTTAGAAATTGTCCAATGAGACAAGCTCTTTAAGTTTTATGTCATATTGCACATTGTTCTGAGCAGAATGAGCAGCTTTTCTCCAGTTTCAATGCAGACCTTTGGTACAGGTGATCAGTATAAATCCTGAGACTGAACCCACCTGTTCTGTGCTTTTCTGACTCATGTACTTTTGGAGATATGATGTAAGCTGATGGAAGACAGACTTATAGATAAGAAGATGTCAAAGTTTTAGTCAACAGATGTATAAGACAGATCACCATGTTGACATGTTGTTTAGGCGTGTGTGCAGACCATGTAAGCAAACTGAAGAAACATATATAACACATCACTGTAGTCTAGTACAGACATGCATATATCTATGCAAATACATTTGAATATAATGTTAATATTATTTGTATGTTGTAAATATTGTAAAAAGAAAAAATGTATATGATATTGATAATTGAAATAAAAAATGTTTAATTTGATATTTACTTTTGTTGTCCATCTGTGATGCTGCCATTTGTCAAAACTCTTGCTATTTAGGTATGATAAAATATTTTTTTCCTCTAACCAATTATTAGGTTGTAAAATAGAGGGTTTAAGGTATACACTGAATACATTTTAGGATGAAAATGTCATAGCAACTTCACTTTTGAGTTCTTTGTAATTCTTGCAAAAAAACAGATGTTCATTTTTTGGCCACCCATGACGCAGTAGTTTTGATATTTTTCATTTAAAAATATTTGAAACTAAATTTTGCCCTTTGAGTATGCTTAAGATGGCATTTAGACCTTTCCAATTATGTGTAATATTTGTCTTAAACTTGTCTGGTTCAAAACAGGTGAAGAGCTTTGAGATAAGTGTGTCCATTAAATGTCAAATGGGGGAAAACCATATGGAAATGACATCATCCAAATGTTTTCATACAAACAAATGAAGACAGTTGTGATTATGCAAAATAACTGGCGTTACCTCAAATAACTGGCATAAGACGATCATTCGACAATTATATCAGGCCTAGTAGAGTCACGATTTAGGCAGCACACAGACACGCATGCACTCACACACAGTATGATCCAACTTTCTCTCTCTTGTTTCTTTTCTATTGATCACTACATTAACGGCATTGATTATTTTATTTTTGTGCACTGTTGTCATGCTGCTCCGTCTGAGACCTACATGCTGGGTTTTGAGTTCCTCCATTAGTCCGAGAAGTCTAGTCATTACTGTGTACTCACCGAGAGGATGCCCGCCATCTGAGTGTAAAACAAGCTTGTCATGCCGCCGAACATGACCACACCCATGAGCGCCGACACCCTCAGCAAAGCCAGTTCATGACGTGTTGTAAACTTTTCCTGTCAGACGAACAGAAAAAGACAAACCCACTGATTTAACTACTCAACCACTTTGTCAGTTGAAGGTATAGCTTCCTTCTTCTCTTGAGGAATGTACCTGATCTAGTCCTGTCAGTGGCTGGAAGTAATAGTATTGGCAGAAGTCCAGCACTAGTGTGAACAAACTGAGGACCTGAGCGTAGAAGCAGAGCTGCAGGAAGAGCCAGTGGTTGTCTTCTCCCACACAGTTATTAATCCTGGAAGGAAATAAAGTGGATTTAACACGTAAAAAAATAAAATAATAGTGAATATTCTTATCTTGGAGTTGCAGAGAGAAAATATTTAGTGAATTCGTTCAACTTGTTCTAATCGTTGTCACTGGGGAAAAAAAGAACCACAAAAAGAATCAATGTATTTCTCTAGTAACTATGTTGTCCCCAGACTAAGATCAAATAAAGGCAAATTCCTTTGTGTTAATATAAGATTTAACATCAGAGTAAACTCATTCATATTGATAATGGAGTACATTTTGTATTTGTTAAAATTCAACACTTGTGTAACTGTGACCATGTTACTTCCACTTATGATACATTCAGTGATGACAGCTTTGTTGTGGTTACTCTGAATAAACCCTATATCCGCTTTGTAGTTTAGAAAAGGAACGAGAACAAGCTCAAGAATTTGTGTCATTCTGTGGAAACTTTTCACCTATAATGTGTGAGTGAATGGTTCTATTTATCAACCCTGCACTGAACTGGAGACATGTCCAGGGTGTACTCCGCCTACGCCCAATGTCAGATGGGACAGGCTCCAGCTCCTCCACAGCCCTCTAGGGTGCAGTTATGCAGTTTTGGAAAATGAATGAATTAACCATTTTCATAAAAGAATGTTATCAAATAATGGTTTGACATTTTGGCAAAACTGTTTGGATATATGTATGATTTATATTTGTATTATATCATATCATACAAATTCTTCTTTTTTTTTTTTTTTTTTTTTTTTATTGACTTCATTGTCCCTGACTAGAAATTTGACATTTGTGTTCCACCCTTTCTAGTACACAAAGAGCATGTGCTGCCATTCAATGCACCCACACACCAAAGCCAGATCTAAACCAGTACTTTAGTTGAGGGCACTGGCATGAGAATTAACCTGGTATGTGATACCAAGGGAAACTGGAGAACCTGGAGGAAACTAGCCAGACATGGGGGAACATGCAAATGCCACCAGGAATCAAACTTGAAAAATTCTACTTGAGAGGCAACACTCCAAAGATACTACTTCTACTAAAATCAGCCCTGTTATCTACTATGCAACCATGTGTCTAATTTTTTCACATTATAAATAAAATATTAAATCTACAGTCGTGGAAAAAATTATTAGACCACCCTTGTTTTCTTAAATTTCTTGTTCATTTTAATGTCTGGGACAGCTAAAGGTACATTTGTTCGAATGAATATAATAATAACAAAAATAGCTCACAAGAGTTTAATTTCAGAGCTGATATCTAGCCATTTCCCATGGTTTTCTTGATAATAACCAAAACCCCTTAAGTTCTTACATCAACAGCTACGGCATAGTACTGCCAAAAACAGTGCTTTTAGGCATTCCATGTTTTCTTTTCTGTCTGTTTTTAGTCACATGATACACACAGAAGTTAGTACTTGATTGCATAACCATTGTTTTTGATGACTTTTGATGACCTAATAATTTTTTCCATGACTGTATACTGTAGCCTTCTTAAAGGTGAGTGTATTCTTACCAAGGACAGTGGTGGTCCATTCTGCGGACACAATGGCCACATCTACTGCAGTGGTGGGACCTTTTCGGTCTCATTAAGTTGCATTTATTGCACAATTCCCAGTGTTCTCGCTCTGTGACATGAAGACAACAATTCTTTATTTAATAATGGTTAGTCTGGCAGTGTTAGTAATGGTTATAACACACACAACCTGACGTAGCTGCTATCGTGTAAATTAAAGTGCTTCGATAAACTGACAATATTACAGTGTTATTTATGTATGCATCCATGTAAAATATGCATAATGTGGTGTGGTGGTACAACAAAAGACATCAACAAAGGGGTAAAAGAGTGAAGAGTGGGTTTTTCTGTTTCTGTACCAGAATGAGGTATATGGGGGTCTGTAGGAAGACGGCCAGGATCTGCTGTGGAAGCTCTGAAAAGGGCCATAATGCAGAGTCCTGATGCTATGTAATAACCTGAGGACAGACACAGATAATAACACACATATTTTCATTAATTCAGAATGGAGATTATTTCAATACAATTACATATTTATGAGTCTGATATTTCTCATGTTTCAAATTAGGGGAATCAAACACAGCAACAAGGACACTCACAAACAACAATGGCCCAGGGGATGTGTCCTTCACTGTAGTGTGGAAGTAGAACTAGCTTGGGGATGAAAAAAGTGTTGTAGAGCCAGATCCCAAACACCACACTGATACACAGCCAGCCCATGGGGTCCACCACGAAGTGCAGTCGAAGCTTCATGGCTGCAGGGACTCTGATGACACCTGAAATGTTCATACATATCAATCACACGCATTTGTGACCTCCAAACAGCCGCCAGAAATCTTCCATAAATATTAAGCATCCAATTATCTGAAAGGACTGAGCGTACTTTAAAGGGGTCATTTTATTAACTGACAACACTCTACTCTGACTGTATGCCAATGGTGGGTTGTCTCCTGTTTCTCTGTAAGGCATGACAAACACTGAATTTATATATTTATAAAGCACATACTTTTGTCTAACCTCTTTGCATTCTTTAAAAATGAGGACATGTAGAACAGACACAAATTATTTAATCATGTGGCAAGAACCCTCATCTCTCCTTATATTAAAAAAAAAAATAAAAAAAAAATAAAAAAATAAATAATAATACTTTTACACACTGTATACAGGCAGAAAGAACTCAGACTTGCTTAGTGTCTCATGGGAAAATTAAATAGCTGATTCTATCATTTTGTATTTTACTTTGTTGTCTCAAATTTCCTTTATTGTTGAAATCTTTGTTGTTTCTGACTATAATTGGGTTGTTTTTTGTTTTTTTTTATTATTCTTTAAGATTTATTGTTGCATTTATTATTACTATTTAGATTTTTTTTCTCAATTTACTGGAAATAATGCCTTCAGATACTGAGCAAAGATTTATTATTAATAATAATAATAATAATAATAATAATAATAATAATAATAATAATAATAAGGATGAAACCTCCTAGTGGGCCTACAGAAGCCTTTAATAAAGCAGGTGTCTGAACTAGCCAAATAATACACCTCTCAGCGTTTAACACAGATTTAAGCATTAGAACCATAAGATGTCTTAACAGTCACAGTATAACACGGCATAAACATTCCGTCTAAATCTAAATACTCGTATTTTAAGCTCGATTTGGCGAAAGAACACCTACTCCATCCCTCATACACAGATATGGCACTGACAGTTATGATGGGCTTGGCTCTGTAGCCTCACTGTTGTGTTAGCTAACCTGAGCGGGACAACCTAACTTCATCCACTCCGGCTCATATAAATGAAACAGGGCTGAATGTATTCAGGCTCAGTCATCATTTCTCAACCAAAAAATGAAAATATACATACTTTCCCCCCCTTCGCTGTCCAATTGAGCACAAGTAGGACTGTAGCTACTTCCTTATCCGAGCCTCTGTGGGCTGGACAGGACCAGTGTTTAGCTACATGCAACACAAACCCCATTTCCGGTTTTTGTTAATTTAGAAAATAAAATTTTCATGGTCTTCCATGGATCAAGCCGTCCTTCAGTACTTTTTTAAACACGTAAGCAGTTTTATTACAGACACAACACAAACACAGAGAGAGAAAACAAGCTGTTATTTCCTCATCACTAATATCTTAGCTATTGCATCCATTTTAAAACATTAGCATTAGCATATTTAGCTAATGATTTGTACACATTCACATGGTGTGCGTTAGGGATTTAAAAAATAATAAAATGAAAAATTATTTGTATTTAAAGACCAAACTCATATTATGAGAGTAAAGTCATATTACATAATGAAAGTCGTATTATTGCAAGAAAACTGCAGCAAGAAGTTTCTTAATAAAGTAGTGTCTGAATAGTAATAATAATAATAATAATAATAATAATAATAATAATAATAATAATAATAATAATAATAATAAGTAGCATAAAAGAGAAGTATGTCTTTTTTTTTTTTTTAATTTACATTCAGTAATTGAGTAAATAATGTGAGTGGTATTGTACCACTGGCATTAAAAACAAACATATTTCATAACCATCTTTTCTAAGATATGTTTATCTTAGCTGATAATTCACCAATTTTGGCAACAGTAAGCCATTGAAAAATACCAAACTTCTCTATATATTCCGACTTAACTGCTCTACATATCTTTTTCTTTTTTATATAATCTTCATGAGTGGCCCTAATACTCCTTAAAAAAAAAAAGAAAACTTTGTTTACCCACTGTCAAGTACAACAGATCAACAGTGCAATCAATTCGTCTGTATAAGTTCGAAGAAACAAAACACACACAGTACATACAAAACAAGAAAAAAAAAAACTGCTTTTTTTTTTAAGGATTAAAAAGTGTGAATGTGTGATTTGGCAATAAATACAATCAAATTCATCAGGAAAAAGGAATATTTATCAATACAATCACAACATCCAAACAAAGACAAAAATCTGGAATGTGGAGGATATTTACCTTTTATGAAATTACTAATACTGACACAAAATTACTTACACAGACAATAAATAAAGCTAAAAAAAAAAAAAAAAAACGTTCAGAGAAACCTCCTGGCTTTTTCAACCTTTCAGTGATAAATTCACCATTTCCTGTCTTTTCTCGTTCATTCAGTGGAGCTTGATGTTGCTGTTGAGGACAGGTGGAATCTGACAAGGAGCGCAGTGCACCAGCACAGAAAACAGTCGGACACCGCCTACTGGTGAAACATGGTCAACACAGGTGGGGACTTTCAGATTTACCATTTTTCAACCATAAAAAATAAAGGCTATTTGTACTTAAAATAGAATTTCATATAATTTTGACATCTCTCCTTTATTTTTCAATTAAACACAGTAAAATAAAGGTCATCCAGGATATACAATGTGTATGTTAAAAATATGAAAAACAAATGTATATATTTACTTAATCATTTTATTTTTCAGTTGCATAATTTTTTGGATAAGCAGAAAAAGTACACAAAACGCCACAATAGTAGATAGTATTTAATAACTTGCTCTAGTAAATGAATGCCAAAAGAATAATGACCATACAGTCATATCGCAACAGATGAGTTCAAATTATTCACATTCTAAAATGTTTTACACATAAAAATTTATGTAATTTATCTGAACTGAGAGATGAATTAAGATGAAATTTGTTCATCCCCAAACGGAAAATCAATGTTCCTTTTGAAATTGCCCAAAACAAAATAGAAAATATAATTTAAACATGTTTACAGAATAATAGCAATTTATAAATTTGTATTACAAACATACAAAGGTATAACTGCAAAATCACTCTCATTGGCGCTGAATATCAGTAGAGTTTAGAGCCAAAGAGTAAAAATTGAGTGCCTTTTTTTGCAGGCGTCTTTCAATCCAATATGGCGGAGATTAGCACTACTGTGACGCACCGATGTCCCAAACAACAAAATTAGCCTTCATTTTTGTCAATATAAACTCTTTAACAATAGCAAGGGGTATATTCAAAGTGGATATTGCCGACATTGTGGAAAAATAGCTAATTTCCACCAGCATGGTGTTCAAATGGTGGAAAGGTAGCTCTGTTGATGTACGATATGATGGCTTCATCTTGTCAATACAAATTCTTTGTTATATCACCTAGCAAGTATTGACGTCCGGTGTCACGTGACGCTACGTAATTCAGCTTCCGCTAGCTTTAGCGACCGGTGTTTGTTGACGGCAACATTACTTAGCTGTGGTATAGTTTTCGTGTTGTAGAAGCGAAAAATGGCATCATCAAACTCGTATAAACTCAGGTGCTCAATTCCAGGCCACGAAATGGACGTTAGAGGACTTGCAGCTGCTGTTTTTCCAGAGGGAGCATTCGTTTCTGTATCCAGAGACCGAACCGGAAGGGTCTGGGTACCAAACTCAAGGTAGCTTGGATTAGCCAGCCACACACCAATGCTAGCCAATTGTGACCATTTACTACAGTTTATGTCAGTTTTTGTACCCTGTCTAAAAATAAAGCGTTTGATAATTCTATCCATCGAAGCTGTTTATCAGATAGAAATACGTGTCAGCAGTGACAGTGAAGTTAGCTAGCAAGCAGGTTGCTATTCAAATTAGCTTTGTCATTCATTTCAGTGCTACTCACAATGTAGACGATGATGATCATGTGCTTTCTTCAGTCAATCAGCTTAATAGTATTTTAAGAGTTTGACCTGGGAGTTAATTTGTCAAGCCGTAAGCCAAATACTAGGCACACATGTGTCAACTATATCTTGCTTTAAAGTTAATTAATTTAACTTGGCATGCATCTTCCTCCCTCTATTTTTCTTCTCTTCACAGCCCAGATAAAGGATTCACAGAGATGCACTGCATGTCCGGCCATTCGAATTTTGTATCCTGTGTATGTATCATTGCCCCCAGTGAAACATATCCTCGAGGACTTATTGCCACAGGAGGAAATGATAATAATATTTGTGTTTTCACACTGGACCAACCACAACCTCTCTTCACTCTCAAAGGTCACAAAAATACAGGTGAGTTTTGCAATCATTTAGACCCATAGCTTCTCATTTGCACTGCTGTTCCTTTTAATGATCTTCTTTTTATGTTCAATCTCCATAGTTTGCTCATTATCTTCTGGAAAGTTTGGAACACTATTGAGTGGCTCCTGGGACACAACAGCCAAAGTGTGGCTCAATGAGAAGTGCATGATGACTTTACAGGTATGCTGGATCATCTCAGATCTTAATTTTTGGTGTTGTCCTGGTGAGAAAAATCCAAATCAGTCACTCAGAACGTTTGATGTTGGTTGTTGACAGTCGTTGAAAATGTCTCTATCGTTGTTGTCATATATACAGACCTGTATACACCTGTGTAATCAGACAATAATGTGATCAAGTAGTGTGACAAAGCACAATTTTTGCTATTATTGTTGTTGCAGGGCCACTCTGCAGCAGTATGGGCAGTGGTCATATTACCTGAACAAGGCCTTATGCTGTCAGGATCAGCAGACAAGACTATAAAGCTTTGGAAAGCTGGTCGATGTGACAAGACTTTTACAGGTAAGCATATTCATGTGGTTTAATTAAGTTAGAAATAGTTTTTTTTATCATTTGCTTTGGATTGGAATTATTGTATGCATAATGTGAAGGGCTGTTGATAAGATTACTTATTTGTGCTTTATGCTATAATAACAAACCACAATTTCTTTATTTATATAAAACCAAACTATTTTCTCTCTGTGTTTCTTTCTATGTTTCAGGTCATGAGGACTGTGTAAGAGGACTAGCAGTGATCAGCAACACTGAGTTTTTCTCTTGCAGTAATGATACCAGTATTAGAAGGTGGCTGGTGACAGGGGAATGTGTACAGGTCTATTACAGTCATACCAACTACATCTACAGCATCGCTGTCTTCCCCAATAGCCAAGGTGTGTCCATGAAAACATTAGGGTATGAAAATGTGTCGCCTTCAGTTAAATTAGCAAGGTTTCACTTGAAGAATCTGAAACAACTGTGTGTAATGTAGTTATTTTATCAGTTATCTAGATGAAATTATATTTTAGAAGGATTGCAGAGCCTCCAAAATTTTAACGTAAAGATTGATTGATTGATTGATGTATTTATTTCAAATTAACATAACGTAACATAAAGATATAAAAAAAAAAACCTAATCATAAGATTGTGTGCATACCTACTAGAAACGTTTTTTTTTTCCTAAAGTAAAATGGTGGACTCTAATCAATTGTTAATTACTTTCCCATTTTTTTTTGCTTTTGTACATTTTTGAAGACTTTGTAACCACAGGCGAGGACAGAACTTTGAGGATATGGAGGAAGGGAGAGTGTGCTCAAACCATTCGCTTGCCTGCTCAGTCTGTCTGGTGCTGCTGTGTTCTGCCTAATGGTGATATAGCTGTTGGAGCCAGGTAAAAGAGCTGCAATTGACCTGCTATTGTCCAAGCACATCATGTCCTTTCTGTATTTGTCACACCATAAATATTTAAGCATTTACTCCTACTGCTAATGATTGCTTGCAATTCTTTTATCACCTGGAGATTTGCAGATGGAAGGAAAATAAAAAGTAATTTTACTAACTCTAATGTTGGCACTCTTCCCACAGTGATGGAATTATCCGTGTTTTTACCGAAGCTGAGGACCGCATGGCCAGTGCAGAAGACCTACAGGCCTTTGAGGATGAGCTGTCCAAAGCTACCATTGATCCTAAGACGGGTGACCTTGGAGACATCAAACTGGAGGACCTTCCTGGCAGAGAGCACCTTGATGAACCCGGTTAGGAAAAAAAAACTTTTTTTTTTTTTATATATATATAACGTCAATGCTCTAGTGTTGTCCTGTGTTAAGATTTCTTTTTGTTTTTAGGGAATCGTGATGGACAAACACGTCTGATTAAAGATGGAGAGAAGGTTGAGGCGTATCAGTGGAGCGTCAGTGATGGCCGCTGGATGAAAATTGGAGATGTGGTCGGAGGCTCAAACCAGCAAACCTCTAAGAGTGTGGTGTATGAAGGAAAGGTAAGCCATAGTCTCCTGATGCGGCAAACATTTATGCAAGTATCAGAGCAGCCATGACCCATAACTCTTGGTCTCTTCAGGAATACGACTATGTCTTCACCATTGATGTTAATGAGGGAGGGCCATCCATGAAGCTGCCTTACAACGTGACAGATGACCCCTGGCTGACGGCACACAACTTTTTGCAGAAGAATGACCTTAGCCCCATGTTCCTCGACCAGGTTGCCAATTTTATCATAGAGAACACTAAAGGACATGTGGTAGGACCAGCCCAGCCGGAGAGCGCCGACCCATTCACTGGTGAGTGCAAAGGAGTGGCATTTGAGCTTGGAGTTCTACCGTTCACATTTTCCATTCTAATAGTGATGGTTTTATGTTTATTATAGATTTGAATTGAATTTGGCTTAAAAATTTTGTAATGTTGAACTTGTTTTACCCCATCAGCTGAAAATAAGAAATTAATGAAAGCTAGTCAAATTAAACTAAAATATTAGTATGATGATAGGGAAAATTATTGATTTGTTATCACTTTATTAATAAAAAAAACTTGGATTGACTTAAATTGTCAGTTATTTATTTTTCAATAAAAGTGGCTTTTCTTTTCATTTTAAAAGGAGGTGCTCGATACATCCCTGGATCCTCTGATGGTGGGACAGGCTTTGGAGCAGATCCATTCACAGGTACAATTTATTTAAGTCCTTTTGTTAATCATTATCTGACCTAGGGCTGTCACAACATTGTAGTTGATAGTGAATTAACACCCAGTTAATTGGATTAAAAAATTTAAACAAATTTAGTCTATTATAGTATAAGCACATTAATAGTTTGATAATACGTTGTAAGCTTTCATTATGAAGAACTAAAAAAATTCTAGAACTTACCTAGTGATAGAAATATGACATCTGCTAGTATCAGCAATTTTTATTCAGGTGAATGGAGATTATTATGACTATCAAGTGGCGCAGGCTTTACCTGAAGATTGTCTGAGACTGTAATTTTACAGCTGGTGTGTTGTGTTGGTTTTTGCAGGCTCTGGTCGCTACATCCCTGGGTCAGGGCCAAATCCAACAGCTTCTATGGGTGTGGCAGATCCCTTCACAGGTGAGCCATCTACTAAAGAAACCAGAGAATTTTGAATTGCCCAAACGACAGAACAAAAACTACTGCACTTCAACAATTGGGGTGATTAGAGCTGCTACAATAAAACAGTTGTCGACTATTAAATAAATCAACAACTGTTGTAATCTGTGTCAGCGATTGTTTACAAAAAAGGTTAAAAACCCTCTGATTCCAGTTTATTCAAGGTGAAAGTTTTCTGATTTATTTACTTCTCTATGAAAGTAAACTGAATATCTTTGTGTTTTAGACAAAGACATTTTAGGACATCATCTTGTGCTTTGGGACCATTCAATCAGTTCACTAAGAAAATAATTGGCAGATTCAGCAGCAATTAATCTGATGACATATGGAGCCTTCAGTGACCCTCAGTAGCAGACCTCAAGTAGCTATTTTTTACGGCTTCATGGTCTATGTTTTGCACTCACTGGATCATTTCTCTGTTTGGCAGGTGGAGGTGCGTACTCCTCAGCTTCCCTGAGACAGACTGCAACAAACATCTACTTCCCCAAGACTGATGGGGTGACCTTTGAGCAAGCCAATAGCTCACAGATTATTGGTGAGCATTTTAAGTATAGGATTAATGATGTGGAACTAAAGCCTAACTGAAGCTATGGTGTTTATTTAATTACTTTAAACTGTATGAAGTAAATCATCAGTTTGTATTTTTATTCACCAGACTACACAATACAGCCAAACATAGTCATTTGAAATAATGAATGAAACTAAAATCAGCAGAAGCCACCCGGTTTGTTGTAATTTTCTCAGTGTCACCTGTTCATTTGTCACCAGCCAAGTTGAAGGAGTTGAATGGCAGAGCCCCTCAGGAGCAAAAACTCTCAGAAGAGGCTCTGGAAAGCATCGAGAGGCTGCTGTTGTCGGTCTGTGGACCCAGCTCTTCTGAGCCACCTCCAACCATCCAACAGATCAGCCTGCTCTGGAAGGCCTCTCACTGGCCTGAAGGTCTTTCTTTTTAATCTTAGTCTTTGATTTTGTGTTTTCTATTCAGAGATTTAAAGGTTCTCTGGTAAATGTGTACCTAACAAGCTTTCCATATCTTCTAGACATTGTGTTTCCAGTTCTGGACATTATGAGGCTGGCGGTGCGCCACTCACAGGTTAATGAGAGCCTCTGTGGCGAGGCAGAGGGAGTCCAACTGTGCAACCACCTGTTAAGCCTGATGCGGCCCGAGGGTCGTCCTGCCAACCAGATGCTGGCTCTGCGGACCCTGTGTAACTGCTTTAGTGGAAGGAATGGCCGGGCCCTACTCATGGCCCAGCGTGAAACGGTGCTATCACGTGCTGCTGACCTGGCCTCTGTCTGCAACAAAAACATCCACATTGCCCTGGCTACTCTGGTGCTTAACTATGCTGGCTGCTTACACAGCCAGCCTGACCTTGAGGCCAAGGCCCAGTGCCTTTCTGTGGCCAGTAGAGCACTGGAGACGGTACAAGACAAGGAGGCTGTCTTTAGGCTGCTGGTGGCCTTGGGAACCACTGTGGCCTCAGATCAGACAGCCCAGGACTTGGCTCGTTCCCTGGGTGTCAGTTCTCAGATCTCCAAGTACTCATCAGTGTCTGATCCATCAAAGGTGGCCGAGTGTTGCCAACTGGTTTTAAAAGAACTACAATGATGTTAATGGTTAGAAAACAAAAGCACTTCTTTCTTATTATTAATCTGTTTGACTTAAACAGTTGTGGAGAATGAAAGAATTGTAAATTGTATGTTCTGCAATAAAGAAGAATGAATGAAATCTCGTAGCCTAACGTGTTTTTATTAATACTACTATTCTGTAAAGCCCCCTTCTAACTTTCGGCTGTAAAAGTAAACTTAGGTTCTCAATGATGCCTTCTACATTTCTTACCACCTAGTTATATTTGGAGGTTTGAAGAACACCAGCTAGCTAAAACTTAAAAAACACCATTTTAAATTGCAGGACTAGTGTCATGGAAATTCTAACTGGAAGACACTTCAACTAGATTAAACATAATTCAGGAAAACATGGGTCTCCAAATGTTTCCAGCTTGAACACCAAAAGACAAATTTAGTGTTTGATCATTATAAATTTCTGTAATATCTAAATTTTCCTAATCTTCCCTTGTCTGATTATCTGAGATGAACAGATGTTTGTGTACACATGGAAAAAGTATACAGTAACAATTCTTAAATGTATTTTAGGGTATTTTAAGCAAAATGTACTTTGAAAGTTTTGCAAAATAGGGCCTATTCATGGAAAGTGGAACTTTTCAAGGTCTTGCATTTTTATTGACTACTATATTGCTGTGAGTATAATGTACTTTATCATTGTGGTGTTAAATTCAGGTAATCCATATCCATCCATAATCCTTTGGGGGCAATGTAAAAACTTTCAAGTAACTTTTAGGTCGAATAAATGTAGTGGAACAGAAATAATTCCCTTGAAATGTAATATAGTAGAGATAATAGGTAGCATAAAATGAAAGTATGTCTATTTTTTTTTTTTTTTTTTTAAACTTAAATTCAGTAATTGAGTAAATAATTTGAGTGGCTTTGCACCACTGCCATTCAAAAGAAATATTTTCATAACCATCATGTTAATAATAATAATAACAATAATAATAATAATAATAATAATAATAATAATAATAATAATAATAATAATAATAATAATAAAAAGTTTGTTGTATTCAGTTGTAACATTACGCAGCACTATTTCACAGGAAGTACTTACAAACAACATCCGGTTCACGATTGGAAAATTGGCGGTCTGCTCGCTTAATATTTCGTTTCCTGAACCTCACTTTACTGTATAGTGACTAAATGTTATTATTTGCTAACGTCAACCAAAGCGAAACTATAATCGTACGCGTGAGACTCGTTGGTGACATTCGGTGGTATTTAGACTATATTTAGTGCAGTTTTAAATGTTCAGAGACAAACAGACGCAACCAGTAAACTTTTAGCTAGCCGGCTAACGCTAGCTAACTAAAGTCCGACTCTCCGTTTCACTGGCTTCCACGGGGCTCTCTGACTCACTGCTTTTTCCATCTTGGAATAATGGCGAATCCAGCAGTGTTACAGAAAAAGAAAGGTAGATATCTGTGGTTTGCGATTCTCGGGCTAGGATTTCAACCGGACACTGCTGCGTCCTCAATCGTCGCAAAAACCAACAACTTGGGACCGTGAGTATTGTTTAGCAAGACAGTGCTTTATTTTTGCATTAACACCCTCTACGTCTTGTTTACACTTTATGCTTTCCTCTAACTCAAAGTTCCTCTGCCAACAGGAGTATGTTTGACAAACCAAACAAGGATGCCTTCTACATAGTAACACATTTCCTTTTGAAGAAACTTAACCCAACAAGATTTAATGAGGCATACAGGTGAAGTTTTTGACAGTAATTAAATGCCATACTTGTTTATAAATGCTTGTATTCGTGACCTAAACATTAAGTATTTCTATTGGGTTAGGCATTGTTGGCCTGTTTTGAACCACAAAGCAGACGCTGAGTTTCGGAAAGTTACATGTGTCTGGCTTCGAGAAATAATGGTGAGAATGTCATTTGTTATTCACAAATACTGATTCAGCAACCCATACTTAACAGTACTAACTGGGAAATTATTGCTCTTAATTGTGTCAAGGATGAAACTGCAAATGCAGGACCCAAAGTGGTAGCATCCTTGTTCCTGTCACCCGGAGGCCCCAGGTTTACCAATTTGATGCTTCATTTAGCCAATCATGTGATGCTGCAGGAGATGAAGACATTCACTACAGGTCAGACTTATTATTTAGGTGTAGATTTTAAAGTGTTTCTGGTCTTCTTTTGATTTGCTAATTGATATATAAAAGGGAGGCAAATATTCTGAAGTGTTGTCATTTTCAGATGGCAGCTGGGTTCCAGAGGCTGCTGCGATGCCTGCATCCTCTCTGGACATGGCAGTGAAGAGACTAAACCTGATCAGCACCAGATTTTTGAAAACTGCTGTGGAGCAGGATCGTTTTCTCCAGGAGTACCAGAGACGAGCCCAGTGAGTTTGTGGTTACGCACTTTAGCCACGTTACTACATTATTTCACATTTTCTCACGCACACACTGTAGTTACAGACATTTACAAATGCTTTTGTATTGTTAGGCAAATAAGAAACAAAACAAAACTCAAAACATATAGAAATATTGTTACATTAAAAAAAGAATGTATATTGTGTATAAGTATGGATTCCTTATATCTACAAAATTAAATACATTAGTTTGTTCAGTCTGAGATAGATACGTCAGTATACGCTATCTAACTGATCTTAGGGAGGGAATGGTTATTCATTGCTTTTCCATCCACACTTTACTATTGCAAACTTCACCTTTATTTCGTGTGGTTAATTTAATCATTCCCAAACCAACTGTTGTGTGACCTGTTTGTTTTAGTACATATTTAAATTGTATTAGCAATTCTAGTGCAGCTTTTATATTTCCCTTTTGTTGTTTCATTGTATGTCTCTTACATAGGAGTATGTTATTTCAGTTTCATAGTATGCCTTCATTTTGTCATAGTATATGATATTAGTTGATTGTCAGTTTCAGTCACCGTCAGAATTTTTTTTGAGTTTAGTATGAACTAAACATTCAAATTTAAGCCATTTTTTCATTTCATAAGAAAGTCCACAGATTGTGATACCCATCATTTTAAAAAATGTTTTTGTGTGTGTGTGTGTGTATATATATGTGTGTGTATATATATATATATATATATATATATATATATATATATATATACACATACACACACACACACATACATACACACACACACCCCATTACTTTGACATAACATACTATAGGTAGTATTCACTTGATGTCACCACCTCCGGGACCCCACCCCTGTCACCATATTGAGGATCAAACAGCACCTGCTGCTTATCTGCTAACCTATGTCTGATCAGGTACATACCCTAACCCTACAAGGGGCATTATCAACAGAGGGTGTACAATATTATTCAGATGGATTATATAAATATGGTACCTTGTACGAAATGATCACAACAAATCCTTGTGTGTCTGGTTGGCTCAAGGTTTTTCCTATTTATCCTGGCTATGAATGAAGAATTGGTTAGAAACCTAACATGCACTTCTATAATTATTAGTAAGATGATGTTTACATTAATTTGTTTAGGAGAAGATATTATCTTAACTGTAATCTAAGGTTAAAAAAAAAGTCATTAATTTTATTTTGAAATATACAAATGATCTATAGAGTGACACATGAAATCCTCCTAAGATTGACAATGACAAACGATCTCTCTGTTGTACACATCTACATATTTCTTGTATTTACTTATATATCAGTGCACTAAGTCTGGTCCAAAATGTCCAGGCCGGGTGCGAACCGTCTCTTGCGAAACATCCACGGATCGAAAAGACCTGCTCCTGTGAATGGGACAGGTGTTAACTATTGTCCTTCTGTGCAGAGTGACCACGGGTCACTGTATGAACAAAGCACTCATACATATGAAGACAAGCACAGTCAACTATGCATTTGTTTGCCCCTCAACATAGTGGAGACAGAGACAGACCTAGTGCCCTGAATGTGTGACGTCAGTGAATACCATCTGTTGCAACCTCACTGTTACTCAAATCTTATGTCCTGTCCCTGTGCTTGATGTTTCATGCTGCTGTAGGTTCAGACCTCACCTGTGACTTGTTGAATAATTAAACCAATCGTTAATACTAATTGTTGACTGATGCCAAAGATGCTTGCAGGTGTTGTAATTATAACCATGTGTGCAAACATCAATATTCTGTTGGAATTTCAGCAGCAAGTGTTGTCGAGCTTTTTATTAGTTTATTTTATGGTCTGTTCCATTTGCATATAAATGCTCGTGTCTGCTGTTTGCTTATCATTTCATTTATTAACATGAGTTTTTCTGTTCTCAAGGGTCCTGGTTAAATCGATGAGAGATATCAGAGCAGATGGTGCCAAGTATGATGATCTTCTCAAGTATGTATGGCTTCGCTACACTTCAATTTTTCGAACTAATGCTGTTAGCTCAGTTTGGTAAATCTGTCTACTTTCTCAGATGCTACTCTAGACAAGAACACACCTCTCCAGCTGAGAAGATCAAAAAGGTATTGTCTGTAACATTTTACAACTTGTAAAAACCCAGACAATAGGTCATTTTGTAAAATTGACTGTACTTTATGTTCTTTAGCAACTGCTGAAGTGCTGCTGCCATAGATTTCATGGCCGGTTATTTACACCATGTTTAGTTACATAAGACTCACAAAACTCTATTGTTCTAAGGTACGCTCCTTATGGTCCACCATTGATGAAATTCTGTCGTCTACTAAAGAAGAGCAGCATGCTGTGCAAAGTGTCATAAAAGGAGAAGCAGACCAGTACACTCTTGATGGGACAGACCAGGTTGTCAAAATTTCCAAGAGTCTTCTGGAGAGAATACAACAGCTCCCACATCAGGTAAGTGAATAAAGAAATTGACCTGTTTTGCTGTAAACATCTTTGACTCATTTTAGGGTAGATGGTTGATATCAAAATGCCTGTATTACAAGTGGCTGCATCAGTACCACTATTATAATTTTTGCACACTAGCTTCCTTCTCTAGGACAAGTTAGTGGAGGAAATCCATTGTTAAATTTCCACAATCACACTTGTTTCCCTGCAGCCACATTACATTCACAACAAACACTAAGTAATCTGAATATAGTGGTATCCTAAGATTAACAGGATTTGTATGAAAAGTATGTTCTGCTGGGATTTTAAGAATAAGACCTTTTTTTTCCCTAGCTGAGGCTTGGGATATTCTCATGGTCTTCGGGGTTTATGAAGATTCTTAGGACATTTTCTCAGGTTGAAGTGCAATGCAGACAAACTTTCTCTCCGGTAGAAAGGCAAGATCCAGAGAAGTCCACATTTCTAGTTTGGAGGAAAAATATGGGTTCTTTAAAACATGGCAAAAGAAGATATCAAAAAGTTAACATTTTCAAGAAGGTGCTTAAAGGAATGAAAGAGGGAGGCTGTGTTCACAGTGAAACATCTTCCACATGAGGAAAACATTTTTTGGGGAAAAAAAAAACCCTTTAGTTAAATATGCACAGCTGCTTGTAAAAAAGATTATGGTGGAGTATTCATTTTCATTACCCGTCCAAACAGCTTAGGAACTTTGCTTGACATGTTTGGTCGTCCACTTTGCTGATAGCACATGCTTAAATCACAGACCCTTTACAGCCATGGTCACTGATAATACAGGGACTGTCTCATAAAGCATAGCTTTGCTTTGTTTGGACTGTTTCAGTTGAGTTCAGGAAACGTGTACGAGTCTGGCCAGCTAAACCTCCTGTGTGTGCTGGAGCTGACAAATCACGCGCTGCAGCTTTTGAAGGAGGAACGGAGTCGAGTTTCTCATCTCCCCCATCTTCAGCTCAATCCTCAGCACTTGCAGGAGAAATGTCAGCAAATGAACCGTGTGCTGCAGGACCTACACCTCACCAGGTAGACACAACGCACACCCACAGAGCTCTGTTTTCACAGACCGTTGTATTTGTCCAGATGGTGTATAATTACTTTGAAAACTTAATGAGGATTTTCACTTTGGATCATCTTCCTTGTAATTAATTTTATTCATTAAACTATTTGGATGTGGATCTTGAAGGTCTGTTCACTTTGTAAGTTGGCATCATGTTTTTTTTTCCCAGACAAAAGATCTCCAAGGAAGAGATTCCTGAGGTCAAGGCTGCTATAAGGGAGCTGGAGGCAGAGTGGGACAAGAAGTGGATGAGTACTCTGAAACACACACCATTATTGTCGTTTCTGAATGAAGATCCTGTGAGTATTCTTGTATAGTTAATTTAACCCAGAAAACCATTTTGTTTTGAGAACAAAAACAAGATTTATGTCATATTTTCTTGGCATTATCATTGTCATATCTGTTAACTTACTCAAATGAAATATTTTTCTGGGTCTTTTTTTTTTTTTTTTTTAATCTAATTTTTTCTTAGGCTCTTGGCTTCCTGTCACCAATGGCACCTCTATCGTTTGAGCCAGCAGCAGAAACTAGTTACAAAAGCAGTGTCTTTTCCCAATATCCTGCAAAACTTCTTGGTGAGCAACAGATTACATACTTGAATCACTTTGAGGTCCATTTCTTTTCTTTAATGTCTTACATTATTTCAGATGAGAAACTTGTGGCGAGTAAAGCACAGGAAGGAGTCATCATGAGCAGTTCTGTCCTTAGAAGGTAATGAATCTTGATTTAATTCTGACAAGGCATTGTTTTAAGTGTGGTAGGTTGGTGATTTAGCTGATGATGGGAGGCAGATACCTGGGCAGTCCTGAGCAGTGTTCTGTCCGTCACTACTCCTCCCTACAGCATCCATGCTCTCTGATGACCGCGGCGAATTGAGAGAAATCGCCACGGACAGATACGGGGCAGACACCTCAACTTTCCCTAAACTTTGATGGAAAATTGTTGACTGTACTCGAGCTTTACTGCATAGAACAGACTAATGGAAAATTTCACCTGACTGCGCCCAAGGAGAGTCTGTCAATGTCAAATGCATTTGACTTACAAATGAAACTTTTTATTTATTTATTTTTAACAGTGCCTGCCCAGCAACAACAGAGAGAGCAAGTCCTGATGCCAATGAAGCGTCGTCACGGCCCAATACTTCTTTTGACTGGCTATTCGATGCAACTTCATCTCCACCCCTCAAAACTCCCTCAGTACGACCACAACCACAGGCTAGAAGAATTCTTTATGCAGAGGATTGGGTGTATTAGATTCGCATTACCTTAAATTTATGTACTGAGGCTTTTCTTGAAAATACTTAAATAAATCTGCTTTTATTTTTAGGCCAGTGTGACAAAAACAGGCAATGCTACTTCAAAAGTGACCCCCTTGAGGACCACTGCTCAAATTGTGGACATGGAATGTGATAACCTAGCAGATCAGGTAACATGATGACCCTGGAAAAAATGAAGTCAAAGAGTTTAGGGTGTGCTTGTTTAGTAATCAAGGAAAAAATGTTTCATACTTTGCTCTGAAGTCACAAGTGGAAACCTGACAGCATTAACAAACAAGTGCTAGCTTTCTTAAGACTCAAAACTAAAGTGTGTGTGTGTTCACACTAGTTTGCAGATGCAGTGACTACAAACTGCCCCACACAAGGAAGGGTCAAAGGTCTGAACTTGGAGGACCTTCTCGTTACTCTACATGGAGATCCTTTTTCAACTAGAAAGCAGTTGCCACGAACGCCTGAGAGTTTGAGTAAGTCCTGGCTTTTGTTAGCTGCCTTTTTAACTAATGTAACAACCCATTTCATTTATACTTTTGTAATGATTAATGCAACTGCCATGATCTCACACTGTCCTGATATGTATTAGCTTTTTTCTTGATACCCAGAGCAGTAGAAATTACAAACTGTGCTTCTAATAAAAAAAAAAAGAGTTGTGAATACTGTCTATTTTTGGAGTGATAAAAACAACTTTGCTTTCTTGAAGTTATGGACGTGAAGAGCTCATGGCGGAAAGCAATTGAGGAAGACGAAGCAGAGAAAATCCTTTCAGCCAGGTTTAACGACAGCATCACAGGGCGACTCACTCCCCTCAGTGAACAGAGTGTGTGGCCGAGCCCCACTGGCCCAGGCAAGTGTGATGCCACTTTCCAGTCTGTCACCCACCACAGCCCCCCTGCCAGCCAGCAGGGGGTCTTGAAATCCACTTTGGTGTCGGACACCTTCAACGCTGAGGCCATTGACAGCCCCAGTGGCACAGGCAGCAGCGCAGTTCAGTTCAGCCTTGACCAGGAAACGCTTCCTGAGATGCCAAGCTGCGACAGCCTGCTGAGCCTTGACGATGAAGCTGTGGATATGAAGAGTGAGGAAGAAGATGATCTTCTCATCCCATCCCTGAAGACTGAGTTAAGCCAAACACTAACTACAAGTCATCATCGGAATCGGACTCAGCAGGCGTGTAGCGAGGACTCTGTCATTGGCAACCGAAAGGAAACATCAAAGTGCCTTCTGTCTCCTGAGGTCGCGGGATTGAGCGGAGATTGGCTAATGGATCCTGTAAAACCAGTGGAGGCCACTGACAAGGTCTTCTCACTGGATCTAGATACTCTGGGTACCCCGTCACCCCAAAAGAAGCAAGAATACTGTCTTCCAAAACTGATTACATTCTCCCCAGTAGATGACATGAAATATTAGCCATATTTGTATAAACCACTGATTTGTCAGTATTCTCTGTTAATAGACAACAGTACATGTACATAACTGTAAAATAACTACTTTTGTCACATTCATTTTTGCTTCATTTGTTTTAATTTAAAACCGAGACATGAACGTGTTCAATAAAATTGTAAAATGTGGTTTCTTTGCATTTTTGTATATGAGAAGTACTAACTTGAACGGATGTTTGGAAAAATTATGGAACCCTTCTGAGATTTTTTATTGAAATGTTGATTTTGAGTGCATTGTATTCTTGGAATAACCACTAAGTCTCTAACACACTATTTTGGATGGTGTCTGGCTCTGCTGGAGATGTGGAGGTTGTTGAATTAAACATTTGAAAGCAAATGCTGAATGTCATTTGTTGTGAATTAGATAATTTGTAATTGAAAATGTGTTACAAGGTGAAGGCTTAGTCATTCCAACATTAGTGTAAACGGATCGTGTTTATCATGAATTTATAATTTGGTGTAGGACACAATCATCTATTTTCACTGCATCCAAGTTAGTGCTTTTACTGTGCAGCAGAAAGTGCACCAACAGGATTTTGGTCACACCTGTTGCTTTTTCAGTTGGTGTAATTTCCATGAGTGTGAGATTGGGGGCGCCAGGGACTGCAGAACTAAAGGAAAACGTCAAGGCAGTTGTAAAAAGACAGGAAGTGAAACAGACTAAACTTAATAAAAAACATTTTTTGTGATGAAATGGAGTTGTGAAATAACAGTTGAGCAAGGCGTACTTATATAGCACTAAGCTGAAACATTAAGTACACATTCAACATGCAAAACACTATGAACGGTACCGAATTACATCAGAGGCTTAACTAAAAGGTAATTAAGTAAATGCTTTTCTTTGGTACCTGAATCCTGTTTAGTTGTGTATATTGACTGATAAGTTAGTCCTTGGATGGCAGTCTCCCATCTATGCCAGCCTGGTATTTTGTGTTGTGTGTCTACATTAAGTTATGTATTGTGTTTATTTATTGTTAAAGGAAAAAAAAAAATCAAGACATTTTGTAGATTAAAAGTGATAGTAAACAGGCCATTTAGTTTGGATAACTTTGCCGGCTTGTAACAGACATTTTTTGTGATGTTATGTATTGTATCCTTTATTGTCTAAAAGTTAAAAAATAGTACAATAGAATCAAGAAAATTAAAAGCAGAAGTAAACAGATCATTTAGTTTACATCCTGTATTTTGTTTTGATACACTTTTGACATTCACGTCTTAGCTTGTCACATACTGATATTTTGTGTGTGTTATTTTAGGCATTGTGTTCTTTATTTTTTTAAAAACTTATAAATAAATATTCAAAAAGTAAGTAAATAAAATTGATACACTGTATATATGTATACACACTTGTTTTTGCATTTTGTTCTTTACTGTTAAAAAGTTAATCATCATAAAATTATTGTAAAATATTATAAAGTATTCAAGAAATTTTGTACATTTAAAATAAACTGATCATTTGTTATATCATATCAGAATAACACACATTTTATGATAAATAGTAAATGGCGCACTCTGCAACAATGGTTCATATTTAACTTTTTCCTGGACATTTCCTAAAAATTATTTTGCTTTAGAAATGTACAATTTTTAAGTATGAGATATTCACTGAAGGAGCACGTGTTTAAATAAGTTAAATCATCGAACTCTAAACCACGAGCTTTTATTGTGAAAATCCTCCGGGGCCGGATGTTGCTGCTGGCGGGCTTGACGGTTCCCTCTCCGCGGCTGTGAGAGCTTCAGGCAGGGACTGTATGTGCAGCCTCTCCTCGTCTCTGGGCGGTTCCAGTCTGAAAGAGACGTTTAGGAAGACCGCTCACCAACAAAACTATCAACCCAGACACAAACATGGCGCCTGCCTCCACCGACAACTTCAGATGAAAGTGTGGCGAAGAAGTGACCCGCAAAGTTTCCACAGGAGTGTTTCTTCGCTCGCGGTTTCGGTTGTAACTCATTTTTGCTCTGAACGAATAAGTCTACGGAATATATCAAGCGGATAAAACCAGCAAGTTGCCTACATGTCAACATTGTCTGTTGCTGCAGTGTAAACAGCTGGTAAGTACTCATATTTCGACTGTAAAAGCTAAGACTAAGCTAAGTTAGCAGGGCTCGTGAGTGTCAGAGTTAAACTATTTTAATGCTACTTTAGCTTTAGCTTAAATGTTGTTTTCTGGCTGCTGCGTGTTTCTTGTCCACTTTCACGGCACGTTTTCCAACTACGAAAAGAGACAGAGCCACGTATTGCTACACAGGCTGATCACAGGAGTACATTTCTTTTGTTATATCCGCGGCGATGTGTGTTTCCTGCACGAAAAGTTGACCTAGTTAAGGGTCGGATGCAACAGTTGGAATATAACACCCCTCCGTGCTCCTCTCTCCTTGACGCCACATAATCAGACTCTTCTCTCCTGGAGTCTGTCTAACCTTGCAGGTGTCTACCCACAGCCGCACTTGTCGCTCACAAGCTGAAATTTTCTGCAGGGAAATCAAACAGATGCATAGAATAACTGCATAAGTATAGGGTTTTGCAGTGTAAGAGACACAAGGCTGTACTCATTATAAGGAACTACTAAACCAAACCTGACTTCCCCTGTTCCAAGGTTGTCAAACCCACTCTAGGTCAGGGGCCACATACAGCCCAATATGATTTGAAGTGGGCCAGACCGGTAAACTAATAAGCTAATAACCTAAAAAAGATAATGTCAAATCTAAACTTTTCTTCATGTTTTAGAGTGAAAAAACTAAAATTACTGATCTACAAACCATCCTTTATGTGAGTAACATGAAATTTCTTAAGAAAAGTAAATGCAATTTTAAAAATATCTCTCATTGCAGTGGATCTGCAAAGACATAAAACATTTAGTAAATTGCACTTCTCTTTAGACATTCCAGGTTGGTCTTATTTGATCTGGTTATTCTCTCTTTTTTTGTGAAAGGATAGTTTGGAAATGTAAACATTTTTGTGTAACTTTTTTTTACACTGAATCAAAGAGGAAATTTTAGAGTTGTTGTTAATTACAGATTATTATGTTAGTATTTTACTGGACCGGCCCACTTGAGATCAAATTGAGGTATATATGAAACTTGAACAACTCTTGATTGGTAATATCTTCACTATAATTTTCACATTTCACAAATTTATCACACAGGCTGGTTTGGACCCTTTGGTGGGCCAGTTTTGGCTCACGGGCCATATATTTGACACCCCTGCTCTATGCCATGTCTGCATTTATGTGACCCTATGGCTGGGACACAGCTGAGCAAGATGCCTCTGTAGGTTTGTGTGCAGGCTGAGAACAAATGCCATTAAATTCAATGCCAAGGTGCTCACATATCTATGCCTCAGCACTTGACTGTTTGCCAGTTTGCAGTAGTCTAACCCCTAAGGGCATCAGAGCACTCCCTGCCCGAGCTTCCCATCACCAAAACGGTGATTCATGGCATGCATGTGGTGTTCCTGTTATGACAGCCATGGCACAAGTTGCAGCAGATCTCAGGACTTCCTCTTGCATTGTACAGAACTAATGCCATTCATATTTTCATGATGGTGCTTCTCTACAGCCTGCAAGTCAGACTCGGAGGGTGAAGGTAGTCAGACTGGCTGCAGCCCGTCCTCTTTATTGCTTTAAAGAGCGGTGTGCACCACCAGTGACATACGGCAGAAACATCTCTGACTTGACCTTGGCTTGGAATGAAATCCCTGGAAAAGGGGAGTGGTGTGAATGTTGCCTCCTACTGGCCATTAACATGCAGCAGGTATAAAGTAGGTCATGGCTGCAGTGTGGCTTTGTGTACATTGAACTTGTACTTTGTTACCTCTGCTGGTTGTCCAAAGGCTTTGTCAGGTGACCAAGGAAAGGAAGTAAATTGCCAAGGGAGCAGCACATGCTGATTAGGAACTGCACAGGCAACCGTTAAATAGGATTTTAACTAGTTTGAGGAAAGCCAGTAATTCATAAGTTTCCTCAATCAATAGGTTCAGTAATTTTAAATAAATATTACCTTATGCAGCAAATCTGAAGACAACAGTGTGTTAATAAAAAACAGCCATTTGACTGTCAAGAGAAAAAAACTGATCACAAAATAAATTCAATTCATCCAATATAATACATTATCATAATACATAATAGTTTATTGATGTTGAAGCAGTTTCAGAAATGAGATATCTTCCACTAAGAGGTTAGCGGACAAAAGCATCTTGAAATTGGCAGGACTGCATTGTCTGCCACAAGTAGTTTTCAGCAAATGCAGAATTGAGGATTACATTCTGACCTTATCGCTCTTCACTATCATCACAGTTATACAAGTTCTTACTTCATGTTTCTGTTAAACTACCCAGCACACAGAAGGAAGAAGGACCACTGATCTACCAAGGGCGTTTGCTTCATTGAAACAGTTCAGTGCATTTAGTTAAGCTGCCTGGTTGCATGTTTTAATGCTTGTTCATTCCAGATAGTTGATTCTAGCCAAACAGAGACGAGGAGGAACTTGTGATATTACCTTCTCAGGTAACCTATTTTCTTCCTCTGAGTCTATTGCAGTGATGTGGCAGTAGTGGTCTGGCTCTGAGTTGGTAAAGGCCCAGCTAGTTAGTAAGGGTAATGACTTTGCCCTCTGCCTTTACCTCTGAGTGGAAAGAATGCTCTCTGTCCGCCGGGCTGTCACGCTCCAGGAGGGAGGCAGTCTTGTGACGTTTCTGCTGAGCCTGGCCTCGACTGCTTTGAGCTTCCTCTCACTGTTTGACCATTGTTTTTCATTGTGCACGTCAAAAGTTTAAGCAAAGAATAATAAGATGAAATTATTTGTTTCACGTAGTATTTCTTCGATTGCTTCTGTATAGATGTGGCAAAGCAAAGCCTGACTGCTGTTACTGGCTGCGCATTCAACAGTTGTTTTTGACATGTTTCTGCAGACTCTTAAAGTGTCACTTTCTCTTGAAAGCACACCAGCCTCCTTAATCATGAAGTGTATAACTACAGACAGCCCCAACATGAGGTGGAAAGGAAAAATGGCATTTTGAAGCTTTGGGTGTTTTTATGTGACATTTTGCAACCTCTTCTCTGACTTTTTTTCCAGCTGGAAAAGGTCTAGTCTTTAAAATAAAAGGAGTAAATCTTCACACTTGAGTATTTCGTAATTAATTTTGTAGCTAATTTACAAAATATCAAACATTTGTTGGTATTTAATTTTGATATTTTTATTATTGATACTTGTAAATAGTTTTGTTGAAAATTGTTGTTAATTGATGCTATATCATGAAGATTTGGCTGCTAAATTGCATTGGCACCTCATGGATTATTACTTTGTTAGACTTGGCAGATGTTGGGTAACTTCTAAAATGAACAAATTGAAATGGTCTGTTGCAAAAACTAACAAACATTATCTGTGTGTACTGTCTCATGCCAGTGTGATTTGGCAGTCAGATGTTTTCTTTTTCTCAGAAATGTGTCATTGGTTGTCATGGGTCCTGAATGAAACGGGATTTTGCGTATTGCATTTGTATAAAAACAGCTGCCAGGGTTAAACAAACACCAACGAGGAGCAGAGTTCACTGGCTTCCCGCTTTGTTCAGATGTGCAGTGAGTAAGATGTTGTTAGCATATGGATATGATAATGCAGCGCTATCAAGCATACTTATCTGGGGCCAAAAAGCAGATAGAATGTGAATACTCCACCTCTTACAAACTCACAACTGCAAATATTGAACAGTTAGATATATTTGCCACAGTAACAGCACAGTTAGTCTTTGTTATTTTCTGCACTAAAAACTGAAGCGAAGTGTTCTGCCATCGCCAAGTAGCTCTCCTAGTTTCATCCCACCACAGTACAGTCTGTAAACACACCAACAGCCAGCTGTGCACACACAAACTGTCGCTTCCCACCATATGAATTCACTCAGACAGCATCATCTGTAGCTAAATACATGTTCAACTTCAGAAAAAGCTCAGACTATTGATTCTTTTGTGGTTGTCGCCTTGTAAAATGGAGGCTTTGTCACCTCATTGGCACCTTGTCCTCAGTCTGGCCTGCACCTCCAACAGCACACTGTGATGACAGGTGGCAGGGAGGGCCACTTTGCTCTTCAGATCCTCAAAAGCCCACCGCTACAGAGTGGCACTTGAGTTTAACACTGGTCCTGCAGGAGTTGACACAGCAGTGCTCTGCTTAGCGGCTGGCACTGGGGCTGAAAAGTTGACGTGCAAGGCTGGGAAAAATTATACTTGTCCTTTTGGTGTAAGAGTGTGCTCTCATGGAAGATTACAGCACATTTGTCTGCATCTCTGCTCTTTGCACAGGTGCTCAAATACATATATTTTTACGTTAGAGGATCAACTTGTCTTGTCAGTTACACTCAATGTATAACTTGCTCACTATTAGCACGATCACTATGTGTATACAGTCTGGCTCAGAGCATTGATTTTTTTAATTTTTTTTTTTGTTGCAGTAGATGATAGTTGTTTGTTTTTTTTATCTTGCTCAGTTGCTGCTTAGGTCAAGCTGTGAGTGGATCTGTATGGCCGAGCTTCTGGTGAAATAACTGAGACAGGCACAGCCCTGTCTGTTGTCCAGTACTCAACACACAAAACTTGTGTATGCACACACGCACACACAGGCGAGCTCTTTCACCCGTGGGGAACAAGCCTCCAGGCTCTTTTGTGTGAGAGGGATGAGATCATTATAGTGCAGACCATGGGGGATGGAATAAGGGGTTTTGACTCTCTATACTTAAATAGAAAACTCTGTTTCTGTCTTTTTCTCATATCTCTAACCTTCTTTGCTGTGGTGAAAGTAGGCACAGTTTCAGACTGAGAGCTGTCCTAAACAAAGACCTTAATTATCCTTTTCTTTGTCAATCTTTTTTTTAATCAAAGAATTAATCAGAAAAACATCCATTATTACAGTTTGTCCTTAATTATCCTTAAAATTGATAATCAGTCCTTAAATCTGGCACTCAACAGTCTTAAAAATTCCACAGATACAATAAGTAATATTGTTATATTTGCTTTGGAAGTCTTTGTAAAGAATTTGTCAAATTAGTGTTGATCCTTTTAGTATAATGGAGATTAGAATGAGTGGATCCATCAACAATCATTGATGGGTGGGGGGTTCAGGTATGAGCTTTAGCAGCTTGAACATCAGAAACATTAGTCATGGATAAATGGAAATGTAACATTAGCTGGATAAAAACATGGTGAAAACTACTTCAAGACAATAACTAGGAGGCTTGTTGAACTGTTATTTTTGTGAATCTAAAGTCTTAAACTTGACCAAAGACAATGTGAAGAACATCTTGAAAAGTCAATTTGGCTTTCTCAAACCTGCAGATACCATGTGAGAGACACGGCAGGTGAACTGATGTATCACAAAATCCAATAATCTTTTTTTCATGTAGGGTTGCATGATTTACTGGAAAAGTCATGTTATGAATATTGTGGGCAATACTGCGATATGAATATGCTGCTTGGTTATGATAAAAAAGGCAAAGATTACTGATTGCTTTTGAAAATTTTTCAACTCAAACATGCCAACTACAATAAAAAATGTCTGAAACTAATCCATAAAGAGGCTGTGAAAAAACACCCACAATCACCCAATATTGTTGCGTATTTGCCTTGGGAGCATCACCAAAGTCTGATTACAGTGCAGCCTACTCATGTTAATAAATACGTCATAAATTGGACTCATAATGTTCCCAAATGGGTCTTGTTTAAACTGCCAGAAACCCTGTCAAATGGGTTAATGCTAGGCAAGTATAAATAGGGAACAAACATTTGGTTTTTAGGGCAAAAGCATCTGAATTGTAAGACCTCCCTGCTTTTATTTGTGGCAGCTGGAGAGCTTTCCTCTCCCCTGAGGGGGTGTTGGGCTGTGTAGCCAACCCTCAACACATTTGCCACTGCAAAAGAACAAGACTTTCCAGAAACCTGTCCCGAAGGAATGGGCCTGTCAGGATTTCAGGAGCGATCATAGATTGAGTGTCAAATGAACTGTCTTATCTGTTACCAGTCACCTGTTGGTTACCAGTGTTGCTGTCCAAGTCAGACTCTGAAATGTTAATATATTCCACCATAATTGTAAGGTACCCATTTCAAAAAGAATAGGTGCTATTGTACTGTAGGCGGTGATTGCTTACATCTTATTAAACCTTCCAAAATTGTGTCAGCTTATCTTGAAATATCTGGATAGGTCTCTCTCTAATGCATGCCTTTCCAAATCATCACAAAGCAGCATGAAAGATCTAATAATATTACAAACATCACTTTCCCACACCTGCTAAAGTAAACTAAAAGTGCCTGTCGAGAGTTGACGTCACACTGGACTTAACTCGGCCACTCCATCTGACCTCAAAAAGGAGGAAAAAGTAATGATTGATTTAACATCGCTATTGTTTTTTGAAGGAGAAGATTGAATCCATAACTGATCAGGATGTTTCATTGAATGGTCTGGTTTAGTCATGGTTGGTAGTGACCCTGCTGCATGAGTGCAACCCAGACAAAGAGTGTGACATTCGATCAGGAGTAACAGAGGAACAGGTTTTCACATGGGAAGGGAGGGGCAGAGTACAACCTTTAGAGGCAGGGGCTCATGTTACAACACAAGACTTAGCCTAATACAGTGGAAATTTAGTGGGACAGTTTGTCTGCTGTGTTAGCATATGACCCGAGAATGGTTTTGCCTTGAGATATAAAACTTTTTACCCTCCCTGTGTGGTGATACATGTAGAGAACAAGTCGGACAGATGATCCTTAATGCTATGCTCGCTTCTGTTTACAAGAGCTTTAAGGCTTTTAGTCCAATCCACTGTCAACACTGTCACAGTTTATGGCCACCACTATGTTTTATTTGCACGCCAGGCATAAAGTGCACTATAAAACAAGCTTCTACCATCTCATGTACTGCACTGCTATTGTACATCCAAAGTGGAGACAGTGGAGTTTATTTCATGGTGCTTAGAGTTCCACAGCAGAATATAGAGCATATGTCAGCTTAATGTAGCCTTGAAAAACTCATGCAGATCAATTTCCTCAGCCAGAGTAACTCTACTCACCGCTCAGGGTTGTGCAGCCTGGTATTGTTGTGGCTTGGTTGCCATGGCAGCGTCAATGTTTCTCTGACATGGGTTGTCACAAAACGATATTTTTATGGTTATGGCGAGGGAGGTAGGAGGTGGAGGGGACTGCCACAAAGAGACTCTAGCTTTGAGTGTGTGTATTGTTGCATAATTACACAGTCAAGAGTGTATCCACAGTTTTGTGCACACGTCAGTGCCTGATATCAACGCTCATTCGGCCTTGCATGGAAACACAGTTATGTATTAATATGGCCAGCGCTGGTGCTGAGTGTCTGGCGTGTTACTCAGATGCAGTGTTTGGGTTTTTTCGTATCACGATTGCTGATGATTTACTCCCTTGACGAAACAGTTATCGATTTGTCAGTTGTTTTGTTTAGGCATGAATGAGTCCGTCTTGTATTTCAGACTTGTGTTATGTAGTGTTTTATTGAGTCGGTTCATTGTCAAGTGTACGGTTTTGATTTGTGATGTACAGTTATGATAAAAATCTGAAGGTTGCTGATGCAGATACCAATGTTTTTCTAGGTGTTTACTTCGTTTTATTTGTTCTCCCTTTTGTGTCTCGGAAAGTTTTACAATGAAAGACTATAACTGAACAATTTTAAAGTCTCTGAAATGGGCATGAATTCACACAACAAATTATAAGACAACCTTAGTGTAACATAAGGCTGCAACAATTAATTATTTACACATTGTTAAGTAATCTGTCAATTATATTTCCATTTAATGAAATAATTGTCTGGTTTATATGATGACATAAAATGGTGAAGAAGTGATTTCCAAAACCTAACATGATCATCTCAAATAACTTGTTTACTCACAACCCAGAGATATTCAGTTTACTCTCACAAAGGAGTAGAGAAACCAGACATTATTCACATTCTAGAGGATTTTAGCTGGAAAATTTTGACCTGATTTTTCTTTGAAAAATACTCAAAGCATTCATTGACTATCAAAAGAGGTGTTGACAAGCAATTGATTTTGTTCTACTGTAAAACAGCAGATAAATGACAGCCACTGCCATTGGCAAAATGTTGTCTTACTTGCTAATAGCTGTCAGCGATATTCGACCAGCGCATCTGTGCACCTGGTAGTTTTAATTTACTGTAGTTTGTGGTGACATTGGCCAGGCAGTGATGCTATTTTTGGAGTTTTAGTGCCATTTTTAAGTGATTATCTTTG
Source organism: Sphaeramia orbicularis (assembly GCF_902148855.1). Taxonomy (NCBI): domain Eukaryota; kingdom Metazoa; phylum Chordata; class Actinopteri; order Kurtiformes; family Apogonidae; genus Sphaeramia; species Sphaeramia orbicularis. The sequence continues at coordinate 27,176,067 of NC_043974.1, forward strand.
TAGTAGTGTTACATGCCACTGACTACTTTAGTTTCTAATGGTGACCGTTGCACAACAAATAATGTGTTGCTCTCATCCTGTTCTTTGTATTTTAACAGTAAGAACAGTACATAGTATGTCTGTTTCAGCCGTAACCATAAAACATCAATACATCATGGATCTTGGTTGTTAGGATCATTAGCCTGCTTAATTAATCCAAGAGTAAATAAAGTTCTTAACACATCTGTCAATTGATTAAACCCAATATGAGGTGCAGAATCAGATCATTTCACGCTGTAAAATGCACATGATCGTCCTCCAGGTCTGGGGTTCTGGACAGAACAGGCATCTGTGGTTGTTGTGTATGTGTGGACGATAACCGCAGTAGCAACATGTGTGACCTTAAGTGGTATGCAGTAACCTAGTTTGTACTTCAGTGTAAATGGATGATGCAGTCTCGTGTAATTTTACAGTACCCAGGATTTCCTTCTGTGCCTCTTCTTGCTGATCTGTGTCTAGGAAACTGCTTGTAGGGCTGGGCGATAAAGCAACACATAATTAACATGATATCGTTTTATTACCATGATAGACACGATTGTCAAGATGTGCATTTTTCTCGTCTTATTAGGGTTCGTTTTGTTGTGTCAAATAACATTAAATCACAAAACTAGATCATATCTACAGGTGATTGTCTACTATGTTGCATCACTTACATCATTTTATTATTGACACAAGACAAAAAATTATGGAAATACTTTTATGTTGTTTCTGCATATTTTTTGCCGCACGTGTTGTACATCATTTCCACCTTGTTGAATTTCTTAAGAGCAATATACAACACAAACACAAATAATCATCTGATTTCCTCACGTTTCCCTCAGGACCAAAGCTTGGCCTTTAAGTAGCAACTAATGGGACTGATGTGAAAATTTTTATCACTCATATAGATGCACAGATTGATACCGATATGGATGCTTATCTTTAAATTTTTTTTCGATAGCCAGTGTTGATACCAGTAATACTTCCTGTTGCTTTATTTTGGTTTTGGTTTTATTTTCCCTCCTTGTTATAATATGAAAATAATTACTGTTTTAAAATCTTTCGGTCCGTCACATTATCTTCAAATGAATTGCGTAACATGACACAAATATTTGTCTCTGCCGTTGGTGAAAAAGATACCTCCATTTGATGTGACGTTCCAAATGATTTTTTGTCTGCATTTAACTTTTCCTAAGTGATGTATCACCACTTACTATAATATTATCCTCTGCGTCTTGCATTTTTCAGTGAAAATCAGGCATTGTTCTGTTTAATTTACTGATCATGTAGATGTTTACAAATGCTCAGAGGAAATTCAGAGGTTGTTGTATCAGAACAGAGAAAATTGAAAAAAAAAGTGACTTTTTCAGCCAAATATACAATTAATTTAACATAAAAGGAGGCGTGTACAACCACTGTCATTTGTCAAACTACATGTTTTATTTGTGAATCGATGTTGCAGAAGGTGATGTTTCCACATTCAGTACAGAGCCTCAGTGTCCAAATGGTCAAATCCGATGATGATGAAAAGCTGAGAAACTATTTTTCTTGAAGTATTTACATGTATTGATAGGATCATTTGTTCAAAAGTTATTAAACATTTTAGATCAGTATATAGTTTTGGTTTCAGGCAGCTCTTTCTGTTTTTGAGGGTTAAATCAGATCGAATGTAGACTGATGGTTTTGAATAATGTTAAACGGTACCTGTAGTGAATTTTTATTGCTAGGTGTTTCAAAAGATCACAGATAATGCTAGCAGTTCCATCCAGCAATTTACGTTACAGCCCGTTCCACTCAATCACCCAGAGGCAATACGGGTACGTCACTTTTGGCCGGCAATGGCTGCTCCTCATAGGCTCTGCCCCCATGCATAATTCACGAACTATGAACGTCCAGTGTGGTGCATTTATGGCAAACTGTTTTTAAAAAAAAAATTTCACTGAATTTGTGCCTGTCATGCTTCTAATGTTGTGTATCCACTACGTGGAACCGACTTGACTGGACTCAACTCGACTCGGGTACCAGGCACTATTCCTGGAGACAGTTTCCATTACAGGATACTACCGACTTTAGAGTACCTGGATGTCGTAGTGACGCTGTGTGTAACTTCCGTGTCGTATGTTCACATTTGCTGATAAACTCACTCATTGCGTGTTGCCTCGTCAAGCTCACATTGAATCTTTTCATCAGCCACCAAGGACAGAGATGTCTGAACCTCCTCAACTGACCACGGTGTCGTTTTGTGGGCTGTCATCATGGATTAGCCTACCGGTAGGCCTATATTTACTGTAAACTTCCGAATCTGTTTTTGTTTTTATTTTAATGGGGTGTTGCACATTGATGACACAATGCCGCAGAGACAACTCTCTGACCAATCAGTGGTCTGCAGTGTTTACACGTCACATTTTAGTATCTCTTCACCTGTTTTGGAATCTCGGCCGAGCAAGGACTAAAAAAGTAGTACTGGGTACCAGGTTCCAGGTTCTTTTAGGTAATGGAAACACAAAAAGGTCGAGTTGAGCCGGTACCATGTAGTGGAAGCGCGGTATTAGTAATACACAAAGCACAATTAATGTCAGAAGCATGATCAGTACTGGTACACTTTAAGATATGTGATTCTGATGTAATAAATTAAACAGCCTTACCCTCTGTTGACATAAAAGTGTCCCTGTGATCTTCATTCTAGCTGTCTCTATATTTACTTGCAGTTGCTCAGTTTCTGAATATGATATAAAGGTTTAATTGGAAAAAGACAGACTGAATTCATTGAGAAGCAACAGTGTCAGATGCAGGTGCAATGTAAACAGCTTTCCGTCTATGACTCACTGCTCGACCCAAACCCACATCATGAAAAGGTGATAGATTGCAGGTCATCGTGTTTGGTGTGAAAGAGAAAAGCAGACACAGACGTGTTGGAACAGGTGTATAATCTACAAAGAGGAGATAAGCCCAAACGGGCCTCTGTTATACAACCCCCCAAATGGTTCTTGTTAGAATGTTTGGCCTTCTCTGTGGTAACTTAATAAGTCTTGGACAAGATTTTTCTTTTATATTTACTCTCCAGTGTTTGGTAGGGACACATTTAACTGTGCGGTTTGTTATAAAGTAAATGCGGTCTGAAAACAGCATTTTGCACATGAATGGGGTTTTTGATCAGACAGACGTAACCATGGAAACACTAAAGTAAGTCTTATAAGACCAATAGATTTCTACCCAGCTATAGTGTGTCTCCAAATTGCTGATAAAAAGTAACTGCGCAGCTTTTTGGGGAGTTGGTTCAACTGTGTTTTTCACGATGAAAAGCAATGCATGTAGAATCAGTTGGTGCTTAATTGCTTGTTATTTTCAGTGAAAAATAAATATTTAGTCTCAGTGACAGACTAAATATTGGTCTTTGTGAGGAAATGTTTAAAATACAGTAAAGTAATTTTACTGCCTTGCCAACATACATTGTGAATCCCCAGCTGAGCTTTTTCAACTTGAACGTCTGCAACACTTCTTGGAAGGAATTTTTAGGGAGTAACATGTTTATCCGTCCAGTTTTCATTGATGTATTTTTATTGCAGTTTATGTTTGTGGAAATGTCCGCCTGTATACTCCATAAAGCTGCATTGTTTTGTCTCTGTGTTTATAATAAATTAATATACACTCTTTGAATTGAGCATTTTCCTTATATTGTTTAAATAGAGAATAAAAAATTAGCTACATTGTGGGCAAACATCCAAATGCAGTCCATTGAGTTTGCTGCTTGTAGTATACTTAAAATAAATCAAACGTGGCATGTTCACACGGGCAAAGTGCCAAGCGTCTGGCTAGAAAGCCGTGTCACTTGCAATCAGATGAGAGCTAATATTGTGGTCAAAAAGAGTGCGACATTAATTATCCTCCACATAAATTATGTTGTTGTTAGTGGGAAACAAAAGGCAGGCTCATAATATAGTGGGGAATTTTCAAATGTTTTTTTCAGGCAGTGGAAAAAAGTGTGGAAAGTGTGTCAGTCATTCCGGCCGTTGGCTTGCTCACTGTCTTGCTGTAGCTCATTTTTCCTTACAGGCAGGTCAGTCTGCCTTCAGCCACTTGTTCCACAGTGTGAGCCAGCGGATGTCCTGCTCTACACAAACAGATGCTCATCGTGAGATTTCTGTCCAGCGTCACACAATTCTTTTCCCTTTGATTTACATGCATATGTTATCCTTTAGCCCGGTAAAATTCCTAAATGTGCAGAATATACAAAGTGTGCAGTATTTGTCTGCGTCATGAAGCCTTGGGCCGTCCCTGCTGACTGTGGCCGTTCAAAGAGGCCCCCCCCCCCTCCCGCCACAGCTGAGTCACTCACCACTGGAAAAACTGAACTTCCTGTGTAGGTCCTAACGGCTCTTTGAAGGGCATGTACTGTACAAGTGTTTGCCTTAAGTTTCTCTTTCTTTCTAGTTTCTTCCTTCATTGTATAGCGATTTGGCACTGGAACATGATTTCAGTGCAACATAAAGTATCGTATCAGTATAGTTTTTATGCTTTTCCCCCCTCAAGTTAATTTTGTGCTTTGCTGTCAAAGATTCCTTGTACATATTTCTCTAGGATGTAAAATTGAATATAAAAAAATCACTAGAAAACAAGTAACAGTGTATTTTGGCTGCTCTTGCCATTAAAGTGTCTGTCTGTTTTCATATTTTTCCTTATTTGAACCCAATTAGTGACCATATTTCACATGTTTTATAGACAGTGCCTGCTTGATTTATGTTCTCCGTGGCATTTCCGAACATTCCTCCAGGGTTGGCGGCTCTCCCTTGGCTCTCTGTAGTCGCCGGAGCGTTAACTCTCTCAACATGTTTGAAGCAACGCGGTGATATACAATGACAAGAGTGTTTGTGAATGTCAACAAATCCAGTCCCTTCATTGCCCCTTGTGTTTCCCCAGTTTGTTTGCTTCTTTGTGGTGCAGCAGTCTTAAAGGATCCTTTTATTGCCTTGGCCACAGTATTATTTAGCATTCTGCTTGCAAGCATAGTCCATCCCACTATCCCTGGTAGGATGCTGGGGCTTCGCTTTTGCTAACATGCAGTGTGCTTTTTGGATATAGCTTTAGTACAGTATGTGTATGGAGTGAAGTGTGAAGTAATAGGCTAGACTGGAAAGTTAAGCAAAGTCTATTTGGAGCAGCATTAAGTGCAAATTCATAAAATTCCGCAAGTAGTATTATATGAGAACAGTGTGATTTTTAAGATTTGGTTACTTCATGATATGCTTTACAAAGATAATAAGAAATTATTATCTAACTGAAAAGAAATACTGATATCCTGTAGCTTATAAAAATGTCATAATCTCACCTCTTTTTTTTTCCCAGGTACTCCCAGCCATGATCGAGGACAAGGGCCACCGTGTGACCGACTACTTTGTGGTGGCCGGGCTGACCGATAAGTCCACACCCTTGGAACAGGACCTGACGGAGGCCAAGTCCAGTGGGCCCAAAGCCCCCATCACTGACCTGGCCGTCATCAACAGGTCAGCAGGCGAAACCGTGCCCGAAGGCTTCACCTGTATCGACAGCACCTACAGCGGCCAACCTGCTAACCTGAACCATGGTAGTCTTAAGAGCCCTGAACTCTTCCTTTGCTACAGGAGGGGTCGTGGGAAGTCTCCTCTCATTGACATTGGGTGAGTTTATTTGACACTTTAGTTGTGTAATTATTTGTCAGTGGCTTAGCTCCAACAATGACCATCTCGAAGATTCTAATTTAGTTGTAGTCTGTTGGTTGAATGCTGCTTTACAGAGAAAACTAGAAGCACTCGGAGAGTGCAGACCTCCGCCAAGGCTGATCAGTGGCCCCCCCCGTGGGCCCCCCCACCCAGGGTTTGTTTGTCTGTCTGTTTGTTTGTCTGTCCGTTAGTGTGCAACATAACTCAAAAAGTTATGGACAGATTTTGATGAAATTTTCAGGGTTTGTTGGAAATGGGATAAGGAAGAAATGATTAAATTTTGGTGGTGATCGGGGGTGGGGGGGTCTGCGAAGCACTCGGAGAGCGCAGACCTCCGCCAAGGCTGATCAGTGCCCCCCCCCCCCCCCGTGGGCCCCCCCACCCCCGATCACCACCAAAATTTAATCATTTCTTCCTTATCCCATTTCCAACAAACCCTGAAAATTTCATCAAAATCTGTCCATAACTTTTTGAGTTATGTTGCACACTAACGGACAGACAAACAAACAGACAAACAAACAAACAAACAAACCCTGGCAAAAACATAACCTCCTTGGCGGAGGTAACTATAGAAAATTCCTTTTGTGACAAAACCTGAAAGTCCCCCTCCATCTAAGAACCTTCAGCAAATGCTTCAGGAAGTTGGATGAAGACTCAAAAAATGCACAAGTCCACATTATTTTCAATTTTCAGTTGCAATTTGGTAAAGTGTAGGCAAGAATTACATTGTTAGGTCTAAGAAAGGATCAGGGTTACACAGCACAGCAAAGCCTTTGGGGCAAACCTCTCTCATGTTAAAGGTTTAGGTTAAAAAGGTTAACTCACTTTATTATCCCTGTGGGGAAATTAAGTCTCTGCATTTTACCCACCTGGATACACAGACAGTACTTAGCATTAGCATTAGCACATAGCATACACATTAGGAGCAGTGAGCTGCTATTGAAGGCTCAGAAGTAAAAACAAAAGCTTCAAAATAGATCATTCTCAGGCTCCTTCTCCATAAAACTTGAACTTCACTGTGCAGAATGATATATGTAAAATCTGACATTTCTCCCATTCATTTGCTCTTTCTCTATATTGAACTATAATCCACGTTTAATGGAAGAACCCAAGGGCAGAATTTGTAACTGCCAAATATTTTGGAATGCAGTGTGAAAACCTGTACCCTTCACTGTGCACAGAAAGAAGCAATTCCTTTTGGGGAGTGGTGGTAACATCTTACAATCAGTTAAACTTTAGGAAAAGAATAGCTAATATTTAGAAATGGAGGGATTCTGGATATTTTCATGAGGGAGAGGGAAATGTCATTTTCATTTTAGCAGTTTCAAGTTTAGGTCTTTTAACCTTTTCCTCCAAAAAAGACGATTAGTTTTTAAAGATGAGAATTAGTATTAAGTCCTGTAAATAACTTGAACAGTTCATCAAAAAGTCGCTTCCTCTTTTGTGAATGTTGCATAGTTTTCATATTCTGTTGAACATTCATGGCATGACAAACACTTTTAAGAAGTAAGAAGTAGGTGTGCTGACTGCTTCATTCACTTGGCCCTATTTCGTCACTGAGCTCTCCCTCCCAGCCGCTCCTCTTGGCTCCTGGCCATGAATACAAATACACTGCTTCCTCCTATTATCTGTAACGGTTCGGACATAAGAACGAACTCCATCATGATCCATCCAATCGAGTTATCCCAGAGCTATCACTCCTCGTTTGTACCAAAAAAGGAGAGAAGTCATGTCTTAGCTGCGTCAGTAGACTGCTGCTAAGACCACCTGAGGCAAACATACATATTCCTCCACACTCCCAGAGAGAGGCTCTAAGACTTATTCTAGTTTCTGTGGTTAACATTTAATTCCCAAAACAGACTCTTCAGTATGAACTTCACACGGGGTAATGTTTTCACGAGGAACAATGATGCAACCACCTGATGTATTTCAGCTCTCCACACACCTGTGTCTTTGTTTAAATCCTGTTTGTGTCTACCACTAACAAACTAGAGTTTCTGGTTTAAAGACTCTTCACTCCACTCGTTTTGCAGCTCAGTTCTTCTTTAGTGTTGTGCTGCATAGGAACTGCATATCATCAGACTGTATTCCACCTGTTTTGCGCAGCTTTTGACTTACTTAATGTGGCACGAATGTTTTTCACTCCTGCTGTATTGCTGCAGCCTTCTATACTCTGAGCGTAAACAGAAGATCATATGTCAAGCCATGTTTCCGTTGAGAGATTACGCAATCAAGCTGATCATACTAACAGACATACAGGGTGGAGGAAACAGAAGGAAACTGAAACATTCAAGGAATTAATGCTACTGTCATATTTGGTCCAAATTAATAATGATGTTGTTTGAATCATTGCTTCTTCATGTGGCAAATTCAGATGCTATCAGAAGGTCATTTATGGAAATAAATGATAAAGTTAGGATTACTGTTTTTTCTAAAGCAGTTTGTAGATGCATAATAGTATTCACTCGCTTCCTAATAGTCCTGTTTTCCCAGTAACATGGTCTGTAAATATTTTTTGCCCATTTTGCAACACTAGTTTCTTCCTGTTCAATCAGCTGATCTGTTTTCCACCTGCTTTGTCTTGTCTCCGTCAAAGAATTAATGCAAAACTTACACTCTGTAAATCATTCCCTGCTGCCACCTCAGCTGTCAGTCCAACCAGCATTTTCTGCCTGAAGCTGCACATCTTCATGACTCACTGTGCCCATTAGGATTCTGCTTTTGGGAATTTGTTGGCAACTGTCCTCCTGGCCACTTTAGATTTGTCCTCCTTATTTTTCAGAATAAATTGATTGTTTCAGGTTTATTTTCTGTGCAGTTTCTGCCACATCGCCTGCACAAGATGCAGGTAATTTGTCAGTAATAGTTTAAAGAAGGTAGCAGTCAAAGCTTTTTGGCTTTCCCACTTGGCATTGTCCAGATGGAGAAGTAGGATGTGCTGTCATGTAAAAAAGCACAACACACTGGAGCGACTGGCTGTTTACCCCACTGCCAGTGTGAAAAACAAAAGCAGAGGCCGACCTCACTTCAGAGTCTTAGTATTAATCTAGATGATTACATGTGAAGTGCCAACGTGAATAAGATTGATATTTCCATGTACTGTCTGGGATGTGAATGACTCATCTAGTAAATATGTCTGAATCACATCAAAGAGAGATTTGTGTGTGAGAGAATATACTGGCTGAAACCTCAGAGGGAAACCAGACCTATGAGAGGAAACTTAGTAATGACCACACACTGAAAATGAAATTCTCCTATGCTGCCAGGCGTCATCACCCCCGTGGATATTGTTACGCTTTTCTCGCTCCATTTCTGAAGGTGGGCTGATGCTATCTTGTGGAAGGAATGCAGGGCTTGCTTTCCTGTTGCACACAAATTTTATACATTTGAAAGAGTTAATAGAGATTAGAAGAAATCTTAGCTGTGCTGCTTTACATCAATGCAGCATGGTGGGTAGAAAAATGTACTTTAAAGTGAAAAAAGGATTGTTTTATTGGAGTTCTTTTTTCCAACTTCTAAAGTTCTGATGGTGTTCCAATTTGAATGTGCCATTGTGTCGATTGCATCATTACAATGTGAGTTATTTGTCCTTTGGCAGCAGCGCTTGTTTAAGAAATGAAAGGCTTGATCGACAGACAAACTGATTCCAGGACAGAGTTCTTTCTGAGCCACTTAATTGACTTCTGTCGGTGCTTTGTAGTGTGTGTAGGCGTTAGTCCTTGGGCTGTAAGCTCTTTCCACTGCTCTGCCACTTACCACTTTAATGCCCACATGATTTTATAATTCACTTTATGTTGTTGTTCTTTGTGTACTTGGAAAAGAATCACAAAAGAATAAAGAGACTTCAATACTGAAAAAAGCAAGATGGCATTGCTCAATTTGGTGATGTTGTATAACTTACCATAAATAAAGAAAACTAACCTTGCAGTCACAGTACATTTAGCAGGAGCTTCATCTGATTGTCCAAGTCGTGGCATTTCTCTCTGATCCAGTCTTTGACTATATGACAACCCTTTGAGGACTTGTAGTCATGGCTGTGATGTGACGCTTTTTTTTTTCCCCTTTGCATCTTTGAATCATTTATCACCAGTATTATTGCAATATTAAGGAAGTACCCCAGGCCACTAGTCACTCATGTCGCTCACACTCTTAAAGATATATAACAACAAATACCATGCTATAGTCTACTTTCCCTTCATAAGAAGAATATTCTCCAAAATGCGTGCAACAGCCACTTTAATCGAATGTGCAATAACTTGTTTTACCTCCCAGTACTTTTATTATTATTATTTTTCTGATACAGTACTTTATTTTACAGTGTCTGTATGTGTCTGTGCAATAACTGTTTTTATATGTTTTAGCTGTGTCTACATTTTGTGTCTTTCTTAACTCCGTGACTCAGGGAAATGCAGAAGAATTCCAATGTATCTATACTGCGATGTATCTGTGCAAATGGCAAAATAAAGTCTATTCTATTCTATTCTATTCTATTCTATTCTATTCTATTCTATTCTAAAATTTATATTATATCCAGAGGAAACTGGAAGCCACTCTGCAACCCTGTTAATTGATGAAGTTATTGTTTTCCTGACTGTTTGGCTCACATCTGTCAGATCTCAGTGTTTCTTGTTAAACACCTAAATTGTTGACCCTCTGCAGTCTATTTTATCTTGCTACAGTTTATTGTATCCAGAACACCAACTGATGAATCAGCAGTTCAGTGTTCAGGGTGTGAATGAATATCATGTGTAATAACAATGCTTTTTCTTCCTAACTGTAATTCAGATTTTCTTTCATGATATGTTTACCATGCATATTCATACTGAGAAGACAATGAGTATATGATTTACCCGTCAGAAATACTTCTTTTGCATTTTTTCATGTCCCTGATTTACATTATACATGTTTTTTCTGTGTGCCAGGGTGCTATACGAAGGCAAAGAGCGTCTGATCCAAGGTTGCGAGGTCATCCAGGCCACGCCATACGGCCGCTGTGCCAATGTCAACAACAGCTCTGCCACCTCGCAACGCATCTTTATCACGTTTCGCCGCGCGCCACCCGTCCAGCACCAAAATTCCCTGGCAGTGACGGACATCTGTGTTATCGTCACCAGCAAGGGCGAGACCCCACCGCATACCTTTTGCAAGGTGGACAAGAACCTCAACTGTGGCATGGTTAGTGATTTTTTTTTAATCTTCACCACCAACATTTTTCATATTAGTTCAAGAACAGCAGAGGATCTTATCAGTGTAAATTCTTAATCTTCCAGTGGGGCTCCAGTGTGTTCCTGTGTTACAAGAAATCAGTATCGTCGTCCAATTCCATCAGTTACAAAGCTGGTGAGTTAAAAATTTCCCCCAGAATGTTTTGGGTTTTTTTTTCATTTTCCATGTCAACCTGAAATGTTATTCATTGCATAATCACACCTTCAGCTGTTATTTGATAATCTGGCAGTTCCCTTTTGTTGTCAACCTTTTTCATTTGTGCCTGACCTTAGTGAATGCCGTCATCTGTGCCTTTTCCACCATTCACTGTGAGATGAATCATATTTGATGGCTTAACCTCCTACGACGAGCCAGGCTTTTATTACATTGGTGAATGTGTCTTTCAAACTACAGTAGGACCATTTATTCAAAACTAGTGTATATTCAGTGAATGTTATTAGAAGATGCTTGCAGTTATTATCATGGTTGGGTTGTTTTTGCAAGTATGATAATAGAAATGTAAAAGACATGTATTTGTAGCAGCAAAAACTAGAAGAAAACAGAACAGAATAGACTTCACTGTCCAGCTGAGGCAGGGCATTTGTTTGTTCTAACCTTGAAAAATAAAAAATACAACCATGTTACATGTTCACATCACAACATAATAACAATCTCTCAATTATACGACACTGATGGAACTGTGAGTGCATTCATTCACATGGTTACAGCCTTCATTGTAATATTTCATACTCTAATTTGACCACATTAATGGCATTTGGCATAAAAGAACCCTCAGATCATTTCCTCTGCCATAACTATTTTAACTCAGGGTGGAGAGGATGTGTTTTGTCAGTGATTATTGACAGGGCTTTGTTGATGTTTTGTTACGTTACTTGGTGCTCTAAAGGTCATCTCATGGTGTTTGTCAATGGCCTGCCATCTTCCTTTTGTCAGATTCCTGGTCACCTTGTTTCAAATCAAGTACCTGTGCCACACATTAATGCTAAAAACATATATGATATGAGATGAATTCCAGCCTCTGTACTCTAATCAGTGCCAAAATCTGGGGTTGTTGCTGGTCTATACCCTATACTTCCACTGACTTTCATGAAAATCAGTGCAGTTGTTTTTGTGCAGTCCTGCAGACAGCGATGATAACATGACCTCTTCCACATTGACTTTGTTGAAATGATTACATAAAGTGGTACAATTTCCAGTGTGGCCTTTCCTAAGTGAGTAGCCAAAATTCAGATTCACCTCAATTTGATATAGATGTTTTCATCATTGTTTAAACTTTGTCCTAGTTGCTATTAAAACTGGGTAGATGTGTTCAACAGGGTTCATGAAAATTATGCATGTTCAAGGCCTTACAAACACCTGTTTAATGTCAAGTAGCATGGCTCTGTTTGTCATCCTGAACCAATGGTATGTTTTTCTCTCTAAGCTGCAAAGCGTGTGTTTATCTGTGATTGTGTAGCTGATAGTCGCTGCTTATTAAAACTGGCATTTCAGAACTGTTGCAACATTGTCACTGACTGAATGCTTCCTTCATAGCTTGGCCTTTGGAACAATTCACAGTGTTGCGCATATATAATCTGATTCATACAAATGTGTGTACACTAACACCCACATCGACTCTTGCTGGCTTTATCTTATGGCCGGCCTTTTTCCTGTGAGGCGGCTGTTTATTCATCTCTGACAGCAGTATTTCCTGTCACACCCATTTTTTCATTGTTTGTATATACAGATGTTCACCAAAGAAACAACGATTTGTTAGCAATTATTTGCTGAAAATGAAACTAGAGTTGTAATATCATTACTATGAATGGGAGTGAACTGTGACTCTCTAATGTAAAAATCTTTGCAAAGAGAACAGTTCATTGTACATACACCCTGGGTATTGTTTGAAAAGTTGCATGTAAACTGTTACACTTCAGAAAGTGTTTTCTTGCACACTCCTACGTTTCAGCATTAAGTTTCTGTTTCTCTTGTTCTCAAGGTCTCATCTTTCGTTATCCAGAGGAGGACTATGAGTCTTTTCCTTTGTCAGAGTCTGTGCCTCTGTTTTGTTTGCCCATGGGTGCCAAGATTGAGTGTTGGGCACCAAGCACACGTGACCCTCTCCCTGTCTTCTCTACATTTGTTTTAACCATCTCTTCTGGTGAAAAGGTGAGTTGTAGCAGCTGAAAACACTTTACTTTTGGTATATGGAGGTTCATACATCACTAAATTAAACCTGATATTGTTTATCTGTTATAAAAAGTCATAGTTTCTTGGAAAATATGTGAGAAGTTGATTGAAAATCTGGCTCGGTGCTCTTTTTTACATCTTACTCCAGGTGTATGGATCAGCCATCCAGTTCTACGAGCCGTACCCAGTCGATCTGTTGAGCGAGAAGCAGAAGATCCAACTGGGCCTGCTCACCACGGTGGAGAAGAAGATGATCCGCAACCGGCCCGTCAACACCAACAAGTGCATCTGCCTTCTGTCCCGCTGGCCTTTCTTTGAATCCTTCCGCAAATTCCTATTGTTCCTCTACAAGCTGTCTGTCTCAGGCCCACATCCACTGCCTATTGAAAAGTAAGAATGAAATCACAGCTGTCGAGTAGTAAAGCTGGTTTTAACAGAAGTAAGCAGACGTTCAATATGGCCTAATTTTTTTTTATTTTTGTTTTTCTCAAAAGGCACATCTCGCACTTCATGCACAATGTGTCATTTCCCTCTCCACAGAGGCCTAGAATTTTGGTCCAGGTGAGATTGCTTTTCCCTTGTGTAGTTATTAAGGCATCAAATCTCTTCTGTAATTTTAGTTCGTATTTGTTTTTTTATTGACTTTATTTCATTTCTCCTGCAGCTCTCTGCTCATGACACCTTGATACTCTCCCAGCCTGTGTGTACACCCTTACCTCTCAGGTAAAGTGGATTCTGTGAAAATCTTCCAGCTGGTTGCAGTAGTTTGTCGAATTTGCTATGGCAGATTAAATTTATTTTCTGTATTTCAGCAATTTCCGTATTCTACTAAGCAAACTCCCTGTTGCTGTTCTATGTCAGACTTCATTCTAAAAATACAAGTCCTTTATTTAATCAGGTGAAATCCTAATTGAGATGAATCATTTTTCCACAAGTGACCTAGCCAAGAGAGCAGCATAGATATTATTAGAGCAATATATCAAGATGAAGCAAACATGCAAAATACATTATAAATTAATAGATTGTCTGGTTAATTTACAGTAAAAGAAAATAGTATGAGTTCAACAATTTCAGTGGAAGCAATCACTTTGACCAATTGTATTGTTTCCTAATTCCTTTAAAATAGGATTGAGCTTAAAAAGGTAAGAAAAAAAGTCATATTAGATTCCAAAAAGGATCCATTTTCTAAGCACACGAAAGTGCATTACTAAACAGCAGCAGTGGATTCAACTGAAAGGAGTGATATTTTGTTCTTTTTAAAATGAAATTATGCATTTTAAAACATTTCCCTGCGGTCTACATAAACTGTAAATGCTATGCTTGGGTCTGAATTCTTCATTAATTCAACTCCACAGGTTCATCTTCAACTCTATTTCTGAGTAATGACATCAGAAAGGTTGTTTTGAGCGCTGGTCCTTTAAATGCAAATGAGCCACTTCATGCCCCACCCCCTCCAGGTTGTTGACTGTGCCGCTCTGTCCCATTCAGCCACTTGTGTTCGTTAATACAACCAACAACTGAACATTTTAGGTAATCGGCTACAAGTTTGGACATATTTTCAGTTTTTACTACAACTGCTGCTGCTGATAAACAATTATGGCGTACTCGGAGAAATGTTTGTCGTAAGTCTTGACCTTATATGTGTAAATGTTGTGACGTCACAAATTTAGCAGAAATTAAAACGGGTTGTAGAAATCCCCTCAATTTTTGCCAAAATGTATATAAAGATAGCTTTGCAGCACCTGGAGGGTTCAAATTCAAACTTTATGAACTTTTAGGGTCCCCAAATACACAAATAAATGTCCCAAAGACAAATAAAAGTACGTTTAGCAAAATATGACCCCTTTTAAGTAAATGCATTGACCAAATTTCATTATGAGATGCAAGAAAAGAATGATCTGACATTCTGAGTCTGTATGACTCCTTTCTTGTCCATGACCCTCTTGTTTTTGTATATTCCAGCAAAATCCCTGTGTTGATCGTCAAATTTTAACAATGTAGGCATCTCCTAAAAGTTTTAGAAGACATCTTGAGATCTTTATTAGGTGTACCTGTTAAAAAAAAGAGTTTAATTCCAGTTTAAGCACTCCAGTTATATTGTAAACACACTTTTAAACCATGTAATCCATCAGCTCACACACTGTCTTTCTCACATAGTTCTCCCATGTTATCTTTCCTCTGTGTTTTCCACCCTCTGTGCCTGAGCTCATCCATCTCCCTGCTTTCTTTCTCCATCAGCGGGGCAGATTACGGCACTCTGCTGATGAATCTGGGCTCGGAGAACTGCGCCACACTGCTGCACTTTGTCCTTCTGGAGAGCAAGATCCTGCTGCACTCACTCCGACCCGCTGTCCTCACCGGTGTTGCAGAGGCCGTGGTGGCTGTGAGTTGAATCCACTGTACAAAGACAAAACACTTATTTATTCATATATATATATATATATAAAACACAAGTACAAGTAACATCATTGTCTAGTTTAAGTACACCAGTAAGAAAATAGTTATTATTAAAAAGAAAACAGTCAGTTAGGCAAAAATTTAACTGAAATAGTACCACTCATTCTGAAACTTGTAACACAGCATGTGATCCAGTGAGTAGATGTAGGCCGACAACCACAAAAGCACTAGAAAATCCCTCATGGTGGTGTTGTAAACTACTCTATAGTGGTCTGTTTATAGCTACACTGTAGGTTAGGAATATGCAGGGGCTTACACAAAGCTAAGAACAGCCTGACCTTTGCAACAACAGTGGCAAAAGTGTATGTGTGCTTCCCTGAGGGTTAAATTTACAACACTGTCAGTGCATATCTCTGTTGTACAATAGGTCATCTGAAATAGTACCTTAAAAGACTCAAATGCTTAATTTAACAGGGATTCAGAGAAATCTATTCAGTTCTGTCTCCTATTTATATCTATTTACAGTATGACAGTAATTCCATTTAGTCTTACACATACACGTTCTGGGAACTGTGCAGCACTGTAATTATTTCTGTTATCAGTTTTGAGTCTGTTGAGAGTTTGGAGTATCAATACTACATATAACCTTTTTAAATGTTAAAGGTTAGCTTAGAGAGGTAGGTTTTAAGTGTAGTTTTGTATTCTGTAATGGATTCCAGTGTACAGATATGTGTGGGAAGAGGGTTCCTGTCTTTGGGTGCAGTGTAGGAGAAAGCTCTTGTACCCATTGTGTTGTGGTTGGTTGGTGATTCTATAAGACCTGCTGATGTTCCACAGGGAGTGAGAGGAAACAGAGGTACACTCATATTCACACCAATGAAACGAATAAAAGACAGTCAGAAAAAGCAGTGGGAAGAGCATGCTTTATGTATGCAGCAATAATATCATCAACTAGAGGATGCACAGCTTACATTACTTTTTTTTGAGAGTGCATGTGGTACAAAGGATTTTTTTTTTTTTTTTCCAGCATGTCACCTTTTTTCCTTTTAGCTGAAGTGCTCTTGTCCACCTTGTGTGGTCACGTTGACATTCCTCTGACACAATAAGAATTTTTAAAGCTTACACCAGCACAGATTTCTGTTGTTCAGGTGGTCTGCACCTTGTATTTACAGGGTGTCTTAGAGCCTTAAAAAGTCTTAAATGTGATTGTCCTTAATTATCTTTAAAATTGACAATTAATCCTTAAATCTGACACGCAAAGGTCTTAAAAATTCCACAGATCTTAAAAAATGATAGTTCTATATTTTCTTTGGAAATCTTTGTAAAGCATGTGTTAAATTAGCGTTCAGTATTTTAGCATAACAGAGATCAGAATGAGTGGAGCCTCCAACGCTCATTCATAGGGTTCAGATATGAGCTTTAGCAGCTTGAACATCTGTATCAGAAACATTGGTCATGGAAAAATGGAAATGTAACATTTAACTGGATTGAAACATGGATAGGACTTGGTCAAGACAACTACGAGGCACGTTATACTGTTATTTTTGCAAATGTAAGATCGTAAATTTAAACAAAGATGCCTTGAAAAATGCTCTAAAGAGTCATAAATGTGACTTCCACGACCTGCAAATGCCCTGATTTATCTCCAATAATGGCACAATTTAAATATTGTACCAATAACGACATTTAACACTTACAGTTTTTTTAAGATTGCTTCTTCTTCTGTTATTTGAACTTTTTCCTACACTTTGCTCAAATCAGTTGTTGATTCTCCAGCTCAAATACATGGAACATAATTAGACTTTAACTGCGAAGTCACAGGATGTCACAATCTCCAAAGTTCCCCTGCAGTCTTCTTAGAACTGACAAAGTAATTAACTGCAATAAAGAATATTATCACGAGTTAAAAGTAAACTCTGAAGCCTGGTGATTTTTTTTCTGTAATTTGTGGTGAATATTTTTGTCCACAGGGTATAAATTAACTTGTCAGTGTGGTCTGTCTGGTCGTAATAATCATCTCTGTGATCTGTCCTCAGATGATCTTCCCTTTCCAGTGGCAGTGTCCCTACATCCCTCTGTGCCCACTCTCTCTAGCTGGTGTCCTCAACGCTCCGTGTCCATTTATAGTGGGCGTCGACTCCCGCTACTTTGACCTTTATGACCCCCCGCCAGACGTTGTCTGTGTGGATCTAGACACCAACACCATCTACCTGTATGCAACGTTTTTATACTGAAACCTTGTTGCTTCCTGCTTTGCACTGTTTACAACTCTCTTTGTTGACTTCAAATGCTTTTAAAAATAAATGTTCCAGCTACACATTTGTCCTTCCAGGTCAGTAACTCTGTGGTATTGTTTGTTACAGGTCTGATGAGAAGAGACACAGCAACTGGAAGAACCTCCCAAAAAAGCCCTGCAAGAGCCTCATTAACTCACTAAGCAGCTTGCACCACCAGCTGGCCACTAGTATGAACAGCACATTACCTCTCCTTACCAGAACATTTCTTTGGTGAACTACATTTCTGTAACTCTTAAAGAGAATGTGACGCAGATGATTATTTAAATCTATATTTTCATTGCGCAATGCAAAAACTTATTGCCATGCAGCATATCAAATGTGTAAGGGAAGAAAAGGTAAGATGATCCTTAATTAATCCCACAATAGGGAAATTTTCAGTAGAGAGAGGAATATGAAAATTAAGGGTAAAGTAAAAAATATAAAAAGCATAATAAAATATACGAAATATAAAAAGTAGATAAAGTAGCACTCAGTAGAGTTGTTTTTTGATGTTGCTGTCTACTTAATAAGGTAATATATTTAATAAGAATGGCAAACTTTTGAGGTACAATCCCTATTTCTCCACCTCCTTCAAACAGTAAGTTTTCCAGTACCGTACTTTCCAGGCTATAGTGCACACCTGACTATAAGCTGCACCTGAATATAAGCTGCACCCACCAAATTTTAAAAGAAAAAAATATTTGTACATATATAGGCTGCACCTGACTATAAGCCGCAGGTGTCCACATTGTAACATGAGATATTTACACAGAAAGATGGTAAACAGAAAGATTATTTAAATGTTTATTTCCATACCTTAACTGCTTTTTTCCAAACAGTGCCTGTAACACAGCAGTAAAACGGCTGTAATATGGCTGGTTAAAAAACCCAGAAAAGTCACTGATTGCTATCTTCCTTCTGCACATTGAAACCATTGAAGTCGTCTTCAATGTCGGAGTTGAACATCCTCATAAAGGCTCCGTCACACACCTTCTTAGTCTCTCTTCTGTTGTCACTCTCAATGGCAGTTACGTGCAGCAGCTCTGTTTCCTTCTTGGACAGACAGATCGATTGCTTTTAACTTCAAAGCTGCATCATTTGCATTTCTTCATGTGTTTTCCATGATGAGGGTTTGTGCATGACATGCAAAATGATTAAGTTAAGCTTAAAACTTCTCCTCTTCCCATCACCTCTTCCACCTGTCTCTCACTTTTGCGCTTTCTGCTAGAGCGCCCCCTGGTGGCCGTTAGCCCGTAAAAATCTATACTCAAGCTGCATCGTTGTATAAGCTGCAGGGTTCAAAGCGTGAGACAAAAGTAGCAGGTTATAGTCCAGAAAGTATGGTACTTTCCTCTGGTTTCTAAGCTTAGATTGTGTGTGATCGCATTTCGCTGATCTTACACGATCAGAAACTCTGCATTTTTGCATCACTTTGGACTCACGTTATTACAACATTTTGACAATATCTAGATGAAGTAAACACACGGTTAACAGTGTTAACTCTTAATCCTAATTTACTAATTAAATAAGTGTCTTACACTCTATCATACCTCTAAAGCTTAAATGTAAGTCAGACTCAGAACATTACATAATTACTGTAACTCTTTATGATTATTTCTTCAGCCAAATAACACATTATGCAAACTGAAACATTTGGCACTAAAATATTGCTATAAATGGACTGAAACAAACTCATTAAATCAGCAACCAGTGCCAACAACATTAATGCTACAAACCCATGGGTTAATGCAACGTTCTCTGTAAAATACTGTTGTTATACTGATTAATTAGATGGTATTAAATGAGGAGGAATGTTTTTTATTTATGAAAAGTATATTATAGGCCAAATTAAAACTGTAAAATCAGCCAGCCTTAATAACAGTAGTGAAAAATTGAAAGCTCTAGTAGGCATTAGTTTTCTGTGGCCATTCCATAATAACCATTAACAGCATATTGCAATTAATGTGGTCTGAGTGGAGCCTAGACTTATGTACTTTGTCTTGGCTCTCTTTTTGAAATTGAGAAAGTCTCTTTGGAGAGGACCCTCCTGATATTTTGTTGTCATTTTTTCATAACTGTGTTGTGCATCTTTATATTCAGTCTATACTTGAACTGTAGGAGGTGATTGTGTAGGTTCAGTTTGGCATTTTTTTTTTTTACTTTTTAAGGATGGTTGGACTGAAACTCAAACAAGATCAGATTATTTGTAACTGTAATCTAATTAAGTGACACATATTGGTTTGTGTTGTAGTTTCAGTGCGTCAAACATCACAGGAGAGCTCAGCAATCGACATGACCCCCATTGAGGCGGACTTCACTTGGCATAAGAAGAAGACGGCTCTAGAGATGGAAATCCAGGAGGCCTTCTTACGATTCATGGCCTCCATCCTGAAGGGCTACCGCTCCTACCTCAAACCCATCACCACGGCACCCTCTGAGAAAGCCACAGCCGCAGACTCGCTCTATGACCTGCAAGGTAACTGACTGATGGCTCATTGTTTCATAATAAAAGGCATTACTTGGATATCAGCAGGTTCAGTAATGACTTTGTTAATGGGATTCTTTATTGTTGTTGTCAATATCTTTCTGGTTTTGTATTTTATGCATAATTTAACACTGTAGTTCTAATAGTTTCACCTAATGCCTTATTTTATTGGCAAATCTATTTCAAGGAGCATCCACACTATCAATCACCTTCAGTGTTTTTACAAATCAATCATCTCCTCATCTGCTATAATAAGAGCTGGCTAATGGTCATTGCTGAGAAATTGGTTCTTAGTCCATTTAGGTTCGCCTCTCAAAATCAATTTCAGATGCACAGATTAGTTTTTCAGCAGCTGCTAACTTCTATCCTTTCCTGCAGGCTTTCTGAAAAGCAGAGACCGTGCCCACCAGAAGTTCTACTCCCAGCTCACCAAGACTCAGATATTTATCCGCTTCATAGAGGAGTGTACCTTTGTCAGCGACAAGGACACCGGCTTGGCCTTTTTTGATGATTGCGTGGAGAAGGTGATTAACAACAGGCCTCAGTTTGATCTTAGATACATGTATATACTGCGCAATTTAATGGTGTTTTTTTTCCTCACTGGAGGTTTGCTTCTACGAAAGAGCTTTTGTTTTATGTTGTTTTATTGGCAAAATAACATTCATTCGCTGGGAGACTCGGGAAGTCAAATTTCCTCTGATTCATTCTGTTTCCTTTGCTCTCCTTCCTCTTCTTGCAGCTTTTTCCCTCTGATAAAATCACGGACAAGGGCACCAAGGTAATTGCTTAAACTGTAATCAGATTTCACTGTACCTTTTTGTTTTCCTTTTTTGTTCAGGTCTAACATTTTCCCCTTGTGATGAACTTTCCTGCATTTCCTCCTCTCAAATCTTGAAAGCCAATCAAACAAGCTAGTTTTACCGCTTGATTACGTGTGCGCATGAAAACCCTCAATAAAAACAGGAACTGGAATGCAAACACATATGTACGACCACACCACAAATGAGGATGTTTCAAAGGCTCTGAGGCTTTAATTGTGTCTCTTCATGTAGGTTGAAGGAGAGTCATCTGAGGACACAAAACTGTTGGAACTGGATGAGTCACAGAAGAGTGAGCACACGGTCTTTGTTATGCCCCCTGAACCTCCACCAGGGGATGGACCTGAACCACCTGCCCGATACATGTACGTTTTTCGCAGGTTAAGCATTTCATTTTTTTTTTTTTTTTGCTCATGCTAACATGCATCAATCCCCGTGTTTGTTCTCCAGGTATAAAGGTTTCCCCAGGCTGAAGATGGAGCTGTTTGACCGCCCCAGAGCGTTACGTCCAGCACTGAGCAGCAGAGCGGCAGGGGCCAGTTTGTCTAGCAGTCCCGCCCTTCTTGCCAAAAGAACGAAACAGGTACGACTCTCAGACTTTGTGTATCTTCATCAACATTTGTTCCCTCCGAACTGAAATAACAATCAAGTGTCTGGTTGATCCAAAAGGAGATCAAGCTAGCGTACAAGATGGCAAAACGCTTCTACTCAAACCCTCCGCTGTGGGCGCGTTGCCTCTTCAGTCACTGCTACAGCCTGTGGTTCATCTGCCTGCCTGCCGCTGTGCGACTGGCCAAGTCTAAAAGCCGAGCCATGCAGCAGGCGTACAACATTCTGCTGAAGATGAGGACCACTGAGGTGGAGGTTCTGGATGAGGTACTGTGCAGTTCATTCCAACTTTAATTAATGTTAGTTTATTGACATAGGAACCTTATTTTGAATGGTTTGAAGTATTTCTTACTAAAACATTAAATTAATATTCAGTAAACAACAAAGAGCTAAAGACCAATTGGAAGGATGTTAACAAAACTTTGGTAGTGATGAACAGTAGAAGTGTACTGTAAATGTGTTCACGTAAATCGATTAAACTGATTAAAAAAAAAAAACAACAAAAGCAAATAGGATAAATAAAGCAGCAAGTAAAACACATTACATTGCCCTGCATTTCGTAAATTTGTTGGGATCAACTTAAACTAGAGAAATTGTTCTCTGAAAGAGTTTATAATTACTTACCACACCAAAACCTTGTGAAATGCAGTGGAGAGGTGTCAGATGTAATAGACATAATAAGATAAAAACAAAATTGAAGCGCCAACAAGATTAAAATACACAAAAGAAGTAATAAAATAATATGTTACAAGCCAGACATTATGTAAAAGATGTATCAAGGCAAAAACAATGTGAAAGGTACAACAAAATGACAACATTGTAAATCACATAAAAAAATAGACTTTCAGAGTCAATGTTTAACCAATTTAAGAGTAAATAAAAATGTATAAGTTTGGGTCCAGAAGAGACATCACATTTCTTTTTAGGTTCTCAAGATGAAAAAGTTCAGGAACCAGTGTCCTGGGATGAAACTGAAGCAACAGCTATTAATGAAATAACTTGATGTGTGACTGAAAGACACAGATATCTAGAGACTTAACTTTTAACTGCATGAGCTCAATATTTAGTGAATATATTTATGTTGCAGATCATGCACAATTTCAACAGATGATGATGTTTCTGTTTGTTCATTAATTTGTCGTCTGTCTTTTTTTCCATTTTAATTTCTTGATCTAATGGAATTTTACTTTCCTCTTAGGGAAAATTGATCTGTATTTATATCTGTAAACACACATCATAATATTTACCTATTAGTAACTTTATCAGTATAGCTGTACATCACTATATTTACATCCTCCTTTCTGAAAAATGTTAGAAATTAATGTACAGGTCTTCAATAACTGTGAATACTGTTAAGATGATTGAAGAGCGTGTAAGAGCATCTGCTTCGTATCATGTTACACCCTTTTCTGTGTGATGTGAAGTTCTGGTTGTATATCTTTGTTACTTTTTATGCCTTTTAGTTTTCATTTGATTGTCTCTGGCTCTCAGGTGTGTTACAGAGTGGTGATGCAGCTCTGCGGTGTGTGGGGTCTTCCTGTTATGGCAGTGCGTGTCCTGGTGGAGATGAAGAAAGCTGGAGTACACCCCAATGCCATCACATACGGATATTACAACAAGGTCCTGTACCCTACTTTTAAAGAGAGACATTCTTTTTATAGTGATAATATGAGGCTCTTTAAATCACTACATCACCTACAGGCACTTCATGGTCAGGCACCGCTGTACTTCACTGAACTGTTGCATCAGCATGCTCCCATGCAGCCACTGAGGTCAGCTGATCAGGGTCTGCTGCTTGTCCCCCGTACCAGGCTCAAAACCAAAGGGGACAGAGCCTTTTTAGCAGTGGCTCCCAGATGGTAGAATGCCCTTCCACCTGAGCTACAAGCAGCAGCCTCAGTGGACATTTTTAAGAGGCATCTTAAGATGCACCTTTATTCTTTTGCTTTTATGGGTATTCCTTGATTTTATTGGGTATTTTAAAATTTCATAATTCATGCTTTTGCACTTTGTGCTCTTTTGTGTGTTGCTGTTTTATGTCTTTTATTCTGTAAAGCTTTTTGTATTTTTTTTTTTTTTTTGTGTGCGTGCAGCTGTCTTCTATCTTTTTAATCTGTAAAACACTTTGTGAGGTTTCTCTGTGATAAGTGCTATATAGATAAATTTTACTTACTTTTTACTTACTTACATCAAAAACAGTTTTCTCATTTTTTTGTCATTCTTCCTGCAGGCAGTCTTAGAGAGCCCATGGCCGAGCCGAAACCGCAGTGGCCTGTTTATGTGGACCAAGCTGCGTAATGTGCTGCGTGGAGTTGCTCAATTTAAACACGCTCTACACCGCAAGCCTTCCAAGAAGGGAACTTCGCTCACAACTACAAGTGAGATCTGTTTGTTTAGCTGATATGAAAGCACAAGGCTCTAAAATAAATAAGATTCATCAAACTCTTGCACTTTTTTTCCATCTACTCAGCTGCATCAATAGGCAGTTCAGCAGTCACTGACGCTGACCGTTTGAGTCATGGAAGCGCTGACAGCTCAAATGAGGTCAATGGTGAAGATAACGTGTTTGCCCACAGCCACAGCATGGAAGACACATCAGACAACCACTGTAATACAGGTAATAATGATTCGGGAGGGTTTGGTTTGTTCATCTCTGCTTCTGGACGAGATGTACTGTGACTGAGGGGGTCACAACTGTAGAGAAACATCAAAAAAATTGGATAATACACACTTAATCTGGAAGAATCTTCAAATGTTTGTCACATCCCATCATTTTTTGTACAATTGGATTTGCTTCCAAATGCACCATTGCATTCTGTATTCACTTTTCAAACAGCCATCCCTGCATACTTTCCATAATATTTACTGGTTGACTCATTTAGGATACTTGCCCTCCTTATTTCAAGTCAGTTATTGCATTCCATATTTGTGGCCAAGTGGAATATGCGCTCCTCCCTTTACACCAGAGTTAAAGGCAGCTAAATTTGGCCTGTTGTTATTCCAGTCTTCTGATGCTAATAATTGGAATTTCTCAGTGATGTGTTTGACTGCACTCTTCACCAGTAACATTAAAACACCAAATGAGGGACTATCTCTGGGATGAATAGTCGTCATTCCTTCAGTATAGGTCATAGACTTGTAGAATCAATGTTTTTAGTGGCTCAACACCTCAATAAGAGACCCATAAAATGACAGCACACTCATATCTCTGCATTTAAAATACATGGGCAATATTTGTTCATGTTGAGAAGAGAGAAAGAAAACCATTAGCTAATATTGACGTGTGTGCTTCTAATCCACAGGAAGACAATCGGATCAAGGCTATGGTTCCAAGGATGAGTTACATCAGGAGCTGCCAGAGCCTTCAAATACAGCTGTGCTTTCCACTGAAGAGCGAAACGGTGGCAAATCACAGCACAATGGTGAGAAACACTTGTTATACTGTCATGTGGGATGTTGTCTGCACCACAAAACAAATGTCTGACGTGTTTACTTTATGTTGTGTAGGAGGTGACATAGCAGGTTCGGTGGACAGCGCTGTAGCAGTGGCAGAGCCTCCCAGCCCTGTTGATGTGACCTCACCTGTTCCTAGTATTGTCAGGTTGTCCACAGGGAGCTTTGATGGTGGCAGGGAAACTGGTGAGCATAAGGATAAGGGTTTAACCCGTAAGGACCCAAACGGCTGCCAACGACCAAAACCATTTACTGATCTAAAATGTTTAATACGTGTTGATCCACTAATACTGTCAATACATGTAAACAATTTATATAAAATGCTGTTTGTCATCTTTTCATGGTCATCAGATATGACCCATTTGGACATTCAGAGGCTCCATAGTTACTGTGGAAACACTGTCATCTTCTACAACACTGATTCACCAGTAAAACCCATGGAGTTTGACAACTGACTTTTGATGTAAATGCTTGCTTGATGTTTAGTTAATGATATGTTTTGCTGAAAAAGTCACTTTTTTGGTTCGTCTCTGTGTCAGGCCTTTGATGAACTGGCAACTCGTCCAGGGTGTTTCCCGCGCTTGCCCATAAGTAGCTGGGATAGACTCCAGCAACCCCCGTATTCCTAGTGAGGATAAAGCAGGTTCAGATGATGAATGAAGGAATGAAGTCCCTGTTTTTGATATAATTACCCTCAAAATTTGAACATGATCAGTTAATTAAATATCATAAAATACCTGAGTTTCACTGAAAAAAGTAATATACAGAGGATAGTATTAGAATAAATGGCGATAAATTGCTTAAGAAAGGTTAAAATAGAGAGAAGTATGCATTTAGGAACTGCCACAAAAGTAGCACTGGGTCTTTATGGGTTAAAGATGCAATCGGAAGTTGTGAAGACAACGCTTACTATCTGTGTATTCCCGTAGGTTCAGGGAAGCTGTTCAGGAGGCACAGTAAAAACGATAATGTGTCCCTGCCTGATGACGATGCCCCAATGGTATCTGAAGATGTCGTTAACCAGTCACAGCAGCAGAGGCAGAAGGCCTTCGCTGAGCGCAGCTGTAGCTTCAGTGCTGAAACCCGTGCTGGAATGCTGTTGGAGAAAGGCGTGGACCACATGGCCAGCCAAATGGGCGCAGATGCCCGTATCCTGGCTGCGGCACTGTCCGTCAGCCAAAGTCCACCCCCCAACAGTGTTTCAAAAGCACTCTTTAAAGACCTGGAGGAAGAGCCTGAAGATGACAAGGACATGGCAGGTGGGAAGCTGCCGGAGGAAGAGGCGTCAGTAGCATCCGAAGAGGAGAAGGGACTCGATAGAAATGCGGAAGACGTTGAGGTTGATGTTGATGTCGATGTTGAGGACAAAACAGAGCAAGACAAAAAGAACAGTGAGGAGGAGATGGGTGCACGTGGAGTGGCCCTTGAGAGGGAGGATGTGGAGGTGGGTTCGGACCCACTCTCCCTCCTGGTATCAGAGAGTGACGAGTCAGCCTCTGTGACCAGCCAGGAGCCGCCACGCTCTGTGCCTGCTGTAGTGTCCCGAAACCTGGCCGAGGAGATCGAAATGTACATGAGCCTGCAAAGCCCCCTTGGTGTAAAGTCATCCAGTATGGAGCTCCAGCAGCCTCAGGGAGACTCCACTGACGCCCCACAACCTAAGCAGCCACTGGAGCGGAGGTCCAGCCTCCCCGTCGCTCCTGTAAAAACTCCAATGGGCTCACCAGGCGACACACCCAAACGGAGCCCCAACGCTGTGACCCGCTCAAAGACTTTTGCGGCAAAGACAAAGACCCCTGCTAGCACCACAGCTAGTCCAGGCCCCAGGTCTTCCTCACTGACGGCGCTGGTCAAGTCTTCTCAAGGTGGCTCATTGGGTTCTGTCATTAACTCCATTTCAGGCATAAAGATGGACACCCTTTTATCAGGGCCTAAAATGGATGTCTTCAAGTCAAGCATGAAGCAGGCGGCGAATGTTGCAAGTAAAGTGTGGGGAGCGGTCGCTTCAGCTTACTCCTACTCAGATGATGAGGTGAGTGCTCTTGTATTGTAGTCCAAACACACTTTTTTGATTTTTGTAATGTTATTACATCACTCCACCTCCTGAAAACAGGGCTTTAAACTTAAAATCCAACAATGTGAGTTTTCAGTATTGAAATGCCTCATATACGAAAGTGGCAAAACTTAGAATTTAGTTAAAAGTTAATGTTAGTGTGTTGTGATTGTGTGGTTAATGTGATGTCTGCTCAACAAAAATAAACACTTATAGAGGTAATAAGTTAAGATATGTTAATGTGTGTTCATGCTCCTTTTTTCTAATATGGATAAGTGTAAGTTCAATGAGATCTGGCTCAAGATTTGTATGTGTACTGCTTGGTTGAATCCTGTTGAGTCTGAGAATATCTTACACAAGGTGAGGCAGACTTCAAATAGGAACTTCGGTTATAAAGATGGAAGAGTTGCACAAATATGGCCTCTTTGTGACTAACAAATAGGTCTTAATTTCATTCATAAAGAGGTCTTAAAGTCTTGAATCTAACTTACTTAGATTTGCAGAAAACTTATTGATTTTGTCCCAGACACTGGATTCACAAGCTCCGCAATCTAGTAAATCTCAAAAACAAACCCCCTTCCAAACATTATTCTGCAGGATGAACAAGGTCTGGGTGCTGGCGGTTTCCCAGTAAACCTGGATGAACAGATGCTGGCTGCGCACGATATAGATGAGAGTCCTGACAGAGGGGTGATCCCGGGTTTGGTGGCCAATGGTCTGAACCAGAGCTGCACCAGCCTTGGCAGTAGCAGCGGCAGCAGTGACACAGGCCGAGGGACACACCAGACACGTAAGCACACACCAGCTGATACAAATGAGCAGCAACCAAGGGTATATTGAGGCATTTGCTGAGGTCAGTGGCGTTGGCAGTTAAAGTCAGTCTCCATTTGCAGATCCGACCCCAGGCCGTGCAGGCAGGGGTCCAGACTCTGAGCAAGGGTCTTCACATCACGCCTCCTCCTTGAGCATCTACCAGAACTTTGCACTAGAGGTCAGACATGCTACACTCTCCCACTGCATTCTCTTCTTATTAATACGTAAATATTTGAGCAGCCTGCAAAATATATTTCTATGTGAACAGGTTCTTATGTCGAGTTGCTCCCAGTGTCGCAACTGTGAAGCCCTGGTTTACGACGAGGAGATCATGGCGGGTTGGACGGCTGATGACTCCAACCTCAACACCAACTGCCCTTTCTGTCGCACAGCCTTCCTTCCCTTATTGCACATTGAGTTTCACGATCTACGCACAATGACTGGGTAAGGATGTATACTGTAAAACTCTAAATTGAGATTTAGGTTTTACATTTTAGTTTTAGTTCCAAACAGACACAGTCTGACTTCGATATCATTACTTTGCTCCTCCAGCTTCTACATGAATCCCAGTGCCTCAGGAGACAGTATCCACAGCACCAGCGCACAGCCCACAGCTAGCAGTTCAGCCGACATCAAGACAACAGATCTTATCTCGTTTCCTGAAGAGGAACCCAGAGGGACCCCTGATAACAAACCTGGAACACCTAAGAAGTAAAGCCAGTTTTACACCCATGCTACAATCCCAGATCTTACTATATTCCAATGTAATAATGGTCATCACATTCTGTTTTGATATTCCAATGTAGGCCTCATATTAAATATTGTATTTTCTGATGAAGATGTAGAGGATGTGCTGATTATTTCAAAGCATTTTTTAAACATGTAACACATTCAGACTCTGTGTCAGCTGAAGTTTTTATCACATGACCTCTTTCTTGATTAGATCGGCTTTGAACCCTATACACAGACAGTGAGACAAGAAAACCAGGCAAAATGGCCAAGCGAAAAAAATATATTTCTGGTGAAAAGGAAGAAACACTCCTACCTCTAGAATTATGAGAGACTTAGACATCAACATAAGATAATGGTAGCCTTTTCTGGAAGGTGGTAGATGGGATGAATGTGGAAGGCTGTTTACACATGGTTGAACAAGTCTGCCGATGGTGGAAAATCCTGTTTTGGTGCAAAGAAGCAAAACATATCAAGCAGAGCAAGCTTTTCCACATTTGTTTATAATGTCATGGCACTGACCCCTGTTAAAACCAGCTAAGAATGTCACTGTATGCACAAAAGCATATGAAGGGTAATATTAGTCCTATATTAATTTTCATCAGAAATGTACAACAGCTAAGAAGGAATTTTGTCTTTTTTGGACGAAGGATAAAAAAAACTGTGTGAAAAGGCTAGAATTTTCAAATTTCCTCTCAGAAGCAAAATATCAGCCTCATTTCTTCCAGCGTTGCATTTTCCTAAACCAAATGTGTGTATTGTGTTTCTAGTCTGATTCCAGAACCGGTTCAGTCAGACCCCCTAGGTCTACTGGAGCGCCAGGCAGCAGGGAAACAGCCCAGATCCAGTGGAACTTCACTCACGCGCAGCAACAGTGTAGGAGGTCCTCTACAGAGTCTGGACTCATCCCAGAGACCTGGACATGGTGTTTCCACGACCAGCCTACCCTGCAGCCTGCAGGAGGTGTCGGTTAGTGTCCCACACCGTCCCCACATGAGCTTATTATTCATATGTGCAAAATAAGTGATGGAACTGTCACTGTGTGTTGATTAGGACGGCATTGGAACCAAACGGCCAAACCCTAAGCCAGTATCTGTTCCATATCTGAGTCCTCTGGTGTTACGCAAGGAGCTGGAGACACTACTAGAGAATGAGGGAGATCAGGTAGAAAACAATTTTCTCAGGCTCATTACCCTCGCATAATTGTCCACCTCTTTGTTGACTGACCCCCTGTGTCCATGCAGGTGATCTACACCCACAAGTTCCTCAGCCAGCACCCGATCATCTTCTGGAACCTGGTTTGGTATTTCCGCCGTCTGGACCTGCCCACTCACCTGCCCGGTCTCATCCTGACCTCGGAACACTGCAACAATGGAGTACAGGTCGGACACTGGCTTTTTTCTATTTCTGTCTTTCTCTCACATAAGACTAATTAGGGTATTTGCAGGTCCCTCAATCATAAAATCAGATTAGATTGTAAATTTTATGTTTCGCCAAAGTCGCATTAACTCCACTTTGAAATGTGTTAAAACTGTAACAAAACTTCCTCTAACTCATCACAGTGTGGTGGGAGAGCTGAAGTGGCCTTTCCTCTTTTCTGTTTCTAGAAGTAATGACTAGTAAATTGATATCAGTAATTGTTTTTATTGTATTTATTATCAAGCAACAGTGTATTTATACATTGTTAAATCCTGTTAATAATGAATTTGTTCAAGAAAAAGGTCAATTGAGGACTGAAAGGTATTGGGGTGTAACGATTTGAAGTTACTAGGAGAAAAAAACATAAAACTCACAAAACCACTGTAAATAAGTAAGTTCTGTATTGGTTTGTTTTCATATAAGGATTGTCTAAGTCTGGCTCTAATGTTACCGCACAAGTAGGCCCCAAATTGTGTTTTTAAACAGTCTTAAAAGTGTTAAATTTACACTTAAATGTAAAATTGAAACCTACATAAACCCAGCTAGTACACATCACACATTTCTTTTTGTTAACTTTGCACAAAATAATACCAAATGGACCAAATAAGTAAAAGTGTGTGTCTTTTTACAGCTGCCCCTGACATCTCTGTCCCAGGACAGTAAGCAGGTTTACGTCCAGCTCCTGTGGGACAACATCAACCTCCACCAAGAACGTGGAGAGCCACTCTACCTCCTGTGGAGAGGACTGTGTAAGTACACACACAGACCCACGGAGATAATGGACTTAAAGATTCATGTGTAGTAACTGTGATTATGGGGTCTTCAAGCAGATCTGATAATAAAAGCTCTTATAAGTTAAATAGACTTTAGTGAATAAATGTCAATAAGTTCAGCTTATTTATGCTATTTAAGAATAATATTATAATTATTCAGATGTATTACTCAAAAATCCACTTGAAGAAAGTTGATAAATATGACCTTTCCCTCATTTGCCTTGTTGCTACTCCACCATTGTCCAGTAGGGGTCAGACCTGAGGCTCATTCTGGTCTTTTCTATTTTGCTTTTTTTATTTTCGCAGTGGAGAAGAAGGGGACACTGGCTCCTACAGACTACCAGGAGATCCGAACCCTCCTCAACACGATTGTTCGCAACATCCAGACCAACGATGTCTACGGGCCAATCAACCTGCTGATCCGGGAGATCAAACGGCGTCCAGAGGGAGTCAAACGTCAGAGGTCAGCACGCCAAAAACATATTTTCTCTCTTTTCATTGCCATGTACACTTTTACACAAGTATCTAAAGAAATATGAGTAATCAGTTTGATCTGTGTTGTATGGTCTTTCAGGAGTATATACAGAGAAATACTGTTTCTGTCCCTTGTGGCTTTGGGACGGGAGAACATCGATGTAGGTGAGTTAATAAGTCCGCGAAGTATTTGTGCATTTTGTAACATTTTGATCTGTAATTGTCATACATGTATCATCAAACTCAGTGACTACTTTAAAGCTTATTTATGCTCGCTTTCATATGTAAATAGGTACATCTGTTTCTAATGTTGTCAAGCGTCACTGCCTTCATATTTACATGCGTCTAGGGCAGGGTTGTGGCTCGTGAGCCTGAACCAGCCCTCCCAAGGATCCAAT
This sequence comes from Sphaeramia orbicularis, assembly GCF_902148855.1. NCBI lineage: Eukaryota > Metazoa > Chordata > Actinopteri > Kurtiformes > Apogonidae > Sphaeramia > Sphaeramia orbicularis. The sequence goes on from NC_043974.1 coordinate 27,207,873, forward strand.
CCTGCCGCAGGATGAATATGTGAAATGCAAAAATTTAATTGAAGATCTTAACAGTTGAGTCAAAGTCATTTTAGTTCCAAATGCCAGACTCAAAAAATGTAATAATATTCCCCCTTTTATTCAATGTTTTGTGTATTTGTGGATCTACTGTGATCCGTAAGTTGTATTGAATATGTGTAAATGAGAAGTTGAGGCATGATACTGTTAAAATTGCACTTGTTTATCTGAACAAATTTCAGGTTTTTCAGGTAATTTGCATTTTTTGTGAAAGAATAGTTTGTAAATGTGAACATTTTCATTATCTAATTTTACTTTTTTCACTCTAAAACATAGAGGAAAGTTCAGAGTTGACATGATTTATAACTTATTATGTTATGTTACTGGTCCAGTCCACTTGAGATCATACTGGGCTGAATGAGGCCCCTGAACTAAAATGAGTTTGACACCACTGGTCGAGTGCTTTGGAATAAGTGTTTCTCAATCAATCCACCAGAGGGCACTGCTCTTAATTACCATACTGGCTAAATACCGTGAAGGAGAGTAAAGTTTTTTGAGAAGAAAAAGAAAGTTAGTAATAACAATCATGGTGACGACAGAGGAGGTTTTACTAATGTGGATACTAATGTTAATATTGAGAAGGGAAGTTGGTACAAATATGTTGGTAGTTTTTCCACAAACTCACACAGTCGCTCTTTGAAAAGTTCAGCTATGATTGGAAATGATTCTCTTCAAATCTCTACACTGCCTCCACGGTTCCTGGTGGTACTGCTTCGTATTCTCCGTCTGGGTTCACATCCATAAGCTCCCAGAGAACAGACAGAATTACTGTAATGTATGCAGAGGACGGACAGAACACTCTGTCCGTATCCGTCTGCGTCTTTAATGTAGAGCACAAATGAGCCCATATGTCACTTCATGACTTTTTTGTTTTACAGAGGCCTTTGACAGAGAGTTCCGCTCTGCGTACGACGAATTGAGCGCTGAGCAGCTCAAGTCTTTGCACCGCATCGATCGACCGCCCAGCCAAAGCGTCCAGTGGTGCCTTAAATGTTTCGGAACCCCCTTCATTTGACCACTCTTCAGCTGCAAAATCCAGCAACATGTGACGGCAGGAGGGAAGGACAATATGGGCGAGGGTGTGAGCAAAACATTCTGATTGTCAGCATGGTACTAATTGTTCCCCCTTTTGTCCTGAAGATGCCCATTATCTGCTTTTTTTTTTTTTTTTTTTTTTTTTTTACTACAATATTATTAAGCTTTTCATAGGTTTTCCAAGCAGCACCAACAGGTGGGACTATTTCTATCAACTGCTTGGTGCGTTGCAGTGAATCGTTTGGGACTAGTTAAGGTGTGTGTCCTTACAGATGGTGTATACAATGATTACTTAATGTACAGAATGTACCGACTGCCCTTGAGGTTGATGATTTCGTGTGTATGTATGTAATCATCGTTTTCCAGCCTTGTTCAGCCATTTTGCTTTTATCTGTCCCGAGATTAGCTCAGAGTTGGTGGACCGTGTACAGACCCCGACTGTTTCTTTGTGCACTTTCTAACAAAAAGTAACTCAAGTCCAACTGTCTTTTTGTATATATTTTTTACACGCCAGAAATCTAAAACCTGGGGTTGCCTATGTTTTTTTGTGGCAACAAGTCTTGATGCCTTTACTGTTTGTGTGGTCCACGTCTTAATGAATGTTATTGAAGAGAGTTCAGTTTTTCTCTGGTTGTAAATGTTCAGAGTTGGGTGCTCTGTATCTGTAAATACATATCGATAGCACACATGTATATGGGAGAGGACTGAGGCCATGGACAATCAGACATTGTCAATCAGTGTGATTACTCTGCGACATTCCAGATGCCCAAACAGGTCTTAAAGTATTGATCTTCTCATCAACACCAAACTGAATATGTTTAAAAACCGGCCAAATGGATGGAGAGATCATTAAAAAAAAAAAATCCTTCAGTTTTTAAGTGAAAAGGCGTGCCACACTACTGATGAACAGCCATTTCTGCACGTTAAACCATTCTCCTGCAGGGAAAGACGCACATCAGTCCAACTCGTGTTTTTAACAGTAGCGTACTGGACTAATACGCCTTACAGATACGATAAATCACAGTTGTATCTCTTATATTCAGGCTATTCCTTACTTGCTTCATGTAGCATAGTAAAAACATTGTTTTAATTGGGTGTATTACTTGCTGATCTTTTGCTTTTATGGTTTACACACAGTTTAATAACGGTAGGAATTAGAGCTTTATACTGCAAATACCTTTTTCAATACTGCTGATGCTGTGTCGATGCAAACAATTTAATGACATTCCACTCAAAGCTGACAGAAAAAAAGCAAAGTGCTGCAATGAACTGTTGGGAAATGGATGTATATGGTCCTAATGTAGATCGGGGAGAGTAAAAGCTGATTTGTACAGAGGAAATAATGTTGTAAAATGTAAATGTGCACTGCGAACATTAAACCTAACCCAGGGTGAGGATATTTGTGACCTTCCTCACCAGCTATTAATTCAATGAGACCACCTCAGAATTTAGTTTTTCTTCCAAAACATAAGAAAAATCTCTATTTATTTTTGTATTATTGACATTTGGATTCCAGACCATGTCAGTTTAGTTTTTCTTTTTTATGACTAACAAGCCCCCTTTCCCTTTTTAATCTGTTTTAAGGGGTTTCACCTTGTACCGGCTCCCTGTGGCGGATGATGTACAGAAATACAGTTCTTTAACAATAGATAAAGTGATCTCTTACCGTCCTGTGGAAAGGAATTGAATGTCTACACATAAGTGCGCTGCAATAAATGAGTTTGTGACCTCATTCAGATCTACACACGTCTCTGTTGTCTGTTTAATGTGTCAAATCTTCAGTAATGCATTCATATGTTATTTTTTCCGTTTGTTTTTGGTTAAATCATTTATCATGTATCTATCCATCTAGCTTTTCTTGAATGTTTGCTTTCTTATTTATGTCTGAAAATGGGACGTAAAATACACCTTAGCACATTGCAACATCTGTGATGGAATTAAATCCACACAAACAGGCACTCAGAAACAACACAAGGCTTAATTTAGTTTTTAAACAAAAACTTAATTCACCATCAGGAAATTGTAACAGGTACGAAAACAGTGAGTGGACACTGAAAAGAATATGTTATTACACATTGGCAATGTTTTGATGGCTTTTTGATTACTGAGATAGAACGTGCTGACACAATTTTCCATTCCCTTCAAAAACAGTGGAAATAAGACAATATGTAATAATACAGGACCAGAATAAATAAGATGTCCCAGAAAGAACCTTTTTATTTATCCATGTCATTCTTTTACTTTAATAGGAAATGCTTCACAAGGTAGAATGTGTTCATCAGCAGAATTACATTTATTGCCCCCTTTTTTTTTTTTATTAAAAGGAGCTTTAGTGCGTAAGATTTCTATAAAATTTCTCCAAGAATATAAGTAATTTTGAAACAAAGCTCTTACTACTCTGGAGTTCATCCTTTTTTTAAAGGAAAAACAAAGTAGAGACAGCATTCTCAACCTAATGGCAGTGAGTAAAAAAAAAAAGACTGCAATGATTGGTAAATTTCACAAACCATTTTTTTTATTCACACTGAAACATAATAAATATTAAATATCAAACTAAGAAAATGTACAATTGTCAGGGAAGAAATAGGACCAAGGTTCGTAGTCCAACTGCATATTTAAAGACATCAGTTGACATTCGTTTGACCTTTAAGGGTCACTCAAGTTCAAAGGTCATGGCACCAAATGGATATGTGACTTCCTATCTATTCCCAATAGTAATTATATCAATATCTTCAACTGTTTTGAAGTTATGGCACTTTGAAATTTCTCCTATTATAGACAAATAGGGGATTTTTAAAAATTTAGAGCCTTTTATTTCTACCGTCTCAACATTTTGCATTTGTGTTAATGTCATCAAATTCAAAATTACCTTTTTCTTTTCTCATTGGTGTATTTTCTCAGTTTAAACATGTCATATTGTCTATGATTCTATTATGAATAAAATAGGGGTTTATGAAGTTTACAAATCATTGTTTTCTGTTTTTTTACTTGATATGACACATTTTATTTTAATTTTAAGAACTTTTATTTTAAAAAATATTACTCCATGTTCAGTTTGCACACGTTTGACTTACTGTATCCCTCCGCAGAGTTGAATAGTTCTTGGATAAGTCATGATGTTGGTTCCGGTTTCTCTTAATTAAGTCTCCCCCTGTGGCAGGTGTGTGAATGTGTTTTATTAAACTATTTGATTTATTTCATTTTATTTATTGGAACTGAGGTTGTAAACGAGAAAGGATAGTGTTAGCATCACAAATTTTAGAAAACCATTTTGGAATTACTGGTGTATTGTACAGTATATCTAACATTATCTAAACTTTTACAATTCACTTTCATTTTAGTAACCTTTCTAGCATTTTATTATTTTTTTCCTTTTTTTTTTTTTTTTTTTTTAATTATTTTTGGAGGGACTATATCTTTCGTATTACCTAACCTTTTCCCAGTTTATTTTTACGTTAATGAAATATTACTCCGCGTTTAGTTTCTACACATATAGCTTATTACTGTATCCCTCCGCAAAGTTGAATAGTTCTTGGAGAAGTCATGATGTCGGTTCCGGTTTCTCTTAATTAAGTCTCCCTCTGTAGCAGGTGCGTGAATTTGTGTTTTGTTAAACTATTTGATTTATTTCATTTTATTTATTGGAACTGGGGTTGTAAACAAGAAAGGATAGCGTTAGCATCACAAATTTTAGAAAACCATTTTGGAATTACTGGTGTATTGTACAGTATATCTAACATATTATCTAAACTTTTACAATTCACTTTCATTTTAGTAACCTTTCTAGCATTTTATTATTTTTTCTTTTTCTTTCTTTTTTTTTTTTTAGTAAATTATTTGTGGAGTGAGTATATCTTTCGTGTTACCTAAACTTTTCCCATTTTATTTTTACGTTAATGAAATATTACTCCGCGTTTAGTTTCTACACATTTAGCTTATTACTATATCCCTCCGCAAAGTTGAATAGTTCTTGGAGAGGTCATGATGAAGGTTCCGGTTTCTCTTAATTAAGTCTCCCTCTGTAGCAGGTGCGTGTGTTTGTGTTTTATTAAACTATTTGATTTAATTCATTTTATTTATTGGAACTGGGATGGTAAACTAGAAAGTATAGCCTTAGCATCACAAATTTTAGAAAACCATTTTGGAATTAATGGTGTATTGCACAGTATAACTTGCATATTATCTAAACTTTTACTATTTTATTTTATTTTAGTAACCTTTCCAGCACTTTATTTTTTTAGACAATTATTTTTGGAGTTAGTATATCTTTCGTATCACCTAAACTTTTCCCATTTTATTTTTACGTTAATGAAATATTACTCCGCGTTTAGTTTGCACACATTTGGCTTACTATATCCCTCCGCAAAGTTGGATAGTTCTTGGAGAAGTCATGATGAAGGTTCCGGTTTCTCTTAATTAAATCTCACTCTGTGGCAGGTGCGTGTATTGGTGCTTTATTAACTCCTGCACAGACAAAATGCCGCCGAGACGTACTAAAAAGGATGCTCAAAGTGATTTGGACCTGGACATGCGTCGGAGCAAACTCACCCTCTTCATCCAACAGTTTGAAAAAGAAGGTTTGCACGTTTCAGCTCCATAAATAGGATGATCTGCGCCCATCCTGCAGAGTTATTCCTGAATTAAACAGTTTCCTTGCAGCACAGGAGCGCATGAACGAGCTGGAAGCCAAACTGGAGAACACATTGGCCACTGTTGACAAAGTGTTCAAGGTGGAGCTGATGAAGATGCCTCCTTCTCTTAAAAACACACTGATGGGAGACCTACTCAGCGGTGAGACTTTGCCATGTTATGCATTGGTAAATCATGTGTTAATCTTTTACAAAACTTCCAACAAATTAACTTTTTTTTTTTTTTTATTGAAGTAGAGGAAATCTCAGCAGGTGAAGTGTCCATTGCTATGAAGGTGAGTGGGTTAAGTGGGAAAATGTCGCCATCTAGTGGTGAGTCGTGTTATAACAGGTAAATTTTCTCCTGCAGACTGAGTCCCTTGAGATCCAACAGCCCCTCAGGAGGATGCCCAGCAAAAGAGGTGCACGACTCTGCTGTTTTTACCCACAATTAAACTCATGCTTAAAAGTACAGTGGAAAATTATTGCATCTGAAGCTTTTGTGCTTTTCAATCTGCAGTGAAATCGACTGATTCTCCACCTGTTGGGTCCAGCTCTACCTCAAAGTCTTCAGCCAAGACCTCAAAGGTAGGTTGGCCCAGGTGTCTCCACATACCGAGACCAGGTTGCACAGATTTGGAGGGGAATATGAGTTCCAGGTTCACATTGCAAGGTTCAAATGCATTGAAAATTGTAACCAAGTGTTTGGGGAAAAAGGTAATTCTGTTGATTTCCAGGTTTTTTTGTTTGTTTTTTTTTCCCTTGCAGTTCAAAGAATGAAATGCATGAAAGTGAGCTACCAAAATATTCATGGTTAATGGCTACTTATGTACTTTTTTTTTTATTTGTGCAGTTTTTTTTTTCCCCCCATTGTCTTCATTTTGTTGTTTTTTTTCCCCTATATTTTGCAGATTGTCTTGTTCTTCCTAAAAAAAATAAATAAATAAATAAATTTAAAAAAAGGAAAATTAACAAAAATGCACTATAAGCCCAAAGAAATTAACAAAATAATCAGCAAAATATAGAAAAAAAATGAAGACAGTGGGCAAAATACTGCATAAATCAAGGGGGAAAATTACATAAGCAAACATTAACATAATTTCCTGATAAATCACAGTTCATCAAAGTAAACTAATATTCATTCCTATTCAATGTAATCTATATTTTTATCAGCCAAGACAAAATCCACTTGTTTATAATCAAAGATATTTTGTGTTAATATATTTTATATGTGCAAAGACAAATTAAGTCTACCTTATTTTGGTAACTTGTCCCACACTCGTTTTCCGTATAGGTTATGTTTAATTACTACTTTTGTGAGTTTCTTCTGGATTTGTTGAACTTTATGTAGGGAGGAAGAGGAGCAAAAAAGACCAGAACTGGCAGCAAGACCACTGGAAACTTCAGGTACAGTCAACTGTAATGGCTAGGTTGTTAAACATACGGCCCGTGGGCCAAAACTGGCCCACTAAAGGCTCCAATCCAGCCCATGGGATGAATTTATGAAATGCAAAAATGACCCTGAAAATACAAAAAATTGAGTCAAGGGTGTCAAACTCATTTTAGTTCAGGGGCCACATACAGACCAATTTGTCTCAACTGGGTCGGACCAATAAAATAATAGCACAATAATAAAGGTTGTAGTAATAACAATAATAATAATAATAAAGGTTGTAATGCATGAGTGAAAATGAGAAGCAGAGGCAGAATGTTGCTGAAATTGCACTTATTTTTTCTTAAATATCAGGTTTGTTGTTCCCTTTTTTTTTTTTTTTTTTTTTTTTTTTTTCTCTGAAGTGTAGTTTGTAGGTGTAAACATTTTCGTCATGTGATCTGTCTTTCTTCCTTTCTGTTAGTTTGTCCGTTCGGCTGTATGTGGCCCTTGAACTAAAATGGTTCAAGTACTGATGGTCAGGGTTCCTTCTGGTTTCTACAAGTTAAATCTAAGACTATTTAGAACAGAATTTAATGCCCATTTCACAGCCATACTGGCAAAACTTTGAGACTCTGTGTTGGGCTGAATGTTCTGTGATTTCTCACCGGGGGCTGCAAAGTTAGTGATGATTGGTTCCTAATTTCAATATAAATTGTCGGGTTGGAACAGGTGGAAGTGAGTTGACTAACGTTACTTTCTTTGCAGCTTGGATGTTTCCCCAGACATGTTTAAATACAATACAGCAAACACATTTATGGCAACATTACTTAAGACCTATCAAATCTAATGCTTTTTTTAAAGACGGTTTTAAGGTATTGCATTCAGATTTGTAAATTGAAGACTTTTTAAGACCCTGTGGGACCCCTGGATGGTAGAAGTGTTGTGCAGCTCAGTTCAGACACCTGATGTTGCTTTTGACTCCTGCAGGGGAACCTCAGTCAGTATCAAAAGAAGTGAAAGTCTTAAGAGTGGCGACCACGACGCTTCAGCCAGACCTCAGCTCAGGTGCGTTGGGTTTGAACAGTGGTGGATTAAGACCAGGTTTACACTGTGTCCTGTTAATAAACACCTCTCATCCTGTCCCAGGTCTGTCGTCTCCACCGGTGATCTGCCCTGTTCCATGTCCAGATCTGCGGCATACATCAGCCTAACCACAGCACAGGGACACGTATGTACTGGTACTCAATTTTAAGTTTCATACTGCTGCACCATAATCACTTGTTAAACTTGTCTCTTTACAACATCCCTCCCTCAGACTGTCTGCTTCTCTGAAGAAACAGAGGAAGAACTGAACCTGGATTTGCTGGATGATGTGGCGTGGTGTCACATAGAGAAGCTCAAGGTAGTTTGCATTTTCAGATGATTAACGCCAGCGCATGAGACTTCTGAGAAATATGTCAGGTAGCTTCCTAATAACTAAACTTTGGATTTCAGAAAATGATGGATCGTCTTTCAAGTCGTTGCCAGCGATGAAGTCTTTGTCTTATTGGGTTTTTAAAAATATTAAATTTGATCTTGTTTCAAAAATAAAGTTTGTATCTTTAAGTGTTAAAGAGCTTGAACTCTTTTTCTAGTGACTTCCAAATTAATTTCTCTACATTTAACTCTTCTTAAATGATTTATCACCATTTATAATATACTGGATCCTCTGAAGTTTGCATTTTTCTGTGAAAGTCAGGTATTTATTTATACCTATTTCCTGTACTTAATTTACTGATCGTGCAGATGTTCATAAAAGCTTAGAATTACTTCATAGGTTAATGGATCAGAAAAGGGAGAAGTCACTTTGAGTAAAATGTCATTAAAAAACAAGCTTCCACCACATGGGGTTTACTGATGAATCAACGTTGCACAAAATGAAACAGAGCCTCTAAATGGGTCATATCTGATAACACTGAATTTGACCTGAATTATGTATTGATGGTATTACTGATTCAACGGTTACTTAACTTTTTAGATCAGTAGATACTTTTGGTTGTTAGCAACTGTTTAAGACTAGAAGGGTCAATACAAGCATGATTCTGTTGGTGTAAGAACATTCTGATTTATTTTAAAGGAAAGAAGACAAATGGTCAACTGTTCAGATGTAGAAATAAACAATTAGGTTTTCACTGAATAAAATACATCTGTAATCAGAGTTGACAGACGATTTGAATTTTACAAAAGTATAAAATGGATTAAAAGAAAAAAAGACAGATTAATCTCCTCTACAAATTGGATATAGGATTATTTTAGCAGTATGTGCATCTATTGCTGCTCAGATTCCAACGGCTCCATCTCGACCTCCGTTGGACTCTGGCGGTGTCTTCTGTTGGAGGGCCTTGCTGTGGCGCAGGGTGCACATGTAGGCGTGGGTTTGGGCTCCATCCGGGGGTAAAAAGGTCCGACGAGCCAGTTGAGGGGTGTGTTATTGACCAGGTAATCCATGACGTGGTCCAGTGACTCCTTCATTTTGCCCATGTGTGTTCTGCTGCTGGTCAACACGCTGTCAGGCAGGTCTCCCAGCACGTCGGCCGTGCTGAAGCTGGCGTAGATCTGTGAGGCGGAGCGGCTGACGGACAGCGCCTCCTGCTGGATGTGGTTGGGGAGACCCTGCAGGCCGGAGACGAGTACCAGGCAGGTGGTCTGGAGCTGCTGGGTGAGGGAACGAGCCAGGGCCAAGGTGCGGGACTCGATCACCTGAGAGGACAAACACACTGAACCAACCTGGGAGAGTACAGAGCATGTGCACTGTCCTCTTTCCTTGTCTTATCTGTAAGTTTGATTTGACCTCCTCACCTCTGCATCATGTCTTTCCTCATGTGGACTGTTGGACTTCCATGCCATCAAGGAGTTGAGCTTGTCGTTTACCATCTGGTTCGCTCCGTTGATGTTCCTTCTTCCATATTCAATCTAGAAGAACAAACACTGGATGTTTATTGCCGTCCAGATGCAAGCAAAGAAATGATCTGCTCAACATAAGCCACACTGCTGAGGAGACCGTAAATATTATGACTGATAAGAAGACCCACCAGGTCAACCGTGGAGTTCAGCTCTGAAATGAATTCCAGGCTGCGCTGTTTTCCATCATGGATTTTGGCCACGGCTCTGGTGTATGCCCGCTTTCGGAGCTTGGTGGAAAGGGAGCCCAGGCGCACATAGTAGCTTGTTTTGTTGTGGAAACGCTGAACATTTTCAGCTTCCAGTTCTGTCACAAAGAAAGGACAGTCAGTCTCATTCACTGCTCTGTGTTTTGTCCTCCATTACACAGGTGGCAGGAGGTGCACTGTGCATGTTTGACACCTGTGGAAAGCACAAGGTCTATTCTGAGCACATTTTGAAATTTTCCCTTTTGAGCAAACTGAATTTTTATCAATATTTAAAATACATAATTCAGATGTGTCAGCACTGACACATCAGGGGTTTAAAAAAAAAAACAAATGTGAACCTTGCAAGCCTTTTTTGTGTTAATGGAGAAGGTTGGTGTAGTTCTTGGGTTTGTTTTGTATACATAAAAAAAAAAGTGCAATTCATTTTCTGTTTTGTCAAATATGATACAGTGTATTGCCCAATTTCTGCAAAACTCCAAGTAAACAAAGTTTGGGGGAAAAAAAAGAAAAAACATAACACTGGCTGCAAATTGAACTTGTCTTTTCATCGAAGCCACAAATCATTAATGGATTAAAAGCTTAAGTATCATGAAAAGATGGCTGAGGAGTCCAACATGAGCTGCTTCTATGTCAGAATGTTAAAGGCTCCAAATCCAGTCAACCTTCCAATATTCACTCGTCAATAGAGCCATTAAACGGACACAATGTACAAACTTGTTTATCTTAAGCCTCCACAAGCATCACAAAACTCTAAACAAGGAGTCCTTTAATGATGGAGAAAAACAGAACACTATTGTAGATCTGGGTTGTCAGAATAATCTGATAAGTCGTGTTTTCCTGGAATAATTCCATCATAAACAACATCCTCCAGCTGCCTCTTAATAACCCCTGAACACATTTGTACTAGAAGACAAATTTCATTCTTATTACATTTCGGACATTTCTCAAACTCATACTATTCAGAATTCAGTGTTTTTTTATGAGGCTGCAGGATGTTTTATGGAACAGGAATGAAAACACTTTGAACTATTAAAGTTTTAGTTTTCTTTAATTGTATTCTTGAGCTCTAAATCACTTTTTAAGCCTCCTACTGGATCAGCCTTAATGAAAAGAATCTTTGTGTGACCATTACATCACACTTTGTAAATGAGACCACGAGTGGATTTGTGTTCTAAAGTGTTGCACAACTTTTTTGGCCTCGCTCACCCAGCTCGTTCTCCGTCAGGGGGAGGTACTGCTCCACCAGGTTCTCCGAGGTGCTGAGGGCCGTTTCCACACCGCTGCTGACCATCTGGGCCACTCTGCTTTCCAGAACTGTGCTGACACTTCCACTGACCACTGCCTTGGTCTTCTCCACGCCATCCTGTACCGCACCCCGGGTCCTTTCCACGACGCTGTTCAAAGTGTCGGACACTGTGTCCTTGGCGCCAGAAACTGTGCCTGTCACAACATCTTTGGCATTTGTTACCACATCCTTGGCATTGGACACAATCTGGGCAGGGGGAAAGAACAGGGATACATGCATGTTTAGAACCTCAGACGGAAACATTAGCTCAGACAAATGTTCCAACAAGATCTAATTGTGCTAGGTGACTAAACCTGTTAAGTCCTGGGCCATTTGTTTCCAGTTGGAATCATTTCAATGTTACACAAAACAATGGGGTAGCCAATACTAGAAGCTTTATTCATTTAAGCCAAGTTCTGATCAGAAAACAGCAAAGTTAAGACAGAATTCATGATCATTGCTTCATATTGCAAACTTTATTTTTGCCCTTCTTTATCTCATTCAGTGAGTTTTAGCGAAGAGAAATAATACTTGTACTGCTGGATCTGCTTAGCGTTAGCTTAGCACTGCAAAGTTTGTCTCATTGGTTTGTTGTTTCTTAAATTATTCATAACTAGTGCATTGAGCCGTGGGAAATCACAGGTCACATTAATACTGATATCTAGGGACTTAAGTTAGGAAATGCGTTGTTCCTGTGTTTAACTTTATTAAATTCCAGACATGCAGCGTGGTACTGCGCTTCAGGTCAACCAAGCATAGTGATTGTAAGGCTATTGTATTCCGAAATGACTAATGTCTTCTAAAATATTTGTCCAATCAACTTGCTGTGATATTTCATGTGGAGATTGAACTATTCCTCAACTGTAGGTACCAAATTGGCCAGATAAAACCGTCTTAATTTCTCAGAACTGTGCAGATACACACACACACACACACAGACGCTCTAAGACCTTCCAGTATTATGATGTAGCTATACATTGGTCTTGGACTGTTAGCTTGCTTTAGATATTTGCTCGTTTACTGCTTGTTTGGATTGTGTTCCGTTTTCTGACAATTGGTTTTGTTGAGATTTTAGCTGATGTTCTTCTAGTAACGTTAACACTTTTAATGCCTCAGGTAACAGGGGCACCTGGACAAAGGAGGTAACAGACCCGTACATACCTGCTCTGAGGGCTGGTGAAGAATTGGCAAAGTCTTCTCAATCTTGTCCAGACCTTTGCAGGCCAGATCATTGGCAATGGCAACTGTGGACAACAAGACAAGAGTACATTTGATTACATTTGTTTATTCTCAAATGTATTAAATCACATTCTCACGAGTCTCCTATCAGGGTGACGTGAACAAAAAAAAAAAAAAAAAAAAAGTTAGGGGAAAGTTCAGCAGCCTGACTTGAACTTCCTGTTTCACACCCTGCTTTGTGACTCAACTGTAAAGCTTGGAGTTATCCTCAGTGTTTCCGCTGGTTGTGTTGTCATCTAATGAACTTTGACACAGTTTCTACAGATTAATTATTGGGTGATGTTTTATAGAAGGTAAACAATTTAACCATTAACAAGCTGCTTATCTGCAAATATATTACTAGCATATTGGCACTTTGTTCTCGTTTTAGACATAGAAAAGGGAACACGTTCTGAGAGACATCATTTAGAGTAATTTCAACACCGTTAGTTTTGTTATATTTGCTTTATCGTAATTGGGCTGATGGCAGTTATTTTTGTGGTATTGTGATAATCATGGCATTCAACTTTGTGAAACTGGAACAGAAATGTCACTTTACACATAATTTTCAACCACTGGACTGGTGTTTTCTTCCATTTAAAATATCTAAACACATTTTGCTCTGCAGTTCTAGAATGATAAGGAAATCACAATTAAAATACTAATTACATTTATTTGACAAATACTCATCAAATCAAACTTTATCGTGTCAGCCCTTGTAGTTTTGTTGCATGACAATAGGTTCAACAATAGGTTTTTTAATTTTCTATTAATCAACTATTCTTCAACAACCAAAGAATGTTAAGATTGCAATTCCTATGTCCTTTCTAGCAATCAATAGAAAGTGATAAGGAGGTTTCTGTGGGTTAGATAATGGCCTCATAGTTGTTGAATATGGTCATAGAAAACATTACTTCTTTATTTGTACTTTAATAAATGCAGAGAACTGAGAGAACAGCGATCAGAAACTAAAAGTATCTACTGATCCAAAACGCTAGATAAGTTTTGTCTACTAGACTAATTAGTACATTTACATAATTCAGGTAAAATTAAATTTCTCAGCATCAGATATGGATGTTCAGAGGTTCCGTACCGAAGATGGAAACATTTATTCACTTGTAAAACCCATGTAATTTGATAAAGTTTTTATGGCTGCTAAACTATTTCATTGATTTGTTTTTACTGGATAATAACAAACTTCTATTCTAAATGACAGTGGTCTAAGGCACTTATTTGTATGTTGAGTTAATGATATATTTTGCTGAAAAAGATAACTTTTTCTCAGTTTTCTTTGTTAAGTTATAATTACCTTCATATTTACTCTGAGCTTTTATAAACATCCACATAATCAATGAATTAAATACAGTAGAATGTGATTTTCACTGAATAATGCAGAACACAGAGGATAATATTACAATATGACTGTAAATCACTTAAGAAGTCAACACAGAAATAGCTCTATGTCTTTAAGAGTGTAGTATATGTGCAAGTAGAAAACTTGTTAGTATGCTGTTGGCTTTTAGATGTGTTCAGATGGGTTCTTACTCTGAGGTTCCAGTTTGTCTAGGATGGGTGAGGCGGTGGTGAAGGCCACTGAGGTGATGGTACGGACCCCTTGCTCCGCAGCCTCACAAACTGTCCTGATGTAAGGGTGGGTGTCCTTGGTGTTGGAGTACACAGTGGACACCAGACCATAGGTGGAGCTCACCAGGGGAAGACTGACCACCCTCTCCACTACATTCTGTCAGGAAGTACAAGAGGTAAAAGCTGTTTCCAGTGCTTTTTTTTTTTGGAGACATGTGTAGATATTAGACTGTAACAGAGCTAGGTGACAAATCCAGACTATTACAGTGCTATGTAAACCAAATTAAATTGAAAAAAAAAAAAAAAAATCCTCTACTTCAGGTGAAACCTAGTTGTTGTGGATGAAACTCACCTGATTTGAGATAACTTCAACTGCTGCCATGTTTGCTGACAAAACCCTAAAGAGGCAAAGTACAACATGTCACGTTTCTATTCAGGAAAACTAAACAGGGCAACTTTTTTCGTCCAAACAAGCTAATATTAACCTAGTACCTAAACTCATTTTATGATATTAAGACTTCTACTTCCGCAAGACAATACCTTGTGTACAATAAAAGTCTAAATAGAGTTTCATTTAACTACCAAAGCGTCAACTAGGTCTGTAAGTAAGATTAAAAGTAGTACTAGACAGGAGTTATTACTTACCTTTAACGTTACTTCTGTTCCTAACGCTGTAAGAGCTGACTGATAACTGCTGTATGAGAGTACGTGAGCTTTATTTATACTCTGGAATTATCGCGAGATCTGGCGCAACAGTCTGACGTATGCGTCAATATTGTTTCTAGGTCAAAGGTAAAAAGAATAAAAGTTAAGGGGAATTCTGAACTGAGTAGTAGTCACATGGAGCCACAATGAAACGTAACAGACCTGTCGTAAGCTACTGCTATTTATCTGGAGAAAAAAAAAAAGATTATAAGGATTTTTTTCTGCCAGGGACCTAAAGTTGGCTGTTTGTGGAGCCAATTTGAGAGGAAAATTAATATTAAGTCTGTTGTTGAACCCATTAAGACCCAGTCCTACTTTTGTGTCAGTTCCCAAATGAATTTTTCTCTATAGTTAACCTTTCTTAAGTGATTTATCACCATTTATTGTAATAGTATCATCAGTATTTAGCATTTTGTTTTCAATGTAAATCATGTATTTTCCTATATTTTATTCACTGATTATGTAGATCAGGGGTCTCAAACATGCGGCCCGGGGGCCAAAACCCACCCGCCAAAAGGTCCAATCTGGCCCATGGGATGAATTTGCAAAGTGCAAAAATTACACCGAAGATATTAACAATCAATGATGTCAAACTCATTTTAGTTCATGTTCCACATACAGACTAATATGATCTAAAGTAAAATAACAACATAATAACCTATAAATAGTGACAACTCAATTTTTCTAGTTCTAGGTTTGTCTGGACTAGTGTTGCTTTTTTGAAGCAACACTTGTCCAATTGAACCTCAAAGAACTACCAAGAAGAACAATGACCTGGACAAATGAGAAACTGAATGAGAAACTGGCCTTATTTTAGTTTCAAACTCCAAATTTTTAACAATATTATGCTTGTTACTAAATAATATAATAAGCAATTTAATGTTTTTTATTGCAGTACAACAAAGAGAAAAAGTTGTCATTATTTATAGGTTATGATGCTATTACTTTACTGGTCTGCGGCCCCTGGAACAAATGAGTTTGACACCCCTGATGTAGATGTTCATAAAAGCTCAGAGTAAATTCATTGGTTATTATATCAAAAACAGAGAAAACTGAAAAAAAAGTTATTTCTCAGCAAAGATATCATTAACTGAAAATAAAATCAAGTGCCTCCATCCACTGTAATTTATCGAACTCCATGGGTTTTACTGGTGGATCGGTGTTGTAGAAAATTACAGCGTTTCCATGGTAACTACAGAGCCACCGAACATCCAAATGGGTCATATGTGATGACCATGAAAAGATAACAAACTGTATTTTACACCAATTATTTGCATGTATTGATAGAATTAATGGATCAACAAGTATTAAACATTTTAGATCAGTAGACGCGTTCGTTGCCAATGGCTGTTTGGATCCTTATGGGTTAATAAAGTCTTGTAAAATATTTTCAGTTCAGATCCCAAAGTAGAGATATGATACTTTCCCAAATGTACTAAACTGCCATATGACCTGCCACAGCATCACCATGTATACTTGAATTTTAACTGCCATCAAAATACTGATAGATAGATAGATAGATAGATAGATAGATAGATAGATAGATAGATAGATAGATAGATAGATAGATAGATAGATAGATAGATAGATAGATAGATAGATAGATTTTTTTTCATGATCATCAGATATCACCTTCATTTTCTGCATAGATTCAGAAATAGAACCCATGTAGTTTAACATGATATTGGTTGTAGACACCTGTTTTTATGTTGAGGTAAGGATATATTTTGCTGAAAATGTCAAAATTTTTTAGATTTATCTGTTTTGTTTTGTTTTTTTTATAGTCACCCTCACAAATACCTTGTTGTCACTGAAAAATACAGAGGATTTATAATAATATTGTAATAAATGATGATAAATCACTTCAACAGTTGAAACAAATAATAATTCAGGGTCTTTGTGGATAGAAAAGAAAAGAAAAACAAACTCTCAAGTCTCCTTTTGGTAGTTTTTGTACCATTTAGGTTATTTTACTTTTATGTCATTTGTTATGTGTTTATATATATATATATATATATGTATTAGCTCAGAAACTAACTTATTCAAACCCACTGAGGCTTCTTTCAGAATAACACATACAGGCCTCACCATGACGCAAAGTTTAATATAAAGCTATAAAAAAAAATCAGTTCAAAGAGGCTGTCGTAAACAGAGGAGTGAAAACTTTAAGGGTAAACCATCATATGTATGTGTTGGCCCATGTTGCATATAATTCACAACATATTCACACAAGACCAACATTTTGTCCTTATATATTTTATCATATACTGGAGCCTTTTCAGAGTTTTTATTCATTTGTGAAATAGCTTGAATAAGACCATACTTTAACAGTTTCCCCACGACTAATGCGTCTGCCAATAGTTCATCAGAGCCAGATGCACGACTCTCAGACTTTAATTTGGGAGCTGTTTAGTGTTTTGGGATAATGATGTAGATTTAATATGAACCATTCTTTTTTTTTTTTTTTAGATCCTACACATTTGGAGGCTGTTTGAGGAGATTCTTTCTGAACCCACATTAAGATCCTGGATCAAATGAAATCCTCCGGACCTGTTTTCTCAAATGAACCATGTATACTGTAGGTATTTTATCTCATGTAAACCACAGACATTACTTTATAGACACAATTCACTCTGAATGAGTAAAACTATTATGTTATTCCGTTAGATTTAGTTGTTCAGAGTTATTCAGGCCTCGCTATATAAACACACACAGTGGGACACTCCACACCACGTTGTACTGGACATTGATCTGATCTCATTTTATCGTCCACATCATAATCTTTAATCTTCTTGAGTAATCTGATGTCAAAGTACAATCACGTCATTTGATGAACAGTTATGACTAATCTGAATCACATGATGTTGTCATATTTTCTATAGAGTTTCTTTATGAATAATATTTAATATGTAAAGCTGCTATGAGGTTTTTGTATAACTGAACCTTCTAAGCGCTGCATGACTTTAGTTTCCACCTTTTATAAGCACTGAATATTTAAAATAGGATTAAGATTATTGGTTAATGATATACACAGTCCAGCCAACTCAACGAAGCAAATGAGTAAGAGCCTTCCACTGGATAATTACTGCAGCGATTAATAGGATTACACTGAAGATTTAGCTGGTAACAAGTTATTTAACTCGATATCAAATGCGATTAATAATTTCTCATTTCTTAAGCAACAGTGTGTTCAGACCTTAACGCTGTGCTGCCTTGATTCTCAGTTTGAGTCAATAAATGAATGGAGCTTGTGTAGGAAATGTACAAATGGAAAATAATTAATTTGGAAGCCTATGACATCTATGTTTAGCTTTCTAAATAATAAGAAAATATCCTACGGGGTGGGGAAGCAAAATTTACAATGAACATTTAGTTGTTTTTTCTCAGCAGGCACTACGTCAATTGTTTTGAAACCAAACATATATTGATGTCATAATCATACCTAACACTATTATCCATACCTTTTCAGAAACTTTTGCCCATATGAGTAATCAGGAAAGCAAACGTCAAAGAGTGTGTGATTTGCTGAATGCACTCGTCACACCAAAGGAGATTTCAAAAATAGTTGGAGTGTCCATAAAGACTGTTTATAATGGAAAGAAGAGAATGACTATGAGCAAAACTATTACGAGAAAGTCTGGAAGATACTATTAAAGAAGAATGGGAGAAGTTGTCACCTGAATATTTGAGGAACACTTGCGCAAGTTTCAGGAAGCGTGTGAAGGCAGTTATTGAGAAAGAAGGAGGACACATAGAATAAAAACATTTTCTATTATGTCAATTTTCTTGTGGCAAATAAATTCTCATGACTTTCAATAAACTAACTGGTCATACACTGTCTTTCAACCCCTGCCTCAAAATATTGTAAATTTTGCTTCCCCACCCTGTACAGGCTGCACATTAAAAATATCACACTTTTACAGTAATTTTTTTTTTCCTTTTGCACATCAAGTCATTTATTCTCAGACAAAGCAAATGTAAAACTGTGACATTAAACAAATCACAAACACTGAGGTTTTCCTGAATCATATGAATCACACCTGTGTAACCTACTTCAGAAAAAATACATGAACTAGTCAGATACCTGTTCTAGTTTGCTTAAAGTCTCTGAGGGTTAAACCAAAGAGTCCTCATTATTTATCTGTTTGAAATAGCATAAGAGTATAATGTCTGAAGTACAGTTAGACAACATATTCGATTATTTGATGTTACCTTTATAATTAACCCCTAAAGACCCAGTGCTACTTTTGTAACAGTTCCCAAATGATTTTTTTTCCTCTATATTTAATAATTTTTAAGTGATTTCACTGTTTACGATAATATTATCCTCTGTATTATGCATTTTTCCAATGCAAATTATCTATATTTACATATTTAATTCAAAATCATATACTTGTTCATTGTGCAACTACAATGTAAATAATGTAAATATGTAAATACCATTTCAAATTTAAATTTTAAGAACGTTTAATTCTAAATTCTCTATTTATATATATATTTATCTGTATAAATACCAAATTTCTCATTTTCCTTTATGTTTCATTCTCACTTGTGTTTTTTTTTTTTTTTTTTGCCTGTTTTTTGCACTGATGTGTTGTATGTTGCTGCTGTCAACTGTGAAATTTCCCCATGTTGGGATCAATAAAATCTTATCTACCTTATCTTAAAAACTCAAGAGTAAATTCAAAGGTTATTATATCAGAAACAGAAAATAACTGAATGAAAAGTGGCTTTTTCAGCAAAGATATCAATAACTGATTGTAAAAACCAGTGTCTCTATCCACTGTCGTTGATGATGATGGTGTTTCTACGTTCACTACGGAGCCTCTGAACGTCCAAATGGGTCATATCTGATTGTGATTTAAAGCTGAGAAACTGCATTTTATTGTAATTATTTGCATATATTGATAGAATTAGTGGATCAGTAGTTATTAGATAGTTTAGATCAGTAGATGCTTTTAGTCACCGGTGGCTGTTTGGGTCTTTATGGGTTAATAATGTGTCAAATAACCTATACTTTATAACAATGTTTACAATTACAAACTGATAAATTTAAGTCTAGACAACTTCTGCTATTTTATTAAAATTACTGCACAAGATATTATTCAAAGTAACATGACCTAATTGAGGTACATCAGACCACAGTTGTATTTGTGTCTGAGCAGGATAATGATAGTCTGTCCAAGTGTAAATAGACTGTGCAAAGTGACATATTTGGGGTCATATTGGTCCAGTGTCCTTACTTGACTTTGTGGAAAACACTTGAAAATATTCCTGTCAGTTAGAATAAGTCAGATCAACAGTTTTAACCCTCCATGACTTTTCATTCTAACATAAGCTGCTGTTATTCCTATGTGATTAAACTGCTTCTATTCCAACTCTTTCATTTAAATTTAATCTGTAATTTAACAAGACAATCCACCCTCACCCCCTTAGAGCATAACTAACATGCTGAATAACTCCACTATGTTCTGAATGCATATTATAGATCAGTTTCTTGACTCTTGATTTGTGTTTCTGTCATCACTTCTCTTGAAGTCATTTGTGGTTGAGTGACTGTGATATCAGTGTCAATACAATGAGTCTAAAAACCACATCTGAAGTTACTGTGGTAAAAACTGAGTACAGGGACTGCCATAAAAATGGAAGCTTTAGAAATAATAGCATTTTTTTATGATCAGATCATCCTCTGGGTCAGGAGGTCCAGGAGTTCACAGATGTTGTCATGCAGCATCTGTGATTTTTTTTTTTTTTTTTTAACAATTTATTTGTCATTTTTC
Organism: Sphaeramia orbicularis; assembly: GCF_902148855.1. Lineage (NCBI taxonomy): Eukaryota > Metazoa > Chordata > Actinopteri > Kurtiformes > Apogonidae > Sphaeramia > Sphaeramia orbicularis. Next base: position 27,228,689 of record NC_043974.1, read on the forward strand.
CACAACAACATTGACATCATTCAGGCTTTTTTTTTTTTTTTTTTTTTTTTTTTTACAAAATTTGTGAACTTGCCCCCCCCCATCCAGGTTGCATCCCCACAAATACATCCACATAATCACACACATATCAAATGGGCAAACAGAACACCAAAAGAAAAAAATAATAAATATACACAAGTACAAAAAAAAAACAACCAAAAAACAGACAGACCAAAAAAAAAAAAAAAACTCAAATCAATCTGTGTTGATCATTCTAGTCATACCACCAACATTCTGGACCTCTGGCATAAGTAAAAAACATTCCAGCAGTCAGAATATGGGCATTGAGAAGACTAGGATGGCAATCTGTCATTTTTTTCAGAGCAACAACTGCCTAAATGTCTGAAAAAGTTCTGAGGAAAAAGGTCAAAACCATAACCTTTTAGAAAATCCCAGAATTCACATCTAGATACAGACAGGGGCCTGCATATGTTTGAGACTGACCAAGATATGGCAGAGACTTATTTGCTCTGTTGAAATTCCATATATTGTTACAGGTGTACACAGGTAGAGAGACAACCAGACTGAAATACCTTCACAGACATAGGTTTCACAGGGTGGGAAGGAAATGTGTCCCCTTCAGTAAAAACACGGAAGAAACACAGGATTTTTATTGGGGAAAACCATTAGAATTTTATACAGAGATGCAACCAAATTTGCAAACAGTACAGACTTACTGCATTATATTCCATTGCATCACTTGAGGCCTGAATTTTGTGTTCTTGTTTAGTTTAGTTTAGTTTAGTTTAGTTTAGTTTAGTCATAAAATCTGCTTATATATGAAAAGGAGCAAAAAAGAAGAAACATTTTGCAGTTATATTTTCTGCGCTTATTAATAAAAGAACAGAAATTTCAGACAAAAACTGTGAAATCAAATCTCTTCATACAATATTTTACTGCTGCAATTCATCATTGACAATTCCCATTATTACAGTAAACACTGTCTCCAAACCATCAAATAATAAAATAAAGACATTTCCACAATATAGAGATCAAGAAAATGCAGGATCAACATTTTTAATTTGTCAGTCCATTCAAATAAAACCTAAATGTGTGCTCACTTTAGCATGTGTAATTATTCCAGTTTAATTAAATGACCATTTATACATTTTAGACATTCATATCGTCTAAACCAGTGGTTCTCAGTCTTTTTCTGTCGGGCCCCGCTTTGAGGACGAAAAGTCTCCAGGCCCCCCTCAACCCCAACAACATTGTAACAGTGGTGCAGTTATACGGTTTATTGAAAGAAACATCAATATTGTAACAGTACATTTTGCTTTTCCTTGAATAATTTTTTGTTCAAATTAAAAATAACTTAGATTTTTGCACAAACAATACAAATAAAGTCAACCAGACTGCTCAATGAGGCCATATTTTTCCAAATAAAAATAGAAAATGCGCAATTATCTTACAACTATGACAATAAAGTTCCTTTTTTAGAACAACAAACACATTTTGGTAAAAAAGATGAACATTTGAACAATATCAGTGGCTGCAATGAGCCTGTTTACATTGTACATCTCAGGACATTAAAGTGCAAACTGTGCAAAAACAGAAACATTGCACATTTTTCTTTTCTGGTAAAATCCTTGTCCATTCTCCAAACCTAAACTCTTTGTCTAGTCTAGTGACAGATCACCATGACAGTAGATTGTTTTGTTGTATGTCCCTAAAATGAGTCAAGGGTGCTCCAACGCTTAAACATTAGTTCCACCTGTTACATGTTCTAATCTGAAGAAAGAAAAAAGAAAATACCCAGGAGTGGTCCCATGCGCCCCCCCCCAGCAAGCCTTTGTGCCTTCCCTAGGGGGCCCACCCCACAGTTTGAGAACCACTAGTCCAGTGTTTTTCAACCTTGGGGTCAGGACCCCACATGGGGTCACCTGGAATGCAAATGGGGTCACCTGAAATTTCTAGTAATTGACAAAAATTAAAAAAAATTAAAAAATTTAAAAAAAAAAAAATTAGCAACTAATAGGAAATATATGGTGAATTGAGAGAGACAATCACAATCCATAAAAGACATGCCAAACTCTGAGTCTGAAACTGAAGCACTGTGGTACTGTTTATCTGTGGTTCTGTTTATCTGTCAAATGTTCATTGTGGTTGGTTTCAGATGCTGCAGCTCTTTCATAATTTATAGTTATAATATACATTATATACATTATATAGCCTGAATGTCATCTAAAATTACAGTTTATTTGCAATGTAGTATAGCAAACTATTACACGATCAAAACAAAGTAATTTTAACAACAACAAAAAAAAAGTGTCTGTTTTGAATGTCTGGGGTCTGGAGCCAAAAAAGGTTGGGAACCACCGCACTAGTCTAAACTGCTCTATTCTAGAGTTTTGTGGGGGTTTTTTTTTTAGATTGAGCCACTAGATGGCACCAAAGTTAACTAATTTTACATTCATCAGATGCAGTAGTTGTCCTTCCCACATCTTTTTCCCATTCTTTTTTTCTTTGGTCCGGTTTTCAGGCCTTACTGTGGGGAAATTACATAAAATGTTGTCACTATTTAGATAAAATTGAGTGAAATGACAGCAAAGACTAAGAATGTTAGTGCACTATTACAAAGTGTTTAGAATTACATTTTTTATGCTATTAACCATGCAAATAAATCAGGGAAATGACACATGACTGAAAATACATACGAAGCAAAAAGGCTGTCTCATGAAGATCTAAAACACAATCACAGTTTACAGATAAGTCAGGGTTTGTTGCTGCTTCCACAAACAAAGATGAAAAAGTGAGATGTGTCAGGGCACCTCTGGCCCCCGAGGCCTCCTCTGGTGTGGAGGGGGCAGCAGGGGAGGAGGAGGAGACCCTCTGTCGTGCACTCGTAGACAGGTATGGGTGTGGGCGTCGTGCCAGGGAAGGATCCCGCCTGGGAAACAGATACCTGCGGGCTACTGGGAAAGTGTCACACCTCCAGATCACACACAGTCAGTGGCACTGCATGAAGAAAGAAGGCAGACAGAAGGAGAAAGAGAGTGGCAGAGTGGTTCTCTTTGTACACTCTTTAGAACATGAGCAGAAGAGGAAGCGACACGAGGAAAAAAAGAAAGTGACATGTCTTTGGTGCAGCGGAATGCTTTGGTCAACCCTAGCCTCAAACGCTACTGGTGCCTTAACCCATAAGGACCCAAACAGCTGCAGACAACCAAAACTGTCTACTGATCTAAAATGTTTAATACCTGTAGATCCACTAATTCTATCAATATAGGTAAATAATTGGTGTAAAATGCAGTTTGTCATCTTTTCATGGTCATCAGATGTGACCCATTTGGATGATCAGAGGCTCAGTAGTTACCGTGGAAACATCATTTTATACAACATTGATTCACCAGGAAAACCTATGGAGTTGGATCAATGACAGTGGATGAATACACCGGATTTATGTTCAGTTAGTGATATATTTTGCTGAAAAAGTTACTTTTTCTTTAGTTTTTTTCTGTTTTTTGATATAGTAAGCCTCAACTTTAATTTGAGCTTTTTATGATCATCTGCATTATCAGTGAATAAATGTAATAAAATGCCTGATTTTCACTGAAAAACAGCAAAATTCACAAGATAATTTTGAATAAATAGTGATAAATCACTTAAGAAAGGTTAAAATAGCAAGAAAAATACTTTTGGGAACTGCCACACAAGTAGCACTGGGTCTTCATGGGTTAAATACACCTGCTGTCACATGATGGCTAAACCATCCATCAAACTGGTAACAGGGCACTGGATCAGACCAGCAGGATGGGGTTAGTGTGATTTGGATTTATAGGCATTATTGTGAGTTTATTTTTTTATTTTTTTTTAATGAGTGAGTTTAGTTAAGAGAACTGTAGTGTGCTGCACAAGGAGCTTCAACTATCTCTAATTCTGAACCTACAGAACTTGCAGAGGTAAAAGTCCGAAGAATAACATGGCAGAAGTGTCAACCAATCTATCAATTTGCATATGTATTAATTTAATTCTTGTATTGCTGAATGATTTTTATCTGCATCAGAGATAAAAATGGGCCATGGATGAAGCGGAAAAAACAATTGACAAAAGTGTTGTCTGGCTTATGCCCAGAAGTAACTTTGATACCAAATCGGATATCAAAAATGTCAACATGAAACCCAACATTTGGTCCATTTACTTATTTCCAATTCTTAATTTGTGTGTGCCATCAAAAGAATAAAAAACAACAATTTTTTGATTTTGATTTGTACATGAATAATGAAATGAGTCATTTTTTCGTTTTCTGATTGTGAATTCTCAATCGAATATAAAAAGAACAAATGATACACGGATTCAAACAGAGCACTTGAGGTTGATTTATTATTGGCAAATTATCTGATCCAATAATACTTAATATGCTTTTTTCTCCCCTTTTTTTCCCAATACCATCACTGCTACTTTTCTGACAATAAATTCATTCTAAAATGTGCAACTGTTGGTTTCATGCAGCCAATGACTGGTTACACATACTGTGTAATATCACAAGTGAAAATATGACAAAAGACAACTAGTTCTTATTTATAATTCCTCCAGTTCAATGTGAGATAAGATAAGATAAGATAAGATAAGATAAGATAAGATAAGATAAGATAAGATAAGATAAGATAAGATAAGATAAGATAAGATACGGTGGTGCAGTGGTTAGCACTCGTGCCTCACAGCAAGCAGGTCCTGGGTTCGATTCCAACACCAGTCGATGGGGGGGGACCTTTCTGTGTGGAGTTTGCATGTTCTCCCCGTGTCTGCGTGGGTTCTCTCCGGGTACTCCGGCTTCCTCCCACCATCCAAAGACATGCACTAATAGGTTAATTGGTTAATCTAAATTGCCCATAGGTGTGAATGTGAGAGTGATTGTTTGTCTCTATATGTTCAGCCCTGTGATGGACTGGCGACTTGTCCAGGGTGTACCCCGCCTTCGCCCCTATGTAGCTGGGATAGGCTCCAGGCGACCCCCGTGACCCTAGTGAGGATAAAGCGGGTTCAGAGAATGAATGAATGAAGATAAGATAAGCCTTTATTAGTCCCATAAGGGGAAATTCCAGGTTTACAGCAGCAAAGTCCAAAGCACAAAAGAGCAAAGAAGTGCAAAATCAAGATAAACACAATCCAAACACAAATCAACAAAGCTTTATATACTATCTACAACTGATGGAATTGGCATCAGTATTGTTCATGTTTACTAGAAGGGTATATTGGTTCCAAATCCTGGTTATGGGTCTGCTTGATTACAAATCACTATCTATATCAGCTGTGAAAAACACTGGCCGATCCCAAACACTTGCTCAGCCATTGTCAAGCAGCGTCTGGCTGTCATTTTGATCAAGTAGGGGTGGACTAACAGTTGGCTGTATTCTTGTTGTTGGATTCAAGTTCTGCCGTCCTGCTGCCAAATTTGGCACTATTACTCTTCCAAGCATCAACCCAACCCCGGAGGCGGAGAGGTCAAGCACGCAGAAATGAATTACATGTTAACAAGCTGATGGCCACCCTCTTGAAATAACCATTACTTCAGCTTTTAATAAACAACGGATCTGCAAAGTCAACATGAACGTATGAGCAAAGCAGCCGCAGACTTATGGCTACAATACAGACAAGGCCGGAGTTTTGTTAAGCGGGGTGCACCTGTTGGATGTAATCCCCAAATAATGACTCTGGCTCATTAGTTAAGACATCCAAGTTAACCGTCCACATTTCCCGCTGAGAGGATCAAGTCATAAAACGAGTCGACAGCTATAAAAGGTTAAACGTGTGCGAAAAGGTCAGTGTGTAACTGGCACAAGTCGGCTCCTACAGGACCACACCCTGACCTCCTACTTCCACCCTGATGATAATTTTCAGTAATGGTTTTCTCACATTTCATTGAGCATTGCTGTGACCTATGAGGATATAACTGCTAAGCCGGTCAATGAGCACATACTTTGAACAGGTCAGATAGGGAGGTGAGACTATGACCGGTAAAAAAAAAAAAGAAGAAAAAAAAGGCGTCTTTCCCCTCGTGTGGCTCCAACGCCATCCCTCGTGACCCCGCCATGTTTCGACAATATCCCGTCACAGTCCATTTTCACAGAGCCTCACTGGGATTAGCGGGCCGGCTGTTTGTGCTGGCAGAGGGGCAGCGATTCACAGCTATATTTTCTGGGTGCTTTTGCTGACAACCAGAGCGAGTCCGAGTAATTATGATATAATTGAGAATGATCTAAAACCAAATGTCCAGACTCTGCTGTCCGAGCCAGTGTTTACAGAAAACAGCTGCTTAAATAGCCACTTAGAAGGAATTAGAATAACATTTTTTTTTTTTTTTTTTTTTAATGTCTCAGCGTGTGAGTGCGTCTCTTTCTGTGCACGTATATGTGTGGGTTGGCTGTTTGGGCACCTACACAGACAATCTCTTTGTTTTGGAAGTGTTCGCTTAAGTCTTCGGGGGCAGACAGGAGCCAAGAACAACGTGGGAAATGGGCCTTCGCTTCATTTCTGCTTTCTCTCCTGGCTTTTGCTTTGCAGTCTCTCTGTCAGATGGACATTCAGCTGGCCTTAAAAACAGTACCTGAGGCGTGCAGGAGTTTGGAGAAACCGCCAAAACGGGGACTGGATACAAGAGAGGTCATAATGGGAATCGAGTGGCAGCTGACAGCCCACGCCAAGCTGTCTGTCATTTCCCTCTCTTTCCATCCGCCTTGTTCTTTCACACACACGTACGTTGTCAACTGCAGACATGCACCCGACTAGACCTCTGCCCAGGTGGTCTCTATGGGAAGCCAGTGGTCTGTAGTGCAGTACAACATGCTGAAATTTGAAGCAACCGCATTGGCAGGAGCTGCATTCACTGTGAGGTCTGAGATGCTACAGTATTGCATGACCCTACGTGCTTGCCATCTGTACTCAGCTATTTTTTTTCTTTCCTTTTTTTTTGTATTTTCCTGGAAATAAAAGAGATGAGTCATGAATTGTGATGCACTGACACAATATCAGGCGCACATGTTTATTAGTGTCCTCACAAAAGGCCTCATGGAACACCTAATTACAATGCAAGTATGAAATTCATACAACGAGAGGGAAAATCTGGAGTAAATGATCAGATGACGAGACGATAAAAGCAGGAATTAAAAAAAAAAAAAAAAGTCACATGACGACATGTCGTGAAATAGAAGGTGAAGAACATGTTTGGGCATTTGGGAACAGATTAAATTTATCCTAGGGGATGTTTGGTTCTCTTCATACCCCGATAGCGGACACCATATATCTACAGTTTAAGGGAATTTTCCTGTGTTGGTTGATTCTTTACCTCTGATTTTTGCAGAGTTTTAATATGCATCTCTGTAAAATGCAAGATGGAGAAGGTGTTTAGAGATCATTGATCCATACTGGCAAAAATTTCTGCATTTACAGTAAAAGTATTATCAGCAAAAAAGTACTGAAACCATGAAAGACATCATTGTGCAGTAAAATGGTCCCTCTTCTAAAACTTTTTTTTTTTAATTAATTATTGCTCCTACATTTACAGTCAGGGAAAAAATTATTAGACCACCCCTTGTTTTCTTCATTTTCTTGTTCATTTTAATGCCTGGTACAACTAAAGGGACATTTGTTTGGACAAATATAATGATAACAACAAAAATAGCTCATAAGAGTTTAATTTCAGAGCTGATATCTGTCCATTTTCCATGGTTTTCCTGATAATAACCAAAAACACTTCAGTTCTTACATCAATAGCTATGGCATTGTACTGACAAAAACAGTGCTTTTAGGCATTCCATGTTTTCTTTTCTGCCTGTTTTAGTCACATGATACACACAGGAGTTAGTACTTGATTGCATAACCATTGTTTTTGATGACTTTTGATGGTCTAATAATTTTTTCCGCAACTGTATGTGAACAATGCATTTTTCTTCCATACATGTTTGAGGTTTACTTCATTTTGGCTTTACATATTTTGCTAGTTTGATCTGCAGCATTTTATTTTATAAGATCATTATTTGTTTGTAGCATCACTGTCCAGTCAGAAGCACATGTTTTTAAAAAGTCAACTTTTCACAATGACAGAAAAACTGTTTTCTGCATTTTCCACCTAATCCAAGAGGGTTTTTAAAGAGTTTGTTTAGCTGAAGAAGGAATTCGAGAAGACAAAGAAGACGATTAAGGTTCAAAATCAACACATTTGGAAATCCATGGTTTTCAGTGGACTGGGAGTGAATTAAAAATTGTAATGTGAAGGGCAATTATAGCTGTCAGACAAAGTAGTGAAGCAAAAATACAATATTTGCCTCTGAGATGTAGGGGAGTAGAATTGGGAAATACTCAGTGCTTATACACTAATATTAGGTAGTGAAATATAATGATGGAGTAAAAGTGCTTAGCATATATACTCATTTCCTTATTAACCCTTTCATGCATGAATTATGAGAACCTTAATCAAGATTTTTTTTCCTGAGTGTTTTTATTCCTCTTTAGACGTGAAAAAAAAAAACAATGTGATTGAATTTTTTTTTAAATCAACCTGTTTTTCATGGAGTTACAAAAATGTCCACTCAGCTACACCATGAATTTTATTCTTGAAGCAAAGAAACATGTATTTAAAACCCAATATCATAAAGTGATATGAAAATAGTGAAATGAAACCATGTTTAATGCAGCTAATCTGATGTTTTCTCACATTTTAACATATTCTAATGCTAGTTATTACTTACTTCGTGGAGATAATATGCAAAAAATAAATATTAAAGATTGATTTCCACTCAAGAACCAATTAAGAACAGCAAACTTACAATAATGGTATGAATTGCAGTTTATGAGATGACGCATAAGTGTCCACTGTGTTGGTTGATATGGAACTAAAACAACAAAACTCATGAATATACAAGAGTAAAGCTGCAGAGTAACTGTCCACTGTAGTGACCACTATGCATGAAAGGGTTAAAGGTTATATTTACCATAGGATTAGAAGAGATATTGGGATTCTGCAGAATTATGTCTTTATTTTGCACAGATCACTTATCTATTTAAGCCAAATTGAATATATACCATTTGGTTTTATAGGTAAGATGGGTTTTGTTTGTAATAAGATGCTTCCCTAAAGTAAGCAACTTGACTAATTTGACATTTAGCTCTCAGACAAGGTGACTGATCATTGGCAACAGTCTGAAGAGTGTTGTGCCCACTGTCTACATTTTTGACTGGTGGTTTGTGGCATGATGCCCTCAGACAACACGCAGTGGATTCAACATGCCTGGTGGAACGCAATGCCTGCAGCTGAAACAGATCTTTACTGACAGACAGGCAGGTTACTGTACCCTTAGCAAGCCTGGCATTCCCTGGACACCATGGCCAAGAAATGGCAAGAGCTCCCGGAGTCTCAAGCATGAGCAGAATCACGTACAAACGCACACACACATACAGATAGTGTGCCAAATTCCACAGAGCCATAAAGGCAATCAGGGACAGTTGAGAACGGCTACCCAAGTGGCGGTAAACTGCACGCAGGGGGGTGGGGGGAAGCTTTAAGAAGGTGCCACAACAACACATGGAGCAGTTTGTGTGCTTAATCCTTAAATTTCACCTCTGGAGATGTTTGCTTTGCTAGAAAAAGGGCGTGCATTCTGAAAATTTGTTAGCAGCCTCCGGTGGCCTGTGAAGGGCATTTTCTTTCGCTGATATCTGGCAAATTCCTGCCCTCTCTTTGAACACATGTGACAAGCAGTGCTTTGACTCTCAGGCCAAATATCACTGATCAAACAGCTATGTTTGGTGTCAGCTAAAGGGACACAACTAGGTTACTCATATGGGGGGCACCGACCTGCCCTGAGTATGTTTAACTTTGAAACCAACACATGTACAGTACATACTGTGGCCCTTTTTTGCACTTGTAAAGTCATACTTGTGTGTCCAAATGGGTTAGAAGGCGGTAGCTGCTTCAAAAAAAAAAAAAAAAAAAAAAAAAGGCACCGACCTGTTAGAGTGTCACTTAGCATCCAGCCCATCATTGCATTCAAACAAAAGATCTGAACTAAAAGACTGTCATTAGCTGCCGCCTCAACCACTTATTTGTCTACCCACACAGAAAAGTCCCTGCAAGATCCGTTGAGCAAACAACTGACAGATGCTATTTAGGCTTGTTGAGTCCCTAAAAATACATTCGCGCCCGGGGCAGTGATTTTGAAACTCGGCCGATGGGAGCTTTGAGCAAGTGATCCCGCTGAACATGTCCATCAATAAGAGCAACAGCATTTGTAACATGAGGACGAGGCTTAGCTATGCACCACCAGCCACAGTGAATGTAAACTATTCATGTCTCGAAGCATTATCTGGTGCTTGCGTTGGCTTTGTGGGGTGTCGGTGGTGCTCTTAGGGTGTTAAGGGTGGTCAAAGTTCAAGCAGAGGCCTACAGATTCTTTGAGGGACACCGGACTTCTCGTAATGAGCCCTCTGAACAGGTAGGCTTTGGATTTCAGCGAGCTATTAATTTAACCCTGAGGTGGAAAGGAAGTTATTTCAACCCCCATTCCAGTCTTCAGGTAAAGCCTTTTTTCCTCTCCCGGGGAAATAAACACTTACATTCCTGTGTTCAGTGTGTTAATAAAGATTAAGTTGAATTCAAGCCTGCGTGTCAGACAGTAATTCAGGTAGCTCATACCATACATACCTGTACTATTGTGTGGCTCTCAAAGGATATCTCCCTCAGTCCTTTGAACCAGGCTGAGGATAGATGACATTTTCAAGGAACATTGTTATTATAGTAGCCCTGGACAGCTTCAGAAGTGACAAGCAAGTCCTAATGCCCTACCACTGTGGGCTGAGCTTCAAAGAAAACTTAATGTTGCTCAGTTTAATGACGGGATCAAAAGAAGAGAGGCTGCTGACCTCAGACATCAGTTATAATAGAAAAATTCCTTCCCGACTGAAGTGGAAGACACTGTGGTCACTTACTATTATAGTCTTTTGCTAACATGATAAATTAAAGTCAATATTATTCTTTCTTTTACAGCTTGTGTACAGTTCATTTACTGTACTCATAAAAGTGAAACACATCAGCTTCGACTGGTTTTTTTCCTTTTTTTTTTTTTTTTCTATACCTCTGTTAAAAAGTAGCGACAGGCATTAATGTCAAAAGACACAACACAGACCTTCGTTTCATGAAAAATGCAATCTACTTCAACACAGAGAGAGCTGCTGTTTTCATTGGAGCCGGAAGGAATGACATGGGTCTCATCAAGGTAAATCAGAAATAACAGCGGGTTTCAATCATGCCAGTGAAAGCCAAAAGTATGAACGTTTCATTCCATCCACTTGATCTCAGTTCGGAAGCAGTCAAAGCTCAGTTCAGATAAAACTCCTCCTGACCTTAAATGGCTCTCGGCTGGCAGCGTCGGCCTCCGAACTTAAAAGACTAATGCATTTCATACTTGTGACTAAATCAAAATCTAAAGCTGCGAAAAAAGGACACACAATCCTCAACTGGCGCCCAGCACACAACTGTTATTAACACATGGTCCAAGATCCAGCTATAGCCCTGATACTTGACTGTACAAAAGGCAGTTAAAATGAGCATCAAATTGACCTCAGTATGGTGTTAGTCTCCTTGTATTTATGACTGACAGCTGCAATATTTTATCTTCACTAATGTGACTCGGTTTGGCACAGTGTTTGGGTTATTAAATAAGTGAGAAAAGTGTAAAGTCTGGCAAAATACAAGAGGAACTGGCAGAACATAAAAGTATATCCAACATGAAAGAAGATGAAAAGTACCGACATGGGATTAGGTAGTAGGTGCATAAGAGCTAACAATATACATATATAGTTTAACATGTGTCCTTATATCATTACAAGAAACGTATCTATTGATTGGTTAGTCCCAGTTAGACTTAAAAAAAAAAAAAATCTTGAAAGAATGACTTCAGATTTGTAAAAACTGACTCAAGTACATGGCATGACATTCACTGGTGGCCAAAGACCAATGAAAAAGTTCCGGTGACCTCACAACACTTTAATGGTATGAGTTGTAGAAATACTTTCCTGTCTGTATTTATCTCCTGTAAAAAAAAAAAAGAAGCCTGTAAACGTCAATTAATTTCTGTGTTTGATGTCATTATGTTTTGCAAATCCTCCTCAGATACGTCCATAGGGCAACGTTATAGGAGGTGGTGTCTATTTCTCAATTGGAGGCCAGTACATAAACATAAACACAGGTTCTAGATGTGGTAGTATGTATACCAGTGTTTTTCAACCTTGGGGTCGGGACCCCACGTGGGGTCGCCTGGAATTCAAATGGGGTCGCCTGAAATTTCTAGTAATTGATGAAAAATGAAAACTTACTGATAAAAATTTACAGTATATAGCCTAAATGTCATCTAAAATTACTGTTTATTTGAAACATATTATAGCAAACTATTGCATAATTAAAACCTAATTAATTTTAGCAAAAAAAATAAAATAAAGTCTCCGTTTTGAATGTCTGGGATCACCAGAAATTTGTGATGTTAAAATGGGGTCACGAGTCAAAAAAAAGGTTGGGAACCACTGGTTTAACCCCTTCATTCAAATGTGTACACTGATTTAAGATGTTTGTGGCACAAGATTTTATCAGTTTGAGAAAGAACAGACTACCAACCAACATAAAAAGGGGATTGGGAACAGTTAATGCAGTGTTTTTTAACTTTGGGGTCGGGACCTCACGTGGGGTCACCTGGAATTCAAATGGGATCACCTGAAATTTCTAGTAATTGATAAAAAAATTTTAAAAATAAAAACTTACTAATTAAAATGTACGTTATATAGCCTAAATATCGTCTAAAATTAACATTTATTTGCAACATATTATAGCAAACTATTACATGATCAAAAACAAATTAATTTAAGCCAAAACAAAATGGCTTCATTTTAACTGTCTGGGGTCGCCAGAAATTTGTGATGTTAAAATGGGGTCACAAGCCATAAAAGGTTGGAAACCACAGATGTATACTGTTGCGTATTCATGCATGCTGTACTGAATTTGTCCAGCAGTCACCGCCAAAGCGCTCTGGCCTTAGCAACATAATTGTAAGATTATTGTGTTCCAACATTACTTAATGTCTCCCAAAATATTGCTCTTATAAACTTGCTATTTTCGCTAGTCTGTTCCTTGACCAAAAATACACAAGAATGACAAACTGCAGCAGTCAGCTCTTTAAGAATTTTGTGTGAATTCCCAGACACACATACACGCACACAAAGGCCAATTGGCTTTTATAATATAGATAACATTCACTTAGACTTATTGATCAGCTAAAAGTATTTTAGTGGTCAACATTCATAGGGCATTGTGATCTTGTGTTTGTCTTTTATTGTAACACAGTATCTGAAGATAGGGTTTATTAGAATGTTACAAATTTTGATGGAAATGTTTGAATTTAAACAGTGAAGATTTTGGTGGCCAAAGGTCACAGTTGTTTTGACTTTGTATCTGTCCATTTTTAGAAAAACGTGAGATCTTGGTTCTTTACTGACTCCGTTTTTCTAATTTGGCACAAATGATCTAATCATATCTTGATGGCCAAAGGTCAAAAGTGAAGGGTGTTATGACCTTACAATACGCTTCTTTTTTTTTTTTTTTTTTTTTTGCCATAACTGCTTGTGACTGGGAACTGCATGAAGAGATGCAAGAATATTGAATGGATCTGGTTGAATATATGGTTCTCATTTCCTTTTTTTCCTTTTACCGTCCTTCATTTTCTGTATAAGACCAATTTTTTGAAAATGGAAAAGTTGTGTCAATAGCTATCCCTTAGGTTACTCAAAGTCAACTAATCATTAATCATTAATCATTAATTGTAGGTTTGTTGGGACAGAAAGAACAAAATGAGCAGTTTAGGAGGCAAATATAATAGAGGCATTAATTTGAGAGCTTAAAATTATATGAAAAGTTTGTAGTTTTCTACACTTAAACCAAACTTAACCCAAGAAACTGTAGTCTACATATAGTCTATGGGTGCACGGCAAATCAAGCAGTGTTAATTTTCTGTAGTTAGGTAGATAAGTGTTGATTTGAGAGTTGGTTTTACATTACTGCAGTGTTAAAGAGGTCTGTGGGTAGAGCTAATTCCACAGTTTCATTGTTTGAAGTCGTCAGGATAGTCTCAAGGGGGCGTCATATGGAGGATGTCAGGTTGTAGCAGTAGTATGTTAGGTCAGTGACGCAACATCATGAGTGCTTTGCAGAGTTGAAGACAATCCATATGTGGGGTGACATTCACTAACCTCTTACTGTCTAGATTTATGTACAATGATAGAAAAAATTGTGTTGTTGCTGTGATTCAGATCCTAAATTAAGTAGAAAGTCCTAATTTGAATATAGCACACGCTACAAATTAGTGACATCAGATCAGGCACAACTGGGATAATTGTCATAATAGTAATTAAACGTTTCTTCCAATGTCAAGTTTGTAGATTATTTTACTGATGTTACAATCGATTAACCCAAACAAAACAAAAATGACCCAAAAATCATTTCCTGAGTATCATTTTTGGGTTCCACTGGTGAACAGGGAGAGGAGTTAAGAGTTAAATATTTACTACCATTGTGTTGTTAACACTTTAGTAGTGGTTTCCAACTCTGAGATCTCTATCCTCCAGAGACCCATGAAATCGGAAGTTTTGTCTTTTTTTTTTTGTCTTTTTTTTTTTTTTTTTTTAAATAATTGCCTTTATTGGAAACATTATGATGCAACAGTTTTTTCAGATGCATTTTTTTTTTTTTTTGTTTATCTTATGGAATGTCCTTTGTAGTGGACAGAATTTGTTTATTTATTTATTTATTTATTAATAAAGCTGTGAAACTCTTGTCCCTTATAGAGGAAAAAGAACAATTAAACAATTAAGAGTAAAATACATAGTGTTGTTAACACTTCAGTAGTGGTTCCCACCTCTGAGGGTGTTAAAATAGTTCTTTAAATGAACAGTGTGCAGGTCTATATCCTCCTGAGACCCATGACAGTGGAAGTTTTGTCTTTTTTTTTTCTCTTTTTTAAATAGCTGCCTTTATTGGAAACATTATGATGCAACAGTTTTTTCAGATGCATTTTTTTTTTTTAATCTTATGGAATGTCCTTTATACTGGACAGAATTTATTTATCTATTTACTTATTAATAAAGCTGTGCAACTCTTGTCCCTTATAGAGGAAAAAGAACAATTAAACAGTTAAGAGTAAAATACATAGTGTTGTTAACACTTCAGTAGTGGTTCCCAACTCTGAGGGTGTTAAAACTGTTCTTTAAATGAACAGTGTGCAGGTCTATATCCTCCTGAGACCCATGAAAGTGGAAGTTTTGTCTTTTTTTTTTTTTTTTTTTTTTTTTTTAAATAATTGCCTTTATTGGAAACATTATGATGCAACAGTTCTTTCAGATGCCTTTTTTTTTTATCTTATGGAATGTCCGTTGTAGTGGACAGAATTTGTTTATCTATCTATCTATCTATCTATCTATCTATCTATCTATCTATCTATCTATCTATCTATCTATCTATCTATCTATCTATCTATCTATCTATTTATTTATTTATTTATTAATAAAGCTGTGAAACTCTTGCCCCTTAGAGAGGAAAAAAATGCATTGCTGGGTCTCAGGAGATTTACAAAATATACTATTATGGTTGAACAGATATTGAGTTAAAACCCAACCCAGAAAGTCTGGAAACGTCACATGAAATGGAAACATGCTGTAAATTCAATCTGTGCTGTTTATTAAGTCATCCAGCCTTCATGCAGCACTGAACCAGAAAGCCATTAAGCATCCCTGGAACTGCGTGTTTCTGCGTAACGCGCGTAACGGCCAGGGGAGTGTGTTTCTTTAAGAATGTAAGGTGGGTGAGCCCCTTTTCCTGACGCACGCCTGGTATGCAAACATAAATTTAGCAGCAACGTGTTTGCTGGTGGAACAAAATATCTGGAAGCGGCCGTGAAGTGTCATGTCTTCTCCGGCAGTTCTTGGCTCTCTGGTGCTTTTGCTCTCTGTGTAAACTGGAGCCGGAGCGCAGCGCGTCCACAGCACAGGGACCGGGACGCACGGACACGCACAGCCCAGACAAATCCCACTTTATATCTCCACGCAAGTTTCCAGGCAGGTTTTGAGCGTCAGAGATGACAGGAGGCTGTTCGTGGACGACTGGACTGCTGCTTCTCACTGTGTGTGCGGAGGTAGGCTTGAGTTTTATTGAACCAGTCACTTCTGATCCACTCATTGGACAGAGGCGCGTCATTTCACTCACTTTTCACTCAAACTCTAAGTTTATCTCAGTAAACCGGGTCTTAATTTAATGTTGCGTTGTTTATATGTGAACTAAAGACACACCTGTTGCTTTGACCTATCTTATGCTGCTAAAAGAAGAGTCACTATGGTTACATAATAAGAGCTCAGGTGCTTTTTTGGATATTACCGACTTTTTTTTTTTTTTAATTGAATCCACACCCTCTCTGCAAAACATCCAGGACTGGGTCATATTCATTGGTACTTTGGCATCTAAGCTGCCTATTAAGAGGAATATAATTTTTTTTTCTTTTTTTTTTCTTAGTGTTTGTTCTCATCATCCATTGCAGATGCTGGAGCAGGTCCAACCCTGCTGCTGCTGCACAGTCATCATAAAGTTATCTTATTTTGTTTTGTTTTGTTTCTGAAACTTTCCTTTTTGTAAATAGGGTAGGGCAGTAGTTCCCAACGTTTTTTTGGCTCATGACCCCACTTTAACATCACAAATTTCTGGTGACTCCAGACTTCCTTATTTTTTTTTTTTTTTTGTTAAAATGATTTTGTTTTTGATCATGTAATAGTTTGCTATCCTATGTTGCAAATTAACTTAAATTTTAGAAAACATTTAGTCCATATAATGTATATTATTATGGACAGAGGCAGAAAAAACAGGTGTAGATTACTGCACAAAGGGAGAATTTTATTTTCCTTGGTCAGGATATGTTCAGTCAGTCTAGTTCATATTTACAAGGCTGACAATTAATAGTAAACAAACAAGAACTCAAACTATGAATTATGAAAGAGCTGCAGCATCTGAAACCGACCACAATGAACATTTGACAGATAAACAGAACCACAGTGCTTCAGTTTCAGCTTCACAGTTTGTCTGATATGGATTGGGATTGTCTCTCTCAACTCACCATATATTTTTTATTAGTAAGTTTTTATTTTTATCAATTACTAGAAATTTCAGGCGAACCCATTTGAATTTCAGGCGACCCCATGTGGGGTCCTGACCCCAAGGTTGAAAAACACTGGGGTAGGGATAAATAAGCTGTTGCTTCTGCCTACACCTTTTTGCCCATGTTTAGTATAAAAATCCAAACTGTATGTATGTATATATCATGTTTTGTTAAATGGATGAATAAATTACTACTAGATAGATGATGATGTGATATTCAAGAAAAAAGTGTCATTGATGCTTAGTAAATAATAAGCCTTTTCTCTTTTTTGGAAGGAAACTGCACTGAAGTAAAAAAAAAAAAAAAAAAGAAAAGTCAACATGCATCACACATCATACATTTGCCTTTAAATTTTAGCCACTTGAGCTGTGGATGTAGAAGACAAAGCAAGGGTCAGACTTCAAAAGGTCACAGTTTATCAGTCCTTCATCGACCAAACTTTCCAAATCAGCCCACTCAGCTCGTACTAATCACAAGTGGAAAAGCGTCACTGCAGGTCCTTCATACACATGCATCATTCATACAGGCCGGGTTGTGTAAAGGTTCCCTCATGCTGCACTGCACAGCAGGGAGCACAAAGCAGTTGTTTAGCCCTGGAGACAGATTTTAGGGCTCCAACACAGGGGCGGCATGCCACTGTCAGCATGTGTAAATGACCACGACAGGTGCTAATGGCACTTCAAGGTGATTTGGGCTTTAGACACCCTGGCTGCCATTTAGCCCGGTCGAGCACGTCTGCACTGTAATCAGTACATGTCAGTGACAGACAAGCACTCGAGGCTTTGCAACACTTTCCAGGCCAATGTCCAGTGCGGTCCTGATTAAGTTGCAGTCAGAATATTGAGGTGAAAATACAGCGTAGGTATCAGTGGGAGGCTGTGAGAGAATGTCATGTAGGAAGTTTTAATTAGGTCATGATGCTCAAAAAGGACACCTTATTCTCCACAGGGTCATACGGAGTTAGATTAAGTGAAGGGCCATACATTTGGCAATTGGATTAAAACAGAAACATGTGATTCTGAAATGTATTAAACTATATGATTTCTGTCCTCATTTAAAAAA
Source organism: Sphaeramia orbicularis (assembly GCF_902148855.1). Taxonomy (NCBI): domain Eukaryota; kingdom Metazoa; phylum Chordata; class Actinopteri; order Kurtiformes; family Apogonidae; genus Sphaeramia; species Sphaeramia orbicularis. The sequence goes on from NC_043974.1 coordinate 27,246,967, forward strand.
AAAACAAAAACAAGAACTTTCTGTTAGCACATGTTGACTTTGTTGCAATGAACAGATGACTTCCTGGCATACTTATCATGCTTGGTTGGAAAATGTCTCTTGATGTTGAACTCCGTGAACACTGCAATCTCCTTCTCTCTTGTGAGCTGAAGCTTGTTACAAAATACTTGATCAAATATGTTACATTCAGAGTCTATTATTCTGTTTTTTGGAGCTTTCAACCCAGCTCTGATATTTGTTTCCTGATTTTGTTTCCCTTTGAGGACATTAGGGGCCGGATTGAAACGGTCCGTGGGTTAGGGTTCCGGGCCCTCATGCCATATGTTACCCATGTATGTCTTTAAAATGTGGCCCGAAACGATCCTTATTACGTAATAATGACATGTAGACTAAAACAAGAAGACAAATGGCACATGACTCATTGTATGTCTCAGATGTTTAAGAGATGCTACTAGTAGATTAATGCAGTTGGCGGTGCTGACAGTGATTACATCTCAATGAGCTGTTCATTTTCCAGAATGTTCGAAGTGATACACCCTCGTGCCGGCTTCTGTTTTACAAGAAGTCATGGCGGTTTGATTGTGTTGTGTCTGTGTCATGTCTGAAAAATGACAAAAAGCAGTCGCCGTCACTTTGACAAGCTTCTCCATCTGTGCGGGGTTTACTGTGCAGCATGAGTCAGCACTGGGCATTTATCTCTTCTCACACTCCTGAGTGACCCAGAGCTTTGCTTCAGAGAGCAGGGACAGACAAGTGCTGCCTCCCGGGGTCTTTGCTCCGCGGTGGCCTTTTCCCTTTCATCCTCGCTCCTGGGTCAGATTCTCCGCATTACTATTTGACCAAAGAAAGACTCTCTATATTTGTGTGTACGGTTGTTGGAAGTTGTTCTGTGTGTGATTTGTGTGTGTGGGCCAAATGGCCTGTGGCTCCAACCCTAAATGGAATAGACTTCCCTTTGTGGGTGACATAATGACATACCTCAAGTGATTCTTGGAGGGTCCTGTTGCTCTCACTCCAGTCCCCTGATTTGTGCAGCAATGTGGAACCTTCCAGAAACCGTTTTTCCTTTTGCTCAGTGGGGATTTAGAGATGGCAGTGCCCATAAAAAGACAGCATTAAAGCTAGTGCCTGTAAATGATTTGACACCTGCCAGGGCTTTTTTATGCATAACTGGATCCATTTTAGCACTTAAAGTTCAATAAATCTTGTGAGTTTATCGTATGTGGGTGGATGTTAAAGGTCAACAGTGAAAAGTAATTTTTTTTTTTTTTTTTTACACAAATTCAATTAAAAGCTGCATTATTTATGAGCTTTGATGTCTATTTTGCTTGTAATACAACAATGAAACTAAGTGTGACTGTCAAATATTTATTAAAGCAGATAACATTACTTTGCTCTTGGGAATTAATGATGAATAATGTGGTTTAATTGACATATAAGTCAACTTCCAGATGACTCGGCTGCTTCTGTCTTGATGCAATATATGGCTACTTCAGCCCATCACTTCCTTCAAATTACTCAGCTTGAATTCAAAAGGAAATTTGCCAGAAAAGCATCACATTTTGGTGTTTATTCAAGGAAATGATCCCTCTCAAAAGTCTAAATGCAGTGATCAAAGTGTATTGAAGTCTTCAGGATGGGGAAGCTTTGGGATCTGATGGCAGGATTAAGTGGGGTCACGGCGTACAAATAGTCCCAAGTGAGCGTCCGTCAACAACAACAACTCTTGTTCTGCGAAATGCGTTGCTCAGCCCGATCGCTTGATCATAAAGACCACAAACTCTCCAATTAGGTTTCACGAGTGCCTTTGTTGTGGACGCAAGTGGAATGGGAAGTGAATTAATTCTGAGAGGGATTGGTCCCACTTGAGAAGTAAAGAAAAAGGCTTCAGAGAACATCTGGCCGGTGATGGATAGATGGAGCAAGTTTTTGGAGTGCGTTAACAAGAGCGAGTGTTTTTAGTTATGCTGCAAAAGCCCTCATACTCATCTCATTGTTCCCATCTGGCCTTAATCTGTGGAGTGAGACTGAGGGTTGCTTGGTGTGGAAGTGCAAAAGTGTGTGTATGTGTGTGCAATGCTACTCTCAGTCCAAGGCCAGAATTAACTGGTACTCATGTTTGCATAAATTGCCAAGGTACCCACGAAATGTTTCACTTTTCATGGAGTGCTCTTAGCATTCCTGGCACAGTAGCAATGTTTCCTGTGTGTCCTACTCAGGTGTGCCGGGATGTTGCTCTTCCAACCCTTTCTGGAAATCCAGAAAGCAGGCATTCATGCCGTTAGAGCCAGGCCAAAAGGAAGTAGCTTCACACCATTCTCAGGAGGCCAAGGGAAGAAAGTCCTGCAGAACAGAACAAGAGATGGCAGCCTGTAGTCCCAGAGAAAGCTCAGTTTCAGCAGTGTTTGCAAGAAACCAGTGGCCAGACTTGAGGCTAACAGTCACTTCCAAGCTACATTTTTCTGTGACGTCATTGTAAATTGCGGCACTGCTAGTTTCAGCATTCTAGAACAGCCTTTGTTGAAACACACAAAAAAAAAAATAATCAGAGAAGGATTTTACTTCCTAAATTCATAAAATCAGATATGGTGATGAGCTTGTCTGGTTTTGACATTTTTTGACATTCCCGCTGATGGCTGACACCCGTTTCTTGTGAAGCAGCAGATAAACGAAACCTGACAGAGCGCTTTTGTTTTAACCCCCGGAACTTCATTTTTACTTAACATCAGGACTTGATGAACAAACCAGGCCCTGTGAAAATTGAAAAGATATGGACGAGAATATATTGCTTTTCCTCTTCCAAATCTTGTGGAACCTGATAGTGTTGTTTGCCTTTCAATCACTTGATGCCGAGCTCTAATAACATGCTATGAATGAGTGCCCAAAGCGGATAGTGCCAGCAAACGACATAGCTTGTTGGAATCATGTTGCAGAGCTGTGCTAGAGTGTTTGCAAGAGGGCATGTTGTTCTTCACTATCATAATGCATAATGAGTTTTTGTGGATTCATGCAGCTCATAGGAAATGGAAATTGTCTCATTTGGCCACACACACCGAAAAACTCTCTGAATATGTACCAGGCTGCTGTGACGCATTGATAAAATCTGCCAGCAGATGGCAACATTACAGCAGATGGATTTTTAGTGTCCATTTAAGCATTGCCGGCCTCTGCAGCTCCCACGCCCATCACTGATATTCGGCTCTATTGTGATTTTGCAGGTGGCTGCCCTCCATCCCCTCTCTGTTTCCTCTGGAGCCCCTTGTGAATGTATTTGTTCCTTCATCATGAGGTTTATTTGTCATTGCCGTGCTTGAAAGGCAAGCCTCTGGCATCCTGTTCCTCTGATGAAACTTCTTGGGCTCCATCTGTAGCTGAGCCCACGTCCCCGCCATCAGCGTGATTGAGCGTTGTTGTTTTATCCTGTTGTGTGTTCCTGGACGCCAGCTCAAACTTCATTTGCAGCAGTCCAGGGCCCTCTGTGCATCATCTGGCCTCCACATTTTTCACACAGCCCATTGCAGAGCTGCAGAACCTTGCAACCTTGCGGAGTTGCCGTTCCTTGGCTTGAACACATGCGTCTAAGTTCTGCCTGTTCTGCCCCGGCCTTGACCTCGGATCAGTCTCGGTGTGGGATTGCAAGGGGAGTGATGGGGAGCGGTGCTAACGAGAAGGGAGACGCAGCACTTGGGCCCCTTTGCGATGCCTAATTAGAGGGGAGGGCAGGTAGGAGGTGTGTGTTGAAGGGAGGACAGTCAGGAAGCCAGATCAGATACTGTAGAAGGAAGAAGGAAGAGGCGTAGGTTAAAAGGAAGAAGGGAGGATGACAGAGGCAATAAGGTCAAGCATGGAGAAAAAGAATAGGAAAGGAGAAAGCATCTGAAAAATTTGCAGGATTCCTGTGCATTAAATAAAGGAATGAAAGGGAAAATGGATCTTTTATATCAGGGGTGTCAAACTCATTTTGGTTCAGGAGCCATATTTAGCCCAATTTGATCTCAAGCGGGCCAGACCAGTAAAATAATGACTTAATAACCTATAAATCATGACAAATTCAAGTTTTTCTTTTTGTTTTAGTACACCCCCCCCCCCAATTAAATTATGAAAATATCTACATTTTACAAAAAAGATATGAATAACCCGAAAAAACAGAAATTTCATTTGAAAAATTAGTGCAATTTAACAATATTATACCTTGACTTATTATTTATACATGTACATTACACACGATGTTACATAAACATTTGGTAACAGGCAGAATATTGTTAAAATTTTGGAGTTTGGAACTAAAATTTGAACAATTTCTACAATATTCCATCTCTTATTATTAACACAACTCCAGATCACAGTGGATCCATAAATGTGCAAAACATTTAGTAACAGGCAGAATATTGTTAAAATTGCACATTTCAGGTTCATCTTTGTTATTATTCATTCATTTATTTGCATTTTATTGTGAAAGAATAGTTTTGTGAATGTAAATATTTTCAGTGTAATGTTATTTTTTTCACTTAAATTTTTTCCACATAATTTTTCACAAAGAAAATTTGTAGTTGTCATTATTTATGGGTTACTGTGTTGTTATTTTTACTTGAGATCACATTGGTCTGTATGTGGAACCTGAACCAAAATGATTTTGACCTGTTCAGGTTAATTTTTGCACTTTCATCCCGCAGGCCGGAATGGAACCTTTGGCGGGCCAGATTTGACCCCCTGTTTGACACCTGTGTTTTATGTGATTTCCATTTGTTTGAAATGATGAAAGCCACGACCGCCTGCTGTTAAAATCCAAGATCATCTTCTATGATCTGTTTTAAATGAAATGCTGTAAAGTATAATAAAACCGTCAAACACCTACAGATGCGAAGGTGGAAAGATTGTGTCACATCAGAGTATACAAGCAGGAATATTAATGTTGTGATACCGATGTGGATTTAGGTGAGAAGAAAAGAAGAAGACACATAAAGACACAAGGACGACTGTAGAGATGGAAAAAAAGAGCAATATTGATGGGGTGAGAAGGGAGGAGATCCATGAAGCATGTTCAGAAAGCAAAAGGCCAAGAACTAGAAGAAATGTAGTAGAAAGTCACCAGTATAAAATAAAACATAAATATCCAAATCCTCTTGGAACGACCATAAGGAGGACTTGCTGAGAAGCTGACAGATGTGAGGAAGAAGCGCAGTTATCGCTCTATCTAACCTCGCTCTTTTGGGAAACTGTAAAAGGAGGTTACGTATGAGTGTGAGAAAGGTTCTGTAAAAGAGGAAGGAAAAGATGGACGGCTAAATCTGCTGGAAACATGATTGACTGAGGGTCCGCATAGCTGGTGTCTGGCAGGGTCTCCACGGTTGGCTGCAGTCAATGTTTGCGAGGCTAATGATGCTTCCTGGGGTCCTCACATCTGCTTCCCTCGTGGCCACATGTGCTTTGAGTAAATGCTGCGTCGCCACGGCTAAACACCCCGTTACAAATGATGTGCTGTTTGGATTACTATGTATATACCTACAGAAGCAGATTCCAGTAACCACGCACACATGTAATATGAATAAATACATCATATACGCATATATCTGTGGTATCGCAGTGTAAACTTGAATCCACCAGTTTCCCATCGTCTAAAGATTTGGTGGATAAAGATTTTTTTTCATTCATGTTGCAAAGCACAATAAAAACACTTTACATTGACTAATGATTTGAGTTTAATATGTTTTTTTTGCACCAGAAATCACAATAATCTTATAAAAAAAAAAAAAATTAATTGACATGTTCTCTTTCGCTCTCTAAATGTGCAAATACCAGGAATGGGTGTTTTTTTTTTTTTTTTTTTTAATTTAATTACTTTTTTTCTAGTTAAATTGTCCAAGAAAGTTTAGTTAAATTTGCTGATGGTCATGATGCCATGCTAACAAAGTAAAAAAATAAAAAAGATAGGAAAAAAAGCCAAAAGTATACCATTAAAAAAAATATTTCATCACCCCCCCCCCCCCCCAAAAAAAACAGTGCTCATAAGACTCTTAAAATCTTAAAGATATCAACTACGCTTATTGTTTTTGACTGATTATTCATGTGCATTCTTAGCAATTATTGCTCATTTCCATTGATGATCTACTTTGTATTAGTGGTTTTGCTTAATTTTCAAGCTTTGCACTGTAATGGCTTCAGGTTTGCACACAACAACCTTAAATGTTGTATAGTAAACCTAGATTGGCTCCAAAATCACTGTCAGTACATCCACTCTGTACATTCATTTGTAGTGAACACAGACAGAAATTTCTCCCTTCTGCTGAGTAACATGAGAAAACTATCATGTTGGCCATTTATACATGTAGCCAAGTATTTATAGAAACAGATATTTCCCTACCTCCGTTTTCAATAACAATATCATACACACCAGATTGTTTTCAGAAAAGCTCCATGGTAGCGCACCAGTTGCAGCGGCCCGATGTCCCTGATCATCGATCGAAATCTTGTTTGATGTACTCTGTGCTGTATGTACACTGTGCTGTCAAATGATAATAAAGAAATCTGTAATCTGTAATCTACACAAACCATCATAAATAAACTATAGAATGGGGTGAGTCATTTTTTTAGTCATTTTATTTATTTGCACATAATGAACAGCAAGAGAAAAATTTAAAAAACAATTTTCATGCAAGTAACACCATTGTGCAGGAGAGGATAGAAGCCAAAAAAGACTGATGTAAATACCTCCCCGGAAATAAACAATGCACAGGACAAAACAACCAAACAAATAAAAAGAATAAAAAATACGATATAACTGAAATAATATTCTGAAGTAAAATAATAAAAATACAAATCAAATGATCAATGATGGAGCCTTACATTTTTTCATAAATTAGAGTCCTTTTCAGATGCTCTTTAAATAATGATAAAGAAGATGTTGATTGAAGTTCAGGTCGTAGATTATTCCAAAAATGTGGTCCCCGATATTGTAGAGAAAACTGACTGACAGACGTTCGGCAGTATGGAAGATAAAATTTGCTTGAGTAACATGTAGGATAACAAAGATCGCATATGACAGGGGTGTCAAACTCATTTTAGTTCAGCGGCCACATTCAGCCCGATTTGATCTCAAACGGGCCGGACCAGTAAAATAATAACAGTAAAAAAAGTAAAATTCTATTATGATTAGGTTTAAGTCTACAAAGTTTCCTTGAAAGTCTGAATAACATGAACAACTTGAATTGTCTTAAGAAAAACAAATGCAATTTTAACAATATCATACCTCGGTTTATCAGTTTATCATTTACACAAGTGCATTACAATCGCACAAAACCTTTAGTAACAAGCAGAATATTGGTAAAATTGCATTTACTTTTCTGAAGACATTTCCGTTTGTTCATATTTGTTCAGGTTATTCACTATTTTTGTAAATGTATACTTTGGTAATGTAACCATTTTCATGTAATTTTACTTCTTTCACACCAAAAAAACAAAGAGAAAATTTGGGGTTGTCATTATTTATAGGTTATAATGATAATATTTTACTGGTCTGACCCACTTGAAATCTAATTGGACTGTATGTGTCTGTATGTAGAACCTGAATTAAAATGATTTTGACACCATTGATTGTTAATATCTTCAATGTAATTTTTGCAGTTTTTCACAAATTCATCCCACTGGCTGGATTGGACCCTTTGGCGGGCCAGATTTGGCCCCCGGGCTGCATGTTTGACACCTGTGACATATGACATCAATGTATTTTTGTCGCACATTGTGATGTTTAGAACCCTATAACTCTGTTTCCCCTGAATACATACAAGCATAAAAATGGAGTTTTACAAAATGTACACACAATTTTTGCAAATGATCATTTTCAGTGACCTAAACTGGAGTTTTCATGTGGATGAAATGAGAAAATATCTGTTTTGCCAGACACCCAGCTACAAATATACATGGCGTAAGTGTCAAACTCTGCACAGTGGAAGGAAACATTGAAAAATACTTTAGTGTGGAGGGACTTAAAGCATGTCACATTATTAAAAGTTCAACACGTGATGTATATGTGTGTGTTTAGTCTTGTGACTACTGTACTGTACGAGTGGTGTGACCATATGAGCCAAAGGTTCATCTGCTCTCCTAATTCCCAGGCTGCTCATGGGGATTACCTCGGCCACAGCGGCCTTTCTGAACTGCACTTCCATGCGCACACAAACACAGCGGAGTGAGCAGTGACACAGCGCAGATGTAGCGGCCACAGAGCAGACTTTCTGGCCCCTGTAAAGAGGCCTGGGTCTCCCCTTTAAAGATGCCCCTGCATAGAAAACCTGTGTGGTCCTTGGCCATGTGTGCGCTAAGGACAATATAAAGCATACTTGTGTGTGTATTTATGTACTAATTCAAACGGGGTAAGGTGGAAAATTGTGAGAAATGAAGCCAGCTATATGCCTCTCAAAACTATTCAGTGATTTGAAGAGATGTGATATAGTTCAGACAGCTACATTTTGGATATAAAGTCATGTTTCCACCCAAGGTATGTGGAGGTTTTAATGTGGAAAAGGATTCTTAAGACTGTTTTCAGAGTGGTCTAACACTGAGGAAAAGTGATAGCTTTAGTGGTTTTAGTCTTTTTTTTTTTTTGTTATTATAATTTAAATAGCAAAGAAAAAAAAAGTGACATAATGCTATGGAATTTACATAGAATTACAGAGAAGTGGAACAGGGACACAAAAATAACCACAATAGAAAGAAAAGAAAGAAAAACACAAGTATTTAAAAAAAAAAAAAAAAAAAGAAATATAACAGCCAATGAAAAACAGTCTCAAATGTCAGACCACAGCCATTAGGTGATATTAAACTGAGCTAAAATGTAATGATATGAAGGCAGAATCATTGAAGAATCACTGATAACAGTTTCAACATCATTTTACTGCTTTCTCCTGTAGCTCTGATGAACTGTTATGTACTATGTGCAGCGACTTAAAAATTGGTTAAAATAAAATGCTATAGTTACTGGTCAATGAGAAATGTACAGTACAACTTAACAGCTGGTGAAGCCAATATGTGCGTCACTAGATGTTGGCTCCAATAAACTCCAACTAACTTCTTTTGACATTTTCTCTAGAAATACAAAGCTAATTTTGGTTCCAAGGTGCCATTATGATCTCATTATCTTTATGTGCACCAATAATAAGTGCACTGGGGACATCACAGCCATCTGTTAGTCCTCCAACTGTGCTAACTATTCCTCTGTTATGATTTTAGGGTGATTCCTGTGGAGGAGTTTCTTTCTTGACATGTGTGTCTGGACTTTTTGAGCTCTATTTTATTGAATTAAAGGGGTCATATTTAGCTCAACCCACTTTTATTAGTCATTGGTATATTTATTTGTGTATTTGTAGACCCTAACAATTACAAAAATTTGTATTTGAACCCTCCAGGTGCTGCAAAGTTATCTTTATATTCATTCTGGCAAAAATCGAGTGGATTTCTACAACCTGTTTTAAATCCTGCTTAATTTGTTACATCTAGAACTAGCTATGTCACGACATTTGCACATATAAGGTCAAGACTTCTGACGAACATTTCTCCGAGTACGTCATAATTATTCGTCAGCAGCAGCGGTTGTAGTCCGTGCTGAAAATATGTCCAAACTTCGAGCCGATTACCTAAAATGTTCAGTTGTTGGTTGTATTAATGTACACAAGTGACTGAATGGGACAGAGCAACACAGTCAACAACCTGGAGGGGGTGGGGCATGAAGTGGCTCATTTGCATTTAAAGGGCCAGTGCTCAAAATGACCTTTCTGGTGTCATTACTCAGAAATAGGGTTGAAGATGGACCTGTGGAGTTGAATTAATGAAGAATTCAGACCCAAGCATAGCATTTACAGTTTATATAGACCACAGGGAAATGTTTTAAAATGCATAATTCCATTTAAAAAAGCAAAATATCACTCCTTTAAAAGACTTTTAGAACAAGTTGCAAATGTTTCATCAAGTTTACCATTGGTTTACTTGTCACACTTCCCCAGCTCCATCCTCTTGTCACTCGGTGCAAAAAAGCCGAGTTGCCAGATTTGAGGCTTCGAAAAACTGCATTCACTTCTTTTCTACAATCTGAACTGTAAAGAGAGCACTATCCCTTGAGCAGGGACTTTTTGAGGGGTAAAAATAAGTCCCTGGAACTAAATTTAGACTCTGGATCCTGCCATGGAAAGGCTTTTAATTCCTCCATAGGGTTCCTCGTTCTTGGGGAAAGCCCAGTCCACTCATCCACTGAATGTTTTTGCACATCCAGATCACAATTTATTTTTGCCATTGGGTTAAAGTTACTTCTTTCTTCTGGCAGATGTGAACTTTGAATGAACTTGACCCAAAACTCCAAATGACCTTTTTGTGGATTTTGACATTTCTGAAAACCTGTACAGTCTTGTTGTTTCTTGCTGCACAATGATAGATTTTTTTTTTTTTTCTGACCTCTAAAAACAATTACCTCTATGACAAAAATGCACCTGCAGGTAAGCGTTGGCTTGCTGAGACCTTGGTCTGACTGTGGTGTTTCATTTAGAGTGCTGCTGTGGAATTCTGTCCCAGCATACCTCTGGATGGTGACATCATCCACGCTCGCTCTGATCTCATTGGGCGACATGTACTACAACAGTCTCACATGTGCCCTGCTTGTTTGAATCTGTCGTCCTCCGGTATGAATCCTCTCAGCACCTCCCCTCCTCCTCCTGTCTCCATGATGACAGGTATGCAGCATGAAAAGTATTTGGCAACCATGACCTGGAAAAGTGTACATTTGACATTGAGCATGTCACTCACTCTTCATTTTCCCCACTCCTCTTTTGCTTCAGTGAGGCATAATGCTGTTTTAAATAAGGCCTTTTGTGTTATCAGTGCAGTTTCTTCTCTCATCTCAACATGATTTGCTTCATAGTTGGAATAGTTGGGATTGTGGTGACCAGGTGGCCTGTGAAGCCACCTAGATGATCGGACAGATACTGGAGGCAGCTCATTATGAAAGATCCTAGATTGAGTTTTCAGATCATTGAAGCTCAATAGTGAGAGACAGACTGAGACAGGCAGAGTTATGGAGTTATGACAGAAGGACAATCACAGGAAACCATGGAAATGATAGGGAAATAAACAAAGATTGTTTTTACATTTCAGTTTTTGAATTCTGATCTATTTAGCGGGTGGTGTGGTGACATAGTTTTTAGCATTAACACTTAGCTCTGGTTCTGGACCATGCAGGTTTCCTCCAGTTCTTCTGGTTTTCCTATGTTACCGTACTTTCCAGTCTATAAGCCGCTACTTTCTTCCACACGCTGTGAACCTGTGGCTCTAAAATGATGCGGCTAATTTATGTTTACTGGGCTAACAATCGATCTGGCTAACGAAGAAGGAAATAGGGCTGCTGCATGTAAGCTTGGCATCAATGAATCGATGGTGAGACATTGGAGATGGGGTGGGTGCAACTTATAGTCCAGAAAGTACGTTAATTCTTCTTTCACTATCTTTGATCACGGTACAAATGAAAATCTGGAGTTGGTCCCTGAGCGTCTTCAATGGCAGCGTCCTGCTTCTAATGTGTGCTATGTGCTAATGCTTGCTAATGCTTGAGTGTTTATTAGGATAAAATGCAGTGACTGAAACTTTCCATGAGGTTAATAAAGCTGTAAGTCCCTTTTCCACCAACACTCCCAGGAAGTTTTATTACCAGGAATTTATTTACCTGGGTAAAAGAATTCCAAGTAATCTGTAGTTTGCATTTCCACCGCACCCCAGAGTTCCTGGAATTGTATTCATATCAGGCTTGGTTGTTTGGAGCTGAGGCGCCAATAAGGGGAGGGGTAAACATGACAAATTCATGGGGCCCAGCATTTGTGGGAGGCCCATAGAGCAGTGGAGGGGGTCCAGTGGATACAGGCTAGAGTTATGAAAAGTTCATGTAAGATACGCTGTATGAGAGAGGCATAGAAATCCGGAGTCAGATGTTGAAAGCATGTTTAGTTCGAGTTACGTTTTCATGCTAGCATAAGTAACGTTATGTATGAACCTCCCTACACACACCGAGAGAGCGTCCACAACATTTACCTTTCATGGGGCCACCAATTAGTAGTGACACCCCTAGTTTGGTGTCACAGACTCGGAAACTGCTGAATTTCTTTTGAGCATATTTGAGATCCAGACTCTTTGACTGTATTTGCCAAATACACTGCTCAAAAGAGTTGATTCGGCAAATTTAAATCAATGTCCACTTCATGTAGCTTCTCTTCTTTTGCTCTATTTTCCAAATGATCAAAAACGAACAAAGTGAACCTTAAACAAGTTTGTCCACACACCAGCCGAAACATTGTAGGTGAACATAAATGCAGAACACTGAAAGTCTGTTCCACCAATCAGCGTTCTTCAGACACACAACCCTGCCCCTTACAAATTCTGTTGAATCTGGAAAGTCCTACCCCCTACCCGGAACTTTATTAGGGAAATATTTGGTAGGGTTGAGGGGAAGTTTTTTACCTGGGTAATTTCAGTGGAAACCCACCCAAATGTTTTAAACTCCAAGGTTAATTTCAAGTTACTTCAGTGGAAAAATGGCTCTAGTTTTTCACACTGTGGTTGAGCTAAGGAAAAATTAAAGCTTTTAACCAGTGAAGAAGTGCAGTTGTAACCAATAACACACCTGGAATAAGAAGTAATCTATTAAACTACTGTTATTAAAGGTATATTACTTAGGGTTTAATGGCATCTAGGTGTGAGGTTAAATATCTCTTGTCTCATCTTCCTCTTCCAAAGGTGTAGGAAAACACACAATTATGACTAAATATGCTAAAAATCCTTTGCTTGAGAAACGCCTTTTCTAGTGTTTAGTGCAAGTGTTTAGTTTGTCCTTCCTGGGCTACTGTTGCCACATGGCAGAATGTGTGCAAGAGGACCCCCTCCCTGTGTGAACACAACAGTTCCTATTTACAGGTGAATATTTACAAATTACAACATAACTTTCACAATTCGGACCCAAAAATCCGACTCTGGATCGATCAAATCTGTTGTTAAGCATGATAATAACTAATCAAGTAATCATTTTACTGAATATGGGTTTGCTATCTATATGTATATGGCATAAGAGTAGATTTGTTGACTTGGTTTCATTAGTAGATAGAGATCCTGTCTGTCATTTTTTTCTTGTTTTGCAGCGTTTATTTTTTACAGTATTTTTGTCCGTTAAAGATGCAGTGCTCGATTTTTTTTTTTTTTTTTTTTTTTTTTTTTTTTATTGTCACTGGGCAAAAAAGACATGAGACTTTTGCATTTACTCCTTGCCTATGCTTTGGGGTTATGCAAAACTGATTGTAGATTTTCTGACAGGTAGGGGATTAAATACATGATATGTCTTATCAGATTCAGATATGACCTGAACGTGATTCTACAGCTCAACAAAGAAGCTTGGAAAATTGGTGAAAAAAGTAAAAAATTCAGGTCATATATCTGTATATTTAGTCATTTGATTTGGACTGAGAAGAGGGAGCTGCAGGGTGTTTTTTTCCCTTTAATTTTGGTTCCTGCAGCTTTAACTTGTTGTCTGGAACAGCTCTTATGTATTGATATTTTGGTCCAACTAGCATCTTAACTTAGAGTAGAAGAAAAGTGAAGCCAGTTCTTGCCTCTGACCTTATGTGATATCCAAAGCTCATCTGAGAAACCTGCTGACGTCAATTTACTGCCGTGAAATATGGTCCCACTCGGTATTTCTCACAATATTTGTAATGAGAAGAAGTTTTGTTACTTCAGAAGAAAAGTGGAATGAAGGAGTGTCCTGATGAATTCCGACTGACACTGAGACATAACAGGGATGTTTTCATTGACATAAATGGCAGATGGCGCGTATTAGTAGAAAGAATGAGTGAGAGCCGCTTGTGTGTGTCTTCTTTGTCGAGCGAACGCATCGGCATCAGTGCGAGTCGCTGAAAGACGCGTGTCTGTGTGAGACGAGTGTGTTCGCTGATGTTGACTGGCTGGAGGGTGCATCGGGAATGTAGCTGGCTGCAGCTCTGTATAGGACAGGTACAAACCCCTCTATCATCTCACGAGAGAGTAATCGTTACGGGCAAATCATTACATGATCAGAGGGATCTGAGTCTGTGCCAAGTATGCAGCAGCCTCCAGAATTATTTGTGGGAAGGAGGAAGTCAACATGGATCATAAACGGAGAGACGAAGATTAGGTCACTGATGTAAACATATACGTTTTGCAAACTGTTGAAGGAAAGACTCTCACTCAAAATCCCAATTATGTTAAAAGTTTCAATAAAATATTCATGCGTCTGTCGTACATCTGATTAAACATTTACCCACAGAATGTCTAATGACTAATGCATTGTTCTTATCTGATCTTCAGTCTTCACATAAACCTGATTAAAACAGAAGGAAAGAATCCTGCTCTGGCAAACTCTAACTAACTGTGGGCTAAGAAAAAACTTGGTGAATCGTACTTTGTTCTTCTGGTACTTTATGGTCCAGTCTATTGCATGTCTCCCTTAAAGATGTCGGAGTGAATTTTGTAGTGATCATTGCTTAAACCATTTTATACAGGACTTTTATACCCTGTGTACCTCTGATGATCTGGAAATTAACCCTACATGTCTATGTTTCATGCAGCGCAGTCACATGGGATATGCGAAGCCTGTCTTTTACTGAAATTTGCTGACGTTATTGCCCAGTTCTGACGTTCACCTCTTACAGATAACTGTTAAAGGGGTCATATTTTGCTAAACTCACTTTTATTAGTCTCTGGTACATTTATTTGTGTATTTAGGGACCATAATAGTTCAAAAAGTTTGAATTTGAACCCTTCAGGTGCTGCAAAGTATCTTTCTATTCATTTTGGCAAAAATTAAGTGGATTTCTACAACCTGTTTTAATTCCTGCTTAATTTGTTACGTCTATAACTAGTTACATCACAACATTTGCATATACAAGGTCAAGACTTCCGATGAACATTTCTCTGAGTACGCCATAATTGTTTGTCAGCAGCAGCGGTTGTAGTCCATACTGAAAATATGTCCAAACTTTGAGCCGATTACCTAAATTGTTCAGTTATAGGTTGAACGGGACAGAGCAGCACAGTCAACAACCTGGAAGTGGCTCATGTGCATTCAAAGGGCCAGCACTCAAAATAACCTTTCTGGTGTCATTACTCAGAAATAGGGTTGAAGATGGACCTGTGGAGTTGAATTAATGAAGAATTCAGACCCAAGCATAGCATTTACAGTTTATGTAGACCACAGGGGAATGTTTTCAAATGCATAATTTCATTTAAGAAAAAAAGCTAAATATCACTCCTTTAAAAGACAGAAAAAAGTCCCTTACTGTCACTGTCATCATGTCGTCCATAGCGAGTAGGTCCACTTGCACACCTTCTGCCAAGTGGTAACAGTAACGCAGGAAGGACAAACTAAATGCTTGCTTGAGAAAAGGCATTTTTTAAGCAAAGGATTTTTAGCATATTTGTTCATAATTGTATGTTTTCCTACACTCTTGGAAGACAGTGACACAAGAGATATGTATGATGTAAATATGTAGATAATATTACATTTTTAATTCCTTATTTATATCAATATTTAGATAAATACCAAATTTCTTATTTTTCTTTTCTATTTTCTCTCTTGCTTGTTGCATTTTTGCTGCTGTTAACTGTGAAATTTCCGAACAGCAGTCTTATCTTATCTTATCTTATCTTATCTTATCTTATCTTATCTTATCTTATCTTATCTTATCTTATCTTATCTTATCTTATCTTATCTTATCTTATCTTATCTTATCTTATCTTATCTTATCTTGTCTTGTCTTGTCTTGTCTTATCCATCTTTTGTCGATGAAGATTTAAATTATCTTTTTAAGAGAACATCCTTGCTATATTGCAACATGAGCCTCCTGGTTGTCCATCAAAAACACTTTTTTAAAACTTTGATTTATCCTCATAAGCACATCCTCCATCATTTTCAACTAGGAAATGGGAAGAATGAATGTGCGGACGAACCAAAAATCTTGCATATCTCACCAAATTACAGAGATGTTGATTTGAACAGGCCTGATATTATCACTGAACCTCTGTGTTTACTGAAATAAGGTGGGTATTTTACGGTGGAATTTGTACTTTGCAAATTCCAGATGTGGTAGATTCACACAGGAATAAGATCATGGACAACTTCTGTAGCAAATTATTACAAATTATCAGAGGTTGACAGGGAGTACCATGCTAATAGGACTTTAGTTTCTGTGGGTATCAATGTGTCAGTAAAATTGGGACTAGCATGACCTCTTGATCTTTATCTTTACTAACTATTTATTTATTTATTTTTAGTGCAGTTTTTTAAATATTTTATCATTTATACGGGTTGATTTTCGTAGGTGTTTTTAGGATCTTTTTTCTGTGTTTTGATTTCATGCTGTGCATTTTGCTATTTCGTTCTGTAACAGCATCTGGGATGTTTTTATTGAATGACAATTAATAAATCTGAATCTGATCTGTGGTAATCTGTAATAATTGTGGAAGTCATCTGTGATCTTAATCCTGTGCAAATCTGCAATATCTGCAATTTCTCAAGTAAAACCTCTACTGTAATTGATCTATTTTGGGGTAAACACTGATGTCCTGTGATAGCATTAGACTTAAGTGAATATCCAGCGTTGTGACATGAAGTGAGTTGCAGTGGTTTTCATTTCCTACGTGCATTTAGTGTGCATATTTCCTGGTTGAGAACTATGAAAACTCTGGAGGTGGTTATAAATTAAAGTTTTATAAGTGTTTAGGGTGTGACATCAGGAGCCTCATGTTGTGATTTAACATGGATATCCACTGAAAGAACATACTTGAATCCCTCAAAAGAGCACAATATATAAAAATAAAGATGGGATGAATGATGGTAACGGCTGCAACGGGAAAAAAAACAAAAAACAAAACACACTTCACTTATCCCATAATCGGACTCCCAGGTTATACGAATCCCATGTAAATAGAACTTTCAGTCTTAAAAGAAGTGAATTATGAAGTTAATGTCACTTTTCTGACATTTCTTTAGCTTCAGTCTCACTTTTAAATGCAAATTAAACAAACCAATTTCTAGAAGTGTAGAGTTAAAATTGTTTCCGTCACTTTCCTTTACTTTCATCTAATAAGCGCAAGTTCAACAAAGTCCATAAAAAGACCAAACCCGAATGACTGCGATGATTGCAAATGTCTGACCTAAGCATAAAACACTCAGCACTAATGTCTGGGCCTTAAATTGCAATCATAAAGGTCTTAAAAGTCTTCAGTTTAACTTGATGAAAGCTGCACAAACTTTGTATTTAACTGCTATTTTTTCAGACTCTATAAATGAATCATCTCCGAGGGCAACGAGGCCTGATCGATCGCTAGCCCTTAGCCCCGTTACGTTTTACAGCAAGCGTCACAAAGACTCTACAGACTGCAGGGAGAAGACAAATGAGGCTATGTGTCCTAAAGAGGTGACACACAGTAAAACGTTCATAATCCAAACTGGATAATGTAACTGGAAAAAATCTGTAAAAGCGGGCAGACTTTTTTTCCCATAGCTCACAGCGTATTAATCAGACGCCAAATTTGCGACAGTTGGTCGATCAATCAGTTCCCCATTTTTTCTGAGCACATTATAGTTACACCTAAATAGAGCTGGCAGGGTGTTTTCACATAACAACTTTGGAATTTATTGCCATTTGCCCAAAGCTAACAAAATGCCAGCCTCTCACCTCATATTGAATGATGCTCGCTCGACCGGTGTTAATATTACAAAGTGCAGTTGTAATTGCAGTGGCTAATCTATGCTGACAACAAATATTTTTGCAGGGGAATATTTTCCTTAAAACCAGACTGAGCTTGCAGACCGCTAATTTATGTAACAGATGTGGAATTGGGCAATGCTAACAAAACATTTAGGTTTATAGACTACTATAATACTGAAAGACAGCTATCCAAATGTTGCAATATGCTCGGGCGGAGTCACCGTTCTTAAGAGATTGTTGATGAGTGATTAGAGGATGGTAGTCACTTGAAAAATGAATTAATATAATTTGTCAAAACATATGGCAGAGGTATGGAGTTATTGTTCGCGTGCATTGTTGCGCCAGCTGTTCAGTAAGTGGAGCTGCTGCTGCTGCCTTGTGCAGGTGTGTGAGGCAGACACACCGCCTTGAGGTGCAGCAGAGGATGTAGGTTCATGTTCAACAATTTGTGCCAAAAGTGTCTCGCTTGTCTCCATCCCTTTTTTTCATCTGTGCAACCATGTGTGTCTGTAACGCAACCCCGGGAGATTCTTGCTCCAACTTGCTGTTATCTGTTATGTCGCTCTGAAAGTAAATATGCAAGTGTAAGCTTACATAACTATCTTTAGTCCGCTTGATGGACAGTATTTGAGGTCAGTCTTTCTGCCATTGTTTGCGCTTATTAAGAAAGGCTAATTATTGCTTTGGTCGACGGGTACGGTGCTCATTAATCACCAGAAACATAAGAAATTTTAAATGAATTAGCCAAAAGGGTGGATTTTCATGTGTTGTTAGATGAAAAACTAGAAAATCTAACCCGAGAGAAGAATGAAAATGTCACAAATAATCCAAAACATTAATAAAACAGTGCAAAGAAAACACATTAAGATGCAATGCAATGAAACCAATGCTAATCCATACTACAGATCAACTCAACTCAAATGAATAAGAGTAGCACCAGGAAGCTGTGTGGCTAGTCGTGGAAAAAATTATTAGACCATCAAAAGTCATCAAAAGCAATGGTTTTGCAATCAAGTACTAACTCCTGTGTGCATCATGTGACTAAAACAGACAGAAAAGAAAACATGGAATGGCTAAAAGCACTGTTTCTGTCAGTTCAATGTCATAGCTATTGATGTGAGAACTGAAGTGATTTTGGTTATTATCAAGAAAACCATGGAAAATGGATCGATATCAACTCTTAAATTAAACTCTTATGAGCTATTTTTGTTGTTACTATTATATTTGTCCAAACAAATATACCTTTAGTTTTATTAGGCATTAAAATGAACAAGAAATTGAAGAAAACAAGAAATCCGCGACTGAATGTACATTGTTCAGGTGTTGCATTTATGCACCGTAACTACAGCTGATGAGTCAAAGAGCAGTAGGTGCATGTTTTGTTATTGACTACAATAGGGGCGTCAAAATCATTCTCGTTCAGTGGCCCCATACAGCCCAATATGATCTCAAGTGGGCCAGACCAGTCAAATAATAACATAAAAACTTATAAATAATGATAACTTAAAAATTTTCTGTGTTTTAGGGCAAAAAAGTTAAATTAAAATATGAAAATGGTTCCATATGTGTACTATCTTTTCATAAAAAATGTGAATCTCCTGAACAACAATAAACAACAGCAATGAAACAATGAAATTCATTTAGAAATATAACTGCAATTTTAACAATATTATACCATAGATTATTATTTACACATGTATTACAACTTACAGATGCAGTGGATCTACAAATGTACACATACAAGTAACGTGCCAATGTCTCTCCAGGTGTTTTACTAATACTTAAAGGTTAACTGTGTATACCGTGTATGTGAACTAATGCTATGTAATGTGTGGGTGTAATTTTATGAATGCTGGTATTTTGCATCTTACCCAAGAACAACAGTTGAAAAATAGCTTTTTTTGCTAATATTGGCACATTTACAGAAATGTTCATTAATGTGTACAGTACCTGCTAAATAAACAAACAAACAAATAAATAAATAATGTACTAAAAGAAAATGAGTTTGACACAATTAACCGTTGACCTCTTCAGTGTAAATTTTTGAACTTTGCAAATCCATCCCACAGTTTTGGCTCACAGGCTGAATGTTGAAACCGCTGGACTAAAAGCACTTCTTCCCGATAGTGTTTCCTCATGGTTCATCTGGTAATTTAAGAGCTGGATCCTTGTGTGATAAGTGCATGAAGTGGAGGAGGAGCAGTGTTATGTAGAGCTTTGAAAACTAAACAAAGTTCTAAGTATTTGATCAAATTTTCCCAGCTCCAAAAGTGAGCATTATGTGTTGTGTAGACACATTCGTGTAGTAAATCGTCATTTAATTTCCTCCTGTAAGGCCTTGTTCACTCCTCCGTGGTGATTTAGGCAGTCTGAGGGCATCACTGACGGACTTATGGGGTTTATCCACAGCCTCTCCCTTTTCCTGGCTCTAACCTACTTCAGCTCTCAGGCTTCCTGCTCCTCTCAGGTCAAACTCTGAAAGTATGTAATAGGGATGACTGTGGCATGCACGTGCACACCCAGCCTTTGGGTTGCTTCTTCCTTTGCGGCGCTCTGCAGAATGAAGGTGTGACTTTAAAGGAGGAGGGCCACTGAGGGCAAGATGACTTCCTCCACCACAGAGAGAAGACATAGAAACAGACATGTAGTTCTAGTTTGCCCAGGGGTAAGCACATTCTCATGTCAGGTTTGGTTTTTGTTCCATGGAAGCTGGGCAAATTAACATGAGCATTCATGCTTATTTTATACCCCACTGTCAGTCTAGTATGTGTTTGTTTATGCAGTATTTTTGTGCACTTTTATAACCAAATGTTATAATGGTATCTGATTGGAGCTGTACCCCCTGTGTGCACTGAAGTAGTTATTGATAAAGTTTCCAACTGTTCACATTAATTTGCTTTTACATGATGATCCAGGGCAAAATGGGGAATGTTTTTCTTTCCGCTGCACTAATCCAGGTTGTTGCAGAGCCTTGGCCCGGTTAGTTCCCAAATTTAACAGTGCAAATTAACTCACTAATCACATACCCACATGCAAAGGACAGCAAAACTCCCCTGTAGGTAGGTGTGTGTGTGAATGCCAATCAGTGTCTGACATGTCAAAGCCAATACGGGTCAGAGAGTTGGACTTGGCTCTGATTTTTACCCTGTATACAAATTGTTCAGTTAGAGTACTGCAGCACAGTTATGTGGATGACGCAAGCCATATCAGGGCAGATCCACCACTTGTGTTTCATTAATATCAGGCACACCCAGCGTTTGTCATAATGATGCTGTTTGTACTTCTATTTGCTTCTGCATCTTCAGTGACATTACGCAATGTAATGTAAACATGCTTAGAGTGTGTGTGACAGACTGCAGTGGGACGGATAAGAGTGAATGGTTGGATGTGAATGAATTTTTTTATATAGATGGAATTATGAAAATGCATTTTTTTTTTTTTTTTACTGCTTTTTATGTTTTAGTTTTTATTCATGTCTGTTTTTTTTTTTCTTTTTAATGATAACATCAGCCTGCCCAAGGGCTACAGGTGGAAATTAGCAGTGCTATAACCTGGCACACTACATCTCTCCTTTTTAAGGATATTGTATATTGTGCATTGTCACCGTCTAAATAAATAAATAAAATGAAATGGAAAAAAAAATTTAACAAGTGTTCAGGGAACGCAAACCTCCGCCAAGCACCCCGAACAGTGTGCGTGTGTGGATCAACTATTTGTTTTTAAATTAAACAGTTTCAAGGTTGTTACATACAGCAGAAAATGGTGAAGCTTGGTACCAGTCATGTGTATGTCAAATTATATTAAATTTCAATCAATATTTGTTGAATTATAATGAAAAATGTGTGGTAAATGGGATTTTCAGTGTTAAATTTAAATGTCCACAGAGTCCACATTCCACAGTGGATGTGGACAATTTTGTACCAGATACGAGATATTGTTATAAGCTGTGGGTGTATCAAATTGGAGGCTAATCGGAGTTGTTTTGATTTTTTTATGAATTTTCGAAAGTTGCTCAATGATGAGAGATAGGAAAATTGTAGACTTTATGACCTTGCTGTGACCTTGAACCTGCTTGGGCCTACTTGGCCCAAAATTTAATGGGTTTGTCCCATAGCCTAGGCCTATCTGTGAGTACAATTTGGTAAAGATGGTTGGAATAGTTTTCCCATAAAGTTGCTAATAATCAAACAAACAAACACACAAAGCAAAGTGATCACAATACCTCCTAGCGGAGGTAATGAAACTCGTTCCACTGCTTACATCTATCATTATTAAGCACCCAGATTGATTTTGTACACTTTTAAGAAGAGTGAGCTCATGTTTTTCTCTGAAACTGCACATCAGGTGGTGTAGAAATACAATAAAACTATTTAATAACAACAAATACAGACAAAATCTTAAATATAGTACGTAATTTCCAAGTCTGTCTGGCTGAGTAAGCTATTAAAATGGAACTTCCGGTATGTCAATTAGGTAAATATGCAAAAAACAGAATCGGAAATATCACAGCTATTGGAGTTAAACTCGCTGTACAGTTTATTAAAGTTTTTTTTTTCATCAGATGGAAAACATTTTATGACCTTCAAATTTAGTTGAGAAAGTTACACACTTGGTCCAAGAGACTATAACCATGAAGCATGAGTTTTTAATGAATTTTCAAGCCACTAATGGTTCCTTTCCATCACTAAAGTTTGAAGGGAAAACACTTCTCCCAGTGTATCAAACCTCTTTGTGCACTTCTTAACCTTTTTGGTTTTGTGTTATTTCTTCCCTTTTGAATACTGCACAGATTAAATGATCCAGTGATTCCCCAAAAATGCCTGGACAAATGTCAGGAAAAGTATTATTTATATAACTGATATGTTAAAGCGTCAGAAGCCAAAATCATACAAGGGGGAAAAACAGAAATTGAAGATGCATATCTTTTTTTTTTTCTGTTGTGCTTTCCTCTTGGTCCAAATAAAAAGACTAAATATAAAGTTAGAAGAGCTGATGGTGTTACATGCAGAGACACATTACAGTACAGCGTTAGAATTGCATCCAGATCTTGACGGAATCTAATCAGCGATCGGTAATTACAGCCATCAGTCACACATTGAATATAGGTGATAGGGATTTTTTTTTTTTTTTTCCAAGAAGGAATGCTCAAGACACTTTCTGGATATATTATGCAGGAAATGTTTATTGGAATGAGCTTGTGAGCAGAGAGATTGAATACACCTTCCATTGTAAAAACCTTATATCCTCCTGAAACCCAGGAAAATACAAGTTTTGGCTTTTTTACATTAAATAACTGCCTTTATTGAAAACAGTGTGATGCAACAGTTTTTTCAGATGCATTTTTTCAAATTTTTATGGAATGTCCTTTGCAGTTGACTGCGTATTTTTTTTTTTTTTTATTTTTTCCAATAAAGCTGTGAAAGTCTTGCCCCCTACAGAGGACAAAAATGCATTGCTGGGTGTCAGGAGGATAAAGTACAAATATCAGATCTGGATGATTAGTATAAATGCAGCTATAACCTAGTTGTATGCAAAACATCCATGGTATCAGGATGCGTATAGTTTAGGCCCATTCTGTCCAACAGATCCATCCTGTACACACCAGGACCTGCACCCTGTCCCCAGATCTAAGAGAAGGCTAAAGCCACAGGTTAAGTAGGAATTTCTTTAACAAACGCCTGTGATCAAGCAAAATCTGCATCATGGGATAGACTTAATACAGCTTGAAAACACAGGCAAGGAGTAGACACAGAAGTCACATGTCCTCTCAGACCACTTCAGTTACAGTATGCTGAAAAGTAATCATGGAGTTTTTGTCCGAATATGCTAAACTATCAAGTAGTGCAGCTTAATCTCATTACCTTTTTTTGCGGTAGCCCATGAGCTCGATCTGTGAATGTACAGGAAAAATGATTGGAAAAACATGTCCAAATGACAGGTCAGTCCAACAGTGCAAGTGGGAGATGTGATTTGTTGTAGTCCCTGAAATGAGAAAAGTATAAAATCAGGGACATAAGCAGTTAAATAACACATTGTTCATCCATCATCACATCTTTAACCTCTCGGTGTTGTCACTCACAACACACCGTACCAGTCCAGCACGTCTTTCTCTTTCTGTCCTCTCCATGACCCATAATTCCCTTCTTCCTGCCTACCTAACTCTTAAAGATTAACAGAGTGCTCACTACCTGTCCACCTGCTAGAGGCATCAGATTTACGGGCACCGGGATAATCCCAGGGGTCCAGTTGGTTCTTTAGTCCTTGGAAACAGAAACACAGAGCCCGGCCAAGGGCAGACAATTTCCAAAGGGATCTGTTATTGGAACTGCTATTGTTCAGCCTGGGAGGCCACCTGTATCAATATCAGACATTTTATGTGCCAGATGCAACTTAGTTGGATATCATGTTTTCTTGGCGTTATTGAAATGTTACATTGTCTTGATTTTATGTTGATTATGGACTTTTAAGACAAATAAAAAACTGGCTTGTGCGCTGATTTGTGGCAAGGAAAGGATTTTGTAGAGTTCGTGCCCCTGTTCTAAAGCTCACATGGGTGTTTGGTAGCGGCACTGTATTGCTATAAAGCTGCACTTGAAGCTTTCATTGGCTTTATCCCGCTCTGACTTCAGATATACCCTCAGGTTCTCTCAGTGTCACCTGGATATCTGTAGACAATGTGAAACCCGCATCTCTGTTACACATGCCAGCAACAATGGAAGGCTGCTTGGACCACATTTTGAAGGTTTTGGTTGCAGAAGCAATTTTGGAGCTATCAGATTGAAACTCAAGATGCCAGCGCAAGTCAATTCTGTCAGGAATTTCTAAGAGGGGCGTGCGCCTTTGAAAGTCTTAATGTAAGACCAAAAAGAAACCCTTTCATGGCCAGAGAATGTCTATCACAATGGAGTTGAAGATGCCACATTTAGGTTTTAGAGTCTCAGATGTCTCCACTAACTCTGTCTGAGGTTGTCCTTAACAAAGCCACTCAGGTATTTAGGTGGCCTGAATGTCTTTGATAAGAACCCTGGTATTATATTTCCATAAGTAGATGAGTTGTATTGATGGAGTGTAATGTGATTCCATTAATTTTCAATGTCTTGTTATCTGTTCCGTCACTGTGCGTGCTCCAAAACTCAATGGACCCTCTGATTTTCAGTTTTTAGGGTCTGGTGGGTACACCCCTCCTCCCTTATACATCCATACTGTACTGTTTTACCCCACTTTCCTCCACAAGCTGCAGAATAAGATGAATTAAAATGATTTATGTGACACCATCCTGTCTTTGTGTGTGTTAGCATTGTAAGTTGAGCATGACGAATCTCTTCAAAGCTGCATATTCCTGCAGGTTGGAAGTTGCAAAGTGTGCAGATGCATGGCAAACTCAGGACATACCTGTTCCTCCTGACAATAAACCTCAATTCAGTGCCTCAACTTGTGGAGATTTAAGCACCGCTGAGGGACAGCTTCCAACCACTCAGTACAGCAAAACCGCCTTCTTGGCTCCTCTAAAGTTTCATGCCACCAGGGGTTTTACTCTTCACTCAAAAAGAATAACATTTCTTACACAAACCAAAGCTGCAGCCAGCAATTTCAAAGAGACAGATCCCTCATCTCTTAGGGTGAAACTTACCTGCCTGAGCCAGCGAACCTGTCAAGTTTGTCCTGTTTGGGGTGGAACTGTAGTCATGCTGTGGAAAAGACGTTAAACACCAGGAAGGAAATTAAAATGCAAATTTATTGTCTTTTGAACTTGTATTTATCAGGTCATGTGCTACTGATCTGTTGGCAAGGTTGCCCTTATAAAAGAGATCTTGATGTCAATGGGACTTCACCTGGTTAGATAGATAGATAGATAGATAGATAGATAGATAGATAGATAGATAGATAGATAGATAGATAGATAGATAGATAGATAGATAGATAGATAGATACTTCAAAAGAAAGACAGCGGTAAAGTGTTTTTTTTTTTTTTTGCATTTGCTAACTCCAAACTCTTAGCGGTTCATACTTTAAAGGTGTCATTCTTTTATTTTAAGGTATTTCGTGTGAAGCATAAATATGCTGGTTGACAGCACATGGGTGACATGCTGTAGAACCTTCACCAACACAGTGTATTGTCAATTTTCTAAATACTGAGACAAAACTTAATAAAATCCTGCTAAAGGGAGGCCAGATACACTCATGATTAGCAAAATGAAAAAAGCATAATGTTAAAGGTAAGTGATAGGTTTATATGTTCATGTAGCAGTGTATTTTAATCAACCTTTAAGAAACCAGTTAAGTAACTTAATTGTTAAGCGCTGAAGTTGGAAAATGCAACCAACTATATTCACCTTACCTTACCTTCCACTATGGTGGCCACTAAAAATACAAAAACAGAAGACCATCTCTACATCTGTTTGTCTATTTTGGGTCCATGCCCCAACATCATAGGTCAGGGGTGTCCAATCCTGGTCCTCGAGGGCTGGTATCCTGCATGTTTTAGATATTTCCCTCTTCCAGCACACCTAACGGTCATTATCAGGCTTCTGCAGAGCTTGATGATAGGCTTATCATGTGAATCCGGTGTGTTGGAAGAGGGATACATCTAAAACATGTAGGATACCGGCCCTTGAGGACCAGGATTGGATGCCTGTTGTAGATGGATCTCACCTGCCATAAAATCAAAGACAGAAGAAGTCCATCTTTGGTTGCCATAGAAATATGGTAGTACAGCATGATTGATGGGACCCCATGACAGGAACCTGCTCCCTCTGTAGGTAGAACTGGCTCATAGAAAGTTAATCTTATTTTCAGTCATATTCCGTTTCCGCACTAAGATCCTACTAAACACACTGAATGTTAAATTTAAGGTTTTTTTCCCTTTTCATTGTCTGAAAATGTCTCCCCAGGGCTGAGCTGACGTGTTACGAGGAGACTCTTTGTTACTAGAACCTTGTGTAAGTTTCTGATTCTGTAAAGGGAATGACGAGGAGAGGGTCGTGTTCAGTGATTCTTCAGCAGGCTTGTACTGTAGCTGTGCCCGACGGTGCCAAACCCTGCTCCCTGCTGAGATGACCCTGGGCACATGCTCCAGCTGTGCAAACACTGCCGCATTGCTGAGCACACACTCACGTTCAAGCCGAGCCAAATTCAATTATTTTCCTTGCCTTGAGCCTCTTTTTCGTTTCATTTCAGTAGTATATATTCAACCACCTTCCTCTGTACGTACAGGCTACGCCGCCAGGGTGAACAAGGCTGACAAATGCACCACTGTGGGCTCTTACTGTCATGTGAACATTCCCTTGCTTGTCAGGTTAATTTCTCACCATTTTGTTCATTTTACTTTTCCAAACCTCTACCAATGACAGTGGGTATTCATTTTGTCAGGAAAACCACCAAAGTCAACAGGGAAAAGATGCGAGCCAGCATTGAAGGCTGGCAAAAAATGTCCTTATCCATATGAACATAAGCACAGGTTAGCTGCCATTTCCTTGTTGATTCAAATCACCCTTCAGTCCTAAAGGATAATTCTACTGGATTACACCTTTTGGCTGTTTCTTCTCCACCTAAAATATATTGCCACTCACAAGTTCAATAATGTTTTTGTTGTTATGGGAACTGACGCTCCAAAATAACATTTTAGCATTTTGTAATTGGGTTTTGTTTTCTGGGTTTAGAAAATCTAGCTGTCAAAGACTATTTTAAATGGATTGGGGATGAGAGAATGTGGCAAAAATAAAAACAGGTGATTGACTGCTGTAATGACCGATCACTGCCCCTACTGCACAGACTCTGTGGCTTGCAACAGAAGCAACATGGCAGCTCCATGAACTGTGATACTTTGACTTTTCCATTGTGGCATGAAACGGCAGCAAGTTGTCCGTCTTTATATTAAGTCAATGCTCAGAAGAAAGAGAAGAAAGCTACAGGGCTGGAGTGTCAGGACTGTTTACTTCCACATTCTGATGTCTTTTGCTCTAGATCACAGATCACAGGTATCAAACATACGGCCTGGGGGCCAAAACCAGCCCGCCAAAGGTTCCAATCTGGCCCGCGAGATGAATTTACAAAGTGCAAAATGCAAAAATTACCCTGAATATATTAACAGTCAAGGGCATCAAACTAAAAAATAATAGCATAATAACCTAGAAATAATGACTCCAAATTTTCTTCTTGGTTTAATGTGAGAAAAATAATATGACATTATGCCGATAAATAATGGCAACACCAATTTTTCCTCTTTGATTTATTGCAAAGAACATTAAATTCTGATATCCTTTAACAATAACATATCAATAACCTGAACAAATATGAACAACCTGGAATGTCTAAAGAAAAATAAGTGCAGTTTTAACGCTATTCTGCTTAGTTTGCGCTTTGGTAGATCTGATCTGTAATGTAATCTGTACATGTATTAATCATAAGTTGAGGCATAATATTGATAAAATTGCACTTATTTTTCTTCAGAAATTTCAGTTTTTTCCAGTTATTCACATCTTTTTTTTGTTTTGGATAGAACTAGTTTCATCGTTTAATGTTATAAATTTGGACCTGTCATTATTTATAGGTTATTATGCTATTATTTTACTGGTTCAGGCCTGCTGGAGATCAGATTGGATGAATGTGGCCCCTGAAAGAAAATGAGTTTGACACCCCTGTTCTAGATGTTTTTCCTACTGTAGTTTTAACTAGCGCTGCACAATATATCGTTTGAGCATCAGCATCGCGATGTATGTGTGCACAGTAGTCACATCGCAGGTCCTGCTCTGTAGGAGGCAAATGAACTCAATATGTTCTCAACTAATTTCAAGGGTTCCTGACACACACTGCGCACAGCGATCCACTAATTGCAGTCGTTCTTAATCAGTTTGCCGAAGCAGACCATGCCCCTGCACATGGAGTGAGTCACTTGTAACAACATTGAAAAATGAGCAACGAACAAAAGAAAATCACCAAAAATGAAGACTTGGTGCCAAAAAGAAAAGCAACGTGAGTTATCTGGAATTATTTTAGCTACGAGAAGGATGATACTGAAACGCACGTTCTGTGTTGATAGTGCCATGAAAGAGAGGTAACACAACTAATTTGTTTGAGCATTTATGTCGGCACCACACAGCTATTTTATCCTCCTGAGTATTTTCTCATATCACAATATATATCGCAGGGTTAAAAAAAATCGCAATGTTAGTTTTTTTCCAGTATCGTGCAGCCCTAGCTTTAAAACAACTATCCAATACAACACAGACCTCTGCCTCAAACTGCGCATAAGCTTGGAAACTCCAACCATTGTCAACTGATAAAGTCTGTTGTGTGCAGTATGTTGAGCTCGGTGTAGCTGACGTTCATTTGATCTGTTTACTAGTGTGTGCAGACAAAAGGCATCATTTCTAGATGAGCGAGGATGGTGGAAGAAAAGCATAGACTATCATGTTGCCATCAGCTTGATGAGCAAAAAGGCTGTTCAGACTTCAGACATGAGCTGACATCTTAATGGCTAAGTGCAACTTTCTGTCTCTGTCTTTTTCTCTTAAATGTTTAGTTGAGGATATTACCACAAGTGTCTGATTCCAGATACAGGCACGAACACAAATTTAATATTAAATATCTTGTGCGTCCAAAAAAACTTGAAGGCAACACAGTTTCCGTGCAGATTATTTATCTACCCACATAAAAATCACACTGTAATAACTATACAGTCAAGGCCAAAAACTTAAAATTAGGCAAACACACAGACTGGGTTTTGTACACAGAAGAACAGCACTTACTTCAAGAATGCTGAGTAATTCTTCCCACATATTTGGAAACTGTCACTCTGAGTGCACCAGTGTTGGAACAAGTTAAGTGTTATCTTAACTGACAATTGTTTGTTTGGGAAAGAATTTCTGTAGTAGTTTGGAGTGACATCAGTACAGTAACACCCTTAAGACTAAATCTTTCCATTTCCGATGAACTCCCTCAAACTTATACTATATACATAATGACCATAGCAGAGGTAAAGACATTGAGATGAGGTGTAGGGAAAGCCAGAAGCTAATTTTGGCTTTGCCGCTACTTTAGAGTGAAATGATTTTCCTGAGATAACGGAGCGCTTGTCAGCTGAGCCCACAGGGAGCCCTAATGCAAAAACAAACATACCTAGCATATGCCGTCTCTCACTTTCGCTGGGTCTATATGGGAATGAACTGACATGGTTAGAAAACACTGAACAAATAAACATACCGCTCTGGAACTGGCACATATGCACACATGCAAGCAGGAAAACAAAACAAAGGACTTGCACGTTTAAAGATGTAACACACACTGTAAAGCAAATGTGGCAATCCCTATAGAATTATGACTATAGACACAGAGAGTAAACACTACATAACTTACATGGACAGTCACTCACATACAGGACATAAAGTTAGACAAACAGGGGCCCCTGTAGTGGACTCACACATGGTGTCAGATAAATCTCCCATGGTGTGTTTAGGAGTTCAAATGGCGCCTCCGATCTGTCTCTTTAATACAACGGGAATGTGGAGGACAAAATGTGCCAAGATTTCCTCCACCAACTCATCCACTCTGTACTCCCGCTGCTTCAAACGCCACTTTGGCTGCGTCCCAGATGTCAGGCCCGTCATTCATCAAACCGTTCTCTCTTGTCAGCAATTACACAAGAATGACAGGGATGTTTGAATAATTTTTCTTGACTCGCTATCATTGTCACAAGTCTCGGCAATCACCCCCCATTATCAGCGTTGACTAGCTAAGCTCAAGACACTCAATTTTGCGTGTCTGTCATGTTGAAATGTATTTTTGTTTAAGCATTATCTTTCTTGATTGCACTTTTCTGGAACTCTGTCAGTGTTGTTGTCCAGCAGTCTTATCTGGGATAATTGCATCCTCTGGGATCTCTGCATAAGACAATAGATGGACAACATTAGGACGTCACGTTATGTTGACTTTGTCATTGTAGAGCGGTGAGCAATGTTCATAGCTTCTAATCTTTTGTGTGTGTGTGTTTTGAGACATAAATTACTGGGATTCCCCAACTTGTCTCTCAAAACGACAATGATGTTGTGGTTGGTTTGGCTGAAAGAGAATGTCATGTCAAGTGGAGATGTCTGGGAGCGTCTGCCAAACAGAGACTTGGGTGAAAGCTATTGGCATTTTTTTTTCTATAACTACAGAACAATTTAAACCTGAGTGCTCGAACGACTCTCACTCTTTCCTTGGCTGCATTTAAACAATGTTGCTCTAATAACTTCTGTAAACACACCCAAAATTCATGCAACACAAACAGTGACAATAAAATTACTCTGTCGTCAATGTCTGACTTTACCGCAAATTAACTGTGACATATGTCTAATGTTCCCCTTTCCTATAGTTTGCGTCTCTTATTACATGTTATTCTCTTCCCCTTAGTTCTTAATGTGGGTCTAGCAGCCTTAAAGGGGTCATATTTTGCTTAACCCACTTTTATTAGTCTTTGGTACATTTATTTGTATATTTGGACTGTAATAGTTCGAAAAGTTTGAATTTGAACCCTCCAGGTGCTTCATTCAGGAAAAAAATCAAGTGGATTTCTACAACCCCTTTCAATTCCTGCTTAATTTGTTACGTTTTATCACTAGTTACGTCACAACATTTGTACATGTAAGGTCAAGACTTCCAACGATAATTGTTTGTCAGCAGCAGCGGTTGTAGTAAAAACTGAAATATGGCCAAACTTTGAGCCAATTACCTAAAATGTTCAGTGGTTGGTTGTATTAACGAACATAAGTGGCTGAACGGGACAGAAAACACGGTCAACAACCTGGAGGGGGTGGGGCGTGAAGTGGCTCATGTGCATTTAAAGGGCCAGCGCTCAAAATGACCTTTCTGGTGTCATTACTCAGAAATAGGGTTGAAGATGGACCTGTGGAGTTGAATTAATGAAGAATTCAGACCCAAGCATAGCATTTACAGTTTATGTAGACCACAGGAAAATGTTTTAAAATGTACAATTCCCTTTTAAAAGAGCAAAATGTCACTCCTTTAAAGGTTCAGTATCTCTGATTTGCTTATGCTCATGTTCTTTCTTGAAGTTCACGTTGGAGTTGAGGATACACTGACAGTTGGTCGTTTGTTGATGTTAGCCAACTCCATTTCTCACCAAATGTTAAATAGTGTTGTACACTGTCACTACAAGAGCAGAAGAGAGGCATTCAGGAGCAAGCTTAAGGATTGTTATGGAAACATTAACCTGAATCCCTCACTTTGAAATCAGTGTGCATGTGTTATGAAGGATGAAGATGACTGAGACAGTTGTTACCGTAGAAATGGCCTTCACTAACATCAGCAAATGCCTGTCTCTTCACACAAAGAAGACTCCAGTATAGACAATAAATAAGCACACAAGAATACACAGATCTTATATATTGAACTTTTGAGATGACAAATTCATTAATTGTATTTTTTGTTTTCTTTGCGCTATTTTAGTTTATTTCATAGATATTTAGTCCTACTACCATGGTCATGTACCATCAGTACTTTGTAGACTTTCAAGGCCCTAAATTCCCATAGACTGTCCATAAACTGACAAATGCGGATCTATAATTTTTAAAGTTAAATGGCTGACGTCTATTTTAATCAGTTAATTACACGAGCACATGGCTATAGATCCTGAGTGATGAGAGATTTGACCACTATCATCGACACACTGTAATAAGAAAGCAATTGAATGTTGAGTTCAGGTCAGAAAAATTTCACTGACTGGTAAAACTCCAAAATACTTTCCACTTCGGTGCCCAGCATGCAGCTGGCTTCCAATAATGCAGAACACAACTGAAGATTGGATTATGGATAATGAAGCAAAGGGCTGCATAAAGATGCCACGCTAGAAGTGGGGCAGCATTTCATTATTTACCCCGCTGCCAACCAGATGAGATCAGAGCTCAAGAATGCCACAGAATATGGAAATTAAGATTATTTGTTGGTCGGGCAGCTCCGCAAATGAGGGGCTTAATTTGGGTGCAGGAATGCCACAACAATTCGCGGTAACCTCAGACGGCCCTCTGGAGAGAACCGTGGCTTTCAGAGCGCATGTTGCTGCTGGCAAAAACAGATTAGGAAACTCTGCGGAACTAATTTGTTGGCCCTCCCTGTGGTTTGAAAACGGGGTCTTCATTGTGGATGGATGATCATTTCTCTCTTGTTCTCTTGTAAAGACGTCTTTTACAATATCTTTCGCTATACCACCAGGGTTTCATTTAGTTGGCCTAACATTTGCCAGGTTTCTCCTTTGTCTATTTTAAAGAAAACAACTTTTTACTGGATTGGTCTTCTGGGAGGTCTGGCACTGAGGGGGTCACATGCATATTATGGCAGCACCAGTGTTTGCCATTGTCAATTTTACGATATAGAAAATGGATAAAATAGAATGAGTAGATCTGAGTTTAGTTTATGTTTGCAAATATGTTATTGAAGATACTGTACAGCAGAGGTTCCCAACCTTTTTTGGCTCATGACCCCATTTTAACATCACAAATTTCTGGTGACCCCAGACATTCAAAATGGATACTTTTTTTTTTTTTTTGCTAAAATTAATTTGTTTTTGATCATGTAATAGTTTGCTATACTATGTTGCAAATAAAGGTTAATTTTAGACGACATTTAGTCTCCTCAGAGGAGAACCAACAGATATTCAAAATCTTTTATTCCTTCAGCTATCACACTTCACACTTCACATCACTAAACTCTGACAGAAGCCATTTTAGTCATTTTATCTGATTTTTTTTTTCTCTTTTTTAAAATATTAGCAGAACCAATTGGGTCTTTTAGTCTGCATTTGTATTTATTGATTATTTATTGTTGATTATTTAAATGCATTCATTACCTCCACCAGGAGGTATTGTGATCGCTTTGCTTTGTGTGCGTGCATGTTTGTTTGTTTTTTAGCAAGGTAACTCAAAAAGTTATGGACGGATTTTCATGAAATTTTCAGGAAATGTTGATACTGGCACAAGGAAGAAATGATTACATTTTGGTGGTGATCGGGGGTGGTGGGGCCCACGGGGTGGCCCCACTGATCAGCCTTGGCAGAGGTTTGTGCTCTCTGAATGCTTTTCTTGTTCGTGGTTGCTTTCAATAGTCCTGTATTTGTGCACTGATTTATTTATTATTTGTGATTTATTTATGTTTGTCACATTGCACTTTGGATGTGGGCAGATGTCTATGGTAAGCTGCAAAGGAATTGCCCATATGGGATAAATAAAGTTTTCTGAATCTGAATCTATATAATGTATATTATTATGGACAGAGGCAGAAAAACCAGGTGTAGATTACTGCACAAAGTGAGAATTTTATTTTCCTTGGTCAGGATATGTACAGTCAGTCCAGCTTGGATTTACAAGGCTGACAATTAATACTGAACAAACAAGAAGTCAAACTATGAATTATGAAAGAGCTGCAGCATCTGAAACCGACCACAATGAACATTTGACAGATAAACAGTACAACAGTGCTTCAGTTTCAGACTCAGAGTTTGTCATGTCTTTTATGGATTGTGATTGTCTCTCTTAACTCACCATATATTTTTTATTAGTTCATTTTTATTTTTATTTTAATCAATTACTAGAAATTTCAGGTGACCCCATTTGAATTCCAGGTGACCCCACGTGGGGTCCCGACCCCAAGGTTGAAAAACACTGCTGTACAGTGTATTAATTGCTGTGCATAAAAAAACAGCCAGAATACAAAAATGTCTTCATTCAAGATAAAATGTTTTGTTTATTTTTAAGGCCAATTAAATATGTGATAAATTGTAGTTTCCAGGTCAGCGTGAACTTGCCAATCAAACAGACTGGTCGAGTAATCTTAAAGTACAACTCCCCTTCATTTCTTTATGAGATTTCTGCTCTTGTGCTCACCAAATTAACTGGAAATTGGTATTAAATAAAAGCAGTGGAAAAAAATCCATGAAAAGGAGCAGCTGAAGGCTTCGACATGAATTGCGAGTTTAAGGGAATTTCTGTGGCACCACTACAAAACCCCACATAAACTGTTATCATCAATCATCCAGTCACCTTTATGTGTGAAATTACCCTGGTGTTTTGAATCAGTCTTGCAGCAGCACACATGTACTGCACTGTGAACCCGTTGGCCTGCTGTAAGTGGAACATTTGTGTTGTAATTGTGCTACCCAGCTGTCAATTTTAATCCTTTCTCCGAATTGATATGATGAAGGAGGACAGATGTTTGTATTTGTGTGTGTGTGTGTGTGTGTGTGTGTGTGGGTGTATGCTGCATATTGTTATGAATGAAACCGCTTAGTTATGGCTCCCTTGAACACAACATTTACACCATCCATCTTTGTAGCTGCTTTTGTCGTGGCGGGTAGTCCTATGTTCACACACTCGCCCTCACACACAGCTTCATTACTGATCGGAGACAGCGGTCGCGGTTACTTAACACCAGCGGACAGAGTCTGGGCTAAAGAATCGATCAGACTAATGAAAAGCTGTGAGGGAGAGCCGTCACACAGCTGCTGCAGACTCCACTCCATCCATGTCTGCTGACTGGACGGCTGCCAGCGCTGTGTTAATGTGATAGTATGCAGCGTTCACTCTGTCACTATGCAGCAGGGATGTTTTTTAGTCATACGTAGGGCAAGTTACAGCGTGTGTCTTTATGCACGGCCTGGAAATGAGACGTAATGTAGAGCAACGCTATATATTAGACTGTGTACAGTCTGTTTCCCTTTCAATCCAAGCATTTTAAGAAGACATTAAGAAGTCCTGCTTTGTTGTGTGCACAATAACAAAAAATTACTAGTGTAAATAATTAGAGGAGGTGACCTAATAGAATCATTGGAATGGTAGATATCAAGCATTGTGAAACAAAGCCATTCCGCAGTCTTGTTAGTGGAACCTGTTAATAACAGCTACAGTAAGGGTTATTTCAAGTCAATCATAGCCAATCCCATGTGACCATGAGCGATATTAAAACTTAAAAGGAGTGATATTTTTCTTTTTTTTTAACTGGAATTCTGCATTTTAAAACGTTTCCCTGTGGTCTACATAAACTGTAAATGCTATGCTTGGGTCTGAATTCTTCATTAATTCAACTCCACAGGTCCATCTTCAACCCTATTTCTGAGTAATGACACCAGAAAGGTGGTTTTGAGCGCTGGCCCTTTAAATGCAAATGAGCCACTTCACATTCCACCCCCTCCAGGGTGTTGGCAGTGCTGCTGCTATGTCCCGTTAAACCAATAACTGAACATTTGAGGTAGGGATGTAACGATTACCGGTATAGTGATAAACCGTGGTAAAGTTGCAGACGGTTAGTATTACCGTTAAAATTCTAATTATCATGATAACCGTGTTTGATTACCGCACTTTTAGGGGAAAAAACCCTATGTAAAGGGTATAAATATTTGAGTATAGTTTTAATTTATTACAATTTTAATTTTATATACCTAATATTTGGAACCAATATTCACTTTTAAAGTCTTTGAAAAGGTTTGTTAAGCATCTTTGTGTTATTTATGCAATAAAGTATATAAATGTTTCAAATCAGATTTTTTGTGTGTGTGTTTTCTGGGCTTTTTTGTTGATATAGTAGGTTAAAGTGAAAAAAAAAATAATGGACAGATGAAATAGATGAAGTTGTGCTGAAAAAATGATACCAAACATGGGTATAGTAAACATTTGTTTATATAGTATATAAAGGCAAAATCAAAAGGACTGAAAAACGGCCAAAATAGGCTCAGACCACTAAGGGTTAATAATTGAATGTTTCTGCCAAGAGAAAGTGCATTGTGCCAATTATTTTATTTTATTTTATTTTATTAAATACAACTTGGTTAAATTATTTCAGTGTGTGTAAAAGTACTTTTTGAACATTTTGAGCACAATTTCAACAATACCGCGATAATAATGATAACCGTGATAATTTTGGTCACAATAACCGTGATATGAAATTTTCATATCGTTACATCTCTAATTTGAGGTAATCTGCTCAAAGTTTGGACATGTTTTCAGTATGGATGTTATGTTCTGGTGCACCTTTTTTCCCCTTTGTCTATTGTGTTTTTTTGGGGTTTTTTTTTGTTGTTTTTTTTTTTTTTTTTTTAGGATTCTTAATTTATTGTGTTAAGTAATCATTGCTCCCACCTTAGTGATATTTTTGCCTTTATAACATTTTTGTATTATATTCTGTATTTAGTGTGTTTTTTGGTAAACAGCCAGTTAGTTTCCTGCCAACACAGAGATTATAAATTGGACACTGGCACTAGGCTCGCTCTCTCTCTCTACCTCACCTCCAGCTCCAGCTCCAACACTAGGTTCTGGAATGTGCACGACCAGTGGTTTGGCTGCACTTTAGCTTTTTATTAGCCTTTGCTTTTGTTTGACCAGGTGAGTCCAGATGTTCTGTGTTTGGTTTTTCTTTTGACACAACCGCTGCTGACAAACAAT
Source organism: Sphaeramia orbicularis (assembly GCF_902148855.1). Taxonomy (NCBI): domain Eukaryota; kingdom Metazoa; phylum Chordata; class Actinopteri; order Kurtiformes; family Apogonidae; genus Sphaeramia; species Sphaeramia orbicularis. Next base: position 27,284,159 of record NC_043974.1, read on the forward strand.
TATGTCGTACTTGGAGAACTGTTCATCGGAAGTCTTGACCTTATATGTTCAAATGTTGTGACGTAACTAGTTATAGATGCAACAAATTAAGCAGGAATTTAAATTTTTGCCAAAATGAATATAAAGATAGCTTTGGAGCACCTGGAGGGTTCAAATTCAAACTTTTTGAACTATTAGGGTCCAAGGTTATAATAGTTTTGGATTTTTCATAATAGTTTAGTTTTATTTAGTTTTGAGGTTTTTTTCTCTAATTCAGTTTTAATTAGTTTTTAGAGCAGGTTTGCTACTTTTTATTAGTTTTTGTTATTTTCTAAATGCTTAGTTTTAGTTTAGTTTTAGTTTTGTTGTATCTTATCTTCTCCATCGTATTCAAATAACTCCCATACAGGATTCTGCTGTTTTCTCCCAACTTTTGTCTCCATGTTTCCAGGTAGAGTGGGGATGAGAAGATGATTGTAAACCACAAGTGACCAGAAGTGACAGACCGTTAAATATCATATGGTGCCAGCAGCTAAAATTGTTTGAGGGAAACAAATCAATTTTGTATCAATCCGACATTGACAAAAACGAAAACTAAGGGAATTTTGTCCATAATTTTTATACGTTTTAGTTAGTTTTGTGAGCACACAATACAGTTTCAGTTAGTTATAGTTTTTTTCTTTTAATTATAGTTTTTATTTATTTCAGTTAACAAAAATGTTTTTACAATTCTAGTTTTCTTCATTTTGTTAGTTTTCGTTAACGATAATAACCTTGTTAGGGTCCACAAATACACAAATAAATGTACCAAAGACTAATAAAAGAGGGTTTAGTAAAATATGACCCCTTTAAGATACTTTCGCATTCATTTTAGAAATTGTCTTGTGTTTGTTTCCTAAATGTGTCTCTGTGAACCAGATCATCACTATATAAAACAACACTACTCACTGTATTTGAGTTAAATAAATGCAATTAGTCCCTCACTAAAGAAAGAAGTTATAGTAAACAAGCTTACAGGGTCTGCTGTTTTTACTGTCACTGTCACTAGGAATGAGTTTAATGACACTTAAGATTTAACATGCACGTTCCTGCTGTGAGCTAAAGAGACACTGAAAGATTCAAGAGGGAAAAACAAACATTTATAGAAACCTTTACACAGAAATTAGTGCTCACTCTATTATTACTGATGGAGACAACCAAGAAGATCATCAGCTTAGAAATGGAGCTAATGATAAAACCAGACTCCAGCACAAACCTGACGTCAACACACAAGCGCGCATAAATCTTACATATTAAACATTTAATCCTCAACCATAAATTTTGCTTAGATAAGGTTGCTGTATTTCTCTTCACCTAAAATGATTTCATTTCTAATTGCTCTTTCAAGCTGTAACTGATCATATCTCTGTGCTTCTTTCATTGGGAAACTAAATAATGGATTTAGTCAGTTTGCATTTGCGTGCAAGTTTAGACTGAGAGTTCAGGAAAGTTTGCGATATCTGCAGTGATACGATCCTCTTAAAAAGGGACTTGTTGATCATTGTACACCCATGCTTGCCTTACGCTCTTGCATAACCTTCCTGCCTGCATTACATGCTGGAATAGCTATAATAAAGGGCCAAGGCCATCCATCATGGGCTGAGGCAGTAGTCAGAGAAACAAGTGGCTTTTTTGTCTGTAAGTGGGTGTGAGGGAAGATACAAACTGGGCGGATGTCTTAAAGCAGAGCTATTATGTCAAAGCGGAGTCCAGCTGAGGCTCTTAGCTGCTGATATTTGGTTCAATAGTTGGAAACACAGCTTGGCCCAAGAAATCTGGATGACAGGGGAATATTAAGAAGAATTTGATGATTCAGAACCCAGGATCAGGATCTTTTTTCATGATGATGAATTAGTGTAAAGTAATTCTAATTCAGAAAGGAAAGGTCTTGCTATCTGAGACTGGCAAAGAATGTCTTGTGATCTTATGATTTACTTTGTTGAAGCTTTGATTGTGGTGAGGGAAAGGTATATCTCTCCGTTAATACAACTAATCCTGACAGAGTTAAGATAGATACGCTTTGTGCTCACTGAGAACATAACATGCAGCTAATCTATCGCTCTCGCTGCTGGCTCTGCTTCTCCTCAGCCACAAAACGGCACTGAACAGCTTTTAGTTCGACATTCAGATCATGCAAAGACATCCCAACTGAAACTCGCTGCAGGAAGAACTGGCATGTTTCAGGAAATGACATTTGATGTGTCCGGATATGGTCTTCTCTCAACTGCTCCATCACTCTGCCTTTACTGGCATCACTGTGGGAAAACATGTGGGCCTGTCAGGGCTTTCTTTCTGCTGTTACTGTAAATACTGTGTGACCTAGAGGGTCAGCTTCTCAGACACTTTTATTTGAACCGTTTCTACACCATTAGCACCATAAACTATGCATGCAGGTTGGCCTACACTTGGCACAGAGAAAGGAGTTACAATGGACGATCAAGTTGTGCACTTGATTGAATAGTAAATTTAAGCTACTGTCCATTCATAGTTTAGCTTTTTCATCACCTCATGCTATGGGAAAACAGGACTTACAGACACCCTTTTCTGGTGTCAGTTTTTTTGTAGAACTAATAGCAAAAAAAAAAAAAAAAAAAAGCACTGCAGATTTTCATCTAAGGAACTGTAAATTCTCATAATTTTAAGTTCATCTTTATTTGTAGTTTGATGCTGTGAAAAATGGCTAGAAAATACACCTTATATTTGTGTATATACTTACAATAAGGGTAATAATATTCAGATTGGCTCCTGGGTTTATGTTACTTAAAGTAGCAGTACTGTAAAACTACTTCCATTTACACTGATATATACAATAATAATGCAAAACAATGTTAAAGTAATCCAAAGTATTTTCCACCACTGATTATAGATTTAGATTAACTCCAGAAAACAGTATCTGTTTGTTAAATGTTAACAGTCCTGCAACAGCTACTGTAAAGATTGTTCCTTTTCATATTCCCCTGAAAGTAAATTTATCTTTTAACTTAAGTGAATTTTCCAACTGTTTCTCTCTATTTTAGTCCAATTTTTTTTTTCTTATGTGAATATTTGGATTCAAATTCAATACATAACACAAACACCTATGGACCTAATATATTTCAAAAAATACAAGTAAAAAACGGTTTTGTGTGGCAGGGCACCTTTAAGAAACTTAAACTGCCTGAATAAAATGCAACACAATGCAATACAATAACAACACTTATAATTAGCTTAACCAACAGAGAACAACAGTAATATCCCTACAATAATAATGCAAAACAATGTTAAAGTAATCCAAAGTATTTTCCACCACTGATTATAGATTTAGATTAACTCCAGAAAGCAGTGTGTTTGTTAAATGTTAATAGTCCTGCAACAGCTACTGTAAAGATTTTTCCTCTTCATATCCCCTTGAAAGTAAAGTTATCCTTTTACTAAAGTGAACTGTTTATCTTTATTTAAGTCCCATTAATTTTTTCTTATGTGGACAGAAATGCTTATGTCTACGTCCCCTGGGGCCACTTTAACCACTACCTCTTTCACCAGCTCAAAACTCAACCATACAGGATCTTTGCAGTCTGCTTGTTGTCTGTATCAAGTTAACACCTTCACCATGGGGCTGCCACACTTCAGAAGAATCCCACTGACTTTTAAATTAAGTATTTCAGCCGTCCACTGAAGAAACAGTGTGCAGAATCAAAGAAGCACAGTGGCAGTGGGATATGTTTTCTGTAAAGGAAAAAAAAAACTTTTGGTTTTTGGTTGATTTTGGATCTTGCAGTTTGTTCGGGTAATGGCTTTGTCGCAGCACGTCATGCTGTTTGGTGAGTTCTTCTGAAGGCCTCATTAAAAACCTCCACATTAAATGTAATAGCTGTCGTTACCTGAGTGGGAAAACTGCACCATGTCTGCTGCTGACATTAATGTTAGCGGTAAGGCTATTTCTATATTGAGATGTCTTCCTGCTGGCTAATGGGTTACAAAGGCCTGGATTTCATAGCTCCATCTGTTTGTACTGTAAGCCAGGAGCTTTCGGCATTGGAGTGTCCCAGTCCCACCGCATAATTAGCTCAGTACTAAAGCTGGGAGCTCCATGATGAGCCCTTGCGGCCTCACACATGCTGAGCAGGTGGACTAACCTGTCTACTTAGCAGGAAATATTCTACTTGCGAACGTTGCACACTTAAACTGGTCCAGCACTCGAATTGCAGTCAGTCTGTGGTCAGCTCGCGAGTGAAGAATTGTGATTTATTGTAAAGGCACAGCCGGTGTGAGCATTACAGTATCTGGTCTCTGTTTGTATTGCAGGCTGATATTTTGTGGTCGGAAGGGATTCTCGCAAAAGCCAGGGGAGAGATGAAGAAAAATGGCTGGTGACAACTACAGTATAATATGATCGATGATGATATCCTCAGATGCGTTAACATTATACAGAAAAACCATGTGACAAAGTCTGTAAAGCAGTGGAGTCAACTAAAGAAGGTTTTAAATACAGAGGTAGCTTGATCAATATATCGTTGATTGTGTTTTTTTTTTGTTTTGTTTTTTTAGTTGTTTGTTGCATTTTAGAAAAAAAATATTGGGCAACATCAGCAAAGTCTAAAGCAGTTTGTTTTGTCCATGTAACAGGGTCAATTATTTTGCAGCAATGTGGGTATGGAAATTGTGTATTGTTATAATTACACAAAATCTGTTCATTTTATTTTCATTTCTTTTGGTTAATACCTATGGGCCTTATGGGCCTCTGAGTCAGTATGTGGAGCTTTTAATTTGAGTCTGTTCCAAACTAGCAATTTACTGCATGACGTGCGCTATAACCGGAGTTTTCACACCTTTACCTCTTCCCTTTTGTTCTGGATTTCTGTGGGAGAGGTAAGCAGCCGTGCAGTTCATGAAAATTTTTGGTTTAGCCTCTGCTAATTTAATTTTTTTATATGAACTGGCTGGTTCAAGCGGTATGAGGTGCTTATAGTGTGCTGAAACACATTTCTATATTATTTTGGTTTGTGTAGGAGCTTGTTTTTGTTTGTTTTTGTTTTTGTGTTTTGTCACTTCTGTCAGGAACGAAAAATCAATAAACGGAGACTGCCTCCAAAGTCGTACGTGCAGGTCTCATCCTTAAAAAACACAACGCAGAGTCCGACACCACCGGTTACATCCAGACAGTTACAACGACATGCTCACACTCGGATACTTTATGAATTAAATATATTTATTAACTGTACAATAGAGAAAAAATATATACAACATATTTACAAAGCCTTTTCATATTGCACGCTTTTCATGTTATTTGCGCATTGTCATAGATGGTGGCGTCACAGACAGTTCATTCTCCAGGTCGTCGGTGCTTTGCTGGCTACTTCATCTGAGTCTATGAACACCTGATGGAAGATAAAAAAGCAAAACATCAGCAGTCTGAGGTGCCACTTGTGACGCAGTGATCAACGTTAGATAAACTCCAACACTTTATGGCACTTGGCATGTGATCTGGTTTTCAACACAATGTACGTCACTTGCTTACGTCTTAAAACACACTTGGTTTGCATCTTAATGGCTTTGTGCCAATCCAACATTATTACTAGTAGTCATTGGAATGTTATTATTGTGATCTGACAGAATAGTAATGACCCTTGCAGCATTAGCACATTGCTTTTCAGATGTGTACTTTCTATTTTTCACCAAATTTTGTACATTTTTATTGAAAAGTAGAGCTTATTTATCCATGATGTGTATTGTATGTATGCACATTAGTCTCATTAATCTACAAAAATAATAGTTTTGAATACAAGATTAGACACTGACCAGAACATCGACAAGCAAATATTATCTTTTTTGAAGCTAAATATTATACAGCATAGGCTACTGTATACTGTATTGATCTGAAAGGATTTCGGTTATGCAGCCCTAAGTAAAAGGTTAAATAATAATAATAATAATAATAATAATAATAATAACAATAATAATGGACTGGATTTCTATAGCGCTTTTCTAGACACCCAAAGCGCTTCACATTATTGATTCATTATTCATTTGCTCTCACATTCCCAACATTAAAGTTTAAGTTTACCTCAATTTATAAGAAGTTCAGTCTGCACTTTACCCATCCTAATACACACACCTCACCCAGCAGTAGTATTAGTATTTAGGACATCAGGAGCAGTGCTGAGGGTCCAAACTCAGCTCTTCATCATTATAGAATTAACTTAAATGTGTCTAATTTTAATAAATGTCTGTATTATGAAGTGCTGTTCTCACCCGTCTTCTTTCTAACTCGTAGTCTGTCAAGGCGAATACGTCCAAGTGTAGACTCTCAGCAAGTTCCTGGCAGGTGTCAAGAATGTCTCCATGATCAGTCCATTGACTTTCTTTGTCCATTAACATTCTCCTGGTCCACAGCCTGCTCCTCACTAAGGCCAGATCTGGAGGATACCAGTCCTTGGAGCTCCTCTTCCTTACGCTTTCATATTTAATGCAGCCGATACTGTGTCTCCTAAACGGGACAAATGGGAAGCTGCCGTCTTGAGATGAAATGGTTGATTCCATTGCTGTGACTTTTAACAAGCCTGAGAAAACCCCTCACATCTAACTGTGCTCTTGCTTTTTGCTCTGATGTGTAATCAGTTCTGTCATGAAGTGTCTTGAGTGTTGTGAGGAAAATATGCTGCTGCAAACCAAGCTCTCTGTGGTCAAAGTCTTGTTTTTATTGAGGATACTGACGCCATCAACACTCTTCTCCTCAGTAATTGCAACCATTTCACAAGTGGTGGTGCTAGTCAAACAAGCGTTTTATCTTTCTGACGTGTGTATGATTGTTCTCTTTAGTTGGTGATTATCTTATATGCACATAATAGACAAAGCACTTAAGTTGATGACAAGCATTTCTCTTCTCCTTCTTGGTATAATCCATATTTGCATAGTTTTGCAGGTTAGTGCATGACCTTTTTCAGTCTGTTACGCTGTTTGCAAAGTCAAATTGACTAGACAGTGAATGTTTTTCATTTGGCGCACCAAATTATACACTATGCATTGATTAAATGACATTGTATGATAGCAGGACATAAGGTTTTCTGCTTTGGAATGTTACTTCCAAGTAGAATAGCCTAGCATTAAACAGATATTTCTCTTTACTTTGGTTTCAAAACATTGAAAAAAAAAAATTGCTTTGAATGGGACTGTGTTAAATAAATGCTCATGCATCATTAGGAAGGAACCACTCATTGTTATGAGACATTCAAACATGGGTGTAACAGAGCATGAATGCATCGGATGTGGTGACAGTGCCAGGAAAACTTTTCATTTATCAAAGCTGGCTTCTTATTTGTTGAGCTCTGAGAAGAGAAGTGGTGGGAGAAGAAGAAAAAAGGGCAGTAATGGAGACAAGTTGAGCTTTATGCTTGCAGAGCAGACAGCACTTGGGAGACAGAGATCAGTAAATCAAGTTGCAAGGAATTTGGCTGAGAAGGTACATCTTCAAAGGCTGTCCGAGGAAGAACGTTAAGATAACTAAATAATCCATCAGGAATCAGAGAATGTGATGAAAGTAGTGTTTCAGTTTTATTTGGTTTCCCAGAGAGCTTATGAGCTGTTGCATTGTGGGTATCCTGTGTAAACGCCTGAAGTGAAAATTGTAACCAGAACAGTTTTTCCTCAGTTACACCAAAGAGTGTCTTGTTGCCTAAGGCAAGCCAAGACTCTGTCATGGCCTTTATGACTCTTACCTTTATCGGTCCCAAAATCCTGATGTAGCCGTGGGCTTTGGTCTGTAATGAGCAAATATTGAGTTAAGCCCATCATAATCCTGTAGTTCCTTCATGGTAAGCGGAAAAATCCTCCCATGGATCGATGTGTGGGGGCCAGGTATGGATATATTAAAAGTCCTCATGAGAAAATGGATTCCCCTTTTCTAGTTTATGAAAAGAGAATCGAAGATGGAGAGGAAAAGAAGGCCGCAATGTTTCTTCCTTCAAAATGTGTTAAGTAAAAGCTAATATAAATCCCCTTGAAAGTGGATTAGCAAAAATATCTTTTCCTCTTAGGTTTCATTCAGACAGGAGCCAGTCTTGAGAAAGGGTTGTCCTTATCTAAACATTGGACGGGGTCTTATTAATCAAATGCAGCGGTGCACGAAACATAAGTCTTGGTTTTGGCCTACTGCAACATGGCAAAAGTCGCTTGCTTTTCACAGTTTCCACCCAAACAGTGGAAGCTGGCACTATGTTATAGGAAAGCTCAATTATAATATCAGGTTGGTGTTATTACTGTTGATTATGTGCTTCTGAAGACCCGACTTGCCCTAGAGTTCACTTCCTCTCCTCTTCCTTGGTTGAAACATGCTCTTTGAAATCTAAGTCGCCTTGGAGGTTAATGAATCACCAGCCTGGTTCCCTGTTCTTCTTTCACCCTCGCCCTTTGTCACATTGACACACAAACACACACACACTGGATATTAGCTTTGTATGCATGTAGCTGAGCCTGTCGGAGTGGGTCCTTTCAGTCATATGCTGCCCTCCAATCCATATGTGTTTTCTTAACCCCTGTCATGTTCATTTCAAATAAGCGCAAACATGGCTTGAGTTAGTGCATGTACAAAATCAAACATGCTCATTAGATCCCGTAGAGGAAAGGCACTCCATGTAGTGGTGATAGGGGCTTCTGCCTAATTAAAACCATATGCTGTCATGTTGATGAAATACATTTTTAGCCTTAATCATACACTGCATTTAATTAGTGGATGTAAAAAAAACCAAGATGTCACACCTTTTGAGGCCAATAAACAGTGGTTTGATGGTTGCCGTGTTGGCTTTTTGGCTGCAGTAGTGAACATATTTGGGCAAAAAGGGTGGAGCTGCAGGAGCATGAGCGGTCACGGGTGAGCTAATTCTAAACGCTAGCTTACTGATTCACTAAAACTGTAAACTTTGTTAAGCACTGTAACAAGGTCATTTCATGCCTATTGACCACTACTACACTCAAGGTCTTGATTAGTATAAAAAGATTTTTATCAAATAAACAGGAACTAAAAGTCTGACTTGGCTGCCAATCAAAACACGGTATGATAGAAATCAAAGCTTCTATTCGACTTAGATATTATTGATGGAAAAGAAAGATGGACCACAAGATTACAAGAGTCCACGTAAAGTGTATGAAACCAAAATGAATCCTGGGAAAAACTGTTGATACTTTTTTTTTAAAAAAAGTCTTTGTTTATTTGGAAAAGCACGTTACAAAACTTCTGTTACAGGCACAGTTCAATTTTTACACGCCAAATGAAAAAATGCTAATCCGAGATTTTTGTCATGTAAATAACGTATAAAATAAATAAAGAAAGAAAAGTCGGCTGGAGGAGAGGGCTTACTCCACTACTTCATCAATAAGACAAGACAGTATTCATTTCATATCTATTACAAATTTAACATAGTTTGTCCATTTTGACCAAATTGTGAAAAAAGATTCCTTTTGACCCTTAAAACAAAATGTCAACTTCTCCAGAATGTAAATGCCCTGTACAATGTCGATCCATTCTTCCGTTGTGGGTGCTTCAGGCTTTAACCATTTTCTAGTGATAGTCTTTTTACTCGCTGCCAAAAGCATTAACAACAGTTTTTTATCCTTCAGAGTCTAGTTCTCACATGAAATATCTCCTAAGTATAGGGCTTCACATTTACAAGGAATTTTTTCAGTAAAGATGTTATTTAAATGTTCACACAGCTGTTCCCAAAATGGTTTGATCACTGGACAACTCCAAAAAATATGATAATGACTGGCATTCTTTGTCCAACTGTTGGTACTTTTAGCAAGAATTTCAATGTAAATCTCCAGGAATAAGGGCTTTTTGGAGCAGTATCTAGTGGTCATCAGTGCTATTACAACTTTAACTTAGTTCAGCATTTGCTTCATTTTGGAGCTGAGGTCCTTTCCACCTTTGTGTCAAACCATATGGTTACTCTTAAGAAACTTAAACTGCTTGAATAAAATGCATAATATGATCATGCCTATATTTTGTATTTTTCACAGCAACAATAGCAACACTAACTGAACCAACAGAGAACAACAGTAATATCCCTGTAAAGTTTTGGATTTTATCTTGAAATGGCCAGTATAGTTTTACTCTTCTGTTGCTCTGTTTTATCTTCTACTCTTAATCAGATAAATCATTCTATTTTGCTTATAGCAGCTAATGCTAGTTGCTAAATTTTTGCTAAGCTAAATAAATAACAGTATACTTTTACAGCACGCTTTTTTTTTTTTTTTTAGTAGCGTCATACATTTACTTATAACAGCTTTTTTTAATATAGTTTTTTTGAGATCAGTAAGAATAAACAAAACAATTAACTGAACCAAAAAGATATGCCTAAAAACTGCTAAACCCAAGCTAAACTTTTGCTCTGTTCTTCTCAATACAGGAATGTTTCAGTTTGTGTGAAGGAGGAAAATAGTTGTTCTTAAACGCAGCAAATAAGCTTAAAAGTTTAGATATTTAGAAATATCCAGACCATATCGGTTCTAAAATGTGCAGTGACCTTGGCATTGGCATTGAACTACCTGCATGTTTTCTCACAAAAATAAGTTTGATAGCACTTAAGACTGTAGTTATGGTGGGTTCAGCTGCTGTGTAGCATTATCCTGTATTCCAGTCTGGTTCCACCGTATCCCATATGTCTTTGAGGAGGATGGATGCAAACTTGACATTGACAAGGAAATGGCTGTCAGATTTAGAAAAGCCACGTCTGGTGTTAGGATGCTAAAAGTGTGTGAGAAAACAATTTGGAAAGAGGGAGGAAAATCTCCAGAGAAAGACACAATCAGTGTATTCATCTTAATCGGGCCTCCATTTAGCCTTGAGCAAGGACATCTGGTCACTTAAGTGGTTTTCAGTACATTTTAGCTGGCACACACTCACATATCAGCAAAACTTCTCTTAATGCTCATATACTTGACTTGTGTTTGCTTTACTCCTGGATTGTGGGTGTGCAACATTCTATTTTCTCCATTGGTGGATGAAAAGACATGCTTCAGTGCAAAGGTCTGTATCAGTTATTTGTCTTCACATCCTAAATGCATTTGAACCTCTGGGTTATGGGAGGTCTAAAAAATGTTGTGACAATCTGCAAAGCATAATTCCTTGTTTTGTAGTTTACCAGTTTTTCGCTGCATTATCAAATCTGGGGGGGATATTAGGCAAGGCAAGGCAAGTTTATTTGTATAGCACATTTCAGCAACAAGGCAATTCAAGGTGCTTCACACAGGACATTGAAATAAAAAGATACACATTTAGAGCATTATAAAAGAAACATGTAAAAGGTGATTAAAAACAGCAAGTAAGAAAACAACACATAAAATCCAAAAAAAATAAAAACACACACATGTTAAAGGAAGAGTATAATTAGTAGATTTAGGCTCTAGCTTTCATATATTTTAATGTCATCACTTATAAATCTATAAGCTCCTGAGGCCTAGGAAAGTAAATGTTTTGTCATTTTTATATTAAATAATTGTCTTGATTGGAAAAAGCATAATGCAACAGTTTTTCAGATACAATTTTAATTTTATTTTTTTATGAAATGTCCTTTGTGGTGGATAGGATTTTTTTTTCTAAGTAAAGCTGTGAAACTCTTGTCCCCTACAGAGGACAAAAATGCATTACTGGGTCTCAGGAGCATATAGAGACAATTTCTTGGTTCCTAATTAATTGTAAGGGAACATTTAAAGCCAATAAATCAAAATGTACCCTTATTTGCCAACAGCTGTCTCATGTGCAGATCCATGCTCTACAAAAATGTGCCCGCACATTATGCTCTCAGTCATCCGAGGAGGATCTCACCCACATTTTACTGCAGTGACTTATGTGCTGTTACAGATGCCTCCACAGTCTAACTGACTGCAGATAAGCAGCGCTGAGTGTGGGGCTTTAGACCAGATTTGATTTGTCTTATTTAACTCAGTCTGTGGCACTTTTCCCACAGAAGACTGGTGTAAGTTTTGCTGCAGTTGCTTAGCACCAATTGTTTTTCCTCCCACAACTAAAAGCATGTAACCCCCTACAATGTGAAGCACCTAAAGAACCCCAAACCCACAACCCCAACTCTGCGTCTCTGTGCCTTGGCATAAGCCTGTGAGGCAGGCAGTTGACCCGGGTCATTACAGGGTGTTTATGACCCACGGAGAGCAGCTGAAGGCCCCCACTCTGACTTGGTGCATCCTTGAGAATGCGGGCCCTGCTGTGCTGCTAATGGGCCTTGACCAAGATGCCCCTCTGCCCCCCCTACCCGTCCCCCTGAAGAGGTGGGTTACTTAGTCTTCTGATATCAGGTCTCTTTTGCTGTGAATTCCACCGGAGGCTGCAACGATTCCCCTCATCAAGAACGACATGCGGTTGAGAACGCAAACCAAAAGAAACAACATGTAATGCTCAGTAAATGATTGCAAACAGAAACCTAAGTTTTATTGCAATTTACTTCAATTCTACCATAAGCATTACTCCAGAGTAAAGTGGTTAAATAAAGTGGTTAAATATAGTGGTCTGGAAACACAGAAAAATGTTGCATTACTTTGCTCTAGTCTACAGTGTCTTGATTCAATTACTTTTTATTCAGAATAATGGAAGTAATCTGTAGTATGAACATAATAAATGAATAAAATAAATAAATAAGAATAATGTTATTTTAAATAAAGCCAAAGTAAAAAAAAAAAAAAAAAGAAATACTGAGGATCCCACAAACTGCTCTTGCTTAACATCACAACTTACAGATCATTTTATGACACCAACAGACAGACTATTCTTATATCCGTGATTTTACATAGACACACAATTTACATACAGGTGTGAGATATTCACTGTCCTGTGGGAGTCTAACTGACTGTGATATGTACACATTATACGGTATATTTTGTGAAAGAAAATAAGAAACTAAAGGGGAAAATGACCAGTCAATGACATCCACCTACAAAATAATGTACAATTACAAATCTATTGAAAGAAAACAGTGGCTTTGCAGCCGTCATAAATATGTAGTCATGTGAACAGTTTATTTATAGGGTGTATCTTAAATAGGTCTGTAAAGTCCCACAATTCTGTAGAGAAAAACATGCCATAGAATCTCATCAGTCAAGTGTATCTCCTGTCTACAAATCTTTCATTATTTGTAAAGCAGTACCATGCCCATTTAATGACCCCACGTTACCACATGTTACTGAGTCATGAATGTGTCAGTGCATTATATATAAAACATTTTCAGGGAAAACTCAGTAACTTTCACACATTTGGACAGCGATGCACGTGAATAAATCTAGTGGGTGCTACTAAAAAGCAGCAATCATCACAGATATTAAAATATTGTCAGATTTTACTTGTTAATGCTACAATGCCAAACATATCATATTTGATACGTGAGTTTTGAATCCCTCTGCATGATCAGTGTGATATTTTTTCTCGAAAAACCTGATGTATACAATTAGATACATGCAATACACAGATAATCCACCAGGAGGGAGGAATTAATTCACCAGAAGCTTTTCCAGTGACACGCCACAATTGTCATTAATAAGAAATAGAAATTACCAATTTGTTAGACATGTTTGTGCTATATTATGTGTTTGTTTGTTCAAAAAATAATAATGTTTAAGCATTGAGACCTGATGTATCAAATATGGTACAAAATTGAAAGTCAAACATGGAAATTGATTTTTGAAAAAAAAAATTTTTGGTTGTTCAGAAAGACCAATAAAGGCTCCAGTTTCAAAGAACTGGAATTTTCTGTCAATGATTTAACGGTTACGATTTTATGGGATTAACTGCAGGTAACAGTAGCCTGATGCTCTCCTCAAAAGCCCATCTTCTATTATTGGTAACTTTACTGAAGTGATCTTTCCATGAGATGCACATTTCCCCATCTTCATCAGTAAACTAAGTGGACATCCCTGAAGCCCTATTCGTATAGAACTAAGTAAAGGCCTTTACACACCAGGGCTGTAAATGGATGAAATGAAAATGCAAAATAGTCCCCCATGAATATATCGCATCAAATCCATTCATACCAGTGGTGAGGTAAATTTGCGACACTTGCATCACTTGTTCTATAAAAGATTTGAATATATTCAGGCCAAGATGTTCAATATAAATAATAGCAATTTCAACGTCACTAGAGGCTTGTTTGTAGCCTGGGTGTCTCCATCTATCTGATTCAACATCTTCAGTTACTCTTGATTTATGTTCAGTGTCTGGATAAAAAGACAAACACAGAGCAAACTGTATTTGATTCATGACGTTCACATTAGGGGAACTGCTCACTATCCTCATAGTCTAGTTCAAGGGTCACATACAACCCAATTTGATCAGTAAAAAAAAAACATAATATGTATTAATGTTAACTACATTTTCCTGTTTGGTTTAGTGCAAAAAAACCATGCAATTTTAAGTATATTATGCCCCCGCTTCTCATGTACACGTGCATTACACCTTACAGATCACAGTAGATGTACAAAGGCACAAAACATTTAGTAACAGGCAGAATGCTGTTAAAATACCACTTTCAAGTGGTTCATGGTTGTTTAGATTGTTCACATTTTTTGTGCGAGGATAGTTTGTTAATGTAAACATTTTCATCATGTAATTTTAGTTTTTAGCTCACCGGCCCATACAGGTCATTCCTCCCCACAGCCATCAGATTTTACAACAGCTCTCAAGGGCCAGATCGGATCCTTTGGTGGCCCGGTTTGCATAACACCCCTGGTCTAGTTTTTCATTATTTCCATATATCTTAATGAAACAGTATGATGCAAGGTTATAATAGTTTTGGATTTTTCATTATAGTTTAGTTTTATTCTAGTTTTGACTTTTTTTCTCTAATTCAGTTAGTTTTAATTAGTTTTTAGACCAGGTTTGCCAGTTTTTATTAGTTTTAGTTTTCTAAATTCTTCCTATTAGTGTTAGTTTTAGTTTTTTATATTATTTATTTTCCTTGCCATTGTATTCAAAGAAATCTCATACAGGAATTCTCCCAAATTTAGTCTCCATGTTGCCAGGTAGAGTGGGTACGAGAAGCCAACTTTAAACAACAAGTGACAAGAAGTGATGGACCTTGAAGTGTCGTATGGTGCTGCCAGCTAAAATTACTCGAGCGAAAATAAATAGAATTCATATCAATCCGACATTGACAAAGACGAAAACAAAGGGAATTTTATCCATAATTTTTATAAGTTTTAGTTAGTTTTCTAAGCACACTTATCGTTTTTTTCTTTTGATTAAAGTTTTTATTTATTTCAGTTAACAAAAATTTTTTTTTCAATTCTAGTTTTCATCATTTCATTAATTTTTGTCAACGATAATAACCTTGCTGTGGTGACAAGTCAACACATCTGGATTCATCACTGTTGTCACATGACATGCATTTCATTCAACTCAACTTTGGTCGATGTATTTATTTGCGCTGCGATAGAAAGCATGGCCTTTTTTTGCTGAGAAATCTTTGCATCTTGTGTAGATGTACTCATGACTTAAACAGCTGTTCGAAAAAACAGTTTTGACATGCAAATGAATCATTTGAAAAAAAAGCGAAGGCCTTAAGGCTCATAAAACTGGCTGATTGTACTTAATACATATTGCTACATATTAATTCTAAATGTCAGTCAGTTTTGATTTCTCATTTCAGACCTTTCACAAAATAGAGTCTTAGTTACTTTAAATTGTCAGTGTTTGTGAATCCAACCCTTGGAACTAGAAAGTTTAAACTATGAATGACATTGTGACACTTTTTCTGTTGTTTAGGTGTCTGTATTGGCCAACGATGGGGACGCAGTGTTCATTAGAGAATTCACTCTGATCCGGCGTGACCACCTCCATGAAGAGCCACTCCATGACGGCAGCCAAAAACCAGAAGACTCAGTAAGTGCCTGATCAAAAAAACCGCCGCACTTGTTGCTGATTAGCATTATCAGCACATCTCCCCAGTCAGCTTCTTAGTTTCAAACAGAAATGTTCAAATCACTAGAGATGTCTTGGGTGTATTTATAAGGAGGGAAAGAAATCACATGTTACACCTCTGTAATGAATATCCGAGTGAGTGATGATTGTGGGACATTGGGAGTGAGAGCGTAATCGAACTGCGGGATGACCTCGCTTGATGTGAAACAGGGCAGTGCATGTGAGCTTCCACAGATTTAACACCCACAGCAGAATAGGCATATGTTGCACATTTGAGGGTGGGGCATTACTCTCTCTCTGTCATCACCTTCTGATGAGGCATGAGTCCTGGCTGTGGCGGTTTTTCTTAAGCCGATCTCTCACCCAGATGTTTTATCTGATTGGGCGGGTGGGAGTGTTGAGCCGCCGCTGTCGGACAAGTCGACGTCTAGCTTGCCTATCTCATCATCCTTTCGTGGGAATTGATTGGTCCTGGCGCAATTTGAGAGGAATCTTTTGCAAGTGATCAAACGTTTTCGGGTTTTTCTGCTTTCCTAAGGTTATGTTCATGTTGCACTTTTGTATTTTTACATTTTAGAATCGAAAAGAAGTGCTATATTCTTAAGCAAGCAGCACATTTTTCTACTCGATGTGTCTTTCCTTACATAAATGACCTTTCCACACACTTTTCCAAAGCTTCCATGCTTGATTAATTCACCCTTTGACCTCCGCATATAGAATATTCAGCAGCCCGCTACACCCTTTGAACAGTGATCAGATATAGTGACATTTCTTTTGAAACAACAGATCTGCTTGAACCCACCACCACTGCTCTTTAAAGCAGGATCATGAGGGCTTATATGAATGTTCACATGTGCAGGATAGCCTTACATATCAGCGACGGGCCGCTTTAACAGGGGTCACAGGTCATCTTACACACATTTTCTTTCAAATTCGGTGTTAATATTCATGTTCACTCTCTGTCTTAAAGGCAGAAGGCAGACTTAATGGAAAAAACATTTAAAACTCTTATTAGAAGTCAAGAATTTAAGTACTGTGTTGCAGCACTGTAGTTAAAAACCACAAATGGCTATCTTTACAGCATTTGGCTTTCATATTGCAACCAAGCGGCAGCGTGATTTATGGCGCACTGACCTCAAGCAAATTTTTGAATATGCATCAGCTACTTTCTGAGTGATTTGCAAACCAAACATCACAGAAATGGTATTCATGCCGTATACTCCCACATACTGTATTTGTGCCATCTCAGCCTCAGCTGCTGCTTTGAGGTGAATATATCTGGCTCTATTACTTTTTTATACCATCAACACACAGGTGCAAATAAAACCCTTTAGGTGGTGGCAGAACCTACTGTTTGTTATAGAGCTGCAGCTTTTCTTCAATTAGATTAAATGAGTATTTGAATAGGTGAAAAAAAAAAATAGCTAAAAATTTGAAAAAGACATCCTTTATTCCAGAACTAGCTGAATCAACAACCACAAAAAGTAGAAAAGTAGAAAGATGTATAACAGTTCAAAAAGTTGGAATTTGAGCCTTAAAGGTGCTGCAAAGCTATCTTTATATTCATTTTGGCAAAAATCAAGTGGGTTTCTATAACCCGTTTCAATTCCTTCTTAAGTAGTTATGTTTATAACTACTCACGTCACGACATTTGCACATATCAGGTCAAGACTTCAGATGAACATTTCTCTGAGTACGACATAACTGTTTGTCAGCAGCAGCGGCTGTAGTCCATACTGAAAATATGTCCAAACTTCGAGCCGATTACCTAAAATGCTCAGCTGTCTGTTGTATTAATGAATACAAGTAGCTGAATGGGACAAAGAAGCATGATCAACAACCTGGAGGGGGTGGGATGTGAAGTGGCTCATTTGCATTTAAAGGGCCAGCGCTCAAAACGACCTTTCTGGTGTCATTAGCCAGAAATAGGGTTGAAGATGGACCTGTGGAGTTGAATTAATGAAGAATTCAGACCCAAGCATAGTATTTTCAGTTTATGTAGACCACAGGGAAATGTTTTAAAATACATAATTCCATTTATAAAAGCAAAATATCACTCCTTTAAGTCTTCACCAGTGCCTAATGTGAATGGCAGGTCAGGTTTATTAAACAGTTTTTCTTTGGCCTTCCCTCCTCTGTCAGGTACAGTATGATGCTTACAGGTCCACAGACTCCCAGGAGCCACACTCCCAATTCCTCTCGACACTCAGCTGATTCCCCTCTGTTCTCCTGCAGTGCTGTTCTATGTTGGATCTTGGTTCAATATTAAGCTTGATTCCAAGCCAAGACAAATGCAGCTTAATTAGCAGGCAACCCAGGAGGCGGAACTCAAACTCCAAAGTGTATTCACTTTCTCTTGTTTAGGTTTCATGAGTATGTGCCAGGGTTAGTCGATGGGCAATACGACTGACCTCCCCAGCACCCTTACCCTATTCCCCAAGAGGGGCACAGATGAATTGTTCTCCTTGAAGGAAAGTATTTTTCCTGGCAACCCCAAGCACATGCTACTTCGATGGAATAGAGCTGTCTTATACAGCTAAGGCCTAACCTGCCTTTTAAATTAACTGTTATTTATTATGTGATGGCAAGCATGTACTGAAGACCTTCAGCAATGTCGGCATTTATAAACAAACATTAAGTAAGTTTTTATTGGGTTGAGACGTTCCTGAATCAAAGTTTGCGGGGGGTCTGGTGGCTCAAATGTTGGCTTCTTGGTGTGAGAGTCTTTTTCTTTGGTAACATGACTGAATGAGTAAGACTGTGAAGATAAACAGAGAAGCTGGTCATAAATCTCACAGACACTATTCCCACTCATTGTTTGGCCATGAATGAATTTTTCCAACACATTAATTTGATCTGCTGCATGTTTAAAGAGCAACTCAAAACCTTCAAAATACATTTTTACATTGCTGCAGGCTCTTTGTAAGTTTTGTTAAATTGTCAGATTGATATGATTGATGATGTAAACCATGTTAGGGTTTATTGAGGATCCAGCTATGCCACTGTATACATTGAAGATTTAAAGGTTAAATATGTGTTTGAAACTCAGTCTCGTCCAAACCTGACATACATGTGGCAGCTTCTACAACCCGAGGGTGAAAAGAAAGGACGATGGAGAAGTAGTATAAACTTCCAAGCATTGTCAGAAAGAGAAAATGAGAGTTAAACCAGGGAAAAAGACAAAGCCTCGGATTAAGGTCAGATAAAAAGGAGAGAGGAGATAGAAAGGGAGAGATGAATGGAAACCACACGGTTTTCTCCTCAGCCAGCTACTGTCTAGACAGCAAATATGATCATCCTGTCAACAGGCAACTTTAAAGTGGGTTACTGAAAGGTGATCCTTCATTTACTGTGTGCGAGTGAGTGCGTATGCATTGCAGTTGTATTTGTGTGATAGCGGTGTTAAAGTTTTCCCACCAGCGTTGGACTTAGTAAGTAATTCTACAAAAGCTATTCCATGTGCAGTGTGTTTTTCACTTACAACACAATCACACTTACAGAGCACAGACAAGCCCCTTTTAGTATCAGTGTCATCTTGTATATCGACAGTCTTTTACAACCATATTCTTCTCATTTCTGTCAGTGTAACAAAAAAAAAAAACAAAAAAAAAGAAAGAAATCCACACCAAACAGCAAAATACTTGCAAGATTTTTTTTTTTTCCGACCAGCTGCCAACAGTTTCTGTAGGAAGTGGTGAATAAAGTATTCAGATTCTTTATTTAAACTCATAGTATATACAGCATTTGTGCATCAAAATAGTTAAAAGCAGCCAGGTGTGTGGTCTATGTTTTCCAAACTTGTGTTTTTATGTCTAAAGTTCCTAAAGATGTTAAAATTCAACATATATATTTCTAACTAAATGTGGTGGAATTACAAAAGGTCATAACACACATCATGCAATCAACATCATCTGCTATTGCTATGATTTAAAAACGCCAAGCAGCAGAAAATGCATCCTGTGTATTTAAGTGAACATACTAACGGCATACTGTGAAAATACTCCAGTGCAAGTAGATATTTTCGACATTATAGATTTGTCCTTAAATGGCCCTTTGTCACTCATCATTGTACAATGTGGGATGCAGTTTATTGAACACTGGTAAATGTAAGAAGACAAATTTGTTAACCTCAGTTTGTGTTTACTGTCAGGTTATTCATTTGCACTATGATACAAATAGTCTCATTTTTCCTCTGGTGTTAAAAGCCTTGCAAAGCATCTCCAGGGAGGAAAGTCAGTGCTTACTGATGTCCATCTGTTCCAAACCAAAGAATTTTCATCCGAGCATTAAAAACAATCGTCATATTTATAAAGATCTAAGTTTGTCTAAGTCAATGTCTCCCAACCTTTTTTAGCTCATGACCCCATTTTAACGTCACAAATTTCTGGTGACCCCAGACATTCAAAATGGAGACTTTTTTTTTTTTTTTTTAATAAAATTAATTTGTTTTTGATCATGTAATAGTTTGCTATACTATGTTGCAAATAAATGTTGATTTTCGATGATATTTAGTCTATATAATGTATATAATTATGGACGGAGGCAGAAAAGCCAGGTGTAGATTACTGCACAAAGTGAGAATTTTTTCCTTGGTCAGGATATGTACAGTCAGTCCAGCTTGGATTTACAAGGCTGACAATTAATACTGAACAAAGAATAACTCAAACTATGAATTATGAAAGAGCTGCAGCATCTGAAACCGACCACAATGAACATTTGAAAGATAAACAGTACCACAGTTCTTCAGTTTCAGCTTCAGAGTTTGTCATGTCTTTTATGTATTGTGATTGTCTCTCTCAACTGACCATTTATTTTTTATTAGTAAGTTATGTTATGTATTTTTTTTTTTTTTTTATGTTTATCAATTACTAGCAATTTCAGGCGACCCCATTTGAATTCCAGGTGACCCCACGTGGGGTCCTGATCCCAAGGTTGAAAAACACTGGTCTAAGTACTTTTGAGCCTCTAAAAACAGAAGAACCCTGTCCAAATACTTATGGCCCTGACTTTAAATGCATTCATTTCACTTTTCCTTCATACTTGCAGCAATATCTTTTACCTTATAGATCAAATTATCAGGTTTGGCATTCTGTGATATTGGATCCATGTCATCAGTTTCTGCAAAATTCATTGTTCTTGTTATGAATTGACTTGTGTACATTTCTATTCTTAAATTTGTATGTAGGCTGTGATCAGTTCAAACTCTAATATTTATTGATGGCTAGTTTATCTACTTTGTGCTCACAGTATTCCAGTGTATGAATTTTTCATTTGTTTTGTGTGGTTTGTTCTGATACCTTTTTGTCTTTCATTAATATGTTCTTTAGGTTGTAACTTCTCAGTATTTTTCTGATGTAGCCTACATTGGGACCCTCTCAAAAACAACTTTTGACTTCAAAAAATATTATTAGCAAAATGTACTTAAAGTCCGAAATATACAAATGACCATATTATTGCAGAATCAATGTGTTTGTTGCATTTTACTGCTGTAGATGTTTAAACTATTTCATTATTACTATGTTAAATAACATCAGCCTTCTGTGTGTTTGTATGTTCAATCCACAATACTCCAGAAAGTCACCTTTTCAAAAGCTCTGAAAAACAGCTTTGTGCATTTACCACTGAATCCAAGAGGGTTTTTCAAAGTTTATTTAGTTTAAGAAGGAGAAATTTTAGCCGCCCTATGAAGGAATACTTCATCCTTCAGTTTATAACAGACACTGAACATATTTTGGCGATACATGGTTTTCACGGGAGAAGAGGGGAGTGAAATTTTAGTCTTAGAAGTAACCGGCTTTCAGACAGATTCAGAGGAGAAAAAAGGAAAGCGTGTACCGGAGTAGAGGTATGAAGCAATATAAAGCTTCAAATTTTAAGTACAAGTAACTGAAATGTGTTCTTAAATACTGCATTTGTAAAAATAAAAAGATTAAAAAAAAAAAAAATCCTAGATCCATTTCACCCCTGTTAGTGCATGGGAACTTTTATTATTATTATTATTATTTGCTGCTTTTGTTGCAGAAAGTGCCCCAGAATTAAATCAATGATGAAAGGTGTTAAAATTGTAGTAAAGCTATTGGGAACTGCAGTGAAGCAATAACTATCTTTGTGTCACACATACAAATATTCATGAGTGTAGCTTTAATTCTCAGGTTCTTGATAACATGCAATAGTAATGATTTTGTGCCTCAGTGAATGAAATGTGTACGTTTTTACAGAAATACTACAGTCTTAGACCACAGCACAACACAGAGTAGTTAGTCCCTTTGTAACTAGTTCCTCTCTAAAGCACACTTAGAGGGGTTTCAGGATGCACTGATTGAGGCTACGGGTGACATGTTGTGTCATCTATACCAAGAATGACCAGGATATTATGGGTTGTGACAGTTAAGTGGTGGGTAATGACAGTCATTAAGGCCCCACTCTGACTAGAGGCCCAATGTGAGGACTCTACCACTGCCTGTCTTTACATGTTTCATCCCGCGGTGGTGACGTCCTTTTAGAATTTTATTTTCACACCTTTTTTCTCTTTCATCTCTTCAGAATGTTTTCTTTACCGTCTCCCTCTCCCTGCCCTTTGTCTCCCTCACTTCATCACATGCCAAGTAATTCAGGCCCTAATGTTTTTGCATGCTCAATTGCACCACAGGCAGGGTTTTTTTCCCCCCACTTTTTTAAGGACCTTCAGGGGTGAATAAGTGCTGAGACGGTTCTGCCTTTTGGCAGGGTGTCAGGGTTTGGAGTAATTGGGGTTGGACGAGGGGGGCCAAGGGCAAGTCTGAGTGGCAAGTAGGAAGGGCATTCAATGGCCGAACAGAGATGGAGAGGCCCATGGCTCAGTTGAGCTCTTCCATTGGCAGCTGTGTTTTGCATGTAGGGCCAGGTGGAAAGGCCAACAGTCTAGCACAATTAAACACTTCATTTGTCTTCATTAAAAGGATGGGTATGTTGGTTTTGGCAGTCAAGGAGGATGTTTAGGCTCATGTTTTTTTTTTGTTTTTTTTTTTCCCACTACCTCTTATGCCTCCTGGTAAAACACTTCTTAGTTAAAATTCTTGAGATGCTTCTTGATGTCATTAAATTGACACACGTGTACTCGTTGCATCCAACCTTAACTGTCTTAGCCTTTAACAGACAAACTCTGGTTCCATTTTGCTGAATAATGCTCTCCTCTTTCTAGAAAGCACACTGTGTCCCTTAACTGTCTTATGAAATTGTTGTATTTGTTCACATTTATTTGTTATTACAATTGTTGTCTTTAGAGAAATCAGCTGTTTTGAATTTGTCCACGTTGCATGCGATTAGACTCTGATGTTTGCTTGAAACATTGCCTAGATGTGAAGCCGCTCACATTGAAACTGAATTGGAAAACCTTGGGTCAAAACAACAAGTTAATAACTGCTTTCGTGATACCAGTTAACCATGAATGCCAGTGTTTGTTTTAGTGTAGCCAGCTATCTGAAAGATACCCCGACACTGTTGAAATTTGTTGGTGAGACAAGCCAAGACAACAGCAGTTTGTCTTCAAAAATGACGTACATTGTACATTAAAAGTACAACAGTGAAAGGACAAGCAGCAATAAGGAGACATTTGCCTTCCTGACTTGTGCGTTTGGCTGGCTGTCTGGTGTTTGGCACATGCGAGCGCTGTTTGGAGGCTCGGTCCCAGCTCTCTTGAAGAAAGTGCTGAGTGCTGGTGAATGTGGTGTTAAGCCACGTGGCTTTGGACTTGGGATCGTTCTCTCACCCCCGTGTTTGTTCCATGAAACATATGTGTTCAGTAAATCCTTGGCCCTCAGTGTGCCACAGTGAGTATCCCATCCACCCCACTTGATGTGGTCCCACACCAGTGCAGTGTGGGTGCTGGAGTGGTGCTGCTGAGGTAATACCACCAGGGACAAGACCTCACCACAACACCCACATAAAAAATGTGGGTGTGTGTGAATATATGCCAGTAGTGTGTCTGCTGCTGGCTACTGTTGCACGCACACTCCCCTCTGTGCAGGCTCTTGCACAGCGTACCCTTGTATAATCCCATCGTTGTTTGTGTTTGCATGCTGGCTTGTGCAAATACTCTTCCGTGCATTACAGGAATCCATGTGTTTGTGATTTATTTGCACCCAACACTGTTACATATCCTTTTGCCCATACACAGCATCCAAACTTTATGTTTGATTAATGGTTCAAACCTCCCACCATCTCCTTTCCTGCTATCCTCACACTTCTCTCCTCACCTTCTGCAGTGTCTGCTCCTGCTCAGCATGTGAAGGCACGTACTTATTATCAGGGCAAATGATTGATTTCTAATTGCTTATATTTCGAGTTGCACTCCCTGTTGCAGATGTTTGTGTTCTGCTTCACGTTCTGCATGCACAGACACAAACACAGACGCACATGCTCTTACAATAGTGATGTGTAGATGCCAGAAAGTCTCATCCAGGAATTTTTGGATGTCTTTGCTCTGGGTTTTGGCACAGCATGTGTGTAGTCGCCGCCAAGTGGAGGTGATTTTTACTAGAAGGCCTTTTATTGGTTGGTTCTGTGTGCTCGTATGTGAGGCACGTGGGCGAGATCATTTAAGGAGCTTTGCCATAAATGTGGTTTCATTATGGTTAAATAAGAGGGTAATAAAGAAAACAAATTTGCTCCAAAACTATGAATATTGCAAGCAGACAGTAATATCTCAACAAGTTCTTGTTCTGGTTGGGAATCCCCCACCCAAATTCTTGGACTTAAGTGCTGCTTAAAACATAATCAACACAGACATTGCTTTGACAGAAAAATGTGCTGAGGACAAGTTGTTTTTCACTGTTTGGTTCTCAGATTGAAATAAATTGAGTAGCTGCAGGGAGGCAGTTAGTAACTTTAACAACTTCTGAAGCACTCCAATGTAAGCATCTGCTTAAGGTGTTCATAGCGGGCTCAGCAGCCTGCAGAATGTAGCCAACTCTCCACTGTGAGCAACAGTGTTACCCAGAGTTACAGCAGTAATTATGTGCTGTTGAAGGATCTCTGCCACCCATGCACAGCAGAGTTTAGGTTCACCAGTGGGCAAGGTGCAACTCAGACCGAATCCTTGTTTTTGATGTGGGTTCTAATGGCTCAGTGTGGCAGCGGCAGGCCTTGTAAAACACAGCAGTACAACAAACATCTAGTTTTCCCATCAGGGACACCATGTCCTGTGCTAATCTCTGCAGAATCCCCTTGCTTGTATCCAGTACAGTTCACTGGAGGGTGATCTCTAAGATGTGATGACAGTCATAGACCCCAAATTACATGAATAAGAGGATTTGCTATGGATATCTCATTTTATACAATAAATTACCACACTGACGGATAAATGGAAGAAATCAAAACAATGAAAATATGAAAAATACATAGGTGGTATATATACAAGCTGAATATATCTGCACAATTTGGTGAAAAAAAACAAACAAACCTGTGATTCTTTTGCCACTGAGATAGCATTTGGTTTGGTTTTAGAGGAAAATTAGGGATTGTAAGTGTAAAAAATAAAAATTGAAAACTTTAATAACAGTAAAAGAATGTAGCATGTTTCACTGGGTTAATCATGCAAAATCTTTTCAGTCTGTTCAGTGTCATTGAATCCAAAACATCATCATACACACATGGGAAATTGCAGAGTTTTGTGATTAAACAGGGCCTGGCTAACAAAATAAAAAAGTTCCACACTCCAACATTTCATTGGATTGCATTTAGCTGTGATTACACACACATTTGCTGTGGCTTAGTTTCGAAAATCTTATGCATTATGACTTTTATTTCCTCTCATTTTTTGGTCACATAACAGTCCTGAACCTTGACCTGACCAACTGAACCAACCCCTGATCATAACACTGCCCCCACAGACTTGTACCATAGACACTAGGCATGATGGGAAATCACTTCATCTGCTTCTCTTCTCACCCTGATGCACCCATCACTGTGGAACAGGGTCGATCTGGACTCATCAGATCACATGACCTTTTTCCATTGAAACACAGTCCAATCTTTATACCGTCTATTAAATGATGATTGTTTAAGAAATGAGAAGCTCCTCATTCAGTTCGGGTTAAAACTGAAACATAATCATTTCGGCTGTAAGTATCCAATGCGAGGATCAGACCTATTTGCTTAGTTAAATCCAGGTGGGGACTATTTTTTGACTCTTTATAATTGCAAAGGCTGACATTGTGATTGACATTTGAATATTTGTGAAGCCCTATAATAGAAGATCGTACCTGTATTTACTGACACACTGTCTTTCTCTGTAACTCTATACTGTAGCTACTTTTTACTCTAAACACTTTTTGCTCATATTTGAATATTTTAACTCTTACTAGGGCACTCATTAAAATGCTCTGAAATTCAAAATTTCAATCTTTGTATGTTATTGGACATCGTCATCTACCTCCTCTTGCCATAAAACATCTGAGCAGCACTTGCTAAAAAGTAAACACATGCAATAAAACAACTGTTAAAAGGTCATAAACCAATGTTTCCCAACAATTTTTGTCTCGTGACCCCATTTTAATGTCACAAATTTCTAGCAAACCCAGACATTCAAAACGGAGACTTTTTTTTGCTAATATTAATTTGTTTTTGATCATGTAATAGTTTGCTATACTATGTTGCAAATAAATGTTGATTTTCAATGACATTTAGTCTATATAATGTACATTATTGTGGATGGAGGCAGAAAAGCCAGGTGTACATTACTGCACAAAGTGAGAATTTTATTTTCCTTGGTCAGGATATGTACAGTCAGTCCAGCTTGGATTTACAAGGCTGACAATTAATACTGAACAAACAAACACTCAAACTATGAATTATGAAAGAGCTGCAGCATCTTAAACCAACCACAATGAACATTTGAAAGATAGACAGTACCACAGCGCTTCAGTTTCAGCTTCAGAGTTTGTCATGTCTTTTGTGGATTGTGATTGTCTCTCTCAACTGACCATATATTATTTTATTAGTATGTTATGTTATGTTTTTTTTTTTTTTATCTTTATCAATTACTAGCAATTTCAGGTGCCCCCATTCGAATTCTAGGCAACCCCACGTGGGGTCCTGACCCCAAGGTTGAAAAACACTGTTATAAACTGACAAAAATCCCTCATACTCACTATTTACAGCTTAAAAATTTCTGTAAAATCTGATTGAATCACTGTATATTGTTATAAAAACCAACATGCTTCTGGCCTTCACTGAGGCGCAGGATTGGCTCCATATTTAATGTTTGAAATTACCAAAAATAGTCGCTTGCCCAATAAAGGGTTAAAGCCGAAATCCAACCTTCCATTCCTTTAAATTTAACCTCACATTTCCAATTTCAGGCTGTGTTGCCCCAGCCCAGCAGCAGTTTCACTATGGCTGCAGATTTTCAACAGCTTTTGCAGTATTATTATGGACATCATCTTTCACTCCAGTCAGTATAAGCTGTTTTGAATGTTTCTGAAGTGTAATTTGAATAATGTTCACAAGAGCATAAAGCATGGAGCTTGTCTGTCTGTAAGTTGTGTTCTCTTAAAGGATTTAAGGTCCTTGTAGACCAGTGCTTAACCCTGCCTCTCTGCTTGTGCAGGACTTACAGCATAGTGAAAGAAAGGTTGAAAGGTTTTGGTCTCCACAGTGGGAACGTGGTCGTCTCACTGTGGTGCATGCTGAGAACCTATCACTACAAACTGGTGTAAGTAGTCTGAGCGTAAACATGAGAAAATCAAGACCATGAAGTGTATGTGCTCTGACCTACAGCAGGGCCAATATTGCACACATACTCTCGCTCTCTGCACATATTCACTGTGAGTTTTTACTTTCAGGGAGCCCAGGGAGAGAATATAATCTGTTCACAAACCACAAAATTGAAAAATGACCCTGGCGTTCATCCAAGCTGAAAAGTGAAATGATCTTGCAACACAAGAAGGCATACTTAGACCAATTCTTTCTTCAACATGAGGTGAGCCTTTGACTTCAAATTAGCATAATTTAAGGGGGTCTTTTAGGTTGGAGTTGAAGATTTGTTTCATGCTCTTTTCCACAATATTCTGCTGGGCATGAAGTAGTAAAGCTTACCAGTCTGTTTCAGAATTTTAAGGGTTTTACAACGTTTCTGTTTTTGGAACGCTTGTAGTATTTTTCTCAAAGAACATAGAAGGATAGTAATTTCAGTCAATTTAGTTTACTGTCCAACATAGAACGATGAAGGCATGTGTAAACAAATTTAAACTTATTGTTGTTTAAAGAGGTTGTATATGGTATTGATATTTCACAATCTCAGCAGTGGGGGAAAGTCTTGTACCAGAACACTTAAGACTATCAAAACCACCAACAATATGTATCCACAGACTGGATCATTCACTGAATAAAGAATAAAACTCATTATTTACACCAGGGGTCTCAAACATGCAGCTCAGGGGCCAAATGCGGCCCGCCAAAGGTTCCAACCGTGGGATGAATTTGCAAAGTGCAAAAATTCCACAGATTAATCTTAATTCAGGTTCCACATACAGACCAATATGATCTAAAGTAAAATAACCTACAAAAAATAATGACTCCATATTTTCCTCTTGGTTTGATGTGAAAAAAATATGACATTATGTTTACAAATAATGACAACTTCAAATTTGTGTCTTTGTTTAGTACAAAAAAATAACATTAAATTATGAAAATATTTACATTTACAAACTGTCCTGTAACAATAAAATGTGAATAACCTAAACAAATATGAGCAACCTGAAATGTCTGAAGAAAATTAAGCACAATTTTAATAATTTTCTGCCTGTTACTAAGTGTTTAATGTCTTTGTAGATCTGATCCATAATGCACATGTAGAAATGATACATTGAGTCATAATATTTTTAATATTGCATTTATTTTTCTTAAGAAATTTCAGTTTTTTCAGGTTATTCACATCTTTTTTGTTTGGATAGTTTCTAAAAGTAAGTATTTTCATAATTTAATGGGGTTTTTTTGCACTAAAACAAAGACAAAAATTTGGAGATGTCATTATTTATAGGTTATTATGCTATTATTTTATTGGTACGGCCCACTGGAGATCCAATAGGGCTGAATGTGGCCCCTGAAAGAAAATGAGTTTGAGACCCCTGATTTACACACATTTCTATACAGTACCATCTACTCATAGCTGCATATCATGACAGTCTGTCAAAATAACACTTATAATCTTCACGTGTTGCATCAGCTGATAGTTTACATCATTGTGCTGTTAGCTTTGCTCTGTTTTAGACAGAAAACGGCCACAGTAAAACCACAAATCCCCTGTTTTCTGTACAGTTTGTGTTTTCAATAGCTGAACTAAAGATCTGTTTGGAATTGTCCAAACAAGGTCAGAACTGTCACAATTTAGCCTGAACCGTGGATCAACAAACAGCAACTTAGCAAAGAAAATGACATCACATAGTAACATTGTACCCTCATAAGTTTCATAATCAAAGTCACCAGTGTGATTTCATCATCAAACTCCATTCTTTTCCTTTATTGCTGTGTCCAGTGATGAAAACAACAGTGATTTATGCTTTTATCACTCTGTCACTTTATTTGACCCTAAAAGTTGTCTCCTAGTGGTTCTCTTCCCATCTTGTAATTTGTTGATGTCTTGCTCTAAGGTCCCGTGGCATTAGTTTTCGTCACTATGGGAGACCGGTGTGACTCACTACCCCCTCTAGTGGTCATGTAAATCCCCCAAGTCCATCGGTGTAAATAAATTCAGTTCATATCTCTACAATCTACAACAACAACTTCAGAGCTCTTTATTTGAAACAATCTCATGATACTTTTAGAAATGTTTTGTTACATATTTGAAAATAGAAAAATTGCATATAGCCCCTTTTACCCTTTCATGCGCGAATTATGAGAACCTTAGTCAATATTTTTTTCTTGAGTATTTTTGTTCCGCTTTACACATGAAAAAAACAATGCAATTGATTTTTTTTTTTTTTTTTTTTTTTAATGACCGTATTTTTCATGGAATTACAAAAATGTCCACTCAGCTGGACACCATGCATTTAAGTTTTGAAGCAAAGAAACATTTATTTAGAACTCATCATCAGAAAGTGATAAATTGTGTGAAAACTATGAAATAAAAGCATTTTTAATTCCGCTAATTGCTAAATTGCTACTGTTTTCTCACATTTGATCATACTCTAATATTAGTTATTACACATTTCATGGAGATAATATCCTCCTGAGACTCAAGAAATGGACAGTTTTAGCTGTTTTACATTAGAAAAATGGTCTTGATTGGAAACTGCATCATGCAACAGTTTTTTCAGATACATTTTTAAAACTATTTTTATTTATTGATCGATTCTTTTAATGGAATGTCCTTTGTAATGCACAGCCTTTTTAAAGTAAAACTGTCAAACTTTTGTCCCCTACAGAGGACAAAATGCATCGCTGGGTCCGAGGAGGATATTAAAAAAAAAAAAAAAAAAATTCTTTGTTGATTACAGTCTAATAAGAATTAGCACTCAAACATGTTAGTGCACATCAGGTTTATGAAGAACAGCAAAGTTACAGTAATTGTATGTATTGCAGTGTTTTGGATGATGCATAAGAGTCCTGATATGGAACTCAAACAACAAAACCCATGAATAAGCAATAGAACAGCTGTAGAATAGCTGTCCGCTGTAGTGACCAGTATGCATGAAAGTGTTAAACCCTGTGAACTCAGAAAAACATGCACTATAACTTCCTCAACATACTCATGTTGGTCTGTTGAACTGTGATTAAAACATTCCCAGAAAGTAATCACACCAAACTAACTCGTCTAACAGAGATATTGATAGCCATCTGTAGTTTCCATGTAATATTTTCATGTCATTTTGGTGGGACTTTGCCTAATGCACCTGGCTTTGTCTCCACTGGACTTGCTGTAGTCAGCTGTAGTTTTCTATCAAACAACATAAAACCCTCAGCCAAACATTTTTTTTTTCAGTATGTGAAGGAAAAACTTAAGGCCAAACGGTATAATTATGACCTGTTGCATAATTCAAATCAGCACTCATGAGTAATGCACATGATGTGTTTAAAGCATATTCAGTGTCTCCTAATCAGCAATATGCCTTTATGATGAATCTTTCCCTCCACAAAAATCAAACCAAACATCTAATATATGCAGCTTTATTGCGTACATGCTTGTTTCAGATAACATGGCCTTGTGGTCTTCCACAAATTGCGCTTTATGCCCTCTCGATTATACAAGTAGGATATGGTTGTGGCTTAATTTGTCTCGCTCCTGACTTCGGATGCAGGGGGGTGTGGGGGGTCTGCAAATGCTTTTGGGCTGATTATGAGTATTTCCTGGGTTTGTTTGATCCGAACTCAAGCAGAGAAAATATTTGTATTCTTCTTGCATTGTGTTATTATTCCCATTGATGCTTCCCAGATGCATGTACCGGAGACTGAATTTGGAAAAGCCGATATGTTAAGTACAGCAAAAGTACTCAAAGCCAATGTGTAATGCCAAAGTGATTTTAAAGTACCAGGATTTAAGTGCGTGCATGTTTTTCCTCGATCAGCTTTTTCATTTTCCCCATTCACTCCCTACTGAAAGGTATTTTGCTTTTTTTTCATTGTATTACACTGTTCAAAGTATCGCATTCAAAGTATAGAAATTGATCCAGATGTGTGAGGATGAACACACACAAAAAAAAAAAAAAGATAGAGGAATGATACTGTAGCATGTAAGTCCTGAATCAAACCAGCATCTGGTGCCTGAGGGAATGTGCATCCTCCCACAACATGCGTGCAAACTTAGATCACTTTTCATCAGCTTTTAATTTAATTTTTTTTTTTTAAATCATGGCCCAAATCACATTGAAAGGTGACCCAGTGGAGCATTGAAGCCTTCAGATTTATGGGCCTGTAGCACTCGATGAAGGTCCCGAGATGAAAAGATTGTCTGGAGGCCTTGGGCCAGGAGCCAGGGTGTTCGTTGACTAAAGACAACTCCAACTGGTGTTACATTGTCCCTGATGAAACTCCTGCAATCTGTTGTTATACGTTGTGCCTATAAAGATAGTCTGTCTGATTTATGGTATTAATCTCTGCATTGCTGTAGAGCCAAATGTGAATATCTGTGGTAACAATATAAAGCCATCAATCATTTGATCACTGAAGAAACCATTAATATGGCGAAGAAAGCTAGCAAGTGCTCTTCTAAATTCAGTTAGAAATGAAAAATATTGGAACAGAATTAAAACGGTTTCCTCTCCACTCACTCCTACTGACCCCGGCGGCATGCGCTCATTTTCGCCAAGTTAACAATCTCCAGTATCCTTTTAGGTTTATGATTTGTGGCGCCTCGGGTTTTACAGGTTAAACCACAAGCAAATGAGCAGCATCTCTCAGAATCTAGTTTTGGACTAAAGCAACAGCCACCAAGTCTGAATGACCTCACTGGGATAATGATAGGGGATGAAGCTTCTCTCTTATCCCGTCTCTCAGTCGGATGCCACAGATGATGGAGTGATGGGAGGTGGAGTGGGGAGGTTACGAGGGATGAAGGAGAGGTTTTAAGGCTTGTTTTGTCCTCAATTGCATGGAGGCATGCAGCAATTGAAAAGCCAATTAGAGGGAGGCGCAGAGTGAAGCTCTTCTAGATGAGCTCAGCCTGCGGCTCCTGTCTGGAACAGGATGGTATACAGCAAAGCATGAGAAAAGGCTCCATCTGTACCTGTGGATGATTTCAAATATACACATACACATTCACTTGGTGTCTGGAATGGAGTGAGGATTTATTTAAACACCCCCTTATTTTGGGCCTGATGACAGGAGCTTGGTTTATGAAAACTGTACCACACTTGAGAGTGGTTAGACCAGCACAAACATTTCACACAAGTCTGTTTAGCGCTTGTACAGTTCTGCTCCTGCTGCATCTTCATCTATATACAGTAGGGCTAATGACAACCACAGGTTTTTCCAGTCAAGTGGTCATCATTAGTTGCAGCTTATATTAAAAGCAGTCATAATGCATTTATGTATTTATATCCATAATTTTATAAATGACCAACTTTTTACATTTGCAAGCAGTCCCTGAGATCTCAAACCCAACTACAGATCCTGAGATGAAAAAGTCTGCATGAAGCAAAGTATATTGCATATGAGTAAATACACCTACATGTGCAAAAATGATTGTTTTTAGTCCAACGGCCCAACAGGTCCGATGGACTATTGGTATCAGTTGTCGTCCATAAACAATTTTTGAAGAATCTTCTTCTCCAGATCCGTCAATTAGAATAACTTGATATTTGTGTGGAACATCTTTGGGGTAAGGTCTAACAAAGTTTGTTCAAAGAATTAGGGTTAGCATTTGGGTCAGGGTTTTGAAATTTAAAAAAATCCCCATTGGTTTACAATGAGACACATTTCAAAGTGCTATAACTTCAAAACAGTTGAAGATATTGATGTCATTACTATTGGCAATAGATAGGAAGTCACATATGGGTTTTCATTTGGTGCCATGACCTCTGACCTTGAGTGACCTTGAAAGGTCAAACAAATGTCAATTGATGTCTTTAAATATGCCGTTGCACCACAGGACCCTTGGCCCCATTTTTTAAAATCAGGAGAAAACAAGGAATTTGGCTGAGATGATTTTTTCCATGCTTTGAACCTGAGAAGTAGGTTGTGAGGGTTGTTGAGCAGATAAATAAATGCATCCTTCGCATTAGGTGGATGATTCAACAGGTACTCTTTAAAATGCACACACAATGACAATACAGGTTATTAGAAAATGTGTTTTTAACTCATGCGGAAGGCACCAATACCTTTGTTCATTTTGTTTTTATAGATTATCTGCTTTCAACTGCATTCAGCCTCATGTTTGAGCAGAATGGCTCCAGAACCGTTGCAACATTAATTCCTGACTATTTCTTAACATGAGGTCACAATGGATGAAGCATAATAGCATTTTATTCAACACTATTCTGTTCCACAGGGAGAGTTTCCCAGGGGTGTGGGTTTGCAAATGATTGAAGGTGATAATCATGTTATTTAATATTGTTTTGTTGGTTGCACTTTATGTTGATCTGCTGGCTGTACTCAATTTGTCTCCCTTAGCGATAATAAAGATTTCTTGAACTATAATTTAATTTAACACAATTATATAAATAGGCTTGAGACAGAATGTTATAACAATGTTAAAACTATGCTTCATTAAACAGAAATATAAATAAGTTCGAATAGGGATTTTCTCAAGTAAATAAATTCTAGTCAAGCAGGAAAAAAATTCTCTCTCTCTCTCTCACACACACACGCGCACGCACGCACGCACGCACGCACGCACGCACGCACGCACGCACACACACACACACACACACACACACAAAGAGTAAGTAAGGATGATATAACCTAAGCAGCCATGCTAAAAGTTTGCACATTCATGGGTCATCGTTAAGCTTCTCCAAATCCAACCCTTTGGATTTCCTCCCAGATATTTGTATTTAATGAATAACAACAAAGTAAACAATGTCTACCTGTATCTGAGTGATGGAGTGTGGCAAATTCCATTTAAACTATGAAACTTAATTGATTAAAGCCTTATTTGCACAGGACTAGTATAACCTTTGGACCTCTGGTAATCTGGAAATTAACTCTGCATGTCTGTGTTTTATATAGTGCATAAACAGGGTGACACAAAAAAACGGGAACTTTTTAACAATCCAATAAAACCAAGAGTGATGGAAGAAAAATATTTTATTCATAGTAATTGAAACCTTAAAACACGCCATTTAAGAAACAATGATGGAATTTCCATTTTTTAAAAATTACTTCCTGTAGGTGGCGTCCTCCTGTATGAATGCATTCTTGAAATCTGCTGTTGAGATTCCTCATTGACCGCTGCAACATCTCAGCTGGGATACTGTGAATTTCATCCTGAATTCTCTGTTTTAACTCATCCAGAGTTCTTGGTCAAGTCATGTACACTTTACTCTTGAGATAGCCCCACAAGAAAAAATCACAAACGGACAAATCTGGCGATCTAGGGGACCAGGGAACGTTACCGAATCTTGAGATCACACGGTTACCGAACAATTCTCGCACAGCCTCCAGTGATTGCCGTGCAGTGTGTGATGTCGCTCCATCCTGTTGAAACCAGGTTTCTTGAATGTGTGGAAAATTGTTCAATTCAGGTGTAACGAAGGAACTGTTTTTATAAAACATTTTTATGGCTAACGCACGCTGTTGCCCGTTCCACTGATCCATGGTTACTAAAATGGGGGTGTGTTTACTTGCTCAAGGTCACTGTCTCGCAGTGCTGCCACTTGCTCATGTCTGCCAATATGCACTTCAAAAATTCCCGTTTTTTTTGGGTCACCCTGTACATGGAATAACCAAAATCTATTTTTTACTTCAATTTACTGACATTACTCCTCAATTCTGGTGTCAAGGGCTGGTTAAACACTTACAGATAACTGTTAGAAGACAGAAAAATGTACCTTACTGTTGTCATTATGTCATCCATTCATGTTTTTAGAAGTGGCTACTGTCAAAGATTTTTTTCCCATAACCTTTATTTAAATGACACCAAGTGACAAAGAAACTTGTGTACAAATATGTACAATATTGAGTTAGCATTATGTGGGGGAAGGGAGGGGGTTGGGGGTTAGGATGTGTGGCATGTAATGTATGAAAGAAGAAAAAAAAAAGTCTGACTGACCAGGTAGTATAAATCAATGTCCTGTCTTGGTTGTGTTAATGTTCTGTGTGTGGTGAAATGTGTAAGATGTGTATGTGGTGTGAATGTGGTGATGTGGAAAGAAAGAGAGGAAGACACAAGGGGAAAAGAAAGGAAAAGATCAATACATAAGCAGATAAGTAATAAGGAAAAAAAAGTCTCTCAACGATTTAAGTCTGCTCTTTCAGTGAATATCTTTGCTTTATTGCAACATGATGGATTCACACTTTATACAAATTTACGACTTTGATTTATCAGCACCAGCGCTGCCTCCATCGTCCTTGAGTGCAAAACAGGCAGAATAAATACACAGAGGAAACAAAGCATATTGCATATTCCACCAAATTAAAGAAATCTAGATTCGCACGTGCAGGACTAAATACAAAGGACGTCTGTTTGCTGAATTAGTGAAGCTAGTTTGTGGTGGAATTTATACTTTACAAATTCACACAGGATTAAGATCACAGATGACTTCTATTATTGCACATTAGCAGAGGTCCACCTGGTTATATATGTGTATTTATATCCATATACATAAGGTTATACACACATATACTGTATATATCTCCTGCATGGACAGTTCCTAACTTCTTTGCATTATACCAGCACAGAATGAACATCTGAACCAAATCTAGCTGGTCAGTTACTTATGGACACTTTATGCTTCAGCTGTTTTATGAGGCTTTTGTCTGAAATAACATAATGATTTCTTTATAGTGAAGAGCACAACTTTGAGGATCTGAATGATGAGTCTGAAAATGGGAATGTAGTTATAGCTTTAAGACACAAGATGCTGCTCTTGAGCTATGAAGGTTGCAGAAATTGAGGAATGTTTTCTGTTTTTTAGTGGTTTCTAAGTTGAGTTGTACCAGTTTTGTATCAGTATTTATCCTTGGAGTGTCTGTCTGTTCTGTCTGTAACTCTTCAGTTCTGCTAATCATATGGTTCAGAGTAGATGTTTATGGTCCGTCTGATAGAAAACAGTTGGTGATTAGACGTCAAGCTCCTCCTCTCCTCTTCTCTCCCCTTTTCATTTCTGTTTCTCTTCATTTCTCCCCATGTCTCCTCTACATTTCTTTTTGTTTTTCCTTTCCTATCCTTGTTTCTTTTCTCCTTTTCTCTCCTCATTTCTCCTCTTTAAACATAATTTCTCCTCTCCTCATTTCTCCTTGTTCTTCCTTTCCTCCTTTCTCCCCTCCTCTCCTCTCCTCTCTTCATTTCTCCTCACCTCTCCTCATTTCTACTCTCCTCGTTTCTCCTCTCCTCGTTTCTCCTCTCCTGTCCTCGTTTCTCCTCTCCTCATTTCTCCTCTCCTCTCCTCTCCTCGTTTCCCCTCTTTTCTCCTCTCCTCGTTTCTCCTCTCTTCTCCTCGTTTCTCCTCTCCTCGTTTCTCCTCTCCTCTCCTCTCCTCTCCTCTCCTCTCCTCGTTTCTCCTTGTTTCTCCTCTCCTCTCCTCTCCTCTCCTCTCCTCTCCTCTCCTCTTCTGCTGTATCAGTGCACACTCTTTACTGTTTAGGGAGTTTACTACAGTAGCATATTTAGACAGCTGTAAGCCCAAAAGCTCCAGGGAAAACAGGGTATGGGTTTTAATGTGGGAGCAGGATGGGATGGGGGTAGAACTGATCCATTGCAACTCTTTTCCTGTGCGGTTACTCCTCAGTCATCCATCCAAATGTTTCCTCTCCCTCTCTCTCCATCACCTGGGCAAGCATGGACTTGACACTAACCGTAAAGGAGGATGCATGAGGTTTCATTTCATTAGTGTGCGCATTGGGATTCTGTTTTGTAAACTGTGAAAGAGAAACTTGATTAAATTTCCACATATCAACAATA
This sequence comes from Sphaeramia orbicularis, assembly GCF_902148855.1. Taxonomy (NCBI): domain Eukaryota; kingdom Metazoa; phylum Chordata; class Actinopteri; order Kurtiformes; family Apogonidae; genus Sphaeramia; species Sphaeramia orbicularis. The sequence goes on from NC_043974.1 coordinate 27,321,607, forward strand.
CTTTAAAAGAACATACCCCGAAGCAAAGTAAACTGGCTTTCCTCAAAGTGTATTTAAGTTTATGATGTATTACTTGGCATGCAAACATCCACAGTCTAGATATTACACGCTTCCCAACACAGTTTCGCATCACTTTCTTTTTCCATCTCTCTCTCGTTCTCTTACCCACAAGATACTCAAATACACAGATATAGGCTTCCAGGGCTTGAAGCAACCTATCATCATAGCACAAATCCTGTAACTCCATATGATACATAATTTGACATTTCCCCATGCAGTCACTACCCACAAACTTCAAGATTTGGAAAAAGACTTTTTTTAATGTATACAACTGTCCTGTAGCTGCATCCGTAAACTGCTCAGTATGTAATAGCTCTTAAACACAATGGAATCTAACTTTTCACCAATGACACAAATAATGGGATTATTGCATCGTGATACAAGTTAATATCAGTTTCTTTAACGACAGCATGTCAGAAGCTGCGTCTGGATTTAGTTCACGTGCCACTATTCTTCTTCTGTCTTTCACCTCTGCTCGTATTTAGCCAATCTCAAGCAATGATGTCAACTATCTTTTTTTTTTTTTTGGTCATTTTGTGGTCATATTTTTCCCTGAAACTTGGCGTGCGATGCTACAACAGCCCGATGTCCCGAAGAGGAGCCTTAGAACTCCTCTCCGCTGTCAAGTAGGAGTCTGAGGGGAAATTTGGATGGAACGATGGGCATTTTTTTGAGTCATGTTTATCTTGAGGCTTCGGTAAAAAACCATAATATGCGTCCCGTGGGCCATATTTTCTTGTTGACCTACTAGTGAGCACTCTGCATTTGATATGCCAGTGGTTTTGGAAAAGAAGGGCAGGACGGCAGGCGTGTGAGTGCTCTTTTCCATAAAGATCTGTGATCTACTCAATGGGTTTGGACAGACTGAGGAAAAACGCTATCCAGTGAACTTCATACAAGTACAATGGAAAGAGAAAAGAGGGCTCGACCGTGTAAAAATAGAGAAAATATAGATCAACACAGTCACCGCTTGTCTTCTTTTTCTACTTTCTATTGATTTGTGATAGATTTTACCTCATGTTATCATCTCCCATGTGACTTTTTGCACCACTGTTTCATCCTTTAGGTGTTTCCCACCTGATTACAGAAGCATATGGGTAAGGAATACTTGATTGCAGAGCTGTACTCCGACAGGCTGATGGATTGTTTCCTCTGTCTAAATGCGGGTGCTGCAGGATAAAACCCAGTTGATGTGTTGAAGTGTGACGGCTTGAAGGAGCTGTCAGCAGCCCCAGCACCGTGGCAAACTTTTATTTTTTGCTTATGCATATTGCATAAGGGCTTTATGTCACATCATTCATTTCACATTAAGGAATCAGGTTTTCAGTGTGAGCTTTAAAAGGGGTTAATGTGTTTTTCTTCTATGCATTTGATAATTTTTCAGAGTGATCAAGAGCGATGACTGGTGTTTTTTAGGAGTTAGAAAAAACCAAGATCCAAGGGGTTTTCTTATCAAACTGGAATTCCAAAAAGAACTTGAAGAAAAGAAACTGGCTAGTGCAAGCCACAGACAGCCCTCATCTGGGAATGAGTAATCGCTTGAGAACCTAATTGGATGAGAATAAAAGATTCAGTGAATTTTTGTATTGCTCAAGGGGAATTGGAACAATGTGCTGGAGGTGTCATCTGTTTATTCTTAATCATTTCCATATTTTAGGTCAGGTCTAGGTCATAACAAGGCACTGAAGTACACACGTCCCCATGAACTCCATGTTATTACATCATTATTTAACCAAGTGAAAATGTCAGATTTAAGAGGACACTCCAAGGGTTAAAGCCTCCTTTGACCACCTTTATCATATTACTATCACTTTCTCTGATCATCTCGGAGCCAAAGACAACACACAATACATTTTCAGAAATGAAAAACACATGTTACCGATGTGACTCAATTTTGGGGTTAAAAGAGAAACCTTAGCCGCATGTAGCATCTACAGGAGATCAGACACGTCTTTTTGTGGCTAGAAAAGCTTCAACTCAGTCAAAGTGTAAATACTTGGCGCTCACACATCATGAATAATAAGCTGGTGAGACAAACCAGGTGCCCCTTTTTATTTGGAGTTCCTGCTTGGTGTCTCTGCATGAAAAATTGCTGGTGAACTGTTGTGTCTCGTTTTGCAATTAAAGAGGTTAAGTATAGAGCCTGTTTCATGTCTGCAGCTCAATATGACCTGTTTTGTAGATTTGAACATTGTTTCACTACAAATCTGAATATCGACTTTGTGTCTCTTGGCGTAGTCCTACTAAAATTAGCTGTTTGATTGAATTACACTCCTTGTTTTGGATTTTTTAAAATTATTATTATTTTATGCTCAGTTCCTGCACTCATGTCCTTTCATTTTTCTTCTTCCTTCCACAACATTTTAGTACACACTTTATAGAGTGGCTGTGGATCCTTATATGACTATAGATGTCATATTTCGAGATCCTGATGGATGTTATTGCAGCCAAAAGTATCCAGTTTCATTGTGTTGATTACCACAAATTACTGCTGCAAATGGCTGGAATATATTGCCATCATGACACAAGATTTCCCAGACAGTTTGCTGAACAAGCTGTCTAAGAGTTTGAGTAGGAAAGTGGTGCTAACCTCAGACTAAAGTAAATTAAGTCATATTTTTAAAGCAAACAGGTAATATATTAAACCCTTTACAAAGAAAAATATCTAGTAATCATCAGAAGAACTGCAGTTGTCTTGTTAAGAAGCCTTTATGAGGATAGATTTGGTCGGAATCCAAACCTTGATTACCCTCACAGCAGTTCCACCGCTTGTTCATTTTCTGCCAAATCATGAGGTCTGAGCTGCGACGTTTACTCCCTTTTTCTTCGGAGTGATTGCGACAAGTTCAGGTACTCAGCAGAACTCAACTGCTTTTTTCCCCCGTCGCACAAATCAGTATTTGTTGTGTTTCAGCTTTTACTGGGACAAGCAATAAATGAATCACTCCATAAAAAGCCTCAGACTGATAAAACAGAGAGAGCTGTTGATCACCGATACACATGTTTCTTGATTACAGTGATTAACTCCCAGATGTTTCACTTCCTCTTACATTCTGACTTATGGCATTATGTCATAAGATAGAAAACACTATCTTAGGGAGTCAGCTGTAGCTTCATCTACAGCCGTTTACAAGTCTGTACAAAGACAAGATGATTTCTCAAAAGCGTACTTAACCCGTAAAGACCCAGTGCTGCTTTTCTGGTAGTTTCTAAATGATTTTTTGTCTTTCTTAAGTGATTTACCACCATTTACTTGAATGTTATTCTCTGTATTTTGCATTTTAAGTGAAAATCATGTATTTTCCCATACGCGGGGGTGGGGCTGAAAAGTTCATAGCCTGACTAAGAAGGAGTTATTGCACACCAATGAAACTTGGCATACATTAAATTCAACCTTTCCTGATACTAACTGCATGGTTTCCTTCCAGATAAACCCACATTGGATAAATAATTTAGGACTTTGACAAGTAGTACTGCAGACATTTCATGAAAATGCTTGCTTTTCTCCCCTCCCTCGTTCTCCCTACCCCTCTTGAATTCAGCTTCCCAATTTTGCACAGTTGATAAAGCTGGAGCATCATCCCCTATAGCAACCATGTCAGCATGATTGTCCTTGGGGGCTAACCCCTTTTTCTGCAGACATTTTGATAAGACCACGGTGCCACAGATGGTTCACGAAATGTCTCTGGTACTACTTTTCAAAGTCCTTAATTATTTATCCAGTGTGGGTTTATCTGGAAGGAAACCATGCGATTAGTATCAGGAGAGGTTGAATTTAATGTATGCCAAGTTTCATTGCTGTGGAATAACTCCTTCTTAGTCAGGCTATGGAATTTTCAGCCCCCCCCCCCCCCCCATATTTAATGTACTGATTATGTAAATGCTCGTTAAAGTTCAGACTAAAATTGAAAGTTATTGTATCCAAAACCGAGAAAACTGATGAAAAGACAATTTTTTTCAGAAAACTCAGTCATAAACTGAACATAAACTAGGTGTCTCCACCCATTGTCATTCGTTAAACTCCATGGGTTTTACTGGTGAATCAGTAGTCATTTTTCCATTGGACATCTGCGCAAAACTTTACCAATATATACTAAATGTCGAAAAAACAGAAGTGCGTAATGTCGGTTTTTCCATTAAATCACAAATGCGATGATTTGTTAATTTATTATTGTGAGATGACACAAGAAGTCATTCCATAAACATGGTGACAAACGTAAATATGGTGTTGATTTACAGATATATTCATTATTATTATTATTATTTATTACCCCTCTATCTCGTACTAAATTAAAAAAGGATCGGTTTTCCTGGTGTGTCCACACATGCCACGACATGTTTCTTCTTCTTCTTCGCTTGTTGTAACATACATCAACATCTGTTTTTTTAATTCAACTGACTTTAGTTGTGAAAAAAAGGTCTTTCCATTGCAGTTTTGCATGATATACCATTTGTGCTATGCCCGAAAAAAACACCTCTTTCCAGTGCAAAAACTTTTAATGGAAAAATTAGGCTTTTGGTGAAATTGCTGTTTTTCCATTAGGCAAATTTTTGTGCGCAAGTTATATTTGCGCAATTTGAGGGTCAATGGAAAAGCGGCTGGTGTTGGGGAGGATGACAGTGTTTCCATGGTAACTATGAAGCCCTGAACTTCCAAATGAATGAAAAGATAACAACTTGCATTTTCACCAATTATTTACATGTATTGATAGGTTTAGTGGATCAACAGGTATTTAGCGGTTTATATCAGTGAATAATTGTGGTCGCCCATGAATGTTTGGGTCTTTATGGGTTAAAACAAATGCACCGGGAAGCCGAAGCATGTTAGTTGCAGACAGACAGGAAGAAGTTAAGGTCGAAAGGGATGACAAAGGCAGGATGTGTGTTAAATGTGAACAGGCCCAGATGGACCAGTAATGTCTTCTGTTCAGTTTCACAGGACAATCAAGGAGAAGATGTGTTCTTCAACATATAGCAGTGTCAGCCATGGAAAGAAAACAGTGCTTGTGGCTGCAGTACTTGGAGTTAAATACATCCTGTTTGGGTTTTACATGTACATATTTAAATAGCATATGCGGACCAAACTGAAGGCCAAGTGATCCCTTATGGAAATCAGTATTTGGTGCTGCAGTTACTTAACTTGTTTAATGTCAACAGGATTTGGAGAAAAAAAGGATATTAAAATTCCCCGGCCTCTTTTGGGCATTGGATCAAGCTAAAGCAGGACATCACCTGCATGTTTAATACTTTGCCAAGTAAAATATAGTGACTCTATTTAGCTAATATTGCTTTTGCATCTATTTTGAGGTAGCTACTTGATATTTAATCCAACTGTCTTAAAGGGTTGGTGTCCTTAAGTACATAATTCTGTCTGTAACACACTAATTTATTCTTTATTTTCATTCAGAGTATTGAAGTAGAGCTCTCTTTTACATTATACTTGCATAAACGTTGATAGAAATAATAACAAGGCAATTCCAAAAACTAGAAAACAAGAAGAACTCCAGCGCTTATTCCATTTATATCCTTGCTTTTCTATTTCTGTTTTATTTTAGAACTGAAAGAAAAAAGTCTACAGCATTATTGTCAACTATTTCCATCAATTTGTGTTCAGTTTTCACAAAAAAATGAAGTTTATTTTCAGAAAACCTGTTCTGAGAGGTTATAATATCCAGATGATGTGGCAGTATGGCCTCTATTTTAAAGCACAGGGTTTGATTCTGGGTAAGAGTCCATAAATAATCCAGGGTGCTTCGAGTCTGCCCAGACCTGGATGTGGGTCCCACGCTCCCCAGTTTCCTTCCAGCCCACCTTGGCGGGCCAGTTTAGCCGACTCCAGCGGCTTTACACGGCTAATTTATGCCCATCCCCTCCTGTCATACCCTCTTTAAAACGCCGCAGTGGCCGAGCGTGGGTTAAAGAGGGAGGCGTGTGTTGGGGAAAGGGGGGGCGGGGGGCACTGTTGATGCATAGAGGGACCGTGTCTGAGCGTTCACCAGAAAGCTGCTAAAACATATGAGCTCTCCTGGATGTGCTAATGGGAAAAGCTCGATGCTGAGGACATATGAACGCAGGTTCAGGAAGCAGTAAATGTCACTGCTGATTCTTAATTACTCGCCCCGTTCCTCCTCTGCGCTGCCGGCAGCAAGAGGTTTGCTCAGATGGGATCAGGTTGTGGTTACTGGCTAATTCAAAACATTACTATAAAGTTATAATAAAAAAATTTTGTGTATTTTTTTGCTTTTAAAAAGAAGGTTGGACTTGAGTTGTATTAAAATCATCTAGGGCTGTCATGATACTGGCATAGTCGTGCAATTTAAATATAGAAAACCTACTGAATGAATGATCAAATAAGACAGTATACAATTATTAGACCGCCCTTGTTTTCTTCTATTTCTTGTTCATTTTAATGCCTGGTACAACTAAAGGTACATTTGTTTGGACAAATATAATGATAACAATAAAAATAGCTTATAAGAGTTCAATTTCAGAGCTGATTTCTATCCATTTTCCATGTTTTCTTGATAATAACCAAAATCACTTCAGTTCTTACATCAATATCTATGGCATTGTACTGACAAAAACAGTGCTTTTAGACATTCCATGTTTTCTTTTCTGTCTGTTTTAGTCACATGATACACACAGGAATTAGTACTTGATTGTATAACCATTGTTTTTGATGACTTTTGATGGTCTGATAACTGTAAGATATATATTAATATAATCCTATACTAATTCTGCACCGAGGAAATTGATCATGTTACAGCTTCAAAAGAAATTTTAAAATAAAATAAATTTAAAAATTCAGCAGCAAAAGGACTGGTTTATAGTTTTGACATTAAAAAATGCACAACTTTTAATAGAAGATGCAGTAATGTATCAATAAGCAACAACTGCTTCCACTAAATAAATGCTACACTGAAAACTCACTTTAAGAAGTGTGAACCTTTTTGTTAACAGTAGATGTGTATTAAAACAACATTTCTCCATCTGTCTAAAATGTAGCATCAGTCTGTAGTCATCTGTAGTTCAGTATCTCCTTTCATTCATGGTGTCAAGGCTTCACTGCTCTGCTTCTTCAGTCCGTAGTACCACTGTGTCCAGATCTCTGAATCTGTTTATGGTGATCCTTTAGATCCATTCAGCACTGAAAGTGTTTGGTTCATTGATTTTAACCTGCACAAGTTTGTGTAAAGTCATGATACTGAACGTTTAAGATGTTTGAATCTCCTTCAGCTGCAGACGCTCGTGAATAATTGTGTGACCGCGTTGTCCCAGTTTATGTGTCGATAGATAATGGATGCTAGTAAAATGTTGTGCACATTTTGCCACCTTGAGTTGCACTATGTTTTATCATTGAAACCATTTTTTATGCCATGTGCTATTTAAGTGTATGTTCCATTGTTTCTTGTGAAAAAACAAATGAATGAAACATGAAAACATGGCTACATCTCCAGCCGACTGGTTTAGAACAAACTTTTAGCATCATACTACAGGCTGTCTCATTGACTCTTGTTTTACTTCTGTTTTTTGACTTCTTTTTCTAGATTCTGAAATGTAGTTTCTCACAGTGACATGTAGCACTCGTGGTAATGGATGGTTTTCTTACAGTTTAATAAAGGATGGGATTGAATCAACTGGGTGGGCTACTTCTCCTCTGCTATTAGGCTAGATGGTTGGACAGGTAAATTGAGTCTCCAGTAGACTCAATGCTATAGTGGCTCACCACTCACTCTAGTGGTACCAAGTTGTATTACTACAAAGATGGGTCAAGGTTGCAAGTTCACTACAGATTTCTGCAATACAAACAATATATTCACATCTTTGGAAAAGCCTGAAAAGTATTTTTTTTCTAAATAGTCTAATTAGCCCATAGTGGTGGAGTAATTTTGTTTTCAGAAACCTTCCTCTTTTTATTCCTATTTATACACATCAGTAATCACCTTTGACCAGGTGCAATGATTATATACTGAGTCCCAGTTACACATATCTATCAAGAATAAGTCCACAATCATTTCATGAGAAGACATTAAACAATTTTATTAAAAATTTATAGGCAGTGTAAATTTCCATAAACAATTTAATTTTTAGAAGGCTTAAAGCACAAACCTCACAAACAACTCTTTTAAAAGGTCGTCAGTGAAATCTCAAACACTGGAAAACATATTTGTTAGTTTTTACCCCTCTAAGGAGTGTTCTAATCATTTTGTCATCTGTCTGTCTGTCCATTCAACAACATAATCATATTATCTGGAGACTGCATTGAGATATCTACACCAAATTTATACTGTGGATGCATCTTGGCATGTGACTTTGACCTAGTTTTTCAAGGTCAAATGGCCTTGTGCAGTTATAATATCTGAGTACTTTCAAATTTAAATATGTATGTAATAGGTTTTATACAAAGATAATCTAATCTAAATTATAGGGCAGTAACTTTCAACAGAATCTTACACTATATTTGACTGAGGGGGTTTAAAAGTTTGCAGCATGTTATGTTATTCATCTATCTTCATACAAAGCTGGATAAAACAAACATGCCTAAAACATGATACAATATCCTGTTGTGTGTTCTCTGGGTAAATTAACTATGTCTTCCAGTCTCACTTTTTCCTGCTTTCTGTATGATGAATGTGTTTTATGTGTTATAGATGCAGGTCGAAGCACAAGGCAAATTTCCCTATATGCAAAATGATTTTTTTTAACCCATATAACTACAATAAGGCAAAAATCTAATAACTGTGACAGGTGATGATTTTGGGAACATACAATATATTGATATCATGTTAACCTCACTTATCCTTTAGCCTGTTTTTATAGCAAAAGTAAAATATATTCAGTTTTATGTGTTGGAACGACTGTCACCGGATGTCCTGATCCACACAACTTGACAAGACCTGTAAATGCAGCTGAGAAGCAAATCATTTTGTTTTATTCATGCTGTAAAATGTTCTGGGACCAATATCCAGGCAGAACAAATGTCTTCCCCTCCAGAGCCATGGGGAGTTTCTCTCTCATGCAGTCAGAAGGTCTGCTGCTTTGTATGCCAGCAGAGATGGGTCCATAAAGGGCCAATTTGCTGTTCTCCTCCTCCCTTTGTGCACATTATTTATCCATAGAATGGGTTTGTACACTGCACTGTTCTTCCTTCCACTTTAAACATGATACAGTATCCTTGCAAAGGTGTGCTTATGGCTTTATAAATCTGTCATCTTCAGGTTACCAGTAAATACTGAAACCAAATATTACTATCACTCATAGACAAAGCAATCCAGGTTTCCAATGTTCTGTTGAAGACCAGTCAGTGAACATGAACAAGTAATCAGAGGTAAAGTGGGTAGAAACAGATAAAAAGCAGAAAAGTTTAATGCTCAATAAAGTAAATAGAGTTATAAAGTATAATATAAATCTGTAGGGAGTATACTAGTAAGTATTATGGCTTATTCTATGTCGATGATTTGCCACTTTGCATCTCTCCCATCTGGCTTAAATTGGATTTATCCGATTGTCAGGGAATTACATCTTTATTTTAATCCTCAAGGTTTTTTTTTTTTTTCTGTAAAAGGGTGGGGGCACATGTGGAAGTGTGGTTGATTTTCAGCTGCAGGTCGTAAAATTCCCGTCCTGGTAAAACATTTTATACCATGGCCCAGAAAGCTTTTTAAACAATGACTTTGGTGTAAATCACGCTGGGACACACATACGTCGCTTGTGGGGGTAGCGGGAGGCTAATGTTTATCCTGCTTGAACCAAGTCAACATGTGGGAGTCAACGGTTTGAGCTCTTGAGTGGAACGTAATGTCAGTCCTTGGTAACTTTAGCTTCATTTGTCTCTTTCACCAAGAACTGAGGGCCTGTTAACTTTGGTCATCAAACACAGAGCGATCTTTTAATTTGTCGTTTTTATCCTATCCCAGAGGAGTCGAGGATAAGACCTTCTGTTGCAAAGGGAAAGCCCACTTACTGACCTTTCATAAGACTTAAAACACAATGTCATTTTACATATGAATGTGGGAGCGTTTCTTGTAAAAACTTAAAGCTGCAGTGAGTGATGATAGAAGCAGTCTTGGTAAGTTTTTACTTGATATTAAAACTTGCAGTCACATAAATTTCACAAAGTAAAAGCGCCACTTGAAAGTGACAGTATTACAACTCATTTCGAAAAAAATAAATGTGATACTTTGTGCAAACACTAAGTATTCTAACATATGCTACAGTGGCACCCAAAACGCTTAGACTAGTGTTTTAAGTATGTGGGAAAAATAATAAATGCCATTTTCAATAATCAGTTCCAACTGAAATGTATGTTTCTTAATGTTTTCAACCAATTAAAACTCCAAACACAAACCAACATATAGCTGTTAAGGTAACACTTTATAATAGGTACACATTATGAAGCATTAGTTAAGCATTAACAAATTCTGAATTCATTATTTATAAAGCATATCTCTGACATGAATACTCATTAGTATATGGTTTATAAGCACAGTTATAAATGTTTTACTATTACTCATTCATAATCATAACACTGGGGAACACTTTTTCAGTAACTTTGAGTTGCATTGGATATTTTAACTGATTCTGAAGGAGTTTTAGGCGCTGATTTCAAATCTGAAATTAGTTTTTCTCTACAAGCTCCAGTTTGTATGCAATTTGAGGTTAATGAAATTGTACAAATGTGAACTAAACCATGTACAAGCATTTTCACGTCCATATATATAGATAGCTTCTAATATTTTGATCATCTTTCCTCCTCTTCACATCAAATTAGGTTTGATGAAGCAATTTGTCAAGGCACTGGAAACCGAAGGTGAATGTTTCCATCACATCATCACAGCTTTACCAGGGTTATCATTTGAGAAGATCAAAGCAGGCGTGTTTGATGGCCCACAGATTCGAACCCTAATTCGTGATGATCAGTTTGTTGCTATGATGACCGCATTAGAAAAGGCAGCATGGTTATCCTTTGTGGCAGTCGTTCAGAACTTCCTTGGAAACAATAAGGCGGAGAACTACAGTGAACTTGTGAACAGAATGCTCCTCGCTTTTCATGATCTCGGGTGCAATATGAGCATCAAGCTTCATTTTTTGAACAGCCACCTTGATCACTTCCCTGACAACCTGGGGGCTGTGAGTGACGAACAAGGAGAATGATTCCACCAAGACCTAAAGATCATGGAAGAACGCTACCAAGGGCGCTGGGACAAAAGTATGATGGCTGACTACTGCTGGAGCATTAAACGAGATTGCCCAGATGAAGTGTACAAACGCAAAAGTTACAAACGCAAATTCCTGCCTGACTAAAATACACAAAGAAAATTGATACGCTTCCATCAGCTGTGGTGATGTTCTGAAGGATGCTAATCTAACTTTGGGATAGAGATTGATGTTTTCTAAGAAACGCTTTCAGAAAATACGGCACAACCAACAATAGTGTAATTTACTCTCAAATCACATTTTAATGTTCTGTTTCTTTTGCCTTAATAAATGTACAGAAATGACTTTCATACCGTTTTAAGATTCAAGTGAACAAAAGAATTGTGGCTGATATCGCAATTTCCTTTAATAACGAAAAATTAAAAAATAAATAAAAATGTCAAATTGCATAAAATCTGTAGCTTGCAGACAAAAAACGACTTCAGATTTGAAATCAGCACACTCAAATTGACTATAGAAAAGTCTTTTTTTAAATGCAACAAAATGAGTGTTCCCCAGTGTAATCATTCACCATTCAATCATGCAGTTTGTTTGATAATCCCATGTGCTGTCTTTCCTTTGTTGGAATAACTGAGACTTTTATGAGTCTTTAGGCATTTCCAGCCTTTAAATCACATTTGTAAATGCTTTTTAATGGCATAGATAGTCCACACTTTAGATGAGCTCACACCATATGTTTAATTAATGAGTAGTAAGTGCTTTATGACTACCAGCAAAAAATGAATTCTTGTATTAATAACTGTTTATAGGTTTATAGGAAAATAAATGTGTGAGTTAGTATAAAATACACACTAACATATTCACTCACCATTAGTACACTTTTGTCTGAATTCGAAATGTTTAAATGCTGAATCCATAATTTATAAAGTATGAAAAAACAATCATTAAGCACATTGTAGATGAGCTTATTAATGAGTAAAACCATTATTACTGTGCTGATAAACCATATATTAATGAGTATTCATGTCAGAAATATGTTTTATAAATGATGAATTCAGTGTTTGTTAATACTTAACTAATGCTTCATAGTGTGTACTTATTATAAAGTGTTACCAGCTGTTAATGGTCAGTTACCAGTTAACCTACAATTTAGCTTGCTAGCTGTAGCTCTTGGTTGCAGGTAATAGGTATCACTTGGGTGTTTCTGGCCATCTTTATCATAGCTGTCTATACTTTTTTCTGTGGAGGAAAGAAATATATATAAAAGTAAATATAGAAGATTAACTTATGCATGTGTAAAGTTTCCAATGAATTATGTTGTGTTGGGAACTGGTTGTCTTTTAATGTTAGCTGACTGTGTTTCTAAGCTAACAGTGGCTAGTCCAGTAAAATGTTGCTGTCCTGTGACAATCGATTATCTTACTGTCTGTAAATGAATGGCCTGAGAAACAGTAACATCATCCCTTGGTTTCTGAACTGTTGTTTTGAAGCCAGAAGTTTGTGATTTTCCAGTCACCCTGTTGGCTTTTTGGAGCTGGAAGTGATCATATCTGGACAAAAAGGGCAGAGCCACAGGAGCATGAGGGGTCATGGTTGAACTAATATTAAATTTAGTAAAACGTTGCTTTATCGTTTTTACCTTTTTAGCGAGTCAGGAGGCTGCTGTTTAGTGTTAATTATTTTATTGTCCTGTTAGTTGAATTTTTTTGATAACACCTACACCAGAGCTGTTGCTAATATGGTGCCAATATGGAAGACATCAATTTTCTGTTCCTACTTAACTTGATGTCTTTTTAACAGAAGGAAAATTTGAAGATGGAACACCAGAAGATTTACTGGAGGTTCTAATTAAAAAGATGGGGCTGGAATTTGTCAGGGGAAAAATAACAATTTTGAGTATTTTTAGAGAAAAATCCAATGTAAATCTATGCGAGCTAGGGTTTTTTGGAGCAGCATCTAGTGGCTGTTAGTGGTTTTGAAGCTTGAAGGCACTTCTGTATTGGCTTCATTTTGGAGCCAAGGTCCTGACCCCTTATTAAATGTAGCTTTACCAAATTGTGCACATAAAGTAGTAATAACAATTCAAAATAATGTGAAATTATGTCCAAATATTTTGACCAAAATCTTTTCTCATAGCATGTAGTATGTTATTTAATTTCATGATAATGGCACATGTTAAAATGGATAATTCTTCTATAATTGTTCTATATCAACAATGAAATAGTTTAGAAGTAGCCATATGACATGCATTACATGAGATGATGCTTAAATGCAAAACATTAAAAAAATGTAATTAACTTTGTTAGGCTGGTGACATTATGTATGTTATTGTTGTGAAGTAGTAACATTTTTGCTGCTCTAAAGTCATGATTAAACACTAGTCCAGATTGTTTTCAGCTGCTGAAATCCCAGTTTTTGTATTTGTAACTTCAGAATTACACTGTTAAACTTAACTCAAAGGTTGTTGTTTTTTTTTACTATCTGCTGTATCGTGTTTACTGCACCATGTTACAAGACTGCAAAATCACAGTAGATCTTGCAGTCTTATGAGATCTGCCTGATTTCATATTGTCTTTATATAGAAACAGTATTGCCAAAATTTTACCCATAGACATATTCCTGGGTTACATATGTCATCTCACCAATCCCACATGAAATTCCACAAAAATATTGCATATTGTCGCGATAGATCCCAAACCTTCCTTCCCAGCCATGCATTTAAAACATCTACAAATGTATAAGTCCTCTAAAAACATATCAAATAATCTGTTCATTGTTCAATTAACATAACAAACAGACGGCTTGGATATAACTCATCTAATCATCTCAAAATTTCACTATTGCTGTAGTTGTGATGATTCTGCCCCTTTCCAAGATCTCAGCAGTTGCCCTCAGGTGTAGTGGTCTTTTTGAAATTAGAGAAACGATGGCCAAATCTACAAAATACAACCCAGGAATGACTGACTGCGGTCAATCTGTTCCCTGGATCCTCTACATCTTGCACGCTTCCCTCATGCAACTTAATATCCAAGCAGCTCTTGTGTGAAATAACAATGCAGTGTATCATTTTTTCTCACCTCATCGTCTTCATAGATTATTGTTTAAACTGACAGGAGACACCTCCAGCGATGTTGTGGTGAGGAACTGGCTCCAAGTGAGTGTCAGTCATACACATTAATTTCCTCCTCGGGTGTTTAGTTTTAAACTCTGGGCACATCATCGATGCCACAGTTTATTTTCTGTAGTCATCCATTTGCAAATGTGAGAAGGATTTCTTGTGAAAGCAAATATCAGAAAGTTATGGATTAAGGGTGCATGGGGGTATAATTTCTGTGTAGGTCTGTGAAAACGCGCACGTCCACATCATTCCCCGCTAGCACCGCAAAATACACTGGTGTTAAGTGGATGATTGAGTGTGTTTTTATGTGTGTGTGTGTGTACATGGGGGTGGTGTTTTGAGATAATTCCCCAATTCACAGAGTGTTCAGACATTTACCACTACCAAATCAAACAAGGCAGGTCCCACACTGTCTGCACCGGACTTCAAGATGCAGAACTGAAAATGTAAAACTGTGTGTGCACATGTGTGTACTGGTTAAGTGTCAAGACATCCGTTCCAGTGTTGTGATTAGGGTTGCTGACTATTTGCTCTGGAGTGCAGCACATTCCTCTCACCCTTAATTGATAGCAATTATGTGGTTTTTGATTTGGTGTTTGATTGGGAGGTGGATTTGAAGTCTTGATTTGAAGGGCACAGAGTTTTTATTGTCTTTGGAACGTCAGAGTTGAATGCCTGAATGATAGCCTGCTACCTTGTAAGTCACATTACGGGGCACCAGTGGGTTGGCACTAACACTCACTGCACTATTTTTAATGTTGTGTTTCAGGTTTTGTTTTTGAGTCACGCAGTTATGAATTAAAAGTGGAAAGCTCAGTGTATAGTACAGTGTATTCTCCCTTTGCCAAGAGCTGTCTGTCTTACCAGTTGTTTTTCTCTACAACCAGAGGAATTGTCCCTCCAGGGGACACCTGGCTTGTTCCCCACCTCCACAGTGCAAATGTTCTCTGACTTAAACTGCCAGATGTTATGAAAGGCTCTATTGAAGCTCCTTTAGACCCTTTTCTCATAAAGGAACAGAAATAAGTCACCATGGCTGAAAAATCTATCCTGATAGCTTTGTTGACCAGACTATGTCATCTGATTTACATGGGGCTTTCATGTGTAAACCCTCAAAGACTAAAGCACAGTTAGGAGCTGAACATGAGATGACGAGCCTGGTTGTGTTGTGCATTTGAAGGCAGCAGATCTTTGCATGAACTGAAAAACCCGTCGCTTGGTTTTTCTAAATGTTTCACAGTATGACTGAGAATTTTTGGACCTTTCAAAAAAAAAAAAAAAAAAAAAAAAAAAAAAACAGGGCTGGCAATCACCATAGCAGAGTGGTCCAGAGGTAGAAAAGCAAAGAAAAGCAAAGAAATGAAAAACAGGGACATGAGTGAGAATTGTAGAGGAATAGACCGAGAGAAAAGCAAGCACAGAGAAGAAGAGAATTATAAGAGACAGAAATTTGAGATATTTGGAGAAGACATGGAAAAAATCAAAGGAGGAAGAAAACTGGTTTACACTTGTTGTCTGTTTGCCATTATTTCTTCTCTTTAACTGTCTAATACGCGCACACGTGTGAAGTTGTGAAGTTGCAGCTGGCCCAGCTCCTTGTTTGAACTAGCACGCTTGACTGAAGCCCATTTATTGATTGGCTAGTGTGCCAGACCTGAGGACTCATGGGGCTCGAATCACCCCCCCCATCTCCCCATCTCCCTGATTCCTCCCCCCACATTCATGCATCTCACACACAAACACGCACTCGCACTCGCAGTCCCAGTCCTTCCCCTTTCCTCCACTTCCACAAGTTACTCTTAAGGAACAAAGTGAGTAAGTCAGAGAGGAGACAGCAGGCAGACGGGACACACTTGGACCCAGAGAGAAGTGCATCACATCAGGCTCACATTAACAAATACAGATAGATCGGCATGGAGCAAGACTTTCCATCTTGCCAGCTCCTTGTGACAGCTCTACTCATACTGGTACAGTAACATTGACTTTTTCCCTCCTGGTTCATCCTTTTAGGACTCATTTGTTCTAGTCATTTCTTTGTTTTTGCTTGTATTTCATCTGTGAGCCCATACTTGAATGCTTGCTTCCTTTCAGAAACTATGTGTTCTGATAGATCTCTTCATTGTGCAAAATACAAGTACATGCATTATATGATTGTGTCTTTGCAGCAGAAAATACTCTCCACACTCCAGATTTTTCTTCAAAGCTTAACAAGGCAGTTCTGATGACTATTCTATTTTCTTCTATAATTGTGACTAAGCCTGTTCATTGATTTTGATGCGAGTTACAAAAGTAGACCTGTCATGCATGAGCAGGTTGGCGAGCTGTTTTGTCTGAGGTTAGGGCTCCCTGTTACATTGTGGTGCGATGGCAAGTACAGTGCCGTGCGCTCCTGCGCAGACGACAAGGGATTCAGCAGATGTGCAAAGATCATATGTCTTGCCAACTGAAAAGGCCATCTATGTATGTATATTGACACAGTCTGCAAAAGACGGCACCAGAGTCAGGTTTCTTTCCCCTGTCGAGGAGTTTTCCATCTTCAAGGAAAATGTCCTCCGTCTCAGCTGCTGACAGGTGACTTAAATAGAATCTGTCCATCAGAATAACATAATCTGGAGATCAGTGGTCTTTTATCATACGCTCATTTCCTCTTTTCCATTTGCTGTGATGCGTGGCTGTCAGGGGTGCTTTGCAGTCTTATACTTGCTCTGGTTTTCTATTAAATCAAACAGTAAATAAGCCAAGGAAAACAACAGCCTAAATAAAAATGCATTTGTAATACTAACTCTCAAGGACTCTAGTTTTCTATTAAACCAGACAGTAAAAATAAATGCAGAACTAAATATAAGTGCATTTGTGATATTTACTGTTAAAGACTCAATCACCTTCAGTTTTAGAGGATCTGAGGTAGCGCTGTGATTCAGTTGTAGGGTGTATCCTGATATAAAAGGGTGCCTGCTCTCTGCATGACACTGGCCAGTGCAAATAAAACCCTGGAGGGATCAGAGCAGGAGAGGTGGGACTTGTAGTGATGGAGGGTTAGAAAGCATCCAAGTGGATATCTGAGCCAGTTGATTGTTGAATCCAAATCCCAGCAGGATGGCCGTCCGACTAGTGGAGCCTTGTGTTAGTCTGCTGCTGTTGAGAACAATAGCAGCGCAGTCAGCCAAACAACCTATTATTTCTCATCTACATCACTCCATCCTTCATCTATTTCCCTTCCTCTTTCTTCACTTGCCTTGTTATGCCTCCAGCTCCCTTGGCTTTGCAACACAGCTCCCAGTCGTAATTGAGTGCAAAATTCACTGATTGCTTTTCAAAGGAGCGCAAAGGTGGTGTGCTAACCGGCTGCCCAGAGAACAGTTTGTGTTTATTTACGATAGATCTAAACACTGAAATAGTTGGCCTGTGCAGAAAGTAGCGCCGTCGCCGATATGTTTGGCTGTATGCTCCGTTGGGCCTGTGTTTAGGTCTCCCCTCTGCTGTTCCTCAGGCATCATCAGCCCTGACAGCCATTTATATCAGTCCCCATGCACTTTTAATAATGTGAACCCACCGCCCGGCTCCACAGTGTTCACTACAGCATGGAGGCTTTTGCTACTGTGACCAAAGAAAATAATCAGAGCGGTATTATTACCTTGTATCTGCTTTCCTCTGCAAGGTCCATTCATCTTTGTAGGTGAAGCACAATGCCATGCTGTTGGAAAAGCAGGTCGAAGAGGTCAAAATAACTTGGCGAGACCCTGTGTTTTTCCTCTAAATCTTACTGCTGTGTATCTCAAATGCAAAACTGGACCTTCACTGTAAACTACTTGTCAGCTCAGTGGGCATAAATCTTTCTAAGAGCAGGTGTTACACAAAAAGTTCACACGATCCCTCCCTTATTCAGTGTGTCGAGGGTAAGTGGGCTTGCTGAAGCTGACATTTTGTTCATAATCTGCAGGCTCTGGAATTTTTTAAAATCACTGTCAAAAACTCTGCTGGGTGTGCGGGCGCTAACTGCTGCCTTGGTGTAAAGATGCCATGGCGGGAGGCTGTCTGAAGTGCACAATAGATGTGTTCGAGGCATTTTTGCATCCTTAAATATGCTTTCATGGTTCACCCAATCGCAAAAAGACTGGGTGGGGTATAATAATTTTCTTTTCATACCGATCAATTCCTTTTCATAGCTGGAAAAACTACCTTTGACGTTTTGGATTGTTTTTTTGGGTGTGTTTGCACCTCCATAGTATTGAGGCACATTCTTGCTGCCATAGGAGGTGAATAATTTGTCCCAGTGTTAGTTCCAATCCCCCCAGTTTGCAAAGTCTTTTTATTTTTTTCAGTTTTCATCCATTCAGCAGGACTTGAAGCATTTTTTTTTTTTTTTTTTTTTTTTCTACGGCCCTGGACTCACTGCCAGCTTTTCAGAAGCAAACCTCCACTGAGTTAAGCTGCCCTTGTTTTTAGAAAGCAAAAGCAATCTATTTTCTTTCTCACTTCATCTGGGTCTGGTATTCAGACAATGTGGCTCTCAAACTTTATTCAATCAGTTCTGCAAAGCGAATGGAGAGGAGAGGCAGCAAAGAAAAGCCAAGAGAAAGAAACGTAACTCATATGCAGTTTTAAGTGCCACCCTTATAAATAAACGCATTTCTTAACACAAAAAGAGTCTGATTTGTTAAATTCTATGAAAATACAAAAGACCTTGAAAGGCAAAGTGGATATGGACGAGAGTGAGAGAAAGAGGTGGAGAGGATCCTCATTTTTTGGCTGTCACTCCACATCTGAGCTGCAAATTGTCCTTGCAGCCACAAAATTAATCTTCTCATAATATTGATTTTGGATCAAACTGTAATACCTCTGACTCTGCTGCCAAATACACTAAGATGCAATTAACAGAGAGAGGCGCAGAAGTGAGGCCTGAAGCTTAAGAGGCATTTCATGAAGTAAAAGATAAATCAGACGTTTGAGAAGTGCACAGGGGCATTAGTCGAGAGCTTTTGATTACTTCCCCTTACCACATCTCTCATCCTGTTGCATATGTTTGTAGTTTGTTCTGAACTGCTCCTTGAATTAAGCTCAGACTCATGGTGCAGGTTTTTGGGGCCTTGCAACACAATCTGATTCTAGAAGAAATCAAAACATACATAGCTGATAAATATGCATACATGTTGCTCCCATTATAGGACGTAGGAAGTTAATTTGCTCACTTTTGTCCTGTTAAATGTTTGCATATGCTCTGGCAAAACATTTAAACAATCTAACAACAGAACAGCACTGATTCTCATTTCTCTACTGCTGCTGCTGAAGAGAATCAGCTGATAATAGATGAGATTGAAGTGGGACTGGCTTAGTGAAAACACTGCACTTACTGGACGTTGTTCTTTACATTATGTTTCTTCTCTTGGTTTGCAGAGTTCGCGGACAGCCCGATCAGAGGAGGACAGAGACACGCTGTGGGACGCCTGGGGATCGTGGAGTGAATGCTCTCGTACCTGTGGAGGAGGAGCGTCCTACTCCCTCAGACGATGCCTCAGTTCCAAGTAAGACTCCACACAGCCAGGACTCACCCTCAAGAATGTAAGAGGCATTAAAAACACAACAATGTAAAATATTCTTAACCCATAAAGACCCAAACATCCACTGTCGACCAATAGCATCTGTTGATTTAAACTGTTCATCCACTAATCCTATCAATACATGTAAATAATTGGTGTAAAATGCAGTTTGTTATCTATTCATGGTCATCAGATATTACCCATTTGGACGTTCAGAGGCTCCGTAGTGAACGTGGAAACACCGTCATCTTCTACAGCATTGATTCACCAGTAAAACCGATGGAGTTGGATCATTGACAGTGCATGGAGACATTGGGTTTATGTTCAGTTAATGATATAGTCCGATTAGGTTCTTACTGTCTACTACAACTTTTTTTTTTTTTTGTCAGACAGATGGAAAAAAGTCAATTCTTTTACCGTCGCATGTTTCGGCTACAACCTGTAGCCTTTCTCAAAAGGGTCACTTGATCAATGTCATTGGCATGTCAAGGTAAAAGAATTAACATTTTTCCATCTGTCTGACAAAAAAGAAAAAGAAATCTTTACAGTTAATATGTTTTACTGTCACAGTCACTATTTCTTGAATTTTTGATATAATAACCTTTGACTTTACTCTGAGGTTTTACAAACATCTACATAATCAGTCAATTAAATAAAGGAAAATACATGATTTCCACTGGGAAAAAAAAGCAAAATTCAGATGATAATATTATAACAAGTGGTGATAAATCACTTAGGAAAGGTTATAGATAGAGAAAAATTCATTTGGTAACTGCCACAAAAGTCACACTTGGTCCATATGGGTTAAATTTTATTGGAAACAACATGAAATCAATTGTAAAATGTCCTAATACATTATGGCCATGGTTAGTGACACATTGCAGACACTAAGAACTGTAAGTTGGACAAAATTAATATCTTCCTGTAGTTTGCATGATCTCAATAACGTGTGTCCATTTGCCGCCAATAGCGTCTGAATCCTTTGTGACATTGAGGTCACCTGATTGTTAATCTGTCTCAGTGGAGTTTGATCCCACTCAGCCAATAGTGCTTCTTACAACTCATGGTGAATCGTTGATGGGTGATCCCTCTGGTGTACTTGCCGATCCAGATAGTCCCAGAGATGCTCAACGGGATTCATGTTATGTCTGCAGTCGTAGGATAGTGGCACGATGCACCTCAAAGTGTGCAGCGACTCTTGCAGCATTCATTCCGGTGATGAACACGCCCATTAATCCCTTCTTCACTACATGCCTTTCATGCCTCTTAGTATATTACAGTAAGGGTTCAGTGTGTCGGATTTAGGAGGATCTATTAGAATAAATTGAAAAGAACATTCACAATTAAGTTTTTCCTTAGTGCATAATCACCTGAAATTGAGAACTGGTGTGTTTTTGTGACCTGAGAATGAGTGTTTGCATATTTATAGTGTCTCTTCAATAAGTATGAATTGACTTATTCTCGTTTTTTAACATCATATAGTAGGTTGCACCGAGAATAAAGGTGAAATATGCCACAATGTTTGAATGGGGATTAACTTCCCCCTTAACTATAAAGCACAACACTGAAAAAACAAACACCTTCATTGTCTATAAGGGTTTTTCATTTGATTGTAAATTGGAACTTCACTATTGTTAATACATATCTCACATTGAACTTTTGAAATGTAGAAGAAATGCAAGATATGTTAGTTTTTATAAAGGGGAGGTGCAAAAAATACAGCGCTCAGAAAAGAATTCTGTATTTGCAAGTGACATAGAAATATAAAATTGAATAAATAATTATATTTTGTTGTTTATATGCAAAGTCAAAATGCCAATAAAAGACATACAGTATATGATATAGTAATATGGGATCATGGGGCTTGTTGGTTTCATAACGATTGCTTATACAAATCTATCTGGAAACATGTTTACAGACCTGACAAGGTATTAAAGTTTTACCATCTTTATGTTTACTGATGTATATTCACATTATAACCAAATGTAATGTTAGGGCATATTACAGCCACAAAAAAAAATGAAAGAGGATGTTAAATCGAATAACATTACAGATTTCAATAAAGCTGAGCATTGTTGAAGACATTTGACATTGTGTAAGTGTAACAAATCCAAAAAAATACATAACAGGCTTAGACATTTTTATGTGGAAATTTTGCATTTGATAGCTTTATGCTCAAATCTTCTATTTAAACCCATCATAACTACTTCTCATATTTAGGTAAATATAGAAAAACAGTACTCTGTGTGTCATATATAGATTGACATTTTTGTATACAGTACTAACAGAATAATTGTCTTAAAAATCTGGCTTTTAAGAGATACTTAAATCACAGAAGAGGAGGTAACACAGTAAATTGAACGTATGTAATTTCAAGTTATAACCTCATTATGCTCCTGATAAATGGAAACATCTCACGGGCAATTTGTAGGAGTGTGTTCAAACACTATCCAAGATAATCTCTCATTTTAAAGAGTCTGACTGGGAGCGGACTGGTTTCTATTAAAATGCCATATGTTGGCTTTAAGATTTGAGAGAGGGTAGCAGAGGAGGTCTTTCACTCTTGGTCATACTGGTTCTGTCAAATGAGCTCAGACAGAGTCCCTAATAGTTGGAGTAAATCTCATCAGTTGCCTTATTCCCATGGGTTGTAATGGGAGATCTCAAAATACATATGACTCTGTTGTGACTGCTAAATAGCCCTGAGGGGTCAACCGATATCACTTACTCAAAAAAAGTCCAGCTTTAGCCCAAATCTTGAATCCATCTGTGACAGTAGGGATCTGATTTTCAGTAATGGCTCTGACGTGCTTCTTCACAAATCAAAGCAGAACAATCATTGTCCCCTGCCAAAGTACTTGTCATTTTCAATACATTTCTGTGACAGAATTTGGGCCGTGCAAGCACTGAGCCCTCATTGGTTGGATTTCCACTGCTCATCATCTCAGCTTAAGTCTAGGGATGAACTGCAGCTTTCACTTTGTACCTCCTGCTGCCAAAGTCACCCAGTTTGTTAGACTTTAACCTCACCCTGTGGGCTTGAAGATTAAAGCCAGAGGCCTGGTGTAGTGGGCAAAGTGGACAATTACGAATGGATTTGAACTACAAGAGAGAGAGAGAAAAAAAGTAGGACAGAAGGAGCAGGAGGGTATGCTTTCCATAGAAATGTTGTCACATTTATAGACTGGGAAATAGCTGCAGGGTGACTTCACCACATTCCTCCATTTTACAGTTCCCAGAATGTACTGCTCACTCGCTAAAGGTAGCCAGTGAGCTTTGCCGCTAAAGTCACCTCTGTTTGAGCACTAGCAGTGACAGGATCCGCCAGTGAGGTCATAAAACAATGCAACTGCCCAAAGACACTCTGACAAAACAATACACATCACATTTGAGGTCACAGCCAAGGTACAGTGTGCTATAATGTGTTCTCTGCATGCTATAACCATGAATCTGTCCACACTGGCGCTTATAAGACTGACTTATACGCAAGAGGTTTCAGTGTCTATTTTTGTTTTTTTTTTCTTTAAAGCATAGACTTGTGTCAAAACCTCAAACTCAAAGTGCCAGATCCCCCTGTGCCGCACTGTAAACATTAAGGTCAGTGGCTTTTTTTTTTTTTTTTTGAGTAGTTCATTTCACGATATCCGCAACAGCCATTTCTCTCTGCTTGCCTGGAATGTTTTGGTCAGGAAAACCTCAGAATGCCACTGGCTGTAAAAGCAATTGACGTCTTAAGAGGTGTTAGGGGTTTGAGCACCATGTGGGAGTGGGCATAGAGTCCCCCACTCCTGTGTGTGTGTCCAGTTCAGCTTGGTATGTTTACAAATGCATGCATCCATTGGTAGTAGCAGTAATGTATGAGGTTCTTGAGCAAATGGTCAGACCTTTCGTCATACCTCATCCCGCCTCACCCTGCTGTTGCGTGGGAATGAGGGAGCAGTAGCCTGGCCCCGGGTGGCAGATCAAACAGCGTCATTAAAAAGCCCAGCACAAGGCCCCTTGTATATGTATGTGTATGTGAGACGCTTTGGAAAGAGAGGCTGGAGACCTGCCTGCAACACCCTCCAAACCAATACCATTCCAACTCTCTGACCTTTAATCACACACAAGCACATGCAGGACACTGTGCTACTGCAGAAACACACAGGAGTTCGACAACTTCCAAAGGGGCGCAGGCAAACCTCTGACTAAACCCAGATCTCCTGGTGTTCATTATTCCAGCCCGTACAACACACTTCAGCTGATCACAAATACATCATTAACAACAGCAGAGCTCATTCGAAGCGAGCGTGGGCATATGGATTTGGTGTTATGATGAGAGAAAACACTACTCTATTATTTATGAGGTTCACTGTTGAGAAACAATTTAAGATAACTAGCCTTTTTGTCATATTTTATTCTGGAGAAAACCCAGTCTTGACCTCACTTTGATGATGATTAGAAATAGAGGAGAAATCCATAAACTATACCGACAGATACGGCAAATAGAGCTGCTCTGGAAAGAGTCACATCCAGTTCTTGAAATAACTTTCTAATTGCTGATAAGGATGTTTGTACAGTGCATTGGATCACTGATTACAAAAATAACAGGCAGTGAAATTAAATGACTCTGGTGTTTTGGGATTTCTCCAGTGGCATGCCACAGCTGTTTTTAAAGTCTGAGTTTAAAGGCAATTTAAATGCAGTTGTCGTTAAAAGGTTTTTTTTTTTTTTTTTTCCCAAGGCAATGAATTGTCTGCTTGGCACCATGATTATGTCTCCTACTGTACAGAGTAAAAGACCACCCTGTGCGTGGCGTGTGCATGGCGAAAAACACCTTCTCCACAGTAACACTGCACCCACGTGCTTGAAACTAGAAATGCTAAACTTCCCTAGCAACAACTAGCAGGGCACTCGGAGTTCACCCATAGCCAATGATCCACTCTTGTTCTTTTTATCAAACCACAAACAGACTATTAAATCATGGCCAATGTTTTCCTCGTGTTTTTCCGCTGATGCCACTTGTTAATGTAACTGTAACAAAGTTCTAAATTCAGTTAGGGTCCTTTTGTTTCATGCCTGATCTAGTGGTATGCGCATTTTCTAATCTGTGACTTTATTTTTATTTAACTAACTGTTACCATGTTAAATTCTAAACCAGCCCGAGGCTCTCCAATGGTAAAAAAAAATGTGAAAAACAACTCCAGCCTCCACCCCTTTTAATGGATCTGCTCTAAAATAATATATAAGGGGTTTGTCAGGCAATGCGCTACCTTTCCAAGTTTCATCACTGAAGTAGTTTTTGTGGAATCCTGTGCACAGAAAAACATGTAAAACGACAGACAGATGTGGCAGTGGTAGTTAGTTTTACAACTCCTAATGCATGGGGTGGTTTTGGTTGAAACGACATATCAAAACAAGTGCTTTTCATGTCATAAATTGCAACTTTTTTGTTGTAAATGTAGTTGAAAAAGCCTCACATTGTTTTGGATTAAAGTGAAACGCAGCCCACTTGTCTCAGATTTATCAGTGTTACGACTAAGGTTGCGCAGTCAATTACTTTCAATTTCAGCAGATGAGATGATGACACATATATGGATGTTATGAGCCAGACAAATTTCACTGCATGTTTTTTTTTTTTTTTTTTTTTTTTATTAAAGTTTTCATGGTTACAATAGATTTCAATAGGTTTCATTTCTGGTCTGAGGATGAAGGTACTGGCATGCTGGATGCTATTTTTCCTCAGTAGAATCCTTTGTGTATTTAGCTGATGAGAAAATAGTTGTATTTGTGTATAATTGGCACGAAAGAGCATGGTCATAGACTGTAAGTTATTTGCTCCAGGAATCCTGATATTCCAAGCTAGTAATTTTTCCTAGCCTATGATGACGCCATGACGAATCCCAAGTCTGGGCCCGACTTCTGCTTAGCCTCCACTTTGTAGCTTCCAAAGTCAAGAGGAAATGAAAGAGGAGTTCATTTTATTCCTTAGCTTCTTTTAAGTCTAGATTATATATTGCTCGTCCCAGTGTGATTTTCCACACTGATCCCGATCTTTGCTACCTGTCTCTCAACTCGTGGTCTTTGAAAGAGTCCCACTTGGGTTCAAGCCCTGTGACCTGCTGTTTGACTTGGCAGCAGGAACTGTCTGTATTCATCACAGCCTCTAATGTTCTTGCCATGCCACACGCTCCACATCCACTCCCTCCTCTCTCTGGAATAATATTATAAAAATCTTTAAGCTCTCGTTTGTCTGCGAGTCCAAACTCTGCAATGTTGCCTCCAATCATGATTCCAGATTAGCTAAGGACCGATGACACTGGAATTCCTCTTATGTTCCTAAACTCAAAAGAATAACCTTTGATTAGTTTCCACTGGGGTCTTGGATAATTGGCCTATCATAGTCACCATCAATGGTTTATCATCACTCAGCATCAAAGCACAAAGGAATTCTAATTTTCAATAAGTGGTTAGCTCCATAATTTGGGCATGGACACTGTAGACTGTCATGCAGAGAGTCATGATCCAAACTGCTCCAATCTGTTCAGCAGACACAGCTCAGAGAACCCTAGTGTGTCTGTAATAATACTGTATATGAACTACCGCTGCATTATAAAGCATTTTAGTGTTTACATTACCTTTGGATTCCCTTTTTCATATCCCTTTTCTTTTTTCATTGAGTTCATCTTGCAGTTCAACACTTTGCATCTCCTGCTTTATCCACATTTGTCTTCATTTTATATCTCTATTTAAAAGCAAAATATGCAAATATGAAATTTGATTACGCAAGGATTTAGTGTCAGTTAGGAATCCCAGGACATACTTCCATGTTAATTTTGTGTAACTTGTAAAACCTGCTTTTTGTAACTGAAAATGTAAAATTTGATTAGAAATATCTGATTTATAAGTAACTTTAAAATTTAAATGGGTATTTTTGTGGTAACGTGGACAGGGCCGTTTAAACAACTCAAAACTGTTGAAACTCATAAATATCAATGATATTCCCAAAATAATGAAAATGTAATACTTGAAACTTAACAATTATCTATATAATCAACAGACTGAATAAATTTTCAAATTTTTCAGACGTAATTTTTCGAGTAAAATTCGAGCAATGGTGTAAAAAGTACAATCGATAAAATCGGTTGTAACTTTTTTCTACAAGCAGTATTTTAAAAAGGATAACAGTTCCATAAAATAGCGATGCTTAGGTAAAAAATGGGCCTGATAAATGATGTGTGCAAATTTACTTTTTCATGTTGACATTCACTTTGGCTCGATCGGACTCTTGCCAAAATCAGGAAGAAAAAACAACCAGAATGAAAATACAGATCTTTTCTTCTGCCCCACTCTTCTCTTGATCCAAATCAAAAGACTAAATATGAAGATGGATTCCCTGATGCTGTTTCATGCTTCTATACAAAAGAGAAGCCACTTTTCCCAGCTTCCATTTAGAATACAGTTGCATTCAGTAATCAGTAATTGCAGTCGTCCGTGATGTATTTAACCTCCGTACCTGCAATGAAGACATCTGTGGTTAACCGAGCATCATGTAATGGTGTCAATTTCCGGTGTTAGAAGTGAGAAGATTTCTTGTTTCATCCGCTTGAAAAACAATAGACTAAAAGGTAGCTGTAGCTTCAAAAAAAGTTGAAATGAATAAACACTGGCATTGTTGTGGCATTTGTGCATACTTCTTCCAGTGAATTAAGCCTTGCAAACACACCACAGAACCAGTGTTTGTGGGTTGCCACATCATCTCAGCAATTCAAAAAATGATGGGAGTCAATGGTTGAAATACCAGCTGCCCCAGGCACTGATTACTGCAGTGCATTGTGGTTTATTTTATCATTCACCCCTAGAGATCATTCACCCACACATTCATTTTTCCTTTTTGCAGAACCTGTGAAGGGCAGAATATCAAATATCGCACATGCAGTAATGTGGTAAGTACAGCAAACTCATCTTTATGTAATGGGTGTCAATAGATCTTTCAAGTGGTTTTCTTTTGAAACAAACTGAAGCGCCAAACTGAAATGAAGACGTCCAAGTGGTGGAGCTGTGAAAATATGACCAGAGTTTATGGTTGAGGGATGCAATTAAGTGATTTGGGATCCTATTGTTTTAGAGAAAATGAGAAACTAATCTGGTAATGACCTTCGTTACATGCAGCAATCATATTCTCAGTAATCTATCATCAATATCCTTGACCTCTGTTTTATTATAACAGTAACAATTTGATATACAGCAGTGATTCCTTAACAGGGATAGGGCATTTCTGCAGCTGTGGGGTGGAGATAAGATCTGATATTTGTGATTTAATCTTCAGAGACCTAGTGTAAACTAGTACAAGTAGATGACCTGTACTAGATTAGTTATTTTTTTGAAAATATTTCAGTCGTATCAGTTGGCATCAGGTGTGAAGGATCGTCTGATTCTGTAGATTTATTTATTTATTTATTTATTTACATTTGGTTTGTCTAAGAATGAATGAATTTATGAGCAAAAACAAATTACTGCATACAATGTGCAACCTATAGGAAGTCTTTTTGGTCTTATTTAGAAGGTTAAACAAAGAAGATATACAGTAGACTTCCAAATTAATGATTGTCTTCATCTAACCTTTCCTACGCAAGTTACAGCCATTTATTGACTCAAATAAAAAATTAAAATAAAAAAAAATTGGGATAAATCAAGACAGGACAATGTTAAAACCTAAACACAATCTTTATGGAGCCTCCCAATGTCCTAATAACACCTACAGTCACGGAAAGAGTTATTAGACCATCAAAAGTCATCAAAAACAGTGGTTATGCAATCAAGTGCTAACTCCTGTGTGTATCATGTGACTAAAACACACAGAAAACAAAACATGGAATGCCTAAAAGCACTGTTTTTGTCAGTACAATGCCATAGATATTGATGTAAGAACTGAAGTGATTTTGGTTATTATCAAGAAAACATGGAAAATGGATAGATATCAGCTCTGAAATTAAACTCTTTTGAGCTATTTTTGTTGTTATCATTATATTTGT
The DNA here is from genome assembly GCF_902148855.1 of Sphaeramia orbicularis. Taxonomy (NCBI): domain Eukaryota; kingdom Metazoa; phylum Chordata; class Actinopteri; order Kurtiformes; family Apogonidae; genus Sphaeramia; species Sphaeramia orbicularis. The sequence continues at coordinate 27,350,493 of NC_043974.1, forward strand.
TCAAACAAATGTAGCTTTAGTTGTACCAGGCATTAAAATGAACAATAAATTGGAGAAAACAAGGGTGGTCTCATAATTTTTTCCACGTATGACTGAAAAGCTGAGGTTTTTTTTTTTTTTTAAGTGTATGGGTAGGATTCAATGTAGAGAAATTGTTGAACATTTTTTGAAAAATAGTGTCTTCAGCCACATATGGTGTTATCAGTTTTTGAGGGTTAAGTACAGATGCATTTGTAAGAATTACAAACTGATCTACTAATCTGATGTGTTATATGAGTCTGCTGAAACCATTTTAATCGAATCTTGAAGGTGACAGTTCATAAAAAATACTAGACAGTAAACAGTTGAAATAATTATCTAAATGTTATATTGAGGTGCATGTGAAAAGTAACCGATCAATGTGAGACAGGGATTGATTTAAGTAAATCAATATAAAAGGTTCTGGCAAAAATGCATATTTAAACAGCTAAAATAAATACTTTGGCCAGTGAATATTCACAACTCTACTTGTGAATATTACACTGTTAAATGTAACTAAATATCACATACTGGACCTTTGACAGGTGTAAAAGTGCACATAGTATAAACAGGAATCAGAACTGTTTTTATTCACCATGTATGTAAACACATCCAAGGAATTCTTTGCCGGTAGATGTTGTTTATTTATTTTTTTTATTTTTTATTATTATAACCTTTATTTAACCAGGGGAAAAAAAGCTCATTTAGATTAAAAATGTCTCTTTCAAGTTGTCTCTCTAAATTATGAATACAAAATATAAAAAAAAAAAAAAAAATGTAAGGAAAGTAAAACAAGAAAAAGCAATAGTATTGTACTTCATGTATATGTAGTGTATTTTTTTTCTTATTTTACTTTCCTTACATTTTTTAAATTATATATTATATTCCTAATTTACCTGGGAGACAACATTGACTGTCAAAAAATTCCTTGTATGTGTTTATGTAATTAATGAATAGGGATAATTCTGAATTTTAAAAAAACAAACAAACAAACTGACATTGTTATATATGAAAATGCATCAACACTCACTGATAAATTAATCTTAATTTAGTTGAATTTTGAGGCCAGAGAACATTATGTAGTAAAAAGTGCTGAAAACATCTAGTTAAACAGAATGTAGTTAGTCAGTAAAAGGGTAGTTAATTTTATATGATTCCTTTCTGGAGGTACATTAGGCAAGAAGGTTCATCCAATTCAATTCAATTCAATTCAATTCAGTTCAACTTTATTTATAGAGCACATTGTAGAGCACATTGCACAAGGCAGACTGATGTGCTTCACAACAGGTATACAACATAAAAAAAACAGTCATAAAAAAGAGACTGCAATTGCAGGTAGACAATCATATGTACACACACTTAAACTCAAACATACACACACAAGTACACACAACTCAACAGAACGCTGACGAAAAAAGGTACATTTTTAACCTGTTTCTAAAAATGGCTACTAATGTCACAAGACTAATTGTATCAGGCAGGGTGTTCCATTTTTGAGGGGCATATACACTAAAAGCCTCATTAATTAACCCTTTCATGCATGAATCATGAGAACCTTAGTCAAAACATTTTTGAGTGATTTTATTCCTCTTTAGGCATGAAAAAAAAATGTTATAGAATTTTTCGTAACTTTTTTAAATGGAGTTACAAAAATTTCCACTCAGCTAGACACCATGCATTTAATTTTTGAAGCAAAGAAACATGTATTTAAAACCCATCATCAGAAAGAAAGATAAGATAAGATGAGATAAGATAAGATATACTTTATTGATCCACCAAGGGGGAAATTCAAGCGTGTACAGCAGTGCAGACAGTATGCGCCAATACAATAGAAAAATAAAGAGATAAAAATATAAACAATATAAACAAATTTGTTAAAGTGGCAAAAGTGACAAAAAATAGCAATAATAATAATGATAAACTGATGTACTGTGTGAAAACTATGATATAAAAACATTTTTCATGCCGCTAATCTGATGTTTTCTCACATTTTAACATACTCTAATATTAGTCATTACTCACTTCATGGAGATAATATGCAACAAAAAACAAAAAAAAACTTTTGTGTAAGAAAACTGTTAATTACACTTAATTACAATTTACACTAAAACGTGTTAGTGCAGATCAGGTTTATCAAGAACAGCAAAGTTACAGTAATGGTATGAATTGCAGTGTATAGGATGATGCGTAACCGTCCACTGTGTTGGCTGATATGAAAATAAAACAACAAAACCCATGAATGTACAAGAGATCAGCTGTAGAATAACTGTCCACTGGACTGACCAGTGTGCATGAAAGGGTTAAACCCCTTTAGCCCTATCAGCCCGCCCGTGGGCCGAAAAATGTATATTAATATTCATCTACTATAAAAATATAATAAATCAGGACAATGAATGTTTTTTTCAACTTTTGCTCAGAGTTTAGACCCTAATGTTAATAAAAGTACATCAAAAGTGTATTTTAGTGCAAACTTTAATGGTTAAACATGATATTTATTTGTGGGGTGAAATATATGCTATTAAAAATCTCCGACACGAACAATTAATTTATGCATATCATTGACAATCCAGCCGAAAAAAAAACAGGCGAGGATAAAAAAATTCCAATTTCTCTTTTTAGTTTGTTACAGTTTACTCAGGCATAGTAATAGATACAATATTTTAAACAATGGGAATAGATTCTGTGAGGTCTCTAAATGTCCATAGACACCAAGAACATCCATATGAACCTTATTATTGTGAAGTAATTCTTCATTTACTTTGGGTATGTCTTTTTAGGCATTTTTCCCCTGAAAATATGGTCAGGATTTAACAGGTTAATTCATTCATTCATTCATTCATTCATTCATTCATTTTTCAAACCGGATAGTCCTCAAGAGGGTTAATGGGGAGGGTGTACCCAGATAGAACCCATGCAAACACAGGGAGATCATCCAAACTTCCATAAGTGAATAAAATCATGTGTTTTCTGTGTTGCCTTCAGGACTGTCCTGCAGATGCTGGTGATTTCCGTGCCCAACAGTGCTCAGCTCATGCAGATGTGCGATACCAGGGTCAATACCATGAGTGGCTGCCCATGTACAATGATCCGGACAACCCCTGTGCTCTTAAATGCAAAGCGAGGGTCTCTGGTCTAGTCGTGGAGCTTGCACCCAAAGTCTTGGACGGGACTCGCTGTTACACAGAATCCTTGGACATGTGCATCAGTGGAGTCTGTCAGGTACGACTCTGTACGAGCGAACATCGTGCCATCTGCTTTAGAAATGAATACCCAATGAGAATAATATTTGGGAATGGGTGTTTGACTGACAGTCCAGGAAATACTTTACAATGCATTTTCCCCGGTTGAACAGAATTACATCCCAGGGCATTGTGTATGCAGAGACACATGAGAATTTTACTACATTTTCTTACCATGCTTTGAATCACACTGTGGTTTTGGTTTTGTTTTACCGACAGAAATTGCAAAAAGCTCCATCAATCAGTTACGGATCGTTGCAAATAATGTTAAATAAAAAACACTGGGGAACATTTTCTGGAAAAGTCCCGTGATGTGCTTTGGAGGCATGTTTCATGTTATCTTCGAATAGCAAACAACAGATCTGGTATGAATATGGAACAAATGATGTGGTTGTTTGGGGAAAAAAATGACATGGTATGAAGGAAAATATCCTTTTTTTAAAAACCAAACGATAATCTCACAGAACAAACAAGGAACTTTTCAGATGATTTCTTTGTTGTGCTCTTTGCAGAATTCTTTATTACCAAGGAGGTTATGTTTTCATCTGGGTTTGTTTGTCTGTTAGCAAGATAACTCAAAAAGTTATGGATGAATATGGATGAAATTTTCAGGAACACAAGGAACAAATAATAAAATTTTGGTGGTGATCGGATTTTTTGTTTGTTTGTCTGTTATTAAGATAGTTCAAAATGTTATGGGCAGATTTGGACGAAATTTTCAGGAAATGTTGATACTGGCACAAAGAACAAGCAATTAAATTTTGGTGGTGATCGGAGGGTGGGGGGTCAGATTTTGATGAAATTTTCAGGAAATGTTGATACCTGCACAAGGAACAAATGATTAAATTTTGGTGGTGATGGGGGTGGATTTTTTGTTTGTTTGTCTGTCTGTTAGCAAGATAACTAAAAAAGTTATGGAAGAATTTTGATGAAATGTTCAGGAAATGTTGATACTGGCACAAGGAACAAATTATTACATTTTGGTGGTGATTGGGGGGGGGGACTGATCTGCCTTGGTGGAGGTCTGTGCTCTCCGAGTGCTTTTTAAGGCTCACATTTGGTTTTCAGAAATGCAGTGCAATTCTTGGGTTTTGTTTTGTAGTGTCAGCTTTTTCCTGTGCTTTACAGATCGTGGGTTGCGATCATGAGTTGGGGAGCACAGCAAAAGAAGACAACTGTGGGGTCTGCAATGGAGACGGCTCATCCTGCAGACTGGTGCGAGGTCACTACAAATCACAGCACGCTTCAGGAAAAGGTAAGGCATCTTTACTCAAGCAGATTTTCTCTTAAAGGTACATTTAATGGCACATTTATTCATGCTTTTTTCTGTTTCTTACTCAAGCTGAGGACACGGTCGTCTCCATTCCCTATAAGAGTCGCCATGTACGTCTAGTACTGAAAGGCCCGGATCACTTGTGTAAGTCCTGGTAGGTCCAGGGTGCCCTTCCATCCAAAACAGCTGATTTGATGTTTGTATTTCAGCGTAATACTACACGATATTTCACATTAAACACAAGTCTTGTAAGTTTTACTGCAGGTCGTGTTTTATTTTATTAATTTGTGGTGCAATACGAACCATTCATTGGTTTCACTTTAATAGACTTGATAGCATATTGAAAAGTACATAATGTTGTTATTCTTTCTAAACCTTGCTCGTAAATGTCACAGTTAAATAACAATCTTGTGGTAACCTTTTAATCCAAACACATTGACTCTCTCAAAGTAGGAGGCCAGATTGGTTTTAAAGTAGCCCCAAGCAGGATAACCAGAAGAGGTATTTCTTTCCTCACTTATGCATGGTTTGGAGAAGGCAATAAGCGTCCAGTAAATGTTAGTGATGTCCAAGTAATGGCATCAAATTCCCCACTGGATCAAATCGATAACAAATGCTCCATCCGTGCACCTATGCTTTGCACGGTTAGTTTACAGATTGCTTTCCGAAGCCAGGCCAAACACGCTTCTTTTTGTGAATGGACGGATTTTCATTAAATATTTCCCCCATTCTCCTGGCCGAGGGCACTTAAATTATAACCATGTGTCTGCATACGGTGACTGCTGCTAGTTACTGCTCATTCCAGTGTTCCCCCTGTTGTTTTTGTTCAAATGTCCATGTTTGATCTGTTGGAGGTCCTGTTAGGTCAGGGTTGAACTGAGGTCATATGATGGAAAATCTTGCTACAGTGTTGCGTTGCTGGCCTGCTTACAGACCTACAGTACATAGACTTTTGGGCTGTGCCAAAGTGTGTCTGTTTGCCTCCAAAGACTTTCATCCTTTCTGTATTCTCTGTGTAACTGGATATGTCTGAGGGTCTGTGTCAAATGGTCTGGGATTGATGAAAAGATGCATGAAAAGTTATCTTAAATGTATTTTTTGATCAGATCTATTTTAATGTGCGCTTTCGTTTGTTTAACTTATGCTGACAGACCCAATCAGGATGGAGAACATAAGCAAGAAATTCTGATATAATGAAGAAAAGCCAGACTGTATAACGGTCTCTGTAGCAATCAGCAGTAATCATCTTTAATTTTAGTTTATGGTTAATATCTAAAAATCTACAATGATGCTCAGTCTATGTACTTTTTCCGTTTTAGATGTGGAGAGTAAAACTCTACAAGGGGTCAAAGGTGAACTGATTTTAGATAAATCAGGGCAATACCACCTGGAAAACACCACCTTAGACTACCAAAAACTGTCTGATAAGGAGGTTCTGAGGATCACTGGACCACTTGGAGCTGACTTCACAATCAAAGTAAGACCTGATGTTAATTACTAAAGCCTTAGAACTATTTTTGTGGTGACTTTCGTATGAACTTTTCTCCTGCATTCAACCTTTCCTAAGAGATTTGTCATCATTTATTGTAATATTATCCTCTTCACTTAGCATTTGTTCGCGAAAATCAGGTATTTGTCATGTACTTGTTCATAAAAGCTCAGAGTAAATTCAAAGGTTGTTTTATCAAAACAGAGAAAACGGAAGAAAAAGCAAAAATATATCACTAACTGAATGTGAAAACAAGCTTCTACAACCGCTGTCATTGATCAAACTACATGGGTTTTACTGGTGAATCCATTTTTTAGAAGATGAAGGTGTTTCCATGGTAACTACAAAGCCTCTGAACGTCCAAATGGGTTATATCTGATGACCATGAAAACATGACAAACTGCATTTTACGCCAATTATTTACATGTATTGACAGAATTAGTGGATCAACAGGATTTATTATTAATAATAATAATAATAATAATAATAATAATAATAATAATACATTTTATTTGTATAGCGCTTTTCATATAACTCAAAGACACTTTACATGCAGCAGATAAAAACAGAAACAGACATATTAAAAACAGATTAAAAGCAGGTATACGCATATAAATAGTTAAACATTAAACCTTAAGATTAAACATTAAACGCAATCTTAAATAAATGAGTTTTTAAAAGGGATTTAAAGGTGTTGGGGTCAGAGCAGTGTTTTAAGAAAGATAAGATAAGATAAGATAAGATAAGATAAGATAAGATAAGATAAGATAAGATAAGATAAGATAAGATAAGCCTTTATTAGTTCCACAGGGGGAAATTCCAGAAAAAATACAGCAAAGAGCAAAAGAAAGTGCAAAATCAAAAATAAAGACAAATCAAAAAAGTTATATATGCTATTTACAGCCATGCACATTCTAATCATGATATATATTGATATATTGATAGGACTAGTGGCTAAACATTTTAGACCAGTAGATTCTTTGGGTACAGGCAGCTGTTAAAGTATGTGAGCATGAAAGTGTCATTCTATTAACTCATAGGGACAAACCTACAAAAATAAATAAATAAAATCATTAACCTCCTGTGTTAGCTCTGTGGAATGTCTTAAACTAGCATCTTTCAGGTCATTGTTTTAGTTTTTGCAGCCTCTTTTCCATGAACTGCAGATGAACTCTACATGTCATGCAGAGTTCAAAGCAAATCTGATTTTGTATATTTAGATTATGAGATATCGGAGTATGCATGAGTCTATTCAGCGTGACATGCAAACATTTTTGTAGTTTCAAAGTAGCGTTTCATGTTAAAATGGCTTGTGTTTTTACTCCAAAATTAGTGTTTGCTTTTGATATGATTGTGACTCTATCATTTCCTCTTGGTGAAAGTTGTATTAAATCCAACAGCAAGTACATATAACCATGAAATTTTTTTTGCTGGATTATTTGACTCAAAACATTACTTTTTACTTTTTAAGATTAATGAATAAACACCCCAGAAACAGTTAAAGTCAGCTGTGATACATAAGGTTTTTTGTTTGTTTGTTTGTTTTTTACAATCTCTTGGCCCAGTGAATGCAACAATTTCATTTTTCATGTGCTTCCTGTCAGACACACGAATACATTCAGATTTGGACCAGTCAGTAGATATTAAAAATTATATTGGCCACGGGGTGGAAATGCCAGTGAAAACTTTCCCCCTCATAAACACATAAAAATCAGATTTGAACAATAAATAGGAAGTCAGGAGACAGAAATCTGAGATGCTATAAATGCGTAATTTTCTAATCTGTTAGGAGGCAGACAGCCAATTCATATTGCAGCGCTGGAAAGTTTGGACGAATGGAAAAACATATTAAAAGTTGCCAGACTGTCTTTCCACTGTAAACACATGAATGTGAATGAGTGGCAGTGAAGTCTGATTTATACATATTGTCAGTGTAATCTTTATTTTGGCATTATCTCAGTATAAATGAGAAATGTTTGCTTAAATATCACACATCTGTCTTGGTTAATTTAAGATGAGTTTTTCTAGCTGAGTTTTGTCTGCATCAGTGAGAGCTGTTCAAACATGTTTAAAGATAGTAAGACAGTGCTATTTACATTTTCATCATCTTTTAGCCTTTTAATCTTTTCCATACTGATTCCAAAGTGTGCTTTTTGTCACTGTTTTCTCAGATACAATTTGCCAGCGGAGCCGACAGTGTGGTTCAATACATCTACTACCAGCCCATTGCCCATCGCTGGAGAGAAACAGACTTCTTCCCTTGTTCTGTCACATGTGGTGGAGGTAGATAAAAAAGAAAACTCTCTGCGTGATGCTGTTTAATCAAAGCGGATTACAGTTGTGATGATATTAAATGTATGATGCTAAAATGTTGGCTACTCTTACAGAGGAATTGTAATAATCATGTCTGTTTGGATCAGATTATTAAGCAAATTACTATTATAACCAAACCTTTCATTTGTCACCATTCTGAGTCTAGTAATCAGCTTTATTACCGTTATGTTTTCATCGGGGTTTGTCTGTCTTTCTGTGTGTTGGTTTGTCTGTTCGCAAGATAACTCAAAAAGTTAGGGACAGATTTGGATGAAATTTTCAGGAAATGTTGATACTGGCACAAGGAACAAATGATTACATTTTGGTGGTGATCCGGGGGGGGGGCAGAACTGATCTGCCTTGTCAGGGGTCTGCGCTCTCTGAGTGCTTTTCTAGTCTGTAATAATGAGGTTTTGTTAGGGTTAGGTTTAGCTACCCTAACCGTAATCCTAACAGCAAAAAGTAATCCATTACTACAATGCATTATTACCTCCGCCAAGTGTAACGGCGGAGATATATTTTCATCGGGGTTTGTCTGTCTGTCTGTCTGTTTTTTTGGCTGTTAGCATGATAATTCAAAAAGTTATGGACAGATTTTCATGAAATTTAATTTATAAATAAATTTTGGTGGTGGGGGGGCTGGGGGCAGGACTGATCTGCTTTGGCGGAGGTCTGTGCTCTCCAAGTGCTTTTTTTTTGTTTTTGTAATGCATTACTCCTAACACTGGTTATCAATCTCTCAAGAACAGTCTGAGCCATATGTGTATCAGTTTTTCTCATGTTTTTCAATGACATAAAATAAAAGCTTCAGGTTTGAAAATGTACAAAATGAACACTGTGGCTGTACCTGATGACTCTGAGCAAATTTCTTACACAGTATTTATTTCCCAGGCTGTTCACTGCAGTGCATGAACACAAAATATTGATCATTTTGTCACTGTCTCAGTAGAATTTTATGCTCTCTGATCCCTTTTGTTCACATTTATTTTCTTCTGTGCAGGCTACCAGCTGACCTCAGCAGAGTGCTTTGACCTGCGCAGTGGCCGGGTGGTCGTCGACCAGTACTGCCATTATTACCCAGAGAATGTTAAACCTAAACCCAAACTCCAGGAGTGCAACATGGAGCCCTGTTTGGCCAGGTTAGAGACCAGATGTGTAGTGGGATTAAACTTTATATTAACAATGGTTATTCTGTTAGTAGAATTTTGTGGAGTGATTCATTTGCTTGTATGATTCTGTTTTTCAGTGATGGCTACAAACAAATCATGCCGTATGATCTCTACCATCCTTTGCCAAGGTATAACTAATGGCAGGTGAAATAGTGCATATGAACTCTGAGTGTAAGAGAGACCCATCAGGATTTTTATAATGTTTTCAGGTGGGAGAGCAGCCCCTGGACGGCGTGCTCCACATCCTGCGGCGGAGGCATCCAGAGTCGCTCGGTGTCCTGTGTAGAGGAAGACATGCAGGGTAACATTACCCCCACTGAGGAGTGGAAGTGTCTCTACTCCCCAAAGACTGCCATCCTTCAGCCCTGCAACACCTTCGACTGCCCCACCTGGCTGGCGCAAGAGTGGTCACCCGTAGGTGCACTGTTTTTGAAAATCAAGCTGAAACTCTGAGCTTTAACTGATTATAGTTGTTCCATTGTGTCATGAATGATGTAAAGCATAACAAAAATACAAATGATGGGAAAGTTTTGCTAATATTCCCAGAAACCAAATGTAAATAGATGTTTCTTTGTGCTCTGTGGCGATTAGCACCTGGGAAGTCAAATATGAGCTCATGTCTCGTTTGTCTTTGTAGTTTGTGAATAGCCTCATTTGGTCTTAATTAACCCTCAGAGTTTGGAAAAAAACATGATTAATCCTTGCAAAACAAACCAAAAAATACACACATGGCAGTTTGATCTTGTTCACTTTGTGTAGTTTCTTCTCAAATCCAACATTACAACATGATATGAAAACTTTGAACGGCTAAAGTTAAAGCAGATCTCTTCTCTCACTTCTTCATCACTCTCATCCTCAAACACACTGAAAAAAGTTTTAATTCTAACTCAAAACTCAAAAGTATTCCCTCACTTCCTCTGTGATATTACACAGCCAAACTCAGCTTACGTTCCTAGCGAAGCTGCAGTTACATTGATCATAAATGTCCCATGCAGCTTCCCTGTGGGGATTTTTCTGCTTCACTAGTTATACAGGTACACACAGGAAACCCAAGCAGCCAGATTTGTGGCCCCCTAAAAACCTGGGATGCTGTTTACCTAGCACATTCTTTCTTGTGAACTTGCCTTTAAATGCTTGTTTTGGCAGAGGACAGACCAGGTTCACCTCTGAGCAGAGAGCTGAGCTGTGGCGAGTTTGGAAGCTCTCTTTAAATACTTCCCTTGAGTTGAGGCTAAAAGATTTTTTTTTATCAAACTCGAGCGAACGGATGTGATCATAGGAAAAAAAGTCAAAACACTGGACTTATCTCTGTGAAAAACCCTAGTATTTAGTAGATACATTGGTTGTTTCACCAACAGTGCACAGTGACTTGTGGTCAGGGTCTGCGCTATAGAGTGGTGCTCTGCATTGACCACAGGGGGCTCCATGCCGGGGGGTGCAACCCTACAACCAAACCCCACATCAAGGAGGAGTGCCTGGTGACTATACCCTGCTACAAATCCATGGGTAGGTTCTGTTTTTTCGGTTGTTTTACTTATTAACCCAGTGTTTCCCAACCTTTTTTGGCTTGTGACCCTATTTTAACGTCACAAATTTCTGGTGATTCCAGACATTTTTTTTGCTGAAAATATTTGTTTTTGATCATGTAATAGTTTGCTACACTACGTTGCGAATAAATGTTAATTTTAGATGACATTTAGTCTATATAATTTATATTATTATGGACGGAGGCAGAAAAGCCAGGTGTAGATTACTGTACAAAGTGAGAATTTTATTTTCCTTGGTCAGGATATGTACAGTCAGTCCAGCTTGGATTTACAAGGCTGACAATTAATACTGAACAAACAATAACTCAAACTGTGAATTATGAAAGAGCTGCAGCATCTGAAACTGACCACAATGAACATTTGACAGATAAACAGAACCACAGTGCTTCAGTTTCAGCTTCAGAGTTTGTCATGTCTTTGATGGATTTGGATTGTCTCTTAACTCACCATATATTGTTTATTAGTAAGCTTTTTTTTTTTTTTTTTATCAATTACTAGAAATTCCAGGCGACCCCACGTGGGGTCCCGACCCCAAGTTTGAAAAACACTGTATTAACCCTTTGTAGTTCACTTATAGAAATATTCTGAAATTCAAAATTTCAACTTTAGTGTGTTATTGGAGGAAATAACAACACTTTACTACTTTTGTGAATTTTTTTCAAAAATGTTTATTGTTATGCAGAAATTCAAGGTCAATGAAGTTACCATATTTGGTTCCTTACCCGTAAGTAAGAGTTAAATCCAAGAAGTAAATATGAAAATACAAGAAAGGAACATCACTTTTATAACATTCCAACACCATAAGACACCTGTCCACATCCACATTATCCCTTTGAACATCATTCTTTACATTAGTACCATTACTTCATGGTACCTAACAAAGCAGTCACTGTTCATGCAGAGGTGGACCTTACAGACCCTGTAGACCACATCTGACCTGAGATTGTTGACTCACTCTAACTGTTGCTGTCAATGTCTTTTAATGTGTGCAGTAATGACCAAAATAGTCACTTGCCCGATAAAGGGTTAAATTTGTACTCATTTCTAAAATCGAGCCTATTTCTTATTTTCTGTAGATACACTACCAGTCGAAGCAAAACCTGTGTGGCATAAACAGGCCATAGAGCTGGACGAGGAGATAACTGTGACTGAAGAACCAACGTAAGTACCAAAGCCAGAAACTATTCCAATCTGTCATGGTTGCCTCATTTTTTACAAATCTCACCAGCACAGTTCTTTTGTATCCTAATGCATTTTTCACCCATGTTGTGATGCTGTTTATTTACTGTCAGAGGGGGATTTTGTGCTGAACCATCACAGGAGTTGGGTCTTTGCTTTAAATTAACTGGGAAGATGCGACTACTAAAGCTATACAAGACTCTGAAAGGTTCTTAACCCGGAAAAAGAACGGGAAATTTGCAGTGTTAAATTACAGAATTACTGTCACTCTGCTGAGGTAAAGAAGCCAAAGTCAGGTCCCAGATCCACAGTTTTAGAAACAGTTTTCATGGTCCAGAGCTTAGGATTTACCCTGAGGTGAAATTGAATTCGACAGGGCTCAGTGCTGCTTTGAAACCTCCACAGTATCATGGTTGTGTTCATGTCAGCAGCCATTTTCATCAACTTTGAGTCCCCGTTTTTTTTACATATAGTCCCCAGTTTTTCTCATATTCGTCATAAAATGCGTGGGTTAGAGAGCATGTATCTTTACTCACCTGTGAATGCCAAAGGGTCATCTGAAACAATGACACAACCGGTTTCTTAAGACAAGCGGAGTTCGATTTCTGCTTGCATTTTTCAGTCACGGTAACAGATGATAACGTCATATTTCAGAGTTTTAGTGAGTGCATGAATTTCTCAATATGCCGTGAATATGAATATGTTTTTCTGCATGTCAAAGGAGGTTATTTAGGGTAAAAGGAGGGGCTAAAAGTGAAGTAGAAAAAACTTTTTTGGGAAATCATTGGGCTGTTTAGTCACTGGCTACTAGCATTACCTCAGCAAGTCTCACATGTTCCAGATGTTCCTGTCCCACATATCAATTGAATAATAAAAGGCTGCCTCTGAAGATGGACAGTGTTTGGATCCAGTCCAGTGTCTTGCATGACTTGTATTAGTGACCATGTTAGCCAGTTCAAAACATCTGTTACTATGACTTATCTTCGGAGTGCTGGAGTGGAAGACCGAGAATAAGGAGACAGAGAGAAATGCCAAAACATATGATTTTGCTCTTTTGCAAAAAAAAAAAAAAAAAAGCATGTCTTTCCTCCAAAAGCACATAAATATCTGTGTATAATACGCCGTCATTCACAAGCCAACAACAATATCTGCCTACCATATGGGGCCAGGTTACGGATGTGAGAGAACGGAGGAGGAAATTCCTGTCTTAGACTTATTGCACCTTCATTGCCAGGCCTTATGCCTGCCCTGAACCACCACTGTGCGAATCCTTGAAAAATTAAACTTAGACATGTTCCATGGCTCAGCTATTTTTTTTTTTTAACCTTACCACCTCCAAGGGTAAATAAAATATTCGCGCTGATGAAAATGTAATTGATATTATTAAGAAGAACCTTTGGCAGATGTTAGAAAAATGTGTTGTTTTCCGTCCATGAATGAAATTACGTTTACTTTCCAACCGACAGATGTATGTTAACTACGCATGAAGATAAACACTGCTGTGGGTTCGCTTGTTGACTTTGTTGTTCTTCTTCCAAGGTCTGACTGTGGTGATTCATTTGTTTGTCCAAAACACAATGAGTCCTTGAGCACCCATAAAGGAGCCAAGTTTGCTGTAATTATGAGCTCTTTATTGAGGCATCTTATAAAACACCAGGGTGCTCTTGTGTTGTGGTCAGACAGCTTAAACAGTGAAGAATACTGTGTTTTGGAGCTGCCTGCCAGATTAGAGTGGATTTCTGTCATATGCATGTGGACCGAGGACATACTATGAAGAGACGGAAGCAGTACTTCAACGTATCAACTTTGGATGAGATTAGTAAAATACAGCTCAAAGAAAATACTTATTTTACAGCTAATAGTGTAAAACATTTAATCACAGTCAGAGAACGAGCTACACAGCCAAGTTAGGTGATGTAGAGGGGAAAATTATAAATATTCCCCATTGTCTTATTACGTTTACTGTAATTCCAAGATTTATTACTGCTAATATTGCTCTAAGCTGAAAAGTTTCATCGCAGTTAAAAGGCGTGTCCATATTAACATTATAAGGCAATTACAGTTCCATTTATAATACCTATTTGTAACATCATTTTTTTCTTTGGGTTTTCAGAAAGAACTGACTGTTTTTTAAATTACGCCTTAGTTACCTAATATACCGCTCTCAGTCACCAGGAAAGGCAGCTGTAGTGTTATAAAGACCATATATTAGTGTAGTCACCCCAGTTAACTCATAAGGACCCAGTGTGACTTTTGTGGCAGTTCCCAAATGAATTTGTCTTCCTATTTAACCTTTCCTAAGTGATTTATCACCATTTATTATAATATTATCCTCTGAATTTAGCATTTTTCCAGTGAAAATCATCTATTTTCCTTTGTTTAATTGATTGATCATGTAGATGTTCATAAAAGCTCGGCGTAAAGTCAAAAGTTATTGTATCAAAACAGAAAAAAACTGAAGAAAATGAGACTTTTTCAGTAAAATATAGCATTAACTGAACATAAACCAAGTGTGTCCATCCACTGTCATTGATCCAGCTCCATGGGTTTTACTGGTGAATTAATGTTGTAGAAGATGACGATGTTTCCATGGTAACTACAGAGCCTCTGAACATCCAAATGGGTCATATCTGATGACCAAAACATGACAAACTGCATTTTACACCAATTATTTACATGTATTGATAGGATTAGATCTGTAGATCTGTAGATGTAGATCTGTAAATGTTTTTGATCAAAGGTGGCTGTTTGAGTCTTTATGGGTTAATCTAGAAACTTTTGGCTCTTCATTTGGTGTAGTAAACATAGAGCTGTGTGTATTGTGTTTTATGTTCAGATGATTACCAAAAATACAAAGGGTGACTAGTACTGATAACTGCTGTCATTCCAATTTAAAAGCTGTAAATATTATTTGTTACACCAGTAAGGCTACAATAGAGCACATTCCACTTTGGGTATGCTTCCATGCATTCCACTATTATTCCAAATATGGCAATATCTCTGAATTTGACAACTATATATTCCATTCTGAAATTGCCTTTTTCTGAATTAAGTATTTTCTGATTAGGATGTGAGCAATTTGCTAATTTCATCCAGTTCTATCAGGACACTTTTAGGTTTTATCACAGTTTGTGTCATTCAATAACAACCAGCTGGTGTAAAGAAAAAGATCCACTGTGGCATAGATGAGTACTTTAATGAAAAGGCCACAATATTTGCGCAAATAACAAAAAATCTACCTTTTCAAGAAAGTGTTTAAAAGAATGAATATATGTGCTGTTGAATATCTGCTACCAGTGGAAAACCATTTTCATCTGGACTGTGCACGCCTAACAGGAATAGCAGATGAATATTCATGTGCATTACCAATGTGAATGGTTTGTTAGAAATTTTGTCGTTGAATAAATAAATAAATGCAAACATCTAAATATTTTGTGCATGTAAACAGGAAGTGAGATATCCCCTCTTTCTCCCCTGTATTTCCTGCCTTTTTCACTGTTGTCAAATAAAGAAGAAATATTAAAGATAAATCTAAATAAAGCTACAAAAGACAGAAATCAGGAAACAAAATGCAGGTGTTTAGTTAGTCTATGAGAGCACAGACTTTGTTTACTACAATGCATTTAGGTAACATTCATTCATCCCCTCATATCTCTATTGATTCTTGTTTTCATCAAATACAGATATTAGTGCAGTTTTTCATGGTCAGAGTTGTTTCTGCAGAGGTCATTTAATTGGGAACACTGCAATTTTAAGTGTCTGTTGGAGATGCTGTTGAATCTCCTGGTGTGTTTACAGCAGACTTATATCATTTTATTTATCTTCCCTGAGCTGCAGAGCACAGATAAGGGGCTGATAAACAAAATGTGAAGATGTGAAACAATTTATTCTGTAACAGGGGAATCAATAAAGATCCAATTTGGCGAATGCAGTGGGTGTTAGCACCAAACATGTCTTTACTTAACACCTTCATCTACTTCTTCTGCTTTTTATCATCATATGTAAAGTAGAAGAATGACAAATGGATGTGTTTTATGGACTCGTTTAGCATAGGCATACAGCATATACACACAACTTAAAGGTTAACTTCTAAGGACAGATATCATGCTTATGGTAGCTATCCCATATTGTTGTGTGATGAGTCACTAAGTCTGTACATTAGAGACATATCTGACAGTGTTGACAACAATGGGTCATTACCACTACACTGTAAAAAAAAAAAAAAAAACAAAAAAAAAACAGTAATATTCCAGCAGCAGGGGTGCTGAAAAAATATTTTAAAATAACAGAATATAACCATCTCATAAAAATACAGTAATTTTCCATAATTAAAATGCAGTTTTTTGCCCTAAATTTACATGAGATTTTGCGTTGTTTTTTTTGTTTTTTTTACTTTTTAATATTTAGTAAAGAATATTTACATGTATTAGAAAAATCTAATTACTTTTAAATATAAATATATATATATAAAATTTTCAATGAGACTAAGTTGTACAACCTATTGATAAAAACTGTATTTTGACAGTTTATCAGTGCTTATACATGTTATACATTCACAAAAATACATTTATTCAATATTTTTGTTGTAATTACACAAGATATTTGTCAATTAACAAAGAAGTCTTGTTAAACTTACCGAACAAATACTTATTTTACGGTTAATTGTCAGTAATTTTATCTCATTTTATTTTTTAATTTTTTTACAGTATTAAACTTTAAATTAACAGTTTAATCTCATGAAAAGAAAAGAAATATTTATGAAATTATGATACATTTGCAAATGTATTTTAACTGTATTTTTCTGTGAAAAAAGATAAAATTTCTTTTAAAAAATGGAAATTTTGTGGTTATTCAGAGTTACAGTTTTTTCATGTTATTTTACATTTGACATGTAAAATCACAGTCTATTTTTGTCATTTCATTGATATTTTCCTGTATCTTAAAAATACAGGAAAAATCTGTAAAATAAACAGTGAAAATTATATTAAATTACAGATTTTTTACAGTGTATAAGACACTGGCTTTTGTCTCTGAGATCTGTGATTGATCAAAGTTTTCATCATAGCCAACAGGAGGTGCAGAAGTCATGCTTCTTCTCAGACCACTTGGGTCACAGAGTGCTATAAGGCTATACAGGAATATTTGCTCAATGACGCCAAAGTAATACTGCCTCCTGAAGCTTTAATGAGCACAAGGACAGCGTCAAACATTTCGATCTCCTCAGTCACTTCTCCTAAACATTACTGAGTCATTATTCAAGTCCTGGAAAACCCAATTTGAGGTGCATTCCTTGTCCTTGATCCGTAAAAAGACCTAACTTTTAATTAATCCAGTTTTATATGCATTCCCAAGAAAGTGAGTCTCTTTGAAAGTGTCAGTTGAATCCATGGATCAGTCCAACAGCTTTGTGTCTCATGCATTCTAGTTTTATTTGTCTTTCACTCTCCGAAAGCAATTAAAATGGTGACAATACAGACTCTGAGTCCAAATTTCAGCCAACCTTAACAGGCCTTATTAAGGCATTAATAAATTCCTGCTCTGATCCCTTCTTCAAAATGAGGAGGGATGCACATGAGAGCTGTTTATCAAAGAATGGCTGATCCTAATGCTTCACAGCTGCTCAATTAACCACAACAGGAGCTTATGATCTTAACTATAAATAACTAGATGGCGCTTATTAAATCAGTATGTAACTGCATTTCCAAGCCTGTTTGCATGTGAATTTCAGGAATGCTTCAGAAATACACTTGAAATCTTTACGTCTGTGACTTATTATTCGGCATGCTTTTTCAAACCCCTGATTCTAAACTCCAGGTTCATCCCGGGGCCCTGGCAGCCCTGCAGCAGGACATGCGGTGCCGGGACCCAGAGAAGAACCGTCAAGTGCCAGGTGTTGCTTTCCTTCTCCCAGACTGTGGCTGACCTGCCCGACGACGAGTGTGACGGGGTCAAACCTGAGGAGAGCCAGTCCTGCTACCGGACCCCATGCTCTGGAGTGGTGGAGCTAGGAAAAGAAGAAGAAGAAGAGGAGGAGGAGGATAATACAGAGACTCCTCAAAGGGAGGAATTGCATGACTGGGAGTATGAGGGCTTTACAGAGTGCTCAGAGAGTTGTGGGGGAGGTATGTACACGACTTTTTGGCCTCTTTGGTATGAAAAAGTATAGTATAACAAGACCAAAAGAGCAAAAAAGGCCTATTACTGTTTATTATTAATACTCAAATGGTATCATATATCAGACGTACTGTATGTCCACTCCTCATATCTGGACTAAGGTCTGGCTGAACCATTATTATTCAGGAACAGGGAATAAAATCATTTAAATCAAAGCCATTTGGAGGATGCAACACTGTAAAGAGCATCAAGAGGAGAACCATTTGTGGCCAAAACTTGCCTTTTTTAAGCTATCAAACAAAGACGACATCTGTAATTGTAAAATCCAGCAAGTCAGATTAATACTTAACTATTGCTTGTTTGTTTAGTTTAACCCTGTAAAGCCTGAACCATTAAATTATTGATAGAAAATTCCAGTTCTTTGAAACTGGAGCCTTTATTGGTCCTTCTGAACAACCCAAAAATATTTGTTTCAAATATCAATTTCCATGTATGAGTTTCAATTTTGTATCATATTTGATACATTGGGTCTCAATGCTCAAATATTATTATTTTTTAACAAACAAAAACATCATATAACACAAACATAGGGTGTCACGGTGCTGCAGTGGTTAGCACTCGTGCCTCTCAGCAAGAAGGTCCTGGGTTCGATTCCAACACCAGTCGATGGGGGTTCGGACCTTTCTGTGTGGAGTTTGCATGTTCTCCCCGTGTTAGCATGGGTTCTCTCCCCTCCCACCAATCAAAGACATGCACTTATAGGTTAATTGGTTAATCTAAATTGCCAATAGGTGTGAATGTGAGAGTGATTGTTTGTTTGTCTAAATATGTCAGCCCTGCGATGAACTGGTGACAACTGAACTGTACCCCGCGTTCACCCATAAGTAGCTGGAATAGGCTCCAGCAACCCCCATGACCCTAGTGAGGATAAAGCGGGTTCAGAAAATGAATGAATAGATGACACAAACATGTCTAACAAATTGGTAATTCCTTCTCAAAATTGGCAAAGTTCTGCCTCCTTCCTCATTAATGTCAGTCTTGTAGCGTCACTGGAAAGGCCTCTGGTGAACAAATTCCTCCCCCTGGTGGATTATCCGTGTATTTCATGTATCTAATTGTAAACATCAGGTTTTTCAAGAAAAAAATATCACACTGATCATGTAGAGGGCTTCAAAACTCATGTAACAAATATGAAACATTTGGCGTTATAGGGTTAAATACACTCAAAATCTCATGGTAAACTTCATTCCTTCTGTGTTACTAAATTTGTTCCAGTTGCAATTAAAACAAAAACAGCAGTAACTGGTGAGTTTATGGCATTGGGAAACTGAAACAGAAGAGGAAAGTTAAATAATATTAGGTGATAATGGATGGAGAACCACATTTAACCCTAAAGGTTAACGTCACCAACTCAGCAGTGAATGCAGTGCCAGACAGAGACAGTTTCCCTAACATTCTGCCAACATTACTTGAGGCCCACTTTAATCTCTCCACCTCCACATCCAAGCCTGTATGCCTGCGTTGTGTGTCTGTGTGATAATCTGTTCATGTGTAACCTAATTTGTGCGCATGGGCGTAGGCTTTTGTCAATGTCTGTGTATGAGCGCTCACCCAAACTCAACAAACTCCCATTCGGGGATGATTACAGACCAGTATCGAATGTCACATACACACCCTGAGGGCTGCGCTCCTGTGGACCATCACACCAGTGTGGCGTTTGAAGTGCCTGCTTCACTGTTATTGTCCCCAACATTAGGAACAGGCTCTGGGATTCATGTTGCGTTGCTTTTAACATGACCTGACATCACACCCTTAAAGTTTAAGTCCAGGCCAGAGCATTCGCAGGGAGCTGCACTTTGTTAATCGTGTCCCATCAGATGCCATTTCTGCTTGTTTTCATTGAGGCGCCTAATATCCAGATTCTTTCATTGCATTGTATGAGGTAATATTGACAAGAACAATGCAGGCTTACATGAATACCAATATTCCGCTATTATTCTGAATATAACAGTATTCCAAATTCGATATGAGTCATGTAAACATATTCCAAATCAGGCCTTATTCCATTCGCAACATTTTCCAATTAATACATCTGGGAAATATTGATATTATTCAGGCTTTGGAAGCAAGCAATTTTTTGGACATGTACACAGAACATTTGGAATATGTGTCTCATTTGGAGCTTTTATTGCAGTTTGTGACTCATAGTCTTTTGTGTGTTTATAGTCACAAACCAACTAGGCAGCACTTTGCAAAACTGAGACAGAGGTGGATTAACTAAACAAAAGCCCACCTTTTTAGTCAGTAGGCAAACTACTACACGTACTTTTAGACATGACCAAAGACTTGGATATCATCAAGGTTTTAGATATGCAAAAGGTGGCTGCAGGAGAGAAAGAAAACCGCTGTTAGCATGGTTGAATGTGTCTCTGTTGAAATTAGAGTATGCACAATTCCATATTTTTCCCCCTCTTTTTATTGACTTTCAATAGACAAATGTACATAACACACCAGCACATACTACTCTAACTGCACACAAAAAAAACTGTGTAAAAGAAAAATAAAACACACAAAAACACACACACAAAAAAAAACCCAAAGGAAGCTGTCACACTCAATAGCTTTATAGATGAGTATCTGTTGTTGCTTGAGAAAGTCTATTAAGGCTGTCCACAGCTCTTCGAATCCTAGCGCTTTACCCCTAATTACATAGGTTAACTTTTCTAATGTGACACACATCGTCATCTGTCTAATCCAGGACTGTGTAGATGGTACTTCAGTTTCTCTCCAAGATAAAGCAACCATCCTCCTGGCCTGCAGGAGGCCAAAGTTGATCCAAGTCTTACACTTTGAGTTGATAGAAAAGTTATCTGGATATACTGCAAAAAATCTTACCAAGTGTATTTTTTTCACCTATAGAATAACTTTTCAGTGAGATATAAGAACTTATTTTTAGACAGTAGATCTTGAAAATCTAGACCAACCAAGATAACATAGATAAGATAATTTTCACTTGTTCCATTTTTTTGCTTGAATTAAGCAAAAATAATCTTGAATTAAGCAACAAAATCTGCCAGTGGATCAAGTGAAAATGATTTGGTAAGATTTTTTTAAGTAAGATTTTCAAGATCTATTGTCTAAAAATAAGTTCTTATATCTCACTGAAAAGTTACTCTTTAGGTGATTATGTCTCATTGTAAGTGTGATGAAATATTTTGACTAGAAATGAGGAAAAATACACTTAGTAAGATTTAGATTTTTGCAGTGTATATTCCTAAAATACAAAGTTTTGCTAAGCAGGGTACCTGGTTACTTGTGATTTTACTTAGAGTGTTGACAACCATTTCCAAAAAGCTTCTGGACAAGGATGTTTGTTTCACTTTTGTAATGCAAAAATCTACAAAATCCTTTATTTTTTATGAACACTGCAATGATAGTTGTTTTAGCAGAATATTCTTTTCTTTAGCCGTGTAAATTATAGCCTGAATAAGGAAGAGTAGTTAATGTGGAAACAGGACAGGAAGCATATGTTTATAACAGTTTTAAACCTTGAACTTGGATTAATGCATGGATGAAAGGATTAACCCTGAACCTCAGCTGCGGTTCTGTGGTCACCTCTGTCTGTTACTGTTTATTCCCAGGTGTGCAGGAGGCCGTTGTGATCTGTTTGAACAAGCAGACAAGAGAAGCGGCAGATGAGAGTCTGTGCGTGAGCAGCAGACGTCCTCCACAGCTTCTTCAGGACTGCAAAACCCAACCCTGCCCACCCAGGTAAAACCCACAAATCAGAGCTGCACCGTCATCGGTTAGACATTGTTTAAAATGGTTTGTGCATGAGCGTTAAAAGTAATTAGTTGATGGTCATGGGGGGAAGAAATGCATTTTTGGAAAAAGGGTTTGGCTACATTCATAAGAAAATATTAATTGAAAGCAGGACTGAAATTGTGCTGAGCTCTTTGTTAGTTTGCCAACATCCAGCAACCCAACAAAATATGCACTATATGACCATTTCCTGGAGCCCTGATGCAACCCTGGGCCCCACACCTGGAACTACTTAGCTTTCAGACTATCAAAAAACATTCATAATACGTGAATCAATTAATCTCTGCTAATCGTTGGTCGTATTAGAAAGCGATTGAAATCCCTCTAATCCACTATATTTCCTTCTCCATTTGAACCACTTGAGCCAATTAAATCACCATTAAGTCCACCTGAGTCCAAGTGATTCTGAAGCTCAGTGACAGAGATGGATGGTTGTATCACTCAGAGCGGGAAATGAAGCCAGCAGGACCGCTTATGGAACCTGGCTAAGGTCAGACACAATAGGGATTGAATGTCAGCGGCAGTTCTATCGCGTGTCCAACTGTCCTCGGAAGAACCTGAGGTTGTGTCACTGCAGAGAAGCTCGAGGAGATGTTTAAGTTCAACTGATTGTTCATCCTCGTTGTATCGTGAATGCCTTTGGGAAAAATACCGAAACGCTTACTGGTGTCCAAAGAAAGCATATAGAGTTTAAAGACAAGTGTGAGTGTGTTCATAAAACTACACTGATACTGTGAAATGTTTTTTTTTTTGTCTTATACACAGTGTTAGATTTCAACTGAAAGGTCAGAATTCATCTTCTGGGGGCTATGAAATTCTATCGAAATGTGGTCATTTTGTTTCAGATTTCTTATTTTTATTAACAGAGCAGATCAAGGAGAGGCTTTGCCCTCATATAGGTCTACATAAAACCTCTGGTGGTCACTTAAAGCATTGTGAGTCATCCTCTGGGGATGATGTACCATTAAAAAGAAATTTTTATATTGCTGGAGGCTGCTTTAGAATACTGAGAAAGCACATAAAACTGCATTTAACCCTTAAAGATCTCAAACTATTTTTGTCGTTTTTTACAATTTACCTTTCCTAAATGATTTGACACCATATGTTCTCTGCATTTTTCAGTGGAAATCATGCATTGTCTTACATGTAATTTTCTGACCATATAGACGTTCATAAAAGTGGAAGTGTAAATTCAAAGGCTATTATATCAAAACAGAGAAAAGTGATGTAAAAGTAACTTATTCAGCAAAATTATTGCCAACTGAACATAAAAAAAGCATCTTCATCCACTGCTATTTGCCAAAGTACTTGGGTTTTACTGGTGAATCAGTGTTGCAGAAAATAACAGTGTTTTCATATTCACTATGGAGCTCCTGAACATCTAAATGGGTCAAATCTAGTTTTGCATAAAAGCTGAGAAAACGAGTTTAACCAGAATTATTTTGATATATTCATAGGATTAGTGGTTTAAAACTTATTAAACATTTTAGCTTGGTAAATGCTTTTGGTCGCCTGCTTCTGTGTTGGACTTTGAGGGTTAAAGTCCTAGTTTTTTCATCACTTATTCATCTGTCATTATGGGAATTTTTTAAAGCTATGGTAGATTAGCTAAACTGGAAATTGCAATTGGAAATTATTTTTGTGTAAACCGAGAGCAAAATTTTGGACACACCATTTTTCAAAATGAAATGCCTGCATAATTAAGCAGCATAATGACATGTTGTTTAATATATCTGAGCCGTAGCTAAACGGTGAGTGGATTTTGCGGTAGGCCACACGTTTCAAGTTAACACCGTGCACTGTGTCGGTGTTCCACCACTCACACTCTGTCAGAAAACCCAGAGGCTTGCAGCCTGCTCTTGCCTGTTTTTTCAAACTTTGAATCTTGTTTTCAGGCACAACAAACGCTGTACTGGACTTGTTTCCTTTGGCCCTATACTACCTCCCAGAGGCCTCCTCACCCTCCCATATTAAGCTACACTCTTTGGATACTGTTCCCTCTGAAGGGAAACAGCCATAGGATTTGGCTTTGAATATAGTAACCGTCCAGAAACAAGCTTCATTCCCAATTCTCCTCAGTCCCTGGACCCTTCAGTAAATATGGATCGTTTTGAAAAATCACATAATCTGTCAAGCAAGAAGTAGAGTTACTGCCATCTTGGTCAAAGTCAAAACTTTTTGGATGCTATAAAAGACACGGGGACTAAAGTTACACACATGCCACATTTAGTTTCAAGACTGGAATAAAAATGCTCAGTAAACTTTGATGTTGGATTAATCACTGTGTGAAACTGTCTCGGAAAACAGTATGGATAGTGATCCACATGGGTCACTGGGAAAATGGAAGTTAAAAACTTATTCCATAGGGATTACTCAAATATCAATGAATTCAGTGGGAGATTTAATGTTACTTTGCCAGGATCCGGCCCCATGAATCACTCTTTTCGTTTTCACTTGTATTCACTTTCATGAAATTTGTTTTCGTGCGTTTACACATTCATGCGACTGCAAGAGCGTCCTCTCACGGGATCAAGAAAAAACACTGAAACTCTGATTGAACTCCTCCTGACTGACCCTCTTTGTGGTCTGGAGAGGCTGCATAGAAACGTATACAAGATAGATGATGTGATTAATCTGAAACTGTTAAAGTTAAGAGTTAAAGTATCAGTGCTCACTAAAAAACAAGCTTTGATGCATGCGATGCCAAAATAAACTATGTGTGTACTTAACAACCAAATACAGGTAAAAATTAATGATGGTGGTCCACTGGCTGTAATTTAGTTGATTTTGCTTTATGATTTACTATGAGGATTTTTTTTACGAGCAGAGAATCCTTGTCTGCAATACAGTTTCACAATAAACAATGTGTTGGCAGGTGGGAAACAGGGGAATGGAGTTCCTGCTCTGCTACCTGTGGGGTTGGTATCATGACCCGCAATGTGGCTTGTACTCACCGGCCCTTTCGGGACAGCAACCAGACTGAGGTTTTAAGGGGCGAAGACTGTCAAAACCCCAAACCAAGTCCTATTCAAGCTTGCAACCGCTTTGACTGCCCTCCAATGTGGGACGCACGTGACTGGGGAAAGGTAAAACTTGGGAAGCACGCCGCCACACGTACCAAATTAGAACTGATGCATCTAGCTCGTATTGTTGATTTAAACCCGTGTGATCCCAGGCGAAAAGGAAATAGCACCTCCATATTTTTATGTTGCAGTGCTCCCGGAGCTGTGGCGGTGGAGTTCAGAGGAGGCAGGTCTTGTGCAAACAGCGCTTGGCAGATGGCAGCGTTCTGGAACTGCCTGACACCTTCTGCCCTTCAAAGAGCCCCACAACCCACCAGCCCTGTGCCAAGCAGGAGTGCCCTCCCAAATGGGTCACAACTGACTGGTCCCAGGTACGTACTTAGTGTTAACCCATAAAGACCCAGCGCTGCTTTTGTGGCAGTTCCCAAATGAATTTATCTCTATTTTCAACCTTTCTTAAGGGATTTATCACCATTTATTGTAATATTATCCTCCTAATTTTGCATTTTTTCAGTGTAAATCATGTATTTTTCTATATGTAATTCAATGATCTACATGATCATTAAGCTCAGATTAAAGTTGAGGGTTATTATATCAAAAATAGAGAAAACTGAAGAAATAGTGAGTTTTTCACCAAAACTGAATGTAAGAACAAGTCTCTCCATCCACTGTCATTGATCCAACTTCATGGGTTTTACTGGTGAATCAATGTTGTAGAAGATGACGGTGTTTCCATGTTCACTATGGAGCCTCTGAACATCCAAATAGGTCATATCTGATGACCATGAAAAGATGACAAACTGCATTTTACACCAATTATTTCCATGTATTGATAGGATTATTGGATCAACAGGTATTAAGAGAGATAAGATAAGATAAGATAAGATAAGCTTTTATTAGTTCCACAAGGGAAAATTCCAAATTTACAGCAGCAAAGCACACAAGAGCAAAAGAAAGTGCAAAATCAAAAATAAAGGCAAATCAAAAAAGTATATAAACTCATATACTATTTACATCTGTGCACATTCGGATCATACCACAGGTTGGATAGGGATATGATTTATTGCTGTTTGGATCTGTATGGGTTAAATAAAAAGAGCAAGATATAGTAAAATTGTCATAATAGAAGGGTCTGCTAGTTTTTATATCATGAAATATTATTTGTCCAGTGTTCAGTGACCTGTGGGAATGGTGTGCAGAGACTACAGGCAGTCTGCAAGAAACAAGGAGACGACGGGCGATATCGGACCATAGATCCCAAGAACTGTTCAATGTTGGCCCAGCCCAACACCGTCAGGTCATGCTCCCTCAGAATCTGTGAGAGTAAGTGACATTTATTACAGAGTTGAACTTGTCATTGTGTCATTCATTTTCTCTTTGGTTTTTAATTTCAGTTTTAGTTTTACTTGTGTGTTGGTTTTCCTTTTTCAAATATTATTAGGAAAGTATAAAGGCTTAAAATGTCACGATGAAAGATGGCTTGAAACCAGATATGATTTTTAAAACCGACTGTTTATAAAAACAATTTTAGTCTTGAATTTCTCAACCCACACTGGAACTCACAAACTAGCTCCTTTAGAACCCAGAGTGACCCTTTGTTTAATTCGATGTAATACATTTGTACTGATAAAAACATTATAATGTAATACTGCATGTGATTCTAAGCAAGAAAAACATACCAAGGAGTACTGACATGTGCTATTTTGTACTCTTACAGACTCTATCAAGCCAGATCCTACCATTCTGGCTCAGAGCAAAGTTTATATCCAGTGGAGGAAGGGCAAAAAGCTCCAGTTGGTGGTGGGAGGGTACGCCTACCTGCTGCCCTGGACGCCGGTGGTTCTTCGCTGCCC
Organism: Sphaeramia orbicularis; assembly: GCF_902148855.1. Classification (NCBI taxonomy): domain Eukaryota; kingdom Metazoa; phylum Chordata; class Actinopteri; order Kurtiformes; family Apogonidae; genus Sphaeramia; species Sphaeramia orbicularis. Next base: position 27,377,532 of record NC_043974.1, read on the forward strand.
AACCCGCCATTTCCGCAAAGGCCATATCCGATGGTTGAAGGATGGCAAGTCCCTGGTGAGCCTCCCACACCTCTCCTTAACATCACTAGGATACGTAAAGATCCATCAGCTCCTTTCATCTGACGCAGGGATATACACATGTGTGGCAGGCCAAGCACGGGAACAGTTGGTCTTAAAGATAATTGGAAGCAAACAGAAACTGTCAGTGCCAGAGACAGCAGAGTCCTGGTTTTTCACAGATGGACAGCGGAAGCTTGGCCTGCCAGATGCAGCCTCCACAGGAGAAAGATTTCAGGAACTACCCATCTCCCTCAACCACTATGACAACATTGTTGAGCGTTTGCTTGAGCTCAAAGGCTCTCTCCAGGACGTAAAAGACGTTGTTGAAAAACCACACTTCAGTGAAAAGAACAGGTCGACCCTCGAAGATGAAAGAGCCAGTTCAGAACTTTCCGGCCCGTTTGTACTCATCGCCGATACCCACAAACTAGATGAGCTCATGCACAGCCTCTCTGAAGGCCTTGGAGGACCACGGGGAGAACAACTCATCGCTCAGTTACTCAGTGAGCTCACAATGACACACGGTGAAACCAACGAGTCGACCCTTCACCCTCCTGAAGGTTCAGAATCTTCCACACAAGGACCTCTCCTCCACAAACCCAACATCAAAGCCCACGCATCCAGGCCGAGACGTCCGGTGATAATACAACAGCCCAGAAAAGTTGGGGGGCTTCCGTCATCTGAAATAACAGTTCATGTGGGAGTGCCAGTTTTGTTGCAGAAACCTGTTGCAAGTTTGGAGCTGAGATGTAACGCAGTGGGGAACCCGCAACCATCTGTAACATGGACGAAGAATGGAAAAGAGCTACCACATAGTAGCAGGTATGAACTATTCTCCACAGCACTTTGTGTAGAAGACCAAATTTTACTGTAGGAAAGAAGCTGACTGTCCAGTAGGAGCGCCTTCACTGCTTCTATGTGCTATGTGCTAATGCTAGGTACTGTGTATATGCATTAGGATGGGTATAAGGTAGAGACCCTCTGCAGAAATAATAAATGCAAGTTAAACGTGAAAAAGTACAGGCTCTGAAACAAAGTATAATAGAGATGGACATTTCTGCCAGCTGGTTCTGTGCAAAACTAACTGAACTACATACTGCAAAAAGTCATCTAACATTTAATTAAATAAAGAATAAATTAAGTCCGTTCCATTACGCAAATCACCGTTCAGTCTTGGCAACAGAAATATGTAATATATGAAAGATGTGACACATTTCTCCCTGATTCAGCCTACATCTACAAAGAGATATTTTTTATGTGCTATTTTCTGATCCTTTTATGGAGGAATTGCTCTTAATGTTGGGAAAGTATGCAGTAATACAACATTGATGTCCCTTCAAATTTTAGATTTTTAAATCTATCTTAGGCTTGCGCTCATTATATCTTCGAAACATCAGTCAGAGAAGTGCAGCTAGTTTTTTCAACTTTATCATTTTATAAGCATATTTTACATTGGGCCAAAATGCATTAACTACACAGGTTGTTGTCCCTAAATCCCTCCCCTCCCTCTTCCAGGTGGTACCCACATAAATATAAAGCACATCCAATAAATAAGTAATAATAATAATAATAATAATAATAATAATAATAATAATAATGATAATAATAATAATAATAATAATAATAATAATAATAATAATAATAATAATAATGAATAAATGAATGAAAAGGGGGATACACACATATGAAACAATCTAAATGACAAGTTGCACCAGTGGCTCAAACTGAAATTAGGCGTGACATTTACAGTAACGACATCCTACATCGCTCGTTCACTGTGATCGGCAATAACTCCAGTTGTTTTAAACACAACCTCCACATTTTCAAGTCAATTGAGGAACATCTACATAAGATCAGGTTAAAGACAGTCTTTTAAAAAATGCAATAAATGATGTCCAGATTTTAGATACTTATCTTCTGTTCCACTCATTGAACTAGTTATCGTCTTTGGCCGCAGGAATAATATTTATTGTTTGTACCAAATTTTCACACTGAACTGTGAACTGGGAAAAAAGATAATGCTGCTCTCACTGAAAAATGACCAGAAACTTAAAGAGGTGGTCACATTGGACTCTATCAAAGTGACTTGTAGACAGAAACAGCTGATTTAGTTACATATTGGTGATTTATTGATGAATTCTGTTAATTAGTTGCTGTTTTGTCTTATATAACTATTTGTAACTTACATGACTCGAAACGAATGACAAAATTACAACCAGCAAGGGATGCACCGATACCAGTATCGGGTATCGGGTCTGATACTCAGTGTGTGTACTTGTACTCATAAAAGTACTTGGATACAACCGCACCGATATCACTTACGGCAGCTTGACATTCGCAGTTAAGTACAGCAGTTACGCGGCGAAGGAGTAATGTCAGCAGTGTGGAGATTTTTAAAAATAAATGACGGTGACAAAAGTAACACTAACTGCAAGTAACGTTAAAGACACAGACAGATACGGATGGAGCGTTCAGTCCGTCCTCTGCGTACATTCCATCCGTTTTCCAGGTGCTCATGGATGTGTACCCAGATGGAGAATACCACCAGGAACCGTGGAGGTAGCGGATCTTTTCAAAGAGCAACTGAGTGAGTTGGAGAAAAAGAACTGACAGATTTATAACAACTACCCTCATCAATATCAACATTAGTATCCACATTAGTGTTACCTCTGTCATCTCCATGTTTATTATTACTGACTTTCTTCTTCACAAAAAATTTAACTTTTCTTTGCGGTATTCAGCCGGAATGGTTAATTAAGAGTGGTGCCCTCTGGTGGATTGATTAAGAAACACTCATTCCAACACATTAAATGTCAGTAGCAACTCTTTGTTACAGTCAGACTAATGACAATGACAATAAAGCATATTTACAAAAGTAACTAAGAACTGTAATGGTATTATTAAGTACTCATATCAGTACTCGGTATTGGCAAGTACTCAAATGTAAGTACTTGTCTGGAAAAAAGTGGTGTCGGTGCATCCCTGCAACCAACCTTTCCTGGTGAAATAAAAGGTTTTATAAAAATACATGATGCATGAGTAAAATGGATACCTAAAACCCCAGGGTAGATACTTTCCCATGTCTGGACTGTTTTGTGAAGATGTTGCATTTGTGTTGACAGAGTTGGCCCTTTGTCCACTGGCTCACTAAGGATCCAGTCTCCAAACAAGGTGGATGAGGGTCTGTACACCTGTACTGCCAGGAACCATCTTGGATCTACATCTCTTTCATCCTGGGTGCAGATAACTGGTAAAGATCACAGACACAGAGCCATATAAATAAATGTTAACAGGGACATGCAAAAGCAAGAAATGCTAAACATGCAAAAGAAAGACTGAGCTATAACCCGACATCAAATTGAGTTATAGTGTAGTCGAGTTGATAGTAATTTGTGTTGTTCTTTTGTGGCTCTGCGTAAGCGATTCTGGGAAAGGATTCTTTTTAACTGAGCACGCACACATACACAGAAAGGCATAACCACAGACACAGTTAGTTACACAGTGAGATTTTCTATTCCCCAGTGGCTCATCTGGCTGCGTCAATGATGGGGAATGTCCGGAGCGTGCCACAGCTCAGGTCACCTCCAAGTTTTGTGCTGTCCTCAGAGCATGAGCAGTTGCAACCTTCTTGCATTCCCGTCAAAGCACCGCCACTGTGGGTTTCCTGATGCTCCTGTGTTTTTCCTTCCCATACGACTACAATTAGAGGTCCCGGGCTATGTTTCAAAAAAGATTAAGTGGGTGCACCCCATTCACCTAATCTAAATGAAGAGGATAAGGAGGCTTTAGGCTGCAGAAAAAGAGCATTTTCTCATATTTTTAAGTCAAACTCGGTAAAAGATTGTGTAAAAGACTCTCCGTTGTGTGATCTATTCATTTTAAGGAGTGTGCAATAAAGTAAAGTAAATAAAGACTGGTAAACCAATTTCAGTGTTTGAAAATATCAGATATGTAAACCAGATGCACTCACATCCTTGTAGCGCTGATTTGGTCATTAATCGGGCTAGAACTAATTCACTGCAAAAGTCTGTTTTATTCAGGTTTTTGCAACTCTGGAATAATTAGCCAAAAATCCTGAGGGACTCACCTAATTTGCATGTATTTAAAAGAACACTAAAATCTAGGGTGTACCATATGTGAAAGTTGTACTTACTGGATGTGTTAACTGTTATTTATTGCTACTGCATTGTTGCTGTATTTATTGCAAATGATGTATCAATTTTTGATGTTGTTTTTTAACTGGGACCCCAGGAAGACTGGCAAAAACTACAGTGGAAGCTAATGGGGATCCCCAGTAAACAATAAAGTACTGAAAACTATACTAATAAAGTTGTTTGAGCAATATATAATTTGTAGCTCTTTTAAGAATTATATTAGCAAATGCATCATGTGTTTAACCCTTAGGAGTCCACGGTCACGGACCCATGACTGAATCACATGACATTTTCAACACATCGTACCATAGGAAGTTGGTCACGTAGACCACTGGGGACAATTGCATTAGAAAGTGTGGACTTGAAACACTCTTCCACTTTTTATTTGACGTTGATAGAGCAAATATAACCAGAGATATGACAGTTTGAACTCGGAGCAAACAAACGTGAATAAACCCAATGTGGATTTAATTTATTACGATTTTGATTTTATTTATCTAATATTTGGAACCTTGGAACCAGTATTCACTTTTAAAGTCTTTGAAAAGGTTCATTAAGCATCTTTGTGTTATTTATGCAATAAATTATGTAAATTTTTTAAATTAGATTTTATATTTTTTGTATTTTTTGTCCTTTTGTGTTGATATAGTAGGTTGAAGTCTAAAAATAATAGGCAGATGATATAGATGAAGTTGTGCTGAAAGAAAAGATACCAAACATGGGTATAGTAAACATTTCTTCATACAGTACAGAAAGGCAAAATCAGAGTACTCAAAAAAGGCCAAAATAGGCTCAGACCTCTAAGGGTTAAGTCCAGACCAAGGTTATTATCGTTAACAAAAACTAACGAAATAAAAACTATAATTAAAAGAAAAAAAAACGGTAAGTAACTGAAACTGTGTTGTGTGCTTACAAAACTAAAATGTATAAAAATTATGGATAAAATTCCCTTCATTTTCGTCTTTGTCAATGTCGGATTGATACGAAATTGATTTATTTCCCTCAAGTTATTTTAGCTGCTGGCACCATATGATATTTAACGGTCTGTCACTTGTGGTTTACAGTCGTCTTCTGGTCCCCATTCTACCTGGAAACATGGAGACTTGAGTTGGGAGAAAGCAGCAGAGTCCTGTCTGGGATTTATTTGAATACGACGGAGAAGAAGAGAAAACATACTGTATAAAAAAACTAAAACTAAACTAAAACTGAGCATTTAGAAAAAAACAAAAAAAAAATAAATAAAAACAAGCAAACCTGCACTAAAAACAAATTAAAACTAACTGAATTAGAGAAAAAAGGTCAAAACTAAATAAAACTAAACTATAATGAAAAATCCAAAACTATTATAACCTTGGTCCAGACCCGTTGACATAGAATTTTTCATTGTGTTTGCAGGTGGAAAAGGAAGAAATTGCGTTCAAGGCAACACAATGGGAGAAAATGGCCCTGTGTGTGCGGAGAGGAATAATAGCAGCCAGTCGACTCAGCTGTGCCATGGTCAAGGCTGCCCCTTCAGGTACAAGGCTGTATATGCAGTTTAAACAAGAAGAAGACTTGAAACCTGTTTGTTTCTTTTGCATCAGAAATAACTGAGTTCTGAGCGTGTAACCTTTAAAGCTGCTTTTTCTCTGTGCATTTCAGGTGGCGGGTGGATCCCTGGTCACAGTGCTCAGCCAGCTGTGGAGGTGGGTCCCAGCACAGGAGGGTCAGCTGCACGAGGGGTACTGAGACAGACAGAGCGAGAGAAGTGGAGATCCAGCACTGCACAGGAAGGAGACCCTCTGACACAAGGGTCTGCAATCTGCAGCCCTGTGCCAGATGGGCCACCACAACATGGGGGCCGGTGAGTCTGTGGTCATACAAAGAAAAGCATGTCAGTACATGTGTGTGTATTTTGATGAAAGTTTCAGGAAATGTTGATACTAGCACAAGGAACAAATGATTAAATTTTGATGAAATTTTCAGGAAATGTTGATACTGACAGAAGGAATGTTGAGCCGCATTATGTAATAAATTCCTATTATGTTATAAAAGTTCAAAATGTAATACGAAAGTCATGTCATCTTGTAATAAAGCTGCATTATGTAATAAACTGACGCATTTTGTAATAAATTGTCAACGCATTATATAGTAAATTTATTCACATTATGTAGTAAGTTATTACAATTTGATAAATTTATTACAAAATGCACTTGACACATTTTTATTAAAAAAAGTGTCATGACATGGTTCATTATGTAATAACAATCCAAATTAATATAATTTCAGAGCAATTTAGAAGAAATTAGTCACAGGAGCTACAGGTAATGTAATCAGAACTTTAACCACACAGTTTAAAGATTAATTTAGCACATTACATTTTCCTGAAAATAAAAATGTGTCAAGTGCATTTTGTAATAAATTTCTCAAATTGTAATAACTTACTACATAATGCGAAAAAATTTACTATATAATGCATTGTGGTAGTTTATTACAAAATGCGTCAGTTTATTACATAATGCGACTTTATTACAAGATGACGTGACATTCTTATTACATTTTGAACTTTTATTACATAATGGGAACACATGGGAATTTATTACGTAATGCAGCTCAACAAGGAACAAATGATAAAATTCTAGTGGAAGGGGGGGACTGATCTGCTCTGGTGGAGGTCTGCGCTTTGTAGTTTTTATTGCAGTTTTTTGTTCTCCATTCAACAAAGCAGTGTCTTCAAAAGACTAGACACAAAACAAAACATACATGACAGCTATTACATAAAATATAAAAAATACATTAATAAAAAAATCACAAAAACATAGCTTAATACAGAAGATGGTGGGTCAGACTTACAATGTACAGGAGTCACATTTATGAGTATAATTTAAGTGTACAACAGTCCTTTTAATAGGGTAGAAGAGAGGTCCAGTCCAATATAATTTTAGTTCTAAGTTGTGTTGCTCTTGTCCGATTGCAAATTGAAATCTTTTTTGCCGATGCGTGTGTATTTAAGGGAAAAAAACCTCAGTTTGACCCTCAAAGAGGCAACCAAAGGAATCTATCGATCTAAAATGTTTGATCACTTTTTAATCAGTCACTCATTCTATCAATACGTTTACATATTTCATGTAAAATGCAGTTTCTTCACTTTTTATCGGCATTGTTTATGACCCGTTTAGAAGTTCAGAGGCTCCATAGTGAACATGTTTTGCAACATTGATTGACCAGTAAAACCCATGTAGTGTGACAAATCACAGTGGTTTTAGACACTTGTTTTTATGTTCAGTTATTGATGTATTTTGCTGGAAAAGTCAGTCGTTTCTTAAGTTTTCTCTGTTTTGATATTAATAACCTTTGGATTTACACTGAGCTTTTATGAACATCCACAGAATCAGTGAATTTAATAACTTAATATAGGAAAATACCTGATTTTCTTTTTTCTTTTTTTTTTTTTTGAAGAAAGGGGTTGGACTTTTGAATTGCGTATTTTCAAAATGTAGCTCGCTCAAACCGTTTTTCCAGGATCTCCTACCCTACCTTTATGTATCCTGGCAGCCGTGGTGATGCCCGTTATGACTGAAAATACCTTGTTTTCAATGAAAATGAAAAAAGCAGAAATGGTAATAAATCACTTAAATGCAGAGAAAAATACAGCACAAAAATAGGTCTGCATCTTTAAAAGTTAAACAAATGCTTTACTAAAGAATTTTCCATGTTACAGATGTAGTTTCAAAGCAATAACTACAAAAGGGTCAAAACAATCCACAAAATCTTTAATCAGTAAAAGTTTATCTTGTTGGCTTTAATGATATAATCTATGTTTCAGTGTCATGGTCAGTGTGTCGGCCCCAGTTTGGCCACACAACACCGCCACGTTTACTGCCAAGACATAAACGGCACCAAAGTCGCCTATAGATTATGCGGTGGACTTCAGAGGTAACTATGAATGTCAAGACATCTGTGATTGTATACACGTAATGGTTTATGACATGATGAATGTACGTTTTCTGATTTTGTTTTTTGTTTTGTAGGCCCAGCTCGGTGAAGAATTGCTCCACCGAGGCGTGTGCACTTCACTGGCGCATCGGCCCTTGGACACAGTGCACCGCCACGTGTGGACGCCACGGTTTCCAGTCCCGCCAGGTGACCTGCGTACACCGACGAAGCGGCAAGGCCACGCGAGAACATCACTGCATGTGGAGGCCCCGCCCTCCGAGCTGGCAGAGATGCAATATTTTGTCATGTGGCAGAGGTGAGAGGAAGTGATGAAATCAAGTAAAATGATGTAATCAGTAGGGGTGTTAGAAAATATCGGTTCTGCAATATATCACGATATTTCATTTCACAATACTGAATCGATATTAAAAAGTACTGTATCAATATTTTTAAGTATTTATTCAAATGCAGATATGGTGGAGGTTCATTTTTGTTTTTTGTTTTTCTTTATTGTTTTATTAAATAATGGTTATTTTATGCATCCTAAAAGCACTTTTTACTGTCTGAGAGGCATATGGTACAGTCTACTCTCGTTAAACCGCCCGTTATACCGCCATTTCCGCCTATTGCCATCCGCCAGCCCAGTTCCATACACAAACAACACTTATACCATTGATTTCCCGACCGTTATACCGCCAGCGTGATTGCCATCGAGTACACATAAATTTTAACAATGCACTGAAACAAACGCGCCAGACGCTGATCGCGACAAGCTACGAGTAGGTCTACGGAACGGCCACCGTTCATTTATCGCAGAACACTCAGTAGGTCAGGATGTCGAGAAGAGGATGTGGGATTAAGCCAAAGCCTCAAGATGATGGGGTGTCATTTCCCGACACGGTATAATAATGCTTAAAATGTTTCCCCACTTTAAATGATCCCTTACAACATAACAGAATCAAGATTTATTTAGAAACGCAATTAGAACGGGTTAACGGAGGCAGCATAGACATCATATAGTAAAGACATGCACATTATGGACGCAACCCGTTGTAACGCCATTTTCGCTATACCGCCAATTTGGCCGTGAACGGAAGTTGGCGGTATAACGAGAGTAGACTGTAGTTCCCTTGGAAACTAGGAGAATTAGAAAAATTTTGTGATATTGCATTAGATCCTGTTCTGAAATAAAAATATGTTTAGTATTTGTACATATTTCTGGTGTAATTCAGTCATTCCAGGAAATAATGAAAAAAAAAAAACAAACAAACAAGAAATTGCCTTTTTAACAGTATCATGATATATCGTGATATATCGTATTGTGATCCTAGTATTGTGATTTGTTTTGTGTCACCCGATTCTTGCCGATACACAGCCCTAGTAATCAGGGTTCTTAAAAAGTCTTAAAAGTCTTAAATTTTCAAATCGGCGTTTAATACCTTAAAAAAGTCTTTCAAAGGTATTAAATTTAATCTGGTAGGTCTTCAGTCCTGTTCCCATAAACTTGTTGGTTGTGTTGTGTTTAAATGTGTCTGTTAAATGTCCAGACTGCAAAGAAAGTAACGTCAGTCGACTCAGTTCCACCCCTTCCAACCCGACAATTTATTTTAAAATTAGGGAACAGTTATCACTAACTTTGCCCCCAGTGCGAAATTACTCTGAACGGTGGGAATCAAGGTATTGGAGTAAATAAATACACTTTCCTAAATTCTAGGAGTCACAATTTTTGCCAGTATGGCCCAACGTTATTACTGTTAACGAAAACTAATGAAATGACGAAAACTAGAATTGAAGAAACATTTTCATTAACTGAAATAAATAAAAACTATAATTAAAAGAAAAAAAATGATAACTAACTGAAACTGTATTGTGTGCTTACGAAACTAACTAAAACGTATAAAAATTATGGGTAAAATTCCCTTAGTTTTCGTCTGTCAATGTCGGATTGATATGAAATTGATTTATTTCACTTGAGCAATTTTAACTAGCGGCACCGTATGATACTTCACGGTCCATCACTTGTTGCCACTTGTGGTTTACAGTCGTCCTCTGGTCCCCACTCTACCTGGAAACATGGAGACTAAATTTGGGAGAAAGCAGCAGAGTCCTGTCTGGGATTTATTTGAATACGATGGTGAGGAAGAGAAAAGTTATTAAAAAAAAAAAACTAATACTAGAACTAAACTAAAAATAATCATTTAGGGAAAAAAAACGAAAACTAATAAAAACTAGTAAACCTGCTCTAAAAATGAATTAAAACTGACTAAATAAGAGGGAAAAAAAAGTCAAAACCAAATAAAACTAAATTAAAATGAAAAATCCAAAACTATTTTAACCTTGGTATGGCCGTGACATGGGCATTACAACAGTTGAAAAACAGCTTTTTTGCTAATACTGGCACATGTAGAGAAATGTTCACTGATGTGTACTGTCCCTGCAAAATAAACAAATAAATAATAAAAAAAATTAAATTCAGTTCTAAGTAGTCTTGAAAAGGTCTTAAAAAGTCTTAAATGTAACTGTAGAAACCTGTAGGAACCCTGGTATTGTTTAGACCAGGGCTGTCAAACTCATTTTAGTTCAGGGGCCACATATAACCCAATTTGATCTCTATAAATAATGACAACTCCAAGTATTTGTCTTTGATTTACTTCCAAAAAGAAAAATTAAATTATAAAAATATTCACATCTACAAAGCATCCTCTCACAAAAAATGTGAATAACCTGAACAATCTGTATTTTGCTGGATAAGCCACTTTTTCTTCAGTTTTCTCTGTTTTGATAGAATAACCTTTGAATTTACTCTTTTGCTTTTCTGAACATCTACATGATCAGGAAAATATAGGAAAACTTCACTTATGAAAGGTCAAATGTAAAAAAAAAAAAAAAAAAAGAGTCCTTTGTAAGTTGCCACAGAAATAGTTCTAGGTGTTTAAAGGTTAATCTAATGCTTTGCTAAAGGATTTCCTATGTTACAGATGTTTTGCTCATAATGCTTAACTTAGTTTCCAAACGTTAACCACAAGAGGGTAGTAATAATCCACAGAATAATCAGTAAGTTTATCTTGTGAAATTAAATCTGTTTCAGTCTCATGGTCAGTGTGTCAGTCCCAGTTTGGCCACACAAAATCATCACATTTACATTTATTGGCAATTTAAAGGGATTTATCTACACTCTTCTCCAGTTATTTGAACTCTTTTAATGTTTCAATATTCTATTTAAAATCCTACATTTTACTGTTTTTAATCTTTATTCTTGTCTATGTATTTATAACTTGTCTTTTATGTTTGTAAAGCACTTTGAATTACCCTGTGTATGAACTGTGCTATACAAACTCAATTGTACTGGAAAACAACCAAAACAGAGAGTCAAGTAGAGGTAAGTAGTGCTAAAACTGTCCAAAGGAAAAGCATTAGTGTGTTAAAAGCTAGATTTGGATCATTTCATGTACAGATGACTCAATCCCTTCAGCTAACCTACAAAAAGTTGTGACCTTTTAATCTTTACGAGGCACGCGAGGCATACCATTGTTTTCAAATGGCAGGACTCATCACCTCCGACACACGATCAATGGATCAGAGACATCATGCTTAATATAAAGTTGGAAAAAATTAGGGGCACCCTAAATTACTCTATCAACAAATTTAACAAAATATAGGAGCCTGTTTTACACTATGTGAATATGTTACCTGGCCTGGAACTGTAAATACATTTTAGTTGTTTATATTGTGACTGACCTGTTTGTTTGTTTGGTTATTTATTTATTTATTTTCTTTCCTTCAATGTACCAGAATGCGCTGTCTTTACTGTCTTGTTTTGCATGTGTTGTTTTTATTGCTATTTTATTCCTCTTTTTTATCAATGGGTTCTGATTGTTTATCATGTCAGGTGTCAGTCTTTGTATTATTGTTTATTGTTTATACAGATCCTCATTAGCTTCCACCATAGTGGTTGCTACTCTTCCTGGGGTCTGATAAAATACAAATACAGTTACAAAATACATACATTACTAAAAACAAGTTTACAATTCATTGTTATCATCAGAAAGCTGAACATTTCATCTCAACACATAAACCTTCAAACATTTAAACTTTCATCTTTACAGCAACTTGGATTGCTCATTTGCATTACTGTACTTCCTTGAGTAGTTCTTGTTTGAGTGTTTTTTGGAATGAATATAAGCTTTTAGTGTGTTTGATGTATAAAGGTAACTTATTCCATAGACTGGAGGCCCTATAAAAGACAGAATTTTTCAATCGAATATGAACTCATTACATGAAATTATAAATGTTATATTTGTTAAATGTTGAAAAGCTCTATAAATCAAGGGTGTCAAACATAAGGCCTGGGGGCCAAATATGGCCAAAGGGTCCAGTTCAGCCCCTGGGATGTTTTTGCCAAGTGTAAAAATTCCACAGTCTTGAATTGAATTAAGCAAAAAAAATAAATTTAGCTTGAATTAAGGAAAAAATATTGAATTAAACCAAAAAAAAATATTCAACTACATAAAAAAAAATCTTGAATTAAGCCAAAAAAAAAATCTCAAATTTAGCAAAAAATCTTGAATTAGGCCAAAAAAAACTTCAATTAAGTAAAATAAAATCTTGAATTAAGTAAAAAAAAAAAAATCTTAAATTAAGTTTAAAAAAAATCTTGAATTAAGCCAAAAAAAAAATCTTGAATTAAGCCAAAAAAAAAAAATCTTCAATTAGGTAAAAAAAAATCTTCAATTAAGCCAAAAAAAAATCTAGAATTTGCAACTTAAATTTTTTTCGTTGTTTTAGTGCAAAAAATAACATTAAATGATGAAAATACTTACATTTACAAACTATCCTGTAACACTAAAATGTGAATAACCTGAACAAATATGAACAACCTGAAGTGTCTAAAGAAAATTCAGCCCAATTTGAACTATTTTTCTGCCTGTTCCTCAGTGTTTAGTGTCTTTGTAGATCTGATCCATAATGCACATGGAGAAATGAGAAGTTGAGGAATAATATTGTTAAAATTGCACTAAATTTTCTTACGTTTTTCAATCTAAATTTCAGGGTTTTTTGTTTTTTGTTTTTTTTTTTGATAGTTTATAAAAGTAAGTATTTTCATAATTTAATGGGGGTTTTTTGCACTAAAACAAAGACAAAAATTTGAAGTTGTCATTATTTACAGGTTATTATGTTATCATTTTTCTGGTTCGGCCCACTGCAGATGAAATTGGGCTGAATATGGCCCCCGAACTAAAATGAGTTTGACACCCTGTTATAAATAAAGTTAAAAAACAAAAAAAGGCTATATTTGGATAGCAGAGTCTCAAAACCTCATATGAAAACAATCTCACCAACAACCACCTGTGGGTCTGTTTTCACGGTGGACGGTTGTGGTGATGCTCTTGCTTCCTTCATTTTGAAGAAGTGGCTGAAAGTGAGTCCACGTAGTAAATGTCCTCCTGTTCTTTCCAGCAGGTGAATGCCGAGACAGCACCCGGTACTGTGAGAAGGTCCGACAGCTAGAGCTCTGCCCGCTGCCTCAGTTTAAGAACCGATGCTGTCACTCCTGCAGAAACACCTGAGGGTTAGGACCGGAGATGAGGTCCGTGGACAAACTGGATAGGTCAGGGAACAGAGACTTGAAACCTCTATAGGCCATCACCACACCTGTCTTTAGTGGTATGTTGGGGATGGGGATGCCTTAGTGTGGGGGAATGTTTATTCATACCCAAAGAGGATGTAATGGACTTTCCTCAAAGACAAAAGGGGGTGGGTTTACATTGAAAGTATTGTTTTAAGAGGGGTGACATGTCTGTTAATGAAGGCTTCAATTTTACTTCATTTTCTAAACAAAAGATCTAACCTTTGAATCAACCGACTTCCTAAAAAAAGGAACTGGTACATTTCCATTTTGAGAAGTAGAAACTTAGGGGCATTTTACCAGTGAGTGATTCAGGCCTTTCAGGTAACATAGAAAAATGCTATTACAGTGCTGTCCTAACATAGTCCATGTATGTTATGGCCTGTATTAATGTCCAAAAATGAGCGTTAAATCCACGTGAAATTGATGGGAGGCCCTAATGTTAATCACTGGATGGTTGTGTATTTGCTTTTATTGCAATGTCTTCTTTTAAAACAATGTTTTTACTAACTGATATATTGTAGGCAAACACTTTTTACTGCAAAAAAAGCCGCAAAATACTTTATATGATAAATGGGAAATGACTCGCATAAGTTAAAACTCACATATTTATTGGCCACATGGAAAACCGATCATGATCTTGGCTTATTATGGGTCATTGAGTTCGTTTTTGACCTCAATAACTGGTCAAGTCATTAAAAGAAAAAGAAATTAATTAGGATTTCAGTTGTTTGAACTGTGCTTTTGGCAGAACGGAGTTGGTTTATGATTTGATTTCTCTTGCATGGGTTGCACTAATGGAGGTGTACGACTGAAGCAAATACATTTCTTTTATTTTCTTTTTTGTTGGAAAAAATGAGCGAAAAACATATTTTGCACTCAGAACTCATTCAAGCCTTTGTTCAGAACGGGGTTTGTAGAGTTGTTTGTTTTGTTTTGTTTTTTTTTAAATCTGGTTTGTAAAGTAATATTGTTTATATATTTTGTTTTTGTAATTTTGATATTTCATAGAAAAACGTTTGACAAAATGTCCCTTTAACCACTTAGTGACATTACAACACATTTTAACATGAGGTTACCATAATAGTCTTCTGCTAAATAGGAGATGTTTCTTAACTGTACTAGCACCGGATCCATGTCAAAACAGTAGGAGAAACCTTTTTAAAGTAATTATTTATGAACCATTTTTCCAATGCTAAACCAGACAGGCAGAGTTTGCACTTTTGACACACAGTAAGTCATGGACGTCTCTAAGTGTGTCATTAATTGCAACACACACCTTAGCAGGAGACTACTTGTCCTTTCAGAAGAAAACATCATTAACATTTTACTTTTTGTTCTTAAGTTATGTAGATTTCTTGTCCTTTGTCCATAACTATTTATTTTAATGCGTGTTTTTGTATATTTTTGTTAATATTTACATGGTGGGTTTCAAGTATTCACTTCCCTGCAGCTTGTATTTGATGTGCATGTGATGGAGACCCCCTGCTGGTGACATGATGTGTTGCTTTCTGCTAATGCCTGGTTAATCACTAAATAAAAAACAACACATTCCTTCTATGACCTGTTTGTTGTGATTCTCTTTTTTCAATAAAAACTCAGAAAGCTGCATTTTGTAGTTGATTTTTTTTTTTTTAAACGTACTGTCTATTCATTCATTCAGTCATTCATTACAATAGATAGAACTACTGAGGTTTACAGAGGGATCCAGAAAAACAAGTTCCTCTTACTATTGCACACCTCAGAACAAGTGTAATTAAGTTCCTCATTCTGTTTTACATTCCACAGTTCTTAAAGAGGAACAGAGAGATTCACACACTCTTATTAGCTATCACTTCTTTTTAAATGTGGATTAATCTGGATGCATGAAGAAACAATCACCACAAGGACTGGCCTGATTTGTGCTGACAGAAGAAAACCATAATGGTGGAAGAGGACTGTTGTAAGTCATGTTTAACAGTGATAAGAGTTTTGCGGGCTTCCCTCGTGGATGAACTTGAAGGACGGATTGACACTTTGTTGGAGAACCTTGTAACCTGTGAGGTATTTACTCGAGACGACCGTGAAGAAGTTTTGTGTCTGTTGGGGCCCCGAGCAAGAGTAAGAAAAGTGCTGGATATCCTTGAGTGTAAAGGGGAAGAGGCAGCAAAGATATTTCTATCCATTAACAGTCATTTTCAGCAAGAAGAGAAGACGCACTGTAGAAACAGCACAGATCAGCCTCAGTCTGTAGGTACGCCTGCCAAACCAGAAGTACATTCAGAATTATTATGATAGGAATACCAAAATAGTGTGACATTGTTTATATATAGGCCTTATGATTTATTTGTTGTTTATTGCCTTGATAGGGCACTCATATAAATACTCTGAAATTCAAAATTTCAACCTTGGTGTGTTATTGGAGGACATAAGAATGGATTACTTTTGTGAAATTTTTCAAAATTTGTTATTGCTATGTAGAAAATTAAAGTAAGTTAAGTTACCGTGTTTGGTTCCTTACCTGTAAGTGGCAAAAATAAAAAAACAAAATCCAAGTGTGTATGTAAGAAATACAAGAAAAACACATGTAAGGTGAAAAGAACATCACTTTTAGATCATTAGAACAACATAAGTGCTGATCCAGACACCTGTCCACATCCACATTATCCCTTTGAACATCATTCCTTACAATAATACCATTACTTCATGGTACCAAACAAAGCAGGTACACTCACTGTTCATGCAGAGGTGGACCTTACAGACCCTGTAGACCACATTGGATCTGAGATTGTTGACTCACTGTCCTCACTGTAACTGTTACTGTCACTAGTCACTTTTCCATTGACCCTCAAACTGCACAAATATAACTTGCGCATAAAAATTTATCTAATGGAAAAATGACAATTTTGCCAAAAGTCTCATTTTTCGATTAAAAGTTTTTGCGCTGGTAAGAGGTGGTTTTTTGAGGCGTAGCGCAAATGGTATATCACGCAAAACTGCAATGGAAAGATGTTTTTTTGCAACTACAGTCAGATGAATTCAAAAAACGGATGTTACAACAAGCAAAGAAGAAAAAACATGTTGCGGTATGTGTGGACACACCAGGAAACCCAATCATTTTTTAATTTAGTACGAGAAAGAGGGGTAATATATAATAATAATGAATATATCTGTAAATCAACACCATATTTACATTCGTCGCCATGTTTATGGAATGACTTCTCGTGTCATCTCTGGATAATAGATAAACAAATCATCACATTTGTGATTTTATGGAAAAACCGACATTGTGCGCTTCTGTTTTTTCGACATTTAGTAAATATCGGTAGTTTTGTGCAGATTTCCAATGGAAAAGTGACTACTGTCTTTTAATGTGTGTGAAAATAACCAAAAACAGTCACTTGCCTGATAAAGGGTTAAATAGATAGCCTGATTTCTAAAGCTGAATTGATGAAAATGTTCCAGTTGTGCTGTTTGTAAAGTAGGAGGTATGACACTCAATTTTTTTTTTTTTTCATTTTGCAGGATACAATAAAGTCAAACAAAAGCATAAAGATGTCCTCAGGCGCAGAAGTGAGAGCATGCTTTTCTACAACACTCGACACGGAGAGAAAATCCTTTTTTCGGAACATTATGTCAATCTCCTGTTGGTCGATGGACATCAGGGCTTAGAGATCAAAAGACACGAGGTGCTGACATTCGGACAAAAGCGACTGTCTTTGCAGCAGAAATCAGCTGCACACAAGAAAATCACACCATCTGAACTCTTTCTGACTGTGCATGAAAACCGTCCTGTCAAGAAAGTTCTGGTGATCGGGGTTGCTGGGATTGGAAAGACCATCCTGGTGCAGAAGATGTTGTTTGATTTCGGCGGGGGAAAGGATCAACTGGAGTTTGATTTCATCATTCACATGACATTCAGAGACTTGAATCTGATTGACAAACCCACAACCTTAAGAGAGCTGGTTTTGCGCAAAAACAGGCACCTGGCAAAGGAGCTGGATGTCATTTTAGCCAATGATAACAAACTGCTAATCATTTTGGACGGCTTTGATGAGTTCAGACAATACAGGAGTTGTGATGTGGATGTTTTTGTGACAGAACCAGATGACGATGCAGAGGTAGTGGAGATCTTGGGGAGCTTAATGCAAGGGGAACTACTACCTAACGCTTCCATTATGCTCACAAGTAGACCTGCAGCAATTAGTCACATCCCTGTGGGCTGCATCGACCGATTTGTGCTCATCTCTGGCTTCTCCTTGACTGAAATCCAAGAATACATCTCCCGTTACTTCCAAGACAATGCCCTTGCAGACCGCATGTTTGCGTTGGTAGCAGCCAATGAACTGATGCTAACGCTGTGCTACATACCTGCATTCTGCCACATTGTATGCTGCATCCTCAAAGAAAGCAAAGATCTATGTGGAGAAAGCCCAAAGACCATGACAGACATCTACATGCAGTATCTGGTGGCCTTGCTTTGCTCTCACACCCAAGCAAGAGTTGAAAAATCCCTGCATCCACTGTCTGATATTGTGCTGAAGTTGGGTCGACTTGCTTTCCATAAACTCATAGAGCATCAGACACTTTTCTACAGCAGCGACCGAGATGTTGCAGCATTAGAGGGATGCAATTTAGTCAGTACCTTCCTTGATAAAACAGTGGCACAAGAGCCAGGCTGCACTGAAGAGGTATACTCCTTTGCGCACCTTACAGTTCAGGAGTTTTTTGCTGCCATTTACTGTGCGGTAACAGATCAGCCTTTACCTGATGTACTCCAGCACTCTTCAGGTCCAGGAGAGGGAACCAGTAATGGACACTTGGACCTTTTCAATCGCTTCCTGTCTGGGATCCTCTCTGTACGCAATGCTAGTCTTCTGTCAAGGCAGGTGGGGTTGTGTTGTAAAGAAGATAAAGTGGAAACCTATCGTCAGAAGTTGATCCAGGAGCTCACAGTGTTGTGTGAGAATGGTGCCCATATCCTAAACCATTTACACTGTTTGGTTGAGCAGCAGGACCCCTCACTGGGTCTTGCCGTCCAACCAGCAGCACTTCGTATTAATGTTAGTGATGAAATCCTCTCACAGATGGATTACAGTGCCATCAAGTACTTTCTTAACCTCACAAAGGGCACAATATCAGAGCTGGATCTGACTGGAACAGGAGTATTCTCTGAGGGGCTTAAAAGTCTGTTTCCACAGCTGCTCAGATGTGAGAATCTTTGGTGAGTCAGAGGGGAATTTTGATGTTGAGTCTAATTTTATTTTCTGCTGTGCGTAGGTTAAACATGATGCAGTGGGTCAGATGACAGTTTTCTGCCACTGCCTTTGTGACTTGCAACACTATGCATGGTGCTGTATGTGCACTAACAACTATTTCCTTTTAAAGGCTGGGAGAGAACAACATTGATATGGACACGGTTCAAGTCATTGCTGATGTGCTCCGAGTTTCAGACAACATAGCCGATTTAGGGTAGAGTTTCTCTTTCTATTACTTAGTTGAATGAATGAATACATGAATGAATGTATAAATGAATGTATAAATGAATTCATTTTTGGTTTGTACATTAATCATTGCACTTAGTACAATAATTATGCAAAAAAGGTATAGGCTAGAAGCAGAAGCATACTTTTTGTCTATCCTTTTCATCTGATACACTGCTTACATTAAATTAAGTGTGTACAGCATCAAGCATTCACACCATCACAAAAAAATCAACAACAGCAAAAGCATATCTACCATCTCAAGTCAATATTCCTAAATGATTTTAAACTTAAGGCATTTTTTGAAAACTTTGTCAACGAAGTGAACAACTTAAATTCATTATCAAGTCCATTCCAAAATTTCATACCCACAACCCCAAATCCATCTAAGTTTCATATTTGTCCTCACTTTAGTCCATTCACAAATATAAAGATCTCTGAAACTATAACGACTGTCAAAGAAATCACAAATGGTATTTGGAACAATACTATTTTTATCCTTCATTTCCCACATACCTATTGGGTAACAACTGTGCTGCAACACTGTAATTTCCCAGTTTGGGATAAATAAAGTACACTGAACAAAAATATAAATGCAACACTTGTTTTTGCTCCCATTTTTCATGAGCTGAACTCAACAATCTAAAACTTTTTCTATGTACACAAAAGGCCTATTTCTCTCAAATATTGTTCATAAATTTGTCTAAATCTGCGTCAGTGAGCACTTCTCATTTGTCCTTTGTTGAGGTAATCCATCCACCTCACAGGTGTGGCATATCAAGATGCTGATTAGACAGCATGATTATTGCACAGGTGTGCCTTAGGCTGGCCACGATAAAAGACCACTCTAAAATGTGCACTTTTACTGTATTGGGTGGTCCAGGGGGGTCAAAAAACCATTCAGTATTTGGTGTGACTACCATTTTCCTCACGCAGCCTTCTTCATGAATTCTCTGAAACACCTTTGGAGATGGCTTATGGTAGAGAAATGAACATTCAATTCACAGGCAAAAGCTGTGGTGGAGATTCCTGAAGTCAGCATGCCAGCTGCATATTCCCTCAAAACTTGTGACATCTGTGGCATTGTGCTGTGTGATAAAACTGCACATTTAAGAGTGGCCTTTTATTGTGGCCAGCCTAAGGCACACCTGTGCAATAATCAGGCTGTCTAATCAGTATCTTGATATGCCACACCTGTGAGGTGGATGGATTATCTCAGCAAAGGAGAAGTGTTCACTAACACAAATTTAGACAGATTTGTAAACAATATTTGAGAGAAATAAACCTTGTGTGTACACAGAAAAAGTTTTAGACATTTGAGTTCAGCTCATGAAAAATGGGAGCAAAAACAAAAGTGTTGGAATTAAATTTTTGTGCAGTGTACATCTATCTATCTATCTATCTATCTATCTATCTATCTATCTATCTATCTGAAGGAACCAACTAAGAACACATAGACTTTGTCTCTTTCTAGACTTGGTTGGTCAAACATTGGTGATGAGGAACTGCTGACTCTTTCAGATGCCATACGGGTAAAAAAGAAGTTGAAAGAATTGTGGTAAGAAACAGGACGATGACAGCACAATATTACACATGATGTAGGAAATGAAAGTCTGTGGAGTCTGATGATGATAATGAATCATAAACCACTTACGTAAAAATGGACAAAAATACAAAAATAAGAAAATACTGTTTTGGAAGACGGTGTATATTGCAAGTATATTGTCTGTATGCTCTTATAGGATGGAAGGAAACAGAGTGAGCTATGATGGTCTGCTGTCGCTCAGTGACTTGACTCCCACTCCTCTGAAAAAAGTTGTGTGAGTAAACATACATAATGTAGATTCTTCTATCAGGAGTACATTGTCTTAAGTGTCTGTTTATTCTCTAATCAAACAGAGCCATATGGAATAACTTGGCCAACACAGTGCCAGAGTCATTGTGTGGCGCAGTCTCCACCCAAAAAACCATATCCGTCAACTTCACTGATGACGACATGTGGGATGCCTGGGGTGAATGGGTCTTAAGAAGATGTGAGGTCAGCAGCAACGAGAAGCTTCTCATGGTGCTCCACAAAGTGTGCAATGTGTCGGTCCCCTGTTTAGAAACCCAGTGGGCAAAAACCTTCTACAGAAACCTGTCCCAGCTCGTCCAAAGCAGGATTGAATTCTGCACAGAGGATGATATGTGCAAGAAACTCAAAAAGTTCCAAAGCGTTTTGACCTTTTGATATACTCAAATAAGCTGTAAAGATGCTGTGAATATGTAGAAGTACACTGTATTTTGTTTTGAGGACAGTCTTAGTGCACTGCTGCTTACTTCTTGTCATTTTCAGTTAAGCTGTTACACATATTATTTATTGCTTTTTTTTTTTTTTTCACTGGAAATTATGACATCCTCAGACAGTTATTTAAAGGAAAGATGCTCCCAAAAATGTATTCATCATCTGTTTCAAGGAAATCTGACGTAAGTACAAACGTCAATAGTACAACTGTATATTATTTATTCAAGAGTATTATCAGTATTTGTATAGTGCAGTAATGATAGTATTATGCTGAAAAGAATTGAAAATATCAATGAAACTGTCTATCACTCCATATGGTCAAAAAGCAGTTGGCCCGTACGGGGATCGAACCCGCGACCTTGGCGTTATTAGCACCACGCTCTAACCAACTGAGCTAACCGGCCATGGTATTTATTAGGATAAACTATAATATAACTAACAACCCCTTGACAGTACTGAATATGAATGTACATTGAATGTGTTTCGAGTATTGTTGCATGTTTTGCATAATAACATCGTGATATTACTGGGCTACTTCTATATTTACATATAGTTTAGGTATTTACAACGATCTACCATTAAAATGGCCTAGAATATATTATTAAACTAATATGTTACCCCTAGAAACACGCATTCAAAACAAAACAATCTGCACGGTTAGTTAAAACAGGGTTACATTGCCTGTGCGTTAAAAAAAATTACTACAATTTTTTTTTTTTTTAAATGATACGTTTCTGTGGTTTTCAGAGTAAAAACATTGACAATGACACCACTGAGACGTTATTAAGCTGACCTTTTTTTTTTATTATATATTTGGTATTTTCATTTCATTGCAGTATTATTGCTTATTAATTGTATGTGTGTGTCTGTGTGTTTTAAAGTCTATATAAGTGTGTGACTTTATTTATAAAGTTAGTATGTCCGTAAAATACTGGGATTATATCTCACATTGGTCTGTAATGTGATAAAAAAAAAAAAGTAAAATGTACAATAAATACATTTTAAACAATAAAATAAATTCACAAGCGTCTTTTGTGCTTTGTTTTGAAAAAACCGGAAGTAGTACTTGCCCTGACTGTTATGACGAATTAATTGTGCGACATCCCACACAGTCCGAACCAACAACGACATTCATACAAAATTAGCCAGCTAGCTGCTAATTTATTAATTTTTTGTTAATTTTGAGTATTTGTAATTTTAAACGGGACTACCAAGTATCACATAAGGTGAGTTCATTCGTTTTGTAGGCCAGTTCAATGATATATGTAGCTTTCACCTAAGAAATGCAAATTGGTTTAACGCAACAAAATGCTCGAACCCGATTTGTAATTGTAACTTCATATATTGTCAGTGTAATGTTGTAATAGTTAGCACATTATTTAGTAGCTGGACAGCAACCTATGTTTTCCAATGTTTTGCTAAATGTAACCCTAAAAGTACTGACCTGACTTGTTTCTGGAGGGGCGTGTTTATCATTTACTATGTCCTCTTTAGTGGTCATTGTACTCTGATAAATTAACGCCTATAAATTTGAGTTTTACTAAAAAATATATATATAAAAAAAAAAAAAAAAATGACGTTCCAGTAGCATGAATGTACAGCTAAGCTACCGACCTGTGTTCCATCGTATTAACAGGATGATTGACATGGAGAAGGGGACTGCAGCAGCAGAAGATGAGGAGGAGGAGGCGGTTGCTGCAGAGCCCAGTAGTGAGATCAAGGAAACGGAGAAGAAAAAGAGATCCCGTGTCAAACAGCTCATGGGTGATGTGAAGAAGCAGGTGGAGTTCTGGTTTGGAGATGTCAACCTTCACAAGGATCGTTTTCTGAAGAAACTCATCGATGAGTCAGATGATGGATGTAAGGGATACACTCTCTGTTAGATTACTGACTGTTCATGTTTTAAACTTGATAACCCTCAAAGACCTAAACACCCACAGTGACCGAAAGCATCTACTGATCTAAAATGTATAATAACTTTGATATCTCTAATCCTATCAATATATTTAATAATTTAGGTGAAATGCAGTTTTGCAGCATCAGATATGACCCATTTGAATTTTTAGAGACTACATAGTGAAAGCGTAAACACCAGCATTTTCTGTATCCTGTGTTTTTTATGTTAAGTTAATGATATATTTTGCTTAAAAGTCCGTTTTTCTTTTATGTTTTTTTTTTTATAATAACCCATGATCAATAAATTAAATATAGAAAAATGATTTTCACTGAAAAATGCAAAAGATAACATCATAATAAATTATGATAAACCCCTTAGGAAAGGTTGAATGTAGGGTCTTTGAGGGTTAAACTTGGAAAGCAAAGTGAAATTTAATGACAGGTAAATGTAGCAACTGGGTAAGGATATGTACTTAATTTACCTCGATATGCTGAAGCTCAGAGTACAGTCAAGTTAATTTAATTAATGCAGTCAGACATTACAAATTTGCCTCTTGTGGCATTACAGTCTGCACAAATACAACAGATTTGCTTTTAACAGTAGTGTGAGATTAGTATGCAATCACTTTATTGTCATTATGAATAGGAAAAGACCATTAGAAATACTAGCAGGAATACATGTGGCATTTTATTATTATTATTATTATTATTATTATTATTATTATTATTATTATTATCAGATTTTGTATCTAATATTACATATTTACTGTCTTTCAGATGTGGATTTATCTGTGTTGGCGAGCTTTAATCGAATGAAAACGCTGACCACTGACACCAAGCTGATTGCAAGGGCACTGAAAAATTCATCTGTGGTTGAGGTAACATCGAAGTACTGTGAAATTTCTACAGAGTTTGAACATTTTAAGAAATATGAAACCAAGTTTTAATGACTTTCAATCAAACACATAAAAATTGTGAACATCTGTTTCGTAGGTTAATCTGAAGGGAACTAAAGTTAGACGTCAGCATCCACTGGGAGATGTACCACCTGATGAAGACAGCCGTACAGTCTATGTGGTATATTTAATTTTCTTACCATCCCTTGCATTGACTGTTGACCTGACGCTTGCATACATTTGGCACACAGTGAATACAGTTAGTCATGCACTTATACATTTCTTTTTTTTTTTTTTTTTTTAATTCATAAGGAACTTTTGCCAAAGGATGTGACACACAGCTGGATAGAAAGAGTGTTCACAAAATGTGGGAATGTGGTTTATATTAGCATCCCAAGATACAAGAGCACTGGTGACTCCAAAGGTTTTGCCTTTGTTGAATTTGAGAAAGAGGAACAAGCGCAGAAAGCCATAGAGGTGAGTACTTTGCATTTTACTTAACATTTCACCTCAAAAATGAAAGCTAGAAGAAAACCCCACTGGAATAACTAATCTACAAAACAGATGCTGAACAACCCTCCTGAAGATGCACCCAGAAAGCCAGGCATTTTCCCCAAGACCCTGAGCAGGAAGCCCATACCTCTGCCAGCAGACAACCCGACATCAGGTAAGATCTTTCAATCATTACTTTTTTTTTGTCTTGGAGGCATGACATTAAAAAGTTTCTTTTACTTATGGTTCTTTTGATCTTCACTTGGTGAACCACAGGAGAAGAAGAAGAGAAGAAAAGACGTAAGAAGAAGAAAAAGAAAGCTAGCACCTCAGCTCAGACCTCTGCAGATGAATCTAAAGAGCAAGTGATGGAAGAAGAGCCTACAGAACAAAGGAAGAAAAGCTCAGCAGTTGATCCAGAGGCCCCCAGCACTCAGAAAGCACTGGGAAAAGTGTCAGAGAAAAAAAGAAGGCGGTCTCAGACTGTAGATGGGTCAGAAAGTGGACTACCATCTAAAATAAGAAAGACCAGTGAAAGTGAAACTGGAGAAGAGAGTGATTTGACAAAGACTAGTACGTCATTCATTACTATTCAAACAAAAGAAAATGTTTTACCTCCTTGTTGCTAAAATATTTTCCTAATGTTAGTATTTATGTCAGTGAGCGAATGAACCAGCTGTTTATTGTTGTGTGTTGTTCCTCTTTAGGTCTATCTAAAAGTAACAAGGAGGGGGGGGTTA
This sequence comes from Sphaeramia orbicularis, assembly GCF_902148855.1. NCBI lineage: Eukaryota > Metazoa > Chordata > Actinopteri > Kurtiformes > Apogonidae > Sphaeramia > Sphaeramia orbicularis. Next base: position 27,403,057 of record NC_043974.1, read on the forward strand.
AAGAAGGGAAGGAAAACAGAGATGATGCAACAGTTAAAGCAAAGAGAAAGAGAAAAAAGAAACATAAGGAGAAACTAAAAATCGGGGAGGAAGTCATTCCACTCAGGGTTTTACCCAAGTAAGATCTGACTTCCCTTATTTAAATTGCATCAACAGGAATACATTTTTAAGAGGAACGCTTCATTTACAAATTGATTTGTATCTTTGCTCTAATTTGTCCACATTAAGGAAGGAGTGGCTTGACTTGAAGAAGGAGTACTTGACCTTGCAGAAACGCAGCATGGCGTCGTTGAAGAAGTGCATCAACAAGATTGATCACAAGAAGCACAAGAGCCTAATGGAGACAGAAAATGATTCTCAAGGTGGAAACGGTTTGTTTTCATGACACTTATTCTAATAATTAAATAACTTTTAACTCATAAAGACCCAAACATCAACCAGCAACCAAAATCATTTACTGATATAAAAAGTTAAATAACCGTTGATCCACTAATCCTATCAATACATGTAAATAATTGGTGTAAAATACAGTTTGTCATCTTTTCATGGTCATCCGATATGACACATTTAGGCATTCAGAGGCTCAGTAGTTACCATGGAAACCCCATCATCTTCTGCAACATTGATTCACCAGTAAAACCCATGGAGTTGGATCAATGACAGTGGATGGAGATGCTTGTTTATGTATTCAGTTAATGACATATTTTACTGAAAAAGTCACTTTTTCCTTTATTTTCTCTCTTTGATATAATAACCCTCAACTTTACTTTGAGCTTTTATGGGCTTCAGTCATAATCAGTAAATTAAATGTTGGGAAATACCTGATTTTTACTTAAGAGTGGCCCTTACAGAGCATAATATAAGAATAAATGGTGATAAACCACTTAATAAAAGTTACAGATCGAGAAAAAAATAATTTGGGAACTGACGCAAAAGTAGGTCTGGGTCTTTATGGGTTAATACACATTGTTCATGCTTGGCAACAAAAATACAGGAGATGTTTGTAAACCTTCAAGGTTCTTCAAAAATGATAACAGACAGGGGTGATGTTCACATTGCTTCATGATCCTATTTAATACAACTGCTTTGTGTGTTCTTCTAGTTGAGAAAGATGACAAAGGTGAAAAGGCAACAAAACAAGGGCCCCAGTTTATCAGCGGTGTCATCATGAAGATCACAGACAACAAGCCGCTACCTGGGAGAAAATTCCTCAAAGTACAGTAAAACTCAGTGCACCATCATCCATATTATCTGTGATCTCCGTCCACATGGTCATTTTCTCATGATCAAAGTTTGAGATGCATTCTAACATCTGACACATATACCACATGATAACATTGCTGAACATGGAAATTGCCACAAATTGCTGTAAATGTAGTTGTATCATGAATCAAAGTACAATTTACAGCTGCAAAGAGAGACTTTAAGAATAGAATTCATGCTCAATTATCAGTTGGTAGTCAAGGCTGATATTTGCAGAACAATCATGTAACAGGGGTTTTGTGTCAAGGCACATTTTGCCTTGTCACGTGGCATGATAGGAAAAAGCAGAGTTTCTGAAAGTGTCTGTTTTTGTGCATGCAAATTACATCACAAACCGAGAGGAACTAAAAAAGGGTAGATTTCAGTTGTGAACGTGACAAAAGCCATGTAGTTTGACACATTAGTAACACGCATTAATAAATAGAATAGAATAGAATAGAATAGCCTTTATTGTCACTGTGTGTACAATTAAATTAGGATTTTTTATTTTTTTAGAATATAAATATATAATATATTATAATAATATTATAACAATATAATACATTGTCATATTACAGAAACCAGTTGTGCCTTTGTCATAGATTCCCCTTTTCATGTGTATCTACAGTCGCAGACAAAATGATTAGACCACGCTTGTTTTCTTCAATTTCTTGTTAATTTTAAAGCCTGATACAACTAAAGGTACATTTGTTTGGACAAATATGATGATAACAAAAATAGCTCATAAGAGTTTAATTTCAGAGCTGATATCTATCCATTTTCCATGGTTTTCTTGATAATAACCAAAATCACTTAATTTCTTACATCAATATCTATGGCATTGTACTGCCAAAAACAGTGCTTTTAGGCATTCCATGTTTTCTTTTCTGTCTGTTTTAGTCACATGATACACACAGGAGTTAATACTTGATTGCATAACCATTGTTTTTGATGACTTTTGATGGTCTAATAATTTTTTCCTCGGCTGTAGTCTGGCTTTGCGCTAATTTGCACTGTTCTCGGTAGAGGTCATGACTAAAATGAACCTGCTGCGTCCGTGTTTATAATTTTGCAAATTAAGATTAGTAAATCATTTACAAAAACTGGCCACCCCCTCAGGTGCTTCCTCTGGGTTGTGCCCTGGTGAATTTGTGCTGTTTTTAGTAAACTGACACCTAAGTTAACTAATGAGTCAGTTTTCCTAGAATTTAATCTGTTTGTTTTCTGGATATACATATTGATGTGTTTTGATGAAATGTACATTGCAGTTTCAGAGACAACCTCACAAAATAAAGCTACTGGAATGTCTTATTCATCTTACACTTAAATGTCACTTCAAGCTTCTGTTTTTCACATGAATTAAAATGACAGAGGGAAGGGATGACAGATGAAAATGTGACTGTTATTTTTTCAAAGCCGTTGATATGTATTGTCCCTGTGAAACAAATGGAAGGTTGAAGGATCTCTACAAATGATTTGTTATGTTCTGTCATTAACGCGGGTGTTTGTTTTTGTAGGATGCACTGTGTAAAATATCACCTGTGGCGTACGTCGATATCATCGACGGGGACACTGACGGCCATATCCGCTTTCACACCCCTGAGGACGTCAAAGCTGTTAGCAACGCCAGGGCACAGCTACAGAAAGAGCACAGCTGGAAACTAGAGATACTCTCAGGTGTGTATTTTTATTTCAACACGCATGCCAGGGTTTCTACGGGTGCTTGAAATCCTTGAAAATACTTGAATTTCTATGTTGCGTTGTCAAGGTCTGAAAAGTGCTTGAATTTTAGTTTAAGTTCTTGCAATTGTAAGTCTGTGATGTGATTTATTTATTTATTTTTAATATTAACTCTGCCAGGTTAGATGCCAAACCAAAACTACTTACAGAGAGGTGATACATTTTGAAAAATAAAAGTTAATGTTAAAACAGAAAATTAGCGGGTCTTCTCAGGTCGACTCCAGGTACATTTTTATCTTAATCTTTGTCGTAGCGTGAGTGTGTCTGCAGAAGGCCAAGTGGCTTCCCTTGTTTTTTTTGGATAAACCTTTGTGTTCTCCTTTAATTTCTAAATTTTTTGCTATTGTGAAACATAATTTTAGATGTTTATAGCATAATACAATGTACATCATTGTGATAAAAATTTGAAAAATAATCATCAGTATATATATTGCTGTAGATATGTATTTTACCCCAGTTATAAGGTACTGTGCTGGAAAAATTTGAAAAGTGCTTGAATTTGACTTTAAAAAATGTGTACGAACCATGCGTGCGTATCAGTGACTGAGGACACCACATGGGACCTTTGGCTTTGGTTGCATTTTGTGTTCCTTAAACAACAAGCTCCGACGACTGCTTCTAAATTGTGGTTTATTTTTTTCAAAACTCTTGGGGAAAAAAAAAAAAAAACTTAATGGGATTGAATCCTGTGTGTAATGTCTTTTACAGGTGACCATGAACAGCGATACTGGCAGAAAATCCTGGTCGACCGCCAAGGCAAGCTGAATCGTCCGAGGGAAAAGAAGCGGGGAACAGAGAAGGTGAGATTACCTTTTAGAAATTTCTGTGTGCATTATATTTTAATTCAGAAAATACCTTATCCACCTGGGATTAAGAAGCATATTTTGTAAACATCCCAAATACAATCCATTCAAGAATATTTTTTTCATATAAACAAACAATCACGTATTAACAACAAACTTTCTTTGTTTTTCATCAGCTTATATCCAAAGCAGAGAAAATCATCATTGCTCGCGCTAAAGAGGCTAATAAACACATCCGCTTCCAAGAAGACTAATAACCAGAGTCCATGAATTTCACCGAGGTCTTTGTACGGTATGAAGAGAAAAGGGCATTTGTTTTCAATGTGTACTCAGCTGGAAGAGAACTGAATATAAACCTAATTAATTGGAAACACAAAAACTAGAAAGTGTTTTTTATTTTTTTTGTTTGCTCTGGAGCATCTAAGATAATGAGGATTGCTGCTATGCATAATGATATTTTGGCAACGTTTTTTAAAATTTAAAATTTTGGGGTTTTTTAGAAGAAATAGTCAGCCTGTATATGATGTAAATATAATTGTTTTTAAGTTCTCCCAGTTAAGATGTGGAAAAATGTCATTCTGTTCTTTGTAATAAAACCTATTTTTTTCATGATTATGTGTTAACATTTACTCAACACAGGTGTTAAACAGATCCAATGTGTTAATCTTTCCAAACTGAATGTGGTTTAATGCTCATTTTCTATGTACATATATTGCATAACACTCAGAATGAGACATGGTGAGAAGTAGCAGTGAGATACTTAATCTAAAAATAGCTGCCATTACATAATATTTGAGTAATTTATGGCTTTTACTGGTAAAAAAAAGGTAGAAACTAGTTTGGGTTAGAAACTGTGCAGTTGAGTAAATGATGAGCCTGTGGTGGTCCGTCACCAGCATGTCCCCCGTCCACAGTGTTGGCCCAGTACATGTGGGTCTCCTCAGGCTCTGTGGGGATGTATTTAAAGCCAGACACGGTTCCATTCTCAACTGGATATGGAGTTTTCTTGGTGAGGTTAGCGCTGGGAGTATTTGCACTACACTTGGCACATGGATTTAGGTTTGAACTTTTCCTGGGCCACTCCATCTTCTTTCTGTTGATAAGGCGGTGACTCTGCGGTAAATCCCAAGCTCTGAACGAGTCCCTCATGGTAGTCGTTCCCTCAAAAGGTGCGTTGCTTTTCACATTGGTTGATGTAGGTGGAAGCACAGGCTGGGTTTTTGGGTGGTGTTTGTGCGCTGTGTAGTCCGCACGCATCGTTGAAAGGTAGGCTGAGGAGTTGGACTCTGTAAGCGAGCACGTCTTGAGGGGGTTAATGAGTCCAGAAGCTTCATCTGAATGCTCTGGGTTTTTCGTCCAAGTCAAGCAGTTTTTATATTTTTGTTTAGCTGTCGTTTCCTTGCATGGCCTTGGCAGAAGTGGATGAGCCACGTAATCAGATCTGTAGCTGGTGATGCTTTCAAAGACCTGTTTGTCTGCTGGTGGAACACAATTCTTGAAGCTGCAATTTCCCACAGTTGTATTCTCTGCGTAAAACGTACCATGGTTGACTTTTAAGTTGTCCATCGGTCTATATGGCAGGCGCTTTTCGGCTTTCCATGGTTGGAAATCATCTAAAAATGACAGTGAAGGTGGATTTAAAAATAAAATAGAAATATAGGCTTTCGTGAGACATTTACTGTATTGTGTAAATGTATACTACAAACAAAAAGTTAGAGATATTTTAAATTTTTGGGCTGTTTTTTTCAGTTGGGATTCTTGCATTGCGCTTTTTACTTTTTTTGTGCGAATTGAATTGAAACATTTTTTATGACCAGACAGTTTTATTTACAAATGGCAAAAATGACAAAAAAAAAGAAATGTCCTTAACTTTTTGTTTGTAGTGTATGTCACTTAAATGTATTTACATGTATACGCTGATATGCTTTCCTCTTTTTGGTTTGCCATAGAGTGCAGAGGACTGTACTGATAGCTGGTAGGTCTCCATGGGTCTTTGGGTGTCACTGCTGGTGGATACTTTATCCATTTCTGGGCTGCAATGCACGACCTAAAACACATTCATAACAGGACATGCATCAGTCATGAAGTTGTTTCATTCCAGGTAGTAAACTACATTTCCCAGAATCCCTTTCACTGCTTCTTTTGGCAGTGACATGGTGTATTCAGGTGCATAAAGAGGCAGCTGTGTTGCATAATAGATAATTGAACCATTCAAAAGGAACTTGACCCGCTGCTAAACAGGACTCCACAAAAGCCAATGTATGGGATGTATCTATAGTGACGTATAACAAACACTGAAAAGGTCTTACCTGGAGGAGGACATGTCGGCCCCTGATCCTTTCAGTGGATGATAGTGGGCTTTGGATTTTGAGGCTGAGAAGCGGCGTGGGGGGAGGAATTTCTGCTGGTACTCTGTAGTCATGGAGGCCCCGGTGTAGGTTCTAGGGGCCACAGGATACTTCCTGATCATGAGAGACCTTACATAAGAGACTCCACTTAGACAAAGTTAATTACATTTTAAAGCGTTTGAGGATCTACTTTTTCTACCTTTGTGGAATAAAGAGAGTATTTTCAGTACCCTCAGGAGGCTTATTGAAAATACACTGTATAAAAAAAAAAAAAAAAAAACCTGTTGTTTTTATGGGAAAAAAAATGGCAGCTGTGGTTACCAGAACAAAACTGTAAAAAAAAACAAAAACACTTTAACCCATAAACACATTTACGGAGTAGCACGATATAACATTTTAAGCATGTAGATTTAACACTGGATTTCAGTGATATTTACATGTTGAAAATGTTAACTTTATTACATTTAAATTTTAAAACAAAATATGAGAATAGGCTGCTATTTCAACATTATGGTCAATTTACAGTTTTATTTTCTCAAAACAGTAGAAATACATCATTTCTACATACAAATCTGGTTTTCTTAACATACTCTTCCTGTAAAAACAACAGCTATATTTGATTTAATCACAAAAATCTTTTCAAATAAACAACTTTGCTTTGTATTTACACTTACAGTTGTTTTTTTTCTATGTTACAATTTTACAACTTTTTGGTGTTAATTCTATGGTCATGTTTTACAGTGTACTGTTCATACTTTGCTTTTTAACAAATATAGCCTATTCTGTATTTATTATTACTGATTTTGAGAGTTACTTTATATATTTTTATACATATTTTTATACTTCATATATGTTCAGTCCTATATGTTAGTCCTTAATTTTAGTATTAGTCGGCCTTAGGCTGCTTTAACACTGCATATCCCAGTTGTGGGACCAGTAAAGGATTATCTTATCATGATAAATCCATCTTTTAATGCATTCTTGAACCCACATACAGGTTTTTAACTGCATACTCAAAATAAATCGACTGAAATTACCTGAAATTTGACAACAAACAACAAAGTCCGCGCAGGTCACAAACTGATTGGATTATTTCTTTTCTTTCGTCCTGTAAAGAAAATCCCAATCCAACTGTCATCCTCCCATGGTGACAGCGGTATAAATATTTCACCTCACCTCACAGAACTGGTTTGCAGGTTGTCCGTTTTCCGTGTTTTCTGTTCCCTCATAGTTTGCGCCGTGCGTCAGACGGTGCACCCTGCGCGTTTCATGCGTCCGGTTTGAAGACTTGGGAGATTTTTTTTTTTTCTTCTTCCTTCCCTCTTTTCCAACATGCTCCCTGACTCTGACTCTGACTCTTGGCTGCTGCAGACTTAACAACGTATGAATAATTTACCGGAGGAACATGGGATGTGTGTTGCACAGGAGTGGCACGCAGCGACCGAGCATCTAAAAATAAACAGTAATGGAATGGATTACTCTGTGAGGCAGGAGAGGACGCAGCTCATGATGATGATGATGATGATGGTGGTGGTGATGCTTCTTTTGGCGCGTAATAGGATTCCAAAAATCCCTGTTAGAATGTCATATCAGATGCATCTATTTTAAAAGAAGTCCAGTAAAAACCAAATGGCACTGAGCTGATCAGTCTATGTGGTGTTTTTTTTTTTTTTTTTTCATCTAAATGTGCTGAATAGACAAGGTTGCGACGGGCATTTTGCAACGTGACTTCCAAGGGCCTCTCCATCTGTCACTTTACATTCATGTCCAAAAAAATTCTGAAAGGGTGGAGGGATGTAAGCCCAAACACGTGTGCGCACTCAGTCTGTGCAGTAAATGTTACTGCACCCTTTTTTTTATGACTGGGCGTTGCGCTTTAAGAGAAATTCCACCTTTGTCACAAGATGATCTTATATTTAATTTATATTTTAGGTTTGGATGAAAAATGTTTGTCCACTAGATGGAGTCCAAAGCTTTGGAAATGTGAGTAGAGACACATCTGAGAAGGTAATGTGAAAGTAGTTGGGGTCACAGAGAAGTTGAGCCAACTGGAATATTTTGGACCAGTACTGTACATAATGAATGTTTAAGGAGCTTATTATTGCAATTTTACCTAATGCTTATTAGATAAATTGACTAAGTATGCACGATACAAAACAGCATTATACAGATTATGTTCATGATGATTAAAGTACCATACTCTGGATTTAAGTTGTATGTATAAATTCTCTATAATGTGTTTTAATGGGAGATATAAACTCATACTCTTAGAAGGTACAGGTTAGATAAAAAATATTCCTGTAAAATTTGCCTGTGAACTCCAGCCATCTCCCTTCTGAGTGACTTTAAAATTAAAGAAAAAGAAAAGCAACAGCATTATGAAAAAAAAACAAAAAAACTTTTATTCAAGTCATTCCAAATGCGTTTTGGCATCTTAAAATGGTTTAACCGTGCAAATGGATGGATGTGACGTTAATTCTGTCCATTAAATATAACTTACAGCGACTGCAAATTAAAAGCAACGACCTGAACGTCAGCATTAATGCAGAATCACACAGACTTGTACTGATGTGAATTGTAGGCTGTGAAAGAGACGCACCAGACGGTGGTGCCAAAGACTTACACATCATTACTGTCACTCAGGCAGGCTGTTGGATTATACATGAGGACCAGAGTTGATGTAAAGTGCAGGGATATTTGGAATAATTAACTACTTCTCCTGTTAACGCATAATTAAATGGAGGAAGTGCAGTCTTTAACAAAAATAAGATTCGTTAATAAGTTTTTTTGGCACGGATTTTAGGCCTGTGCGTCATTAAATATCATGGATGTTAACCAGAATACATTGCCATTCTGTTTTATTTTCTTCTAAGGATATACGGATAAACAATTTATCAGGTTTAAAGCTTTCCGCAGTCAGACTAAGTGACTCCAACATCATGCAGACGCTTCTCTCCTTGTGCGCTGCGGGGTTTTGTGCCTCTCAGTCCTTCTCATACTATAAATATGTTTCGAAAAACTGACCAATGTGAATCCGACAACTCTTTGAAAATAATAAAGCAAACAAACGAATGCGTAAAGAGCGCGTGTTTGAGATTTCCGTGCGCTTTTACGCAGCGTCATGGCCAAAAAGGAACATTAAATGTTCCACGTTGCCGTAAATTGTAAAGTGATAAATAATCTTGAACATTTGTTTTTTGGTCTGCTTTTTGTTTGCACTTAATTCACAGCTGTTCTAATTGTGCTGCGTTTAATTGTTCAATAAATAGTTCAGGTTTCACTGTGAATCGATGAAAGGCTAAGTTCTGTTCATGACAGTTGCATTTGCGTAAACGGAGCGGGTCAATAAATTATGTTAATCAGTCGGATAGATTGGAGGCGTGTTGTTGCTGTAATGAGGGGGAGCATGCTTGCACTGTGGAAAAGCCCACAGTAGTAATGCTGTCTCCACAACAGGCGCGCAGCTTTCTGTTTCCCCACTATCTACTTTATTGTGCATTATTATTAACATTTCCTCTGCAGCGGGCTGTTGTGTGAGAGGTTCGGTGCAACAAGTTTGCAGGAGCCACCAAACGCGCCGTCGTGCAGGTTGACAGGCTTTGGCAGGAGCGGCTCCACTCATCTCTCTGTCACCACCACAAAGTCACTGTGTACGTGAACGCCGCATCGCAGGCGCACTCACATAACAGTGTGCCGTGAATTCGTGACTCCGTGCCAGATGCAGTTTGCTCCCACCAGCGCGTGTAGTTTATAGTTAAATGAAAATAGCAGAAGCAAAAGGAGCATCCAAGTGCGTGGAAAAAATGGAGAAAGAAGCGGCACCCCTGAAGCGACAACACTGTCGCTCAACTGTGCTGAATATTGTCTCGACGTTATGTTCAGTGGCTTCCATCGCCTTTTGCATATTCCTGAGCTTCAACACAGCTGATATTAAGAGCCGGGTCGTGGAGTTGGAGAGCGGGAATGTCGAGCACACCTTTACCGGTTCCCCTGGTTACTCCATGGATGATTTAAATTCACTGATTCAACAAAGAGTGGATGAGCTGCTCTCTCAGGTAACATGTCTTTTTCTGTACTTCACTTATTTTCCAAGTAAAAACTGGTCACAATAGTTTATTTAATTTTAAAGCTTCATGTCCAAATGAATGAAAATTGGATTATTTTAATATTTTAGCGCTCCTATGAGAATTATGTGAAGATTCGGACTGCCAGACAAACATCACCTGAATGCAACTGTCCTCCAGGTAAATCCAAACTACTTTCCCAATGCATTCTGGGCATGTGGTTGTCTGTATGTGTGTGTGAGGCACAGAATATTAGACTGTATTTGGAGCAATCTGCAGAGGTCTTGAGTTTTATTTCATTGAAACCGATGACATGTAACAGTTTGCCTGGATGGTGTTGATAGTTGTGGAGGTCTCCTGTGAAGGATGCAGACAGCTGATGGACCATTACACTTAACTGAAAGAAAGGCATTTAACACAGGTCTATACATAGAGGTGCTGAGAGGTTGTTTGACCAGGGATGTTGCCTGCTCACTTGTCCATTTTGGGAAAAAAAAAAAAAAAAAAAAAGATACTTGAAATTCACTTATTCCACCAGTAGATGGAAACATTTATTCCTTTAGTGTTGGTCAGCATTCTGATCATTTTGGGATGAAGGTTAGTGTAATAGTGGGAGATTCTTTCCCAGAAGGTTACAGGGATTTCAGTGTAATTCCATCTGTAAATGCACCTTATTTATTTCTGACTGAAAGTACGATATTCAAGATTGTATTTGTCGAATATCTGTTTGAAGAAATGCATTCCATTTTATTTATAGCTGTAAAAACCCTTAATTTCCATTCAGGTGGCTCAGATGATGATATTGATATTTGTGTCACATGAAACCCACATGTATAAATTTTAAAACGGCCTTTTTTTTAAAGGATTTTCCTAGAAACTGATTTTTAATACAGATGCTGCTTGGTCACTTTGCAGAATATCAAAGCCAGTTTGGATTGAAAGGGTTCTTGATTTTAGAACTTGGTGTACTACTTCACTTTTCCTTAGTATAAACACCACTCTACCCAGCAGCAACATCTCCCAGTGCTTTTCCAGAGCCACATGTGAACCTCATGCTTGTTTCTGATCCACTTCTGGCTGTGTAGCTGCAGAGGCAGACTACCTGCTACAGGAAACTGACATGTTTTCACAACTTTTGAAAGTTTGATGAAAAAGGATCTCCTCGGCTCCATATGGGAATGTGATCCAGTAAGTGTGAACATGGTGGAGCTGACCTTTACAGGAAAAGCTGTAGCGGTGACAAAGTGCAGAAGAGCCTTGTGGTCGGATGTTTCAATGGATGATCCAGGTGTCAGTGAGCATCTGTGCTGCAGGAATCATGTGTCCTTGAGCACTGAGCTGGATCTGTCTATGCTAGGGTTACTGCTTTGTTATAATTGACCTCTGACCTCAGGAAATGTTATTCTTGATAGACAAAAGCAGTAAAGTAGGATGTTGTTTCTAAGGCTTGTCATTTAGTGGCATATTTTATGGTCATAATCACAATTAAGTGAAAGAAAACCTCTTTATTGACTCAAATTTTGAAGTTTTCACAAGTGGTTTATCAATTGTGAATGACTCATCTAGTGAATGGGAATGCCTGAATTAATGAGCCAGAAGTACTGGAAGTATTAACCATAATGAGACTCTCACAATCATGCCTCTCTCTGTTCTAAATCCCTATCATATGTCTGCTATTTATTTTCTCCCACCACATTTCTGTTAAGGGCAGAAATAAAACAAAGAAAACATTTCACTTCAAATGAAGCGCAGCAACGCTAAAACCAAGGCGGCACCGAGCTTGATGTCTCAGACTGGCAACAAGTCAGGCCCTCAAATTTGATTACATTAATTCATGTTCTATATATTTTGCACTACTATATACAAAACGTATATATTAGTTGGATGCTTTGAAGAATCTGCAGTGGATTTAAGTGTAATGTGCATGCATAACCCATGCAACTTCTCCCAGACTTTGTTAGGCTCTGGCGTGCTTTTTCAGGCGCAATGTCTTCACTCTGTATGAATGCTGAATGGGTTCACTCAATATTTATCCTCCCTTCTGTCTAGGAGACAGCCCATGGCTCAGATGTGGTCTTTTTTTTTTTTTCTTTTAAGGGAGGACCGTAATGTGCTTTTCACAGTCTTCACTTTATTGCTGTCAAAGAAGATGGAGTGACTGCATAGACAGTGCAATGGTCCGTAGCTTCAGGATATTTTATAGGTTGCTTCTGTATCAGCGCCTTCTTTATCAAAGATAGTCTGCTATGAACTTTGTGTCCTTTAATATATTTAATGCATACTGAGGATATCCTTATGTCACGCCAGTTCTTATTGCAATTAGCATGCTATACACTACAAAAATTAAAATCTTAGCAAGTGTATTTTTCTCATTTCTAGTCAAAATATCTCATCACACTTAAAATAAGACATAATCACCTAAAGAGTAACTTTTCAGTGAGATATAAGAACTTGTTTGCAGACAGTAGAGCTTGAAAATGTTATTTCAAGAAATCTTACCAAGAAAATTTTCACTTGTTCCATTGGCAGATTTTTTTTTTTACTTGAATTAAGCAAAAAAATATTGAATTAAGCAAAAATGGAACAAGTGAAAATTATCTTGGTAAGGTTTCTTGAAATAAGATTTTCAAAATCTATTGTCTAAAAAAAAGTTCCTATATCTCATTGAAAAGTTACTTTTCAGGTGATTATGTCTTATTTTAAGTGTGATGAGAGATGAGAAAAATACACTTGCTAAGATTTAGATTTATGCAGAGTACGTACGCATTTTCATCCTTTCGTGTATTATTCAACGCAGTTTGATTTCGTGTCAGTTTACGCCAAGATCTCCGGTTTACATATCTTTCACCCCTAAACAGAACCCTAACTGCTAATTGCGTGGTATTTGACGTGGCGTGAACATACACACGGAAAGCTAATGATGCTTACAGATAACATGTCAATTAAAAAGTGGCGTGTATATGTATATTTACACAATTCATGATATCACGTTGTAGTTCATCTTGTCATTCTTACACTGATCCCATATTCTTATCAGTACGTGCTTATTATTCGTGAGCGTCTGAGTGTCTAAAGGTGCTAAAACCTGAATTATACAGGGACCCCTCATTGCGATTTCCATTTAACATGAATTGTAAATTATTTGGACTTCACACACCCCTTTACCTTTATGCAAATTTTGTTTTGTTTTGCTTTTTGAACACTGTACTGCATTTATTTAGCGATAACTGCACTGACACCTGCCCCTGCTGTTTGTTTACTTTCAGTGTCTGGACTTTGGAGAAATAAACCAATCAGATCGAACTGTAGTACAGCTGATCATCAGAAAACTCCAAACACAAACGATGAACATATTATCTGCGTTTTTATTATGTAAAGTGGTGCTAAATGGTTTTACATCTGAGGAAAACAAAACCTCTCAAAGTAACTTGGTGTGGAAATGTCACACCCATTCAGTGTGCCACACCGTGAGGAGATGAGTCTGTTGAGTAATTGTTTCAGCATTGGCACGCTGTTTTCTTTTTCATTTTTTCGTGCACCTTCTTTGCCCCTGGGATCTGCATTCCATAAGGGGCCTGTTGTTTAATGGGACTATAATAAAATGTGCAGTCAGCAAGCACTGGTGCTTTGCTCTTTCCCTGTTTACTCACCCATATGCCTCAACTCACCCCCCCCGCCCCACACACACACACACACTCCCACTCCCACCCCTCCCTTCCCCTGCATCCCCTTTTCTCACTCGGCAGCATTTCTTGAAGTAAACGCTTCAAAAAACCTGGCAGCTAAACAGTGGCCAAGTGCTCCCAAGAAACAGCAGCATTGTTTTCCCCCCACCAAACACCCAATGCTGGGTGTTGGGGGGCAAAAAGGCAGCAGGTCATCAACTGGCTGTTCCTCTTACATTTCAAAATACAACTCCAAGAAGAAAGAAGTAATATCTATGTGCCACATTTGATTCACTTCACCAGAAATAAAACTAACATTCTTAACCCAATCACTCCTTTTCTGCTACTTGTGGCCAAGCTGGGTTCCACCCCCTCCTTTTCCGCCTCACAAAGTGTGTAATCCCAGTGGCCTGATACAGTTACATTTGTGCCAATCACCTCAGATATCCTCAACTCACTGGATAACTTGTAATTAATCACTGACAGCTTTTGAATTAAGCCCACTGTGTGGTTTGGTGCTGGGAGGTGCCCTAATGGCTGTGTAATTACTGGGTGCTAGGTAAAGCTAAGCAGACTTCCAGGTAGCCACAGTGGCCAGCTGCTTTTGGTTAAGTCAGTCAGATTAGGCTGTGAGCAACTGAAGTTAAAAGATGCAGTCGATGAAGGCTTGCAGTCGATTGCAAATTGGCATATATGACTTTTGATGCTGTTCGGTAGCTCTAAGGAGCATCTGTGAGCATCTTAACCCTATAACGCCAAACGTATCATATTTGAAACATGAGTTTTGAAAACTTCTACATGATCAGTGTTATGTTTTTTTTTTGTTTTTGTTTTTTTTAAAAACCTGGTGTATACAATTGGATACATGCAATAGATGGATAATCTTCCAGGGGGGAGGAATTCGTTCACCTGAGGCCTTTCTAGTGACACTACAAGACTGTCATTAATGAGGAAGGAGGCAGAACTTTGCCAGTTTTGAAAAGGAATTACATTTGTTAGACATGTTTGTGTTATATTATGTTTTTGTTTGTTCAAAAATAATAATATTTGAGCAATGAGACCTGATGTATCAAATATGATACAAAATTGAAACTCATACATGGAAATTGATATAAGAAAAATATTTGCTTTTGGTTGTTCAGAAGGACCAATAAAGGTTCCGGTTAGAAAGAAGTGGAATTTTCTGTCAGTGATTTAATGGTTCAGGCTTTACAGGGTGAGGCGTACTGTACTTAAAGCTGCAGAAGCTGAAATCAGGAGGAAAAGAAATTCAAGAATTATAAAAATAACCACTTTCCTTTCGCAGCTCTCTCCTCTCTGTAAAAACTCAAAGGACTTCATATGAATTTAGATGACCTGATGCCGATATGGAAAAGTGAAGCTGCTTTTCCGAGCTTCTGTGTTGAGCCACTGTAGAGCAGTGGAGTCACGTCTGGCTGGATCCGAACAGTGATTGGTTACAGCTGTCAATCACATATTTAATGAAAATACTTACGAGCAGCCAAAACCTCCCGTCACGATGTAGATTTTAGACACAGACCTCTTGTTTCCTCTCTGACATCTTGAATTAGAATACACTAAAAAGTAGTTATAGAAGTTTCACCCAGTGGTGTAAAAAAAAAAAAAAAAAAGCGCTAGACTGAAGCTGTAAGGGTGGATCAGTCTGGGTTTATTTTGTGGTAATGACTGTCTTAGATTTAGACTTAGACAAACTTTATTGATCCACAAGGGAAATTACTTGGTCACAATAGTTCAGTTGCATATAAAAACACTCTTGAAAAAACACTAGCAGAAAAGAAAAGTGTGAAGAGATAAAAGCAATAGAATACACAAGTAAAGCAGAAAAAAATATGATCTTTATTACTTTTACATATTAAATGACTACTTCCTAAAGAAATGAATCATTTGACAATAAAAAAATATTGATTGAAAGATTCAGTATAGGAGATTTGCATGTGCTTAGATGAAGTCTGTATCGTGCAGGGAATCTCCATTTCTAACCTAAGTATCGTCTCAGTTGCTTACATCAGGATAATAGCAGTTATTTCATCTTACAGGACTCGTTATGCTCACTGTCAATTTCTTATACTTCTACAGCTTCAACAATGTACAGTCAGCCTTGTTAGGTGGTGTGTGGTGGACTTATGTGTTTAAAAAAAGAAAATTTGTTGCTTTAAATACAATGATTTGAAAGGTGTGCAGTAGGTGAGTAGCGATAGATGGATTGTTACTCAAGTTATGTTTGTATTGTTGTTTGGGAGTAAAATGAGAGGCCGATTAGGTATGCAAATTATTGATTAATCCATTAATCATTAGTTGGTTGACCTTATTGATTGATTAACGATTAATTGATAATCGGTGATTTTCCTGAGAACCTGAATTTCTCTTTTGATAGGGTCTATAAGAATAAAAACTAAAAAGCATGTCATATTCCTTATTTATTGATTTATTGTACCATTAGGGATACAGTACAGACAATGACATTCATGTAGTAGAACAAAATAAATTCTGCAGAGAAATACAATAAAATAAATGGATCTGAAGAGGGGCAGTTTAGAAGAAATTAGATCCTAATGGTTTTTCTAATCCAGACATGTGGGTTTTTCATGAATCAGCAGTCTCATTCCAGGTTTTGTGTGTAACCCATCGTGTCCACTTGCGTTACACGTGGAACCTGCCCAGTTAAATGCATATAAATCGCGAATGATTTTGCAACAGCGGCCTTGCATAATTAGTTCAATTCCCCAAATGTACCTGTGAGAGAATAGAGATATTTTAAAAATATATATATATAGTAGCGCGTAATGTTCATGTCCTTTTGACCGTGTTACATGCAGATTTTTGTATTAAATATAATGTTTAATCTAAAAAATAGTTTCTGTTTTTTTCAGTAAGTATTCATTTTTAAAAGAGACCCAAAGTCCTTCCAAACTTGCTTCATAACATTAGTCTACATCTGGTTTGAATTTTTAGCCCCCATGTCCTGTTTTTAGGAAAGTTTCATAGAAGCACCCATCTATAATTTGGCATCATAAAAAAAAAAATAACTGATTGATTGGAGTTCTGTAAAAGTGGGTGGTGACTTGATAGACATTGGAAAATCTGGGTCATAAGGTGGGACCGGTTCAGAACAACCAGTATCTTCACTTAAGCACACATGCAGGCACATGTCTTACACGTAGAACCTTCAAAAGAACCTTTATTGCTTCCACAAAATGTCACTATGTTTAGCAAGGGTTTATAATTCATCACATCAGTCTTCTTTACCAGTGATTGCTGTCATTGACCAATTAGAATTAAGTATTCAACAGTGCTATGTAACTGTGAATGATAAATTACGCACATCTTTTTATTCAAACGACACCTGACTCATTCAGCACAAGTAATATCAGTCCCAATAAATTAAAATTACCATGATGTGATTTATGAAGATGGATCATTAGAGGTGGAACATTTGCCCTATAATTTTCAATTCTCACACAAGGTTTATTCTAAAGGGCAGGATGCTGCAAATAGCACAGATGGTCTCTTTATGCCTTTGACACAGCAGTTTTTTTGTTTTTTTTTTTTATGGGAGATGATGAGGCATGTCAGCTGAAAGCATTTGTAATGAGTGCGAGGTTTGAAAGGGTGGCACACATTTCTCCTTTTACTAAGCATTAACCTGAGGGGACGCTGTGAATGAGGACGAGGCAGGATCTTTATATGAGCGATGCCACAACAGCGCTCATCTGGAGCTTCAGCTACCTGAGGCCGGGAGAGGACTGACGGGGCTAAAGAAGTAGAGGAGATTGGAAATGCTTGTGTCTAATGATTCGTCTTATGTGTCCTTGAACATTTCCTGGCAATGATCCACCAGCGTCATTTTGTGTGGAATAATGTAGGAAGCTTGGAAACCCTGTTCTGGATGCTTCTACAATTACAAGTTGGATTTGGATGAAGAGGTTTCCATGACCACAACATAACAGTGCACTTCACAGCTAAACAAAAGAGTTGTGTCCTCTTTTTATTTGGCCCGGTCTAAACAAGGCTGTGTTTGAGAGAGATATTCGTTTCCTCAGTAGAATTTATTGCATCATGAAAGCATTAGGTCGGACGATGGGATTCAGAGTGTTAAAAGTGAAGAAATTCCAGTGTGGTTTGGTGCTTTTAGGTATGGTGGGGAATGTGGACAAAAGATCATATCACACTTGTAATTTATCATGTCAGGGGTGTCAAACATATGGCTTGCGAGCCAAAACTGGCCCCGCAAAAGGTCCAATCTGGCCCACCGGATGAATTTGCAAAAAATTTGAGTGTATATTTAATCATGTCATAGAATATATATCGTATGGTAACCCTTTAAACAAACCCTGAAATGGTCCTCCAGGACTTTTTTTCTTATTTGAACTATAAAAAGATTAGAAAATATGCTGTGAGTGAGTCCGTTTACCCATTTTTCCACAGCACTTTTTTTTTCCAGATCCTTCAAAATCTAGCAATTATTTACAATTTACTGCATGTTATAAAACTGCTAAAATGGCTTCTTTTCCAGCTTCTAGAACAGGTGTGAGTGAAATTACCGTAACAATCCAATAAAGCACAACATCTCACGTTTCAGAATCCACTGGAATTTTTCCAATTGCACAAACAGTGGAAGAGTTACAGCCATCCAACCTGCATATGTGCAGGGTGTCAGCGATGGCACGTCAGGTTTTAAAGAGTTAAGATAACATTATCATTTGATATTACATGTTGGTGTTTTACTAGTATGAAGTGACATAATGTTAAGTATTCTTTACAAAAATGAATAAACTGAAAGTGGTTTTATTGAGTGACCTTGAGTGAAATACATATACACAGTATTTGAGCTTTTTTACTATGATGGGTATGAGGCAGTGGATCTTCAATGTGCAGCAGTTGACATTGTCTTCTATTGTTTTGATTGAGAGGCACCTCAGTGGCCCATGATGCAATGCTCTGTAAAATACCACCTTTCAATAGAACAGGATGTGAAAAAGTATTTCCCAAGAGTTGACTGTAAAACTGCTGACGGAAGACCTACAACTGCAAAAAAAGAAATAAAAGAAGAGAAATGTTTTTCTTTGCTGCTGTATATACATAAACCTCTTACAAAGAATGAACGGTGTGTAATTTTTATCGTAGGTGTATTTTGTGTGACAGAATATCAACAAAAAATCCTGAAAAAAACACATAATATAAAGATTATAAATTGATTTGCATTTGATGGTTGGAAATAATTATTTGATCCCCTACCAACCTGTAACAATTCTGACCCCCACAGACAGTTAAGTGTCTGTGGGGCACACAAATTAGTGCTGTCACTTAAAGTTCTCAGAATCTCAACTCGTTATAATTATAAAAGACCAGGTGGAGATTCAAACCTCTCCACCACCATGGGCAAGACGAAAGAACTGCCAAAGGATATCAGAGACAAGAAGAAGAAGAATCTTTATTTTGTCAGTAGGTTCACACACGTAAACATGCACCTCACTGAAATTTGTCCTCTGCCTTTAACCCATCACTAGATCATGTATGCATGCATCACACACGCTGCGTACTAGGAGCGGTGGGCTCACCATATCAGGCGCCCAGGGAGCAAATCGGGGGTTAAGTGCCTTGCTCAAGGGCACATCAGCCAACAACTCTCCGCCAGTACAGGGAATCAAACCAGTGACCCATCAGTCACAAGCCGACCATCTAGGCCACGGCTACCCCACCAAGACAAGACTGTAGACCTGCACAAGGCTGGAATGGGCTGCAAGACTATTAGTAAGAAGTCTGGTGAGAAAGGGACCACTGTTGGTGCGACTGTTAGAAAATGGAAGAAATACAAAATAACCATCAACTGCCCTCACTCTGGAGCTCCTTGCAAGATTTTGTCTCATGGGTTAAGGATGATGATAAGAAAGGTGAGGGATCAGCCCAGAACTATACTTGAGGAGCTTGTAAATGATGTCAAGGCAGTTAGGACCACAGTCAATAATATGAGGGGGTAAACATACAAAATCAGCAGGGGATCAAATAATTATTTCCCCCACTGTGTGTGATGAGAGATGAAAGTAAGAAAGACAACATTTTCAATCCCAGTATGAAGATAATATGTGCTACATCGGTTAAATTTACTTATAAGGACAAACATAGCCAATAAAGAATAAACCAAAGTATCAGAACCCTTCAGCTTGGCTTTAAATTGTTCAAGAATGTTTCTGACACTTGCTCATGCACTTAAGGACTGTGGTAGTTTAATAGAAGTAAAATAATCATGATGATGATTATATCAAGTGAATATAATCACCATCATGCTTGGGTTCATTTCATATTTTTTAATATGCTGATCATGATTTCAGGCTCTTATGGTTGACCAGAAAATTTAGCACCACTTGCACAAATTAACCCCCAGCAGTGGACTGAAAAGCTGAACTTTGAGGGGAATAAGGGATCACCGATGAGTTTTCCAGTCTGGGCTCCAATGCAGATTCTCATCTTTGCATGGCTTTGGACTGCATCAAACATTTTTCTTTCAGGTATTGAAAACCATCTGAGAATTAGAATTTGTGGAACTAAAAAACTGATGTGACTATATCAGGGATGTCCAATCCTGGTCCTCGAAGGCTGGTATCCTGCATGTTTTAGATGTATCCCTGTTCCAGTACACCTGATGGTCATTATCAGGCTTCTGCAGAGGTTGATGATAGGCTTATCATGTGAATCAGGCGTGTTGGAAGAGGGATACATCTAAAACATGCAGGATACCGGCCCTCAAGGACCAAGACTGGACACCCCTGGACTATATAGTAATTTGTGCATTACTCAAAACACTGGAGAAGTTCAGATTTGTAGCTCTTAAGTCAACCTATATGATTTAGGAAAAATCTGGTACTTTACTCCTGGTAGCAAAATAGACAGACTAGTGTTATATTGGGGAGAAAATAGGCGCCTCAGTATGCAGTCTGAGCATCCACTGGTCCAAGTGGGAAAGTGTGGATGAAATTTTAGTCTGCAGAAACTTTTTTGACTGAGCCACTTCCTGTTGAAAAGAACCATTTGGGGTTTGGAATCCAATTTTCATACTACATCTATAGTATTTACAGAGGTACCTACTCCATGTAAATAAATATTCGGTGGAGTATGAAAGACTGGACAGCTATATTATTTATTTACTTAGTCAACAACGCAACCTGTATGATTCCTCTGGAAAGCACGTCCTACGCCAAATCAAGATCCTCCATGTTATAAACAAATTAGATTGCCATTTCTTATTAGTAAGAATATGCTGTAAAATGGTGGAATAAGCTGTTAGTGGGTGAATGTCAAGTTTCCAGCTGAATACTTTTACTGTTGGATACGCTGCATTTATGCTTTTCATTATCTACCACTGACACTGAAGGTCCGAGGCAGCGAGTAGCAATATTCTGTATGTCCATGGAGGTTCTTTCAACCTCCATGTAAGTAATTTTATATCATTATCCCCTGTTCCACTGCCTCATGACCCCCAGCAGAGCGGTAAAATCACTGCTGTTGGCCCCCCCTCGATGCTCCTTTCCCCCTGGCCCCTGCAGCTTGGCCTCCTCTGAGCCGGGTGGCAAATCTTCTACAAAAGACGGCTCACAGACGCGCTGCCTCATCGTCTGGGTGCCCTCTGACACCAGGCTGAAAGTTCCAGTCATCCTCCCTCTGAAGTCTTCTTTGTGATGACTGAAATTCACCTCCCATTACTAGCCCACATAGTCATCCCTGACCCCCCAGTACTGAAATAGAGTTAAATAGACAAGGGAAACCTTTTTTAATCGGACTCCCCTCTACAACAGCTGCTCTACTGTTCAGTCCAGTGATGGTACTGTGACTTCAGGAAGGAAATATTTAATCACTACGTGTTTTTCAATCCAACTGTTTTGATGCAATTTGTGCTTTAAAAATTTTCATCAAAAATGTCAAATTTCAGCAACTCTGAGTTTTATGCGTGAGAGACTTGGATTGATAAAAGACCAGCATGAACTGGTTTGATCCCAATGGCCAGCTACAGATGTGGAAAAAATTATTAGACCATCAAAAGTCATCAAAAACAAGGGTTATGCAATCAAGTACAAACTCCTGTGTGTATCATGTGACTAAAACAGACAGAAAAGAAAACATGGAATGCCTAAAAGCAGTGTTTTTGCCAGTACAATGCCATAGCTATTGATGTATGAACTGATGTGATTTGGGTTATCAAAAAAACCCGATGGAAAATGGATGGATATCAGCTCTGAAATTAAACTCTTGTGAGCTATTTTTGTTATTGTATTTTAAATTTTGTTAACATTTTATTTTGCTTTACTTTTTATTTTAACCACCTTATCTGCTTCTTCTCATCATATGTGAAGTGGTAGGATAGCAACAGGATGTGTTTTATGGACACAGTATTGCAAATCAAATTTATCAAATTAAATTTTATTTATATAGCACCAAATCATACAGCAGACAGAATACACAGGAATGAACAGGATTGTACCCAGAAGAAAGACAAGATGTCACACTTTAACAACCAAATATTGTAGCAAATTCTGAGCGAGTGGAATGGTTTGTAACAACGATACCTGTATGAGAAGCATCAAATGTCAGCTAAAGTCAGCCTCAGATTTGGACAAAATGCTGGGTCAACAGACACCAGCTCTATGAAATACTTGTAACTGGCAACACTTTCATTCATATTAACCCATAAAGACCCAGTGGTACTCGTATGGCAGTTCCCAAATAAATTTTTCTCTAGATTTCACCTTTTTTTAAGCGATTTATCACTATTTATTATAATATTTTTTTCCTGTATTTCGTGTTTTTAAGTGAAAGTCAGGTATTTTCTGATATTTTATTTACTGATCATGTCGATGTTTGTTAAAGCTCAGAGTAAAGTTGAGGGTTATTATATGAAAAGCAGAGAAAATAAAAGAAAAAGTGAGTTTTTAAGCAAAGATATCAATAGTTGAACATAAAACCAAGCATTAATGTGACCTATCAAATTTTTGGGGTTTTTCTGGTGAATCAGTATCATAGGGGATCACAGTGTTTGCACGTTCTCTACGGAGCCTCTGAACGTCCAAATGGGTCGTATCTGATGACCATGAAAAGATGGAAAACTGCATTTTATACCAATTATTTACATGTATTGATAGCTTTAGTGATTCAGAAGTTATTGTATATTTTAGATCAGTAGATGATTTTGGTCACCAGTTGCTGTTTGGGTCTTTATGGGTTAAAGTTGAATTTATGTTGCACTGCAAAAAATATTATTTTCTTGTCAAAGTAATGATGAATCACTGACTAATGAGGGCTTAATAACTTAGTTGTTTCTGTCTTAGCCCTAGAGTTTTAGATCTTAAATTATGATGCTATACTGCTGACCCCAACTTCTCATGTACTAATGATATTTGTAAATGCACTTTTTATGCATTTCAGCTTAAATTTCCAGTACGTTTGGATGTGCATTCAGGGATTTTTAGATGTATAGTCAGGGTTTTCTGTTTGTGAAACATTGTTGGCATGATGCAAGCAAAATGTCAAATTATAAATGTTCCCTGACTTATAGAGCAATTTAGCCCCTGATGCTTGTCTACGTAAATCATGTCTTATTTCTCGTTCTTTTAGAATGTAAGAACGATTTCCCAGTGTCTGTCATCAATTTCAAATCACGCACAAAACATGACTATGGCAGTAGTCACCCGTGTCATGGAAATTCTGCGCTCCAGACAAGCAAAGCAAACTAGGAACCCCTGAGGCGCTCTCCACATGCTCTGCCACCCCCTTCCCTCCCCACAGCCTGTGGCTTTGTGCCCCAGGCCTTTTAGCCCTTAGCAGGCATGGAGCGTGGGGGGTGAGGGGCACAGATGCTGCGTCTCTGTACTCCATCAGCCTAATAAGAACAGGCACTACAAATAAAACAGGCTGGTGTGCGAAAAAAAAAAAAAAAAAAAAAAAAAAAAAAAAAAAAAAAAAAAACAGCATTGGTACGTGCCACAGCAGGAAGCTATAATTTTGCCCAGCATGTGCCTGACATGCAAACTATGGCTAATACCGTCTTGCCACACTTAATTCATGGGCATTCCTAAAAAGATGGCTTTAATTTCGACTACAATGCATGGATGGCGTTTGCTGAGTCTGTTTATTTTAGTTGTGTGTATGCATCATTTACTGTAAGTCCACACACTGAGGGCAACTTCAGTTTAAAGCCCTGTTGTATTCGCTTGTGAAGTCCAAAAACAGCTTACCTTGACGCCAAGTCATTTTTCATTCTGTTTCTAGATGTCTTAAGGGACTGCATGAAAATTATTAGTGCACTAAGGAACGCTGAACTGTATGTTATTAATATTTCCATTTGGCTGGTACAAACTGGCACCAAAAGGAGCCAAACAGAATGAATTAAGATAAAGTTCCCCAATTAAGATATTTATTATCTTAGAAGAACATAAATTTTCAGTTTTCCCCATTAGCACACATTAAAAGGAAATTAGCTGTTGCCAGTTTCATGGGAAACTAATAAGTCATTTGCCAAATTTGCCACTCTCTACATTTGAACCATTACTTCTAAGTGAACAGAGTCTGAGTGAAGCGTGCACTTACCCATGGGGTTGTAATACGAGGGTTTTTCTCTGTGTTGGGTAATGAATCTCTTGAGTGAAAGCTCCCAAAGGTTCCCTCCAGCCAATCATAATACCCTCCCGCTTTCCCCTAGTAATTTATATACACTCCCTAACCAGACGGCCGTCATCTGGATCAATTCTCTTGATTTTCGGAATTAAAATTGTTATTAAATTATTTGGTTTACATGGCAAAAAAGATAATACAGCCTAAATCCAATACAACATTGCCAGTAATCATCTCAGAACATTTATTTACAGCGGTTGCAAAGCATTTATCAGGGCTTACAGTTCTTTTCAATTTTCAGACCATTTAGACTCAGTAAAAACAAGCAGGCAATCCCTCAAGCTATCTAAAAGCAGCAGGGATTTCAGGCGATTTCTCAAAATGGAAAATGTGATGGAAGCATGTAGGGTTTGCCCAGCGGCTGGCCAGATGATGTATGCTCCCAGACTCCCCTGGGGCGCCACCAAGAGGTTGGATTCAAAGAAAATAACAGTTGGATCAGGCTCTTTATGTTTCCTCCCTGAAGGGCTGCAGACTCTGCTGTTTGGTTTTAAAGGACACCTTCCTGTTTTTTTCTTTTCACTGTCTTCTTACATGTTTTGTTTGACACAGAGCGTTTTCCCTGAGATCTTTTGGGGCTTGTTTGATGCCCTCCCCATCCATACCACAACTCACCAGGGGACGTGTACTTTGCCAGCAGACTCTTCCTCCTTCTTGAAGCCGTGTGCTAAATGCGACATGAAATATGAGCCGAGCAGTAGATCTGAGGGGGTAATAAACACGACGGGCAAACACATGAGCCTATGTGCACTCACAAACACCCTGTCACACAACTGGATCACAAAATATTCACACTCGAGATGAGCCCACGCGCAAACATGCAGAGACAGTCGGGCCACAGAACCGTGCAGCCGTGCGTGACGCCCCTGTAGTCACTCAATGTAGCTCTGGTAACTTGATCTATTACTAGTGGCAAAGGTTTTTGATGTTATTGTGGTTTGGTTAATTTTATTTTCTAAATTAAGAGAGGGAGAAAGCATGAAATAGACAAATGGATTGAAGCCATTCACCCTCAATTTTCTCAACAAGCTGTGATGTTAAAAATGGTGTGCAAAGCGGTTTTCTAATTAAGGCTTATGTAACTGTATTTTTCCTCTGTATTTATGAATACTTTTTTTTTCTGTCTGTCCCCTTTAGCGTGCCATTAATCTAGCACATGCAATGAAATAATTTGGCTCTAACAGTAAAGCGCCCTGGGAAGCGGCAACTTGCCAGTTTAACTTACCTGGGAACGCACATGCACCTACTGCATCATAGTCAGGAAAGATGAATTGATAGGCTACAGAGTTGACTCCTGGTCTCCAATAGCACAGACGGTCTTGTTTTTAGGGGCCCCTCCCCTTGTATCTGATGAAGAGGAGGGCAAAAACAGCTGTGTAAGCCGCAGTTAAGGCCTGGAAAACCCAGCGGTGAGACAGACAACCCTATGCACTTTAATTTAATTGGCTGGTCATTTGATATGGTCCGAGCAGACTAGACGGTTGGTTAAATTGTAATTTTCGACAGCTTGATAAACGGCACCGATGCTTCATATGGTGGCCTGAAAATAGGTTTGTCTAATTTGTAGTCTTACATGGACACACTTGTTCTGCAGCAAAAAGCATGCAAATGTCTCTGCCTACGTAGTTCACTTCACATTTCAGTCGGAACAACTTTAAATTAACTCAATGTACTTTGGATTTGTCATTTGAAAGATGAGCTCCAGTTCATAAAGCCATTCATCTGGATTCATGCTGCTCCGAATGAGGCTGATACGTTCATGAGCTTTCATGCCGTAGAGTTTGTTAGCTTTTAATGAATCTGCCCTAGTGAGTGAAAATGTTACGGGGTTGTAAATCTTGGCACCTCATGCATATTTTATACATTTTCCTTTCTAACATAAAAGTGTAATGTTCATTTATGCGAAATATAAAATCCAAATGATAACACAGGCGGAGAAAAGTCAACTTTGTTTCCTTTTTAAATATTCCACAATCCAGTGCTCTCATGAATACATTCATTTATAATAATAGATGTGTTTGGAAATGACCCAAATTCACTTCTGTATAATGTAGTGATTGAAATGATAATGCGTCTAGTTAAGAGTAAACACACACTTAAATGATTTTCTGCCTTTAGAAATGTTTCAGAACTCTGTTACTTTTTGCACAGTTTGTTTTAGTGCTGACATAATTTAAACATTAACTTTATTCTTATAATTGACATGTACAGACCAGTGTTTGCAGAGATGCCCTGTCTACTGATGTCTTGACAAAATTTCATTAATAAGTCCTGTCCCAACCCATGAATGAAACTCTTCTGCTCTTAAACTGCGCTTGTTTCCATGATACAAAGTTAACCCCTTACCCCTGTGTACCGACGTTGCAAAAATGCTCAAAGTGCTGCTTCTTATGCACAAAATCCTGCACTCACTACCTGCTGATTAAGCTGCACTTCAGGAACAGCACGTACCACTTACATGTGCAAGAAATGTACTGCATATGTCCAATCAGCAATGTTGACATGTATCAGTATCAAAGTATGTACTATATAGATAGGACAGAAGACCCGTCCCTAATGCCTCATGGGGCATGGGGGAAAATGATATCATTGGAGAGAGACAATTTTTAACCCATAAAGACCGAGCACTACTTTTGTGGCAGTTCCCAAATTATTTTTCTTTATATTTAACTTTTCTTAAGTTATTTATCGCCATTTGTTATAACATTATCCTCAGTATTTTGCATTTTTTCAAGAAAAATCATGTGTTTTCCTATATTTAATTCACTGATCATGTAGATGTTCATAAAAGCCTAGATTAAAGTTGAAGATTTTTGTATCAAAAATGCAGAAAACTGAACAAAACATGACTTTTTCAACAAAATATGTAATTAACTGAACATAAACTAAGTGTCTCCATTCATTGTTATTGATCCCACTCCATCGGTTTTACTGGTGAATCAATCTCGTAGAAGATGACGGTGTTTCCACAGCAACTACGGAGCCTCTGAATGTCCAAATGGGTCATATCTGATGACCGTGAAAAGACGACAAACTGTATTTTACACCAATTATTTACATGTATTGATAGGATTAGTGGATCAGCAAGTATTAAATGGTTTAGATCAGTAGATGGTTCTGATCACCAGTGGCTCTTTGGGCCTTTATGGGTTAATCATATATCAATATAATATCACTGCCACAAGGATTCAAGTGTAATTAATTCTCATCCCATGCAAATTAGTGTTGTTTTTGGCAGCCTGTTTTAATTTTAGTTTGAGTCTAGTCTTTGTGCCAAGCTGTCATTTTAGTTTTTATTAATTTTAGTCATGTGCATACTCCTTTTAGTCTAGTCAAGTTTTAGTCAACTAAAAGTTTGAGCATTTTAGTCTAGTTTTAGTCAGACTTATCGTGACTATTTTAGTCTAGTTTTAGTCTGTGAAAACTGATGACATTTTAGTCTAGTTTTAGTGTATGAAAATTGTATTTTAGTCTCTTTTTAGTGATGCAATTCTATTTAACCAAGTCAATATAGTATGAGTACGTAGTAGTATATACAAAACCAAAATTTTCTTTTAGCCAAACCCATTTCACAATTCAGACAAGTTTCTTATTATTGTTACCTTTATTGCCTCAAGAATATCCATTCTAGACATAGAAGATGCTCTGATTTGAATTTAGAATATTTTAAATACCAAAACATGTTAAGTACCCAGACATTGCATTGCAAACACATCGCACATGAGAGGAGCCAAAGTAGTCACTCAAGTCCCAGTAAAAAAAAAAGCAAGGCAAACAGGGAAACTATAAAGGATAAAAAAAAAATTGAATTTAGACAATAAAAATCCATAAACTCAAGATAAATAAGAAATAAAGCTATTCATAAAACGGAAACAAGTGCCAGTGTAAGACATTGCTCATGCCCAGCAGCATAAAAACAGATAAAAGAACTCATCTTATCACAGCAGTAGACCAGGTAACAGTGTTGTGTACATCATCTATGCATAGGGTTCAAGAGTCTTATGGCTTCAGGAAAGAAACTGTTCACTAACCTGCATGTTCTGGCCTTGATGCTTTGCAATCTTCTGCCTGAGGGAAGTGGGAGCCATTAAGGGCCGGCGCCTTGGCACATTTCACCTTTTTCCTTGACAACAAATGAAAAAATATTCCAAGTGTTGAAATGTTGAACCTGCAGAGACATTTTGAGCAGGTCAGAGCCGACTGTGGGCAGACAGACTTCACTTCAGACAGTCCTCGGTGTGTCGTCTTACACATTTCTGCAGTCGGATACTTCATCGGTGTTATGACATACTTACTTGCAAGATTATCTTTTGAATTAAACATCATATCTCTAATTTATGATATAATTATTGCTGTCGCTTGCTACTACTATACATAATTTTCTGTGAAGTAAGAACCCATGGGAGCCACCTACAAGCAACAGGAAGTTGCTGCTCTGTTGCAAGTAATGTTATAGAACACAGGTGTCAAACATGCGGCCCGGGGGCCAAATTCAGTCCACCAAAGGATCCAATGTGGCCCGTAGGATGGACTTGTGAAACACAAAAATTACACTGAAGATATTAACAATCGAGGATGTAAAAATCATTTTCGTTCAGATTCCACATACGGACCAATTAGATATCAAGTGGGTCAGAACCAGTAAAATACTATCATATTAAACCTATAAATAATGAAAACAGCTAATTTTCTCTTTGTTTTAGAGTAAAAAAGTAAAATTACGTGAAAATGTTTATATTAAAAAACTGTTATTTTACAAAAAATGTGAATAACCTGAAATGTCTTAGGATAAGTAGATGCAATTTTACCAGTATTCCGCCTGTTATTAAACGTTTTGTGTATTTGTAATTGTAATGTAAGTTGTAATGCACATGTGTAAAGGATAAACTGATAATCTGAGGCATAATATTGTTAAAATTGCAGTTGTTTTTCGTAAGATGTTTCCAGTTGTTCATGTTATTCTGATTTTTGTAGATGTAAACATTATCATAATTTAATTTTACTTTTTTCACTGTTATTTCACTGGTCCGGCCCACTTCAGATCGTATTGGACTGAATGTGGCCCCTGAACTAAAATGAGTTTGACACCCCTGCTATATAATGCCAATTTTGTCATTTCTGTATGTGACCATTGCTGTGCTATACACAGTTCCAACCCCAGATTCTACTTTTCAGTTTAATAGAAGCAATACAATAATTTTCAAACTGATCAAATAACTTTAATATTGATTTTTTTTTTTGTCGTATAAATGTAATAATTACCTGTGTACAGTAGGGCTGCACGATATTGGAAAAAACTGACTTTTTTTAAACCCTGCGATATATATTGCGATATGGAAAAAATACTCAGGAGGATATAATAGCTGTCTGATGCCGACGTAAATGGTCAAACAAATTAGGTGTATTTGCTTTTGTTGTGGCGACACAGAACACGTGTTTTAATATTGTCCTTCTTGTAGCTGAAATAATTCCAGATAACTGAAGTTGCTTAGTTTTCAGTGATTTTCTCTTGTTTGTTGCTCATTTTTCAATGTTTTTACCAGTGACTCATTCCATGTGAAGGGGTGTGGCCTGCTTTGGCAAACTGATTAAGAAAGATTGTGATAGGTGGATCTCTGTGCGTAGTGTGTGTCAGGTACCCAGTTGGAAATTAGATGAGAACATATTGAGTTCATTTG
The DNA here is from genome assembly GCF_902148855.1 of Sphaeramia orbicularis. Taxonomy (NCBI): domain Eukaryota; kingdom Metazoa; phylum Chordata; class Actinopteri; order Kurtiformes; family Apogonidae; genus Sphaeramia; species Sphaeramia orbicularis. Next base: position 27,433,277 of record NC_043974.1, read on the forward strand.
CCTCCTACATTGCAGGACCTGCGATGTGCCTATTACGCACACGTACATTGTGATAACGAATATATTGTGCAGCTCCAGTGTACAGTACATTGTACTGAGGTCTTAGAATAATTACTACCTTACTGGACGGTAACTCCTTTTTACATTCGGTCATCGCTGCAGGGTATTGTCATCAGTTCGGCGTCCATCCGTCCGTCTGTGTATGTGCAAAAACTTTGGCGAGGGTTTTCAAGTGCAGGCACGTTATGTTTATACATCCACTGCTATGTTATTTGCAGCACCCTTTAAATTGCAACTAAAATACTTTCAGATTGTGCTTTACCCAAACCACTTTCTATTCTATTCTATTCTATTCTATTCTATTCTATTCTATTCTATTCTATTCTATTCTATTTGCCGGTACAGAGCTGGGTAAAAGGGCATTTGTCGACTCTGCTCCTTGCACATGGAATATGTTGCTAAAAGACTGGAAAGTGACTGAATGAATCTCCTTGAATGCTTTTAAATCCAAACTCAAAGCACTAGAGAATAACTCAATAACTTGCACTTGTTTTTCATAGTTTGACTTGTCCTGTAAATTATTGTATGTTGTAATTGTGTATTGTATTTCATGCTGCCTCTTGGCCAGGACTCCCTTGGAAAAGAGGTTCTTAATCTCAATGGGATCTTTTTTTTCCTGGCTAAATAAATAAAATAAATATTCTATTCTATTCTATTCTATTCTATTCTATTCTATTCTATTCTATTCTATTCTATTCTGTTCTGTTCTGTTCTGTTCTATTCTATTCTATTCTATTCTATTCCTACCTGCTGAAAGACAATGATTTGTTGGTTTAATTGGAACCATCCCTCTTTATTACGTTTTTAGCGCACTGTAAATATTTATTGTGCTCATAAGTACACCCACAAGGGCTTTCGGTGGTTTCCCAGGGTTTGTGTGGGGTACGGTACATAAATGGCAAGGTCTAAAGGTTTAGAGCTAGAGTAGGTTAAGATAGTCAACCCTGCTGAAAGCTGCAGACGATAATGGAGGTTTGTGGGAAAAGGAACTGCCCATGCACCATCCCACTGAGTGATTATATTTTAATCCAGCGGAGTGCATACTCAAGGTTATCACTATTGAGTCTCTGGAAAGAAAAAATGTAGTGAACTCCCCTTCTTGCCAGATATACTGGGTGTCAGCATGACAGATTTGGACCTCTTCAGGTAGAGATTATCTCTTTCTCAGTTCTAAACAGCCAGAGATGAGTATGGAACAATCACTGTGCCCTTGACCTTCAAAATAAATTACCTTCCCGGGATTTTCTCTGCCTCTGCTGCCACTGTTGAGTATTAGAGGCTTTTAAATAGCCATAGGAACAAATTATAGAGAAGAGACATGACTTTACATGACATAGATTTCACTTGATTTAATCTGGCGTGACATGCAATTAGCTCAGACTTACGACAGTATATCTGGTGCCTTGGGTAACAAGTAGATCAGATTAAGCCTGTCTTTTCCATTGTGCTAAATGAATATGTAATGTCAGTTTTTAGGAACAAATTGACTATTGGGTTTCGGTTTCAGCGTGTGTTTGCTGTCAGCTTCAACGCGCCATGTAATATAATAAATAAGAATTAGGATCCCTGATGTGGTGTGGCCTCGGTTATGTTGTTCTTAAGGCAGTTTTTCATGCACCGTTGGCTGTCCCACCTCAATTTGGAGTCACTTCTTGAGGTGGAGGTCAGTTGGCAGGAGCTGGCAAAATGTCTCTGTTTCTGCAAATGTCAGCTTCCAATAATATGAGGGTGTAGGTTTCATCTAAGTGAGAACGGGGAATAACACAGCATAACTCAGTGGAACTTAAGATTTAAAGCAAAGACACACCAAGTCCCATCGGAGCTAGGCACTCTTGCTTGTGAATGTCATGCCCATAAATCTACATTCTGCCCACCCTAGATCCAGTTGCAGTAAAATACAATGCCGCTGAGATGGACATCATTATATAAATATAAGTAGTTATTAATATAGTCAGTCACTATTAAAACAGATATTAATGAACTTCTTTTGATGAAGCAAAATCCTATGTTTTTATAAATAAAAGATTTAAAAAGTTGACATATCTTATGCACAATGCATCCTCATACCTTAAAAATAAAACATTCTTGAGGGTGCATCCATACAACAATGGATTAACACCCCTCTTTAATGACCAAACTGATGGATGTTGAATATAACACGAAATACTAAAGGTTATGTTAAAATGTGTAAAATAGATTGCATATCGTGTTAAAGATTTGATCTTATTCATGCTAAAATGTGCATAGTTAGGAAAATGTGATAAAGAGGTAAAACACAAAGACATTTTTATTTGATTTAGTGATTTATTCCGAACATGCAATGAAATTTAACATATTTGTGAACAAGCAAAACATACATAATAATACAAATATCAACAATCATAACAATCTTAGACAGAAGAACAGCACAATAGTTCTATTTACATGCCCAAAAAGACATTTACCTAGTTTAAAACCGAAATTTACTTTCCCCTTTCGGGAACTTATAGTGTGTATATATATATATATATATATGCATCTCATTGTACCTTGTTTGAAATGTACTTGTATTTGAAAAATCCCAATAAAAGAAGAAGAAAACAAAAAACAAAAAAAAAACAGAATTTACTACTTTTTTTTTTTTATCAATTTTTTATTTATTTTCATTGTAAATCTCCAAAAGTACAAAAGAAAGAAATTCACATTTTATGATATGAGATTTTGTGACACACAAAGTATAAACCCCACGTCCCCAGAACCAATGACAACGCCCATACCAGCCCAACCTGAATCTCAAAATGCAAAAACCACTAATCAAAACAAACACACGCATGTAGATGAAAGAGAATATAATTTACAGATATAAAGGCAATCAGGATAGTCAAAGATAATTATGTTGCACTTTTTCTTTAACCATAATATAAACAGCATCCCACATACGAAGGGTTTTTCGACTGGCTGCATGCAACAGCATTTACTTTTGAGTTTAAATGGATCACAGTTTTCTCCTCTGGGTTTCTTTTTGTTCCATAATTGCCCTCCTTCTCAGTCCCACCCCCTTATTTCTTGATGCCACCGGCCTTGCTTTCTCCATCTTATCACTTACATAATGACAGATATAATGTGGGGTATGACTACTCATGTATACAACCACTAGAGAGAGTGGTGAGTCACTTGGCCAAAGCTGAACTGGGAATGAGAACCAGCGAGAAACAACTTTCAGCGTCAAAAATAGAAGCATTAACATTAATGTTGCCACTGGACACAGATTGGAAGATTATTAATGAAATTTGTGCATTTGTGTTACAGATTTTTTTTTTCTTAATTCATTGACCAATGATTGGAAAAATAAATAGCCATTAAGATGATAAATTCAATTTACTAATTATACAGAACATAAAAAAGCCTACTATTATGGGAATGAAAGGAAACAGTCTTTTATTGCAAATGCATGAAGGGAGCCACTGGTCTCCTCTTCCTAAGTCTGTTAACCGTCAGATTAGTTAAATTAATTTGTACAAATGCACAATATTACAGTAAATTCATACTATACAGAAGTAGTATTACTCTAAATTAATGCAATACAACAATCCGCTGTGCTTAGCTGAAGAAATTATCTTATTGTCAAGCAGACAGTGAGAGAATCAAGTGTTTTCAGCAGTGGTTTAAATAGATCATGGGTGGGAACACTGGATCACACCTGCCTTTAATCGCATTAACAGCCTGTGGTTCACAGTAAGGTGGAAACTATAACACACCCATCCACCACACACCACACCCGGCGCTGGAAAAAGGGGTTGATACAGGACTACCACTGTTACATTTCTACTACACTGGTGAGTTTGAGTATAAAGTTATGTGATGTTTGCTGCTATTTTTTGATCCACAGTTCAGAATAAATGGACAGTTCTGGTTGTTTAAAGCAGCTATCGACAACCCAAACTGAACAGAAATCTGACATATTTGGTGTTAACGTGGCTGTTTGTAATGTAAACTATCGGCTGACACAATAAGATATGTTTAGTTTAGTTTAGTTACTTTAGTTTATTTCAGACACAAACATAATAAAAAACATAGGGGAAAATAAACAAATAAAACAAAACAAAAATAAATAATTGAATAGTAGAAAAAAGAACAACTGTTGTGCCTGAAAGGGAGTAGGAAGAAGCCAACGCTCATCCAGTCCTACCCCCCATGAGATTATGATTATCCATTAACACACCCCTACAAACCTTTACATCCATACATGTACAATCACATATACATACACACCAATTTATATCTATATCTGTACACCAACCGATGTCCGCGCCCTCATTTATATACATACACACCATACAATATAACAACCTGACAATCCAAGTAATGTTCACACCCTTCTCCATTTTTTTTTTTTTTTAATTTTTGAATGTTTGGACACTTATGTGAAAATAAGCTTTGTGTTTTAGTGGTTTTGTTGAATGTCATGATAAGGATAACAAGCTACACACTTTTATTTGATAGCAGGTTTGGTTGCCATGAGTACAGGGTGTCCCAAAAAATGTATACACACTTTAAATAATTGTAAAGTAGGTGTTTTATTAAAATTAATTTACTTTTCAAAATAAAAAAAAAAAAATCTAGTGGTGGATGTGGAAGGTATTCAATGACACCCCTCCGTCCAATCCGCCAGACCTCACACCACTATAATTTTTTTTATGGGGATACCTGAAAGACACAGTCTACATTATGAGACCTGCAACAGTCACTAATTTGAGAGCAGCCATTGAATGTGAATGCACGCAAATACCAAGGGAATTGTTTTGTGATATGTGCGATTCCATTGCTTCGCGTTGTCAGCAGTGTCTGGACCAGAACGGACGTCAGTTTGAGAACAGGCGGTGACAAAACAATAAAATGATGTTTGTAAATTCTGTTACATTTTGAAAATTAAATGAATTTTAATAAACACCTACTTAACAGTTATTTAAAGTGTTTATGCATTTTTTTGGGACACCCAGTATATTCTGGTATGTGACTTCACCGTGTTCAGTATTGCATTGAAGCACATTAATCAACCGACCTTTATTTTTTTATTTATTTATTTTTTTTGAGAGTTTGGGTTGGTTATGAAACCCCTTTTGTTGTTTGTACTGCTAGTGACGAAGGAATGCATGATCAATGGTTGTGAACTGCGTTGGGACACGATGCTGACAGAGATACAGAGTTTAAGTTGCAAAAGTTGTGTTGAAACGGTGTTTAAAATGGCAAACTTTCCTGGATTCATGCTGAAGAAATGTGTGTAACCCTTTCATCGCGTATGGTAATTCTGATGAGACTGCATCTCACAAAGAGGTACATGTATCAGTATTTCACGGGTTCTTGGATGGGTTTATATTTGTGGTTACATGCTGGCTTGTAGGAATAACACACTGAGGGATAAGAGGCTAGTATGTGCGGCAAAGGGGCAACATTTCAGGGCATGTTGGAGAAGAAAAATGGATTCACACTACGTCTCGTTCTTTATACTTTGCTGAGTTCTCCTCCAGGTAGACAGCTTCCCTCTTGCCTGTTCTCAGATTAGCTCACGCCGGCCAAAGTCAACACTGGGGGAAGTGGAGAAACGACTTCCCTCCTTCGCACCAAGACTGCTAAGACCTCAACAGATCTGGTGTCAGACAAGTCAATTCGGGATGTGTACTTTGTCTTTTAATGTTCTGTCTGGAAAAAACACAGGAAAGAAGAGTTTATTTTTTGTTTTGGACTCGTAAATGGGCTGAGCAGGATAGGAAGCGCTGGGCAAATTGCAGCATCAGGAGTCTGACATGTACATATTAGAGGGTAAAGTGAAAGGGTAATAAGTGGAAAATTAAGTCAAAATTGGTTCCAAAACATGTTACACAAAAGTCATCGAGGCACTGCTTGCCACTTCTTGATGTCAAAATTGGGTCATGTTCAAGGCCCTTCCCTTTCCAACCATGTTTAATTGCCATGTGCTAAAGAATTTCCCATGTGCACACAAACCAGTCAAGTCTGGTGCGGACTAATAATAATTGTTCACTCACATCGCCTCTTTGTGCTGCTGTCTGCGCTCCGGTTGCCAGAGGTTTTTTTTTTTTTTCATCTGTTTTGCACTCTTCTAATGGGATCTCCCCTGCTCCTGCAACGACAACAGAGAGCAAGCCATAGCAAAAGAGTTTTATAAAGGACAGGGGTTATCGGACCAGAAATCCTTGCCCTCCACTTTATTGCCGCTACGATTTCAGCTTTCCACAAGCAATATTGACTCAGAGGTGACATTTATCCTTTACTCTGCTAACATTCTCCCTCTCTGCTGTGTCCGGTTTCCTCTTTATTCAGCTCAAAAGCTCTTTCCACTTTCAGTCAGAAGGACATAGGGAAGCAGGCTCTTTGGGGTCTACAGCTATTGACAGGATTTATCGCCTAAGCAAGACAAAAAAAAAAAGAAAAAAAAAAGAAGTGACCAAAATAAGCAAAAGGCTAGTTCGTTCTTCATTTTTAGCTGAGCGGCCTGTGTGTGCACTGCTGATATGGATCCCCCATGAGAAGGTTCAGGTCGCTGAATCCCTCTACAAACAGAAAAAAAAAAAACATTTATTTGGATTTTTTGCCTTCAGAGTTAAAGCAAAAGGGTTTTCTGTGAAGCTTCAGAATGATTAATTATATAAATGTCTTTGGAGGCCACATTAAATGGTTCTTGAAAATAGCAAGTCCTAAGAGAGTTTACTGTGCCGTCTCTGTGTGGCTCGCTTTGATGATAGTAAATGGCATACTGTTTTATCTGCTGTGACAAAATGCCAAAGTCCTGAGAAGGTTTCATCTCTCGTCATTGGCCCGGCATGTGTTTTCCCTCCAGTTAGCACAGTCCATTTGCATCTGTACTTTTGATTAATTGTTGTTGATTCTCTGATGACACAGTGTTGTCGTGGGTTGTTGGGATTTTACCTTCTCTCACCACATCTGTTAGAAGCCGTCGAAGTTCTAAATGTGCTGCAGAAATGAAGCAGGTCAGGTTTTGCCCAAAATTGATGTATCAGAAAATCAGATATGTCAGTTAGGTCTTGTAGCTTGTTTGGTATAGGTGTGTGTATGTAGAAATTCAAGTACAGGCAGTCCGTTGGCATGGCTCCTAGATCTCACCAAGAAAGCCGCCCCTGTCAGACTCTTAAAAATCCTGGGCTGGAGATGAAACAGAGACGAGTGTGTGTTGGTTTGTGTGTGTACATAAATATATGTATGTGTGTATCTATAAGCCTTGTGCATCTCCAGCTCTCCTGCGTCTCATACTGACATTTCCCAACCGGTGCTGGTGTAAATAAGGCCGCCAACCACAGCAGGTGTGGGGAGCAGCCATGGGAGCAGGGGAGGTCTGCGCCCCTTCAACCTGGGCCGCAGTGAAACAGTCCTGGACAAGTCAATATTTGCAGTTGGTATCAAAGCCGGCCCTGTTTTTGTATCAAAAACCTGGACTGTACAGAAGCAAGCTTGTCTGTGGATCCAGGAGATGTAAGGGACGTCCCAACAGTGACATAGTTAAACACGCCTGATGTATTGTGGAATTAACATATGTAAAAATTGCAGTAATGTTAATACAAATTACACTTTAACTTGGTTGACACATGAAGAGGTCAGAGAAAACAACACTAAGTGAACACCTTTATATGAGCAATGTTTTACTCTTCTTGTATGCAAGATATTTTTGTATTTCATTTACACTGAAAACAAAAACTCTGTGGGATAGATTGATGACTACTAGGCTTTGGTATCTCTATAGCACCATGATGCTTCATTACCTGCCAAGGAGGTTATGTTTTCATCAGGGTTTGTTTGTCTGTCTGTCTGTTAGTAAGACAACTCAAAAAGTTATGGACAGATTTTGAGATTTTCAGGAAATGTTGATACTGGCACAAGGAACAAATTATTAAATTTTGGTGGTGACCGGGGTGGGACTTGTCTGCTTTGGCGGAGGTCTGCACTCTCTGAGTGCTTTTCTAGTTTATAATGATATCTAATGAGCAGGGGTGTGCAATATGATGATATTAGATTGTGAAGGATTAGAACGTATCGACAATCCGACAAAACAGAGAGATTGTGGAATTGTCTATGATGTAGTCAGAGCGATAGAGTATTCAATGGCTCTGAATGTAGTTATATGCTGATGCACAGACGCTTCACGTTGGTTCATGTCGTGTAGCCAGTCACGGCTGACAGTGAAACGGACGAGTTGCTTGCTAAAAAGAACTCTGCTTCCATTGTATGGAATTGGTTTGGGTTTTCTCCAAATGACAAAGCACAAACAACGGTAATTTACACAGATACAGTTCACACGTCGGATGTTAATGCTACAAACTTGTTCAATCACCTGGCAAAAGATATGCAAATTAGTCTCAAAGACCAATGTAAAGAATCATGATAACATCGAGATTGTGATTTTATTATTAAAAAATCATGATATGATATTTTTGCCATATCGCCCACCCCTACTTATGACACATTCCACCTTAGTAAAGAAGTGCAGCTGGATGTTCAATAATGTTTTGATTAATCATTCAGTCCTACTTCATTGTTCTTGTTTATCATTACTCTCTAACAGATCTTGCTCAACACAAGATTTTTTGAGAATTTGGTTTACTAAAACAAATTAGAGTGAATGGAAATATATTGATTACATTCCTAAACCAGCTGCATAACCTGGCCTCATGCACCATATTTCATTGCATCGCCTATATGTCACACAGTGTCATAATAAATGTCACAACATTGATTTTTATCCATATTGCACTAATTTTTCACCATGATCTTGTATTGAGTTGATGGCGAGTCAGACCACTGTGTAAAGCCTTCTAAGTTTCCTCCCAAATATTCTCAGTGGGGTTAAGTTCTGGACTCTGTGGTGGTCAACCCATGTGTGAAAATGATGTCTCATGCTCTCTGACCCTCTCTTTCACAAGACTGATGACCCGGATGAGTCCTGGCTCTGTCCAATTTTTATGCTTCATAGCAAACTGATGGTTGGTAAAGAAATGAGAAGCTACTCACTGCATCAGTTTGGGATAAATCACTTGTTTCCAGCTGTAATGGAAGGTTCTTACATTTTTGCTTATGCCCCTTCTACATTAATGCAGACACATTACAAAACAGATATTTTCTCTAGGTTCTGGCAGCATTTTAGGTTAATAACTGGTTTTTAGAAACCCTATCCAAAGCAAAACTTTGTTTGGGTGCATCTGTGAAAGTGGGGAAATTTGAAAATGGTGGCATCACCCTGAAATTTACATATATTCACTGTGGTTGGCATAAGGTACATGCATCTGTAACCATAGCAATAACAATGGCAAACACATTTTATTTAATGTGTTTTTTGAATGTGAAAGTCCCTCCCTATTTCATCAGGATATTGTTCCTGAAACACCACCATTATGTCTGCATATTTGGCATAACAGGCTTCAAAAAAGCCACCATTTTCTTCAGCTATCATCACTTTCCATTGGAAGGTGACACCAAGCAGCAACTCCATCTCCTCATCTGTCCACACCTACGAATCATATTTTGCTCTCGATTTCACCGCAGCACCTGAGGTCATATGCTATAAATAAAGATTAAGAAAAAGAGGTCAAAGAACCATCAGAGTACATAACTAGCTTGTTTATACCGCAAAGAAAATAATCTCACTGTGCATGATCTTTGCTGGGATGTTTTATTTATTTTATGTATATGACGTACACCTACTTCCTGTGAATACCTTTTTTGACCGTTTATAATCACATTTGCATTCTTGTGTGTAGGTAAATATTTTGTAAAGGCTGTATATTTTTGCAAAATATCTGCGTGAGTAGAATCCAGGTATGGACTGTTCTTATTGGCCAGACTGTGTTTATACTTTAGCTGGGAGAAAATGTTTTGCACTGTGATCTTATATTTTAATTTCAAGACACTTACAGGAGACAAAACTGTACTGGTGTCTGAGTCTGTGTGGAAAAACACTTACATCTTACATTTCTTTGATTTGTGGTGTGTACAGAGGGGTTTCCATCACAGCCTCTCTTATGTGGTCCGCTGCCTCTGCTCCTGTCTGTTCATTGAAACCATCCTCTCACAGGCATTCAGGACAAGACGGTGTCTTGACTCTATCACAGGCTATTGCACTGATTTTTTTTCCTTTTTTTTCACTCAACCTCAGTTGCGGTGCAGTGAGTTTCTGTAAATTTACTAAAGGAGGTTAGTCATACGCCTCTAGAGAAGCAGAGACACGAGTGAGAAATTATTACACATCAGAGATAGAAGATTACAGTGTCTTGGAAAATATAGCACCATAGAAGATCCTAAAGTAAACAGGCTCTTGAAAGTCATTACTCTATTATACAGTTGTAAACAGACCACATGAGTCAGCCAGACAAGCTGTAGTTAACACTGTGTGAGACACTGCGAGCTCCACTTTAAAATCTGGAATATGTACCGTATGGGTTTTCACACACCTTGTTGCATGCAAAACAAATCAGCAACACTTGAGCTCAAGGTTCCACATTAACAGGAACTTGCGGTAAACAAGCCAAGCAGGGCACCTCTTGCCTGACTCTGCCGTGTTGCGCTCATTTTTAGTGTCCTTTTATAGCCTCCTTCCTTCCTCCTCACACTCCACAGTGCTCTGAGAGGCCGTGCAGGCACACTGGGGAGCAAGGAAGTCGGCATGCTTCATTAAGTGAATGCGGCGCACCACGCATGTCATTGAAAACAACAGAGGGTCTGTTCAGGAAAGAAATGACACTTAGAAATAATAGCGAGCCAGAAGCTGCCTTTAAAGAATGCTTGATGGTTACGAGGCTTCCAGCTGTGGCTCAGGGATTTTTATTTTATACTAGCATGCTGTAAGTTTAGAAATCAGCAAGAGCAAAGGGTAGATCACTTGTAGCTCTGAATTAACTTCCTTCATTTGTAATTGTTGTTCAGTTATTCAGTTATTTAATGTTTTCACACTGTATAATGTAAAAATGATGAGGCCTATGTCTTATATTGCATTGACTTATATCCAACATCAGTCAAATTTAGAAAAATCCATAATTTTAGTCAGTGTTTTGGGATTTTATTTGGCATCATATCCCATTTAACATGTAACGTGTGGCTATTCAATGAAATGTTGGTACTTATTGTTGAACTTACTTGCTCAGATACTAGTGTTTATCAAAATTCTTTCTTGTTTGATACTAAATAATGATCCACAGACGTGAATCTGCTTATACCAGGGTCTAATAATGGTGGTTACTGGCTGTGTTTAAAGCTAAAGTTTCTGTGAAGCAACTTTGAATCGGAAAAATAAGAGATAAGAGTTGAAATAGATGCTATAAATGAAACATTATCATAAACAGATCTATATTTTTTATGCTTTGAGCCTATAAAAATGGCAAGAGACTAAGAGTAAAGATTTGGCTCATAGTATGTTATGTAATTTTTAGGATCAAAAAATAAAAAAAAAATGTGAAGGAATTGTATCATACCCAAGATTTGATACTAGTTTTATAAATCTAGTAACCAGTCCTACTAAATGTGTGAATACAGGCTTCATCTGTAAACATGATTTCTGTTGGACTCAGATCAGATCAGAGTTATCATATTTCTATCAACAGTAACTGTGAAACAAAAACTCCCATGATCCCATGCTATGTCACAACATCCTCTATTATTATACGTTTTGATTGAGAGAACTGGCGTCGGAAATTACACATTGTGCACTTAAGATAGCCCCCTTTTCTCCCATGGAACATTTCACCCTGTTGATCTATGAGTATCAAATATGTTATTTCTTGATTTAGTCAAAATATGGTTTGTCAGACACTTAATTTTACCAGGCATGTATTATTTTATAGCCATGCATGTAGTTAATTTAAACATCCCATTTGAACACTGGTAGTCTAGGTCAAGCAAATATTTGTAAAAGAATTCTAGATCCCACCAGAGAGCAGGAAAAACTTTAGAGATCATTAAATAGAGGATTAGCGTGGCACATGTCCAATGTATCTATGTGGCTGCCAAGATGTAGGATTAACACCTTTTCCTTAAAATTAGCTGGTGGTGGGGATAGATGTCTACTAAGCTGACACAAGCCCACGGCTCACACTTGGAACGCAGTCCAGTCCTGTAAAAATGCATCTTCAAATCTACAGAAACAAATTATAATCTATAATTATCAGACATCCATTAAGTACTTATACTCTTACGTTTGTGCTTGATGCTACAGTTGTTGGGTTTTTCATTATAGTGCACAGGCTATTATTGTGTCTATGTCTTAAGTGTCCTTATTATATATAAATAGGACAGCACTTGTCTGTTGCAATTTGTGAGTACCGTAGATCTGAATCATGGGGCAGGGGTCTAGTATATGGGAGACTGACAGAATCCCCGCAGACAGGTGCATGTCTGTAGCACCTCCGGGGTGGCTAGGCTCAGGGATTATGGAAGGTGAGAGTGTTGGAGCTCTGCCGCAAGGCCTGTCCCGGCTGCTGCTGTTTAGCCAAGGCAGCGCCAGTGAAACAGAAAACAGATGACAGAGGGGAGGGGGGGCAGAAAGGCTGGCTTGTGTTCCTTCTGTTCTGTGTCTGTGTTTACCCTTGAGGGGTGTCAATAGGATATGGCTACCATATTGTGCATGATATTACCCATGTTGCAGCTTGGTGTGGTTCCTCCATGTGTCCTGTTTTATTGTATCGGCAGTCAAGCCTAATGCCTGTTGTTAAATCCAATAATGACTCATCACCTATTTGTTCAAAACCCCCCGGATGCATTTAAACCAAACGACCCCAGACTTGTTTATAACTTTTTAATGTAACTTTTGTGTCCTAGGGAAACTAAACGTTGAAGTATATAAAACCCCTTGTAGACTTGTTTCCGTGTTCCATCCTGTATAGATTTTCTACTCCTTTGTCAGCTCTAAGAAGTCCTCCCTGTGCTCACTCAGTACAGTCTTGACAGTCCACTTGCTTTGCAGCTGTGCAGAGGCCCATGTCAAAGTGGCTTTATGGCAAAGCCTGACAGCCTCATTTTAGAACTCCTGTGCCACCTCAGTTTTTGCACAGGCTAAACTGGCAGGATCATATTATGTTTTCTTTAAGGATTTTTCAAATGATTTTATGGCATGGTAATTGTCCGCCTCCTCCAAGCCAAGATGCTAAGTTCCATATCCTTGGAGGTTCTCCTTCAGTGGCTGCAGCGTTTTCTTTCACCATCCTGTGGAGCGATTAATACACAAGCTGTTCCAGTGGCCTGTGAGTTTTGGCAGCTATTGTAGATTTTGACACAAAAGGCACTCCATGACCAATTGTAACATGAATACTGAAGGCGATTTGGATTCGTAACTGAGGCTGACAAATAAAATAGTAAACCAGAGGTCAGAATATCACTTTCTATTGTGCTGTGGACTATAAAACTTATGATTTGTTTCATTGGATCAACTTAAATATTGTGTGATGGTACCACAAAGTTTAACTTAAAATATGGCCTGTCAGCAATTGTATCACTCATTTGAAAGCAATTTATAAGAAATGTGCTGTAAATATTGACTAATTAAAGGTTCAGTGTGTAAGATTTAGTGGTGGTGAGGTTACACGTTGAAACCCACTGAATACACTCTCCCTTCCATACAGCGGTTGCTAAAAATGTGAAAAACCCAGATTAGAGTTAGTACTTTGTTTGTCCATCCAGGGATTTTTGGTTAAGGAGATCATAATTCTTGTCTACACTGAAAGGTGATGGCAGTGCACCTCTTTACTGGATGAAACCACAGTGAAATCAAGAGGAACAAAAAAATCTGTTTTGAGCTGCTGTAGAAACATGGTGCTGCAAAATGGCAGTCCTGTTCCCTAAATGGCACATGAATATACGCAGATGAAAACATGATTAGGATTACAATGTTCAGCTTCAAGCCCTGCAATGAACTGGTGACATGTCCAGGGTGTACCCCACTTTTACCCATAAGTAGCTGGGATAGGCTCCAGTGACCCCCGCGACCCTAGTGAAGATAAAGCGGGTTCAGATAATGAATGAATGAATGAATGAATATTCAGCTTCTGTAATTACAAATCTTAGAAATACACTAAAGTCTTTAACACTTGATTTTAAAGTACATTTTAATGAATACATCTTAAAAAATTTACTCGGACCTGTATTGTTTGTGGCCCTTTTTTAAATATTATAATTATTTGCAGGCAAATGGCAATGCTCCAGGCTGCACTGACCCTAGGTCACCACTCGCTTGTACACAACCCCACACCATCACTTCAACCAGTCAGCGCTGACAAGCTTTGCCAGAGCCTGAACACGAAGGCGTCTGGGTAGGTAGGCAGACATTCAGGCTCTGCTGTTTGGCACAGGGCAGGACCTCGAGACAGACGGCTGAGTCGTGTTTTGATGACTCCCCAAGCTCATCTATCAATTGCCACCTTTCCAAACCCTCAAGGCTTTTTGGAGATGCCACAGATGCCACACTCTGACGTCAGTCCTTACAAACAGACAGGGAAGTTGGGAAACAGCTACTCGCTTGTTTATGGTCTAATGCCCTCAGAGTGGACAAGGCCTCTGACCTTAGAGAGCTGTCGTCAGAACTGTGAAGCAGGCACCAGAACAACTAAAGACTAAAATAGTAACACAGGAGAAACATGAGATTTCTGCCCATCTGTTGCGATGCTTAGTCTCAGAGAGCTAGTGCTGAAAGAAATCTTAACTATACTATTTGCAGTATCTACGTTGCAATGCAGAGTAAAGAAGTTGTGTCTACTGTTGCATGTCCCCAGTCAGCGGTGTTCTTTAGGACACTGAGGACATAAAATACTGCAGTAATAATGCCAGTGAAATGTCACATAGATTGGTCACGTTACTGGAAGAAGCTCATGTGCATGAATCAATCTTCCAAAAAGATCTTGGTTATGAGCAACATGCTGAACAACGCAACCTTTGCATTTCATGGCTTGTTGGTGAGGTGGCAGTGTGAGTGAGGAGATTTGTCTCCAGCTGGCTTTAAATCCTGAGTACAACCTTCATCCTAGTGGGCATACTACATCATTTTCAAAAACACCAATGTCAAATTTGTACCTTTACAACTGTGTTAAATAAACTGACTGTCTCTAAGTTAATCTTGAATTGTTCTGGCTCGTGCTCACAATATATAGTTTCCCCAAATGGCCTTGAATAAGCAAACAAGTATGAGATACTGGTGTTTTCGTCTGTTAAGAAATGCCAAAATACATAAGTGTCATTGGTCACACAGAAGATGAAGTGTTATTTAGTTTTTTGCTGAAACCAAAATAGAACGTTTGCCGTCTTTGAGCATATTTTCTTTTGTGTATGTGGTACAAACCTTGGCCTCCAACACATTGTGTAAATCTTGTGGAACCAGTTCATGCACTGCGCTTTATAACTGCAGGGACATGGATTCTCATCCTCCTCAAAAGTTCAGCAGTTTCATCTCTATTGCTGTTCATTTTCCAGCACCATCGAAGCCACTACATACTCACGTAGCACGGGATTGATGGGTGCCAATGGCTACCCCTTCTTCTGGGAAACATTTCCTCCAATGAAGGCTTGTGGTGAAATGTTTACAATGTGGGAACTATTAGCAACCTTCAAGGAGAAACAAACCAGCGTGCTGTAATCAATACTTCTTTTGTTTGGTGAACCCGCACGCTGGTCCCCAAGCCTCTACAGCTATATGGCCCATGGTAAATTTTGCAGTAACCCAGCTGCTTTGTGTATCTGATCTGGTAAAGTGTAATGCTAGAGTTTTAAGCACATGTAAGTGGGCTTACTGATGCTGTCCAGCTTAGCACTGGGAATGTGACTGTAACACTGGAATGCACTAATCAGGTTCTTGTTACTAGCACTAGGCTAACCAGTAAGACTAAGCGGAAAGAAGATTCGCTTCACAGCTTCCAATTCCATATCCACACCCCTAGAGGCCGACTTTGTGCAAATCCATCCTGTGCAAAAGATATCAGCAGGACAGATATGCGATAATGGGAGAGATCAATGAGGAAACCAGTTGTGCAGAATTGGTAGTGTAAGCTAATCATAGATTTATTTGTAGCTATCCCTGCTTGCAACAGCTGTAGATGTGTATAATGTTGTCATTTCCGTGTGAGGACACATGCATGTCAGTCATGTGGCTAAGACCCACAAAACTCACAATACAATCACATAAACTGGGTCATTGAGCAACACCTGCTATAGGAATCTGAGGCACAACACTCATGCTGCAGCAGCTGATTCATTCGCCTTTAAATCCCAAATGCATCAGGATGATTGATGAGTTGAACACATGTGGACTAACTGTTTATCTCTCACCTCCTCAAAATCAGTCTCTCATGCACCTTCTGTATTTTGCTTAAACCTTGCTCTCAACCGTTTATAGCCAAACAAGCATAATGCTCCCTCCATAGTAAAAATTGCCATGCACCTGTTCCCACTTTGGCTCACTCAAATGTCCACAACAACTGGGCTCGAGGCCGGAAGCTTTAGAGCTGAACCAAGATTAGTTTGCCCATGCATCCCTGTAGTATTTCATTTTGTCTCTTTAGTATTTCTCTTCTATACATGCATTTTTATAGGCTGGAGGGCAAGAAAACTTACCCAGAGTTAAAAAAAAAAAAAAATTCACATGTAATTTCACTCCTTTAATTGAAATGCGGCTGTTTCATTGTGAGGATTTGGAATAACCCTTGAAGATATTAAAGAAGCAATTTCATGAAAGGTACAGTGAGTACTCACCTGCTTTTAGACATTCACATGCCTTCAAAGTCTAGAGATGGCTTATATTTAATGAGACAGCCATTGATTTAGGCTTGTCAGGAAGGTTACCTGTCTAGTTAGAGCACTGCAATTAGGCAGAACATCACCCACATAATTTATTCACTCTGAATGTAGTCATTGTGGCAAGGTCAGATGATTCTGCAGAGCATATTTTTACTTTGTATGAAAGTGATGGGCAGATTTGATTTAGTTTTATAGTGTTCTATTCTGCAGGATGGTACTCACTTTGGCGGATGAGTATTCTTGTACTTACTTTGTCAGATGAGTATTCTTGTGCTAACTTTCAGTAGTTATTAGTGTTATTAATTTTACAAAGACATATGGGGAGGTTTTAAGAGGGAGGGGGAGGGTACAGCGATGTGTGCCAACTAGGCGTGGACAGCTGTGAACATGAGAGCCATAACAGTAGCAAAGTACTTTTCCTTTTTTAGCAAACCTACTTTACGATACTACAGTCATGTGTGTGCCCAGTGTATGAATTACAGTCAATGTTTCATAATGACCAAGGGGTCATCCAAGTTAAGATGCGATTTGATTATATTTGCTGTTAATCTGACAGTTATTTCTAAGGAAAGGCTGTCAACACACATGTCATGTACACTTCACAAAGAAAGTGCTAAAGCTACACAGAAATTCTTGCAGTGCAGAATAATCTGGTGCATTATTCTTTTGTTTCAAACAATAGAAGCTTGCACTACAATTCGTGTTAACATTTCATTTAATATCAGCAGCAGTCCCATCTGTCAGCAGCTTAACATCATGTGCTAATAGCTAAAAACTCCTGTGTAGCAACTGTGCACAACTGCCAAATCAATCTCCTCACAGTTTTACAACACCTTGCAGCTGCTGACAGGCTGGTTGGCAGGTATATGACCCATAGTTTAAAAGGGCAAAGCACATGTGATTAATCTCCTAAATTTAAAAAAAAAAAGGCTTTTTTTACCAGTTTGCTTTAGACACAACAACACAACGTCTTATCACCAGGACAAAAAAAAAAAATCCTGACAACTGTAATCCAGAGAAATATGACTCTTTATGCCGGTCCAACCTCTAAATCCTACCATAAAATTCCCATGTTGAGCATGCCGTGTAATGCAAATATTGATATTTTGGGAAAGGTTCTTAAATTTTTCCTCAGGGAGCTCTAAGGACATTGTAAACAAGGTCAGATCACACTGGCCGTTTGGGTATAAACAAAGTCTTAACCTTTCGTCATAGTGACATAAGATCGACGCCGACGGTATTAGTCAGTCCTGTCTGTAAACACTGGCACTGAAAGCCTGGACAAAGCTACGCTCTGAGTCTTGAACCAGCATGGTGTTGTGCTTGGATTAAGGTCATATACCAAAGGCAACTTAAGTGAAAGTGCCCGCTGTCTGTGTCTGAGTAGGAGTGAACTGCGCTGCACCCTTGAATACCTCCACCCCTTCTCAGAACACTACCTCATACTGTACTTTTCTGCCAGCCATTACTGATCCTATACAGTACACGGCTACAGCCTCTTGATTTCATTATGTGATCAGCCAGCGCACAATCAAAACACTTGGGAAAATGGAATGCGCTGAGACACAAGTTCTATTTTCTGCACCTGAAAGACGACCTAGACAATAGGTGCCAGATCAGGGAAGCTCTATAGCTCATCCTCGCTCTTCTTTCAAGTCTTAGCCAAGAGGGAAAAAAAGACTTATAGGTGTATCATCTTTTAAGATCAATAAGAATAACCTGTCCATCTTGAGGGATTGTCTTCCGAGGAAATAATAGTGTAAGAATGAAGAATGTGTAGGTGCTTGACTCCATTCAGCATCTGTTTTTTGTTTTTTTTGTTTGTTTTTTTACCTTGTCTTAAAAGTGCAATATGTAAGAGATGCAAATAATTGAGTGCTTATGCAAACTTTGATTCAATGTTTTGCAGGGAGTTGGTTAAATTTTATGGATTAATTTCTAAGCTAATGGGTAGTTAGCATTGTACACTGTTGCTGCTGTAGAAGAGCAGAAGAGAGGTATTAAGGCATATGGCAGTATATGGAATAGATGGGAAATTAGCTTTGATGTACAGCCTTTGCTTGCAACTTTAGATTTTATTTAATATTTCTGTGAAAAAATGACAAAGTTTTGGGAATATATGATGTCACATTTAATACATCATTTAAGCCACATTAACAACCAGTATACATAATTTTAGGTTCAGGTTTCTTTATTCAAACCTCTAGATAAATTGATTTTCCAGTGCAGAAGAAATGTATCCAGTTATACACAAGCAACAAACAAATAAATGCAATACATTGAAATAAAACTTGTATTACAACCATATCCATAGAACAAAATTACTTCATAATTAGAAAAATTCAAACAAATACCGTAGAAACAAAAATCGTAGACTGCATGAAGCAGGAGGAACATTTTTCCATAGTTAAAAGCTGCACAAGGTGATTCTTGCAACTGTGCAACATTGAATGTCTGTGATTGCTTAAATTTTTAAATTTTTTTTTTTTTTGTAGAAAAGTAATTCTCACTCTGAACTGTTTGTGCTCTATTTTGCATTTCGATATTAAGTCCTCTATAATCTAAATGTGTGAATTTTGCTTTTCTGCTGGAAAAATAATTGAGTATAGTTTATTTTTGTCAGCTGAAAGGACATGGTGCCTTTTTGATTGGCATGAACCCCCAAGACTCACCCATAATACCTTTACTTTCCCTAGAAATTACTGTACCAACTGTTTTCATGGATGTGGATGGTAGTAGAGTAAGGCTAACATTTAAAGGCATACATAACAATTAGGGATGTAGACAGTTAATCGACCATCAATTAATTGTCTATAAGAATTTGCTTGATTAAATTACAATACTTGCCGGTTAACTGCCCTTTTCCACAGCATCTCCCCGCTCCTTAAGATCCGTCCCCCACCTAAACCTTTTGTTCTAAACTGCCCCTCTTCAGATCCATTTATTTTATTGAATTTCTCTGTTGAATTTATTTAGTTCTACTACATAAATGTCATTGCCTGTACTGTATCCAATAGTACAATAAATCAGTCATTAAGGAATATGACATGCTTTTTTCATGAAGTATATAAACAATATTTAGCTTTTATTCTTATTGACCCTATAGAAAGAGAAATTCCAGTTCACAGGAAAATCACCGCTTATCAATTAATTGTTAATCGATCGACAGGGTCAACCAACTAATGATTCATGAATTAATCAATAATTTGCATCCCTAATAACAATCCATCCACACATTGGAAATAAACGA
Source organism: Sphaeramia orbicularis (assembly GCF_902148855.1). Classification (NCBI taxonomy): domain Eukaryota; kingdom Metazoa; phylum Chordata; class Actinopteri; order Kurtiformes; family Apogonidae; genus Sphaeramia; species Sphaeramia orbicularis. The sequence goes on from NC_043974.1 coordinate 27,453,360, forward strand.
GCAATTAATACATGTGCATCTGTTACATATTAAAACTTTAAATACTAGATTTTTCACCATATCCTGCTCACATCAGCTCTTACCTGAAGGCACCAGTGCACAAATACAATTCCCCCAGCACTTGTCCTTCTGATTTCAAGAAAACACATTGTAGTATCACATATTGTGGTCTTTTTGTGTCATTTTTAAACCATACAGACAGACTTGGTAAGTTCAGGCACCAGGTTGCAAGGTTAGAAATGGTGCCCCAGGGACGGCACCGAGTTAGAACTTGGCGCTGATGAGATGGAGCTCAGGTTACTACCAGCTGCCCACCCAGATTTTCTGGCAGGTTAATGTGTCCAGAACGACAATTCTGCCAACAGTGAGCTCAAGCACAGGCCCCGAGGAGTATTGTGTCTCTGGCACAGCTCGGTGTTCAACTGCAGCAAAGCCTGAAGGGAAGCAAAGCACTGATACTATGTCTATGATAGGAAAGCCACAAATCAAAGGTACTGCACCCACGGAAAGAGATACCCCATAAAAAGCTGGAAAGTGTACGTCTAAAAATCCAATATGAACCATGATGGAGGGTGTTGTGAATAGAATACATCTCTAAAGACTCACATGGGATTTTAGACTGTTCAGAAATTTATATATTAAATGCACACTATCATATACAGTGTATAACTAGAAGAGCTGGTGTGTGCGCGTGTGTGTGTGTGTGTTCGCATAGGCCATATTTTTTGCATTGTAGTAAATAACGTAGCTATTTCAATGAGTTCATCAAATTTTGTACTTACTGCATTGAATTAGATTCCAGTAACTTCTCTAAAATAAGTTTTATCCTGTTTAAATTGACAGTTATGGTGAAATGTGATTCATTAAAACCGGAATTATACAGAAATGTTAGTGCTTGTTATTTTTGAAGTTATTATTGTTTCCACTGAAAGGCATTCGGATTAGTCACATTTTCTTCTAATTTGATTATAAAATGCTGTTTGTTATAATGGTATACAACTAGTATATGTGAAGCATTTATGAGGGGAAAACAGTACAAGGAAGTTTTGACAAAAGCTAAAAGTTATCTAGTTTCCAGGAGAACACCTGGATCCTCACATACTGACCCTGTGCATATAGAAATATAACTGCAGGAAATAAAGTTGGTAGACCAAGCAACAAACCTTTTTGTGAGTTAAGAATTCCAGGTTGATTCTGCCATTAGTTTGTAGTTAATAGAGCTTGAAATTAAATAGCAAAACTGCAAGTGCACAGTTTGCTTGTTTCAAGATCTTTGTCTCTTCTGCCGTTTCCTCTTTTCATTACCTCCCCCGTGTCATACAGCATTTCCTCTAAACCTCCTGCACTCCATTTCTCCTCCATTACAATTTTCATCACATTAGTGTTCAATCAGAGTTAATCAAGCACATTTTCATCTAATTTCTGGACTCTGGACAATAGCCTTATGATGGACCGCTTGTTGTGCATTGCTGGGTTTGTATTTTTAGTGTCATGGCAACAAGTTGGGGCTCCAACTCCGGTGGGGGAGTGTGTTGAGTGGACATTCGAAGCAGCCATGCCCGTTCAATGAAAGGCCAACATTGTCAGCATCCCAAAGATCCCATTGTGTGTGGATGTGTTTGATGGGGGCCTTGTCATCTTCATGAGACAGCATGTTTGTTGACTCACGACGGGAGGCTTTTGTGAAGGCCTGTCACTACAAACGGCAGTTTGCTCCAGTGCCAGTGCCTTTGTCTGTGTACTGCAGTCACTTCAAATGATGAGCCATTACAATTATTTTTTTGTCAGATTATATGATTGTACTGCATGTGCGCTGCTGTTTTTCAAGAGAACAGAATATAATAATGATAGCTTGGAGCAGGAAGTAGATGGTTGATATATCCCTTTGTTTTCAAAAAAATGTTGACACTGAAAATGGATTATGCTTGTCTGAAATTAACTGTCACTTTTTAGATACTAGGAAATACTAGATAACTGAACATGTCAGTCATAGTAATAAATACCTAAATATGATGCATAAGTCTGACTCCTTTAACATCAAATTCAAAGTTAGTGATGAACAAATGTAGAAATGAGCATCAAACCAACTAGAGACAGCTGAAGTCTAATCCTTCTGGTTGTACCACATGGAACCTTATTTTGGACAGAAATTACAGCAATAATGAGACTTTTTTTATCCAGTTTGAATCATGCCAAAATGTCTACACATGATGCTTGTCAATTTAAAAGATAATTTTACAAATCAAGAAAATTACACTTTGTGGTGAGGTCAGACTGTGACAGTATGTAAATAGAATGACTACACACTTGACAGTTGCTAAGGGACCTTTCTCTCTCCACAGTCTGTTCAGAATGATTGAAAATGCCTCTTAAGCTTCTACATGACCAGACTAGTAATTTTCACCTTTTTTAATACTTTTCCCACCAGATTAAGATAAAATGTTCCTAGTCAGAGGCTGTTTAAGTGACATGTATAGTGTGTGACCATGGATGCAATCCATTCAGCAATTCAACACAAAACTCGATGTTTCTTTACTAACTTTGACACAAACTGCAACTTTCTTGACTTGTAAACCTGTCTTTTAAACTGATAAATGCCATTTGTAAATGGTGACACATTTCAAAGGTAATCAGAACATGTATTTGTCTCTCACCACTTACCACCATTCGTATTTTTGCTGAAGTTTAGTCCTATGGGGCATAACAAAGGGGCAGACTTTGGCTCTGTGTAAATGTAGATGGGATGATTTTAACCTCTCTGAAGTGGCATTTTTTGTATTCATCAGCCACCAGCCCCTGTTTCTGTCAATACTAATTAATTGCCCACAAAATTACACATTACTTGTATTTCTACATATGTATAGACAGATACAGTCCATTCAGCTATTCAATACAAAACTAGATGTTTCTTTACTAACTTTGACAAAAAACTGCAACTTTCTTGACTTGTAAACCTTAATTTTAAATTAATAAATATGTGACACATTTGAAAGGGAATCAGAAAAATTATTTGTCTCTTACCATTTACCACCTTTTGTATTTTTTCTGAAGTTTGGTCCCATGGGCTGTAATAAAAGCAGCAGACTTTGGCTCTGTGTAAATGGAGGTGAGAGGTGATTTTTACCTTTCTGAAGTGTCATTTTTAGGGGTGTTAAAAAATAATGGTTCTGCAATATATCGCGATACTTCATTTAATGATACCGTATCGATATTAAAAAGTACTGTATCGATATTTTAAGGCATTTATTCAAACGCATATGCCAGAGGATCCTTTTTGTTTTTCTTGTTTATATTTTATTTATTATTATTTAACACTCTTTTATTAAATAATATAAGTTCCTTTCTTGGGATTGAACAAAATAATGTTCTGATGTTTTGAACTAATAGAATATGAACATTTGAACAGGATCTTAATCTGTAATGTCTGGAAAACATAATTTAAGTTTTAACACAAGAACATTTTGTGATATAGCATAAGATCCTGTTGTGATAAAAAAAAAAAAAAAGTGTTTAGTATTTGTGCATATTTCTGGTGTCATTCAATTCTTCCAGGAAATAATCATCTAAATAAAAGAAACAAACAAAAAACTGCCTTTTTATCCGTTTTATAATATATTGTGAAATATTGTATCGTGATCCTAGTATTGTGATTCGTATTGTATCACCAGATTCTTGCCAATACACACCCCTAGTCATTTTTTGTATTCATCAGCCACCAGCACCTGTTTCTGTCAATACTAATTAATTACCCACAAAATTGCACATTACTTATATACATTACACATATTTCTACATATGTCTATCTCGCCATTTTCTCTCCAACAAAAGCTTGTTGCGCTATAGTCATGAATGGTCTAAATCAGAACCTGAGATTATGTTTCTTTTTTGGGCATATTGTCAAAATGAAAGACAACCTGACCCATAAAGAGGCGTCATAACCATAGTATGAGACAGTCTGTCGCAAATCCTGTCATCTGGAGATGCTGCTGAGAGGGAACAAGTGGTCACAGTGGAGTTAGTGGTCTGCTGGATTCACTCGAAGGTTGTGGGGTTATTTGTGTCCGTCCTGATCCACTGTACAACAGCTCATGGTATCAAGTGTTATGAGCGTGTGTATGTGTGTGCGTAAGCGGTGGATTTGATAGGGAAGTTGAGATTTGGTATATGTATTTGCGGGGTACTTGGTCGCCATTGAGGTATGGGAGCAGCTGGTAACTTCACTCTCTGTTTGAAATGTCTGGCGCTGAACCCGGACCGAGGAGCCGAGCCATTCATTCCCTGGAAGAGCAAACAGAGCCAGGTCAATATCTTCCATCATGGCCACTACACTCTTTTGGCCTGGAACTCTCAGAGGAGGGAGCTTTTGACTGTCTAGTTTGGCAGTACAGTATTTTGTGTTGAGACTAAGCTTTACCCAAAGAGGGGCCCATGGGCCAAATTTGGCTCTCAGTATAAGTTGATGTTGGCGTGTGAACAAGTTTTTAAAAAAAACTCAAATTTGGTTTAGTTAATGTAATTTAGCAATATCTTGAGGTGTGTTTTGATTTCCTCAGGCATATTAAGAAGTATTTTGTGGACCAAAGAAAATATTCTTACTTTTGCATGCTAATATTTCCAATGGGCAGTGCATTTTCAGGCTTGATGCCCACTTAAAAATGGTAAATTTCAACCAAGTTCGAGCGTCTGTTGTTGGAGCGCGAGCAGGGCGTTCTTCTTTTCTTTTCTGGGATGCATTATTGTATTGTCAAATGCTACACTACAAGTTTAATTAAAAGTTTGTTTGCCAGATATTCATTGCAGATTGTTTTATTGACCCATGCACCATGCAGCAGGCTGTATATAAAGAAGGGGAAAACAAAGAAAGTTCCACTGTCTTTGCTGTGGTTATTTCTGCATCCACTGGAAAGCGAGACCGAACCTGTGAAAAGCACAGGCAGCCACATTAATCTCCATGATCAGTAAGAGTCTACACATCTGTCAGAGCAAAGGCTGCTGTGATTAATGGGGAGGAAATTAGCCCCTGTTTGACTGAGTACACTGAAATTGCCTGATCGACTCAGGACAGCACAGAAGGGCTTTAACTAGTTTGTCTTGTGTCACACAGTAAATGAGGCAATTAATGGAAGAGCCACATTGCTTGTCCATTTGAAATATGCCTAAATGAAAATATGCTCAGTCTTGGCAGGGTGTTTATGGAGACTGTCTGAAACTTAGACCATAAAATGTAGTATCAAATGATGTAATGCAGGACATTATGCAGAAGGTGGTAAAAGTATGCACATTCTTTGCTCAAGTAGAGGTACAGATACTTGCTTAGAAATAAAAAGGAGGGTACTGATTTTACTTTTTCTTGTAAAAGTGGAAAAAGACTCGGTTCTTAAATGTACGTGATGCACTCAAACTGAAACTAAATACTATTAAACCATTCTAAGTTAAAAACAATTCATTAAACCTAATTAATTACTTAATTGCTTAAAGGTGCAATGGAACTCCTTTCTCCTGCTGGAGTCTTCTTTTCTTTATGTCTTCACCTTGTGGCATTTTTTAACCCTAAAGACCTAAACAGCCGTTGGCAACCAAATGCAAAAGCTCATCTAAATTTCGATAACTCAGGTAACATGCAGCCTTTCAGCAACAGATGTGTCTTATATGGACATTTAAAGGCTTCATATTGAATGTGGAAACTGTCAATTTCCCCAACTTTTGATTGATAAAACTTATGTAGTTTGATAAATGGCAGCAGTTATAGATGTCTTTATATTTCATTAATGACATTTTTCTTCGTTTTTCTCTTTTGATATAATAACCTTGAATTTACTACTACTTTTATGAGCGTGTAAAAAGTCAAATTAAATGGAGGAAAATACCTGATTTTTACAATCAAAGGATGATGATGTTCTAATAAATGGTAATGAATCTCTTTGGAAAGGTTAGATTTGGAGGAAAATTCACTCTAAAAATAGTCCATTTTATGTTTATGGGTAATACTGTATACTCCAATGGATAAACCAAGAGATTAGTCTTGATGTTGGTAAGGTATATAATGCTTTAAAATAAAAAAAAATAATTGGTAATTTCCCTCAAATTCATTAAAAAAACTAGAAGAGCACTCGGACAGCGCAGACCTCCGCCAAGGCAGATCAGTGACACCCCCCTCCCCCACGATCACCACCAAAACTTAATCATTTGTTCCTTGTGCCAGTGTCAACATTTCCTGAAATTTTCATCCAAATCCATCCATAACTTTTTGAGTTATCTTGCACACGGACGGATGGACGGACCGACGCTGGCAAAAACATAACCTCCTTGGTGGAGTTAACTAGAAAAGCACTCGGAGAGGGCAGACTTCTGCCAAGGCAGATCAGTGATGCCCCTCCCCAATCACCACCAAAATTTAATCATTTGTTTCTTGTGCCAGTATCAACATTTCCTGAAATTTTCATCCAAATCCATCCATAACTTTTTGAGTTATCTTACACGCAGACAGACAGACACACAAACCGACGCCGGCAAAAACGTAACCTCCTTGGCGGAGATAATAAAGAAAGGATATTGTTTTGAAAAAGGAAAGAAAGGGAAAGTACATATATTTGTGTTAAAATGGTGTAACAGTAAAATTCTGTAACAAACAAAAGCTCAAGTAGATGCCTGACAATTCCTCTTCCTTCCAACCCAAACCCAGACGAGCCTCAGCCCTGAAAAAGCCTTAAATCAGGCACAGAACTCTCTCTGCTGAACACATTCAGGAAAAAGGTCCTTTTGAAATGAAAATAAAGAAACAAGCCACCAGCCCTTCCCGTCATCGCCCCTCAGGCCAAGTGTGGGATTGATTGACATGGTTTTCAGTTTCGGCCCCCACAGAGCTTTCAGCTTCAGGCCTTCACTCCAGTTGCATATGGCACGGCCTGTTGGTAAGAACTGACACATTACTTCTTCTGACCACAAACATTACCTTGCCGTTTTGACCCCCCTTTTGTCTCCCAAACCACTGTTCATGTGGTCCTCGGGGATCTCGTCTCAGAATGGTTTAAATCTGACATAAGAGCATTTGTTCCACATCCACTCTCTTCATTTCTGCAACCCCACATAAGAAATGCCATCAAACAGATAAAATATCTCCCCAGTGGCTCATCGTGTACAAACCACCTCGCTGTGGGTTCTTCACAGTTCCCAAACGCTCAGAACGGGACCATTAATCACACCTGTCACAACTGAGCCCAGGTCGCAACCATGTGTCAACTGAACGCGACACTCTGGCCGGCATCAGGCTACCAAAGCCCCTGAACTTTTTCATCACGGCCACTGCTGACACTAACAGCTACGAGTCCCCAGGAGCACTGCTCTGTATGATTTATGGTTAAGTGATTCTGTTACATAGAATATGTTTGCAGCATGTATTTACTCTTCTAGCTCTGTTGCTGGATCTACATCAGAGGAGGGAGTATTGGAATAGATCAGTGACGATACTTTAGGGGCTGAGTCAGCCAGTATTCACACCTGTTATTTAGTGCCACATTAAATTCTTAATCCTCTGTACCATCATTATACAACATACCAAAATAAATCCATGCATAGTTTGTTGATCCTGTTGCTCAGAGGACAAATGCCAATACAGTTAGAGGATCTGTATGTATAGGAATAAATTAGTTGGCCCAGTTTCATCAACATCTTTCATCTTCAACAGGAATATAGCCAACAGAAAAGTCTTGCAATCATTAATTCCATATGATGAAGATATTTATTTCTCTCTGCCATTGTTACAGTTGTGATATCTTCACTCCTGACATGACTTGTAGCAGCATGTTGAAAGATGCTACGGATTACAATCGAGGTTCTCATGTGCCAACCAAGATGTTATGTCAGTGACTGACAGGGGAATGTGCTTTGTTTTATGGTTTCAGTGCCATGTCTGAAGCAACAGCTGACCCAGCCTTCTGGTTTAGTGTGTGTTGAGAGTACACGTCCAAAGCTTTCAGCGTATATCTGCGAACACCATGAGATTATCATCAAAACAATGACCGCTATTGAGTAGTTTCACATGTGATGTACATCTGTCTGTGGTAGGAAAATCTTACTCTGTGAATTATATCTTGTCGTGGTGTGTAGTAATTACTTCATTTTTCTTTATTTAGGCAGGATGTCTCATTGAGATCAAGATGTGAAATCTCAGTACAACCTCCAGTATATATTTGTGTACACATTATGACATGGATCAATCAAACCAGGCACACATAATTAGCAAAAGCCACTTAAAGGAGTGATATTTAGCTTTTTAAAAAAAATGGAATTATGCGTTTTAGAACATGTCCCTGTGGTCTACATAAACTGTAAATGCTCTGCTTGGGTCTGAATTCTTCATTAATTCAACTCCACAGGTCCATCTTCAAAAATATTTCTGAGTAATGACACCAGAAAGGTCATTTGAGCGCTGGCCCTTTAAATGCAAATGAGATGCTTTACACCCCACCCCCCTCCAGGTTGTTGGCTGTGCTGCTCTGCTCTGTCCCTTTCAACCAACAACTGAACATTTTAGGTAATCAACTCGAAGTTTGGACATATTTTCAGGATGGAATACAACCGCTGCTGCTGACAAACAGTTATGGCGTACTCAGAGAAATGTTAGTTGGGAGTCTTGACCTTATATGTGCAAAAGTCATGACGTAACTAGTTATAAAACATAACAAATTAAGCAGGGATTAAAACAGGTTGTAGAAATCCACTCGATTTTTGCCAGAATGAATATAAAGATAGCTTTGCAGCACCTGGAGGGTTCAAATTCAAACTTTTTCAACTATGAGGGTCCAAATACACAAATAAATGTACCAAAGACTAATAAAAGTGCATTTAGCAAAATATGACCCCTTTTAAACACCATTAACTAGGGCTGTGCAATTAATCGAAATTCGATTACGATTTCGATTATTACACGCAACGATTACAAAAATTATGTAATCGAGAAAAAATGATTATTAATTTTGAGTTGTTTTAATTCACGCGCACGCAAGCTCCCATGAGCTGCTCTGCCCCGCCCCCCTCTAAGCTACAGCTGCCAGCTAGCCGGCAGGTCCACCCCAAGAGGACAGTTGTACCTAGCGGTCTGGAAAAACGGCAGGAGAATCACAGCAGAAGTGCTTGGTAAACAAAAAAGGCAAGTCACATTCAATTGTATGGAATCACTTTGGGTTTGATGAAGAAGACGAAGAGCAAAAACACATCACGTGCAAAAAGTGTTTCGTAGTTGTGTCCGCACCGACCGCTAACACAACAAACCTTTTTAACCATCTAAAGTTTAACCACCGCCACCTTTATCGTAATCTTATGAAAAACTAAAACACATAAAAACAACTCCGTTTACAATTTCGTCCGCAATGCAATCTTCAGTCTCCGAATCTCTTTACGCTGCAACTCCCGTATTAACCTAACCTAACCCATATAACCCTAACGTACGTATTCTAGATGGCTGATGTATACAGAACTGAAACCTCACGGCACGCCACTGAATTTACTGTTTCATACTACATTGAACATACTTGAATTTATAATTTGCACTTTACGTGAGTTTTTTTTTATTGCTACAGTTCTATGGCAAGTCTATAGCAGTTTAATTCCAGTGCACTATTTATTTACAAAAGGAAACACTTGAATTTACAGTACACTTATTTGCATTCAAAGATTTTTTTGTTTCGTACAAAAGTGAACATACTTTGTTTTAGTGGTTAAAAGCTTTATTTATGTTTAAAGAGTATATTTTACATTGTTTTGCAAGAAAAAAATAAACAACTTTAAGGTTAACAAATAATCGTTTTTAATAATCGTGATTTCAATTATTGCTAAAATAATCGTGATTTTTTTTTTTCCTATAATCGAGCAGCCCTACCATTAACACTCTCAGGCTTTTGTCCACAATTGCACAGTTATCATTTTCACGTTTCCTGTTGCACTATTACCGTATATAAGTACAGATATATCTGTTTATATGTATTGAGTTTATATGTATATAGACTTTTTTTGTTTTTTCCACATTATTGTTGTTCAAATTTTGAATAAAACACATGTTAAACAGTGGCTCAGTTGAACCGTTAACACTCTCAGGCTTTTGTCCAAAATTGCACAGTTATTTTCTTTTTTCATGCGGCACTATTACTGTATATAAGTACAGAGATATCTCTGTTTATATATGTATTGAGTTTAAATGTATGTAGAATTTTTAGTTTTTTTCCACATTATTGTTGTTCAAATTTGGAATAAAACACAGAGACAACCTCACACTTAACAAATACCAGTACTCCTGTTTAAACCAGGTAATCTACACATGGTAGAGCATATTATGTACATTACATAAGATAGAAAAAATGGCATCACACCTTATGTAAAAAAAGATCATTGTGATGGATCATAGCAACAAAAAATACAGCAGACATGAAAACTCCAAGATCCACCTACATATTCACTATCTACTTTGTGTGATACATTTGCATTCTTAATGTATTTAATAAAAGATTCCCATATATTCTCAAAATTTTCTCATTTTAGTTTTTCTTACATGGTGTGTTTATCTATACTAGAGAGACAACAACTGCCGGCAAAGAATTCCTCATATGTGTTCACGTACTTGGCAAATAAAGCTGATTCCGATAATGGTTTCTAGTTTCAGACTGTGTTGCAAGTCATTCCTATGGTACGGTGCATAAATACCAGAAACTAGTAACACAACTTCAGTGTCGTTGTAAGGAAGTCAGCTTTTGCTGTGACTTGGCACTACGCTGAAGAGCTCTGCACTCAAGCAAAGATGTTAAATAATTTGGATAAAAAATGTGAAGGGTCTCAGAATTGACAGGAGTAGTAATTAATTAAAACTGCTCACATTTCTTTTGCTCGAACTGGGTCTTGAACCTTGGGCTCCCTGATCATAGTTTTAGTATTTCTTGTTGTGAGCTCGGCAGCAGGTTTTCCTAGATTTGCGTTAACACATAATGATAGACCACTGTTCGCCTAGTTTGCTATCCATTCATCAGTCACACTGCAAAAATCAAAATGTTACCAAGTGTATTTTTCTCATTTCTAGTCAAAATATCTCATCACACTTAAAATAAGACATAATCACCTAAAGAGGAACTTGTAAGTGAGATATAAGAACTTATTTTTAGACAATAGATCTTATTTCAAGGAATCTTGCCAAGATAATTTTCACTTGTTCCATTGGCAGCGTTTTTTGCTTATTTCAAATAAAAATATCTGCCAATAGAACAAGTGAAAATTATCTTGGTAAGATTCCTTGAAATAAGATTTTGAGGATCTGTTGTCTAAAAGTAAGTTCTTATATCTCACTGAAAATTACTCTTTAGGTGATTGTGTCTTATTTTAAGTGTGATGAGATATTTTGACTGGAAATGAAAAAAATACACTTGGTATGATTTAGATTTTTGCAGTGCATTATCCAGCATTCAACAATGTTCCAATAAAAGTTTTCTCATTTCATGTAATCATTTCAGATGCGAAGGTTCAAGAAGTTATTCAACTGCAGTCGTATACTGATCCAGTCTGCTGCTTTCATTCAGATAACAGTAAAGTTAAGACTCAAGGATTCCTTCATTTTTGCCATTTTTATACATTTTATACCATACTAGACACTTTGAAGAGGAGCTTTTTGTGTATTGCTGGAGCAGCACTCAAATGTCCTTCTGTTAGTTCATGTCGGTTTATTCTTTTACCTCAAGGTTTGGGATATAAATGTGTAAAATGCAGTATGTTGAGTCAAATCTCTTTAGTTCCTTTTATTGTAAGTCTGTTGCCTTCAGCGGTGCTTTGTCTGATACAAAAAAAAGTGCTGTAAAATGTTAAGTAATCCATTAAGTCCTATAAAAGTACATTTGGTTTTTCAAAGTTTGGTTCAAATCTCTGATAATAAAGTAGTTTTATGTTCCATGGGGGTAAAAATGAAAAGCCAGAAATCTGCCTTTTTTCTGCTGCTTCCTTTTTAATTCAGGAACACATGAGTGGATTGTGGAAATAAACAACACCAACAGCAGTGATAAAAGACTTTATAGACCCACTATTCCTTCAATACCTAGAGATAATGTTGGAAATCTACTTTATTCAAAAGATTTTCTAAATTTGTAAATTCCATCTGCCACACATGACTTGAGTCCCCTGTTTGCGTTATGACATTTTGAGGTCTCTTAGGTGATTTAACGCGAATAAATGCTGCCTTGTGTGCCGGAAAAACTGATAAATCAAAAAAGGGAAACCATTTGCAATCCTTCCACAAACACACACCATCCAATTTCCTCCACCGGTGGACTCACAGAGAGCACAGTATTTCCTCTATTTGTCAAAGTGTTTATTGAAAAGCACAGCATGACTGCATTTCGTTTTGTTTAAAAACTGAAACGTTTGCTGCAGACAGACCTTTCAGAAATAAATGACTAATGCTGAGTGACAAAGGAGCTTGGTTTCATCAAACCTCAAGCATGGATGGCGTAGATGTTACCAAATGGTATCACCCCATCACATAGTCATCCCAAAGATCTGGCTGTTCTGCCAATTGGTTAGTTATGCAATGCCATTGCTTTGATGGGGTGTATCTCTCTCTCTCTCTCTCTCTCTCTCTCTCTCTCTCTCTCTCTCTCTCTCTCTCTTTTTTTATTTTTTTTTAGTTAACGCCTCCGCCCTTCAGAATGTCTGCACATCTTTAACCCCAGAAATAACCTGTATCAGGGCTGTGATTGTATCCTGTGTAATCTGACACATTAATACTGACAAAGGTTAACCAGTTATTGCCCATTCAAGTTTTAAAACTATAACAGGCTGCCTAGGTGTCTTCATGTTTTCTTTGCTATAAAAGTGTCAGAAAATGTTTTTTTGGCCAATTCTTTTGCACCTTTGTTTTCAGGAAGAGCTTGACTTCAATATCTGGTCACTGATTATCATTATTATAAATAATAAATGCTTAAAACAATGTGTTTTAGTACAAAAGAAAAAAAAGTCATGAATTTTTTAGCATATTCAGGGTACGATTTTTTTGGAGGGGGATGGGGGGGATCACCCCCCCACCCCCCCCTCTGATTTTTACATCCCTACTTCTGCTCAATGAATTTCATCTTCGGGGGGGAACAACCAACCAACTGAAATAACAGGCAGGTTGTGACAGTTTTCTTACACCTATAGTCTACATTACTGGCACTAACGTTCACCTGAACCGAACTGTCGGCAGTCTCAGAATTCGCAAAAGTCCCCATGCACTGGGGCGCCATAAAGGGGGAGGGTAAACGTGACAAATTCATGGGGCCCAGCATTTGTGGGGGGCCCCTAGAGCAGTGTAGGGGTCCAGTGGAAACAGGTTAGAAGTTGTGAAAATTTCGTGTAAGATCCGCTGTATAATAGAATAGGAATAGAATAAGGAATAGAAATCGAAGTTGGGCATTGAAAGTATGTAAAGTTTCACTTTTGTTTTATGCCAGTGTTACATTAGTTGTGGACTGCACCCACCACCACCAACTCCGCTCTGACCCAAAAAAAAAAATAAAAGTCTGCTTTTTTTTTTTTTTACAAATCGCACCCTGAGCATATTTGTTATCAGAAACAACTGTAAATGCCCATAACGAACATTTTTGAAGTTGCAGAAACAAACTTTCAACTATTTTACATCTGTTCAAACATGCTTTTTGTTCTTGAACATTCAGTATCCATATTACGGCTTCATACTTTTTGTTATTTCCAGGGGTTTTTTAGCCTGTGAGGAAGTCTCTGAAAAAATTCCTTTCTACTTGTAATAGATTCACACATTGCTGCCATAAAGTGTTGTATAGTGTCGGAAAGCTCAGGATCTCAGCTTTCCGATGCCATTTGAATTTTGTAGATAGTGCAAACGGTTCAGAAGCTACAGTAATGTGAATGGTGTAAAGTGCAAAATGCGGCACCGGAGAGACTGCTGTTGTTAAAGGGTTAAAGTGTTTTCGAATGACTTTAGGTAGCGTCAGCGCCTTCCCTTCATTATTTAGAAGATTTTACAGTGAATGTCTTATTTCCTTGCTCTTCACTGCCAGTTACCTCCTGCAATGCTCCCTGATGAAAGTAGAAAAACTAAACCCGAAGTCAGGAACAAACTGTGTCCTTGAACGCCCTGAGCTCATGTAACAGTTTTCCACTGGAGTAGGTTGCAGCGAGTCTGATGATTAATTGTGATGATTATGCCATTACCATATAAATGCCAATATCTGCCACCCAAGTGAAATATAACAGAACCGTTTTTACCCTGGCAGAAGGGCGTATTAATTCATTATCATAAGGTGGTTTAATTTAACTGTCTATAAATCAATACTTTCTAGGAATAATTTTGCATAACATATGCTCGTCCGCTTTTATATTGGGAAATGGGAGGAAATGTGTTCTTTACAGAGGCGGTTCAATGTCATGTTGAGCTTAGCCTTGCACAAACACTGAAAGCAGTTGAAATTGCAGGCCTAGGTTTGTCAAAATTGCCTTCCAACGCCTCCAAAGCTACCGTTTTCCATTCAGTTTTGTTCAATAGAAATAAAAATAGACCCATTGTGATGTAGAAGCAGTCAGCGTCATGAGTCAATAACACCTTGGCTAACTTCCTGCATTCAGCAAACTTACAGACTAACACAATCCAACAGATAGATAATGTATCAGGAGTATTTTCCGTATCTCAGTATCTATTTTGTTCTCAGTACAGATTTTTCATGTTTGTTGTATGGATCCATATTTGGAACCACTAAAATAATGTGCAGTAAATCCAGTGTTGGCTCTCTTTTTGCGCTAAGATGTAACTATTTTTTTTAAAAATCACATCTTTTATGTCATTTTCATCTGCTGTGTCTGGTGTATCACTTTTGTCTTATTTTCTTTTTTATTCTGTATTCCTTGCATCATTTTTTTTAATACTGTTTTTAGTCCAATGACTCGACTGGTTCAATAGACTATTGGTATCAGTTGGCGTCCGTCCGTCGTCTGTCCGTCCATTCGTCCATCCATAAACAATTTTTCAAGAATCTTCTTCTCCGAAACCATCTGTCAGAATGAATTGATATTTGTTGTGGAACATGTTTGGGGTAAGGTCTATCAAGTTTGTTCAAAGAAATAGGAAATATTAATTTCTGAAATCTAAAAAATCCCCATTGGTTTATAATGGGATACATGACAAAGTGCTATAACTTGAAAACAGTTGAAGATATTGATATAATTACTATAGGTATAGATAGGAAGTCACATATGGGCTTTCATTTGGTGCCATGACCTTTGACCTTGACTGACCTTCAAAGGTCAAACCCAAGGTCATCTATGTCCACATTCCTAGAAACTTCTTCTCCATAACAGTCAGCCAGAATCAATTGAAATTCATAGCAGATGTTCCTTGGGGTAAGGTCTACCAAGTTTGTTCAAAGAATTGAGAAATATTGATTTGTAAATTTATTATGAATTTTTGAAATTTTAAAAATCCCCATTGGTTTATCATGGGACAAATTTCAAAGTGCTATAACTTCAAATCAGTTGAAGATATTGATATTGTTTTTGGCAATAGATAGGAAGTCACACATGAGCTTTCATTTGGTGTCATTACCTTTGACCTTGAGTGGCCTTGAAAGGTTAAACGAATGTCAGTTGATGTCTTTAAATATATGCCGCTGGACGACAGGACCCTTAGGCCTATTTTTGTCATTTCTTTTTACATCATTCTCATCCCATATCTAATTGTATGTCATTTTTGTCTAATTGTGGCTCATTATTTTCACCTTGTTACCGCTTTTACTTTAAAAAAAAAAATTGTATTGTCTTTGATGCTCTTTTCATCTTCTTACGTCTGTACATCTTATGTTGTGTTCACTTTTATAGACCTTTTTCATTGTTTTCATCGTACCATTTTTTATGATGTTTTCATCTTGTTTTGTCTTTTATGTCATTTTCATCTTGTTGCGTCTCTTAAATTATTTTCTTCTTATCACGTCTTTCACAACTGAGGCCTCTTCTCTGCATTTCACATGGTTTAATGAAGTCAGTATTTCTAACCACTTTTTAATAAAGAAAATCCTCTTATCATATCACTGTTATATAACACTGTCAATTCATAACCCGACAAAAAGAGCCCCAAGAGGAATTTTAAGTCCAAATCCTAAATTTAGAGTCGGCAGCACCAGTTACTGGATGTGTTGCTTTTTCCTCTGTGTAGATAGCTTGTCACAACAGCAGCCAGAAAATAGGAAATGAGTGGAGTTTGCAGATTCAATAAATAAACTGAAAAACTTTGCCGACTTTGACTGCAGAAGTGGTAATGCTCTGCGGATTAATCCTGATGAGGAACACCTCTAATTCACAGGTTGATTATTACATGAGATAAGTTTTTAAATCAATGAATACAAGTGTTTCTGGTCTGATGTGTCACATGGATGATGATCTAACACGCTATAAAAACATACTCAGTGATCCAGTGGGAGCTCATTTGTGAGGTATAAGAGACAGACTTGGAATATTGTAACTTTGTTTTCTGAAAAATGTGTCAAAATTTTCCAGTTTATTTAAAAGATGAAGGATGCCACTTGCCAAGGTTCCCTTCAAGGCATTTGTTTATTTTGAGGAAACTAGAAGGCAGCGGGGGCCCACTCATGTGGCTTCTTGACTGGTATAAGATAATAAATAGCCACTTTTCCAGCAGGTTGTCTTGTAGAGACATTTCCCTGCAGTTTCAGTAAGCTTTCCAAATGATTCAGCATTTCATATCTGACAGGAAGTAGCCAGAACACCATCAGGAAATCTGGATTTCATAAAAAGTTTTGTAGACTCCTAAATGAGTTCTGTTCCTAAATGAGGTCTGCTGTTTTTCTATTAACATTTTGTTTCACTTATGTCTCATACGTTCCTCTGCGCCCACGTAATTGTTCGTTTAAATGTGCAACAAATGTACTGTACTGCAAAAACCACTGGTCAAATTTGTTGGCCCAAATATTACAAGGCATGAATGCTTATAAATATGCATTCTTAAATCATAAGTAAATACAGTATATTTAGGCAAGAGAACCATCATGCCATTAGTTTTCTCTTTGATGTATTGTGATTTGGGGAGAAAAAAAAAAAACTATCAGAACTGCTTTGCCTTAGTTCAGCAACAAGGCATGAGGATGGTTTCTACTTAAAAGACTCATCTTCAACAACTAAGACAGCAGCCAACATCTGGTGGCCTCGTTCCTTCTCCATGATGATGAGTAAAGGACTTTCAACCATGTGTTGTGGCAAACCAACATCTTGCAACATCCAATGACTGAGATGCAGAAAAACAGCTGGATTAAGGTAGAACTTGAAATGGTAACAATAGAAATATATGATATACTAATTAATATAACAGCCATCTACCACATAAATAATGTATATGAGTGATTCTGTGGCAGTATATTCTGAAAACCAGTTCATGCATTTCTTTTTATATCAGTAACACAAAGATTTAAATGTTGCATCAACTTGACCCGCACCAAACAACCACCATTTGTTCCTCAAATCCTTTTTTTCCTTTCTTTGTTTTTTTTTTTTTTTTTTTTTTTTCTGGATAAAATATATGTCTGCTGCTACATACGAGTATGAGATGCCATACTGTGCAGCTCATAAAAGTTATACCCTAAGGCTTTTGTGGTCGAACTGTCATGTTTTCATTCAAACAGGGACAATGGATAGTAAACTTTCTCATCCAAAATATTTAGGATTTTAAAGTGGGTAACTCTATCTGCAGTGTTGAGTACTGAGGATCTTGTGTAAAACAACATGGTTGAATACAGTGCAGTTCCAAAATGTAAATCTAACTTTAGTGGTAAAAACCGTTTGTGGCTTTGATAGTTCTCCATCCCAAAGCTCTTTCTGAATAAAGTGTCATTTCATTTGATGAGGAGACATGACAAAGTTTAAACAAAGGGGATGAAGAGGAGAGGAGTCATTCTGAGGATGCTCTACAGGGTGTATCTAAAAAACTATACATTTTAAAAAATTACCCCCAGTTCCGCATTTGATTATTTTTGGAATTTTCTTTTATGGACGTCGGTAGGTAGGGGATTGGTGGATATTTGTCCAAATTTACAGACCCAGGTTTTCATGCATGAATGAGCACGGGCAAATTCAAGTTAGAGCTGGGTTGCATGAAGTAGTGGTGGGATTTAAATCCAATCAAAGTTCATGGGAGGGGACAATGGGCATCCATCTTGTTTTCCAGGTTACAGCATTAACACTTTGACCACCATGACAATTTCATTTCTTTACCCATGGCAGCTGTTCCTGCCTTTCAAAGTTAATTCAACTTGTTTAGGCCTAAAAGTGACACTGAGGACAGGCCAAGTTAAGGTTAACTTAGCAACCCTGACTTGCTAAGCTAACTTGGCCTTACATGGTGGCCAAAGTGTTAATGCTGTAACCTGGCAATTTTGTGGAAAACAAAATAGATGCCCATTGTCCCCTCCCCTGACCTTTTATTGGATTTAAATCCCACCGCTACTTTGTGCAAACCAGTTTTTACTTGGATTGCGCAACTTGCCCCTGATCACTCATGCATGAAAACCTGGGTCTGTAAATTTGGACAAATATCCACCAATCCCCTACCTACCGACGTCCATAAAAGAAAATTCCAAAAATTATCAAATGCGAAACTGGGGATAATTTTTCAAAATGTATAGTTTTTTTTATACACTCTGAAGAATGGAGGAAAAAAGGCAATGAATCTTAATAAATGTGAATTAAAATCTGAAATACAGACCAGGTCCAACAGAGCTTTAAACAGAATTTGGAACTCCCAAATGTCCAAACATTAAAATGAATAAGCAGATGCTGTGGTCATTAATCTTCAGTTGATTGCCAATAGACCACTGTCCACCAGTGACATTAGTGGAACTACTTTTCTGCCCATGTACATGCAATTTTACTTCCTGGAACATGTTTATGCTTTCTGCCTCCCTACTCATTACTTCTCCTGCATGCGCTTCCTGAGGTTTCAGCCTCATCCGAGATGCATGGAGCCTTTGTCTGCACCGTGCAGATGAAAGGTCCGCGGTGAAGCAGCAAACCGCGTGGAAACAAAAGGATTCTTTCTCTTGCGCTCACACATTGGAGCAATCTCAAAGACAGCTGTTCCCCTCCCGGGTGTCCCAAACTTTCTGACTAGATTTCCCTCTGCCTCTCTATGCCATCCACCCGACTTCGAACTGATTTATGAAAATATCAAAAGAGAAACCAAAGGGCCCACCAAAGTGGAACTTGTTTAGCAGCGAAAAGGACACGTACAGCATAACCGAGCCCCTCCCCTCGCTCACCCCATCCTGAGCTGTTCAGTTACTCAATCCAGTTCAGATAACTGGGATTCTGGAGCAGCGGAGCTGTCCAACCAACCACCAAAGAGGACGCACTCCAGTCACAAGGTCCCTTCTGATCAGGCCAGATGACTTTTCAGTGCCCTCAAATTTAACCCATGTTGGGTAGTTCTGTGAGTAATGGAGGAAGACTGGGATGTAAATCAAAGTTGTATACTGTAACTGTAGTATTTTGGTTTGTGCTTCAAGGCTCCCCAGTTACTGGCGCTATCTCCAAAGCATGATGAAAGTCCTTTTAGTGTGGAGAGCTCAAACGCAAGACTCATGCTGTCTGAACCCTGTGTTACACTTTGTTTCAGTGGAAGAGTGTGAATATTTTTGAAAGTGAAAACAGGATTTTCATTCATCGTGATGTTTTGCTATCATGTTTTTTGTGCCTGCAACTGACAGCTATGATTAAATCCAGCTTTGCTGCATCCGCTGAAAAGTGTCATCAACTCTATTGAGAACAGCGTTTCAGTGCTAAATTATGTGACTACACAGAATAGTAATTAAATAGGAATGGAATTTTATATTTAACTCTTTCGGTGCCAGACAGTTAAGGGGCTAATAAGCCTTAAAAGTGCCACAGAATTTGGCCGTCTTTCAGTATTTCGCGTCGTTTTTATAATCAAAGTCTGAATCGTCATCAGAACTCATTTTCTAGCAGATGGGACTGTTTTGACAGATCGCTGTGTTTACGATATTACTACAAAATGGCCATCTAATTTGCATATGATTTCATTCATAAATTCATTCATAAAATTACCCAAGCAGAAAACGAAACGCGAGCTCTTCCTTGGTCAAAAACCGCTCGGTAACATCCGACCGATTGCTACTTAGATTCAAAACGCACCGGACGCAGCCGATTCATTATTGATCGTAATTTGCAAGAAGATTTGAAAGAACGTCATCAAAATGTGAGAAAGAAATGGGGGTGGATGGTTTGTTTGTATACAAATATTGCGTGTTCTCCAAAGCCGATCTGATTGTCCCGTGGCACTTTAAAGGTTGTATTCGTAAAGCCGATTTAATCGGCCCATGGCACTGAAAGGGTTAAGATAGGACTGCATTCTGTTGAAGGTAAAAAAAAAAAAAAAAAAGGTACATTGAAAGTAATGTCAGAAGGCATTTTGCATTATCAATTCCAAATAGGGAAAAAAATACAGTACTGAACAGCTTTGTTTTTGCAAATCACTGCTTACACCAGTGTTTTTCAACTGTGGGGTCGCCTGGAATTCAAATAGGGTTGCCTGGAATTTCTAGTAACTGATAAAAAGTTGTTAAAAACTTGAGAGAGATAATCACAATACATAAAAAAACATGACAAACTGTGAAGCTGAAACTGAAGCCCTGTGGTTCTGTTTATCTTTCAAATGTTCATTGTGGTCAGTTTCAGATGCTGCAGCTCTTTCATAATTCATAGTTTGAGTTATTGTTTGTTCAGTATTAATTGTCAGCCTTGTAAATCCAAGTTGGACTGACTATACATATCCTGACTAAGGAAAATAAAATTCTCACTTTTTGCAGTAATCTACACCTGGCTTTTCTGCCTCCGTCCATAATAATATACATTATATAGCCTAAATGTCGTCTAAAAATAACATGTATTTCCAACATAGTATAGCAACCTTACATGAATGAAAACAAATTTTAGCAAAAAAAAGTCTCTGTTTTGAATGTCTGGGGTCTCCAGAAATTTGTGATGTTAAAATGGAGTCACAAGCCAAAAAAGGTTGGGAAGCACTGGCTTACACATTATAATAATGATGCATAAAACTCAAACTCTGCTCAACTTTTTGCTTTTAATCAGTGTTTTCTGCATTAGTTGGATTCCAAGTGCCATGCTTCACTCAACAAAGAAAAAGAACAGGGGGAAATGGGGTCAGATTGGGGCTTCGACCTGGCAGTCCACCACAGACCTGCTTTAAAACTACATGGAGACAGAGTGCAGTCACTTGCACCCTGGAGCTTGGAAATGTCTCTGCTCTCTTTTGCAAACTCAGACCGTGGCAGGTTTACTAGTTATAAACATGAGAAATATCAAGAGTCCAAACAGGGGATTTATGTACTACTTACAGGCATCTGGCACAGTCGATTTTTATGTGAAATACATAAACACTTATGTAAAGCATAAGCATCTCTGCAGTTTGCTCTGTGTTGAATTGAAAAGGGTATGTTTTTTTCCTGCCTACTGGCTCTTACTTGTTCTGAACAGAAGTTGGAAAGACCTTTTCTCCCCTGAGTTGCATCAGTCCCTCCTGTCATTTTATAAAACGTGAATCAGCATGTGTTTGCTGTTTACAATGGGTCACATGGGGAAATACACTCGTGAGAGACTTGGTGAATAAGTCTTATTGCAATTATTGTGAGCAAAATGTGCGCTAGCATTTTTTAGTTAAACTCAAAACAAAACAAGAAAAAACACAAATTATCTTATAGAAATGCGCACTTTTTCCACGTCACACTCGCACAAACGTACCATTTTTTTTTTTTGTGATGACCAATATATGTAACCATTAACAAGAGATCGATCACCATTTATATATTATCCTCTGTATTTTGCATTTTTTTGTGAAAATTTTTATTCTATTTATTTACTGATCATGTAGATGTTAATAACAACTCAGTCAGTAAATTGAAAGGTTATTATATCAGAACAGACACAACTGAAGAAAACATGACCTTTTCAGTAAAATTTATCATTAATTCTGTATTAAAAAACACTGACATTGTAACGGTACAGAAAAATTTCGGTTTAATAAATTTTCTTAATGGTTTCAGTACAGTGAAATGCTCCCATTGCTCCAAAATACTCCCAAATCGGAGACCTTAGAGAAGACAGAGGGTCTTCCAACTCTGGCTCTGCTCTGAGCTGCCATGCTGGTTCACCTTCAGTATGGTGCGTGGACCGCTTAGATGTCTGTCTAGGATATCAAATATTACACATAGGTTCTGCCTGCGGCCATCCTGCTCATACTGTGTGCGTTCTGCTTCAAGGTCCATGTGGAAACTTTAGTGAGTGTTTGTGTTCTTTACACAGGCTACATGTATTCACCTGGTACACCTCTGTATTGTATTGAAGGCCCCCAACAGAAACTGTGTGGTACAAATGAGAGCACCGTTACACCGCTAACTGACATATATCAAACTACATGGGTTTTACTGGTGAACCAATGTTGGAGAAGATGACGATGATTCCATGTTTACTACAGAGAATATGGATGTATCCGAAAAAGACATATCTGATGCTGCTGAAAACATGACAAACTGTCTTTTACCTGAATTGTTTACACGTATTGATAGGATCAGTGGTTCAACAGTTGTTAAACATTCTAAATCAGATGTTTTGAGTCTTTAAGGGTTAAACTAGAATAAAAATACAACTTTTTATTTAATATGGCTTTCATTTTGCATGATTTGCACAATATCTTCCTCTGGTCGGTGTCACTAAATCCGAAATATCACCAGACAATAGACGTTTCCTTTTCTACAACTGAATCTGAACCTTTAATTTGCAGCCTTTTGCAACTGCGTAATTCCACAGGCTGATATTGCAATTATGATTCGATTAATAGTGCAGCTCTACTATAGAATGAGCTTTTACTGATCCTGAAAGGACACCAGAGACGAATCGGTCTCTAACCCCTACTAATGCATTGAATAACTTTTATACTTAATCATGTACTCTGTAAGGATAGCGTTGTGTGTGGCTGGCACAGCACTGTGGGGAATCGATCAGCTTGCTCAGCTTAGATGAAAACTGCAGGCATCTGTGAAAAATACTGTGGCTAATCATTTATTGCAAGTGCACCTTGTTGGAACTCGCATACAAAGACGACAGGATTGAGAATATATAGGCTAAAGTAAGATGCAAATTAGGAATAAATGCATAGAATGATCTAGGATATTTAGTTTCTGGCATGTTAACTTTGGACCACCTTAAGCGTATGTAGTAGGCTAAGTGACCTGTTTTAATTGGACTACACCTCTATACATACAGTGGAGTCATTCCAACAGAAATCAGCCAGAGGGATATTGTTGCCTTGAGCTAAACGACAGAAAATTAAAATCTGGTTGACACTGTCTGTGCCTGACAAAATACAGGTCTGGCACTCATCAAATTGCACTGTGAGATTGTTTGCGTTTGGTCAATATCCCATGTATTTATGCATGCTGTCAACAGCATGGCTACAAGGCCCTGCCAGCAAGTTAAAAAAAAGTGTCAACAAATCCATCTGGATAGTTTTTTCAGGCAGGTAATATATCCCAAAGTCGACACCCCTTTACTTGCCCCTCTCCTTCTCCCTCAGCTGTTTGCATATGCATAGCAATGAGTGAAGCAGATATTTAACTTGGAAGACTCCACAGTGTACATAGTCCTTATCTGTTATGACAGCATTCAGAAAATGTCATATTGTGACAAACTGAAGGGGGAAAAAAAAAAAAAAAAAAAAACAGACGGCGGAGCAGTGGTCAAAGATGAAGTCATGTTTTTTCCATTCTGTTTGGTGAATCTCTTTGGAAATGGATCTGAGGAGATATCATTTTGACTCAGTGCTTTTAGAACAGGCTTCAAATATCATCTCGTGGAAGGCCAGTGTGTTTCTACATAGACCTAAACTATGTTGACAGCTGAAGAATGTTGTGTATATGTTTAACTGACAGTTTGTTGCATAGTCACCAATGTGAATAGAAAAAAAAAGACTTTTAACTAATGTCAGTGAAAGTTATAGTGAAATAAAAATACGGTGAACCTTATGAAAAACTAACCTTTTGCTGTTTTTCTCTTTCTCTTTTCTTTCATCCTGTTGCACTGGAAAACCAACTGCTTGTCTTGGATTGCCTTAACTTCAGGTACGTCACATCACTCACAATAACTTATGAGATAATGTGCTTTCCCAGATGCCCTTTCTTTCCCAGATGCCCTTTCTTTCCAATAGTTCACTACATTTATGCTCAACATTTATACCTTTCTGTGCAAAATCAACAAATTATACATGACATAAAGTTGTGGTTCACTTTTCGTAATGTTTTCGCCTGCTGTTTTGAGTGAAAGCTGAGCAGGCACATTGCAGTACATTGCTATTATGTAAATTAATATTTAATGCAAATAAGCACATTAATTTAGATCAAATACCACTAAATCTTGAGTGGGGACACTAAATGAGGCTTTGAAGTGGTCAGGCTACCACAGCCCTTAATGTTTTTTCCCCTGACAGTGTTAAATACCCATACTGGCAGAAATCTCTGTCCTTGTGTTGTTGTTGCAGCTATGAACAGCCTTATATCCCCTTAAGCTCTTGTGTATGTGTATGTGTATTGCGCAACCCGCTAATTGCACTGCGTATTTTGACCAGAGAACCAACTAGGCGAGGCATAGTATGCAACCAATCTCTAGGCTCGCGTCCTCCCACAGTGCGGGAATGTTTTCTTAAATAAAATACCCAATTTACGCAATGACATCAAGATGGCAGCAGACAAAAGTCTTGACTCTGTGTAAATGTATTGCATACTTATTTTACTGTGCAATGCAGTAAGACCCTGTACTTATAATTTAGCAATAACTGGAAGAAAAAATTCTTGGCTGCAAAGTCAAGTTGAGAAACACCAAAATGGATAATGACAATATTTGGGAGGGGGTTTGCTTTAATGCTGACGAGGGAGCCTAATGGATCAACCGAAAAGACTTCTAATCCTGGGGTCTTAATTGCAGGGTTCTGGCATCCATCTGAGGCAGCAAACTGAACCAACTAGGGCAATCAGAATATAATCTCATCAATCTGCTTGATATGGTCATTACAGTGTGGATTAGAGTAATGCAAATGATCCCTGCTTTGGGTATTTTTTTACCATTTTACAGTGATATGCGCTCATTTATTTTGATGGGTCCTGGATATTGGCTGAGTGGCTGCTCAGGAAAAAAGCTGTTATGATAATTTATAAGGTTTATTGGTTCTTTTCAAACTTCGGCTAAACACAGCCACAACTTTGTTCAGCGCACATGTTAGAGCAGTGACTACTTGTGTTTTATTTAATTTTTTTTAAAGAATATTTAGCTGACTGAGCCTACAGGCAGTGATGAAAGAGAAGGAGGACTTGGGTTATTATTACTAAATTACAGTCTCCACCCATTACACCATACTGCCTCTTCTCCTTACCTGACCCTATGGTACCACATGTTTTCCTCTTGTCAGTCATCTTTTACACAGTGTTCTCTCTGTTTTTCTTTTTTCTGCATCCCTGCCTGTCTTTCATGTCACTCTTCTACCCTTCACCTCTCCCAGTTTCTGCTTCATTCCTGGCCCTCGTCCTCCTCCAGCGCTGTAGGTCCACTATAAATAATGCCACCTGTTGGGCCGGGTCCTTCATTACACTCATGTTACAGTAAATAAGAGTCGAAGGCCAATGAGGGTGCCCTGTTCAGGCTCGGCAAGTTATGCCATTGGCACAGAAAGCTATGCCTGGCACTCCCTGACTAATGCATTCGCTCAAGAGGCCAGAGGGAGAATAGCAGGAGCAATGAGGCCAAGGTTAGAACAACCTCTGATTCTCTGCAGAGGGATTTGAGATTGAAACTGAAGGGGATTTATGATGATGAATGTTGCATGATAAAACTGTGTTTTAGACAGCAAGCATGCTGAGAATACAGCATGTTCCAGTAGAATAGACTCCAGTGTTACATTTTACGTAGAAATTTGTTGATACAAATGTTCAGTATAGAAATTGGTTCCAATACGGTTTTTAAGTGAAAGTTAATAGCTCCAATAGCTTTGCTTATATTTTTTGCAGCAGATGCATTAAGTTTTTAATGTTCAGTTCAACAGTTATGGAGTTTTAAGGGGGTCATATTTAGCTAAACCCACTTTTATTAGTCTTTGGTACATTTACTTGTGTATTTGGGGACCCTAATAGTTCAAAAAGTTTGAATGTGAACCCTCTTTATATTCTTTTTGGCAAAAATTGAGTGGATTTCTGCAATCGATTTTAACTCCTTCTTAATTTGTTGCTAATACTAGTTACGTCACGACATTTGCATATATAAGGTCAAGACTTCCGACAAACAGTTCTCAGAGTATGACATAATTGTTTATCAGCAGCAGTGTTTGTAGTCCATGCTGAAAATACGTCCAAACTTTGAGCCCATTACCTAAAATGTTCAGTTGTTGGATGAATGGGACAGAGGAGCACAGCCAACAACCTGGAGGGGATGGGGCTTGAAGTGGCTTATTTGCATTTAAAGGGCCAGCACTCAAAACGACCTTTCTGGTGTCATTACTCAGAAATAGGGTTGAAGATGGACCTGTGGAGTTGAATTAATGAAGAATTCAGACCCAAGCAGAGCATTTACAGTTTATGTAGACCACAGGGAAATGTTTTAAAATGTATAATTTGATTTTAAAAAAGTAAAATATCTCTCCTTTAAATGGAAGTTGGTGTGATTCTGGGTAATTAATCAGATTTTTTCTGCTCCAAACTCTTCGGTCTTTAAAAAAATCTACGACCGGTTGACCTAAAGCGGTGACGATGCTCAACTGCAGAATTGGGTAATCGATCCAGGTTTTGCACTTAAAAAAATCAAGGGCACGGTGCAAGGGTTATAGTGACGAGCCCTTGAAAGCACGCACAGTGGGACGTGATCAGGGTGTGGGTGATGAGGTCAGAGGTCAACTCTCTCAAATAGCCACTGAGAACACAACGGCCATCGGCTCCTTTGGCTTTGAAATGGGAGGCGGCGCTGGACGCTCTCGCATGCTGGACCGGCTTTCAGCATACCACCGCCTGCCATCAGACACAGTTGTCGTGTCAGGTGTCTTCCTGGGAGAGGTTATTTTTAAGATGATGAAGGAGGGATTTACAAGTGTATTTGATCATCACATGCTGTATTTGATGTACAATCAGCAAATTATCATATTCAAGTTAAGAGTATGGCAGCAAGAAAATGGTGGTGTGTTGGGTCATTTTGCATTTATGGTAATTTCTCTGGAGGAGCAGGCATTTAAATGTGACAGATGTGACTGTGATGCCTGGTAAATCATTTTGCAGTCTAGCTTGGAGAAAATATGTGGCTGGTTAATTAGCTCCTACTACCCATCCATCCCAACTAAATACCACCCAGCTTCAACGGGCAGAAAAATCACAGTTTTCTCATGATGTCTGTCTTGAGGGGTCTTTGTTCATCTACTAATAGGAAACAAAAATGCTTCCCTTTTCCCCTTCAAAGGGACACACCATGTCAGCCTGTTCAGTATGCCAAATAAATTAGTCATCAAAAGTCCCTCAGAGAGAACAGTTAACCTTTATCTCCATCAATGTTTCATTAGTTACCCCCTCGCCACTGCCACATTTTCTCCCTAGCAGAAATAAAATCAGGGCCCTGTGGTGTTTTAATGTAAATAAAATGTTAAAATACAGTCATTAGTATTCTGGCTTTTTACGAGATCTGTCAAATCGGAAGAAGCGCTTTAATGAATGTCTCTGAGCCACTCGTAGTCATGGATAATTCAAAGAGGAAGGAAGTTAGGCTGCTGATTGGTTTTATGCTGGGCGATCATGTTCAGTAACACCCCAGCAGAAATGTCTCGCCTCTTTCCTGTAATGTCAGGTACATGCATAAATGAATTCCTCATGCTGTGCCTTTAAAAAGCACTGAGTATAGTCCCCAAGAGGATTCTCTCAGTTCAAAATGAATTCTTGTAAATGGATGTAATGTAGAGGATTTGTCAGAGTAGCAAGAAAAAACAAGTACAAGCAGCATTTCTGCAACTTACTGTGAATGCAGTCATTTCTTCAGAGCTACGTTTCTGTCATGTACAGTTTTGTCTTTGTCTACAGAAGTAACTCATTAGATGATAAAACATTCATACATGTAAGGCCTGGAGACTGTGACTAAAGACTGTAAACATTAAAGGCTCAGTATGTAAGATTTGCACAACCTTGTTTGCTTACATGAAGTTTTGTGTTGGAATTGTTGATGCTATCTAACTCCATTTCTAATTTCGCAGTAGTCTTGGTTGCCTACATCAACTTGTACGCTGATTTTTATAAAGGCGACTATGACATTTGTGAGTCCATATGCTTGTTCTTGAGATACATTCTTTAATCAGCTCCTAAACCATATAAAATATTTCAAGAAAATTGCCATTGTATTCACAGTAATGTCCCATTTTAATGATTTTTACTAACATTAATGTTCACATTTTAACATCAGTTGTATCTCAAACTGAAATACAAACTTTCCTCCAAACTGAAACCTTTAAAACTTTTATTATTTAATGTTTTTGTGATGCTTGTAATTGTATTTGATTTTCTTGCATATTTTGCTGCTGTTAAGTAAAAGATTCAAATCTCAATGAGACAGCCTGATTAAATTAAGATTAGAATGAAACAAAGATTGGAATTTTAATAACTTTTTTAAACCAATTTAAGTCAGTTAGTTTAGTAGTTGTAACATGATTGTTTACTCATGCCCTCCAGATTAGTAATAATAAGAAGTGGTGCCAGGCACAACAAACCCCGCCCTTCACAGGTATTGTAGCTTATTTTGGTCTGTCTGTTAGCTGTCTATGTGTGTGCTGATGTCAGCATAGACAAATTTCGGCCATTATTAGTAAATTGGGGGGGGGGGGGGATTCATGAAAAAATTTAACTTAGACTTAAATGTAGTCACATCTATTATGCGTCACTGACAATCTTAAAACCCAGTTTGGTATGAATTCAACCAATAGCTTTGCTCCTAAAGTGAAATAAATAAACAAACCAAACCAAAAACAATACCCCTTGTCTTCCCTTTGGGGGGCGGGGTAATAATAAAAAACTGACTCACCCAGGGGTGGGCGAACTACAAGTGTACTATTTAATGCCTCAAATGCTTTTTTTTTTACACTACACTTGACATTTCTCAAACTTTTAACATGTGAATTTAAATAAAAATACTTATTTCCAGCTACGTTAAATAATGCCCTATTTTGCTTCTGTTTATGATCGACATGCTCCACTCTAAAATACTAAGGTGAAGATGCAGCACTGTGGTCAAAACATTGCCATAAACATTAGGTTTACATCTCTATGAAGTAAAATCTAAATCCCCCATCACCCACCTTGAATAAAAATTAGTCGACTTTTGAAAGATGTCAACTGTGTTTACCATTTTGACAAATTCACTAATCAATTATCCGTGCACATCCCTAGAATGAAATGAGGTAACATGCATAGACCACTAAAATGGAATGCATATATAACTTTAAATATCTCATCTATAAACATGATTTCCACTTCACAGCTTCATCCTCGACCACACTATTTGTTGTTTTGATTGAAACTTCTGCAGAAATTAAATTGAAGAAGGTGTTTGAGTATGAACACACGGGTACTGTTTTTTCTTGGTTTTGTTTGTTTGTTTGTTTTGGTGTGTGTGTAGATTTGTTTATGTTTTGTTTGATTGCTGTTATTTTATTGTTTACTTTATTGTGTATTCATTTTGTTGCCTTCAAGGATGTATGTATTTATTTATTTATTTTTTACATTTCTGGTATGTCAATTTAGGTGTGTATGTGTATGTGATGATAAGTGAGGTTAACTGATCCAAGGGACTTGATTTTTCATATATTTTGCTGATAAGAAGCTAAATGATAGCCTGTTGTGTGGAGAAAGGGTGGGATTAAATAAGTTATACTTCCTCCCACTCCTTTTCGAAAAGGCCAATGAAGTCATACTTTGTTTTCACGTTTATGTTTTTATTTTTTGTTTGTTTTTGTTTTCTTATAATCTGTTTCATTCATTTCATTTATTTCATTCATGGTTGTGCATTTCATCAGCAGATATTCAATAATCATCAGGTGAACAAACATGTACACACCCATGCTCAAAAAGGAGCAGGATGAAGAAAATGTTATATTTCCTGCCCCCTTCTAAATAATAATATCCTTAATGGTTAGCTATAAAATCATACTGTATAGTCAGACAAACCAAACAAAATACATCCAAAGATAATACAAAATGAATACAAAACCAAGTACAAAACTACATATCTAGGAAGTACAAAACAAACAAACATAAGTAAATTTATACCTGACGAAATGATGCAAAACAAAAAATAACAGACCAAAATAAGCAAATAAATATGTCACAAGATGCAAAACAAATACGAAGCAAAATGTAAAAACTTATAACTGTTCATATAATCTCATTGTTCTGTCTTTATGCACTTTTTTTCAGTTGGAGTATGTTTTTATAGTCCTTCAGCTCATTGTAAAGAGAGTTCCAGCGTTTAACACCAACCACTGATATACACATCTGCTTCAGAGTTGTTTGTGCACACTGGTCCTCGAAATGGCCTTTCTTTCTATACTCTTCATTCTCTGAAGTGAAGATAAACCGTTTTTGTTGTAGTTTTTGTTCATAAGGACTAAGTAGAATTTTTTTGTTTTGTTTTGTTGCATATTCGAAATAAACTAAACTAATGGAGAATATTAACGGAGTGATATTCACATGTTCTCAAAGGACGTCTTAATTGGGTGCTGAGAATAAGAACAGCTTAGTGCAAAAACCCTCCTGGTCAGATTTCCCCCTGACTAACACAGCCCACTCTATAATGACTTACTTGTGCCCCTGTCCCAACCCATTAGAACTGCACTGAAAACCTGCACAAGTGACAGTTCCAAAGAGGAGGAACTGGAGGACTGTCATCTTCTCCTTGCTGTCTAGTGCAGATTTGTTGGGATCGGTTGTATCCAGACAGAGTGTGGCTGGCAGTGCCTCGCCTCGTCTAATCAAACCCTCCTCTTACCTTCGGCACAGGCATGTCCTTACTTCCTATAGAGTTTGCCGCACGCCTGAAACCACTTTTCGCTGACATGTGACAAGGTAATATGGGTGAACTTGGACTCATTAATATCTGGCATTGTCAGCACCCACACGGAACAAGCCAGTTGAAACCAGTAAAGAAAGAGTACAAATCAGAGAACTGTTGGAGTTGAGTTGCTATAAAGCGTTTAGAAATTACCCTAAAATTATAGAGTATCGTAAGAGTGGTGTTATTTCCACATTAAGAACTTTCAAGAAACGTCTCTAGTGTCAGCATTAATACAAACTCCTCGGCTGTTTGGCTAGACTGTATAGAGCAGGGGTGTCAAACATATGGTTCGTGGGCCAAAACCGGCCCGCCAATGGGTCTAATCCAGCCCGTAGGATGAAAAGTGCAAGAGTCACACTGAAGGGTCAAAACACGGTATTCGAAGTCTATCTGCCGGGACATTTTAGAGACAATTTGACAGATTAATGTTGCAAAATGACCCACATTTTTACTTTAAATTCATTTTTGCTTTAGTTGGACCATAAGGGATTATCCAAAACAAGGAGCTACTTTATTTTGAAATAAATGTTGGAATGGCAATCAGTTAAAATTCTTGTATTTTGACCCTAAAGATATTGACAGTCAAGGGTGTCAAACTGGTTTTAGTTCAGGGGCGACATACAGACTAATACAATCAGACCAATGTCAAATAACGTCCAGTAATCCATTTTTATTTGTAAAGCACAAACTTAAACAAACACAAAGGTTTCCAAAGTGCTATACAGTAAAATAAATGTAATGAAAACATAATAAAAAGGTAAAATGCTGAGATAAAAACACAATGAAACATCATAAATAAATAAATAAATAGACTCTCCACCCCAGATAAAATGTCCATACACATAAAATCAACATCCTACATGGTGTGACAAGGCAAAGATGTAATGCTGCTACTACTACTACTACTACTACTACTACTACTACTACTACTACTACTACTACTACTACTAATAATAATAATAATAATAATAATAATAATAATAATAACTTATTAATCTATAAATAATGACTTAAAATTTTCTTCTTGGTATAATGTGACAAAAATATTATTACATTATGGCTATAAATAATGAAAACTCCTTTTTTTGTTGTTTTGTTTTGTTTTAGTGCAAACAATCCCAAAACAAATTATAAAAATTTACATTAACAAACTATCCTTTAACAATAACATGTGAATAACCTGAACAAATATGAACAACCTGAAATGTCTAAAGAAAATTAAGTGTAATTTCAACAATATTCTGCCTGTTACTAAACGTTTTGTGCATTTGTTGATCCAATCTGTAATGCACATGTATAAATTATAAGTTAAGGTGTAATATTGTTACAATTTTAAGAAATTTCTTTTTTTTTTTTTTCAGGTTATTCACATCTTTTTTGTTTGGATACTTTGTAAATGTAAATATTTTCAGAATGTAATGTTGTTGTTTTTTTGCACTGAAACAGAGATTGGGTCATTAATATAGGTTATTATACTATTATTTCAGTGGTCCAGCCCATTTGAGATAAAATTTGAATGAATGTGGCCCCTGAAAGAAAATGAGTTTAACATCCATGGAGTAGAAGAACAAGCATACTTTAATATTCTGTCCTCTGCACTTGCATTTAAGGTGATAATAAATATGATCAATTAATTAGCACTTCATCTCAGGCTCCTTTGTTGGTTTGCTAGCCTCATCTCCTGCAGTTTATTTACAGAATAAATTAACATCTTGCTTTTCGCATGCATATTCTTAGGACACTCTTTGTGTCATAGCCTGCCAGTTTGTCTAAAGAGCATCTTAATAAATAGCTTTTTTTGTGACTGTTCGTGTAGCATCTCATGAATTTCTGTTTTATTAATATGCATACAGACAAAAAAGTGGTTTTATTGCATATAATGTCAATTTTTGGTATATTTAACGTTAGTTTGAATGTAGAATTTAATTACTCTGCTGTCAGGGGAGAGTGATTTCTTTGTGCTCTTTCTGTTTCTCTTCTAATTTGATGAAAATCCAAGCCAACATTTGTCAAAGGAAGAGTCTCTTTCTTCTAATGCAGACCGTTGTGCTGAAGTACAGATGTCTTTCACGATGCCCTGCTGAACTTGGCTTGTAAAAATCATGTTACTGTGAAATGAAAAAATATTGGAGATACTATTGTGCTCTTTTTTTTTTTTTTTTTTTTTTTTTTTTAATCTTTTGCTTTATTTTGGGTTTCGGCCCGCTCTGACTCATTAGCAGCAACACAGTTTGCCAGGCCAGGGCAGTCATGCAAACGGGCAAAGGTTGAAACTGATGGGCTTTGTCGCCTCACATTTATCCTGCCGATGATGATTAGAAAGAATCTGCCGCCCCAAAATTCCTAATGACCGGAATGCTCATCTTGATGAGAGACAATGCTGTAGACGGATTTGCTTGTTTTTTGTTTTTTTTTTTGCTTTGTTTTTGCTACTGCGGCATCTTTCCGATTTTAAAAAGAACAAAAAAAAAAGTACAATTAATGGAATACCAAAGGGAACAACAGGCGAGGGAGTGACATAACTCCAGGTCCAAGAGGATGAGATGAATGCATAGGACTTAGCAGTTAATCCTCAGTGTGACAAAGTAATGACGGTGATCTTGACAGTCAATGCCAAGAGCGTGGAGAATGTCTTTTTATATCTTACTGTGATCATAGTTCATGGTGTACCATATGCTGCGCATCAGATCTCCAAATCATTAGCCAGATTCATTTCGATAATAAGGAGATTGTTGTATTTAATGCAATGTGCAATTTTTTTATTTTTTTTTCACAATGTATCAAAAGATTGTAATGTATCTTAAAAATAACACTTCCCCCAAATATCTCCATCCATGATAGCAGCCTGTAAGGGCATATTTTCCTCTCCTCTCTACAAAGAAAACTTATTCAACACTAGCTAATGTTGCTTAATAACAGTCTGCAGACATCAACACAACACAGACTCCAACACAAACTTCACATAAGCATGTGCCAGTTGTACCTATTTTACCTTTAAATCAACAAACCATTTCTTGTGACAGATTGCATAAGTCGCACCACATTTATACACAGTTTTTACCCCTCGTCCTCCAACATCTGGACGAAGGGGTATTGTAATCGTTTAGTCGTCTGTCTGTCCATTTGATGACACAATCACATTATCTGAAGAATGCATTGAGATATCTGCACCAAATTTATATTGTGGGTGCATCTTGGCATGGAACAGAAGCCTATTGAAAATAGGTGACCTTGACCTACTTTTTCAAGGCCAAATGGTCTTCTGCACTATCTGAGTACTTTTATATATAAATATGTATGTAATAAGTTTTAGACAATCTAATCTGAATTATAGGGCAGTAACTTTCAACAGAATCTTACACTGTATTTGGGTGAGAGGTATTAAAAGTGCACAGAATGTTATGTTCTTTCTTTGTGTTTGCAAACAGGACACACTGCAACTGTTGACAGTCTCAAAAATTCACCTACCCCAAATTACAGCTATTACTGAAGCTTGGAGGAACACTACTGTACATCGGAAAATATATTTTTCACTGTCGGCAGTTCAGCTACTTCCAGATCAAAGCCCATCAATTTTAAAGGGATTTTTATGTGGCGTGGTTGCAGAAATAAAATTTCATCAAACGATAATTGTTTGCTTCCAGCTCAAGCCTGTCAGCAGGGTTTTATGGTAGATTTTTCTTAAAAAGTTTAAGGGTGTTACAAGTTATGCAGGGATCCATGCTTGACTGATATATTCAAATTAAATAAATACTTTGTCTTTTAAAGACCTTGTCTTTTTTTCTTTTTTAAATATTTTAATAAAGTGAAGCTGTCTTCACCTCTTGTGGTTAATTAATTGCATTTTGAATACACTGTTCATTATGAAGAGCTGTCACGGTTCTGTTGGCACCAAGTCACTCAGAATTGCTCTTAATTGTCTCATAAGAATATTCTTTAGGTGGAACGTCCCCTTCTGACAGACTTAAGATATGACTGTTTTATATTCAGAGTAATGGAGCACATTACATTGAATTTTTTGAAGCTGCTTCATGGATTTTTTTTTTTAATGTAACTTTATAAGCTACAGGTATGTGAAATGAGGCATTGCAACTTAAGAGCTTCATCATTCGAACACTTGAATCCTGACTTTCTACTTGTCTGTTACAGACAAGTAGAGCAGTATTAATGTGATTTCATTGCTGATGCAAGATGCCACAAAGTTACAGAACGGATACAAAGACAGAAATATATGGGTAAAACTTTTCTTTTTTGTCAGTTACTGGATGATTTGTGAATCATACAGCCTCTTATTTGGGTTCGTGAGTATAGTATGGTGTATGATCAGCAGTGGGGAGCCAGTTCAGTGGGGTGCCATCAAGGACCAGTCTGCTCTTATTTTAAGCCACCGTGAGTGATTTATTAAATAATATTGGCGACCCAAGGAGGGTTTGGGAAGGAAACCAAACCCGCAGGCATTCCCACCACCCATTCCCATCATCTATTCACTTTGGGAGATGAGAAAGAGAAAGGGGTCTTGTTGAAGACATGGTTCAGTGGATTTCCCAACTTCATTTTCTCCCTGTGCTAAAATATTTAAAAAAAAAAAAAAAAAAAAAAAAAGTTACAGCTTTGCATAGACATATATCTAAAGAAATCAAAAGCCAGAGATCTGTCTAATAACTCTAGTAAGGCAGAGGAAATTACGCAACCATGTTACTGTATTTGTCGCTCATCCAGGGATCATTTGTGCTTTTCATGTACCTTTAGAACTAAATGCTAGATCAGACCATGAAAAACCCCGCTAGTAAAGTGGCAAAGCTGCTACCAGTTCTGGACTCTAATCTAGTTGTAACCCAATCCCTGAGCAGGGCTTTTTGTGTACAAACGAACCCTCTCAGTCACTTCAGCCCTGGAGCTTGTGGTCTGCATTCCGCCTGTCGTAGACACAAGCTGTCTAAATAAATGCTCGCCGTTGCTTCTTTATTCTGGTGGCAGCTTGTGTTCGGGGGGCCTCTGGCGCTTTTATGCCAACATCCATGCTGCACACATGCTCATGAACATCCGCAGACCCAAACAGTGGCATTCTACCAGGCTAACACATACAGTACACCAGACACCAGCTGGGGACCTGTTAACAGCCAAATAGCATTGGTCTGTCAGTGAACAGCTTGACACTATTGCTGTCTGTACATTCTTGTGCCTATCTGCATCATTTGCAGGAGTCTTGAGCTTTCACTTGGCACTTATGGTTGGTATCACATGTGTTAAGTGTCTTTGCCAGACACTATAGCCATGTGTATTCTGCTGAAGTAGCCTAGAGGATCAGTTCTCAAAGTCTGCAGACAACATCTGCTGGGCTCCAGAGGGGCTAAAACGATCCCATACTCCGTTAATGAAGCTTCCCTTTTTCGCTTGTCGAATAGAGGTTATTTTAAGCTGCTAGTGAAGTGATTTTTGTTTAGATTTATGGCATAGATTCATTGTGTAAGATCTGTTAATGTTTGTTGGCGTAAGTGATGTTTACTTGACTTTGGAAACTGACGTTATACCACTCCACAGTAGCTAGTTTTGCTCACTGTTGTGTTGCAGATGTAACGGAGCAGTAAAGAGGCATTGAAAGTCTTAGGAGCAGATTATCCCATTCTCAGCATACAAGTCCATGTACATGCTGTAAACATGGTTGTTGGCAAAGGGGGGTCATTAAGAGTGTGGTCTGGATCAGCTCAAAATGTTAAGTTTCATGTGATGACCTCTGTTATAATTTGGTGCTACATAAATAAAATTTGATTGACTGAAAGCACAAAATGGACTCCAACATAAAGTTCACATTACTACATACAAATTTTAGATATTCAACCATTAAAATTAAATGTGAATTTCAGTAAAATGACAATATGACTAAAACAAAGCCGGATAATCAGCTTTCCCCCTCTGTTTCTCTTTAATTTGCATTTGTCTAATTGAAAACAAACAATGGCACAGGAATTCTATTTATTTTTTCAGCTTCTACAGGTCTTTTCAGATTTCTTTGCAAACACAAGTGTAATACAAAACTCAAGGTCCAAAGAGAATAGATACTAAACATAAGGAGTCTATGATATGTTTGAGTACAGTTTGTGCAAAGTTCTGAAACTCACCAGTGCTTCTGAGCCTGGTATGTTTATATTCTGCATCTACTTTGGATTCATCTCAGGTATTTGCTTGTAAATCAGACCTCTCTGCTTTGCCTAATAGTCTTGTACTTCACACTTTTTGTGTGGTCTGCAATAGTAACATCCTAGAAACTCCACCCTCCTTCCAAATGCCAAAACATGTCAGAGATGTAAAAGGCCTGACAGGAAAGCGTTTCATTTCATCAGGAATAATTACACTGTATTCAAGAAGAGAAGAGACCTTCATCCCTCACATAATGAAATAATGACGGGAAAAAAAACGCTCAAACTGAGCCATCCAAGAGACACGGGATATGATTTTTTACAGATGTTTTTTTTTTTTTTTTAAAGAGTTGATAATTGTCTTTACAATTTATCTTGAAGGATCCAGGAAACCAGCCTCCAATTATTGCTCGGGAAAGTCACTTGCTGCATTTCCAGGATGCAAATGTATATTCCTGATAAGGTCAGGGGCAAATTTACTTTGAAATGTGACAGATGAAGGAAAACAAAGACATATGCAGTCTTTGAATGGGTTTTTATTTCAACTGAAGATTCAGCCCTAGAGGTTAATGCATGAAATGTAACAATTCATTGGTGTAATAGCTCCTGAGACAGTCACAGTATTGATGGTTTGATTTAACATTTTGTTTTGCAGTTGTTATGCTTTTCTTTGAACCTTTTTTGACTCAGTTTGCTTTAAAGTGATCCATGAAATTTCAAACAGTACTTCCTTAAAACAACTGAAAAATGATGATCGTCTTGTTGGCTCCAGTTTTAATCCAACATAAGAATATTACTTCTTATAATGATCTAATAATGGGGATACATGTGTGATGTTTTAGATATGCACCGCTTAAATTATCTGCAGACATTTAGTGTGTTTGACATTCTTGGTCAGCAGAGCTACACAGGATGTTCTGTGAAACTCAAAGTGTAGAAAACTTTGAAAAGGGCTGCAAAAAAGCACTCCAAAAAGTTTGTTAACTTGGAATCTTCACTTATAACCCCTCCTGTGTTGAACCACAAAATGAGCCAAACCTTTAGTGAATCAAAAGCACAAATTGACCCTGTTCCATCTCTTGTCATCGAGTCTCATTAAAGGCTTCAGTGTAGAGGCCACAAGCATCTGGACTTAAAAATAGGACCCAAAATTGCCTTGTTGTATCCCCATTTGCTTTGTTTATTTATTCCATGTAGGCTGCGCATCATGCAAAGCATTTTCTTGGGCGGCTTTTGTTCATTATGCTTGTTTGCACATTGTTGCACTTCGATGCAAATACCTTGATGAATCAAGCCCAGATGTTGGCTGTTGAATGCCAGAGGTACGCCTTGGCAAACAGCGTCCTGGCCACCCTTCAGCTCAAATAAATACAATGTTGAGCGTGTCAATTATATCTGCCTCTGTGGCCAGAGTCAACAGCCACATAGTGCAATGTCCAGCAATTACATGTCTAAAAATTAATTTTATTATAAATCCTGACAGGAAAAATAAAACTTTAATAGCGTTGAATTTTAAATGTGGGTGCTAATGACTGGTACAAACAGCTGAATCAAAAATTGTCCTGCACTCTAAACGCCGCAGTATTTCAGAAAGTCTGTCAGTAGGTGGAAATCATAATATAACAACTTTTACATACAACCATGGGACATTAAGTGACCACACATAGACGTCTAATGTCTATGTCGCCTGTTGGGTGGTATAATACGTACTACTGTGGGAATCTTCTGTAATAACATTGAATCAAAGTTAAAATATTGATCGGTCATGACTTGTTTCACTTTTCTTGTACTAAAAGTTGGCCGGGGTAATTTGTTATACAAGAGAACTATTAATCATGGAAGGGGAAAAAAAAAAAATCCCATTTGGCATGTAAATTGCAACAAAAGATTTTCGGTTATTGTTGGCTCCATTCTAAAACCCATCATTTGACAAAAACTTGACTTTATGTTACGTCCACGTTGTTTCATTTATGTGAAATTGATTATTGGAGAAGGCTTTTTAAACTATTAGAATTTTTTCGAAGCATGAAATACTATTAACCTTTCAACATGTACTTGTTTAACGGAACTGAACTTCAATCATAAGTTATAACAGAAGTATAAAGCCAAATTGCATGTATTAGGGAATATATTGTAGGTTCT
Source organism: Sphaeramia orbicularis (assembly GCF_902148855.1). NCBI lineage: Eukaryota > Metazoa > Chordata > Actinopteri > Kurtiformes > Apogonidae > Sphaeramia > Sphaeramia orbicularis. The sequence goes on from NC_043974.1 coordinate 27,492,830, forward strand.
TTATTTAACTTGCTGCTGAAACACAAACCAAATGACAAAAGTTCAAACATGGCTTAAAAGTAACTGTAAACCTCAACCTTAACATGTTAATGCTAACCTGAAAATGGGTCATCGGTGACTAAGTGTCTGCGGAACATGATCCTAACTAGGGGTGGGAATCGAAAACCAGTTCCAACTTAGAACCGTTTCCAATTGGTCATTTCCATCAGAATTGTACACCTCCAGTGTTATCAATTCTTCTTAACAATTCTCTCATTTACCACCAGGACATTTTCTTGTTTTCCTTACGTTGCATCACGTTGCGGTACATTACGTAACTACGTCATCCAGTGACCTGCTTCAACTGGGAGGAATCATGGAGATGAAAAGCGATCCAAAGCTTGGCTACATTTCACCAGAAGAGATGAGAATAATGCCGTGTGTAATCAGTGTAATGCTGTAATGTTATGTAAGGGTACAAATACCAGCAACATGGAATTAAATTCCAGAAATGTCATGTGTTTGACCGCTTGTGTATGAGCGCTAACATTTTTTCTACCTATTCAGTATATTCAAGCTGAATATATCTATGTCTGTATATGTCCCTCTTGTGCAGACATCATTTTGAACAAAATAAAATGTCTGATTTTTGTGCAGAGGAATGTGTCAAACTACTTTTTTTCCCACTCAAAAAATACTCAGGAATCAATAGGAGAACTGATAAGGAATTGGATTGGTAAGCAGAATTGACAATGGCATTGATATTGATAAAATCCTATCAATTCCCACCCCTATCCCTGACTCTTTCTCTGTATATCTTCAGCATTAAGACCCATTTATGGTCACTTTACATACATAAATAGGTACATCCATGCGTCAGTTGCATGGGAATGAGCATTTGGAAATCAATCCACCAGAGGGTGCCGCTCTGAATTCATATATTGGCCAAATACCAAGAATAGAGGGTTTTTTTAGAGAAGAAGAAGAAAGTCAATAATAACAAATGTGGCAAAGACAGAGAACCTTTTACTAATGTTGATATTGAGAATGTATGTTGTCCACCAACTCGCACAGTCACTTTTCAAAAAGTTGTATTTCTGGAAATTATTCTCATCAAATCTCAACACTGCCCCTGTGATTTCCATACTGCTCCATTTCCTCCGTTTGGGTTCACATCCTCAAGCTCCCAGATACGCATGTAATGAACGCAGAGGACAGACAGAACGTTTCGTCTGTACACATATGTGTATTTAACCCTTTATCAGGGAAGTGACTATTTTTGGTAATTTCTGCACATATTACACGACAGTGACAGCAACAGTTCCAGTGAGGACAGTGAGTCAACAATCTCAGGCCTAATGTGGTCTACGGGGTCTATAAGGTCCACCTCTGCATATACAGTGAGTGTATCTGCTTTGTTAGGTACCATGAAGTAATGGTACTAATGTAAGGAATGATGTTCAAAGGGATAATGTGGATGTTGAGAGGTGTTTGGATCAGTACTTACATTGTTATAATGTTCTAAAATACACTTTCCTTTCACATTTCATGTGTTTCTCTAATATTTTTAATATCCACTTCTTGGATTTTTTTTGGGCCGCTTATGGGTAAGGAACCAAATATGGTAACTTCATTAACCTTGATTTTCTACATAACAATAAAAAATCTGAAATTTTTCACAAAAGTAATAAAGTCTTGTTATGTCCTCTAATAACACACTAAGGTTGAAAATTTGAATTTCAGAGTATTTCTACAAGTGCCCTATAAAGGGTTAACATTGAGCATAAATGTGCCTTTAAATGCTAGTTTTTATCCATAACTAACCTGAGAAAGCACTGGTTTTACAGCTCAAAAAGCCCTAGACTGTGACTTTGAATTTCTTGTTAGTTTTACCAGGTTTTTTTTTTTTTTCTCACCGATGTGTGATGGTGTAAATTGCACCAGTGATAAGCTCTTACATCCCTGAAATTCTCACCAGAATATTTTTGTGCTTCTACATGTCCTGCTGTGTCTTCTGTCTGGTTGTATTTTCCTCCATCCTTCCTTTAGTCTTTAAATGTGTCTCCTCCAGACGGGCCTGCTTTGCAAACCATATTGGCGGCCTCCCGAAGTGGAAGTGTTAGGTGCCTGCGCTCCCACCTCTCCATGCGTATCTTTTTATGCATCAGCAGTCTGATATTAAAAGGGTCAAAGCTTGCCTGCCTCTTAACGTCAAACACATTTTCAGAATCCGGCTGGGCTGTCTGATCTCATGCATTTTACTTTGCTCAGCATTTTTTCTTTGTTCCTGAATGTTTCCAAGGATACTCAAATACAGAACACGCCTACTACATATGTAAACTCCAAACTCTTGCCTAATCTGGCTGCAGGACACACATTGTATACATGATACTTAAAAATAATTATAGCTTATTGTGATTGCATACATCATGGATATAAATGCAGCAGGCTCTGATATACTTCAACATTGACTTTTTTTTGAGGGGGGGTTGAATTGTGCATAAGCCTCACTGGTTGAATGTGATAATTGTTGCAGTCTGTCTAGGGGTCACAGGGGTCACCGCTGCGTGATTTGGAGGTTATGTATCCAGCCTGGCTAATGTCAATAGTGCCATGTTTGGAAATTTGTGTCATATGTTGCGGTTCCCCAAGCCTCTTTTTTGGGGTTTTTGTGGAAATCCAAATTTTAACGCAGCCCTCATCGAGCACATTTACCATGTGGACAAACAAATATCAGTCCCTCCCATTTCTGTCCATATAATGTATGCTTATGGACTATTACAGTACATTTAATAATCTGCAAACTCGCCAAAATTTAAAGTAGACACACCCCGTTCCCTCTCTGTGCACATGAGCCGTCAAGTGAGTGCTCAAGGGCAGTCTGCGCTCCTACGGACCTGCCTGTTGATAATTTCTCAATCCCCTTCTCACTTTGCAAAGTAAACATATGTCTGCGCTCCAATTAACTACTTCAGTTCCTTGAGTATTATTGGTGTGTGAGTAAGTGGTGCCTACAATTATTCAGTGCACTTCAGCAGGGACTGCGCAGCCTTGTAGTACAATAACATTTTTCTTTGCCGCAATTATCACATCGGAGCAGTGCGCAAATTAAGATCTCTTGGGCTGTGGGACAATTAACCTCTTCAAGGTTGACCTCATAGACTCTAAATGTGTTTGCAGAACCTTCATAAACCTTTTATAAAGAATGCTTACACATTCATCTTGGAAGTATTTTATATGGCACGGAGTTCAGTATGTGGTCACGTCATTGTATTATGCTGTTGTTGTGTTGTTAAAGCGATAAGTTATTCCTTAACCAGAGACATAGTTGGTAACAAAATGAGAGAGTCTGCACTGAATTGGACAAATTAAGCATGTGTAAAAGGCACTATTTGACACAAAGAATAACATTGTGGGCCTTTTGTTGGATTGTAAAAAGTGTAACATTCACTGGTATGTGGAAAGGGGCACTTTTTAAACATTTCAGTGTAAGAAAATGATGTTGGTGGCAGGTGAAGTGAAATCAGCGACATACTTCTGGAAAGGAAAAAGGAAAGGCAGCGGGAGGTTGTAATTGGCAAATTACAACCAAATTAGTTTGGTTTTCATTTAGAAATTACTGTGGTGCTTCATCACAGCTGTTTCCTCTGTTTGGTGTCTGTGTTCACATTCATAGACTTGCTACTCACTCTCTGCCTCTTACTGTTTTAAGAGTCAAAAAACCAATCACATTATTGCAACAGTTGCCATAATTGTATGACAATCATTTGATTCTCTTTGTTGACTTATGTCTGTTTTCCACTTGATGGTACTGGCTCAGTTTGAATCTGCTCTTTTTTGGTACCAGGTGCTTTGGTTTTGTTTTTGGCTTGGTTGTATAGATCTGTAGTGGAACATTAACAGTCCCACACAATATTTTGTTCGACTGCCTTCAGCTTTGATTATGGGATGCATTTTTTCTAGCAAAACCTGTTTCCATCCAGAGATTCAATGCGTTGTTGTGGGACCCCAGCATAAAGTCTTGTCCAGCACATCCCAGAAATTCTAAATGGGTTCAGGTCTGGAGAAAATAAAGATGATTAGTCCGTTCAGGTATACCTGTGACCTCCTTTAATGGATACATAAGATTACTGAACCTAGACCTGACCAACTGAATCAACTCCACAGGCTTGTACTTTAGGCACCAGGCATGATGGGTAATTATTTAATCTGCCTCTCTTCTTCATCTGATGGGCCCATCACTCTGGAACAGGGTCAATCTAGACTCATCAGACCACATGACCTTTTTCCATTGAAACACAATCCAGTATTTTTACTCTCTATCAAACCAGCGGTTGTTTCATAATAAGAAGCTGCTCACTTCATCAGTTAGAGTTCACATGTTCAACCCTAAATCCATTTTCTCAGCCTACCATGTTCACTATGGAGCCTCTGAACGTCCAAATGGGTCATATCTGATGACCATGAAAAGATGACAAACTGTATTTTACACCAATTATTTACATGTATTGATAGGATTAGTGGATCAACAGGTATTAAACAGTTTATATCCGTGGATGCTATTGGTCGGTGATGAATGTTTGGGTCTTTATGAGTTAAATTATTCTATTTCAATTTTTTATACTTATAGTTTTATACTTAAATTCTCTTGGCATTCAGTGTGGACGCCAAAGTAAGATTTCCATTGAACAGGGAAACCACTTACATAACAATAAAACGCTTTGAATCCTTGAATCCAATCAGTCGTGTTTTTACCTCAACTTATTAGCTTATTAGCCACAACTTTTGCCCAATTGGAAACCATAAAAGTGTCAACCACTGTGTTAACAAAAATGTCCTTTTCATATACACTCACAGTCAATGAAAACTTTGAGACCATATTTTTTGACATAATTTTTATTTTGAAACCCTAAACTGGAATTTTTTTCATGTGAATCATTTGTTTAGGATATTGGCGTACAGAAACAAAAATCTGAAGTTTCAAGAATAATTTCAAAACAAAAAACTTAACAAAAGAAAATGGCACCTGCCAAACACAAAGTCACAACAGTCAATATCAGGTATGGTCTCTGTTTGCTTTGATGCAGGCGGTCTATCATCAGCAGAGCCTGTCATGTTGTAGCGTTCAACTAGGTGTCTGATTGTGGGTTGGGAACAGCCCATACATACGCCTGGCTATATCACTGTAGCTCAAACCGGCCTCCACCATACCCAGTGCCCGGAGATGTTGTTCACATGATAGACGTGGCATGATGCCGTTCACTGGACTAACAATGGTGGCCTTTATATAGGCCTTCCAAACCAATCCTTTAATTGTGCAGATACCCACTGAGTATTGCTTAATGTGTATTTGGTCCACTTTTGCGAAGAGACCAACCCATGTGCAATGAACCGTGACAACATGACAACTCATCATTATCTCAACTACCTGAGTACTAAGTCATCAGTAAATCCACAATGAATAATTACAACCCCCCCTACAAGTAGAAATATGCATATGTTTCTACCTCAAAGTTTCTGTTGACTGTCAGTATATAATGTCCTGTCAATGATGCACTATCAGTAGTTTTACCCACTCGCCTTCCTACTGTATATTTTGTCCCATTTTCCACTATCTGTCCCAGCCTGTCAGAGTGTTGTTGTAATTGTGCTGTGTGATGGCATTTGTCTTTCATATCAGCCTGTTCCTCCCCCCTCCTTCTACCCCCCACTCATCCATCTGTCATGTCATCATCAGCATCTTCCTCCCAGCAGAAGGCCGTGGTTATCTTCTCCGGCTAATCAGCATCCCCTCTGACCCTCTTGTTTATGCGTCCCTTCTTTCTAGAGGCTCAGTCTGGTTTGTAATGATTTTTTTTTTTTTCCCCCTTCTGAGACTGCTCCTCTCAAATCCCCCTCCTCCTGTTTGTTGTTTGCAGCCACTTCAGCCAGCACTCGAACTTTTCTAACACAAAGGGTAAACAAACAATCAATTCCAACCCCGATGACCATTTTCATAACAGTAATACCAGTTTTTGGGATTACTGCTTTGTCAATATGTCTGCTCCTTGTGTCATTGAAATAGTGCACCCACAACTGCCAATTTTTTTTTTCTCTTTGCACAAAGCTGTAATTTGAAGCACACGCACCGTTATGAACAAAGACAACTGTGTTCTCTTCTACCACACCGCCTTCCCAATCATTGATGTTTAAGACGGAGCCTCATTTCCTCTTATTTTTCTCTATTAGTAATTTTTGATGAAAGGCGCTGATTGCTACTCTAAAAGTGAGAGAACGTCTGGTGGTTTTCCCCGCTGTAATCGATACACGTGCACATGTCTGAATTCAATCAAGTCTGTGATATCGGTGTTAACGCAGCAAAACTAATTACCTTCCTGTACATTAGACTGCATGATCTTAATCATCGTTGGCATTTGCAAATTGCCACATATTATTTAAGTGATGAACATTTTAGAGCAATTGACAAAGGTGTCTGTCTGGTTTCTTTAGTTTGCTTTGACTGAAAGCTGCTGCAGTGGATAATTTTATAGGATATTGTTTCATGATATAAATCTCAAAGGCTACAACTCTTTTGTACTGTATGCAGAAGGTGTATCAATCTCTATGTTTATGCTTTTATTGGCAAGTCTGCTGATATACTTCTACTACTGCTTTGGCAGGCCAGTGCTGCATATGTTGGTTTCATAAGTAAAAACATATTCCAACTGAAAAAACTGTATAAAGACAGAGCAATGAGATTATATGAACAGTTATAAGTTTTTACATTTTGCTTTGTATTTGTTTTGCATCATGTGACATATTTATTTACTTATTTTTGGCATGGTATCATAATGGTTTTGCATCATTTCATCAGGTATATATTTACCTGTGTTTGGTTTGTTTTGTACTTCCTGGATATGTAGTTTTGCACTTGGTTTTCTATTCATATAGATAGATAGATAGATAGATAGATAGATAGATAGATAGATAGATAGATAGATAGATAGATAGATAGATAGATAGATAGATAGATAATCATTGATAAAGGATGGATGGATAGATGGATGGATAATCATTGATAGAGGATGGATGGATGGATGGATGGATGGATGGATGGATGGATGGATGGATGGATGGATGGATGGATGGATGAATAATCATTGATAGAGGATGGATGGATGGATGGATAATCATTGATAGAGGAAGGATGGATGGATGGATAATCATAGATAGATAGATAGATTGATTATTCATCCCATAGGAAAATTTACAGGTTCCAGCAGTATCTACAAACTTAAAAAACTTAAAAACAACAATATTAAAAACACTTTAAATTTCTACAAGGAGTCAGTGCAAAGGAGACTGTTGTGTTTAGAGTCTGTGCAAAGGATTGTATTCATTTTGTATTATCTTTGGATGTATTTTGTTTGGTTTGTCTGACTTTATACAGTATGACTTTATAGCTAACCATTAAGGCTATTATTATTTAGAAGGGGGGCAGGAAATATCAGATTTTCTTCATCCTGCTCCTTTCCGAGTATGGGTGTGGACATGTCTGTTCACCTGATGATTATTGAATGTCTGCTGATGAAATGTACAACCATGAAAGAAAGAAATGTATTTATTTATTTGCTTATTTAGCAGGGACAGTACACACTAATGAATATTTCTTTAGATGTGCCAGTATTAGCAACAAAGCTATTTTTTTAACTGTTGTCCCTGGGTAAGATGTAAAGCACCAGCATTCATAAAATTAGAAACATTTTAGAAACTACAAAAGCACTTGCAGACCCTCGCCCCCTCTCCCCATCACAACCAAAATTTAATCATTTATTCCTTGTGCCAGTATTAACATTTCCTGAAAATTTCATCTAAATCCGTCCATAACTTTTTGAGTTATCTTGGTAACAGACAGACAGACAGACAAACCCTGATGAAAACAATCTCCACTGTTCCTTGGCGGAGGTAATTAAGGCTACACCCACACATTATATAACATTAGTTTACACACGTTACATCGCATTAGTTCACATATACAGGGTGGGGAAGCAAAATTTACAATATTTTAAGGCAGGGATTGAAAGACAGTGTATGACCAATTAGTTTATTGAAAGTCATGAGAATTTATTTCCCACAAGAAAATTGACATAATAGAAAATGTTTTTATTCTATGTGTCCTCCTTCTTTCTCAATAACTGCCTTCACACGCTTCCTGAAACTTGCACAAGTGTTCCTCAGATATTCGGGTGACAACTTCTCCCATTCTTCTTTAATAGTATCTTCCAGACTTTGTCGTAATAGTTTTGCTCATAGTCATTCTCTTCTTTACATTATAAACAGTCTTTATGGACACTCCAACTATTTTTGAAATCTCCTTTGGTGTGACGAGTGCATTCAGCAAATCACACACTCTTTGACGTTTGCTTTCCTGGTTACTCATATGGGCAAAAGTTTCTGAAAAGGTATGGATAATAGTGTTAGGTATGATTATGACATCAGTATATGTTTGGTTTCAAAACAATTGACGTAGTGCCTGCTGAGAAAAAACAACTAAATGTTCATTGTAAATTTTGCTTCCCCACCCTGTATAATATAAACAGTTAATCTTTAAGTATTAATGAAATTAAATTAAATTAAATAAGCAAGCTCACCTTCCACAATGCTTGGTAATGGTTCAGTGGAAGAAAAAAAAAAATGTTTGTATCAGGCTTCAGCCTCCTGCTGACTCAATTCCCCACTGTGTCATTATCAGCCAGGCCACAAATGCCAGTTTGAGGCGAAAAGCTGATGTTCCCCTGCCTTTGCTATAGGTGACTTCAGAACACTTTGACATGTAGCTGCATAAAATGATTGAAGATGTTGGTTAACTGCGGATGCTCTGTTTGTGTGTTTGGCAAATGCGACTAAGAGATAAAGGCATAGCTTCTGCTGGTTGTTTTCTCTGTTGTGTGTCAGCGTGTTACTGTGGTGTTCATTAACAGTAAAGAAATACACATAAAATGATTAATTTTATGATTCCGTTGCTGTTTTCACTATCTGTTTCACTGTTCAGCTTATGGGCCATTGTGGTTTTCTTGTGTTTGTCTATTATGACGCATAGTCCTGTTAACTTCCACAGATGGAAATAGATTCATTCAAGTTTTATATTTCTTCCTTTCTGCCTTCAGGCTTGTTACAAAAAAAAAAAAAAGCTATTTCCTTTTTCCAAATGATAGCTTATGTATGTGGTTCATATGACTACACTTTGTACACATGTTACCTGCTTTGACGTTGAAAGCTTTTTCACAACAGAAGCTCAAACGCATACATGTTTCACTTGTAAATACTTAACGGAAAAAGGTCGAAAAGTGCACGAACAGGGACTTTAAGCTGTAATGTAGAGAATTCTGTAAATTTAGATTTGGCATTACAACATCAATATTTGATATTACTTGCAGCTATTTCATGACAAAATGAATATATTAACTAAACATGAGGTAAATAAAACTTTTATACATATTTTTCTTCCTGAGTCACGTCAGGTAGATTTTTATCAGCATTAATGACTCACACAACAACTCCCATGACCCCACGTTACATCGTAATGCTGTAGTCTCTTGCTGTGCGGTTTATTGTCGTTGTTATTGAGAGATCATTAGTGCCAGATATAAAATTTTGTGAGTTGAAACAGGTGAACAGTTCCCACAAGTGAAAGTTTTCATTGATCAGCTAGATTCTTGATTGTCTTCATGCTGTTGTACTTTCTTGTTAATGGTTAATGTGAAACTTAATGACCGTGAGAACAGATTATAACATTAATACTTTTGCCCTTCATTGACATGTGCATATGGTTATTTTAGGTGGTTTTCCATCCAGCTGTTACAATTTGCATTTTCAATTTAGGGATAAAAAAGGTAAAATTATTTCTACTTTTTGTTACGTTAAACCACTGCGGGGCATACAGTAGGTCAAGCACCCTCAACTCTCATTCTTGAGTAGAGTTAAAAGGTAGTTTGTTAAATTAATCACTCTTGTTTTGCAAAAAACAGGCAAAATGAGGTTGTTGTTCTTTCACACAATGATGGGGACCTTTAAAACAGTAATATGCAGATAACAAAAGGAAGTAAACAACAGAAATTGCTCAACTTTATTCTAGCAGAGACAATCCAATGTGCTTAATTACCCCCAGATGGAAGTAGAACTATTTAGAAAAGTTTTTATGCTTATGAGAAGAGGAAAAGTAGATGTGTCAATAAAAAATAATCCAAACAAGTTTAATGAAAACTGAATGAGCAAATAATTAATGTGTGTGTGTGTGTATTAGTGGACCAAATACACCGTTTCTTGGATTAAATCACTGAACATTTCAAACATTAATAAGATTAGATGGAAAATGGCAGTGAAATGCCACCATGTATGTGGAAAACAAACAAAAAACAAACAAAAAGAAAGATAAACTGGAAGATTTTTGAAAATATTATTTGATCAAGACTAATGTTTTGGTTCAAAAAAGCAAAGCCAGCTTCAAGTTTTTGTCAAAATATTTTTTAAAGTGACCTAATGGGTTAAGAACCACTAACAAAAACAACTTTTAGAGTCAAAGTGATAAAAGCTAGAAGCACTGTTGATTTCATCACTGGACACAGCTGTAAATGAAAAGACTGGAGTTTGATGCTGAAATCAGTGTTTCTTCTAAACTGTAAACCCGGAGAAGTTGAGTTTACGTAAAAAAACAAAAACAAAAAATTTGAGAGAAGAGGTTGTCTTGAAAAAATTAAGCAATGATTAATGAACCTTTTAAGTACATTTAACTTACATTTAACTGCGATTTTAAATTAAAAGTACTTAAAAAGTTAATTAATCATTGCTTAATTGTTTTTTTAGGCAACCACTTTTCTAAAAATTTTTTAAGTAAACTCAACTTATTCTCCCCCACTGAGATAAGTAGCAAGTCAGCTAGCGGACACCTACCCAAGAGAAAATGTCCATGGAACAGGTCAATGTAACTGGTGCACAATTTTGGACAATAAAACAAAACATTCCTCTCACGGTTAAAACAAACAATGCTCGATAACCGACAGCCGCTTAGAAATTTTTTTGATTTGTATCTTGTATGATAAGCACCGAAACTCCTATAGCAGCTACTCTTTAACTGATAGCGCTGAGAATGGCATGTTCAGAGTCAGACATGCATGGGCAGGTGACAGTTGACGTGGTTGAAAGAAAAAAGAGGTGTGGCCATAACTAAAATGTATTGACTTAAATCCATTTAACTTCAATTTAATCACACATTCGACTATATCTACAAATGAGTTGACTATACTTAATATTTTCTAGTTATGTCATCAAACTTACATTTTTAAATGCTTTCTAATTTTTTTTTTTTTTTTTTTTAACTATATTTGACATGCGAGCTTACAGTGTACATGGCTGAGTTTGATTATGAGGCTTATGAAGGTACAAAATTATGTGATATTATTCTCTTTTTTAAACTGGCTGTTGGTTTGACCCATGGTTCAGACTAAACTGTGACAGTTCTGACTTTGTTTATTCGATTCCCAAACAGATCTTTAGTTCAGCTTCTGACAACACAAACCATACAGAAAATAGAGGTGAAATATGGTTTTACTGTGGCTATTTTCTGTCTAAAAACACAGCTAAGCTAACAGAGCTATAATGTAAACTATCAGCTGACACAGCACATGAAGATTATAAAACGGACAGGATATATAGTGTTGATTCACTGGTGGTTTTGGTGGTCCTATGTGTATTCTGGTACGTGACTTCCTACTGCTCCTGAGACTTTGAAACATCAATACTACATATCACCCTTTTAAACCAAGAGTATGATCTAGACTGTTAATATTTACATAACAGTTGTGGATTGAACCCCATATAAATTCAGCTTTTCTTTTGCCAATACTCTGACGTTTGGTTAATATGTGTTTTCCTGATGCATGTAAAACTGCTTCTCAGACCTAAAATCATTGACTCAAGGCCATTAAATGCAGTACATTCACAAAAAAAGCAATCTGGCTGCTCCAGGCCGTGACTGAAGTGTTGTTTTTGTGTTTTAATATACATGAGTTAATAATTATGTGCTGTTTTATAGATTTTTGCATATAATCAAATGCATCATTTGGAGGCTGGGTGGAGGGGTTTCTTCAGCCCCTTTGTGTACAGCTCAAAGGAAGTTTAGAGGTTAGAGCCAAAAGGCAAATAGCAACATACTTTGTATGCACCCTCGCCATCATTTATTAATATTCATAAAAGCCACACATCAGAAAGTCCATGTTAATGCATTTGCCCCAGTGTACTATTTGGTTAAAGATGACACTTTACTGCTTGTATTGGAAAATGAGGAGAATTTCTATTTTCCTCTGGAGAGGCCACTCAGAGCTGCTTCATCTTAGAATTCACTGCTGCCAGAGTTGTAATGTACAACCTTGGTGTAATGTCATCTTAAGTTTTGTTCTCTTTGTTGCATTGGAGAGGATGGATGATTACCTCAGCCAGAAAGGATCATGCCTTATCTCTGCAAAAGGCTAAGACAAAATACAGCAATTACCTTAGGGGGAATTGAAATGTCAAGGCAGGTTTAGCATTTCAAGCAACAGAAATGGGATTTTAGACATCGTTCCAAACTTTGATAAAGTGGGGTATTGAAGTCTGTATTCTCCAATAAGGATGCAGAATGTAACTGTCTTGACACTTTAGAAATCATCCTGTACATCATGATGAAGGAAAATAGTTCCTGGCTGTATATTATCACTGCAAATTATGCTTTACAAACTGAAATACTGCAAATTTAAGTGAATGAAGCCATGAAACTTAAACATCCTAAATTTCTTCATCAACTTCCATTTCATTAGTAATCAAACCTTTGGTTATGGTGGGTGAAAGGGGGCAAGACAATAGGGATTAATTAATTTCTGAGGGCTTTGGATTTAATGGAACACTTTCCTTGCTATTTTTTTTTTTTTTTTTTCAGGCCAGCTGTAATTACCTCAGTAGCTGTAGCAAGCAATTCCATTAAATTTTGCCATGGTTCAGGAGCTGTTGGTGTTTGAGGATAAAGACACTATTAGAAGTTGCACCGGACCAAATTCATCATTTTTGTGTGTCCTGCAAAGTTTGTGTAAGTAGAAACAAACTGGAAGGAAATGGAAAAGCACAGTGTGCACTCGATTTTACAAGAACCAGGAGTTAGGATTAGAGATTGCAATCAAAAATGCAAACTGGTCAGAGTTTGTATTGAGAATCCAGCCTCTGCCTATGAGAGGTTTCAAATCCCTTTTGCTTACATCCGGCTGTCACCACCTGCCAAAAAATCCAGAAAAGCGGAGTGGTGAAGTCAAAACAGCTCGTGACCTCGTCTGAAGCGTCTAACCTCGTTCCACGTCTCTGGTGTTCTGCATTTGTGCCATGGGAAGCACCTGTCTCACCGGTTTCCCTTTAATCCACTCAGGACATCGCCAACTGCTGTTCAATTACCCTTAGAGGAGTCTTTAAAAGTAGTCCAGAACCAGTTTGGAGAGGTTTCTGTCAATCCGTTTGACATATGCTGAAGCATTAGCGGACAAGACAGGAACAAAGCATTTTCAGGAGGGAAAATTTAGAGGGGGAACGGAAATGTCTCTGGCATGGGAAATGTCAGCTGTCTGACATCTGCTTTCATGAATGCGTCACTGGACGGCTCGATGACTGAAAAGGGACATTCTTCAGACAGTCGACGAGGCCCATTAAGGCATTTCTCAATTATGACTTGGAAGTCGTAAGCCATACCTCCAACGACATCTCTTTTATGTCACAGACTTAAGAATGCCTTAAATCGTCATTTTCCTTACAAAATGACCTTTAAAGAGCAAGAAGAGTCATTCCCAAAGGGGTAGCCACTTTCAGGTGATAAAAGACAGATCCATGCACATCCTCTTCTGTCTCTCCACAGCTTCCAAAGTGTCTGAGCGTGAACACTGAGCAAAGACAGGTTGTAAGGTTTCAGAGTCATGTAGGGCTCTTAAATTCCCACACCCTTCTTCTGCCTGCATTTCTTTTTCCTTTGCATCATACACTTGGCACTGGCACAAACTAAGCAGGGCCCATGATCTAACTCCAGCTACCCACTCCACAAATCACCAAACAACAACGGGTGAAGGGGCTTTTCATGCTGGGTGTACTCTTACCCTCTGCGGTAAGGTTTCACATGCGTAATGTCTTCTGGCAACACCACACACATGTCCTATGTCTTGTTATGTGACAGGATAACAACTTCGCTGTTTACCGATTGTACAACAACACTGAACAATTCCACTATTGTGTGTCTGGACACAGCTTTTACAGTTCTACCACTGTAAAGGGAGTAAAAGACAAACACGAAGGGATGTTGGGTAAATTTATACTCATACAGGACAAACCTTGAGCTATTTTTGGGGGAAGAGTCACCGGTTCAAAGCATCGTGGTGAAACCTTGAATTAGTTGTAAATTTGACATATTTACATTTTCCAATCAAACCTTTTGGAGAAATATAGTATTTATAGCCACACACAGAGGAAAGAAGGGGCAGTGAGGTAAACCCTTAGCTAAGCCCACCAAGATCCAAACCTGGTCTTGCCCATAAAGGTCCATTCAATCAAAAGTTATGTGGAAACCATTGTTGCAGGATTATTGTAGTGTGGCTGTAAATTGTGTGTAAGGCTCATTATCAAAGGGGCCTCCCTGGCAGGGCTTTGGCACAGGGGAGCCCAACAAACTGGAGTCCCACCATCTGTAACTGGGGTAGGGAGAAAGGGGGAAAAAGAAAAAAAAAAACTTCCACTGTGTACATGCTTAACAGAACTTTTTCTCTTGGGCCAAGGCCAACGCTCGACTAAGTTTCCCAAGCTTTATAGGAAATGGTAAAACCTTTGAATATGGTGGATCAAGCTGCAGGGAAAAATGAAACTAACAGTTATGAAGCAGAACGAGGCATATGGTGGATGAGCAGTAGAGAGAATCCAAGAGTAGTATGTCCCAGATATTTGATGTAAAATGCATTTAGTTGTAGGAGCAGAATATTTATAGGTGGTGCTGATGTTGCAACTGATGACTCTCCTTATCTGTTGACTGTAAAATATTTGAAAACTTTTCTTGTTACTCATTCCCTGTTGCTATGTATGAACATGTGCTAGCCCCAGTAATAGATTCTGGCTCCAGAACATTTAACTACCTCTCATGTTTGCTAATGCAGGTGAAATAGGAAATGAACTCGCTCCTCAAATGTTAGAGTAATCCCTGTAGGAAGTTGCTGGACTTTATCTCATCGTCCCACTTTATTTTGCATGCACTTGTGATTTCCAGCTGCCTGTTGTGATAACATCATCTGATCATAACATATTGGCCTTTTAGCACAGAATTTTTCGAGGATTTCTTTGAGTAAAGGCCAGAAAACATGACAAAACCATTCGCAGGGCTGATGGCAGCACTTCATTGACTTGTTGACAAACTGCAGTAAATGGGAATGATTAAACTTACAGATAAAATCAAGATAAGGCTGTCACTTAAAGGTTTTCCAGTACAGAAAAGTCTGCAGCCACTCAGCTATGATTCTCTCAAGCTGTCTAAATCAATACTGCTGTAGATTTCAAGTCAGCCACTCAGTTTGATTTGGTGAATTGATGCACTCCTAGCAAGCATATTGAAGTTATTAAGGTGTCTATCTTCTTGTCAGTTCATGACAAACATGCTAATGGACCAATTTTCTCATCAAATTGTTACATCAGGCTTGTAAGTCTAAGCTAGAGAGTGCTTCTAAAGGTAAAAATGAACATAATATAAAATGTTTCCTACACAACTTTTCATCATTGCATGCATACTTAGGTACGCATCTACAATTCAAGAGGCAATTCGGAGATCATTCAGTAGCAAATGATTTCTTTCTTGCCTTGCACTGATCACCTCTTTTTAGTGTCATGTGGTATAAAAGCAGGATGATGTTGCTCCAAACTGACTTTCTTATGGGTTTAAAGTAAGAAAAGTCTTGTCTAGGATTGAGTTTTCACAGCTTTGGATAAGATAATTCTGCACAACTTAAGTTTAACTATCTAAAAATATTCTCATCTCTTGTTTTTAATAACACACATCTGTAAATGTTTAGCATTTGCGTAAGTCACAACTGCCTTCGTACACACAAAAAATGATTTGCCAAGATCACACTGAGGGTCCTGTTCAGGCACTTTTTCCAGCAACGACTGATAAAATGGAGCTTGTGGAAGATGCCAGCTGCCAAGCGTAGGTGTTACATGGAAGACACCACAGGCCGTTAACCAAGCAGCACATGACAACACTGCTCATGCACATGTAGTTACTCAGCATGACAAGCGCTGTGAGAACTGGGCATTTTGGATGGGAGATACATACAGCATCCCATCGTTTTAGAGGTTGATAGATTTCAGAGAGGATTGTCATGGATGGCTTGGTGCTGAATTTGGACCAGAAGATCTTCACATGGAGGCTTCGAATAATTTAACCTCTCCTTAGGAGTACAGTAACACATTGCCGCTTCTTTTATCTGCTTCCCACAAGTACAAGGCAGTGACAAGTTCTCATGGAACATATGCAGCAATAAACAGCGTAACATGGCAATTGTAATGTGAACAGCATGCTGCCACTCGTACGAGTAATTGACTTCAGCAGACCTACAATCAGTGCCTTGTTTGGTGAAAGAAATCCTACTACTTTCCCATAAGAGTCTCCAATATTAGGGTGAAGTTTGGTTATTTTTCTTTCAACAGAACTTAACTTAAAGGTAGGGCAATTAGTTGAACAATGGGAAATGGCTTTTTAAATGGTTATGCTTCAAATTAAAACACAAACTGTATTTCCCCTGATTCCAAGTTTAGACATCACAAAATTCTCATCTGTCAAAAAAATCTATAATTATTCCTATCTGTTTAAACACTCAAAGCAGAGGGCCTTTTACTTTCTATGAATGGAAAGTACATGCATGTCACATGTGTGGTGATGTTCCAGTGGTCCCCAGCTGTAAATAAGGAGGCATGCTTATGCCACTGTCTAATCTTATTTTCATTAGCGTTTGGAAATGGGAACTGCAATAGACTCAAAAGAGATGCCAGTTGCAGTGCTTGTCACTTTATTTGGTCAGAAAACCAAATCTGATCCCCACCCAAACTTTTTTTCAAACCCTAAGTTTCCCCAATGTCATCATCTCTGGCCTAATTCTGTCTTTTAATAAAGCAACCAAACGCTTTGTAGTTTGATTAAACATAAACTTGGTGAAAGGTGACAGCAACATGCATGTTCAAGGCTCCACAGACATGAAAGAGTTATGTGGATGAAAAAGATTGAACCAGAGCATTAGATGTGCAGCTTAAGTAGAAAAATGACTTGCTTTCGTGTTTCTTCATATTTCTGTTTGTGTGGCGGCTCGTTATGCCGTGAAGGTAATCCATTGCAGAATGCGTTCTTGGATCCTTGTGAACACACACGAGCTCTAAATAAGAATAGATTTTATCACCGCCCCATCCAGGAACTCAATAGCCGCATTGTATGCTGAAGGATTTCTACTTTGGCTTGGACTGGAACAAATGGGTGGCCTGAAAATAGCATCCAGGTTCCTCTCATAAGCCATTTAACCAAAAGATCCTCCACTGCACTGCTGGTTTTGTTCACTGTTTATCTAATAACAATCTTGACTCCTTTCTTTTCGGCCATGGTTATTAGTTTGTTTGCCATTTACTGGTACAGTCCGCCTCCTCAAATCTCTTTTGTAAATACCTTTCATTCTAAGCTCACAGTGTTTGGTTTAGGGTGCAATTTCCGTGCTGCCAAGGTTAAGCGAGCAGGACTAATTGAATCTTGCATGTCTTCTTATGATTTATGGAGGAATAGGATAGATTCAGAGGCTTGATCTCCTATAATCTCTCTCATTACGGGAGATGTAAGAAGAGATGATTGTCCAGCTTAATTTAAAACGTCTGCAAATTTCTCATAACCTCGCTGCTTCTGCATTGGCTCTCATTTGCGAAAGGCCAATGGTACTGTAAGGTTGCCAACTGGACCCGGTGCCAAATAAGGTACACCCTACCCCAAACTTTAAAAGCTGTTTAATTCTAAAGCTCATTAAAAAGCTGCAGTTTCGACGAGTGACTGTAGTTGTTTAAGAGTAAAACAGAACCAGAAGGAAAATTTTAAATGGTCTTCTCACGTTAGCTGATTTTCAATGCCTTGAAACGCATGTAATTCGCAACACATGCCCAAAAATTCAGATTTTTATTCATTCATGTGACACTCAACTCATTTTTGTTCATCATCCTTCTATATCTTGCAATCAAATTGTTTTTTTTACTGAAATAACTGGTGTGTGAGACATTTTATTTTTTTAGCCCTCAGAATTTCATGTTTACTGTGGTTCACCTGTTCCTACCTGATTACATTATGTCCTATCCAAGTGTCCCATGTTACTGGAAATGTGTCTTATTCAATAAAAACAACATTTTGAAAGGTGTTAACTGTGCTAAACTGAACCTGGGCACTTTATTCTTGACTCGTTTTATTTCTTTGCACTGGTCAGGGTGTCACTTTGGAGCTCTTTGTCTTTGTCGGCTGGGGAATTTCACCTGAAAAATCTTTTGTAAAACCACAGTTCTCCATCAGGCTGCTCCTGTGAAGCTCCACTGGAGCAGGAGGTGGGGTTAAATGCTTCACTCATAGAAGTTTGAAATGAGTTACAAAGTTAGTGGAGAGTGCTACTCATTTAGTTTTCTTCACACATGCTGTATTTTCACAGGCGGTCTTGGGATTTAATGGGACAGGCTTCTGGTTGAAAACCTCCATTTATCACCCAAAACTCCTGTTAAATCATGTGGAAGCTTACTGAAGTCTTTATATGAAAAAATCTGCCTTCCATTCTAAATACTAGTATATGTAACTTATGTAATCGGCCTATACTGTTTACAGTGAACAAGCCAATGCCATCTGAGGAGTTGTTAGTATGGTGGTATTTGTGGCTTCTTTGCTCAATCCCTTCAGGATCAAACCCATAATAAGAACAATGTGTACTGATGAAGGGGCCGGGCCTCCCCATCTGCTTTACTGTGGCCCTCAAACCACCTGAAACTACAGGTCAGGATTACAAGCCATCCCAAGAGGATGAGTTCCCCCTCCTCCCCCTGTTTTGACCTTTGACCTGGTCAATTTGACTGACACGTAGGGAAGAAACATGATGCAGACGTACTTTGCCTCAACGCTTTCAAAACAATCTTTGTTGTCTTTACTGTCGGACTTCAAGAGATTGTGAAAAATCTCCTCTGGTGTTTTTTCTCATGTGGCATTGTGTTACCGGTTCTGGTATTTTCTTTGTTAAGTGCAGCCGACGTTCTCCAGCCTGCGGGTGTCACATATGATTGCATTTTTTTTTTTTTTTTTTTTCATAAGCTTGATGCCATCGCTTTGGTATCTAACAATCTTATTTAGTACCAAATATTTTGGTTAATACAATTACACTAATGCTTTTCCTCATATTACATTGAGCTTTCCAAACGTTTTGATTATATTTGCATGGTAGCGTGTGCCCTGCGTTTGATGTTTCTCATAGCGTGAAAGCAGCAGACGCCGGGGTTCATGGTCTTTGCCGTTGGTTTTACTTACAGCAGCTTTGGGCCTTTAGTGCTCTGGTGATGTCAAACACACAGCTGGGATATGAGAGTCCTAGTGCCATGTTTTGTGAAAGAGTTGAGGATGAAGAGCTAATCGGATTACCTCCAGGGAAAGACATTCCCAAAAACAGACCTTATGGGATCAGTGTGGGTTTTTTTTATGGTTTTATTGTCATTGAAAAAAGTCTTTGCAACAGCTATGATGTAAAACAACAACACCACAAATAATGACCATTAAAAAGTACAAGAAATTATATTCACATGTAGTTACAAGCCCAAATAAGAAAAAGTGAGGAAAAAGAAAGCAGTGATATCAACCCTCAAAGGCCTAAACCGAAGCCAGCACCAAAAGCATCTACTGAACTAATATGTGTAATAACTGTTGATCCACTAATTTCATCTATACATGTAAATAATTCAGGTAAAATGCAGTTTCTGAGCTTTTCCGTGTCATCAGATATGACACATTTGGACGTTCAGAGGCTCCATAGTGAACATGGAAACACTATCATCTTCTACAACATTGATTCACCAGTAAAATCCATGTTTTATGTTCACTTTAGGATATATTTTAATGAAAAAGTAATTTTTCTTCCGTTTTCTCTGTTTTGATATAATAACCTTTGAACTGACTCTAAGCTTTTATGAACGTCTACATGGTCAGTAAATGAAATATAGGATAATGCAGAGGGTAATATCTTAATAAATCGTGATAAATCATAAAGCTTATGTAGAGGAACACTGAGAAGTCGCCTCGGAAATAGTTCTATGACTTTAATGGTTAAAGTTTTCATTGCTGACAGTATTAACTGAGTTTGAATCACAATTTTCTTACCTCTTATTAAATACAAGCAAGATACAACCAAACTTTCCTTCTAGTTTTCTCTGATTTCTGGAGTTTTATACTGTGTGTGTGATGGCTTTTTGTTATTTGGCTAGAAATTCAAGCATTTTTACTTCATTTTGGATTGAAATTATTACAACATTTTCACAATATCTAGAGTAAATTTCACCAATTTGTAATTTTCTTCCATCAATTCCCACAGTACTGTGGTAGCAAAATGCACAAAAGAATGCACTGAAGTATACACTATATATCACCACAGTACTGTGGCAACACGAGGATAATGAGTTAAAAATAAATAAATAAATAAAAAATCCAAGAGCCGGATGAGTTCATGTAGCAGTATCCCTGATTAGCTCTAGTACAAATGCTAACATTTGATTGGTCTGTGGCAATAGACAAACCGATATTTTATGCCACAGTACTGTGGCACTAGTCATTGCCAAGTTTTATAGCAGTGAACTGATAAAGTATTGAAAAAACTGAAATAAACTCACTAACCTAATGACATTAATGCTACACACCCATACAGTCCTTTGCTATAGTTTAGGTTAACAGTTTCTGTAAAATACCATAAATATATTGATAAACAGGCCTTTAAAATGTTAAAATATGAATGTTATCTGATTAGGGAACTTGACAGCACTGTCATTTAGTTTTTTTAATGATGTGATCTCTGCAGTTCCACCAAAAAGTACATCAAATGCAACTCGAATAAGAACACATTATGCTTCATGTTTTGTGTGATGAACTTAATTTCTTTTGTAAATATAGAGACAATAAGGCAGTGAAGCAGTATCTACCACTTCTTTTCACAACACTGAAAAGTTACTTCGAGAGATGAAGCCAAGAAGTGACACCTTTTGTCACTTTTCATATTATTCTCAAGGTGTGCAACACCAGGGGGTCTTTGTTACATTGTAGGTTTCACAATGTAGTTCACATTTTCTGTCTAATTTCCATGAGACTGCGTTGGCTGGTACTATGTCGATTTTCAGATTAAATTCTTCCATACTGTGGGTTGTAAAGGTTTCTTCATAAACAAGGTGAAAGGAGTGAATTAACTTTTTATACCTGTTTATAAAGCTCCCTTGACTCAATACGCAAACTTTCTTTTACGCAATGTACTGCAGTAAAAAATAACAAGGTGTACATGAAACTTGTGGTTCACGCCTATGACTCAGCTCCGGAGGAAAAGCTCCGCTAGGAACTGCGATTGCTTTGTGAAAAAATTGCCTTAATTAAGGGAAATTAATAGCTTGCAAAAGTAACTAAAGGTGGAAGGGTTTGTGTGTTTTCCTTTTAAACGGAAAACTGACGGAGGTTAGAAAAAGGCGAGTCTTGGTTATTTGCAGGAAAGTCTGTCTTCCCTCGCTAATTCTTTTCCATTCAGAATTATGCTTACACTTTGTTTTCATGATACATGTATTTTTTCTTACATGGTATCATTGCAGTATCATTACCATATATTGTGGTTCTAAGTAATCTTTAATAAGAGTGCTTCATTTTGATTTACTTGTTTTAGGGTTGTCGTTTAGGGAAGAGAGGAAAGATGCACTTCCCTTAAAGTATTGCTGAGGGGTTTCCTGGGTTTGGAAAATAAACTCTGAGCTGGCTGACGCTTTGTGAATCTAGGGTTTGACAGCCTGATGATGACACTTTATTTTCATTTCCACTCAGGACTGACTGAAACACTTGCAGCTTTCAGCATTTACACAGAGCTCATCCCGGACTGTTCTGAACCTATTTACTGTTTTCAAGAATAGGCGATTCTGTACCCAGGTAGTACTTTCCTGCTGGATTCATGACATGATGTTCTGCACAGTGTTTGATGTGCGTGCAGACATACATGGGAGTTGGTGCAGTCCTCCTGATACCACTTTGGCCAACTGTGCATGTGATTAGCTGTAGTTTTTAGCTTTTTTTTTTCATCCAGATTCTTCTTTTGGTAACTGTACACTCAGCTGTCCTTCTGCAGCATCAACCTCCCATCTCAGTCTGTCAGCACCTTCTGGCCCGGTGCGATGAGGCCTCCCTGTCTCCATGTGCTGGACTACTCAGATGATGCTGGGCCTGGACTGGGCTGATTTTTTTACCTACTGCAGCATTCTTTTATGATTCTCCTGAGTGCTGAACAATAAAACTAGACAGTACTTTCTGCAGTCTGTGTCCAACAGAGGACTAAATTGCCACTAGTTTAATGCGGGCAGCTGTTGGAGTTCAGTAGAGCAATGTCATTTTGATGAAATTCTAGTTTCACACCATAATTTCAACAGTCTCACTCTTTCTTTAATCTGAAATGGGGGATAAAACGATTCTTTGAATGTCTTTTACTGCCCAATGTACATAGCCTGATTGTAACAGCCATAACATTCAGCTTGACTGAAGAGTTTTATTTGAGCAATGAATTCAACAACTTCACGCAACAGACTCAAAACACTCCAATCTACTCTGTGTTTTCCATTTGGCCCCGAAATCTTTCATCCCTCACGTCTATGAGATCTCCTTCCCAGCGTCTCCTCCGCCCCGTCCTCATCATCACAGCCCCTGTATCATACATTTTCCTTTTTGCTGTTGACAAGATAGCGTATCTGTGACATAAGAGCCTGTACCCGTCACGCTTGCATGCTCAAACTTTTGCAGGAATAATCCAGCACGGGTCATGCAACGCTCAAGTAAACACTAGTCTAAGACCACCAACGCTGGCTGATAAGTTGAAAGACAGTGAAAGTGAAGCCCCTGGGAGTTGTGGGGGATAAAATACAGTAGAGAGCAAAGACAAAAAAAAATACTGCACACATAAGGCAGATCAAAGTGGATAGAGGCCTTCACATAGTAGTAAAAACGAAGGCTTACTGACAGATGTTAAACACAGCCAAATCATTTGCATTGAAGTCAAACACTGAATTTTTATTTTAAAACATTCATATTTATTACATTTGTAACCACTTAGACTTTGACTAATATATCAGAGAACCATTTTCTGCCCCCCCACGCCCCAAAAAAACAGCTTGTGTTCTGAAGCTGTTAAACGTATAAAAAAAGATGTATTTCTGTTATTGGGGTTAAATTATTGAATGACATAAATGTAAATTTAAAGATGTGCAGTTCATTAATGCTTTTCAAAACATGGTTTGGAGAGATATTTTTGAGGGATACAAGCAGGAAGGATTTTTGATATAATTATAATGTTCTTTTTCTTTTGTTCAGACAAGGTATAGTTTTTAGCTGTTACCTGCTTGACAGTTTTGACTGTGACTCCAGTCTTCCTCAGAAGCGTCATCCGATATGCTGCTGACACAAACCAGAGCAAAAGAAAAAAGAAAAGTATAATTACATTAACAGAAGACAAAATGAACGTCATTAGCTTTAATGATTTTTGAGGATTTGATTGGCAGCCAAAAACTGATTTTGATTTAAATGTAGGCGAAGCGTATATAAGCATTTAGCTTCTGTCTAAGCCTATTCAGTCTCAACATAATTCACAGTCGGTTGACTTAAAATGGGCCTCATTGTTTGCATTTTCTGTATTATGGATGGTGACTGAATAAATATAAAGCTGAGCCTGAACAGAAGAAATCTAAAGAAAAACCAAAGAAAATTTTGAAAAAGACATGTAGAATTTGACCTAAAATGGGTCTTTAAGGTGAAAACAACAATGGGACAATGGAACCCACAACTAAAACTTTAGTTATACAGTCACGGAAAAAAAAAAAATTAGATCATCAAGAGTCATCAGAAACAATGGTTATGCAATCAAGTACTAACTCCTGTGTGTATCATGTGACTAAAACAGACAGAAAAGAAAACGTGGAATGCCTAAAAGCACTGTTTTTGTCAGTACAATGCCATAGATATTGATGTAAGAACTGAAGTGATTTTGGTTATTATCAAGAAAACCACAAAAAATGGCTAGATATCAGCTCTGAAATTAAACTCTTATGAGCTATTTTTGTTGTTATCATTATATTTGTCCAAATAAATGTACCTTTAGTTGTACCAGGCATTAAAATGAACAAGAAATTGAAGAAATCAAGGGTGGTCAAATAATTTTTTCCACAACTGTATGTTTATTGTTGTCATGTCTGTCATGTCAGGCACTTCGCAATGCAAGGCCTGATGGGTAAATTTAGTTTTAGTTGTAATGTATCGTCTTTTGTTCTGGAGAAGTTTTTCAAAGAACAACAACCCTGGTAAAGATGAAGTGATATCGTTATGGTGACTTATACGCAGTTGAAACACAAAGTCGGAGACCTCTTCAGTACGCAGGTCAAAGTTAGTCCTAAAATATGAATAAAAACTTAATGATTTCCACTTTAACATCTAAACTTAAATATATCAGCAACCTTAATGCAAACATCACAGTTTTTTTAATGATGCATTTACTACAAAGAGAAAATGATACAAGACAAAAAAGAGATGTCGTGAAGAAGAAAGTGGATGATTCATCCATCAGCAGACGACTCCTCCTCAGATCCTTATCTACCACCTAGTCTCTGTTGCTTATTTTCTTCCCCTTCTTCTCTTTGTTTGTCCTCTAATTTTTCTCCTTCACATCATTCTCCTCCATGTCCTTCAATGCCTCTCCCTCTGTTCTCTTTATTATCATTGTCTTTCTCCTTGTCTTTGATGTTTTTCTCTGCATCTGCTCTCTCCATTTTCTCCTGGCCCTTAGCGAGGACAGTGGCCTCCTAAAAAGAGTTTCTAGGTTTTAATGTGTAAGCTTTGGTTCTGATGCCAAAGGAAAAAAAAACCTTTTAAATCTATTATTATTGTCGTTAATGTGCGGTAAAGTGAGTGTATCTGAAACTGAGTTTTTGTGTGCTGGAGGACCTTGACTTTCTCTTCTATCTGGTTCGTCTTTGTCCTCCACTCAGTCTCCTTCATTGACATCCCCACTTTGAGGCTCTCTTCCAAGGCCTCATTCTCTTTCCTCCACTTCTTCTTCATTTTGCACTCTGCCTCTTTACAGCTAAACAGAACCAGACCATCAATGTGAATGTGCCCTTTGCTCAAAAGGGCCTCTAAGTTCTCGAAGTTGAAGCTGGCTTTCATTGATGGTGGCTCAGCTTCTTATACCACATATCTTATCTTACCCCAGCCTCCTTTTTAGAGTTCCTCTCTGTTGCTCTTTCATGGCTACAGAGTCTCTTCTCCACTGCTGGTGGAACATGTCCAGCTTGTTTGTAAGAAAGGCCAGAGCGGTGACGTGGGCATGGGAATGTGTCTGGACGCACATGTCCAGCTCCACACACTTGTTGACCAGAAAGTCCAGAGTAAGGGCATGGTCCACCTCTTCCCATATGAGCAGGTCATCCTTGCCTTTCAGTTCCTTCTACAGTTGTGTCACCAGAGTATGGTGGAGCAAGTTGACCTCCTTCACACTCTGGTTCTCCTCTTTCAGCCTTTTTATTTCAGTGTTGGCGTCCTGAAGAGTATTTCTCAGGCCCTGCACAAGCGATTTTGAGTAGAGCTCAAGGCGCCTTAGGGCAGTGTTTCCCAACCACTGTGGGAAGTGTGCCGTGAGAAATCATCAGGTGTGCTGTGGAAGATTATCCAATTTCACCTGATTGGTACTCTAAGTGAGCGGCAGGCAGGGGCGCTGCTACCAGTTGTAGGCCCCATGAATGGTAAACGTTCTTGACCCTTTCATAAAATTCAGTCTGTTGTTGATCTGTTGCACCGGGAGGGATTATGTACTGTATGTATGTGGGGGTGCGGTCCATACATAACATCACTTACCCTAGCGTGAAAACGAAACTGAAACTTAACATTCTTTCAACAACCAACTCCCAGCTTCTCTCTCTACCTCTCTTATATCGTGGACCCTACATGAAATTTTCACAACTTCCAGCCTATATCCCCTGGATCCCTTCCACTGCTCTATGGGCCCCCTACAAACGCTGAGCCCTATGAATTTCTTATGTCTACCCCCCCTTATCGGTGCCCCAGGTGGCGTGATATCGATACGTACAACTGTGAGTGCCAAAGATCCCCTCTACAACAACAGTCTCCTGTTTCCCATTACAAAGTGAAAGTGAAAGTGAACCGGCCCTGATGCAGTGCATTCTGTTGATAAGGCCCCCCTCAATAGTGATGTGCAGATCAGCAGGTTAGCCGTGGGGCTCACAAATCAGGTTGGGGTGGGGGAGACATGCCTCTATTATACTGTACTATTTTACGACAGACCTCAATCTGTAAGCTGGGGGGTCTGTCTGAGGGGTCGCTGACACACCCCTCTCAGCTTTCTCATTCCAAACTCCCAGAGAGAATGTCGGCGGGACAAGAATATTTCAGTTCTGTTCCCTTTCACCACAACCTATCTGTGTGAGGTGGGCTTTTCAAGCATGGCTGATATAAAGACAAAAAAAGAGAGACTGTTGAGGAAGATCTTTGTGTGTGTCTTTCTTCAGCTCCTGCAAAAATATCAGCTTTGTGTTCAACTAAACATGCCCAGGTTTCACACTAAGTAAATTGAGACTAGATTTGCATTATATTTCAATAAATATACTTTTTGTGACATTTTTATTTGGTGGTGTGCCTTGTGATTTTTCTAATGTAAAATATGTGCTGTGGCTCAAAAAGGTTGGGAAACACTGCCTGAGGGGGCTGCCAGTGGAAAGCGGAGGAACCTGTGAGGCAGTCTGGGATACCTGAAAGACAGAAACGTACATGTAGTTTATTGAACACACAAAGACACCCCACATTTACATTAATTATCGTTAAAAGAATTTCACATCAATTTCAGAGACAGTTAATTTTATGTCAGTTTTTTACATTATCATTTTTGAGCTCTAAGACACTCTAAGGGACGGAGGAGTGGTTTAGTTTTTAAAAATGACATTTAAAGGGTTAAAAGTCTGAAAAAACTAATGAATATTTGAGATGTAGGATCATGACTGAGGTTAGCAAAAAGATTTAGCTGAATTCAAATGAAAATTAAATAGCATATTATGTGTTGTGTATTTGATGCAACTGTTGGTCTTTGTCCCCCAGCTTTTTGTGTGTGTGTGTGTGTGTAGCACAAGGGAAATTTTGTGAAAACTTCAGACACAATAAGAAAATGCTGGTAAGGAAAATGTTAAATAATCAGAGCATCTTAGCTCATTTTTTGGGGGGCTCAAAATGTGTGTCCATTTTGGGCAGTGAAGTTGTTGAAGACACATGGATATAGGATGAGAATCTCACTTTAACGGTGGAAAAACGGTTGGAACTGATGTTGATGAAGTAGGTCTTGTGTGGAAATACAGATGCAGATAGCACTTGTTAGATAATTACATTTCGTTTGCTCACAAGACAGATATGCTTGACTTGTTCTAGAATCTAGAACAATTTGGCTTCTCTCTATAAATACACTCAGCCTTGACCTCTGCCTTTGAACTGACATAAAAGTGAACAATAATAATGTAAATTATTTTAAAGACCCTATGGGATAAATAACTAAATGGTATATATTTATAGGCCTGGTGAAGTTGAATGTGTTATTGTCTTTAAGTGATTATGTATTGGGGGGAGGCTGTGACTCAGGAGGTACAACAGGTCACACACAAGCTACTGAGATGTTCAAACTCTGGTTCCACATAATTGAGTACACAGTAAAAAATA
Source organism: Sphaeramia orbicularis (assembly GCF_902148855.1). Classification (NCBI taxonomy): domain Eukaryota; kingdom Metazoa; phylum Chordata; class Actinopteri; order Kurtiformes; family Apogonidae; genus Sphaeramia; species Sphaeramia orbicularis. The sequence continues at coordinate 27,520,869 of NC_043974.1, forward strand.
CAAAACAAAAAAGCATCATAATTTCATAGGTATAATGTAATACTACTGCCAGATAAACTTATGGACAAATAAAAATATTATTCAAAACTGCACCAGTAATTTATTTAGTGTTTCCATCTGCTCCTTCCAGCTCTTTAGGAGCTTTTCCATTTCCTTTGTGTGCTGTATTATGGGGGAATCTTATTTTAATTATGTATACCTTATTTTTCCTGGATAATTTCACTACATACCACTTTTCACTGTGTTACTGGGGCTGATTATTTCGGTTTAGCTTATTCCCGTGCTAACAACAATAACTTACACAGTAATATCAAATATAACAATCTATTAAAATACTTGAGGGTCATTATCGCATCAATCCCAGCTCAGTTGACTTTTCTCCAGGGACTTCATCTTCGGTGACAGTCCTTGAGCATTTTGGGGCCCTATGGTTCATATTATGTAGCACTGAGCTGCTAAATGTATCTGCACACATTCAGACACCACAGACGCATACGTACATAGCCCAAGCTGGCTCACACATCCCTGGTGTTGATAAGGTCAGCCAGCAGTCACGTCATCTGTTAACAGCAGGTATAGAGTTACATATGATTTCAATGTGACATCCAATAGCCACAGAAGTCTTAAACACAGATAAAGTATTTCATTTGAACTTGAACAAGAGAGGGATCATTTGATGCTAATCATGCACTGAATGTCCCATTTGCCTTCTGGCATCCCAATGGACAGTTTCTTCCAGTGACCAGAAATGCTCTTGCAACTATTTCAGCAGCTCCAGTGCTCCAGCACACATACAGGTTTACGTGATACTACGCATGTCCCTATCAGTATGCGTGGAGACATCTTCACCAAACACACCCTCGGTGAGCTTCACAAACATCTGCTGCCTAATCCTGATGAACAAATTGTTTTGCGACGTGCCCAAGTGTCCTCACTCTCTTCAACATGCATCTGGAGTCACATTTCAAACGGATACATCGAGGTATTAGCGGTGTGAATGCTAATGCTCTTTATCCTGTAGGAACTCTAGACTTACTATACCGTAGGTTTATCTGCTGGCATTTCATCTGGTCTCTTCAGGGTCTAATTAGGGATATTGATTGACCATCAGAGTACTTGGATCAGAAGCTTAAATCAGTCACTGACTGTGGCAAATCAATGTTTGCTAGGTTAGGCTGAGGTTGTTTTTCTTAGTGTGCACATATGCCAAGTGGATTAATTAAATCTTCGTCAACGTTGGCCCTTAGTCAGTGTATAATACTATTGCCTAAATAAGTCTGATCCCACAAATCACACCTAGAAAAAAAAACCCTGTAGACCTTGAGTAACTGGTGGTTTTGTCTTTTTCCAGACTTTTAGTTAACATGAATATGCTTCCAATACTTAGCAGCAATCTTGGAGCTCAGGTGGGAGATGATATAGTTCAGTGCGAGGTGACTCTGCTGCTGGCTTTAGATAGCCTATTTCTCATGACAATTAGATTAGGTCTTATTTATGTGGTGGATTCTTAAGTGGCTGTGCATGCAGACTGCATATGCCAAGATATAACTTGGTTAACACTCAAAAGAAACCATTAATTTCCACTGTGGATTACACTTCAGCTAGGCCAAGCCAAGCTGGGCTCATCCTAATATTTCCCTTTTTCATTTTCAAGCCATGTAAATTGTTGAATTCTTCTCGATTTTATATTAAAAGATTAGAAGGCTACCCAAAAGTAACACTCCTTCCCACATGTGGGGAGGAATGTCCTTAGTCTACAGCGAAGCTTTCTGATAGAGCCGTCAGGATGGCCGCTTGTGCCAATTTAACTTGCAGCATAAAGTGATGGGAGTTGGCCAATCGATTGGCTTATTACTGACCTCCCCTCATCAGGGAGTGTGTTCTGCTTCCATCTGAACCGCAGTCAGTATTGCGGGAGGATAATTGCAGTGTGCAGCGCATGGGGTGGGTCTCAAGTATCCCAGCACTCAGCCTGTTGCCAGAGGAAAACACATTGATCTCTGAAGGTGATGAAAAGGCTCTCTCAAAGGCCCTGCTTCCTCCTCAGGAGTGTTCCAGCCTCGACACTGAACCAGAGCAAAAGCGTAGATGATCCATGCATGCCTGCCAACCAGAGTCATATTCATGTCATTTGTCTCGTGTGTGTGTGTGTGTGTGTTCGACACAGAACTAGGAAGGCTCTGCCTGTAGTGTAATGATTTTCAGTCCGTCACACTGTTAAGTGTGTATGGGGTGTGTGTCTCTGTTCAGGTGTTAGGTGCAGAAGACTGCTGCAGGAGCCATAACCATTCAATCAATGCAGAGACTCAAGAGCAAAAACAGCTACTTTCTGTCTGCAATTAGTGGGCGATCCTATTTTATTCTGGGTGTGTGGGTAGAGGAAAGATGCATTTTTAATACTAGTTTCAATCTGCTTGATGCAGTGTTAATGGAGCCTGCAGTGACAGACAAATTCCTCACATCCTAATGGATTGACTTTTCATTTAATGAACTGATAACTGGCATCTGGACAAACACAGCTCAGGACTCACACATTCACGCACAGGAGTGAAATGGCTATATTCATCAGGGATGGGCAGAAAAATTACTCCATTCCAACTGATAATAACATCCTCGGTCCACTACTGAGAATGCACACAGACAGTTGCAGAAACTATGCATCATTTGCTTTTTTTAATGGGATGCAACTTTCTGCATTGTAATGAACGCTGCTTTATGTAATTAGTTTCAGATTCCTGCTGGGTGATGTCTTGGGACTAACTGACATTAACAAGAGTCCTGTTGGCTCTGTGAATTAGTTGTAACCTGAACATAATGATAACAGCACAGCTTGCACCACTGAGTAAATCAGAACTCAGTGCTTTCATGATGTCTTGTAATTGAAAACGGCAAAACTGAGTTTCATTAGAGTTTTGCGGAGCAGGCGTCACTGTTCATTACCCCTCATGACTGTTCGTTAGATTTAATTTAGGCCCTAATCAGTGAGATGTCTTGCTTTACAGCACTTGTATAAATTAAACTATAAATTTCCAGCTAACTAATCATACTCTGTTGAGCAGCAATGTAAACACATGTCTATCTTCATATAACAATACATTTATTACTGTAAAATACAGAGATGTGCTGTACTAAAGTAGCGCGTTGGAAATGAAATCGAAATTATCAGCACTTGGAAGCGTTTTATCCACAGAAAAGAGAAAAATAAGATCGAAGTTGGTACATGTGGAGTGTGTGTGTGCATGCACTCTCTGAGATTTGTGGTGACACAATGAGTACACCCCTACAAAGGACAACAAGTAAATGTAAAAATCAGACACAATGGTTTCTTTTCTGGGCAACAGATTGCATGTAATTGGGAAGAATTATTTAGGAAATGGCTATAATTACATATTTATTCAGGAAATTGTTGCATTGGAGTTAAGTGCGGATGGAAATGGGGATAATGAAGATATATGCCACAGAATCAGAGCATAATGTGAAATATCCTTTAGAACATTGTTTTTCTAGGTTGGGTTGGGATTCAAATGTGAGTCTTGGGAAAATTAAAACAGACCCATGAATTCTTCAGAAGAATTTAGATCTTTGTTTTGTGCTGCCAGAATCCCTCCAGAGTCTGCTGAAATATACAGAAGGCTAGATTTAACACTGTATAGGCTAGAAGGTTAGCACTCTTTAAATGACTTTAAACAAACTATTATACCAGTCTGTATATCCACTACTTATTTTTGGCTCACGAGAAACATAATCCCAGCAGCATGGCACTGGTTCAATGCAATGAAAGAACCGCTGCTGTTAAACAAGGTTGATCATAGGGTTGCTCTTTGAAATAGCTCAACATTACATACTAACCATGCTGCATTCTGTTCTTTGTATCAGATTCCAGGAATGTGGAAACTTACCTCTAATTTCCAGGAGTTGAACTTCCATTTACATAAGTGAATCGTACTTGCAGTAAAATGTGAACTACATTCACATATCCCGTGTTTACATTTGGAAAAAAAAAAAAAAAAAAATCTTCCACAAGTGCATTAAAGTAGATGTTGTGTGTGTCAGTACAGCTTTGGGTAAGGATTTAGACAACCTTTAGCTGACCTCGTTCAAAGTTGTTACAGACGTTAAATAGGCTGTGTGCTTAACTTAAGGTAAGTAAGCACATACAGCTTAACAGGGTCAACTGAACTAACTTTAGACCAGTCCTCTACTCATGCTACTTGCATTTCGAGAGTGATGTGGTATTTCAGGGACCCACTTTTTCAGGTCTTTGAGGGTTGCAATGGTCTGTCAAGCACCTCTTTGAGAGCCAACTCTTTGTTGTCTCTTTGAAGGGTTTGAGGATGTAGGTACCAGAGGTCAGACACAGAGCGACAGGGATTCTCCTCCAGACCCACTTTTGTGTTTAAAGGAGCTGTTTCTACTGTCTAACATTAAAATATGATCTAAGATTATTATTGGAGTTTTTAAAATTAAAAGCTCTGAAGTTACATTTACATTTAGAGTTGCATTTATGCATTTTTTCCAAAGTGACTTACAGGGGAAAAACCAAAAATGAAAGAAAAATACAAGAACAGATTAAAAACATAAAACAGCTCTACAATTAAAACAGTGTCGTACAGAACAATAAAAAGCAAAATGATAGACTAAAATACAAGAATAGATTAAAACGACATAAAAGCAGCTGTACAGTTTAAAAATAGTGAAATAAAAATACCAAGGAAAAACAACAGAATAAACATAATAATACATTTAAAATGGAGTGAGTTATGCCAAAGACGCCAATGTATTGGGTGGTAAAAATATGCAGTGAATATATTTACACCAGTGGGCCGTTGGATTAACGTGGCCACTAGAGGGAGTATTGCATCACTCTGCTGGTGTCAGAAAAGTGACCCCCATAGAAAAGTGACCCGCAGGTCAGTTTTCTGTTATAGAGCTGTGACCCCCCCTTATGGAACAGTGACCCACCCCCAATAAATCACCAAATTTGTAAAAAAAAAAAAAAAAAGTTTATTTAAGGTATATATAAACACAAAACATGTTATGAAAAGCACAAAAATTATTGCCAATCATGCATTGCACAAATGTACGAGCAAATATTACCAACCTATCTGTGATTAACACTTATTATTTACTCAAAAAACTGTTATTGATTCAAATCCCATAACTTTTACTGCAATCTGTTTTCACCCATTCAGTGTTGCATAGTTTTTGTTACAAATATTACTAAGTTAATACATATATTAGAAAATAAATACATAAAACCTATTTTTTTCCACAATTGTTTTCATAATTTAGGGTAGATTTCATGTCTATAATGTCCTGCAACTCTAAAATGAACACAGATTATTTACTTCACTGGCTATATGAATTAATTAATTTAGTAGTTTCTGGAGAAAATTTCAAATTATACACATACAGGGTGGGGAAGCAAAATTTACAATGAACATTTAGTTGTTTTTTCTCAGCAGGCACTACGTCAATTGTTTTGAAACCAAACATATATTGATGTCATAATCATACCTAACACTATTATCCATACCTTTTCAGAAACTTTTGCCCATAGGAGTAATCAGGAAAGCAAACGTCAAAGAGTGTGTGATTTGCTGAATGCACTCGTCACACCAAAGGAGATTTCAAAAATAGTTGGAGTGTCCATAAAGACTGTTTATAATGTAAAGAAGAGAATGACTATGAGCAAAACTATTATGAGAAAGTCTGGAAGATACTATTAAAGAAGAATGGGAGAAGTTGTCACCCGAATATTTGAGGAACACTTGCGCAAGTTTCAGGAAGCGTGTGAAGGCAGTTATTGAGAAAGAAGGAGGACACATAGAATGAAAACATTTTCTATTATGTAAATTTTATTGTGGCAAATAAATTCTCAAGACTTTCAATAAACTAATTGGTCATACACTGTCTTTCAATCCCTGCCTCAAAATATTGTAAATTTTGCTTCCCCACCCTGTATATTCAAGCTTATTATGATATAGAAATGTATTAGAAAATTTTTATTAACATACAGTACAAATTCATATAAGGGGTCAAAATTCTATGGGGTGGGTCAGTTTTCCACACTAGAAAAGTGACCCAGGGGTCAGATTTCCATGGAGTCAGAATTCTATATGACACCAGTCTGTCATGGTAAGGAACAGGGAGAAGCACAGGGCCTTTGACCAGATATGAGAACTGCTAAGAAATCACTTTTAGACATAAAGAAAGTGACAAAGTGATAAAGCTAGAAGCACTGTGGTTGTTGTTTTCTCCACTGGGCACAGCTCTAAATGAAAATAATGAGTTTGATACTAAAACGGCAGTGTTTCTTTTACACGGGTAAGTTTGGTGCTACAATATGAGGCTTCCGAGGGTATAAAATTATTATGTGATGTTATTATCTTTCCTGTTTGGTTGATAATTTAGACTAAACAGTGACCTTGTTTGGATGATTCCAAACAGGTCTTTAGTGCAGCTATTGACAACACAAACCTGTCGTCGTATTACTTTATGTCGAAAAACAGAGCTACGCTAACAGAGCTACAATGTAAACTATCAGCAGATGCAGCAGGGGAAGATTATGACAGTGTTATTTTCACCGACTGTGAAAATAAGAGTCTGTGAAGAAGAAAACTAAGATAATAGATGTATGTAAACAATGAGCTTTATACTTTATTCAGTGAGTGATACAGTCTATCAATACGTAGTGTTGATTTGTTGGAATATCAATACTACATAGAGTAACTTCAAGGGGAGTTTCCTGTTTCTGTCAACGTCATTTATCAGTTTAATGACCTCAAGTGAATTCAGTTTATTCTTTACCCATATGACTGAGTTATTATCAAGTGTTTGTTAGACTTCTTAAAATTGTGAAATAAGATTTTATACCAAAAATTAAAAAAAAACAAAAAAAACTGAAGAATCTGTGCAGTAGTTCCAATAACTAGAGCTGTGATATTAAACCGCACATGACAGGCACATTAACAACTACATTTTACAGTTACATTTCAAGTGAGAATTAATTATGTTTCAAATAAGTATGATGTGGGTTTGGATATGTAGCTGAAGTAGAAATATGACCCATGATCTGAATCCCATTTTTTCTCACCTCTAACTGTGAATTAAAACCAAACTATACTAAGGTTTCTGTTTTTCCTTAGGTTTCAGGAGGGCAGGAGGCAGATGTCTTTTTTTTCTGTTATTATAATGTGACTAATAGCTATTATTTGACTAATAATTTGTGAATAATTAGACTAATAATTTGACAGTAGCCAGAAGTAAGTGAAACAAATCTGTTCATTGTTGAAATAAACACCAGTCCACATTTTTAAGTGTACATACATCTGTGACAGCTGCAGTGTTTCACATTAATTACCCAGACTTTGGCAGCCTAATTTGTCCCAACAGAGTCTTAAATGAACCAAAAACCTTTTTACACTTAACATTGCATTTACAGCAAAGCATCCGTGTAAATCAGACTAACTGCACATCACAGCTCAGAGCAGTTCAGAGTTTAATCTTATACTTGTTCATCTTCTGAAGTCATCATTTAACCAGTATGTATGTCTTTATTAGCAGCAAAACAATACATTACACAAACTCTATAGGATAAAGTGAACTAAAACATAGACACCCACTTTAGTGTATACATATACTAACAAATGTAATGAACTCCCTCGACTAAAAACATTAACTCTACAATGCAGTGCTTTCTGTAATATATAGTAAATACACTAATACTCATGCAATTTAATATGGACATTAACTGAGTAGTAACCATTTGACTGTGCTTTTTTTTTTTAATTTAATGGAATGATCTTTACAGTCCCTCTGAAACACAGATCATATGACAAAGATGACCCAGACATGACTAGTCACTTTTCCATTAGACTAATGCGTATACCTTTACAGATATTTACTAAATATTGAAAAAATAGAAGTGCGTAATGTCATTTTCTCCAGTAAATCAAAAATGCGATCATTTGTTAATTTATTATAGTCAGATGACATCCACAGTCATTCCATAAACATAGCAACCAATGTAAATATTATGTTGATTTACAGATATATTCATTATTATTATATTTTACTCCTCTATATCGTACTAAATTCAAAAATGATTCGGTTTCCTGGTGTGTCCACACATACCGCACCATGTTTCTTTAAAACTCGTCTTCGCTTGTTGTAAGATCTGTCAACATTTCATCAACTTTTTTTTTTTTTTGTGTGCACGTGACTCTAGTTGTGGAAAAAGGTCTTTCCATTGCAGTTTTGCATGATATACCAATTTCACTACACCCAAAAAACCACCTCTTGCCAGCGCAAAAACTTACCAGCAAAAAACAAGAGTTTGGGCGAAATTGCCGTTTTTCCTTTAGGCAAATTTTTATGCGCAAGTTATAGTCGCGCAGTTTGAGGGTCAATGGAGAAACAACTAATGATTCAGGATTAATTGTCATTTTGTGTTCATTTTATTCCACTACTATAATTTAAGCCAATTAGTAGACTAACTGTCCACACTGTATAGACTTAAGACATAGATTTAGACAAACTTTATTGATCCACAAGGGAAATTACTTGGTCACAATAGCTCAGTTGCGTACAAAAACACTAGCAAAACGTTCACTACGTTCACACTATAGGCAAATGTGGCCCTAATCTGATTTTTTGGCCCATATGTAACCTGTATCCAATCTGTTAAAGACAGTTTGAACAACATAAATCAGATTTTTTAAAAATCCAACCCTGGACACTTTCATATGTGGTCCTAAATGCGACTTCAGTCTCAACGGCCAGGTCGCATTTATCCAACCTTTACGTCATTGAAAAGCGACAAACGTCACAATTCTGTGTCCCAGGAAGTCGGATTTCACCAAAAAATCTGAACTGTGCATTAAGACCTGCTGTTTGAAAGCAGCCTAAGGTGCATGTGAAGTATGCATTATGTATGAAGTATGAAGAAGAAGAAGAAGAGCCAACATTAAACACTGGAAAATAGAAATAAAATCTGAAAGGCTGGAGATGAGACGTCATTAGAGTCAAACCTCGAACTGTAGAAAATGATTTGTAAATTGTGATGAAATATGACAGTTCTGCTTGCTTAGTCCAGCTGCTTTTATGCAGGTGAATGGAGGCAATTATCACAACTATACAGCCATTCTAGTTGGCTCAAATACATACAATACAATACAAAGCAATGACAGTTTAATGAGTATGTTCTTCACCTGTACAGTGCAGGTTGGACTGGAAAGGCTTTCCATGTTGAATGTACATTCTGCAGTTCATTTTCCAGACAATAATGCACAATCCTGCGGAGAATGAAGAGAGCAGTGACATTTGTAGATGAGGCTGATTGTAAAATTGTGGCTCAATTTCCATATTTTCCCTTGGATAGTGCATCCACTGTTCCCTGAATTAGCATTTTACGTATTGATTTATTCATTGTCATGCGGGGTAATAAGGATCTTGGATCGAAACCATTGTCGTCTCTGCCAGATGATCCCACAAATATGTACTTGTAAAGTAACAAATGATTGTACAGTAGAAAGCCAGCTTTTGTGCAGCTTTAGTTCCGTTGACCTGGATACCAAAGTGTTGCCAGATTTAATAAACTCAGCCATCCATGTTGTGGGATTAAATGGACTATATTAAAGTCTGTTTCGACTAAATCTTCCTGAATATTAGGAATGTTTGTGAAGACACTGATCGTAACATTTTTGGGGGAATATTTTTGCGTTTCACTAAATATATCACTCCCAAAGCTCGGAAGTCATTTAGAAACCACAGTGAGAGAGTCTTTAAAACTACTGCACACTGCTGATAATGAGACGGGAAACATTTAACAAGAACTTTAGATTTGCATGTCATTTTTGGGCAATTGTGAAGCAGATACTAAGTTTTTAATTGTATCAAGAATCCAACTGTCATGTCAAAACTATTGGGATACATTCATTGAAACTATAACATGAAAACAGGAACCTTTTATATATGCTTTAACATATTAACACCTTCACAAAAAAGGCATTTCAGGATCATGAGAGGCATTTTTAGTCACTGGGCTACTTTTATCCTTGGCGTGAAATTGACCATGACTGTACCAAACACCAGCGAAACAATTTCATGTCAGTTTCTGAAAACATTGGCATTGTAATTACTGTATTACCATGACATTTCCCCCAAACACTGATGTCGGAAATTTTATTTTTGACTCATATGTAAACACTAAAGTCGGAGCGTGTTGCTTAATGTATCCGTAAAATAGACAGGTTGCTTACATTTCTACATGACAGGAAAATAGTTTAAAAATGAACCGTGGAAAATGCGCAGATGAAAGAGTGAAAATGCCAAATCTTTTAATCTTTTAAGACCACATTCACAAGATGCAGGTGTCTGTTGAAAACGAAGTGTTTGAGTCATTACTTAAAAAAAAAAAAAAGGGGGGAAAGAAAGAGTTGCAGTCTTTTGATTCTTCTGAAGTTAATGAGTCACAAGGGCCTTTTCAGAAATGTCAGGTTTCACTTCTAACTAAAGTGGATGACTTCATGATCACACAGTACATCAGTCCCAGAAAAGATCTAAATTTATTCATATCTTATCCAGAAAGGTTCAATTACATTCCCAAGAAACACAAAAGCCCGTCTCTCTCTTCAAGTCTCTTCAAACCTGACTTCCTTTTGGAGGATGGAGCTTGTACCCACTTTGTTATGTTTGGCTTTGCTTTTTTGTTCTGTGGAAAAGCTGTATTACTTGAAGAGAGAAGTTTGAGTGGGCTGATTATGTATATCAAGCTCTGAAACAATGATGGTATTGTAAATGAGTCCGACCGGGGCTGGTTCAGTTAGACCTGATTGATTTGAAGGAAATGGAGAACTTAAGGAGAGGTACCGCGCTGTTAGCCGTCCGGGGCCAGCCAATCCTTTCGGGATGATTTTAGGTGATAAAATGCAGTATTCTCTTAATATTCATGAGTAATAATGTGAGTATCATAATATGGAGCAACATGCAACTTGGAAATAGTGTTGTAATGAGCAGTGTACATGCTAAGTATTTTCAAGAACAACACAGACATGGCTTAAAAACTGCATATTTCCCAATACTACCAATTACATGGGATTCCTTTGTGCCAAATAGCATTAAATGACTACTACTTTCAGTGTTCTGGACAAAAAAGCAATCTGTGGGATTGTAAAAAGCCCACATACTTGTTGAAAAAGCAGAAAATGAATAAATTTAGAGACTTGAGAGCATTGTGCTGTGATGGTTTCATGCTGTTCTCAGAGCTAACATGGTGCCGTGCATGTCACAATTGATTATCATATTAACAGATACAGTCACAGGCTTATGGGAAAAATATGATCCTTCACTTTCACATGCATGAATTTGACGGGTGATGAAGGGATATTAGGTTCTACTTATATGTTCCTTTAATTTACATAGGAAAATTGCATATATCAGCTTAGTGGCTTCCTTAAATTCTGCTGTTCGCGCTGCCAAGCCGTGTTGTAATTACATCTAATGTTGTGTTTTTGTGTTTAATCATCATTGAACTTTTACTATTGTTTCCACCCATTTATTTTTATTTTAAAATTAGCACATCATTCATGCCTTCCTCTGCGCTGTTTCATTATCAAGAGGCGTGCTCCTTCTGACTTTTCTAAATTTCAACAGCAACCAAATTATACAATCTAAAAACACAACACAGCACCGCAGGGTTCATTTTATTACGTCTGACCAAAAAGAATTGAATGAAAAACAAGCTCACTTTGATTTATTTCACCCTCTGTATTCAAAACCAGTTGAAAAGGTTTCAGCAGAATGTTCAGAGCTGTTGACCCTCATGATGAGACATTCTGCCGCATATCTTTTTTTTTTTTTTTTCTGAAGCCACTGTTCCGTAACCAAAGTTGGATGATTTAAGAAAAAATGAAGACTGACCTCAGTGTTTTTGAGCAAATATATTGTTTTGCTCTGACATCTCTCGACACTTTCATCAGCTCAGATGAATTTCTGTTTATTTAAGTTATTTCAAGCATCATTAATGTACATAGTCAGCTTTTGGATTAACTCATTTGTAAAACAGCACAATAATAGTGTTTGGACCGTTCTTAATCATCTGTGTTAGGCACTGCACATTTTACATGTTGGCACAGTTGCGGAAAAAATGATTAGACCATCAAAAGTCATCAAAAATAATGGTTATGCAATCAAGTACTAACTCCTGTGTGTATCATGTGACTAAAAAAGACAGAAAAGAAAACATGGAATGCCTAAAAGCACTGTTTTTGACAGTACAATCCCACAGATTTTGACGGAAGAACTGAAGTGATTTTGGTTATTATCAAGAAAACATAGAAAATGGATAGATATCAGCTCTGAAATTAAACTCTTTTGAGCTATTTTTGTTGTTATCATTGTATTTGTCCAAACAAATGTACCTTTAGTTGTACCAGGCATTAAAATGAATAAGAAATTGAAAAAAACAAGGGTTGGTCTAATAATTTTTTCCACGACTGTAGTGAGCAAGTGATATGAATGCACACTGATGAAACACATTATATTGCTTTTAATTCTGACAAAATGTGTACATATAGCAAAAAAATAGATATTATGGAATGAAAATGTAAATGTTTGAACTCACCACCTTCTGTTTTGGATCATCCCGAAGCTGGAAGATGCTTCCTCAGACTCAGACTATTTAGTCAAACCAGATCTGCAGAACACAGGATATATTGTACATCTGAACCAAACTAAACCAGTTTTATTTACAGTACAGTAAATAAGAATATCTTCTACATGGTGTGGATTTTGCAGGAATTTTTGCAAGGTATATTAATAAGAAAAAAAGAGAGAACATGGTACATGTAAACAAGTGGTTACCAACCTTTTTTGGCTTGTGACCCCATTTTAACGTCACAAATTTATGGCGACCCCCCAGACATTCAAAACAGAGACTTTTTTTTTTTTTTTTTGCTAAAATTAATTTGTTTTTGATCATGTAATAGTTTGCTAAACTATGTTGTAAATAAATGTTAATTTTTGGCGAAATTTAGTCTGTATAACGTATATTATTATAGACAGAGGCAGAAAAGCCAGGCGTAGATTACTGCACAAAGTGAGAATTTTATTTTCTTTGGTCAGGATATGTACAGTCAGTCCAGCTTGGATTTACAAGGCTGACAATTAATACTGAACAAACAAAAACTCAAACTATGAATTATGAAAGAGCTGCAGCATCTGAAACATTTGAAAGATAAACAGTACCTCAGGGCTTCAGTTTCAGCTTCAGTTTGTCATGTCTTTTATGTATAGTGATTGTCACCATATATTTTTTATTGGTAAGTTTGAATTTTTATTTCTTATCAATTACTAGAAATTTCAGGCGACCCCATTTGAATTCCAGGTGACCCCATGTGGGGTCCCGACCCCAAGGTTGAAGAACACTGATGTAAACTAGAGAGACTTTAGGAAATGACAATACTCTGAAAAGATGCTGTTTGGGGCTTTTCTACATCATATTAAAATTTAATGATAAAGGAGTTATATGTAGGCAAATCATTAACCAGAACGCACCCACAGCTCCCAAAACCACCATCAAATTAACACTACATTTCCACAGACTGCATCACTCACTGACGTCTAAAACTCTTCATTTTTTCTCTATAAAACAAAGACATTTAGTCAAAATAACACTGTCTCATAATCTTCATATGCTGTTACATTATAGTTCTGTTATATAACATCCAACCCTTTATTCAGAACAGTCTAATAATATTTTTGGTCAGTTTTTAATATTTTAAAGTAGAAATGCTACATCTAGCCTATCTTGAATCAGAGGTGTGCAGCCTACATTCCCCAAGATCCCCTTATAGCACTCTCTTCAAACACAAAAACATTAATTTTACCTCATACAGCATAAAAATGCTTGTCTACAACTACCTGAGTTCATTAGTTTGTTTATTTTCAGTCTGGACAGACATGTTAAAGCACTAAAGTCTCACAATAACAAAAAGAATGTCCTGTAAAGTGAAGTCAGGGGGGTGTGGTGGCTTTAGAGCTTTAATTGTCACAATGGGCTAACAGTAAGGTAAAGAAGTGAAAACATTCTAAATATAGGGCTTTTTTAAGGTGGATGAAATATGTTTTGCTGCAGACTTAGGACCACAAAACGGAGTTCTTTCAGACTCTTAAATGGACCTAGAGCCTTTTGATTCAATTTGTGTTTTGCCTTGACTCGGGGATGTCACTGAACAACTCCTTGTTTCATTTTTGCTGTATCGTTCCCACTTTTTAACACTTTTTCTGAATCATGCAGTGGCTGGAGTTTGGCTCAGAGCAGGAGGTGAACTTACACTTTGAGTTATTCTCTAATTCGTGTTCCAAAACCTGAAATGTCATATTGTTTCTGTTGGCATATGCTTTTTTTTTTTTTTTTTTTTTCCAAGCATTTTACAAACACTGTTACACTGAAATCTTTCCTTACAGTGTGTAATCGCAAGAAATGAAAATCTAAATCGAATTTAAATCGTGATGCATGGTGATACGTTAAAATAATGTTGGCCATTCTTGTCTGGACTAATATCTCCCGTATGAGAAGTGTTGTTTTTTTCATCAGTTGTCAAAAATACACCGCTTAAATCACGAGCGCGCTGTATCGTCATGCAGAATATTCCTCTCAGACGTGTCAAGTGTCATTTCAAAGTGAGCTGTAATGAAGTGAGTGCCAAACACAGTAAACCCCCTTCTGTTTCTTTCAAAAACCTTAAAAAACAAACCTATGCCGAAACCAGGGCTGATGTGAACCATAGTAAAGTGAGAGTCAAACTCCACCTGTGGTTACATACTTTAAACTGTGCCTGGGCCCTTCACTGGCAGTGCCTGACATTATCTTGGAAAACATCCAAAGGGAGCAGAGCTGGAGGCTGAAGCTGAGCCAAACAGTGGGATCAAATTGAGGCCTAAGCATCATACAGAGAGTTGTGCAACATAATCTTGCATTTTGCACCCCAGTAACACATCTGGAGTGTCATAAATCAGCCAAACACTGCATAAAAGCATACTTCTTTTATTTTACTTTTTGCTCTCTAACTTTTATTCCCTTTATACTTTAGAGCGATGCACATATTGAAAGACAAAAGGAGAGGAGGTCAAGTTAGGTCTAGATGTTTTGTCTTTTCTGTCAGAATTTTAGCCATTTGTTCTTTACACACCAATGCAATTACCCGTCCCATTACATTACTGTAATTATCCTGAGCCTCTAACATGACAAGATGCTATTCTCTGGCAGCGTTAGGGTCAGAAATGATTTGCATAATGATTCCTCGCAGTATTGTTGCCGCCTGAAACTGGATCTGAACCTTTTCTGTGATGCAGATGCAGACAGGGAAGATTGTTCCACTTGGTTACACTGGCTTCCAATCCGTTTGATCCTGACAGGTCCTTTAATGTTGAGTGGAAAGTAATTTTTCCATCTTAGACTTTATCCGTTCTGTTGCATGTTGACAAGTTCTATGCAAAAGTGGTGTTTTCATGAACTACTGTGCAACCATTATAAGAGCTCGGGCTTTAATTTCCATCTAGTCTCAATGTCAGAGCCTCTCATCCTCTGACGATGTTGTAAATAACAGTTTTTTTTAGTAAGAGGGCAAATGAAGTGCCAAGTGCGGAGGATTTGTTTCCTGCTGCAGGCTTCTCGCAAAGACTACATGTGTTGCAGAGAGGAAGACAGTAATTTTGGGGAGAGAAATTTCAGAGTTGTGTAGTTTTTTTGTTTTCCGTCAGGGCAGACTACTACCTGTGTACAATGCAAGCCAGTCAGGCCTTCGATGTGTAAAACCTGGCAAAGCGTGTAATTGTTTCCTCCAGATGAACCTTAGCGGATTGATAGTGTTGACAGGAAAATAGCAGAAAGGAAATCAGTGTCTCGATAAACAAATTAAAAACCGGGGCATCCATGCTGAGATGTAAAAAAAATAAAGAAATGAATATGACAGCATGAAGTGAGCTTTTGAGGAAAGACTGGTTTTTTTTTTTTTTTTCTTTTTCCAACTCTGCTTATGTCTAAACAGAGTCTAAATACTTAATGAAGCTTGAGATTTTGAGTTATTTGTACTATATAGTCCAAACACAATATTTCTCTGTGGCTCTATTCTGCTATGAGGATGTTTGACTGTGAGAATACTTAAACACAAGCAATAAAAGAAGAGTATGAAACTTATACAAACAAAAGGACAATCAAATTACTGACAAAAATGTACTATATTCTTCTCTGTTGCAGGACCTCCGGGAAAGCGAGGAAGAAGAGGCCGCAATGGAGAACCTGGTATGTGCATTTGTGTGTATTTGTGTGTGTCTGTGTGGCCAAAGATCATTGCAGTCTCAATCCAGAAACGTTTAAGGAATAATTCAGTCGGACATCAGCAATTCATTCTGCACTTACAATCATGTAAAAGTACACTGTATATCTTTGGAGGCCAAAATAGGTTGTAGATGTGTAATTTGTGGCCTGGTGGTTTCAATGTTCACTTGGATTGCGATTGTTTCAGCTTCGGTTGCTATAGAAACGCTCGATTTTGACAGTAAAACCGGGGGACAGTTGAGTCCGAGAGGCGATGAGAAAGTGTAAGTGATGCCCAAAACTTGCTGAAACTGATGACGTCTGTGTCTGTGTTTTAGACACTCCAGTCTTAGACGTGATGTATTTATGTTCTGCTTTAATTTATAATAGCCCACGCTTTTGTTGGCCTCCACCAATTCAGCAACAAGTTGTCGTAATGTGTTCAGGCGGTTCCAAGTTTGTAGGATCTCCAATCTCCCACACACGCTCTCTCTCCTGAGCTGACTCAACAAACTTGGACCGGTTGATACTCGGAATATCTAGGAAAAGGACATGTTGTGCAGTGACACTCACACAGATGGAAAGTGTCACCACAAATTGAATTCACAGCGAGAACATGTACTTGGCAGGGAGCTTCATCCACACTCCGTACACCTGATAGCGAAAGTGATAATGGGCTCTGGAGTGTGTCGGCATTCCTGTGCAGAGAGTGAAGTGCAGCCGAGCGAAGGCAGTACTTTGGAACAGAAGAACTGCCCTTGTAAAAAGAAATTAGAAAGACAGTGCAAAGCAAGGTCCCAATTTTAAGTGAGGTAAAGTAATAAGGCAGCGGTTAGGTTTCACAGCTTGAGAAACAAACATTGGGACTCTTAAAAGAAAAACACTCCTGGTTTTATGAAGCTAATTCCAGCCACTACCTTTTAAAGTCACAGGAATCACATCGAATCAGAAACTCTCAGCTGCAGTTTGAGTATCAA
Source organism: Sphaeramia orbicularis (assembly GCF_902148855.1). Lineage (NCBI taxonomy): Eukaryota > Metazoa > Chordata > Actinopteri > Kurtiformes > Apogonidae > Sphaeramia > Sphaeramia orbicularis. Next base: position 27,538,167 of record NC_043974.1, read on the forward strand.
ATGTTGTATTCTGTTACTTCCTTTGCTTTTTGATTTTTCCAAATTAATTCAGAATCCTGTTTGAGACCATGTTCTGCACTTTAAATCTTGAGAAAAAAAAAAAAGATCAATGTGGTGTGGCTTTCTGCCTTTCTTTCTTTCTGATCAACATAATACTAAAATGATCCAGTGCATGAACAGAAAGCCAGGAAAATGGAAAGAAACACAAATCAGATGACAGATAGACAATGGGTCAATGTTCTGGATGGCTAAAGGTCGGAAATACTAAATACCATACCATACCATTACCATACCATACCATACCATACCATATCATACCGTACCATATGAACACACAGCAGTTTTGAGTTTGTGTACAGTCCAGATTTTTGATGTCAGTCACTTGATAATGTGTGTATGTTGATAAGCCTTTCATTTTAACCCATAAAGACCCAGTGTTACTTTTGTGGCAGTTCCTAAATATTTTTTCTCTATATTTAACTTTTCTTTAGTGATTTTAACACAATTTATTATGACATACTGTTGAGCCGCATTATGTAATAAATTCCCATTATGTAATAAAAGTTCAAAATGTAATAAGAATGTCACGTCATCTTGTAATAAAGCCGCATTATGTAATAAACTGGTGCATTTTGTAATAAACTACGTCAGCACATTATATAGTAAATTTTTTCACATTATGTAGTAAGTTATTACAATTTGAGAAATTTCTTACAATATGCACTTGACACATTTTTATTTAAAAAAAAAAAGTAATAAAATAGTTCATTATGTAATAACAATCCAAATTAATATAATTTCAGAGCAATTTAGAAGAAATTAGTCACAGGACCTACAGGTAATGGAATCAGAACTTTAACTACACAGTTTAAAGATTAATTTAGGACATTGTTATTATATTGCCGTGTCAGTTGTGTCTGATACAGTATCTTATGATCTTGGAAAAATGTTCCTTGACAACCTAACCCTAACCCTCAGATTGAACAGCAAACATTTATTGTGTGTTTTATCGATTTATGTCACAGAGATAAACTCCAGTCCATTTTCCGGAAAATAAAAATGTGTCAAGTGCATTTTGTAATAAATTTCTCAAATTGTAATTACTTACTACATAATGTAAAAAAATTTACTACATAATGCATTGAGGTAGTTTACTACAAAATGCGTCAGTTTATTACATAATGTGGCTTTATTACAAGATGACATAACATTTTTATTACATTTTGAACTTTTATTACATAATGGGAATTTATTACATAATGCGGCTCAACACATACTTGTCTGTATCATGTGTTTTTTTAAGTGAACATCAGGTATTTTCCTATATTTAATTCACTGATCATGAGGATGTTCATAAAAGCTCAGATTAAAGTTGAGGATGGTTATATCAGAATCAGAGAAAACTGAAGAAAAAGTGATTTTTTTCGGCAAAATATATCATTAAAAGAAGATAAACCAAGTATCTCCATCCATTGATCGTCATTGATCAAACTCCATGGGTTTTACCGGTGAATCAATGTTGTAGAAGATAACGGTGTTTCTACGTTCGCTATGTAGCCTCTGAACGTCATATCTGATGACCATGAAAAGATGACAAACTGTATTTTACAACAATTATTTACATGTATTGATAGGAATAGTGGATCAATGGATATTAAAAATTTTAGATCGGTGGATGGTTTTGGTCGCCGGTGACTGCCTGGGTCTTTATGGGTTAATATTTGACTAAATTTGCTCACATTTTAGTGCAACCCCACAAACTAACGCCTTCATCAAAGACAAACTGCTACAATAAGGCTCTACAATTACCTCTGTAGCTGAGTAGCCAAGTAGTGTTTAGCCTCCTAGTCCATTAAACTGAAGTCCCTGTGTAAATGTAGAGGTGGCTAAACGGAGATGTAACAGGACAAAACTTTGCAATTAACTTGGGGTTAATCACCTGCTTTGTATTCATTCTAGAGTCCTGAAAGGGTCTGTATCTCACTCAAGACCACTTGGTAACCCGTGAAAATTATCCAATCACACGAGGATAAGAAAATGAGAATGAAATGAGAGCAAAAACTTATGTCACCTGTTGTTCAAAAGTTTTCAGAGCCACACACACCTAAGCCTGTCCTTAATTCTTTATTTTCCACCTCCTCAGCTCCCTAACTCCTCAGTGCTCAATTGTTACCTGGAAATTGATCACAACATGCCATCTTGAAGGATGCCTCAATTTTCTTAAATGCACATGGTGGACCGAGGAGGCTGGCCTCAGGAGGATTTACCTGTGCATCCTCAATCATAGCTTTGTGGAAGTCTTGCAGAAGTGTCTTCAGTAATCAGACCTGTGACACGTAGAAGAGGGATGGGATATGTCTAGGTTAGACAAACCACTATCTTCAATTTGAAGCTGTATTATTTACTTAAAATGATTTAACGCTTGTCCCAACTTCTGTGTTAAATAAAGAAAAGCATATTACATCCCAACATCACCTACTGACACATTATGTCAAGGTTTGGATTGAATTGAAAGTTAATTATTAAGTTTATATGAGCGTTGATATGTCATAGATCATACAATACAGTGGTACATTGTAATATAATCAGATGTTCCACACTGTTGCACCGATAAGGGGGGGGGGGGGGGGGGGGGGGCGGGCATGACAAATTCATGGGGTCCAGTATTTGTGGGGGGCCCAGTGGATAAAGAAGTTGTGAAAATTGCATGTAAGATCCGCTGTATAAGAGAGGTGTAGAAGTCGGGAGGTGAACGTTGAAAGATTAAGTTTCGTTTTCACAGTATCATAAGTGACGTTGTTTATGGAAGTCTGACAGATTGAGATGATAGTCAATTTCTGTGGGGTCCACAATGATTATGCTTTCATAGGGCCCATAGTCGGTAGCGGCACCCCTGGTTCCACACATCCTATTCAATCCCTAAAAACCCAAACAGCCAATGACGACAAAAGGTATCTACTGATCTAAAATGCTTAATAACTTTAAATCCACTGATCCTATCAGTACATGTAAATAATTCAAGTAGTTTCCAAGCTCTTCAGGAACATCAGATGTCTTATTTCAAAGGTTCTTTATTCTCAATTCACTAAATGTTAAGGACATACAGGAAATTGAGATACTGTTTCTCTCTCACCTTGTTAAATGGCATGCATTTCAAATAAGAAAAAAGAGGTAAAATAGAATAAGAATAGGAATGAATAAATTGTGCATTTCCAGTCATTTTCCAGTAGCAGCAGTAGTGTAATACAGTTTATGAGTTGAGGAGGTGTATAGTCAAACTAAACAGCAACAGGTTTGTCAAAGCAGCAGATAGGGCAATAGTGCAATGTTTAAAATAAAGTGTTGAAGTGTAAATAAAGTTTTTATAGGAAGCACATTTACTGTAATTTTTTCCAACACGGATTCACCAGTAAAACCCATGTAGTTTGACAAATGACACAGGTTGTAGATGCTTGTTTTTATGTTCAATCAATGACTAATTTTGCTCCAAATGTCACCTTTCCTGAGCATTTATGAACATCCTCGTGATCAGTAAATTGAATAGAGGAAAATGTGTGGTTTTTACTGAAAAAGGCCAACTGCAGAGGATAATATCATAGTAAATAGTGCTAAATCACTTAGGAGAGGTTAGATGTAGAGAAGAATTCACTTAGAAACTAGAAGCACTCGGAGAGCGCAGACCTCCGCCAAGGCTGATCAGTGGCCCCCCCCGTGGGCCCCCCCACACCAAGGAGGTTATGTTTTTGCCAGGGTTTGTTTGTCTGTCTGTTTGTTTGTTTGTCTGTCCGTTAGTGTGCAACATAACTCAAAAAGTTATGGACAGATTTTGATGAAATTTTCTGGTCTGCGCCCCCCCGTGGGCCCCCCCACCCCCGATCACCACCAAAATTTAATCATTTCTTCCTTATCCCATTTCCAACAAACCCTGAAAATTTCATCCAAATCTGTCCATAACTTTTTGAGTTATGTTGCACACTAACGGACAGACAAACAAACAAACAAACAAACAAACAAACCCTGGCAAAAACATAACCTCCTTGGCGGAGGTAATCACCACAAAAGTAGTTGTAGATCTTTAATGGTTAACTGATGTCTATTTATACTAACAGCTCAGAGGTGAGGATCTCTCATGTTGTTAAAAGCTTGTTTCCTCAGCTCCTCTCTTTGGGTCATCACTCCTCACTTTAACTCCTTAGCACTCCCACCAGAGATGTGAGCAGAGAAGTAAAGGTGGGGAGTTGAGGTGAGGACCCAAGGAGTTATTACTTGAGAACTGAGAAGAGGGGCCACTTATTGGTCTGGCAGCCCATGTCCTGAAGTGTAAATATTCCCACAGAAATTAACTAAGTATAGTTAAAAAATGTCTTCAGTAAATGCTGACATGAACTACTGGCAAAGGACGAGTATTATAGCATCGTAATATATACATATAAAAAATACTGGTGCAGATTAATCACAGGGTTGCTGTGGATTAATTTTGATTAATCATGATTAAATATTCATTTTTAATCTATATTAATCGCGTTTCCTTTTGCATGAGCAAACAGACTCAAGAAAGAAGGAAATATATTTGCACTTAAAGTGTTTGTTTCAAGCTAGGCGACATGTTAGCTGAAGTGCTAACAGGCTTCCTGACTAACGTATGCTTCATGTTAATGTGGTATTTTAAGCTGGAAGTGCTTCGGTGAAAAGACAACTCCTTCCTGCAGAGTGTGCATAATACATTATGTTGGTCGACTGTTCTGTCTTTGTTTTTTTATCCTCATACACTAGGGGGCATTAGAAATGCAACAAAGTACAATATAGAGTAAAATTGCATGCATCTACTTTGTACACAAAACACAATTTGTTGGCAATCACTGATGAGTATTGAAACAATGGAACCACATTTTTCAGCTCAGGCACTAAAATCACGTGGTGGATGGTGCCAGTCCCTGATTTTTCAGGAGTGGTTCGATCTGACATTGTTTGAAAACTTTTAATGAGTTCTTTTGATGAATATTGCTCAACTGGCCAAGGCTATAAAAACCCAGAGGAAAAGTGCAAGCTGTCACAGATGGTCACCATGCCATGCTTAGCAGCAAACATGAGGGAGCAAGCCATTGATATGCTGAGATCCGGAATGTCCGAAGCAAGGGTAGCAAGGCATTTTGGTATTCACAGATCCACCATCTCACGCCTGCAGACGCACTATGCACAGACAGGTGCAACGGCGGACAGACCACGACCCGGCCAACCCTGTGTTACTACCCGTGCACAGGATGGGCATCTACGTTTCATGCACCTGCGTGACCGTTTTCTGCCAGCGACTCGTAGTGCTGCAGAGACAATAGGACGTCACCAAAGGCCTATCAGCTCCCGGACAGTGCGATGTCAGTTACGAGAGGATGGCATCCAGTCATACCATGCCAATGTGGGTTTGGTGCTGACGGACGTCCATGAGGAAAATAGGCACACATGGGGTCGGCGTTACTCCAACAGAATGCTACAGAATATGATACAAATTGATGTTGCTCAATAAATTATGAAAAATTCAAATTAATATCACAAAAACACAGTGTTGCTTTTCTATTGCCTCTTAGTGTATTTCCATCCAGAGGGCCAACGTGTTTTTTAGTGTCTTCCATCTTTATGGGTTGGTTCCGCTGCCTGTCACTACCAGATCAACTGCCCATTTGCATATAAGCGACGCTAACTCTACTTGGACAAACTGCCCCAAATGTGTTGGCAGAGACATTCAGAGTCCTTCTGCACTGCAGATGGGTTAATTGCGTTTTAATTTTTAATCAGATTAATCATGATGATGAATTAATCCACGTTAATTTTTACAGCCCTGATAACATTTCTTTACTTAAGAGACATTTCCTCTAAAATTAATGTTTTTAAACAGCCCATTATGGACCATATCTAACTGTGCCATAACATGTCATGCTAAAATATCTCTAATAGCACCATTGTGTGTTGCACAGAGACAGTTGCTGGTCAGCCTGAGTAGATTAGGACAAAGTAAGTAGCTTCCTCTTGACAAATCAATTGGAAACAAAGAAGTAATCAAGGCTCCTCACTGCAGTAACACAGTGTTCTGTTCAGGTGGAACAAAAGAGAAAAACGAGGATGATATGCTGTCACATTTTTTTTTTTTGTGGAACGGCTTTAGTACGGGAGAAAAGAAGACTAAATTGTGTTGTGAAATCGGAACAATTTGGCCATGAACTAAGCACTTCAACGGCGAAAGTGAACTGAATGTATGTACTGAATGTTACGTGTACTGACTATATTTTACCTCAGCTTTGAGGGCCTTACAAATGCAAGACCTTGTACAAAGAACATAGTTTTCAATTGTCGTAGTGTAAATGTGCTTCTGTCTGTTAGCCTCCAATTATAGCTCTGCTGGCAAGCAGAGAGAGAGGAACAGTTCAACGACAGTCTTCAAAAAAAAAAACTTGAAAACAAATAAATATGAAAGCAGCGTGTCGCGTTAGGGGAGACCTGTGTCAAACCCTGTGGTCTTGTTTCATAAGATATAAGTGGGAAAAAGAACACGTACGACTGAAAGATTTAAGTCTTTGATGGGTACAGGCGTGCTGCATTCTGCACTGTAAGCCTTCTGCAAATCCAATTTCCCACTTTTAAGTTTTCAACACTGGTGAATGTTGATGGGGAGCATATTTAATTCATGATTCACTTTAACCCAAAGTAACTAAGCCGCTGCGGGTTCCCCACAAATTCATGGTGAGGTGTTTTGAGCGTCGCAGTTTACCCATCTACAAAGGCTGAGGAAGCTTTTTTGCCCAGACTTGGCTGCAGCTGACAGAAAGAACAAATAGGAAAAAGACACGGTGATGTTTACCTATGCGTTAAAAATGAATGGAATACTTCATTAGGATCTCCTGTTTGTTTACTGGTAACATATGGAAAGGAAAAGTGTGGCATGACAGTTTAGGATGAAAAAGTTTTTGTAGCAGTGAAAAAGCCACAGTCGCAAACTGTTCTAGCAGGTGGTCAATGCTGGAAAGTGTTAGAAGTTTCCTCCCATATTTTCCCTATGTGAATAATCACTACTTGTTAGTCATGCACAGTACCTGACTTCACAAAAGGAGGAATTGATGCTAAAACCGAGCAGCATCAGAAGGACGTCTTTGCAGCGGAGCGTTAGAACGAAGAAGGGCAGCTTTTCCTTAAGGCAATTCCAGCAAGAGCTATTAAACTTGACAGGCATATTGTAGGTTTTTATCTCATTATTTTTTCGATTTTTTCCGTAATTGCTATTTGAGCACTGCGCACTGAGCCTTTCAACACAGTGGGACATGTCAAAAAACGCACGCCGGAACAGGTTTATTAAAGCTAAGTGGTCTACTGTAACTCAACAATCCATAAAACAACGTTACAGAAGTGCAGCCCAGTGAACCTCAAACACACAGCTCCTTAAATGCCCCAGCTGCAGGAGCGATTTGCACTTTCCAACCGGTCATGAAGAAGAATACTTCAAGGACATAGGACTTGTAAAAAAAAAAAAATCTCCTATATTTGAGCAGCTGGGTACCTTCTTAATAGGGACCTAAAGACCTAACATGATTTGCAGTGTTCTGGGGAGCCCTGACGTTCATTGGCATGCAATCCTTTGAGCAGCAGTAATTGGAAGAAAGACTAGTGTCACCTCACAAAAATGGGGGCATTTTTTTTTAACAAGCGTGCAACCCCTTGTAGCAGTGAAACTAGAGCCACTTACAAATGTAGGGCATTGTTGGACCAACAGTGTGTTTTTCACCTCTGGTCTGACACACACATATTTTCCATATTCTGCATAGTCAGTGAAGGCATTCTGAAAGTCATGCATCTTCATGAAATGTTCCATTCCAAAGAACATTTTTGCAGCACGAGTCTGATTTCCCATCTTCCCTTCGTTATTTGGATGTGGTTTCAGTGGAACATTGATGATCTGAGTCTGTTTGATTGCTGATTGAAAACACTAACCATGTTTTTGTTTTTGTTTTTTTTCCTTCCAGGACCTCCTGTAAGTATGCCTGCTTCACATCTTTTCCAGTTGTTGCCACAGGAAGGTAAAAACGTCAGCACTGTATGTTCAAAGAATAGAAGTTTCTCTCAGTATGTGCGGTCATGAGGATGGCAAATGTGCATAACCGGACTTCTTTCAGTGATCGTCAGAGTAATAGTAATGGTTAAAATGGAAAAGTCATCTTTAAGACACTTTTATATCGGTACTGTTCTGCATTGTTTTCTAAGAGTAGCATTCGTTTCTTTGCAGCTTAACATAGTATGACTCATATTGTAGATTAATTGTGAGAATGGTTTATTTTTCTTTTTTTCTGTTTATATTTTGGAAGCCAATAAAGAAAAGAGGAGAAAAAAAAGAGAAAACCCAGATAAACAACCCAGCCTTTTAATGTTAAAATGGATAACAGAGTCCTGCAAAGACTAAAAAACATGCAGAAATAAAATTTTTAAAGACTAAATTTGAGTTCAGTTTGCATATAAATTAAATGCAAAGAAAATGCAAAAATATCAAAGAAAAAGAAAATTCAGTGGATTTTACTCTGTGACATGTTCATAAAGCTGGATTTATGTTCGGGTGTAGCTCTGATCACGTAGGTACACCATATCTAACGATAGCATTATATGCTCTTGCACTCGAGCGTACCGTAGCGGCATCATTTTGAGGAAGTGTTGTAGTTTCTCCTCCAAATCGGATGGTGGCAGTTGTGCTGGTATAGGCTGGTTATAAAGATGAAACTCCACTGGGCGGAGTTGCTTCCATGGTTTCGATATCTTCCATCAAGAATTTCCTATTTTAGAACAATAGCAGCTGACATGGAGCAGTGTCTTCACAACATCGTAGAAGTCTACAAAAAAGTATTACAGGGTCAAAACACGGTATTCGAAATCTCTCTGACAGGACATTTTAGAGACAAATTTGATAGATTAGTGTTGCTACATGACCCACATTTTTACTTTTAAATTAATTTTTGCTTTAGTTTGACCATAAGGGATTATCCAAAACAAGGAGCTACTTTATATTGAAATAAATGTTGGAATGGCAGTCAATTAAAGTTCGCTTTCTGATGGGACATTACTGTGTTTTGATCCTATAGTGTAAGGAATGGAGAAGGAGGCAACATAGGAGATGGGTCGTGTGACTGCTGAACGAAAATAGGTTAACCAATGGCGTATTACTACACTCATCAAATAAAGGCACAATTTTGTTCAATTATGTGGGTTTATTAATGTGCATAACCACACAAGTTTTTGAGGAGCAAAAAGTAACAGACAAGAACAAAAGTGAAATAAGTAATGAAAAAAAGCAGATGAACTATATACAGCAGAACCCCACATTTGTTACTGTAAAGCCCTGATGTCACATGATCATAAATTGGCCAGCCAGGAGGGGGTGTCTCTGCATTGAGGTGCCGCATAGTTACAATCTGGAAGAGGTGCACGTCAAGGCTCTATGGGCCAACGTCGGGCTGTCCAAAGTGACAATGTAGGTAGTGACGCACGACCAGCTGAAAAGATGCAATGGAAACAGTATTAGCAAATATGACTGCAACGTGCCTTAGTTTAATTCAAGAACATATCAGATGGAAATGACATCAAATGCCATCATGTGTCAGGAGCAGCAGAAACAAATGTTACATAAAGACTTTGACAAATCCTGTAAATTCAGAAAAAAATTGGAAGATCTTGTAACGATATTATGTGATCCAAAGCAGTGGTTTGATTCAGGATGGAAGACCGCTTCAGGTTTTTGGACAAAATACATCTTACATCTATCAGCTCCTCAATCAACAGCCCAGGGAGCGTCAAACCAGGAAAGTTTTAAACTACTATAATGATGTGCCAGCTCAACAGTAGTGGATGGAAATGTATAAATTCCCATTTTCTTTTGTCAGTTTTTTGAAAATTGAGGGTAAAAGAGTGGATCTCACCAGTTAATTGCACAGGGAATTGCAGTGTTTGCACCTGCAATCTGTTCCATTTTTTTGCACCAATTCACAAAGGTTTTTATGCTCACGTTTTTCCCCTTGAGTGTAATTCACACTTATTTTTTGTCCAAGCTTCTTGTGTTTAAGGTGTTTCTCTGCAATTCAGCCACAGATCAGTCCATAATGAAAACAGAAACCCTCTTATTATGTCTTTAATGACCAGACTCACGTTCACACTTTTAGCCTGATAGAATGTCATATAATAACACAATGTACTGTCAGGTACATCAAAAAATCCTGCAGCTATTAATGTCTGAAATGCAGACCTGCCTGCAAGTCTTCTATCCCTAAAAATAATGTGATGCGTCACTGAGTATATCTGCAGAAACATTGGTATTACTGATGTTCTGGTTGTGTCACAGTTCTTCCAAAACTGAAATTTCCATCCATGCTAATAACACTGGTGCGATGCTGGCGTTTTCTCCTTGGCAGCATCATCCTTTATGTGTACACACACACAATATTTTGGACTCATTTAGTTTTAGGCCTTCAAAAACTGTGCAGTCCTTTTGCATCTGACCCTAAGTTAAAATTTGCACTACATCCAGATGGGAATCCAACATCCGACGCAATATTAAAACCATTAACAACTTAAAAACCACAAATCACAAATTAAAATGGATGTAATACACTTTTAAATAATTGATTGAAAAAGCATCTGATTAAGAGGAATTTGCTGTTAAATTGCACCGCACATTCTACAGTATGTTATTAAAATAATTTCTTTGCGTGTCTGTTGGACTGTCTACTTTTTAATGTCCTTGCCACCAGCTTCTGTCGCTGCCAGCTCCCTGCTCCCGAAGAGATTATCTCACCTCATTACCCTGCGGGGTGATCACAGATTCACTCCCCTTAACAGATGGAAAACTTCAGAGCTTGCCGAAAGATGAAGACAAACCCATACATATTTAAGCACCCGCGCTTGAGATAGTTCGATGTATAACCAGGTCAAGCGGGCACTGTGCGTGTGCATTCATATGCGTGTGCTCTGTTAAAATTATTTATAGGCCAGAGGCAAGTGTGATTGAATAGGTGTAATAGCATGTGCAGAATGAGCCGTAAAAGTCGTAAGTTAATCCTTGGAGCCTTTCTAAGACACTCGCTCCCGGGGTTCTGGGATGTAAGTAAGTGCAGGTGGTCTCCCTTCTCAGCCTCCTTCGCCAGGTCTCACATCTGACATATAAAATCTCACTGTAAGACATCTCAAGAGCCCGTTGAAGCCCAAGAAGTGCTGTCTCTGAAATATTCGTACAGCAGGAGAACTTGGATTTACCGGCAAATGTATGGGCCGCCTGTTTTTTAACGACTTTGGATCGTTCTTTTTCGGTGTGAAATGGTAACTCCAGTTCACAAAGAGGGCCTGACTATGTTCCAGTTGTGGCCAGCAAATCACTCTCTGATGAAGTCATTATAGGTAGCAGAAGTGGCCGTAAATGCGGGGTATGGTTCCCAGTTTAACTGTAGGCAGAGAAATATGTTTCAAGCACCAACCAGACTGCAATAAACAAAGTACAGACCGTGACTCCAAAAAAAAAAAAAAGTAGAATTTCTTTACGTCTTCATTATGATCTAAGAATGACTCATCCAATGGTTACAGAAGCTGTTTCAGAAAATATAAAAAAAACGCCACTGTCTTCAGAAAGAGACAGTAGTAAGTGATCTCATGTGGTTTCTCATTTGGTATGCCCACCCGGGGGATGGCAGGGGACACGTCGACATGAATATTCAAGAGCTCCTTCTTTAACTCTGGGAACACTGTGTAAATTGTACACAGGCCTCTGAGCCAAACAAACCAACCCTGCTGAAGCCATTACATATTACATATCTCTGTGACTTGGTCGTTACTCGAATGGACAGCGGTTACAACAGACAGACGGAGAATAGGCCTCCTCAATCAAATCACGAGAGATCCTCATCGGTGGATTATGATTGGCGATTAGACATGGAAAAGTGATTTGCTTGTATTTTCGTTTCCCTTGTTTTTCCGTGAGCTTCTATGTCGGTTTCAAACGATATCGCAGGGTCACTTGTGAAATGATCGGCCTGTTCAAGGGCAATATAGTGGGATAGCTTCTTTTTTTTCCTCAAGAGGGATTGGAAAAATATTATTGGAGATATGTTACACACACAATTGAGGTGATTTCCAAGTCTCGCAGCATTTACAAGAGGAGAAGTTTACCTTTACTTGCCACTGAAACCAAAGAAATGTTCTTTCTGTACACAGAGGTTAGTAAGGTTTGTGGAATGATCAAGTCTTTGCTTCTTATTTTTTATCTTATTCCTCATCTTTCTGCGGCTCCTCAAGGGCAGCCTGTGTCAAAACATCAACCCGAAGAACCCACCACTGTGTGTGCACACCATTTAGCACCAATCAAGCATAAAACACCATCCCCAGGGCTGCTCTGGAGTACCCACTAACACCACCGAGGGACTGTACTTTTTTAGCACACACACTGCATGCCATACTAGATTAAAATTATACCGAAATAGAATGAGACTAGCATGATTTGAAATCTGGTCAGAAGGAAAATGATACAATGTTGGAAATATCAAACCCACTTCAGCCGACTAAGCATGCCTCTGTACCACACTGGAGCCTCAAGCCAGGCCAGTTACAGCACATGATCCCTTGCAAGAGTTCAGCCATGTTAGCGCTGAGGTAAATAAGGCTTGTGTTGCTCCTGTATCTGGATTTGACAAGTAGTCGAATCAAATCCCAGCTTCATCAGGAAACAGCCCAGTTTCCAGCTACTCAGGTTGAGGATGATCTGTCACAACGCATGAATAATGCAGCTGCGGTGCACAGATTAGAGGCATCAGGGGGTAAAGCAGAGACTCAGGCACCCTCTACTCTTCATCCTTCATCAGCTATTCACGGCAGCTTCACACCTGTTAATAAAACATATTCCGGCTGGACTTTGATCAGATTTACCGGATGGAGGTGGAAGAGTTGTCAGTTTATTTAGAGGGAAAATGCAGTTACAGTTGCGTGTTGTTTTAACAGGAGAGATGGGAAAGATTTAGGTAGGCTGATTATTTCATTCATTTTCTGAACCACCTTGATAGGGTTGCTGGAGTCTATCCCGGCTACAAATGTGCAAAGGCGGAGTACACCCTGTACGTGTCACCAGTTTGCAATGCAATATTTAACTAATTGTATAAATGGAACGTAATTGTAACTATTGTTTTGGTTTATAATCAGGTGGTAACAAAGAATGAGCCATTAATACAGTCGTGGGAAAAATTATTAGACCATCAAAAGTCATCACAAACAATGGTTATGCAATCAAGTAATAACTCCTGTGTGTATCATGTGACTAAAACACAGAAAAGAAAACATGGAATGCCTAAAAGCACTGTTTTTGTCAGTACAATGCCATAGATATTGATGTAAGAACTGAAGTGATTTTGGCTATTATCTAGACAACCATGGAAAATGGATAGATATTAGCTCTGAAATTAAACTATTAAGAGATATTTTTGTTGTTATCATTATATTTGTCCAAACAAATGTACCTTTAGTTGTACCAGGCATTAAAATGAACAAGAAATTGAGGAAAACAAGGGTGGTCTAATCATTTTTTCTGCAACTTTATGTAAAGACAGAGAAGATCGATGGTCAGTAGTGAGAGATCCCATTGGATTATGCATAATTTACATGTTTGTCAATTTAAAATGTAAATTTACCAGTTGCGAAAGTCGCAGTTTGTTGTATAGATAGAAAAGTTACCATCTAAATTTCGGTGAAAAGGCTCAGTGAACTGTATGTCTCAAATGCCACCATCACCAAAATGACCATTTACTTAACATATTTCACTTTGTTGTTTGAGATTTAGGTGAAAATCTATCAAAATAGGCAGAAATAACTATAAGTTTGGTCCTGTTGATGCTGCAGAGGCATCGTCAGAGACTGTGAACAGCTACGATTATGTCAAAACTTGCAAATTTCAGTTGCAAAATCTTTAGTATTTCTATTTATTTATGGCCTGATATTTCAGTTTTACAGCGAACCACAACTTCTAAAATTGTCTATTTTAATCTCTAATAACCATCATATTTGTAAATGATGGCAAAATTTAAACAGGATAAAAATTTATTGTATTTCACCATTGTTGTAACAATCTTTTTTGGCATAAGTCATTTCTGACAGGGAATGAAGGCCACACATGTTGTATTACCATGTTTCTACAGAAGTCCCTAACAGACTTTCCTTTCTTTTTTTTCTCTTCTTTTTTTTTTTTTTTGTGAGTTATAAACCAGGTTTCATCCAGTGTTATGGTGCATTACCGTCAATTATTGTGTCTGAGTGTGGACCCAAGTTAATGTCTCCTTAAATCAAAAGTTCAGCACATACTATAGACAAGAGATTTTTTTGCATTTTCTGCAACCACTGTAGGAAAAGGTAGGGGTGTATTCAGTTGATATTGCAGTCTGCTTCATTAAATATCACACACTGATATTACAGTGTGTATAGTTTGCAGGTAATCTGTACTTTTTACTTTTCTGACCACATTTACTCATATGGTCAAAGAATATATCAGGCAAATGAGAACTAATTTTTACATCGTAATGAAATTAATGTTCATTATTTTCAGTAAATAATCTTTGTGTAACAGTAATATGATGAGGTTCTGTTAGCTTTGCACATCTGGTAGAAATATCACAAGCCAACTTTTTACTTTTATACATTTCAGAGCCTGTATTTTTTTACTCTTACTGCTTTTACCAAGTTTTTAAATTAAGTGTCTGTACTTCTACTTGAGTTAAGAATGTATGTTCTTTTGCCACCTCTGGTTTTTAACAGATAATAGTCCTCAACGTTCTTGCCTCTGCTGCAGAGGCCACACACAGCGGCTTTGGCAGAGTTTCTTAACACTAAGGAGGCCACCTAGGGGTGAAAATGGATCTATCTGACATGACAGCGTTTATTTGGGCTCATAAGGGCAGCATTGTCTGAGGAGGCCTACTGGCACTGGATGTGACAACATTAAGAGTTTGACCTTTTTAGATGTCAGTGCTGTGCTCGCGCTGTGCCCATCAGCAGCAGTTGTCTGTCAACAAATGACAAGAGGCCGGTCCTGGGCCAAACGTGAGGTTTACTCGTAGTGATTGGAAGCAGTCAATCACTTTCGCTGGCTGAGCAGACCGAACATTGACAGTAAAAACGAACTGTCACTACCTTAGAATGGTATAACAATTGGCACAGTATGAATGTGATGCTGGAAGCTTTAAAAAGTGCATGACAGCTTTTTGATTAAGAGGAATTTTCCCCCCAACTCACAACATCAAATGACAAGAAATGTAGAGAGGCCAGTATGTGGTTGTAATTGAATCAACAGAAGAAGTACAAGAAATACTTTTCCAAATGGAATATTGTCCCTTATTCAGCAGTTCATATCCACGACAAGAACTTAGTGGGTCAGAAATTTGCTAACGTATTGTACAGCAAAAACATAGGCTTAGACATTTGGTTTAAATGTGTAAAATTTGCTTAAAGCTGTACAAATGTCGTCTTTTGTTGGGGGAAAAAAGAGACTCCAATTGTGGATCAGGATCTCCTTTTTTTGATTTGCATCCTGACACTCTGCATATGTAACACACACCTCTGAATAATCCTCCCATAAGTTTCATTGACAAACATGTCTTCAGCTAGGCCCGCAAGAACATCCAACACATAACAACAAGCAGACACACGCTCACAAACACATACACACACTTTAAAGTCATTTTATGCTGGCTAATTGTGATACGCTGTGGATATGGGAACCAGATGCCATTCCCAAGTCAGTTTTTCAGTGTGGTTTTCCTATCCCTGCCTAACCTCTGCGTCCAGATTCCCCCGACGAGCACCAGCCACTTGTGGTCGTCCGATCCTGCCCATTCTGCTCTGATTACTCACATCCCTGTCCTCCATTAGTTTCCCGCCTTGAAAAAAAGTTTCCCTGGGGCTCGCAGCAATATGATTGAGGGTTCCCATGCAGAACTAACAGATGGAGGTGTTCCTATAGATATGTGTTTTTCAACATGACTGGTGCTCTATTGGAGATTTGTGCTGTTGTTGTTGTTCGAAATTGCCACAGTCGCACCCAATCATGCAGACAGCAGGTTTTCAGCTGCAAATGTGCATTTTGCAATTGCACGACCACCACTTTCACTCTTGCATTACAGAGGCTGATTATATTTGTAGCATGCTTGGAAGAAACCTTATGAGAAATAAACCTTGTTTCATAGTCGCTCTTCTTTAGTACGTTGATTTTCAATGTGTAAGTCAGGTCAAACTGGATGCAAATGTTACTTAAATCTACTTTTTTGTTGGCCTGTGGAGCAAACAAGTGAGTAAATCAGGGTTTAGCCCTTTCAGATGCTTTACATTGGCCCTTTTCCCACTTTTGTGGTGAATAGCACTCCTCACCTGCCCCTCTTCACTTAGTTGTGCCCTGTCAACACTTGGTGCCTGGAGGATTACTTTGCTGAACTTCCTGTGTACACACATATTTATTAATATTGTGTGGCTGTGTGAGAAAACGGTACGGCCATAAAAAAAAGAGGTTGTAAAAGCGGTAGTTGTTGGCCTACGCTCTCAGAGATGCCAGTGCTCCAGGGTGCGATGATTGGATCCATGTGGCCTACAGTTCAGGCTACAGCAACTGCTGCCAGGCCTGTTGGCCCGGGTTCTGCTACAAGGATATGAGGTCTGTTTGATGGATTGATTTTTCTGGACCTCGATACGTTCAGCAGGTCACCATGATGAAAACTAATACAGCAGAGTCCAGACGGAGGTTACATGCAGATCCCTGTTCCTGACTTTTTGTATCTTGTTGGATTAGGTGGATTGCTTCACAAGATTGTACCAGCAGCTCGCAGCCAAACCCGCGAGAATTATTTTGCTCATGTCAACAACAGCTAAATCAGTGGATGCAAGCCAGCCAGCCAGCCCCTCGTTCTGCACAGTCTAGGGAGCACTGTCAAGCTTTCATCCATCACGTTTGGAGAAAATTACAGGAGAGCAGGAATGTGAAGAATGGATATTCAGTATCCTGACTCCTATGTGAGACAATCTGAAATTAGTCTGACACAAGTGAAGCACTTCTGGGTTTCTGCATGAAACCCGCCTGGATATTTCAGTCCAGTCAGTCCTTTTGACATCTTGGCTTTGGCTATATAGAGTAGGATATACTCAAAAGCGAAGCAAAACAACAACCAATGCATCTACAAGCCAATGAACAATTTATAGATCAGTACATTGTTGATTGTGTTTACATGTGCTCCAGTATCCAGGTTATGAGGCTTATCCTGATTATGATCATATTTGGAACATTGAGATTACATGGAATGTAGAAATCTCATCATACATATCCATGTGTACATGATAAATATATGTATACAGGTTACTGATTACTTCCTGCTGTTTGTTTACATCACAAACCAGCATTTTATTCTGACATTCCACTAACTCTTAGCCTAACTTTAAATCAATTTGACTGTGGCTGTTGTAGATGCAGCCTCTTTGGTGTATAGCAGGCTTAACACTATGAAATGGCAACGTTGCCTTGCGGATTTGGTTTGCTGTGGTTCTGCCAGATAGCAATGGCAAATGAGTGTCAGGAAATATTAAACATTTCCTCGACTGCCACCGCGTCGGACGACGGAGCAGTAGATTAAAGTTACGCAGCCATGACCTGTAGGATAGAGTGGGGAGGAAAAGAGAGAAAACTTTCCTTTTATTGTACTACAAGTCAGATGCTTCTACTGCTGTTGTTGTTTTTGTTTCTGTTATGTCATTTTCCTGACATTGCACCTGTGCAAACACCTGGCAGCTGTCAGAAACTGCGATAGCATCCTCTCCAAGCTCGACCTTATCCGGGTTTCTGAAATCAGGATATGATGTTTACATGCATAAACACAAAAACAGGATATTGGACTTGAAAAAAACCTGATAAGAACCAGGATTTTGACGTCCATATAAACACACCCTGTGAGTCACAGGCTCAAAATACTGAATGTATGGGCCAAAGAACCATTGAGCAGTGGAATAATTAAAAATAATATCTAATCCCTCACCTTCCAAGAATCAGCCCACACAGAACATATGAAAATTCAGTTATACGACAGTTTCAGTCTTTGTAATCGACAGCTGGAGCCACATATAAAATGTACCTCAGTGCCAGGATCATTTTCCTGAACATCATTTACTCTTTCCTTATAATATAAAGTGAAGTCAGTTACATTGTCAGATTTGAATGGCAGTGTTCTCCATGTTGTTTGTGGGTTTGGCTCCAGTCCTTCTTGCCTTTTTATATTTCCCTGCAGACCTTTCCATATTTCTCCCACACTGCCTTTGAAAGGTGGCAGGGGTTTCCTCTTTTGTTTCATACCAACAGCTCATTCAGGCCATGGCAGGAGCCAGTGGTCACGGTTTGGCTTAAAATGAGAAGCTACACATGTATCTGGATGGGGGGAAAAAAAGCTTAATCCTCATCCAGTGGTCCACCATAAATGCAAAGATATCATGCACACAGGATGTTCTGTTACAAATCATGTCATGATGGAAGTTTGACAGGGGACTGCCCGGCATTAAGCAGCAGAAGATGTGAGGCTTACCATCAGCGTGATATGTGTCATTTTCAATCAGTGAATGGACGGCTTCTGCCTTTTTTTTTTTCACATACGTATGAAGGACATGTCTCTTTCACTAAGATAAACCTGTTACTCTGAAAGAGAATTGACCCCGATGCGACAGTAACAGTGATTATTATGTGTTTTTGCAAATCCAAACACATGCAGTAAATCCACAGCAGAAAAACAAGTGCAAGCATATGTTTATAGACAGTTGGAGTATTGCTGATAAATCACATTTATGATTATTGTAATATGAATATAAAAATATCACAAAAGACTAAACTGTGATGAGTAAGACAAATAGAAAATAATGATAAAATCTGTAGTTTGGGTTCTACAAAGAGTCATGTTATTTTGGGCCAAAAACTCATATTACAAAATTAAAATGTAATTTTTTGTACAACATTTCTTGTCATTTAACATCATCTGATTTAAAGGTTGATTATGCAAACAGCAGCTGCTGCATTTGATTCAGCTGCTAATTTTGACAGCTCTAGTAATCTTGGACTTCCGAGGGTGATCAAAAATACCTCCTGGAAATATCTAAAGCTTTCAAGTTGGTTATAAATTACAGTTCAAAGGAGGAAAATGCCTAAAAGTCCTAAGACCGACAAGAAAATGCCCAAGGCAAATGAAAATGTCGAAGAAACTGATGATGCTAGTGACGAAGATGCTACAACAGGTAATGCTAGCTTAGCCGTCTAGCATAGTACATTACTAGAAGGCATTTCATCGCTATGCAAAGAGATAATGGCTTTCAAAAGAGTCATAAAACATGAACTTGGTGAATTTAAAGAAGTAAAGAAAACTCTGAAAGATGACTTCAAAGAGTTTAAAGAGGAGATGCTACAGAAACTTGAGAATTAACCAGAATGCTAACATTGTCGAGGCTCCGACACGCATTACAGACCTCGAAGCAGTATGTTTGGAAATTAAAGCTTTCTTAATCGTAGCATTTTCTTCATAAGTCTATCAATACTTTTTCCTGTTTTAATATTTTTTCTAGAAAAATTTCAACCTTATTCTTGCAATATCTGAATTTGTATATCCTCACAGAGACCCTAATAGGTGTATTGCTCCATAAAAACATGTTCACAATCATTTTTGTCACTTATTTATTTAGTGGGTATTTGCCGTTTAGTGTGGGGGTCTGTATAAGCTTTGTATCTATTAAAGCGGAAAAATGTGGGACCTGTAACTTGGCGCTTGTGTTTATGATCGCAGTCAGATCTGTTCTATACACCTATTCACAAACACAAACATGCCTAATAAGGTTTTGCATCTAAGTACTCTTTACCCTTATTTTGTGTCAGGACATCTAGTAGATGATGGTGTTTCTCAGCACTTCAGCCACAGATTGGTCCGTAATGAAAATGGCAAAAACCCTGTCTTTAATGAGCAGAGACACAGACACAGAGCTCTTCACAATCCAGCGCTCATCTTCAATAGGACTTCACGTTTCAACACAATCTACTGAAATGTCCATCAAAATAAGCTCCAGCCAGTAATATAATTCAAGCAGGCTTGTTTGATCATTGTCAAATCTCCTAAGATAGTATTATGCATCATTGACTATATCTGCAGAAACATTAGTGCCGATGTTATGTCTGATGTCACTGCCAGGCGTGTGTTACAACATCTCCAAATCCCATAAAAAGTTGTGTGTATTTACCCAATGTATAGAAACTGCAACTTCATTATAAACAAATCAGTCAGGATTTAAGTTTGCAACTACACTCAAGAATTTTAGGATGATACGATATAAGGATATGTAACAAAGCCGTTTGTCAGTACTCTGGGGCACCATAAAGGGGGGGTAAAACATGACAAATTCATGGGGCCCAGCAGTCCCAGGGGTACCAATAGATATAGGAAGTCCTGAAAATTTTGTGTAAAATTTCTGAGTAAAAGAGAGGCATAGGAGCTGGGAGTTGGGCGTCCAAAGTTAAGTTTCCGTGTCACACCAGTTACGGTGGTTACAGCACGTACAGAACGCATCCCCACATATATATAGCCCCCCACCCCTCACGTTTCACGGGTCCCATAATTACTAGCAGCACCCCAGTCAGTACTTCAAGTATGAAAACAAGCATACTGACCTGATATCTTCTATGCTGACTGATTTTGTGCACGATGTGATTAAACTTTATTCCAATATAAGCACTTATATAAGCTTATTTGCATCAAGACGGACTGATTTTGCACCAGATGTAAGAATATTCCCCAGTTTACATCAATGCAAATGATGCAGGCCCTACTTTAATGGAATGTGCGTAGCGGTGCAGTTTGCAGAGAATTCAACTATGTGCAGGTGTTTTGTCAATTACACATTTTTCACTCATTTGCATCTGTGTTGAACATACAAGTGCTGTGTAATCCTTGGTGCAT
Source organism: Sphaeramia orbicularis (assembly GCF_902148855.1). Classification (NCBI taxonomy): domain Eukaryota; kingdom Metazoa; phylum Chordata; class Actinopteri; order Kurtiformes; family Apogonidae; genus Sphaeramia; species Sphaeramia orbicularis. The sequence continues at coordinate 27,559,175 of NC_043974.1, forward strand.
CTGGCACTTGGATATTTGCATATTGCAAGTCATATCCTGATCAAAGTGAAACAATGTTATTGCACATCACAAATTTTCCCCATATTGTGCAGGTCTAACAACTATGCACTCAAGAAAACTGCCAATATTTTGTAATCTACACCCTGCAACACTGAAATCTGAGTCTTAAGAGAAGGTAACTTAATAATGTGTGGAAAGCATATTTTAATCAAACAGAAACCAGCTGATGAGCCATGGAGCACCTGCTGGAGGGAGGTTTATTGAAATGGAGCCAGAGCAGAAGCTGTAAAAAGATGTGAAAAGCACACAGGTGCTGATTGGGAAACTTCCTTGGGGCTGATTAAAACCACAGAGCTGCAGAGACCGTCTGACAAATAGATACCTGCTGCAGTTGCACTGTGGTACAGTTCGCTCCTTTGAAGCAGTCTTTGCGAAAGAGCTGTTTAATAGTCTCCATAAAAGACCTTTGCTGTACGCACTAAACTTTTTGGAAGAGCTCCAGTGGATGCTGTCTGTCCAAGTGATGTGCAAATGATGGGCCGTATAATGAGCAGGTGCAGAGTGTGCAGCAAAATCATTTCCATATGCTTTACGGCCAGATGGAAGATGGAAAGGAACAAGGTTTTTGGGCAAGATACATTTTAGTATGTCAAAAGTAACATTCCACATACTATGAAGTATAAATGTTGCTGAACGACATGAAGTCCCTTACCATTTTTTATTTGATTGATACAGTTTAACAGGCATGATAGATTTATCAGAATATGCTGTTTAAAACAAGAACATTTGTAATACATATATCACTCATCAGATTGCCTGATACCCTAACTAAGTCCAACAAACCTCTAAGGAAATTAATCTAAAACCCATGACTCCATTTGCCTTACTTTCATCCACATCCACCCAGTATAGATGTGCTTTTTTGCCCTTTTATGGAATTTCAACATGGATTTGATCAGGTTTCACTTTGTTGTTGCAGTTACCATGAAACAATCTAAATTTATTGAAATGCTAAATCATATAAAGGAGAGTTTTCATTTCTTTCCACAAACACTTGGTGCCCAGTCATTTAGCCCAGTATTTTTCTGTGCCAGCTGTTTCGTTTTGTATTTTTTGGTGCCAGACACAGTACGTAAAGCAGACTTGTGTAAAAAGCTGCTGCACCAGATATATTTATGTTTTTTGCTTTGCAGCCATTCATATGTTCGCAGTAACAGCTTGTCAATAGCCTCCTATTGTCCAAAGGCAATTTTCCTTCACAACAAAAAGCCTGCACTGATTTTCTTTAGCTGCTTTCCTTTTTCTAAAACTGGAAACTTGTTTAGCCCCTCTGGAAGGGCACTACATCATTAGAAAAGTAAAAGTCACATTTGATTCCAATAGCCTCTTTTTATTCACCCCCAGGGAGCTGCAATCGGAAACATTGTTTTTATAATGGCAGAGTTTGTGTTTACAAGTGTGTTGTGGCTCTTTTTAGGGCCAGACTAGTAAGCAGCAGCAGGACCACCTTCGTAGAGGTGTGTTGGATTAATGATTGTGTATTAAAACGTATTTCCCCCCATCAACTTTTCTTTGGACTTGCTGAAACAAGTACAGTCACTTTACATTTGAGTAAATGGGACGATGCAAAGCAGTGATATGCCGCAGGAGTTTGCTGTGCAGGTTCACAACCTCACAACCAAGGCGAATCGGGCCTAGTGCAGATCCATTTGGGAACACATGCACTACTATACATAAACGAAAAGCTACGGATAGTTAACTGTGCATCAAAAATAATGTCCAAAGGCACTGAGCAGGCAGAAACCTGGCTGCAGCTCCCTTCTCCCAGTGCAGTGTGGTAGAAATTGGCTGAGGAAAACTGCTGGCCTACCTCTGGAGCATTTCAGTTTTAGACGGTGCAATAGTGAGCCAGTGCAGTGGAAGCCTGTCTGTCTGTAAGCCTTCTATTCTGGGTCACTGGTCTATGGACTCAATGGAACAGCATCCAGACATGGGTCTTAATATAATGCCATCAATCTATGGATTAGTGTCTGTGTATTTCCTTCTGAGTCCGATATCACTGGAAGCAAACCAGTCAAGAGAAGTCGTCACTGCAGATCTATTGCTACAGCTTTAACAGTAACAGCTGGACTAGAAATCTTGCAACTTCTGAATATCTAATGTGAATGGCAGCTTAAACCAACAAATACCCTCAGCAGATAACTTTTCATGTGGAATTTAAATTACCATTGTTATACATGGCAGAGCAGTCTTCCCTGGTTTCTGAAGTGGCCCAGGATCAGTGCTGCTAAGCGGGTGGTCAGTTAGTCACTCTGCTGACACTGATCTAATACTGATTTTTCCAAAGCTGGGTTGTCCAAAAGTTCAACCTCAGAAAAGAAGGATGGAGCCCAGTATCCTGGGCTCCATTCATCAACAAAATGTTAAAGCTCCTGTTTTAAAACACAAGTTCGTTAGGCTCAGGCGTACAGATGCACACCTCATCGTCAAATCCTCTAGTTCACCCATGATCTTTTACAGAGCCCACCCAGGAGCCCCTGATGTTGATTGACTGACGTTGGATGCAAGACTGCCTCGCACAAACTGCTGTGTAAAAAGAAAGGGGAAAAAGTGTTCCTTTTGTTCAGGGCACACTTGTACTATGTTCTTGCCAGTATTTGGTTGGAGATTGCTTGAGTTGATACTCTAAGTAAACACAGGCTTGATTCGAGCCTGTTTTTGGTTTTAATTGTGTGTTTGTACAAGCCCTGATGTCTATGATGCATAAGGTACATGTTCCCAAACTCTGACAAGGCATCTTAATCAAATGCTGAAAAAGATGTCAAAAAGTACACAAAGTTAGTTTCATCAAAACTCAATTTGTTAATCTTTTGATTTCACCATCTCTCTCAAAGTTCACAATGTTTGAGCTTCATTTAGTTGCTCTGTTTCTTGGCTAACCTGTGTGATGACCTTGTTTTTTTCACAGTTTGTTTGCACTTAACTTATTTTGCAGGGTCCTTGGGGTTTTGTCTCTGTCTAATCTATTTCATAGCAAAGAAATTATTGTAATGATTGATATAGACAGCTTTCCCACACTTTTTAACAATCTCTGACAATCTTTTTCTTTTCTTTTCATAGGGCCCTCCAGGTCCAAAAGGTGAAAAGGTGAGTTATTCTATAGATCTTTGGTGATTATCAGTGTTCAAAACCATCATTTCAAATATTTCCTTTTATTTGCTTCCAACTCAGAGTAGTCCAGGTTAGTAGAGTTAAGTGTGTGTTTTTGGTTGCCTCACAGAAAAGTATATCACAAATATTGTATTTTCGGCTGCAATCTACATTCGAGTTACCCTGACCTTAAGTCTCAAACTTTGAATATTTTAATTCTCTTGACATTTACAAATCCACCGCTCAGAACATTAATGACTGAAAGCCAGAGCCCGAACTGAAGCCCTTAAATGCTTCGCTGAGCATTCCTCCATAAAACAGCAGTGAAGCATGCAAAATAACCACACTGTCTCTTTTATAAGTCTGCAGGACTTGGGGACAAATGTGTGCCTGTGGCTTCTCTTTGAACCAGTGAAACCTAAGAGCCCTTGATTCACAATAAAGTTGATAAAGTCCCTGCATGACTTTTAATAGAAACAGGTGACTGTAAGCTCTTTTGAGTGCAAATTTCTAAAATCCTACTGGGAAAGATCAAGACCTTGGAAATAGTGGAGTTTTACACCCTAATAATGAATAAATAAGGAGTTTGCATTTTTTATGTGTCATGAGCAACAGTTTGGGCAGTAGCTGATTATATTTGAAGTTTCACTGTCCTATTAAAAATGTAATAAAAAAAATAATTGCTTTTCTGGTAATGTGTGAAATGTAGGAGGGTTATCTAGGAGGATTAGGGCCAAACTGAAGATAAAAAATACATACAATATTCCAAGATTAAAGTGATACAAATGCAAGAAATTTTTAAATTGTAATATTTTGTTATAACTTTATAGGAATAAACTCATAAAGAAGGGGAAACATTGTGTTTCTTGCATTAAAATGAGGAATGCAGTGTATCTCCTTCAATTACACTTGAGTATAGGTTTCACAGATAACAAAAGACTGAGTTTTTTTGGGCTAATATCATAGTATCATTTTTTTTCTCATAAAAATCTGACAAATTATGACTTTATTCTCATATCATCATGAGCTTTTTTTCTTGATCTATGACAGCTTTATCCTTGTACTGTTTCTTGAAATATTATGATTTTCTTCTCATAATATCATATCTTATCTTGAGTGTGGCCTTAATTCTCTTGAGCATGATTGTCAATTCATCATATGTATCAGACATACAGAGGAATCCAAAAACCATTTCTGTCAAACCCACAATGCAGGAGAAACCCATAATTCAAGGGATAAAATGCAGACAATAGAATACCTAAGGGTGAAGACAGCAAAATCCTGATGATGTTGAGTGTCCATTGTGACAGCTTCGAGTCCTGCTGATTACTTGCATGTTGATGCTTTTCACATGCGCCACCTCATCTGCAGTTTAATGAAATGAAAAACAACTGCATTCACTCTCCCACCCAAGATGAATGGAGCATGCATCAGTGTGGTCATTCACAAATGTTTTCCCATTAAATCTGCTTTTGGAATGAGCGCCCAATGAAAAATTACAAAAATTCCGAGAACTGTTTTATGTGAAGCCGCTCAGGCATTACATTTACGTTTGTTTGAGCGAGACTCTTATCCATGTGTGATACGTTGTCAGGCTGGTTTTACTCCTGTGGCTGAACTGTAACTCAGCCAACAGGAGAGTGGAAGAGGATCAAATTAGAGGTTTAGGGATGTTCAGTTATCTGATTCTAGACAGATTAAGGTTATAATTCAATGTCCAACGTTTAGTCTCCTTTCATTTATTTTAAACAAAAGTGTCCTTTTTCATGCAGATTTACACTGATGTGATAAACTCCGCAGTCTTCACCGTGCAGGTTGATGGGAAACCAAAGATCTTTGTAGTTTCTCTGTCTCGGAGAAAAGGCAGAGCGCCAAATATCTCTGGGGCATAAAATCTGGCCTGGCAATGCAATTCACCCACACTCACCAAACCCACCAAACCTCACACCACTACTTTCTTTCTCTCATACCCAATTCATGTCAGTCGATGTTATCGTAAGTGATTTTACTCCCGACCGCAAAGAATAGTTTAGGGTTCCTGTATTATTTTTTTTATCAATATGGTCTGAATTATGCCTCTGCCCTGTGATTTTGGTGTGAGCCTCAGCTTATTAATAGCATTGTGTGTTCAGTGTCTGTTTGACCCTCACATTCAATACAAATTCTTTCTCTTGCCTTCTGCAGGGGGATCAAGGCGACCAGGGACCACGGGTATGTGGTTTACTTCTTGTGATTAACAGATGAATGTGACTGTGTGTCTCTCCCCAAAAGAATTGTGGGCAAAAAAAAAGGTTTGAGATGCATGGAATTCCTGGGATAGTGTTCCTTCCATCTGGCCAAATGCAACAAGCAATTTCAGCACTGCTCATTTCCAAATCAAGAATGGGCAAGCAAACGTGCAGATACCTTGGAAGGCATAGGGTGGTATAGTTTTCAAGATGCAATGATCTTTCTTTAATGCTATATTTTCTTCAAATTGAACATGAAGAAAAGGTTTTGCACAACAGCAAAGCAAGACAGAACTCTTAATCGAAGCTGAAATCAAAGGCCGACATTCACTGTTCTCCGTAATTACTAATGATTTACTTCAATCTTCAGTGTGACACAGCATATTCAGAACTTCAGAACTTTAATCATTTCCAGCACCGTACGTTGACATTTCTATGAAAGTGCAGCTTCTAAATGATGATGTGAGTGCTTTTCTGTGCTTGACAGATTCTGAAATGAATTGCTCTATCTCCACCTAGCAGCCAGCATGCCCTCATTTTTCACAAATAATGGTTAAAAATCGGTCCTCTTTAGAAAAAAAATAAAAAATGCACACACTATCACTGCACAGGTTTGTTTAAAGTAGATTGCATTAACCAGGTCCCTCGAGCACAATCATCCACACACATAAACCTGTTTTACTTCCTCTGTATTTGCTGTTATCATCAAGGCTAAATCGCATGGAGTCACAGTTATTTTCAGTGTCAGAAATGGATTTTCTTGAGGGCACAGAGCATGGAAAGTTCATAGCGTAAGGACAAGTGAACCCACCATAACACAAAGGTTTGTCTTGTCACCAGAATACCAGCCATCTCCCAAGTGGATCTGATCCCAATCCTGTACCGGCGCCCACCCAGACGTTACTAGTTTGCCCATTAACTTTGTCAGCTTTCCTCCAGGCCAGTTTCTTATGATGTGGAGTCAATACAAATGACCTTCCCTGTGAAATTTGATTAGTGGTCTCAAAGTGATAAAGCAGACCTCTAATATTACACACTGGCAGTTCTCAAACAACAGCCAACTTCAGAGATTGTGGATCTGGTGTCTTCAAAGTTTTACTAGTACCCATAATAAAATCTGCCAACGCTTTTTCACCTCTGTTATATGCTTTAATTTTTAATGATATAAAAAGTATTGAATTGTCTTTTGAACCACTGCAATGGGGCAGGAAGGAAATGTATTTGCACTCTACTTGCTTTGGCTAGGGTAAAAAAATCCCTGTTCGGTTCAGATTTCCTGGTTTTGCCCATAATTTGTACCCTTTTAACCTGGGAAATGGAGTCATCTGTCTCTATCAGTTAAATGATTTATAGTTTGGAAACAGCAGTGTGGCTGACAGATTTGTAACAGAGGCCAGCCAAGCCCTATTTGTCTCCCAGAGTAAATAAATAAACTGCCCGCTTCGAGATACAATTTCATTAACTTCCAATTACAGAAAAAAAGTTCTCTAACAGGTACAAATTAACACGCAGTCACAGTTCCATATGAAAGACTACAGGGGCATGAAACTGTATAGGTCACCACTAAATCATATTACCTCCCCAGAATGGCATATTGACTTTGCACATTAAATTAGTAGGTAAATGTAGTGGAACAGTATTAGAATGATTTCCCTAATAAATGAAGGCATAACAGGACAAGTGCTGCCTGACCTTGACTCTGTCTGTCTGGAAATGAAGCTCATTTTATGCTCGGTATTGACTGTGAGCAGAGAGTCAATTAAAGCCATATGGAAGAACATGTAAACAACAGCGCGCGTCTAGAATATGTCCTCTACACACTGCAGTCCACTGAATGACAGAAAACCTAAACACATTTTGATTTAGATTTAGAATCTGCATAATGATTTAATGCTGGGACTATTTGCGTTTTCATGTACAGATTCAGTTTGGGGGAAAAAAACTGAAAACAATGTTTATTAACTCAGCTTCCACCTTTATTACAATGAAAGCTATACAAGATGATAATAAAATGACATTTCACCTTATGAAATAGATTTTCTCACAATAAACACATTTGGCAATCTTGATTCTCATAATACATTCAATAAAAGTTGGGACAGTAAATATTTACTACTTTGTAATGTTGCCACGTCTTTTCACAATATTTAGGGATAAATTGATGAAGTGTTGCCAGAGTAATTTTGTCTTGTTCTTTATGCAAAAAAGTCTTAAGGTGTGCAACAATATCTTAATTTATTTTGCAGTTCAAGATGCAAAACACATTCTATATCCTCTGGAGACACAGCAATGCATGTAGGTGGCAAGAGTTTCACAGCTTTACTTGAAAATAAATAAATGCAGTCCACTACAAAGGACATTCCATTTAAAAAAAAACAAAAAAAACAGAAAACTGAACTGCTGCATTATGCTGTTACCAATCAAGACAATTATTTAATGCAACAAAAAAAAGAAAAAAAACTTTTTCTTTCCTGGGTGTCAGGAGGATGTAGGAGACAAATCTGGCTTTGTTTCGAATCAAACTGTTTTTAATTTGGTTAACTCATTACTAGCTATAAATTTTCCCTGTTCAAAGAATTTCTTGAATCTGTTGCAGGCCTCAAAGTCAGGAAGGAAATGAAATTCACCATACAAAGCATGAAATGTGTTCCAAAGTAAATTTTAATATCACTGCTTGCTTTCTTTTTCAACTTTTTATGATATGGGGTTATGCAATATTTGTTTTATAGAATCAAAACCAAAAAGACAGCGTGAGAGTCACCACATGGACAGCAGAATTTCCTCAAAGACAGCCTGCTCTCCACATGTCAGGGTCAGCTATTTGTCTGGTCCAAAAGTCAAAGGTCGCGTCCCAATGACAAAGGTTAACCAAGCAACAAATAATAAATTGGCCATTTTTGACAAACAAGTGTGTGGTCACCATTCACGCTCAGCTGGTGGTACATAATTAACAGGAATAACTGGCTATTTGTTTCACCCAGGAAGGTGTGTGGTCTGTTTGAGGGATGGCACTAGCTACAGCTGTCAGACAAAGGTTGGGTCACTTAGAGGAAAAGATTTACCCAAAATATTTCATGTTTATCCAGCACTTTTCTTCTCAGATCTTGGGATTTGACCAATTTGCAATCGTCTTCCAAAATAAAGAGTCTATGATTATGTAATTTCCAGGATTTGACTTTTGAACAAAGAAGTGTTTTACATTTCTACTGTTTGCACATGAAATCAGAAGCCTAAAAATGAATTTCACTGGAGATAAATTTGATGTGCGAGTCTGTTGCCAAATCTGAGCCTTCAAATTAATGGATTATTCCTCTCTTAAATATATTAAAGCCATCTGTGTATAAAGTCCTCCTCACATATAGATGCTTCAAACAAACTCTGCAGCCTGTAGTTGGCTGGGATGTTTTGTATGTTTGGTGTGGTTGAGGAGATGCTGGTTCTGGCTAGTGTTCTATGACGGCTGTTGCTGATTGTCTTCATATCTGGCTTTTTGTTTACTACAGTTGCAGTCGTCTTGCTGCAGGCAGATACATAGCAATAGAGCTCCTCACCAAACAACCAACATCCGTTTTGGGGGAGAAAGCAAAACAGCAATCTGTGAATGGTTAGGATTCCCTATCAACCACCATGTCATTATCATTCTCACACATAGACATCAGCATAGAGGCAAAGCAGGGTGAGCACTAACCCCCACCTCATCAAGTTTTCTCTGCTTTCTTTAATCTCCGGCAGATACAGATCAAACTTCTTGTCCTCCTGAGATAATCATTTAGCTTTCCACATTTTGCACACACTTTGGTCAGTAAGGGTGCACACATGGCTATAGCTTCTCACAAGATATGGATTTATCAGAATTGTATGTTTCCAAGTTTGTCATTTAATCTTAGCCATGCAGCTTGTGTGACATCAAAGTCGTGAATATGTCCTACTGGGAATTAGAAAAAGAAGTAGCTATATTGGAAAGAAAGAAACAGTCCAAAGCATGGCTTTACTTCACAAAGACAGATGATAACTGTGCAACTTTTTGTGTTGCCGCTTATTTCAAGCAGAGAAGCACCAGTGAATGTATTCAGCCGATAAATTAGCATCAATCGATTGTTTGACAAAGTATCAGTATCAACAGAACTTAGCTCCAATAGTGACGGCTACCATTAGGATTCTTAGTGTTTAATTGGCCTTCAATGAGCTCGAGATGATTGTTCACGCTTTTGTGTCTTCTCGCTTAGACTACTGTAACAGCCTGTTTACATGCTTAAACAAGAAGGAGCTGGCCCGTCTACAGTTTGTCCAGAACTCTGCTGCCAGGCTTCTGACCCGCACAAACAGGAGAACCCACATCACTCCCATTCTTAAATCTCTCCACTGGCTCCCTGTTCTACATCGTCTTCATTTCAAAATTCTTGTGCTAACTTTCCGGGCTCTACATGGCCAGGCCCCTGCATACATTGCGTCCCTGATCCAGCCCTACAGCTCGACTCGTAGCTTGCGGTCTTCAGGACAGCACCTGCTGATGGTTCCACGCACCTGTTTTAGCACATGCGGTGACAGGTCTTTTAAAGCTGTGGCACCACGTCTATGGAATGACCTGCCTCTACACCTACGGTCCATGGACTCTGTAGAGAGCTTTAAAAAATACCTCAAAACCCTCCTGTTCAAAAAAGCTTTTTAGTTTCCCACCTGACCCAGGACCACCACAAACTGATTACACTCTATGTATTCATCATAAAGTACTCCATGTGTCGTCCCCCCTCCCTTCCCCCAGTCTCTCTATATCTCTATCACTCTCTCTTTTCTCCTCCTTTACTCTCTCTCTTTAACCCCAGCTGGTCAAGGCAGACAGCCATCCCTCAGGAGTCTGGGTCTGCTCGAGGTTTCTGCCCGTTAAAGGGAAGTTTTTCCTCGCCACTGTCACCAATCACAAGTGTTTGCTCCTGAAGGATTCTGTTGGGTCTCTGTAAACTTGATTTCATTCTGATTTGAATTGATAAAGCACTTTGTGCCTCTGTCTGTGAAAAGTGCTCTATAAATAAAATTTACTTACTTACTTACTTACTAACTGACTTTGAAGAAAATTAATACTTTCCCGGAAAGGTGCCACGTTTTTTTGCAGTTTTATATAATTAATGAACAGAGGAAACACAATGTCACCAGTTGGCATCTGAACTGCCGTTCTGAAGCCAGTAGTTTGAGATTTGACTCCCACAATGTAGGCTTTTTGGAGCCAGATGTGACCATATTTGGACGAAAGGGGTGGAGCCAGCAGAGGGGTCAGAACCATCTGCGAGAGGTCATGGGGTGAACTCTAACATGCGAAAGATCATCAAGTATTGTGTAACAAAGTCATTTGATGACAGGTGAGCAGTTTGTCTAGAAAAAAAATGTTATTAAATAAACACAAGCTCAGAAAGTTTCACCTGTCAATCAAAGACAGAAACGACAGACATCAGACTTTTCTTGGTAGTTCTTCTCAGTTCAACTGGACTGGTTTAGCTCATTTGAAAATGTTTAGTCTCTCATCCAAGAGACTTCATCATTTCTAATGAACATTGAACCGAGAAGAACTACCGAGAAGAACTACCAAGAAGAACGGTGACCTAAGCAAATGAGAACCTACACAGACGACAGACATCAGAGCTCCTATATGACCAAAGATCTTATTAATGAAGCAATGGTTTAAAGAAAGATGACCAGATCAGTTAGAGGCTCCAAATAAAATAGATGAGACTAGAATGACTCCTAGAAAAAAACTATCAAATGAGTATGTTCACTGTAGAGAAGGCTAGTGTAAGTCTTTAGTATCCAGGGCTTTTTGGAACCACCCCCAGTGGTCATCAGCAGTATTACAACTATATGATATTCTCACCTTGGCTTCATTTTGGAGCTAAAGTCTGTACCTATTGGTAACACACTTATTGTTTTATTTGGCTGAGTGTGCTGTTCATTGATCCAGATGCATTTAGTAATGGTGAATTGATCTTAAATTTCACGTTTATGTGGAAATGCCTGTAAAATACTGAAACAGTTTCATATGCAGTACAGTCTTACATTCCATGCATGCTATCTATATTTCCATGTTTTTTCATTTCAAGGAATCAGGAGTCCACAAGGAAGTCAATGAAAATGACTGATAAGTAGAATTAGTACTGTTAATCATCATTAAGTGCCACTCGTAATCTCTAGCTGTTAAATATAGTTTAACAAGATACTGTAGAAGTCACTACAGCACATTTTCATGCCCTTACTTTTTGTATTGTCCATTCCCCTCTGACCATAATCCAGTGCTTGTTTTCCTTTTTCTGTCCTCAAGATGTTTGAGGTTGTAAATAACTTGAGAAATATTTTCACTTCAATCCCAGTTACGCACAGCATGGCTATTGTCTGCAGTGTAAGGGTATCCATTGCTCTGCTCTGCTGCAGGGCTGAATTAAATCATCCTGCCTTGAAAGCCATATTCTTAATGAGCCATACTTTTTGAATTATCTTTGGAAAACCACAGGGATGGCACCAGAGCCATGTTTGGATAGGCCAGATTTTATCTTAGGTTTAAATATAAGGAAAGATCAATCTCTTACAGGGCATGTTTATGCATGTATGCCAGTTTTTGAGAAATACTTTCATCAGTTTATTCAGGTTTGAGGAATGGAGCAAAACCTGCAACAGCATCTAAACCTGATGCTTAAAGATAAACAAGAGAATTTGGATTCACTTTGCAGCCAGAATCTCTTTGCATGTTCATGAATCCACTTAGCTGTAAAGCTCAAGAAATTATGTAGTGGACATTTATGTGGTATTGTGATTGTAAAAGACTCACCATTATCAGAAATCTAGTTGACAGCCATGCAAGCAAGTGCAATAAAAGGAAAATAAAAATATTTACATCTCTGAATATGACAAATATAGCAGTCATTTTAGCTGAATGCTTAAGAAGAACATGCAAAAGGCCTGTTAAGTGGAAGATCTGTCAGTGTTCATGGGCTCACATTAAAATCAGCATCCATCAGTAAACTATGCACCCCTCTTAAAAGAAGGCCCAGTGCTTTCTTCCATTGTTCACGTTTAATGAGTGGATCACATCTGTCATGATGATTGTTGACAAAGGAATTGGAAACCATTTGATTGAATTTCCAGGAAAGTTTTCAGTTTCTTCATGCTCACCAAAACACTGTGAACAGTAATGTTCTCCAATTGACCATCATGTTACAGCTCAGGCTCTGTTGCTGATAATGATCTCAGCAACTGTTGTCTGTTTATTTGAAAGAAAACAAGCGGAAATACTTATTTAGCCATGACGGTCCGCACAGGATGGTCACAGTGCCTCAATTTTACAGCGGAAAGTAAACTTGGACATGTTCAAATGGTAAATATAAATGTTTGTCTTGTTTAGGTCGGAAGTGAAATGTCTGTTCTCAAAACAAACTGCTTTACATCTTAGTTTGATTCCAGTGAATTCCTGTAAATCCTACTCATACAATCTTCCCAACATATAAATATTTTAAAGCCTAGTTTAAACTCCAATAAGAATGATTAGAAATGGGATGCTTTTTTCTTCCTCCTTTAAGTGTTTTTGTTCATCTGATGTTTGAATGTCATGCGTGTGTTGTGCCATGTTCTGCTGTTTGTCCCTTTAGGGGTTGCCTGGTCTCCCTACACTGGCTGCTTTGCACAGCAATCAGATCCTGACTGTCAAGGTTTGTCGTGGTGGTGCTGCCTAGCTGCTGAGTCTGACCCCTCTGCCGCACACACTGGGAGTAAATGAATCATTGTCAGGACCTTCTTCTCAAACCCTGATGATAGAGTAGGCACAGGAAAAACCTCATCTAATTAATCACGGCCAGTCAGTCGTTATCCTCTTCCTCCCACTACTGCTACCAGTCTTTCACTCAAGTGATTTCTGTTCCGTGCTGCATGCCAGGTCCCCCATTGAAGCAAAGGTGGCCTTTTACAACCCAGTAATATGCAGCTGACTGGAACAAGAGTCAGTATCTTGAAACCAAGACATGGTCTGGCTCATGTCCACTGATGCTAAAATGAATGGAAGGAACTCCAAGAGGAATACTCAACGATGAACCAAAGTGGCAAAATGTTTTTTTTATAAAGCTCATGCCCATGGTTCACCACAAATTCCCCAATCCACAAATTTGGCCTTCAGGATTATTTCAGTAATGGATGAAGCCACTTAATAGCAATGGACACTAGCAGAATAATGCAAGCATTGAAAGGAACAAGGTTAGAAATCAACCTCAACTCACAACATCAACCAGCTTTGTTTGAGTGTGTGTAGCTTCTGGGGTCTGACTTAGCAGCAAGCGCAATGATGATGATGACAGTGCTTTCACAGTGGAGGAGAAATTCCCATTTTTCCGGGGACTGTGAGCCGGCTGTGGCGCCCTCGCACCCCTGAGGTGGTAATTATCGGCCTTGATTCCAAAAAATAAGTCCAGACTTCCGAAGCTAACCACCTCTGCGGTGGAAAAGTGTGGATTTCTTCCCCCATCTGCGAAGGCGCTGGACTAGTTCTCATGGACACAGGCCTCTCTAACAAAATCTGTTTCTTTTTGCATTTTCCTTCCTACTACTTCTTCCTCTTCCGGGACTTCATCCTTCTTCAATCTTCTCTCACCTCTGACCTACGACCTCTTGACCTCACACACCTGCTCAGATGGTCTTCCCTAAGATCAATCATGGCTTTCTTTCCGCTGACCAGCAGCTCATAAAGCGGCGGCTCATTAAGGTAGTGGCTGTGTCCTCTCTCGTCTCTCTGTCCACCGTGCCAAGTCTCACCGAATCACTTCCTTGGCCATTTTGCAGTTTGCATGCAAGCCTTCAGACAAACCTGTCATAAGCACTCATACTCTTTCTGTTACTGCTAAGAAAATGTCTTTGTGAAAGCCAGGTTTTATTAAGGTAACATAAATTACTGTCCTGGCATACCTCAAAGCACTTTTCCCTGCAATTAAGAGGAATATTTTCTTTGAATTTTTCATAATTCAGTATAATAATAGACCACACATTTTCAGTTTGGTTTTGGCCTGATTATTGTAGTTCTACACTGACAAATGTACTCTTTTCAGTCAGTGCCTGATGCATATCCTGTACTCAGCTCATTAAGTCCATTTGGGATTGCATGCATTTTAATAGATTAATATTTCAGCTTTAAATTGAATCAATTACAGCACCATCCCCATTGTTTAATGTTTAACTTCTACTGTAAAACACACAATGCAACCTCTCCACCATGTTATGGATGGAGGCTACCCGTAGCCACCCACCAGATCATTCCTCTACTCTCCTTTCATTATCATTTAACTTCAGTGGCTTCAGTCTCAGTGGATCCAAAAATAACACACTCTAATGATGATGAAATGTGTTATTTTGCCACACAGGGAGATCAGGGGCAAGCAGGACCTCCAGGGCCTCCAGGGCCACCGGGTCCTCCTGGGCCCAGGGGGCCTCCAGGGGACACGGGCAAAGATGGGCCCAGAGGTGTTCCTGGTCTGCCAGTGAGTATTGATCTGTGTTTAACATCTGAGAAACATTGTTCACATTGAATATTCAGTGCTTTATAACACTGGAACAAGATTGTGTGTGTTTGCCCTTTTGTTTTAACACTGTATTGTTTTCATTAGGGGGAATAACTTCTTCAGCTGCAGTTGTTTTTTGCACTTATATTGAATTTGGCATGAGGGTTTATCACATTGAAAACTCTTATAATGAAGACTACTCAAGTTATGTTTCAGTTCACTGCCCTAATGTCTTTAGCTACACCCAAGAGTATGCTTCATTGTATGGATTTACATTTACGTGGTTGTTTTTCATTATAATGTAACATTTTCCATGTCTTTAATTCTGTCTTTGGCATCATGCTAATTTATGTGCACTCTGCCTGTGAGAGAAAGAAGAAACAGAAAAGGCCTGTCAATTATCTTCAGCCATAAAACCTTCTGAGGGCTCCAGCTGATCTTTATTGTCTTGGCAGAGTTCACAGTGGGAGTGAAAAAATATTATGTGTTGTTTATCTGTTTCTTTCCAAGGTTTTGATGAATATTGTTTTCAGTTCCTTCCAGTTGCAGTAAGAACAGTGTTAAAATAGTTGTTTAGTTTTTCCAAGAAATTAAACTTCTTGCTGGAGCACTTTATTCCCCTTGTGATTTATTCTTCCTGCTGTGAATCATTCAGAGGGAGAGTGGCACAAATTGTCCTGTTAGTTTCTCAAAGACACAAAAATGGAATAATGTCAAGCATGGCTTGAGCATAAAATTCTGGACATGGCATATTTATGTCTTATTTCCACCCTGAGAAATCCAGGAACAGAAAGCAGACACTAGGGCAAGGTTTTTGGACAGGGACAGGGAAGAGTACAGGTGGCCCAGCATGATAAATACCTCCCAGCCAACTTGGTATATGAGCAGAGCAATGCTGAGCCCTGCTTGGCAATCTGGTTGCTTTACACCACAGAAGCACTACAAACACTAAAAGACACAGGTAGTCCAACCATAATGTTGAACATACAGTTTTTCACCAGATAACCTGACTAATTTTACTATTGGGACCGATCAAACGAAAGTGAATATCGACATGAAAAAGTAAATTTGTGCACATCATTTATCAAGTGGGCTCATTTTTTTAGCTAAAGATCTCTATTTTATTGAACTGTTATCCTTTTTAAAATACTACTTGTAGAAAAAAAGTTACACCCAATTTTATCAATTGTACTTTTTACACCATAGCCATAGCTCAAATTTGACGCTAAAAATTATGTCTAAAAAATGTGAAAATTTATTCAATCTGTTGATTATATAGATGATTGTTAAGTTTCAAGTATTTGACTTTCATTATTTTGTAAATATTATTGATATTTGGGAGTTGCTTAAAAGGTCCTGTCCACTTAGTATTAAATACATTAATTAAAACATTGTGATCATATCTGGCTTGTTGTTTTGAAAAATAACTCAACATTTTAGGTGATGCATACAAAGGTAAAGAGTCATCCATGTGTTACTATGGCAGCTTGTCCACATGTTGCCACATTCTCATGTCAATAAAACAAAGACTTTTCACCATTTTACTCCAAAATTTATTTTCAGCATACTTGAACAAGTCCACGTGTTACCAAACAGTAGTTTGACATTTTTCACCTAAAAATTTTATCCCCCCCAAATTTTGTTAAACATAATGTTAAAGTGCTTATAAATACCTACTCACATATGTATAATACATTCATATAAGTTACTCTGCTTACATGACAGAGACTGGTGAACACCAAATGTGTCCACGAGTTACTGCTTGATCGGACTCTGTTGTAAAACACTAGGCTCACGGTTTAAGTTTTACTAGTAGGGGCTGTGGAGGAAAAATATAGTCAGGATTGAGAGAAAAAGACTAGCACAGAGAAGTCTTTCTTCTGCTTGGTATGAACACTTTAATCCCTGTCTCAAAAATGGAATAGTATAGAATACATTTTCTTTAATCACATGACTCTCCTCTCTTGTTGGCCTACGGTACTTACCATATTTCCTCAAATAATGGCTACAGTGGGTACCAGGCCTTTATTTGAAGGAGCCAGTCCATTATATAGAATTTCCTCCTTTTAATAAGTAGAAATGTCCAGTTTAGTACAAAACCTTGTTCTTATTTACAATGTTAGAAGCTCTGCTATGTTCTTCTACAAATGCAACACGTAACCATCCTGACCACATAAAAACCCTGTAGCACATTAGTGGATATAAACTGTTCTTTGCTCAGCAGAGCTTTTATTGTGTAAACATTATCTTCCTGTCATACTTGTAAGTTGTTATAAATTATAGTTTCACTGAAAATGTAATAGACACACACACCTGTAGTGAATGAGATCCAATCCAACTTTATTTGTAAAGCACTTTTAAACAACCACAGTGGACCAAAGTGCTGTCCAGAAAAATAAATAAAAGCCAAAATAACAGAGTAAAATACAAGAATAGATTAAAAATAAATAAATAAATAAAAATACAGAAGAATAGATAAAACCTGAATAAAAGAATGAAATACAAGAATAGATTATAGAGATATAGAGATCAGACAGTAACACCAAAACTGAATGACCTACAACAACACAGTGTTGAAAACAGCTAGATTATAGTGTTGAATCTCTAAAATTAAACTTGTATAAGTCTACATTGTGCTCAATACATGACTGGCATCAGAAGTTTATAAGTTTTATTCATATTGATCTCAACACTGGCTACTAAACTGACTCAAAATCTTTGTTTCAGGAAATACAATGTCTAGATCAAGAGTCACCAATCCTGGTTCTTGAGGGCCGGTATCCTGCATGTTTTAGATATTTCGGTCATTATCAGGCTTCTGCAGAGCTTGATGATAGGCTTATCATTTGAATCAAGTGTGTTGGAAGAGGGAAATATCTAAAACGTGCAGGACAACGGCCCCTGAGGACCAGGATTGGTGTTGGTGACCCCTGGTCTAGATACTGACCAAATGACATGCAACATACAGTTTAAATAAGAATAAAAATTTAGATATGTATGTCACTTATTATTCAAAAGTTAAACAGGTAAGATTGATCATGTGAAGGTAGATTTGTGTTGTTATCTTGTGTCCTGCTGGGAATCTGTCATTTTCTGAGGTCAGGTAACTCCAGTTCTAAGCCAATGGTAGCTAGTGTTGTACAGAGACAATAAAGAACTCAGGAGCAGGGATGGGTCGTCCATATAGTCTACATAAGTTTGCAGGCTTATAATGGATGTAGTCAACCTAGAGTGACATTAGCTTAGAATGCGGTTAGCTAATTTTGGCTCCCAGTGTAAAATAAACTCCAACACATACTTCATGTAAACACACAAATCTTCTATTTCCAACACTGACTACATTTCATTTGACACCATCAGTACCGTTCATGATCATTTTAAATCTCTATGCAAAAACAACGCTGCTAACTGATCTTTTGTGTATTTCTCATAGGGTGATCCTGGGCAGCCTGGAGAAATAGGACCCATGGTAAGCACCCCCCCACATGCACCCTTTCCGTATGGAATAGCTGTTTGATCAAGATCTGGAACAAAAGTTGGACACTAGTTTGCATTCTTGCATACTGAATAGTTTTAGGCTTTAGGAGGAGACGCAGCTGCCTCATGGACTGTGGATGCAAACAGAACCCAATGGGAAGGCCTGCAGCCTCTTATATTAGCCTCTAAATGACTGCTTCTTACTTTATTTTCTCCAGCGGCTGTCTTGATTACTTTGGTTACTGTAATAATGTTCTGATTTGGAAAAAAGATGTCATGTCACGTCTGTTATTTCCTCGACATATTTAATTTCCTAACCACCCAACTGTGACACTATCTTAAATACCCGACATCTATTTCAATTATTCTCTATAATAGACTTTATTAATTCAGGGTGTTGTATTTTTGAGTCATGCAAGCATACTGCCAATCAACTCCGGATATTTTTAAATGTACACTTAATTTACAAGTTATAGCGGTTTATGGACACTGGGGTGAATATTAATGACACTTTTTATGACAGACTGCAAAAGCGATTGTTTTCTTTAACAAAACCCAGTATAGGGAAGGGAGGAGCTGTTCCAGTTAACAGCAACTGGATATGGCCTGTGGTGTTCAGCAAATAAAGAATTTGATTAAAGTTTCCTCATAAAAGCTACACTGAATAGACCAAGCCAGATTCCACAGAAGGCAAAGACGGAAAACGTGACATGCGAAACAACACACGGTGATGTCAATTTTCACAAGTGCAGGAGAGAATAAGTGAAACTGACAAAAGAGGTGCTATCAAGTGCGTGATTCTGTCTCTTTTTATGGAAAAAGCTTGCGGATTATAATGGAATGTACAGAAAATCATGCTGGTGATGCGTCAGTAAAGATAGAGTAGAGCACAATGGGGTTGCAAATAAAAGACAACATGCAAACATCTGCAAAATTGATTCACTTTTTCTGCTTTTACATTGCAAATCATTGCAGCTTTTGTTTATCTGTTTTATCCATTATCCCCATTTTACACATAGGTCGGCCTTGTAACAAAATTCATGGAGTCATGGATGTTAATCTGGTAATAGTTTTCCCAGCGGTCTCAGGTGTGTTCACATTGCTTACACAACTGCCCATGACAGCAGCTGGAGTATTTTTCTTGGAGATGAATGGTGATTCCCATTCAGAATGAGTTCAGAAGCTTCGTGCACAGCTATGAATAAAAAATATACGCTGCAGTTGCCCTGTAATTCTTGAGATAAAGCATACTGTTTCACAAGTGTATACACAGTGTGACACTAATGTACTTTTAACAAGGAATAATGTCATCATTTGGAAATCAATCCTACCCTTAAGTCATCTTGATATGAGCATTTCCCAGAGGTTGTAAAAAGACATGACACGTCCATTCTAGCACAGTAGAGCTGCAGGTTTGTTAGATGGCTTCATTTTCCGCAGTTTCTGTTTCTTGCAGCCAACAGCAGTTTGCCTGCTTCTCCCCGGAGAAAAAAACTGTAAGGACAAGATAATGGATTAGAGAGAACCATTTCTGTAAATTATGATTTAGGCTGTTAAACCTCTGGAGAGGGAATGCAACAAAACTTCTCCATCCAGAAACACAACTCTACTCCACACCCTTGATTGACCCGTGAAAATCAATATGAATTAGACGTGCTAAAGCAGCTAGACCAGTAGGCTCCACTTTGTACGGAGAGCTGAAAGCATAATCTTTAATTGGCGCTTTTTGATGGGCTCAAATGAGCTTTAAAGGTGGGGATTTTAAGGTCAGTCCACCACCAACTTTTGCTTATTTTACTCTAAGAGCTCGCACCCACTTGACACAGCTCAGTTTTTGATGTAGATGCTATTGTTAAAGAGGCAAGAGAAGATTCCAGAGTTTTCCAGCAGCCTTCCAGGACATATGGTGCTGGTTAGAGGGATTAAGCTCTTGTGGAGCAACAACGGGGAAGGGGGGAGGTGGGAAGAAAAAGAGAAAGGAAATATTTTCAGGACTCAATTCAAAATCATCAGTGCCATAAGGTCTCTGGGGTAAATTAAGGGGGTCTTCAGCTCTCTAAAGGTGGCTTGCAGCCTTGCACACAGTTTTCATTTGGGGCTTGATTTTGCTTCAAAAAGACTAAATATGGAAAACCAGTTGTGTATTGTATGCAGTGTTCCATCCATAACTGAAAAAACCTCCTCCATCTGTTTTTTGGTGTTATTTTCAATTATACTGCAGAAGTTCACTGCACCCCTTTATCATCCCGTTCTTTCCAAAACTACCCACAATGCTCCAGTGACTCACCTTAGACATTTTTTTATTGAAGTGCACACCAGGCATGCATTGAGGGAAGGCATTTTCTTAATTTGCCTGTATAATGAGGGCATACCTATAATATTTTTGTGTCCTTGACTAAGTTTCCTTTTATTCTCAAGCCAAGCACGAGGAGGAAAGATGTGAGGAAATGGTTTAGGACATGCTCAGTGGACTCCAACAATGTTGTGGCAAAATTTGACATCAATAAGCAAAAAGCGTCTTTGTGTGGAACAAATCTGTTTGCTCTTAAGGGAAGACTGAACTTTTTGAACCACCTGGGTCTTATTGTTGGAGGCTCAGGGCTGTAGAACTCTTAAGCTTGTGTATTAATGTTTACCTGTCCATGTTTATGGAAAATGTGGAATAATGGGAAAGCATATCTCATCTTATCTTGTCTTACTTGGAATTGATGTTTTGTATAAGTTCCTGAAAAATACAGTTAATAAAAAGAGAATTATAACCAAATTCCACCCAGAAAATGACCCACATTTGGTTTGATGAGCCTCCAAGGTCATCATGTAAAGTATTTAAAATATGCTTGTGTGCTTACATGATTGGGGTCTGTTTTGTGCTGCAAGCTGGTTATTTGTTGACATTTGCGAACTTCATTTCTAAGCTAAGAACAGTCTTTGCTGCGTACATCTATGATAACAGCCTTTTGTATGGGGAGGCCTTGGAACATTAAGTTCTTATGCTTGTTCTTAAAGACTACTTTTCTGCTCGGCTATGGACAAAAAAGTTCTATCCCATCCGTTTGGATAATTTATGAATAGTGGTCAATGGCAAGAAACAATTAATTTTTTTTATCCTTTTTGATATGTGCCAACATGTGTGATGTTAGTCTATTTAAAATATAATTCTATAAGTAAAGAAACTCATGGAGTCAGATAATAAAGTATCGTCTTGTTTTATGTGAACTGATGAAGTGGATTGCATCTGGTCACACATGATTTACACCAGCAACATTAAAATGACTATTACCTTTGAGTGTTTCATCTCAGTCTTTGAAGGTGAAATAGTATTAAGAGGCGAAAATCACACAGTCCTGTTGTGTTGAAGCTGTAGCAATGTCTTTAGCAACTTTGGAGAGAGAGTTACTAGTTGCAGTGACATTACCTTCACATATCCACGCAACAACACATTTGTTCCATTTATGCATGTCCCGTCTGATACTGACCTATGACTTAGAAGGCTCAGAAAATTGTCTTTTAAACAACCCTGTAACCTCATATGTGTATGTGTAACCCCTGTATGTGTACCTCCTACAGGTAGAGCGAGCCGTCCAATAACCAAAGGGTTGGCAGTTTGAAACCCGCTCTCTTAGTCATGTCTTAGTCTTAGTCATGTCTTAGTTGTGTCCTTGGGCAAGACACTTCACCCACCTTGCTTCCAGTGTCACTCACACTGATGTATAAATGCATATGAATGTTTGGTGGTGGTCGGAGCGCCCATTTGGTGCAAATTGGCAGCCACGCCTCCGTCAGTCTGCCCCAGAGCAGCTGTGGCAACAAATGTAGTTTACCACCATCAGAGTGTGAATGCAAGAGTGAATGAATAACGGATCAATAATGTAAAGCACTGTGGGTGCCTTGAAAAGCGCTATAGAAATCTAAACCATTATTTTTTTTTTTTTTTTTTTTTTTTTTTTTTTTTTTTTTTTACTGGTAACACAACTCAAACATGATAAAAAACCAATTACTTGTATCTTGCCATTGACTGTAAAAAAAAAAAAAAAGTTTGTCTCAAAATAATGCCCCATTGGACCCAGCTGTGGAAAAAATATAACTGGTGGTCAATGGAGATAGAGAAATAATTTTTTGATCCTGTCTGAATTTTGCACACATCAGTTTAAAATATTTCACAACCCAAGAAAGTTGCAGTTTGTGACAAAGATAGTAAAGAAATCTGTAGTTTTGTGTTAAACAGCTGAATGGACTGCATCTATCTGATATACATTATGTGTATTTATTTATTTATTTTTTTAACTGCAATTATATTAATTTCTTTCCTGAAATCACAACCAGAAAGGGCAAGTCTTTGGCTCACTAGCAGCATCAAGACTTTCTGGAGTTAGCTGACGTCAAGTTCCACACACACAACTGCATGAACCTTCAAATTTACCAAGAAATATTACCAACAATATGACCCCTGTGTATAGTCGCAAAGCTGCTAAGTGAGGCTCCCACTGGCCATGAGAGTGGATGCACACTTCTTTTAAACAATATAATCTCAGTCTAGCCATCAGTGACATTTATTTGAAGGCACAAATAAAAAGCAAAGATAAAAATTTATGAACCCGGAAAATCTTTCCCTCTTTAACATGTTTCCAGTCTTTTACAGAACTACTTCCAGATTCAGTCTTTTTTTTTTTTTTTTTTTTTGTGACAGATTGATTATTAGCAGTACAGCTAGGGTGACGGAAAGGTCTTTCAGAAACTCGTGTAGACGGGTTAAATAAAGCACACATGTCCACACTCTGTGCAGTAAAGGTGGTAAGCATAATGTTATCCTATCCCATAGCTCTATTAGACAAGCTTAGGAAAATAAGGCTCAGTTTGTCATAAAAACAATTTTCTTTGTAAAGCTAAGAATAGTGTAAATAACTTCATTGCAAAGCTTTATCAAAGGTCTCCAGGTGCTTTGACTAGAAGCCCTTAACCTGCACTCCCAAAGGTTTTTTTCAGTGCTTTGATCCGCCAAAATATTTTTCTTGTACATGCTAAGAGAGACATGCACACTCAGGAAGTTCTTCAAGCTCTGAGGGTTCAAGTATGGGATGTGACCTGGCAATCGCCTCATTGTTTGTCATTTCCGCGGCATTAATGAAAGCGCCGAGTATTTGCTGCTTTGTGTTTTCTGCTCAAATGGTCTACTTCAATGGGCGTTCTGTTGATATTGCACATTTGTGGATTCTTTCCCTTTATGAATGTTAAATGAGGCGGTTAAAGTGCATTACGCTGAACATGTGCTACTATGATGAATAACTCTGGTTGCAATAATAATTGGGTTTAAAAGGCAGATCTTTGCAATATTCTTAAATGAATTTTCAGCAATGTCAAGGCTTTAAGTGAAGAACAAAAGGGCCAGAGCTAAGACTTACAGAAGGGCTCTTGACTTTCTGAAAAATTCTCTTTTCAGGCAGTAGCTCCTGAGTGCTCTCAGATGTAGCCAAGCTAATTAGCGCTCAGGCTAGTGGCACATGCTCTCACATACCTAGAGGGTCATAAAGATGTTTACCAAACCCGACTGAGGATAGCTAACAAAGGCTTTTAAAGGCAAGCAGAGGAAAACCTTTTTTCTTCGTTGGCTGGGATAATGAAAGTTGTTCATTGAGGTTTTTGTTATAAGTGCAGATGGAATGCACAATAAATGTTCTGCAACTGTGTGGGCACTTTCTGTAAATGTGAGAACTTGTTGCTGTGGGGATTTTAACAGGCTAGTTTTGTAAAAATGGAAATTGAGAATAGGAAAGTTTTGAGCAGTTACTTGGTGATCAGCTTCAACAGAAACTAAACAAGATAGGGTAAGACTGTTGAATTTTTCCAAAAATTGTTCATTATTATCATCCTTTTGCCTCGGCCAAGCATCCACTGGTGCTTTGGCCACACAGCTTTGGTTGGCCAACACCAAGCAGCAGTTCTTCACAAAAATTTGCATTGACAGTCAAACTTTTCAACCTAAAAGCGTCCTCATTTGATACTTTTAAATGCAGGCACACAAACCATCGACACTCAACAGGGAACCATATATAAGCCTTTGCCAATTACACCGCATCAACATCAATAAGACAAGGAAAGTTGTTGCAGAGGGCTTGTGGGGCATAAGGTCTGCCTGCATGGCCTTGACTCAGCTGAAAGTAACAAGCCAAATGGCACAATTTACTGTAGATTCTGAGCCATCAATGAGAAAAATGTTGGCCAACAGGACATGTCATAACAGCCAAGCGTAAAGGTGTTGATGAACTGCTGTGGCACTGTAATAGCTCAGAGTCTTCCGTAGCCAAAATGGCAACAACTGACTTTTGGGGAGAAATTCATTCAGCTTGGTTTCTCATTTTAGTAGACAGCCATCCCGCTGTTTGCAGTTTCTGGTGGAGAATGAGACTGAAGACCCGCCATGGCATTCAGTTTCACTGTGGTAAACAGCAGGTTGAAAATGGAATCTGTCCTCCCAGACACATCTATCACTGATTGAAATCTTACTTACAGTATGTGGCGCCTTTTTTACTTGGGTTAACCTATTTGTGGTGTAAGACTTTCCAGTTTTTGGCCCATTTAGTTAATGAACCTCTCCAATGTTGGACTGTAGTTTCAGAATGTAGAACAGGCAAACAAAACAGCTTTAAAATCACTAAACTGAGTAGAGATGAACATTAAAGATTCAACAGTAAAAGATTTTCTTTTCATGGCCTCATTAGAGAGGGATTTTTTTGTTTATGGTGCAGCTCGATGAAAAGAAGGCATAGACTGACTTTATGTTCATTCTCTCGAAGAATAAAACAAGGGATTGATTGTGGCTGGTGTGCCTGAAGGGTGTGTGCTCATTGTATGAAATCCTACCAAAAGTCTTGCCAGTCTTTCTGACTGTGGAAATCATATTATTTCATCTGACACTGACTTTTTCTGCTTTCTCTTTCCCATTTACTCTCTTGCTGTCCTATTTTTAGGGACCTGAGGGGCCAGAGGGGCTAAAGGTAAGTTTCACAATGTAATTTCTTGTTCTTAAATTGAATCTTTTTTCTTATAAATCGAATAAAAAAATTCTAATCTAATCTACAGAATACATTTCATACAGAAAAGGTGCTTTCTCAGATCATCAGAGTTGTGTGACATTCTTTTTTTTTTTCTTTGATTTGGAATGTAAACTAAAGAGGAATGTCTTAAGCAAATGAAAAATGTTTTGGATTTGATTTTAACTAGTTCTACAGATGAGTTTAAAAAACAGAAGTCTGCAGAATGAAGCACCAAAGGTGTTGAATATGTTTACCTGGAGATTAGTTATTCAGGGCCACGGTCAGGGCAAGTAAATATGCAAGAGGGGAGTTACTACTTGAACATCATGAGTAGAGAGAAAAAAAAAGAGAATGACGGAGAAGGAGCTGAGACAGAGAACAGAGAACCTGGACCTAAACACTGTGATACAGGCTGTCGGTCCCTGGCGGCGCTGATGTGGGGAACAGATGTAAGCCATATCCAGCCATCAGGTAGCTGCCAGTGTTTGTTCAGTGTAACCCAATCAGACACTTCCTGTCTGCGCTGTCATCTGTCGGCAAGGCCTCCTGTCGGTGCAGGAGGGAGGGTGCAGAGGGGTCAATGATGACACACTGCCGTGTTAATGACTCATAAACCAGGCCCCGAAGCTGCTCAGTTAGATCCGCTGCTGGTGCAGTTCTGTGTTTCGCAGAGGGGTCACATCCACATCATGTCTTATTTAGCTTTCATCGCCGTGGTGATTGATTTGGTGTCATTACATGAAATTAAGTAGAGTGTGAATCATATGTTTCATCCAAAGTTTTTCTTCTAAATTTTAAATTGCATTCTTTTAGTTACGTAAGAATCCCCAAGTGTTAAAAATATGGACTGTATTATTTTGATTATCCAGCTCTGAGTTGATATGATTAGCACACAACTATGTCAAAAATTGTAAATGTGGTAACAATAAATGCCATTTATTGTGAAGAAACACAAAAAGCCAATGTCATCAAACTACTCTGCATGCAACTGAGTGCTTTTTAAAACTGATTCTCTCTAGCCTAAATCATCCTCGTAAAAAGATCAAGAACCTCGTAAGTAAGATCAAGCATTTTTACTTTTTTTTTAAGACCCAGGTTGAAATTCAGCTGAGTTATTCTCAAATCTCAGTGTAGACCACTGCCGGTGTCCTCCAGCCGAACAAATCTTAAAATATGACATTCAATATTTATTGTGGCCTAGTTGTACAATATTAGGACATGCTGGGTGTATGTGCAGAAGTCAAGAAAGAACAATTGACAGGCCGGCTCAGCAGCACTTCTGTAGAATGTGAATATCCTCCATCTGCTTGAGTCAATCTGTTGATGGTTTTGTCTGTATCTAGTTTTGAGTGTTGTAGTTTTTACACTCGGAGCTGGATGTGTTATATCCCTTTTTTTATACTCTCTACTCTTACTCTGCATTGACAGGCGCTTTCTGAAAAGAACAAATCCACCGTGATTGTTGAAGTGACTCTTGGTATTTCTGCATTTATCTTCCAGGGTTCGGTCGGGCCTCCAGGAATCGCAGGTGTAGATGGACTGAAGGTGAGTACAGCTTTGAATAGTTTTCATAACTCGGGTAGTTTTTAATATTTTCTTAAACAGCGATGTAGAAAGCCAACTTCCCTACAAACCTGAGAGGATTTTCTTTTCAGTAGACTCACTTTATATTACTCTTTTTGGCCTTGTGTTGCATTTTTCACATTAGAAAGGTTCTGCCATGCATTCTGACAATTTCAAACCACTATCCTATTTAGTAGAAATCCCCTGGGCTGCATCCTCAAGTCTTAACCACAAAGTAGCATTTTGAGCTGAATCTGAATCTGCTCACACTCCAGGCTCATTTCTACATTTAATTTTCAAACCAAATAGAGAAGACACAGTGCAGGTGTCTGACAATGCGAAAAATGGAAAAGTGTATTTATTCCAGGACAAACCCCCTGGTATAACCCACGAGAACGAATGGGGAGATTATTCGGGAGGCGCCATCTTTCTAATCTCAAGCATACTTTTGTAAAGAAATGAGAGGAGAGACATGCATGGTTGTAATAGGAACCAGAGTAAAGAAGTTTCATTTTTAGAGTGAAAGCCGTACTGACTCTGGAGACAGCAAAAGCTGAGGGCCTAATTCCATACTTGTGTAAGGAGCTGGGTTTGCCAGTACCCATGAAATAGAACCCCAATACTGTGCAATGCAGTTATAAAACAGAATCTACTATGGTATGTAAGTGTCACTCATGCAGAAAGTTGAACTCTAAAGTAGCTATAGCTCCTCTGCCAGCGGTGGCAGGTTGACGGGCACGCTTCATATTAATCTGACATAGATATCGAACAAAAATGGATGAGCATTAACGCAAGCCTTATCAGCCCCAGTTTGTGTTTTCAATCAGACTCTACCATCATTATGACGATGTATCATCATCGTTATGTCAATGATTCCCATATGTGAGGTTGCAGCATTGAGATAGAGTTCACCAGTGAAATGCAGATATGCATAAAGAAAAACAAGGATAAAGTCAGTTGGGGAAAAACCAAAGATAATAACAACAATATGAAGAACCAAAAAAAGGAAGAATGTCAGTAAATGAGCAAAGAATTGATTAACTAAAATTCTATTAAAGTAAATACAATAACTCATTTTCCCCACAACATAGCCAACACTGGGCAGCCCACTCACTTGTATTTTTATCCAAATAAAGGAATTTCTTTATTTTCCATTCTGGGAATATTAATCAGCGTCATTCGATTAAAGCTGTAGCTGCAGCTCTTCTTAGACTAATGATGTGGTAGGTTTGCACAGGTCAGAAGGTTAATTGTTTTTGGCTACAGACGAACTGAGGTTGGTTTTGCCCACAGACCCACAGACTTACTCCAACCACAAACTTTGGGTCATCAAATGGATTTGCTTTTCCACTTTTACTAAACCAGAGATAATTAAGCTTTTAATCAGTTTGTTTATCCTCTCTACTTTGAGATTTTCTTTCTGCGGTTTTGATCATTTGAACTTTCATGGAATTTTATGGAATTAATTTGTTCATAGCTGTGCATTAATATGTGGACAATCACCAAAAGTCCAAAGTGGTTCAGTCGAATGCTTTGTTATCAACCAGACTGCAAATGTAGAACACCTGTGCAGCACAGACACAAACTTAACCTCTGTTAAGGTTATCTACCATGGGAAAAAAAACTCAATGTCCTGACCCTAATTGAAGCTCACATTGCTTAGACAGAACACTGAATACAGCCCCTGTGTGTATGTTATGCTGTCCATAGGGGGATGTTGGTATCCCAGGACTGGACGGTGTCCCAGGAGCCAAGGTCGGGTGCACACATTATCTGTGTGCTCTTATGCTTCTAAATTCACCACTTTTTCATCTTCCAACATCAAACGCTCATCCTCCTTTTTTAAAAAAAATTTGTCACCGTTTTTTTGTCATATTCCGTTTTTTGTTTTTATCCATAGTTTATATTCCCTTTTGGACATATACACAGAAAACCATGTGTCCGTCTATTGTTAGCATTATTATATTGTTGATTATATGTGTCATTAGTATTTTATTTCATTCATAATTGTACCATAAGTGTCATCGACATAGCATATGTGTGTAAATGATCGTGATAGTAGGATATGAATTTAAAAGGGTTGCAATAACTCAAAAATACTTGAAACTCTGGGGTAAAGCAGTCATAACATGACAGAGTTTTGATAATCCAACATGATTTTAACCCCAGATATAATTTGGTCCCTAGTGGCAGCAATAATTCCCCAACTCCCCCCTGAGATTTTCTGTCTTTAATGCTCTACTTCCTCTCCCAACAGGGTGAAATGGGAGAACGAGGTGAAAAGGTAAAGTGCTAACTCCTATCGCAAAACATTTTTCTAACCTATCATGTGTTAGCGCCGCCGCCATCATTTTATACCTTTATTTCTGAGAAGTTTGGCTTTTGTTTTTTTTTTTTTTTATGGTGACTCCTTATAGAGGTTTGGCCAGCAGTGACAAAGTGATTCAATGGTGTTGAGTCACAAAAACTGAACCCATTTTCCCCCAGATCAGACCAAAAACAGAACCCACACAATGGCCTCAGTGAGGAAAACCAGCCTTATTCTCTCCATTCCCTAATTCTAGTGTGGTGCCCTTTTTCACTGCTTTTGGACAGCAGTGGGTGGGAGGTGTGAAGACTGACCGAGTTGAGAATGAGGGAGGCTGGAGAAGGAGGTGATGACTCAGTGTGCTTCATCGCCCGCGAAAGTAACCCCTCAGGCAGTTGTTCTCAGTTTCTGTTTTGAGTTGCGTTTCAAATCAGACACCTCTGTCCTAGCAATAACACAACTGATTTGCCTTAATTATGTAATAACAGAGCTAACACTGATGACCCCCTTGCGGGTGGACACAAATCGTGGTTAAATATACAAGTGTAGAAGATGCAGTGGGAGAAAATAGTTTTGTTGTGAGGCCAGTTTGATGTGAGATCATATTGTCTCTCAACCCACTCTTCTGCTGTCAAGTAAATCTATAGCTGTGGCTCTGAACCTTTGGGTTATGACCCTTAAAACAAAGCTGTGATATGTCCACAGGGGATCCTTTGGGCTTTATAAAGTTGGCATATTTGGGAGCTGTAAGTTGAAGTGGAGCACTATATGCTCTTCTTGGATTGTTTCATTTGTGGAGTTTATAAAACTGCACATGGGGTAAAATTTCCATTTTTTGCTTTTTAAAAAGAGAAGCAAAAATGAAATGGATTGAGCTAGCGGAATATGTTTATCTTCTTATTTACCACCCTTCAGAATTACCCTTTACAGGTCACAGCCCCCGGGTTATACATCACTACTCTAAAGTAATATGGGTTTTCATTTCGAGACGAGCCAAAGCTGTATAAAGTGCTGTTTTTGGCTTTCGTGGATATTTTAAGAGCCAGCAGACAAATAAAGCTATCATTACTTTTTCCTTGTAATAGTACTGGAGTCCAGCAGATTGATGCATCTTAACGTATCTTTAGATGTCGAACCGCCTACCCTAGTAGCTGTTTCTGGAAGCTCCAACTGTAACTTTACATCATTCACCTCGTGATTTAAAGCATATACATTTATCACTTCCCTAATGTGTAATCATCTGGATTTATCAAAAGTGAAATGATCAGGTACCTGCCAGGAAGTGTAGTAAAACTAGAGTTATGTAGTTTTCACTCCAGAGTTTTGGATTTTAGAGGAGCCAGATGGATGATAATAAGCTGCCGATTTTATTTTTCTAAAGTTGTCAATAAATTTATGTAGACAAGATTTTTAAAAGTCTTTAAATGCATCGTATTTTCTTTGTTTTTTTACTGCACTGAATTCTCTCTGAGGACAACTATCAGTTGTAAATCATCTGAATTGCTGTTCAATGTAATTGGCTTATTTTGACTTGATTTATATAGTGTGTTGGGACCAGTATTTTATCAAAAACAGAATTGAAGTTATTGTTGTCTAAAGACGATGTCCTCCACCATTGTTTTCAGGAGTTCAGGGCCTGTTTTGTGCCCAATGAGTGTGTTGCACCACCTCAAATTAGTATATTTGAACCATGTGTGATGGTAAATTCATCATTTGCTGTAAAATATTGAGCATGCTCAGCTTTTCCTGTAAGCATATATTATGTACCACCGTAAAGGCCAGTCAGTCAAGCAATGCAGCTAACACTTGAATCATTTATTTAGCTTTAAATCTTGCAAACCATAGATTAACTTGAATCTTTGTGTGATTTCACTATAGGGCGATATGGGTGAAGAAGGACCAAAAGGTGAAATGGGGGAGAAGGTACGTAAATTAAACTTTGCCTTTTATTCTCATTGTTTATGTCCTGGAACGTGGTGAGAGGAGGAGCAGAATGTCTGGCTGTGGCCGGAAAATGTAAAAAAAAAAAAAAGTTAATGATAGCCATCTGAGGAGATCTGTGGAGAGTAACAGCAGAAGAAGCAGAAGTCAAGTGCCATCAGCTGTAGTCAAGGCTATACAACAGAAATCATCTTGGCACCTGATGCATCCTTTGTACTTAATGTGAACTTAATTGCTATGCTACGCTGATGCTACATTTTCTAGTTGGTTGGCTCCTGCATTAATTTAGAACCATTTATCATCAAGACAGCTTGTCAGGTTGGGATCCTTTTCCAACAAAAGGCAGAGTGGAGTTCTGCTGGACAGATTGTTCGGGGGCTCAAGTAATAGATTCATGTTTCTATCCAAAAGCTTTTGTTTTGGGGAAAGGTTTTTGTTTTGTGTTAGTGCACTGACATCATGTCCAGAGGCGGATTATGTATTTTATCCAGGACTTGTCACGCTGTGTTCGCTGTTATTATTGTGTTAAAGCAGTATTTATGAAGAATACAGGCGGGGAGTGAAAATAGGGCACAAGCTTATTTCTTTTGGGTGACCTCCCGACAAAAATTGGGGCTCTTTACCGTTTAAACACGCTGCAGAGCATTTGAGAAAACAATTATGGATTCCATCAAAGGTTTTTTTTGAAAATGTCGATTCAGCTTCTTATCAGCCTGTACAGAAATTGCACACACTTCTAGGAAAGCATAATGATTCCTCCATCAGGAAAAAAAAAACTGTGTTGCCAGAAAGTAGTTGCACAGTTCCTGCGAACAGACAATAGACACAGTCAATACTGTGATTTTTCTTTTTTTACACACTGGAAACACTTCTGTTTGCTAGCAATACTGAGTCAGTAATAAAAACAAAAATATAACTGATGGACCAGCAGCAGAGTAGGAGGAGTGTGCTCAAAATGTCACTGCCAATTTATTGCTGTTCAATGGAGAACAACTTTGATAACTTCTCACTTTATGGGTCCTCTGGTTTTTAAAAGACTGCTGAACACGGCTGCCAAGAAAGACACCATTCGAGGGAAACAGATGCAGGATACCATGTGTGGAAAACGAGTGAACAAAAAGAAAGTGGAGGGTGATAAAACTTTGCAGCTCGAGCTCTGCTTTGATCTGGTTTGCCTTAGTGCAGTAAAAGTGGAAAAAAAAGATCGATTTTCGCTGCAGGAATCAAAAAATAAAAATGGAATTGAGTACCATGGGAATTCAGACTTCTGTAGTCAGTCACCTGCCATTCATTCTTCCAGTGCATACTCATTTATTTTTGCAATAAACAGACACAGAAGGGACTGTAAAGAGTGGGATATAGAAAAGATTTTGCCATTAGTGTGGATAGAATTACCTCATTATCTCCAATTGTCACTGTCAGGAAGCATAAGTGACTGTCTTTAAACATATGGCAGAAACAATTCCTTTTCAGCCAAGACATAACTTCAGTTTAACATACAGTACGTCAGATTTTTTGAGTGCTTGTTAGGAAAAACCCTAATGCTTCTATGTATGCACGGGAGTTAAAGGAGAAAAACGCATGTAAGTCCACAAACTAATCCTCCTGTCAACATGTGGACAACAGAGATTCAATGTCTGATCAGTTGCTCTTCCTTGAAATTATTGTTTTACCAGTGGAAGAGGAAACCAAAGAAAAGCAGGACAGGGAAGAAAGGGGCATCTTTAATCTTCCGTGCTCAAGATGCCAAAGTTAACAATACACAGCACGCACTGTGGGGAAAATGTGGTAACACGGGGTGAGAGGTGAGGTAGTGAAAGCTTCGGTATGGTGAGCAGGGAGACCTCGGGGAAAGCAGCGGGGGAGAGAAATGGCAGCGCAAGCAGTCAGGCCAGGACTTGCATGATACAAAGAGAGATTGTTTTGATGGCGGGGGATCTGTGGAGTGTGAAAGAGACTAAATGACAGGACATGTACACACTAAGACACTCCTAGACACAAATGTACATGCACAAATGCAAAAAAAGCAAAAACCCTGTCTGTTACATTCTAAAAAAACTTTCTGTAGACCAAGAAAAATAAAGTATCTCATTAATTTGGATGTTCTCTGGATTCATATTATGCATTTATGCAACACATTATCTGCTGTGTTGCTTTTACAAGCTATCATCAACAGGGAACATTAACATTTTTCTAAGAGTCTTTGCACGTCCATCTCTGGCCTCAGAAAACAAATCAGTTAGTTCTAAACCATTTGTTTCTGATGCACTCTGCCTCTGTATTTAACAAGGTGTGAAATTAACTGTGACTCTTCTTATTTAAAAAGTCAAACCTCACAGATAGGAAAGTTCCCAAACACAATGAAATGAAATAAATCCTAGTAAACTCTTGAATAGGTTTTTGGGAAGTTCCAGGCTGAGTGCATTTGGCTTTGGCCTGTGTGCCACAGTGGTTGGTATAATTTTTGAGTCCTGAGATCCGGTCCAAGCTCTTGTGAACTGGACGGGATTCAGCTGTTGGCAGGGTCTTTCTGCCCTACGAGCCAGTCATAATCAGCCTCACATATATCCAGCGACTTAGGTCGATATTCAGCCGAGACTCCTCTGTTTGGTCATCTCTGCTAACGACCACAGCACAGAGTAGGAGTCATGTTTTGAAGGCTGTGGTGGCATTTAATGGTCAGATTTGTCACTGCGCTGCTTCATTGCTCTTATTAGCTCTCTCCATCTCAGTCGCTCTCTTAAGGCAAACAGTTGGAAAATGGCCTGATAAACCACGCATACATTATAGGATCTCCGTGTTATTATCTTTAAATGCCAATATGCAGCGACAGTCCTGGGTGTCTGCAATGAAGTGGGACTGTGGTGACAGCTCTCCGTCCTACTCTGCTCTGTGGTTAAATCACAGACTGGAGCCTCACCATGGTAATTGGCCCAATTGGGACATTTCAGCGCTCGGTGCCACACCTCAGCTCACCTCCCAACTTCACCACTTTTTCCATCTCACAGTACTTCATTTGGTATAGATTAAAACTAGTGAAAACTCTCACATGGTTCCTGGGTTCGGTGTCACTTGTGTTGCATCTGTGCTCTGACAGGAAATGTCAGTGTACCAGTTTCACAGCATGGTTATTTGCTGAGGTGTTAATTGCTTGTCACATCCTCTTGAGGCATCCTCAACACTCCAAACCATGCTGTATTTTTTCTCTCCATATTATCTAATGTTGTGAAAGTTAAGTTAAACTCCCAATCAAAACAATAGGAATAGACTAGCCTGGCCAGCCATCCGGTTTTCTGAGTGTATTCAATACTGAGAAAACAGTCTGGAATTGGGCTAGACACTGTGAAATATGCATGATCTATTCTGTACCAAACCAATCACAAGTCTGAGGGCGGGTGTTTCACAATGCGTCATACGCCAGTGACTTCTTTTTGTCGCGAGTCCAAGTCTGCAGATCTCTTTACAACTGTTGTCGGTTGTTTACTTGAAACAAAAATAAGGTTGAATTACAAATTACACCCTGTATTCTTAAAGGTGCAGGAAACTTTCGTGATAAATTTTTCATCAAATCTGTAAACCCTCAGTCACAGCCTAAGTATCATGAATCTGTAAGTCTTTCTGTGATTACTCACCTGAATCTCTTGCATTACAGTGAACAATTTCGAAGTGCCATCCAACATAAACAAACCCCGTGTGTTTACATTCAGAACCCGGAGGTCACTCGGGCATCTTCGGAATTTTTTTGTCACAATGTGCATTGTGGGAAACAGAGGCTCACTTTCTCCGTTTCCTTTGAAATTTACTCGAAATTGTTCACCGTAATGCAAGAGATTCAGGTGAGTAATCACAGAAAGACTTAAAGATTCGTGATACTTAGGCTATGACTGAGGGTTTACAGATTAGATGAAAAATTCATCACAAAAGTCTCCCGCACCTTTAAGTTTCTCTGACAAAAGCATCACATCCGTCTTATCTGTGATTGGGTTACTTGGCACCTGGTAGTCCCGCCTTCATATTTGGATTCCAGCCCCACAATTCCAGACGGATTTCTCATTGAGAAAAACAGATTGCTGGCCAGGCTAACAATACAAAGAGTTGATTTAAAGAAGAAAGTTGTATTCAGTCATTACGTTATAGTGTGAAATATTCATGTTATGTATTTTTGTCATAAGTGATGTTAATGTCAGTAAAAAGGACAAATATTAAGAAGCGACCAAATTTAAAAAAAAAAAAAAAAAAAAAGAATGTGACATTGAAAAAAAAATTTCCAACTTTCTCAGAATTTAAACATTTTTGGAAATGCTTTTTATTTAAGTACACAAGGCAACAACACACACAACATAAGCTAAGGTGTTTTTAGCTAAAATTTACTTATCAGAGTTTTAATTATTCATTTTATGTTTAATGCTTATGGGAAGGTTTAATCAACTACAGGTGTATTACACAGAGCAGCAGGTGTAATGATTGTAAAGTAATTCTGTCTGTAATGTTTGTTTCTTTTTCAATTATATTAATTTATAGAGAAAGAAAGCAACAGAATAATTGGGCACTGTAAAATGTCTTACATTTATAGTTCTTAATTCAAGCAAAACATGTCAAGCATGTTGTTTCTGAAGTGTTTGCCCAAGAACACTTTTATTCATCATGTAAAACTGTTTAAAAGCCTTTCATTCATCTTCTGTAATATGAGTAGCGTGGTTTGTAACAGTTTACCGGTAAAAAGTCCATCCTCTTAGATCTTCAATACTCTCAATAAAATGTATAAAAACTTGTGAAAATGCCCTTATAAAGATTGAAAGTATGAGTTTTGAGAGACGGTTAGAGGCACCCATGAGTATGCAACAAAGCCCAGCTGTAAACAGTAACGCAGTTTATTGTCAGCAAAAAAAAAAAAAAAAAAATGCCGCAATTAAACAAGCCTTGTGTGCTATGCATCGTAATGACTCCCATAAAAAGCTGAGGGCGAGAGGCATTCCTTCAGCAACTTCTGAGCGTGAGGCGTATGTGTAGTGAAACCACAGAGTCCGCACCAGAGCTAAAGACCCAGTCTCCTTCACCCCACTCCCTTTTCCCACCAACCGCCCATAATTACACTTATTGGCCCCTCGGTTTATGTCTGCTTTTACTGTACGCTGTAGTTGCAATGCAGTGCATAGGAAGGGCCTGGGTTCTGGATGTCTGCATGACTTTGCTGGAAAAATGTGATATAAGTAGCCCTGTCTCCTCCTAGCCGATGCCCTACCTTTTTTAAAAGCAGCAACTAATGAAAAAAGTGGTATAACCGGTTGCTGTTACTACAGTATATCTATCAAACTCCCTACCTCCTATACCTTTGCGGTTTTCTTCTTATACAGTTTTAGGTTTCAGCCCCAATGTCATCACCAGTATGCAGCTGCACTCTGACAGTGTAAAAACAATCAATAATTCCCAGCACTGTAGTTACAAAAATGCTGTCTCAAACATTTGTGAGACTGCACAGCCGAACCGAACACGCTGTAGAAAAGAACAGAGGGATCTTTTAATTTTATTTTTAGATAATTTTATCACAACACCTATTTAAATGCAATGATTACAACATTATTTTCTGAGCACATTCCAGTTTGCATAGTAATATCTGTTCCTGCTTTATTAACAGAATAATCTAGTGCTGATTTATGTGCACCTTTTTTAATTTTCTTTTTTGCATTTCATTTAGGGAGATGCAGGCTCCTCTGCGGCTGGCATCAAGGTAAGAGCTGAGCGCTTTAATTATGTATCTATAGCTTTCTGTTATGTTATTTGACTCTTAAAGTGGATGTCATCAGCTTGCTGTTAAACAAATCAATCTATGGGTACAAATAAAGTGACTTGACTGGATTAGCCAATTATTGGTCATGCTATATTTTTTGTAGCTGACAAAGAAGTCTTTTTCTGTTTTATAGGGTGAACCTGGTGAGCCTGGACGAAGTGGCCATAAGGTAATCATGACTTTTTTTTTTTTTTTACTGCAAATAGATCTTTTAATGCATTAGAAGTTGAATAATAAAGATAGCTGTTGTAATATTGATGAAAGTTTTAAGTACAAGGACGGAAAATGTTTGGTATTTCTTTGTCTTTTATGCTATTTGTGCAAGATTTAAAAAAAAAAGAAAGAAAGAAAGAAAAAGAAGAAGAACTTGTTTGGAGAAGAGCATTCCAAACACAGTGGAAGTGGACCGTTTCAGCAGTAATGCGGACCATTGTCCATGGGAGGCTCCCTGAACACAACCTGACACCTTCACTTGAACTCTGCTGCATCACACTGCTCCGACTCACTTTACATTTACATTGGCTTGATATTTGTTTGGAGCCAGTGTAAGGTTCCTGGTGTCATTCTAAAAAGTCTACATATTCAACATTTTTATGACTGTTTTTGCACTTGTCACATTCTTAAACCACCAGGTCATCCCATTACTTAGTCCAGCTTGTGTTTAGTTTTGCAGCGAGAACCACATCTTTATAAGAATTCTATTATTCTGTTTGACACACTTTTCTAACCTAATATATTCTACGTAATCAAGACAATATTGGTGAATAAATGCTCACTGACGAGAAGAAGAGGAGCTATTTTCCTTCAAAACAAAAGCCGTTACTTGCCTTTTGACCGTGCTGCTGGTGAGATTGCACCAGTACCCATTTAATTACACTTTTTAATCCCAAGCAGCGCGCCCATCTTGTTTCTCTGTTTGGTTCCAGATAGACAGAGGGACTTCCATCAAATGCTTTTTTTTTGTGCTGTGCTGCAAAGAAAACACTCTGGGCCCGACTAATTTTTTGATTGCTTTATCTTATCTCATTCTATACCCATACTGCTTGTGCTGACACGCTTACAAACTGTTTCTCATTGTAACAGCCATCACAAGATTGAGTTGTTGTTCCCTGTTTAATAGTACCATTGGATGGCATTCAGTAAGTGTTGGTGAAGCTGTAGTCCACAAGAAAGACTTTAATTCATTAGTTTTACACTGCTTTCATTAGCCACAATGGAAATTTACAGCGCCGCTTCTGCTCCCCCGAGTGCCGTTACAGTTGATCATTCTCATGCGGCGCTAATCATTTCTTTTTCATATGCCATAAATACAATGGTCTTAATAGAGCGTTAAATTATCTCACGTCAGAAGTTTTGTTTTGAAAGTGTCTCAGAGGCCTCGAAAAGGACCTGACCTCTGATTTTTCCACAGTTGAATCAAATGACTGTATGTTACTCAGACTTGCATGTTATGGGAGTCTGGAGTCCTCAACTTGACAACGACACGACCTTGGTAACGGAGAAATAGGCCAACTCTCGGCTTCCAGCTCTGCCAAACTCTAACGACCTTGAAGCCACGGCAGCTTTCTCAAACAGCTTTTGCAACTTTAATCCAAAGTATCTGACAGTTTTTCCTTCCAGAAACCAGAACTTTCACACCTGCCCAAACCAATAAAATCACAAAAATAAAACTCAATTGCACTTGTGGAGGGTTGAGTGTTATAACAAGCACTAATCAGGCTGTCAAGCCATGGCTGCATGAGTTGGTATGAAAGTGCATGTGCAGTACCTTCTTCTAGTGCTTACTGCAAGCAAATGACAGTCAACATACTCACAGACAGCAGGCCAATTTTCAGAATTACAGCACTTCGATAGCCAGAGAAAATACAAATAAAAAAATCCAGGGTAGCGCTATTAGAACCCTAAAGAGCCTACAAATGGGGCTTGACTCAGCTTAGCTTGGCTTGGCTGTAACATGTCACACTCTTCCTGTGTAGGGAGAGCCAGGACTTCCAGGGCTGCCTGGACTCCCAGGGATAAAGGTAAATGCTTTGCTGTTTTTGTCCCCAGTCATTCCCTCGGTGTTGTCCCTGTCCATCCGCTTCAGCCCGTTAACAACAGTGCAAAACTCAGCTGACTTGTCGTCACGCCTTACGCACGACAGTTTGAGGTCTTATGATCTGACTTTTCTTGCTGGATTTATACCTAGACTGCAAAGTTTCATCTGCTGGGGTAACAGAGGCACAGTGGTACCTGCACAGTTAGAGCTACTACTCAGGCAAAGTGACGAGGACGAATATTCAGTGTTTTGGATCTGAACTCTGATATGAGCCAGAAACTGGTCTCATTAGGCTTTGGGAGTAGCGTTGGGGCGTATGAATTAGTAATTGGAAAACACTTCAGTCTACTTCCTGCAAGTGGCATCAAGGTATTGAATCCAAAAACTACAGCTTGTCACAGAGAGGCAGTTTGATATTTACTTAATTCAGAATTTTCCAATCTAGGCTTTTATTGTTTTGGTTAAACTTTAACTGTGTCATAAAGAAACACTAGCAGATGGTGAAACTAAAAGCACAGAAGGCACATAATAACCCACTGCCATCAATAAGCTTAAAGACTAGCAACCAACTCAGTGCACCTCAGATTTATCAGCTTGAAATGTAATGTGAGGAATGCTTAAGTGGGCATGATGGGATGATGCTTGTTGCTGTTTGAGGTTTGTTTTTCTCCTTTTGTATGTTTGGAACAAGCTGGTCTTGTAAAAAGCACTTTCATTTTATATTTTATATAGTCCTGTTTTTACTTAAGGGGCCTGAATGCTTGATGGAATCTAACAGCATTTTGCTAACATAGCTCTCGCAGGTTCTGAGCTCAGCTTGCATTTTGTTCTGCTCTGCATTCTTTGCTGTTTATCCATTCAGAGTTGAAAGTATGAGAGGCAAATATTCACTGCCTTTTTTGAAAAGTTTCCAGCACGCACAAAGCACTGTAGGTGAGAACTCTGGTTGCATATGGTATAGTCATAAACTCCCAATTAAAATCTCTCAAAATGAAATGTAATGTAAATAAAACTAAATGGAGCATCACACCTCATACTGTAATCTCACTCCTCATAAGTCAAAGTGGAAATGCAAAAATAATACTGTATGTGCTGTGATGAGTCTTTAATAAGTTCAGTTTCCACGTCTATAAAGGCTCAGTCATTACAGCAAATAATGTGAAACGAGGGAATACGTTAACAAGCCACTGATAATTTATGTCCATGTGTGATCTGTGCATGTAATCCTGAGTGTGTGTTTGTGTGCATGTGCAAATGTGTGAGCAGTAAGTGCATGCTTGTTGTTCTGAATCTGTTTTTGCCATGCATCTTGTGTTAAGTGCTCTTAAGTACCAGCTGGATGAAGCGTTAGACCAAAAACGAGCAGAAATTTGGGCAGATTAGTAATATTTGCTGGTGTTTTTTTTCCTAGGGGGAGCCTGGATTTCTTGGTCCCCAGGGAGAGCCAGGGCTTCCAGGACTCCCAGGAACAAAGGTCAGTGATTTCTTGCAGGTTACGTATCCTCAGTGGTGTAGTCCAGGGTATACGGTGGTATATGGAATATACCTACTTACATTTCAGTCAGTATTGCGTATACCCACTTCTAAATCCACCCACTGCGCACCATTCAGTAGTATCTGAGCCAGATTGCCCATGTTTTCCCTTAGGATGGTGAAGCCATGACCCGCCCTACTCTGACTCTAATTGGCTAGTACTCCATACCTTCACTGATTGGATTGGTTAACTTTAGGCATGAGGACTGATGAGCCAATCAGAGGCAGAATAGGGAGGGAAAATATTAACTTAGCACCAGAGCCAGGGCTCTGCTTAGCGCTGGCCACCTCTGGAACCTGATTGGACACCTCAGGTGCCAGTGCCACCCCAGTTGATTGACAGGTCACTGCACATCTCATTGAAAGATGTGAGATTATTGGAAATGCAAATAAGAAAGGC
The DNA here is from genome assembly GCF_902148855.1 of Sphaeramia orbicularis. Lineage (NCBI taxonomy): Eukaryota > Metazoa > Chordata > Actinopteri > Kurtiformes > Apogonidae > Sphaeramia > Sphaeramia orbicularis. The sequence goes on from NC_043974.1 coordinate 27,600,153, forward strand.
AGAATAAACGTCTTTCAAATGAGTGACATATATCGAGAGAACCTACTTTAATGGAATACATAATTATGAGGTAAGTTTTAAGGTGGTTTCAGAATGAGTCACTGTTTTAAACTACTGGTTATATGACTGCACATTTAGAGAAGAGATTTTGTCACCAGTAGTTCAAGTATATGAATAGGCTAATGTTATGAAAGGCTAACGTTATCCTATGTTTACCTCATGTTGGATACATTTACATTACTGCAGCTGCTTGTGTGACCAGTAATACCTACAAACTGCTCCTGATCAAGTCATGATAATTTTATAATAGTGAACAAATACTACTGATGGATTTTCAGGTAAACTAAATAGAGTAGTCTTACATGTCACTGTTTCTAAAACAGTGTTTTTCTGGACTACTTAAAAAAAAAGGGCAAAAGTTGAGAGTATACCCACTTCTCCAGGGTCCACTACACCACTGCATATCCTCAATAGGAGTAACACATTTCTCGTGCTGATGTTTATCTGATGTTTCAAAGAGATGCAGACAGATTTTATTGCACCCTTTTAGTGTCACTGTCTTTGACATTGCAAATCCCTCTGGGTTTAGAGGCTCATTAACCAATATTATCAATTTGCCAAGATGAGCAAGCCATCAAAATACCACATGAAACCGTTCAGAGCGGTCTAATCTCCAGTGGCCCCCTGTGAATCATGACATTACCACACTGTGAAGCCACTGGTGATAATTGACACACTTGGATTAATATTAATATTGTCCTTTTACAGAAGAAGATGTCAGACTTGAGTTACCCTCAGGCAGATCTGCGGCTTAATCAGATGTCAGCATGTAACTCAAGAGAATCCCTACAAGGAGCATCACAGCGAGAATGTGATTTAATGGCTTTTCCTTGTGTTCTGCTTACATATTTGTTTTGGAAGGCACTGCTACATTTGAAACTGTATCTCAAAAAGCAAGGACAAAGCTCAACTAAATTAGGACTGCTGAATAATAGCCGTTTCCCACTCAGTTTTTCATATAAATTAGTAATACTGGCTTCAAGTTATACCACATCCCCCTCTATTGGCCTTTTTAACTAACTTCACTTCTAAACAGTTCTTCTAAAACATATGTCAAAGGTCCAAGGATGCTTAACACACACTTTTGTTCAAAAACAGAGCTTCACCTTGTCAATGACCACGATTTCTCAGATCAGTTGCTTAAGGAAGATTGTGCTGAGTCAGCGTTTACGGTTCACCATGTAAATCTGTTGATGAAGCAAACTCAGCACCGAGATTCCTGAGTCACGTCAATACTGCACAGCATCCTGCAAGTTCATGCCTCATGTTCGGAGTTAGCCTCATAGCTGTTTTGCTGACAATAAAAGCAAACTGAGCTGCGATCAGCATTTCTCGGACTTTTAGGACATTGGCATCCGACAAATGTTGGGGGTTTTGTTCTTTGTCTGTACAGGGTGAAAGAGGCGACCACGGGCCACCAGGAAAAGGTGAACGAGGAGAAACTGGACCCATTGGACCAAAGGTGATCGTTTTTCTGCATTGGTTACTGTCACTTTTTTAGGACTACATGGAGACTGTAGGTAGAAGTGACTGAAATCTGATCGTTTTACTCATATATGACTCAGAAACCTTAAAATTCCTATCTGTGCCACTTCTGGTGTGGTAATACATCACACAGATTTGCTCTTTTGCAGTGCAACCTCGGTCGGAACAGTCAGATCAAAATTCATGCAACTTTTACATCGCTCCAGGTTGGGATTAGTCACAACTCTTCACTAGAGGGAGTCACTCAAATGCAATAAAATAGCAAAAAGTAAAAATCTGCAACAGGAAATTCAACATATACATTTATGTAGCAGCAGTATGAATCTAAAAACATTGTATATTGTTGTAAAAATGTCAATTCAAGACCATGACAAGCTCTAAGTGAAGTCTGATATTGGCCATATTTTAGGAAATACTAACAAAAACACCATGGATTACTGAAGTTAATCTGTATTTGCATCTGTAAAAACCAAACAAAAAATCAGGTTTGAATAGCAGTGTCAGAAATGTCCATTTGCTTGTGATCTTCATTGAGTTTTGCTGCCACCTACAGTCACACAGATGTAATGACACCCAGAGCTATGAATGAGATAAAGTGGGCTGCATTCCCAGAGAAAGCATTGTTTTAATTTATCAAATACTCAGCTGTGTTAACAAAAAAATCCGGATAAACTATTATACCCTTAAAAGTTCAAGTCTTTCCCTTGAGTCCAAGCAGAGTAAACCAATCATGAACGAGTTTACCATTGTTTATGTCTGGCTCTGACTCAGCAGGTATCTTAAAGCTCCAGTCTAAACCGAGACGACCCACAGATCTGCTTCACATCCTCTTACAAACCCCCAATGTGTCACCCCTTGTCCATCAACGACAGAGTTCAAATAAACACTTTCTCTATTGCTTGGCAGTTCTGGCATATTAAAAGCTGGTTATTTTAGTGAAGCAGGCCATGTCACCCTCCAGGGAGAAGTCAAAGAGGTCCATGTTACTTCATTTGTGAAATATGCATTTAATTCTTTAGGATTAATTTGGAGCCAAACCCCTTGAAGACTGTTTGTCAGTTTTTCTGTTTATATATCAAGTGTTGAGGTTTTTCCTTTTTCTTGACTGAAGCTACAACTCAGATTCTTGTTTTCTGTGTTTTCCCTTTTTTGGCAGGGTTCACAAGGAGAGGCTGGTGCACCTGGTTTTAAGGGGTCAAAGGTCAGCACAACACACGTTTTCTTTAATTTTGGTTGAGCGATTCCTAGTTAGGTGGCCCTTTTGTATATTTAAAAAAAAAAAAAAAAAAAAAAACAAAGCCATTTTTTAAATAAACATTATTTATTAGTTATAAAATAATTTATAGTAATTTTTTATACATAAATTTATACTTGAGATTTTATTCCTAGATTAGCCTTGTATTTTTTTTTTTTTTTAATAACTGTGTATTTATTTATGTGCTATACTCTGAATTTGAACACTGTATTAGTCTGAGCAGACTAATTCCATTGCACATGATTTTATAATCACAGTAAAATCTACTCTGATTCTGATAAATCCTTGCATTATTGATTAAGATAAGACAATTTAACAATATACAGCAGCAATATGTAAGACACCAGTGCAAAAGAAAAGGGAGGTAGAAATAAACGTTCTTAAAAGTATATAAATTAGTATAGATTAGTATAAAATCAGATTCATACCATGGGAATATTTATCAGTAGTTTTAAATATTTGGTCTGAAACTGAAAAGTTTTATAAGAATACATTGCGTTTAGAAATACAATCTGATGCTGGGAAAGAATTTTTGTTGTAGATCTGTGAGTGGTAGTAACATATATATATATATATATATATATATATATATATATATATATATATATAGAGAGAGAGAGAGAGAGAGAGAGAGAGAGAGAGAGAGATATGCAGATATATATAATGAATTTTGTTATATCAAAACCTTTCAATGCAACTTTATCAATAATTCAGTGGTGCAAAGTGTTTATTTCCTCAACTACTATATTTAAGTATGTTGACTATCCTTATGTGAGTATTTACCTTTAATTCTACCGTATGGTTGTATTACACTATATTTCAGGGGGAGATTTGTATTTTTTTACATTCCATTTATAGTTCATTTCAGTTAAAGCTTTCAGAAAATGGGTAATAATGCATTTCTTTTCAAAAAACAATGCATTTCTTAAAATAAAACCAGTGTTTCCTGACCTTCAGCTCACATGTCTAAACATCTCACACAGTTTAGTTTCAACAGATGTTCAAATCATATTATATTTCACCAAAAATGAGAAATTAGAAAAAATTCCAAAATGTGAGAACAGATTTATGTATCACAACTTTGTTTTATTCTTTCCTCTCCCATTAATAGGTGCTTCACATTTTCCTGCTAGTATGTGCTTTTACCTCAGGAGAATTGTATTGCAATTCTTGCGCCACTGAGCACAATTATGTAATAATGTAACTCATTTTGTCTTAATCCAGATGATTTAAAAGTGTGATATTATTATCTCACGTTAGGGGGAGACTGGAGATAAAGGAGATGTGGGATCTATTGGCCCGAAGGTACGTATTAATTAAGAAGATAAATGTCAGTGGTTTTCCCTTGAATTGAAATGCTCAATGCTGATATGAAACCCAGAATGCAAAACTTTCATTTCTAAATAGAATGTTGTACTGCTAGCACAGAAGCAGATACTTTTATATGGTATAACCCACTGGTCCTGAACGACATGGCTCTAAAGACTCTTTCTGATTTTCAGTCTTATTTTTGTACATTTGACCAATTTATTTTCATTTTTTTAGGCCTAAAGTCATTTTTTTGCATTGCTTATCTACAAAAATGTGCAGCCCATACATGCAATACAACTTTATTTTAACATATCATCAAGTAAAATGGGTCATATGCCATTACAACCTGGTGAAAACTCAGTTTGCATTTGCTAATAGTCTGTTTTTAAGCCTACACATGGACACACATGGTGCAATTTTCTCCTTTACATCATGAATCAGTTTTATATTTGGCAATAGCACTCACCGATAAAAAAATAATAAAAAAAATCTGAGCTCAAAAACTTTCAACTTTGGGTTTTTTGTATCGTAGTTGTGTAATTTAGTAAATGTACCAAACATTTTTCTTTTCTTTTTTATTTTAATGGAAATTCAAATTACCAGATAATCATACACAGTGTACCCCCAAAATTATTAGAAGGGGTTTCATTTTTTTTTTCAGCAGCAGCAGACTCCTTAGAGCGGGATGTCAAACTCATTTTAGTTCAGGGGCTACATTAAGCCCAATTTGATCTGAAGTGGGCCGGACCAATGAAATAATAACATAATAATATATAAATAATGTCAGCTCCAAACTTTCCTCTATGTTTTAGTGTGAAAAAAGAAAAATTATGTGATGAAAATGTTTACATCTACCTACTGTCCTTTAAAACAATGTGAATAACATAAACAAACTAAAATTTCTTAAGAAAACTAAGTGCAATTTTGACAATATTATGACTCAGTTGATCATTTACACATGTAAATTACAACTTATAGATCACAGTGGATCAACAAAGACACAAAACATTTAATAACAGGCAGAACATTGGTAAACTTGCACTTCAGACATTTCAAAATGTTCATATTTGTTCAGGTTATTCATGTTTTAGTGAAATGATAGTTTGTTTTAGTGTAAATACAGTAAAATGTCATGAAAATGTTTACATTTACAAAGAGAAAAATGTGAAGTTGTGAGTATTTATAGGTTATTATGATAGTATTTTACTGATCCAACCCACTTGAAATTGAATTGGTCTGTATGTGGAACCTGAACTGAAATGATCCGTATCTTCAGTGTAATTTTTGCATTTCACAAATTCATCCCATGGGCCAGACTGGACCCTTGGGCGGGCCGCATGTTTGAGATCCCTGCCCTAGAGGCTGTCAACCCTAGTGTAATCATACAGTTAGTACCACCAGGGGGCAGCAGATAAACTTAATGTGTTGAAAGTTGTGTGTGGTCTATTTTAGCTCTCTCTAAAGATCCTATGCATCTAATCAATTAATAGATTATATTGTTGTAATTTAATGCTGGTCTTTGCTTCTCTTATTACCTATAAACCAGGTGTGGAACATTAAAGACAAGTTAATATGTTTAAAATGGTTTTCTCTTGTTCTCCATGTGCAGGGCCCTCCTGGGCAGAAAGGAGACCAAGGGGCCACTGAGATCATCGATTACAATGGAAACATTCAGGAGGCTTTGCAGGTCAGACACCGCCCTTAAACCTGTCTTTTGTACCTTCTGAGTTTATGATATCCAAAAACAAATCTGCAACTGGAGATACAAAAATAGCAGATAAAAAAAAGCTATAAATTGTGGTGTTAAATCTTGTTGCAGTGTACAGACACTCAAAGCTGAATAAATTTGTATTAAGTCACAGCATTACATTTTCTAATTTTCTAATTCTAATGTCTCTGGTTTATTTATAAAAATGAGGGTTGTGTTTTCTACAGGTAAAAAGCAAACATTCACACTTTAATAAAGACTTAATTTCCAGGGGATATCTGTTCAGAAATATGCTGACATAAAGGTTTCTTTTCTGTGTGACCTCTGCAATCTTATCTCTCACCTCCTTCCGCTTCCACTCCTTTGGCCTTCTGCAGAAGATTACCACTATTACAGTAACGGTAATTAGGCTCTGCATACTTATACTTACGTATATTGTGTCACCTCCACATTTGATTAATCTCTTGTTGCATGGGCCCAACCCAGTTCTATCCTGTTGTGCACTGCTTTGTTGTATTTGTGCTTCTCCACCCAGCAGCGTGTTTGTTTAACAGCGAATGAAACAGTCGTTAGTGCTATATTGTTGCTTTTTGTATGACCAACCCTATGTGCTTCATGAGTGGCTGGTAGTCTCTGAGAACGTCAGTAAAAAAATTAATTACCCCGCCCCCCAAAAGGGAGGCAAGGGGCATTGTTTTTGGTTCGGTTTCTTTGTTTCTGTGTTTGTTTGTTAACACTCTAGCAGCAAAATTATTGCTTGAATTCATACCAAATTTGATTTATTGATTACCAGTGACCAAGAATAGATCTCATTACATTTTGGGAACCGTAGGTCAAAGTTAAAATTTTTATGAATTTTTCAAATCTTTTATTGCTCCATTTACTTAAAAATTCAAATGTCTGTAGCAGCAAAAATTTTGCTTGAATTCATACTAAATTTGGTTTATCGATTGCCAGTGACCCAGAATAACTGTCATTACATTTTGGGATAAATAAGTCAAAGTTTCAATTTTTTATGAATTTAAAAATTAAAAAAAAATTCCCCATTTACTTATAATGGGCTAAATTTCAAATGTCTGTAGCAGCAAAACTATTGGTTGAATTCATACCAAATGGGTTTATAGATTACCAGTGACCCAGAATATATGTGGTTACATTTTGGGAAAAGTAGGTCAAAGTTCAAATTTTTAATGAATTTTTTAGTTATTTTTTTCTCCCATTTGCTTATAATGGGCGAGATTTCACATATCCATAAAAACATCAATTTTGTTTCAGTTTACTTTAAACTTGGCATATATATAGAGGCAACTGATATGCTGACATCAGCACACACATAGCCATGATGACATCAGCTGGATCGATGCCAAAATAAACTATAATACGTGCAAGGGGCTTGGTTTGTTGTACCTGGCACCACTTGTTTATGGAAAGATTTTTTAGGTTTTCCAAAACTCAATGCGTGTTTTTAATTTAGTGTTTTCATCTAATTTTAAGAGACTACCTGCACAGATTTGTTTGCAAGGTATTGTCACATGAAGAAATGCTGTCACTGGTTTAATACGGCATGTGTCCTCCAGTTGAGCATCCTGTTTCAATTTCATAACAGTCTGATAACATGCTCTGCTGTTTGCAACTGATGACCGTGCAATGACCATGTCAGGAAATGATGAATTACAGTTTGACTCTGACTGTCGTTTTCATGACTGTAAAGACATCTCTGTGCTTTTCTGTGTGCAGGGTCCTCCTGGGCCTCCTGGGCCAGTGGGACCGCAAGGTACAAAGGTATAAAACCTGCTCTTTACCTCTTACTTCAAACTGGAATTATATCTCAGATGAATCCTAATCTACTTTGTTGAATGTTTCCGATCATATTAACTTGTAGCTGTTATTTCCTAACACCCGTCACAATATTGTACTGTCACAACATCCATACATTTGATATTATTACTATTATTTTTTTCTCCAGGGGGATCGTGGTATGCCTGGCCTTCCTGGGCTTGATGGTGAAAGAGTGAGTTCAACTTCAGTTCATGTTTTGGATGAATGAAATTTAGAACAATTAATAATAATAGTAATAATTCTACAAAACAGACATTTAAAGGTCATATTTGATGTTATTAAGGCATACTTCTGACCAATCCATCATATTTTTTTTTATCTTCACTGCAATATAAACATTTGTACTAAACACATGCAGAGAACTGCTTGAAATGCAATAAGAAAAATCATTTTATCTACATATTTCTCTATCATAAGTGTGACTTTTGATAGATGTTCTAAAATGCTAAATTCAGGACAAAACTCACTGTTATATTGAAATATTTTTATTAAAGATATACAGTGAAGTGCAAAAGTCGCAGGTGCCCTTTAGCTTTGTTGTTTTTGCAGAGTTGTAATGGGGGTGTGACTGTATTTCTAACAAGAAATATGCAGGAAATATGTGTACAGAATTGAAACACACACACAAAAGTCAGGCCAACTGTCTGGATATTTTCTTAAGTAGTCTTATGTTATATTACACACTGTCAGAATATCCCAGAGGTTTTCATAGTCATATAGCTTTTACAGTATTTTTTCTAAAATGCATGTCCGCACATATACCAAAATATATGTGCAACTGGAATATACAATAAATAAAATAGCATAATTTTTTTTGTGTGTGTTTGTGTGTACATATTTCCTTCATATGTCTTGTTAAAAATAAAGACATGCCCATTTCAATCCTACAGAAACTTTTTTTTTTTTTTTTTCAAGAGATGATGAGTTTAAAGGGAGCAGGGGAGGTTTCTTAAACTTTAATTTCTTTTAGACCTCATGTAAAATTGCTTTGTTAAGGTGATTTGTTTGATGAGCAATTTATTCCTAAATGTATGTTCAAAATAATGTATTTTCTTTCATTATTCATTGCCTGTATTGTTGACTGAAAGGTGTTTGGATTCTATGTTACCAATGTATTTATTAAACCAGAAATACTTAGTAATTGCAATATGCATACTTTCATATTTATCTATTAATTTTATGTCATATCATCATATAATACTGAACACTGTTATTGCACATTTACGTTTTGTAAAGTAATCACACCTGTATACTGTATTTTAATGTTCTGGTCGTCCTCTCAGGGCTACAAAGGTTCAAAAGGAGACATGGGAATGCCTGGAGCTTCAGGGGACAAAGGAGCAACTGGTTTACCTGGCCTACCTGTGAGAGTTTGCATAACACAGCGTTACTTTTTTATTAAAGAACAACCTGTCACTCTCAGACGATATACAGTATGTGACGTAACATCTTGTTCCATAGGGTGTCAATGGTGTAAAAGGAGATAAGGGAGATCCAGGGCTACCAGGTCCACAGGGGCCTTCAGTAAGTCACGTTCACATTCACTGCTGCATCGTTTATGCCACAGTGTTACAATAAATGTTGCAGCATTTATTTCCATCCAGCATTGCATGTTTTTTTTGCCTTGTATTGATGATGATCCCAAAGACTCTAAATGGCGTTCAGGTCTGGACTCTGTGGTGGTCGATCCATGTGTGTTTAAAGGAGTGATATTTAGCTTTTTTAAATGGAATTATGCATTTTAAAACATGTCCCTGCGGTCTACATAAACTGTAAATGATATGGTTGGGTCTGAATTCTTCATTAATTCAACTCCACAGGTCCATCTTCAACAATATTTCTGAGTAATGACACCAGAAAGGTTGTTTTGAGCGCTGGTCGTTTAAAATACAAATGAGCTACTTCACACTTCAGCCACTTGTATTTGTTAATACAAACAACAACTGAACATTTTAGGAAATCGGCTCAAAGTTTGGACATATTTTCAGTTTTTACTACAACCGCTGCTGCTGACTAACAGTTATGGTGTACTCAGAGAAATGTTCATTGGAAGTCTTGACCTTATATGTGCAAATGTCATGACGTAACTAGTTATAAAACATAACAAATTAAGAAGAAATTAAGAAGATTGGAGAAATCCACTCAATTTTTGCCAAAATTAATATAAAGATAGCTTTGCAGCACCTGGAGGGTTCAAATTCAAACTTTATGAACTATTAGGGTCCAAATACACAAATAAATGTACCAAAAGCTAACTCTATACTACAGATGAGAAATATGTCCAACAAATAAGGATATATATAAAGAAATATATGAATCACTGCAGTCGCCATCCAACTGAAGGCTCTTACCTTTTTGTTTTTTTAATTTTATATTCACTGCAACTTCAGATTCTGTTGACTGTTCACATTTCTACATTTAATGTGTACAGATTATTGGACCTCCAGGGCCACCAGGACCCCACGGATCCCCAGGACCAATGGTGAGTAAAAAAAAACTCCCTGGAAAATTCTACAAAAAGTATACTGGACTTAATTTACTCACTTGAAATACAAGATGAAAATGCTGACGTTCATGAGTCTAAATGATGTGATGTTACATAATGTGTCTACTTTAAAACATTCTTTGTCCCTGTTGTGAACCACTCCAACCTATGGGCTTTGTAATTCTCTCTGTTGCTGGAATGACGCAATACTATGACTGGTGGTGTCTTAAGTCCATAGTTACATGACAACATTATAGTTGATGTTGGTATTAGTCAAAACTATGTACTTCCTCTTAACTGGCTTTATATGACCCTTAGTCTTCTCAGACACTGTCACACCTAGGTCAGGTCTGGAGATTAACATTTACCCTACAACTGCATTCAAAATAACTGTAAAAACAAAACAAATGCATTCAGAGTATACCAAGGAGTATGCAAACAAAGTGGTGCTGTCACTTTGCATCTTGATTTTTGTCTGTTTACACCAGTTTGTCTGCATTCATTTCATTCACTTAAGGAACACAATGAAACTAGTGCACCAATCAAGATGAAGATGACACCAACACATCGAGATAGTATATGGAGTAAAGACTGTGAAGGAATTAACTGAAGTTCTCAGTGTACATGATACAGATGAATAATTTCCAATGAAAAAATGTCACTGTGTCGAGTAATACAGATTTTCAGATGAGTTCTTTTAGAGAAACATCACTATAGAATGCTTGTTCTACTTCTTGCATATTTTTTAAAGCCATGCATTTCATTAACAGTCCATCGTTTCATATTTTTCAGGGTCCCCATGGCTTCCCTGGACCGAAGGTAAAACTTTACAAGAAAATAAACACAAAATAAGTTCACATATGCACAGAGTTACAACAGTTCTCCTTTTAACCACGTGTCCCTCAGTGACACACCTCCCTGCCAGTGATGGAAAAGTCAATGTAATATATGTATTTCCAATGTATGCTACTTCATACTTCTACTCCACTACATTTCAGAGGCAAATATATTACTACACTTATTTGACAGCTTTACCTACTTTTAGAGTTAGAATGATTGTGATTCAGAACTTGCTTTTTCTTCTTCAGTACCCCACCCCCCCAAAGGGGAGGCAAGGGGTATTGTTTTTGGTTCAGTTTGTTTCTTTGTTTGTTCACACTGTAGCAGCAAAACTATTGGTTGTGTTCATATCAAATTGGGTTTGTAGATTGCCAGTGACCCAGAATAGATCTCATTACATTTTGGGAACAGTAAGTCAAAGTTCAAATTTTTTTTTAAATTTTTCTAATCTTTTTTTTTTCCCCATTTATTTATAATGGGCGAAATTTCAAATGTCTGTAGCCGTGAAACTATTGCTTGAATTCATACCAAATTTGGTTTATAGATTACCAGTGACCCAGAATAAATGCCACTACATTTTGGGAAAAATAGGTCAAAGTTAAAATTTTTAATGGATTTTTTACATCTTTTTTTTCTTCTCCCATTTACTTAAAATGGTTGAGGTTTCACATGTCTATAATATACTTCAAACTTGGCTCATATGTAGAGGCAGTTGATATGCTGACATCAGCACATGCATAGACATGATGACATCAGCTGGATCAATGTCAAAATAAACTACAATACGTGCAAGGGGTGGGATTTGTTGTGCCTGGAACCACTTGTTTACATCTTTACTTGATGCTCTTATGTATAAAACTAGATATAAATTACTTAAAATCAGCTCAGCATGCAGTAGCTACAACACTGATGCTTCAATATTAAGAATCTGCTCACCAGACAAGACCTGCAACTACATTTTATGACTAATACTTGAGTATTTCTATGTCTACTTGTAATGAAGTATTTTTACATTGTTGTAAACTTGTAGTTAAGGGAAGTTAACTGAATGCTTTTTCCACTGCTTCAAACTGATGTCACTCTTATATTTGATGAGTGGGATTAAATAAGTTTTCTTCTTCTCAAGCATAAGATAGATAGATAGATAGATAGATAGATAGATAGATAGATAGATAGATAGATAGATAGATAGATAGATAGATAGATAGATAGATAGATAGATAGATAGATAGATAGATAGATAGATAGATACTTTATTAATCCTGAGGGAAATTCAAGAAATAATGTATGTAATGTATTTGAAATATCGTACCTGTATGTATTCTGTTGATTGGATTTGTTGTATGCAGGTCATTTGTGTTGTAAATGCTTACTCGCTCGGAATAAATGAAAATGAATGAATGAAATGAGTAAACCATTAATGGAGCTCCTGTTCCCTTCTTTTTCTAGGGGGAACCTGGTTTGCATGGTTTGAAGGGAATGCGAGGGGAACCAGGACACAAAGGGGACCGTGGACCTTTAGGTCTCCCCGTAAGTACAGTTACACAAAGTGAAATAACCCCAACTAAATACAGTCGCCCTATTTGTCGTGTTTAAAATCTATAAAACTGACTTGTCTCTATCTTAGCTCTGTGAGATGTTCAGATGTTCTTTTGTGCACGTATGTGAGTGTGTGTTTGTGCGTGTGTGTGCGTGTGTGTGTGCGTGTCTATACTGCCTTCTCCATTTGCTGTCGTCATTTTCATTTGCCTGGGCTGACTTTGCCAACCCCCCCCCCCCCCTGTAACGCGCAGTGTAATTTAGTTGTTGTAAACCCTGCCATCAACCTGTCCTAATAACAGTGTTCATCTGGTACTAATCCCGCCTTGTTCATGTCACTCATACCTCCATAACCACACAGGGAGCCTCCGGCTTGGACGGCAAGCCCGGAATTAGGGTGAGTGTCATGTGACCAAGAGGCTTCACCACCCAACCTCTGTCTATTTTACTCCCTTCCACCCTCCATACAGCCCCCTCTCCCTCAGTTTTCCTCCCCAAACCACCTCATTTTATTGTACTTCATAACGACTGAAAAGAAGGTTAGGCAAGTTATGATTTATTTATATCTTATCTAGGTGTAATGTGTTGAGTTGAGCCGCACTAAGTTTAATTTACAGGGTAGAGACAATACACGAAGCTGCTACTGCAGGCATTTCAAGGCTCTTGTTTGTCTTGTGTTGCATTAACTCAGCATTAACACACACTCATACATTAACTGTGTCAGCAGTGTTGTAAACGTCCTTTGTGACCAATGCACGTGTACTAGCAGCAGTCCTGTGTGCTGGTTGTAGATCAAGTGGCAGTAATGTACAAATCGATCACTGATCCAGGGTGTGGCTTTATAATGATAACCCTACTTCTTGCAGGGTATGGATGGACCTCCAGGTCCAGCTGGTCCCGCTGGGCCAAAGGGTGACAGAGTAAGAGTTCTTTATTCTATAACTGAGCAAATGTATGCATCTACTGATTAAACCTAAAGTTAATAAAAAAGGTGCAGTTTGTAGGATTTGGATTGATTTATCTGCAGAAATGTAGTGTGATGTTCATGTTTTAATCACCTCTTCCTTAAAATCTGATATATTTGTACCTTAGAATAAACCATTAGTGTCTACAGAAGGTCCTCTTCCATTATGTTGCACCTGCATGTTTTTAATTTCTGTTCCTCACAAAAATCACTTTAAGAACTGTGCCTTATTTACTCTCATGTCGCCTGATGGATGTAAAACCAGCTCCAACAGTAACACAGAGGTTTAACATTTGGGGCGGTCATGGCTCAGACGGTAGAGTGGGTCAGCCAATAACTGAAGGGTTGGCAGTTCAAATCCCGCTCTGTCCTAGTCATGTGCTGTTGTGTCCTTGGGCAAGACACTTCACTTCACAAATGTAGTTTACCACCACCAGAGTGTGAATGTGTGAGTGAATGAATAATGGATCCACTGTACGAACTTTGAGTATGAGTTGGTAGAAAAGTGCTACACAAATCGAATCCATTATTATTCTAATGATGTCATATGTAATATATTAGTATCAGTTAGAGGCACCAAACCAGTACATTCACTTTTGCTGATAATACTTCATTTAACTAAAATATTAATATTAAATAATATTAATATTTGTATGATTTTTCATGCAGGGCTTTTTTAAACCTTTGAGATCAAGATCTCATTTACAAAGACAACCTGGTCAAGAGGTCAGCAACACACATCATAAAGGATAAAGGTTTTCTCGGATAAAGGCTCAGGGCAAGTACTGTTACTAGTAAATGCCCTGGGCCTTCTACGTTTTTCACATTTTGCACAGCTGTCATAGCCTCCCCTATCTGTTTGCAATAGGAGGATGTAGGAGGGGTCCTCACTGCTAGATGCAACTAAATCTTACACACTGCACCTTTAAGGTTTGTTGTTTTAGAAGGTTTTCATGACTGTATATGTGCAATTTGTGTCAAGCTGCAACTACATTATACAGGAAAAAAAGAAGGAATGAAGAAAACAGTTTCAACAGAACAAAGCAGCAAGAATTTAATTTCACTTCCTTGTGTTCTTAAAAGGATTTGAACTATTTTTGGGCAAACAAAATTAGATTTACTACAGTAAACTACAGCAAATGTCCAACATTTCTTATCATTTGAGAACACTGAGGTTACTAAATAGGCCATTTAAAAGAAGCCTTTTAAGTTATTTTTACCTTTTTAGATATTTCACCTTATACCTTATAGTTATTTTACCTTTTAAATAATTTATTTCCTTTATGGCTTTATGTTTTTAATACTGTGCACGTTTCTTGTTTTTTGGCCCTGAGAATAAATATTTGATCATTACAGCCCTCCAAATACAACAGAGATAAGGTTCAAAGTATTATTTTATAGTTGTAACACTGGTATTTCTATCAGGGTGAAAGAGGTGCACCTGGGGACCCGGGACCAAGGGGACCTTATGGACTACCTGTGAGTTTAGGATTACATTTTAAGTAAATGTAACTGTAAAGTTATCATGAATTGGACTAAAATCAGCTTGTCTATTGAATTGCAATAATCTTTTATGATATTTTTGCATTTTTACAGGGATCTGCTGGAACACCAGGCTTGGACGTAAGTTGTCTGGACATGGTTTCATGGCTTTTTTTCACTTGACACTGAAAGCCGAACAGCACCACTGGTATAGCTACTTCTAATGGGCAAGTGGGATGTAAGAATATCATACCATATCATATAGGCTAGTAAAGGGATTTAATTTCTATATTAAAAACCCATCATAATATATGTATTTTAGCAGATAATGTACTATAAAACAACTCCATCCCAAAGCAAGTACATCTTCTGTACTATATTAGTGTCAGTAGTATTACAGTGATATGCACTTACAAAATTGCTGCATCAGTTATACATATATAACCTTGTATGACAATTATATGTAGTACAAATATACATCACAGGTAAAAGACTATAGTTTATGCATATTCTGCTGCTAATTAGCCAGTAAGTGTCAGAAATTAAACCACATTTCCCTTTGTATAGATTCCTTATATTTAAGAGCCACTTTCATATTGGTTAAAAATACTTTGTGGTTAAAAAAAAAAAAAAAAAAAGTGCATTTATCATGGTTATAACACAACCCATAGCCTCAGAGAGTCAGTTATTTTTTAGCTCTTCCCTTTCTTCTTTTAGCTCTTGTATGCTATGTGTTTTCTTCAGTCGTGTCAGTAGGATGACACACCTTTTATCTTTTTCTTTGATGAGTTAAGTCAGAGTAATAAAGTAGAGTTGTACTTTTACAGGGGGTGCCAGGATTAAGGGGAGAAAAAGGCGACGTTGGGGAAAGAGGAGAAAAGGTAGATGTAGATACGCTGTAACGACTTATCAAACTCTTAACACTACAGAGGACTGATGTCAATGGACAGTGACAGGGGTTATAGAGGGGTTTATGTAGCGATGTTGATGAATTTATTGTTTTTTGCTTGAATATAAAGTGATAAAATGGGATGCGCAGAATGTATTCTTTAAGAGGAATAGAACAGATGATTTTCTTAATGTCGCACACTGCTATAGACGTTTTACAGATGGTTTTTATTTTGGTGATCATTCAAGAATTTCTACACGATCAAGATTAAAATCACCAAAAGGAATCTAAAATTTAAAAAAAAAAAATTGGATAACAGTGCTATTCATTGTAAAGTAGTGACCCTTGCATAAATTTTCATCTCCAGTCAGTTTTTGTTTTCCACCTTTGAATGATTTGTCATCTCATTTCTCAAAGTCATAAATCCAATCCCATTCCGAGGCATCTGAAAAGGACTCCGACATGTTGGCACAGACATTAAACTGAGACCGAACTAGTCCATTGACAGCAGGCTCTTAAAATTCACATTTGCTTTATCCATGCATGAACATAAAACTTAAAACATTTCACTTCCTTGAGTTCTTGAGCCTGTTGGTTACTCTGCCTTGGCTTGTGAAGACACTACTTTATACTTTGAAGTGATTAATATGTATGTTTCCATAACATTGATTAATACTTGTGTTGCTCAAATGCTATATGTCATCAAGAACCTTTATCTCCTTTCCTTGGCACGTAAAGATTAATAATATCGGCTATAGCTATCGCACTTATACCTCTGTTTATTTACTTTTAATTAACGATTTTGCACAAAAGAACTGATTCCAGAGTTGCTTTTACCCTGTTAAAAAATCCTGTCAAAAGTACAGAAGTGTTCAAGAAGAAATATGCAGCAAATATGTGTATCAGGACTAATTGCATGCACACCATACAGCAGTGTTTTTCAACCTTGGGGTCAGGACCCTACATGGGGTCGCATGGAATTTATATGGGGTCACCTGAAATTTCTAGTAATTGATTTAAAAAAATATATCAGTAATAAAAAATATTTTTTAATGATTTAATGATATATTTCATTATAATTAAAACACCACAGATTTTTCCTAATAAAAATCAAATTCAAATAAAATGCAGGGGGCATATCTTGATTGACCCGATCATGTGACCACATGCGTTACTACACTTCAACCTGCCCGGACACAGTTGAAACCGGACCAAACAGAGAATGGAAAGATTTGGCCCCGCTAAGACGTCTCCAAGAGAAAAATGTCTCCATGTTGAATGTCTGGGTTCGCCAGAAATTTGGGATGTTAAAATGGGGTCATGAGCCAGAAAAGGTTGGAAACCACTGCCATCCAGTATAGTAGCCTTTACTGCCAACTGTTTAACAATTTAATTGCATACCGAATTCATCTCCTGAGAACTGTTACTCTGTGATGTGTATGTGTTTTTTATATATATATATATACATTTGATTTAATTTCCAAATGATGATTAAGAAACTGTTGCTTATATGCATGCATTGAATGTCTAATGGACACTAACATGAAATTAAGTAACACAGGACACAGTTTAAACTGTTTAATGGATATTTTGCGGAGGTTTTTTCCTTGCTACTCTTTCTCATCCTTTGTGCCCTTGACACCCCTTTGGTTATCAGCTCTGTATTCCCCTTTTTGTCCTCTCTCTGTCCTGAGGAATGTTTTTGGACCAACCAATCCTGTCTGGTGTCCCCTCCTCCTCCTCCTCTAACATTGACCACATCTCCTCTCCTTTGTGGGCCGTAGCTTCCTTTTAATCTCTCCCTTTCTAATAGCAGTGCTGTCCCCATTGTTCAAAAACTGATTTTAACTTGACCAAACCGTTGTATTCACAGGGGGAGAAGGGAAAGAAGGGCAAAAAAGGGCCTAAGGGCGAGAAAGGAGAACAGGGTGCCCCTGGATTAGATGCACCCTGCCCATTGGTATGTCCTAAATGTCAGCTGGAAATCACCTCCCAGCTGTGTAGACCAGTTGCCCCAAACAAGGATGAGTGCCCTGTGGCTACGCTGATACCCGGCTTCCTGTATTCAAAGGGATAAATTCACCAACCGGAATTTTTAAAAAAACTCCGATTCTTCCCTCAAACTCTGCACTTCAGACACAAAACATACCATTAAATCATGGATAACATATAATTGGGATGGGGTGTGGGTAACAGCAGGCTAACAGGGCAGCTCCTCCCTGGCCACACCTTGCATCCATCCCAGCAAATGGATGCAGGGGTTAAGGGTCGTCCACCTCTCTCCCAGTAACACTCCTAGGTCATCTTTGCAAACAGGGTTTCCGGGGATTTAAGGGTGAAAAGGGGGAACCAGGGCAGCCAGGTCTGGACGGGCTGGATGCCCCATGCCAATTGGTACAGTATTTCTCTTTTTCCTCCACCTTTTACCCATGCATGCCTCTCACATGTAGTCATCTAATGGTGCATGACGATGGGAGCATGACGCATGTGGACATGAACATCCAAACCACATTCATTTTCCATTGAGCAATTGATATAAAACAGTGCATTTAACATTCAACCTGCACCTATGTATACTTTACTAACTTTTTATCTGCAATTGCTTTCGATAATCCTCACTATATTAAGAAAAGTATGCAAAGTTATGATATAACTTGTATCCCTCTAACTGATTCCTTTTCATGTAAAACTGAAAAAACTCCCGTTTCCTTCCATCTGATTCCTTCACAGACGAGTTACCCTTTAACCTAATGCTAACATAGATTCCTTTACTGATGAGTTGCAGGCACTTTGGACCCTTTCCTGTACTCTGTTAACTTCCCTCTCCTCTCTTATAATTGTACCAATTGGGCCAGACCATGACAAGGACAGAAAATAAGTTATCACATCACTTACTTTTGTTGAAAATTTTGGTGTAATGTCTTTTTATGATGTTTTTTGTTACTGAAACAATGTTGTGCAATGTCTGGGAGTTCACACAGTGTAGGATGAAATATTGTATGTAGTGTGTTTTTAATGAGGCACAAGGTAAGAAAACACTTACACTTCACATACATCATCACATTGAATTTACATTAATTTCCTTTCTCAAGCTTCATGATGCAAATAGGGGTTGGGAACAAGAATTGGTTCTATATTGTCTGATCCATCGAAATTGTGTGGAGCTTATCAATTCCTTTTACTGATGCCTGTATGTTTTTTGACGCTCGCGCACTTGCACAACACAATATCAAATTAAACAGAGCTGAAACCGTGCACATAATGACATCATTGAAATCCAGTGCAGGTTCACTATTGTGACACCAAAAACTGATCAGGAATCAATAAAGGAATCAATAAATTAATAGACTGATAAGCACAATCAATAATGGTATGGAAGTCAGTAAAATCGTATCAATTCCCATCCCTAAATGCAAACTTTATTTTATTTTACACTCCATTATTTTTTTTATAGTGTCCAAAAAGCAACTAATTTGTTCACTATAAAAAAATTATAAAAAAAAAAAAATCAGAGACATGAATCAACGACCTGTTTTGCATGACATACATGTTGCTGTGGAATACATGCATGAATTAAAATGTACTCTTCCAGCTATTATTATTTCATGCAATCCATCATATGCATATGTGATTCGGACACAAAGTAAAGTGTAATTCATGATGATCCTGCAGATTTCATGGAGCTCACATAAAGCCTCTATTTGCGTGTCAGTCACTAGATTTATTTCTTAAACGTTTAAGTATCACGTTGAGTATTCAAGTATAGAAACAGCGGGTGCACTTTTCAAATGTCAGCAGCCTCAGAGAACAGCTAATTATTATATCATCATTTTAAGAACATTTACTCATCTAAGTTGGATATATTTCACACTGAGAAGGTGATTTTGCCTTCAGGATACAGGCAAAAGAGAGTATGATTAATGAGGATACATCTGGATTTCTAATGAGAAACCCCTCACTGTGTCTGTCAAGAGCAAGTTTTTTTTTTTTTTTTTTTTATGTTACTGAGTTTCTTGCAGTTTGACAGTTTGAGTGCAAACTTTTCCTGCTGGACATTTGTGTGAAGAGTTACTGTTATGTTTAAGGCTGAGTGGGAGTTATGGAGCCAAAAGCCGGCTAGAAGTTTGTTATTTTGGAAAAAAAAAAAAAAGTTCACCTAATGTATTAAATGTTGAAATGAATGTAGGTGGAATAGAATGGCTATTTTTCAATGTCAGTTCCTAGATATATTCTGGTATTCAAGTTCACATCCTCTGTTATTGTTTTATTTTGTTTCCTACACTTGATTTTTACAGTGCCTATAAAAATGTTCACCATTTTAGATATTTTCCACTATTATTACTTTCAAAAATGGGGTCTTGGTTAATATAATTATACTTTTTTGCAAGAAATTCCAAAAAAAAAAGCTCTTTTTTTACTTTGACATGAATGTTGATTAGTTTAAAATATATACTGTAAAATAAGTGCTTGCATAAATATCCACACTCTTGAAAGTGACCAATCAGGTAAAGGAACAGCTAATACTGGAAAGCTGGTAAAGGTAGGCAGTAGTCACTTTTCCATTGACCCTCAAATTGTGCAAATATAACTTGTGCATAAAAATTTACCTGATGGAAAAACGACAATTTCGCCAAAAGTCTCATTTTTTGATTAAAAGTTTTGGCGCTGGCAAGAGGTGGTTTTTTTGGGCGTAGAGCAAATGGTATATCACGTAAAACTGCAACGGAAAGAACTTTTTTCACAACTAAAATCAGGTGAATTAAAAAAAACTGATGTTGACGTACGTTACAACAAGCGAAGAAGAAGAAACATGTTGCAGTATGTGTGGACACACCAGGAAACCCAATCATTTTTTAATATGATATGAGATAGAGGGGTAATATATAATAATAATGAATATATCTGTAAATCAACGCCATGTTTACGTTCGTCGCCATGTTTATGGAATGATTTCTCATGTCATCTCATGATAAATAAACAAATCGTCGCATTTGTGATTTAATGGAAAAACCGACATTACACACTTCTGTTTTTTCGACATTTAGTAAATATCAGTAAAGTTTTGCGCAGATGTCCAATGAAAACACAACTAATGAAACAAATGTAGCAATGCAGCAAGACATCCTGTTGGACAATCTGAGCCAGTCTGCAAGAGAACAGCAAAAATTTATTTACCAGGAAAACAATAACCAGAAGCATACTGCAGACATTGTATCCACACAAGGTAAATGTTCTGACATGGCCAAGTTAAAGCCCA
This sequence comes from Sphaeramia orbicularis, assembly GCF_902148855.1. Classification (NCBI taxonomy): domain Eukaryota; kingdom Metazoa; phylum Chordata; class Actinopteri; order Kurtiformes; family Apogonidae; genus Sphaeramia; species Sphaeramia orbicularis. Next base: position 27,621,267 of record NC_043974.1, read on the forward strand.
GACATCATTTCAAGGACAATTTGTCACTGGAAATAAAAAAAAAAAGAAAAAAAGTCTGTTCACATCTGATGCCCATGTAGCCTGTCACAACTTGAGTAGTTTCGCAAAGAATTAAATAAAATCAGTGTCAAGATTATGATGTGAAAATGGATCTATTAAATTCTGACTTGAAAGGGAGTGAATACTTACACAATCACTTAAGAAATGTGCTTTCACTGTGACATTAAAGAGGGGTTTTTTTTGTAATTTTTTTTATTTCCAAGACAAAATATTTGGTCCCAATTTGGCTCCATGGGGAACACCCCTACTAGTTTTTTTTTCTCCAATTTTTTTTTAAGAAGAGTAATGGCAAGCATAAAATATAAAAAGGTCTAACATTCATTCTGTGTGTTTGTGGCATAAATACAGTGTGTGGTGTGTGGTATACCTGTTAGTATCAACCCTTCCCGTCTTCAATGTTTTTTATTATCACTTTCTAAACAGGGCCCAGATGGATTACCAATGCCTGGATGCTGGCAGAAGGTAAGACTAAGATAATTTGTGACAGATATGACCAACATAAGGGATATTATGACCAGACTTAGTCATATTTAGCCCCAATCCCAATTCACCCCTTAGACCTACCCCTTACCCCTACCCCTTGGCACTACCCCTTGAAACGGAGCTGCAAGGGGTAGGTGTTGAAACATTCCCCTATGAAATGGGACAACTCTTCGCGACCTGTTACGTCATTAGCAGTCATCAATGCCGCTATTAGCAGATGCGACGACTTTGTTTCCGAAAGTATTCACCATGCTGCAGCAGCTGTGACCGTCTCTGTTCCATGGGCTTTGGTCATCTTTTTGCGGCTATCAACTATAAACTACAGAAATGCGATTTATAACACATTGAAACAGCATTAAACGGTCGATCAAATGATTAAGATGTTTACGAAGACATTTGTGTGTTTCTTTCATCACACTGCTATACTTTTTGGTTGTGTTTACCTCCATTTTGCCAATGATTTGAACAGAATTATGGGATATTTCTCCTATCCCTTTATTCGTAGTGTGGTCCTGGAAAATGTCCGTTTCGAGCGCTATACCGTGTCTCAAAAAAAAATTACAATCAGACTTTCTGCAATGATAACTTTAAAAATAGTGAATCAATCAAAATGCAGTTTCAGACCATGAAACTATAACTTATTACCTACATCTTTCAGAAAACCCCATTTGATTTGCTTCAATGGTCACGAAGAAATGGGGATCTTTGTAAAGCATGTCAGAAGTCCCTTCCATCCAAGTTTTGTAAGGAGACGCTTTGTCCATTGTGTTCACGCCTTACAAATACAAAGTTATTCATTGTGCTGTCACACAAAAATATCTCTTTTGAAAAAGTGACTGCTTGTTTCTTTTCATTTTCAACTGATGAAATAAATAATGAAATACATCAAAAAGGAAGCTGATGTTAGATTCTTAGGGAACAAATGCAAAATGGTAATTGAGAGATCAATACATCTGTCAACAACAAAACCTCACACGAGTACACACCACTGATATAATGCTATGCACAGAATTTGAATTCATTTGTTAGTTGCCCTGTCATTTGTAAGCAAAATATTTTCCTTCATATGGATGCCAAGAGCATCCAAGTGCCAGACTTGGAAGAAATGAACCCATGACATGCTTTACAAAGATCCACATTTCTCCGTGACTACTGAACCAAATAAAATGGGGTTTTCTGCAAGATGTGGGTAACAAGTTATAATTTCATATCCCGAAATAGCATTTACATAGTTTAATTATTTTTAAAGTTATCAAGATGGAAAGTCTGATTGTAATTTTTTTTTTTTTTGAGATTAACCCTTCCCCTCCGTCTAATCGAAAATCGGAACAACACTACCCCTTCTCAGGTATGTGCAAAACGAAGGGGTAGGGGTGAGGAGGAGGGCCAAGGGGTGAAATGGGATTGGGCCTTAGTGTCTTTCAATTATTCTAGATTTAGACTGATTGAACTGCTCTTTGACAAGAAAATAAAAGTGCTCCTCTGATGTTTTTGTATGTGGCTTCTCTACGTCTGCATGGGTTTTCTGTTAAATAAGTCATAACAATGTGTGATGAAATGGTGTGAACAACTCTCACTGTCAATACAACTCATCACGTCATTCTTTTTCCTCTGTGTTTTTTTTTCTTGCAGTGATCACTCTAACCTGAAACGCATGGAGTTTGTAAATAATGCTTCTTTTATGGTATTTATAGTTTTTTTAATGGGAAAAAAAAAATAAATCTAAAAGAAAAGAAGTCTATGTGTACAATGATACAAAAAGAGATAACCGTCCTGAGTTTCACGCCCTAAGCTGCTTCTACTCACATCGCCGTGTGGAGAAAAAAACAAAACAAAACATGTGTGTGTGCGCTCTCTCACATCCACATCGTGGTGGTGTTCAGATCCCTGGCTGGTGGCAGAACTTTGTCTCTTAGTCTTTGCATGGCTCAGACTGGAGTATCGCAGCCCGGCCAGATTTTGTACCAGGGTGTGAAAGGAGACATGGGAGGAAGTGGAGGTGGAAGTGGACGTTTGGGAGGGGGATCTGGACTGGCTCTCTAACACCAAACGCTAGGTGTTTTGTGTTGTCTCGTCTCAACAAGCTCACCACCCATTCATGCAGCGCCATTTTCTAAAAGACTAAAAAAAAAAAACAAAAGAGAGAGAGAGAGACTGTGATGAACAAACAGAACATTGCACCCCTGATCTTGCAAAAAGCATGAGTAGTGAATCTATATTTATATGTATTGTACATACATGTCACTGTTGTGTGGTCATGGCTTCTGCAGAAAAAGAAAAACAGCACTAACATTCAATGGTCCATGAAGAAGAAGAAGAGAAAAGAAACCCAGAGCTCTGAATTAGTGATTTTTGCTTTCTTTTAATCTTCCCCAAGGGAGTCACGCCATGGCTGGTAGCCTGAAAAGAGTCGATCCCCACAAAGTAAAGATGAGCTGTTGGTTATTGTTGCTTTATTGTGGTGATGCCTGCAGAGGATAAGATATCAGCAGGTTTTCACCGACACACTCATGTGGCTCCGGATCACACCCGCATCCCCACGCCTCCGACAACCGCACGTCTCCGGACTATGGAGGGAGAACTTGGCAGGCTCACTGCACTGATTTGGAAAACGCATTACAGGCAACACAAGGTTTTTGAGATTGGACAGACCTGCTCGCCGGAACCCCTCTGAGCGTGGGAATGGATTTTGCAGGAGAGTCATTTTAAGAGTCTCATCGATCTCTAGAGAGATCAGCTGGAGCGTCTGCCTCCGAACGGGCAACGCTTCAAGATCTACTGAGAGCATTAACAGAATGCAATCATTTTATTGTTTTCTTTATTGTTTTTTTTTTTCTTTTTGCTCTCATTCTTAAACATTTATATTTGTGTATAATAGCCTTTGTGCCTCAAGCTTTTATTCATTCCTTTATCAGAAAATGTACAACTTTATATCATATTTTTAATTATTGGAATGGTGTTTATTTCAGAAGGTTAATCTTTTGTGAGAGTATTGAGAAGACATATTGAGCACTGTTTTTCACATGAATCATTTATTTTTTACAGGATGTCATATGATCATGTAGGTTACAGCTGAATCCAACCCGACACACGTGCAGATACTGATCTTACTCACGATTTTGATGAAGCTCATTGTTTGTACAAAAGCTCTCACCCGTCCAGTTGTTGTTACAAATATGCTACGTGTTCATTCTGGATTTGTTGTATGAGATGTTACCTGTACAGTGGTGTCAGTTTTGCTGCATGTTAACAATTTATTGCATAAGGAGTTTTCCCTAGATATTGAAAATAAGCATTCATGTGCAGAAGCACGTCGGAGGCTGAGCGTAAAGCTGCGTCTAAGGGTTGAAATTCATGTCAGCTCTAACGTGCAACAGTCACATTTTGGTAAATACTGCTGGTATTTCAGATGTGAGACAGGAGATGAGCTGGAAATGAAGTGCTTTTTTTTGTTTTGTTTTTTTTTACATCTCATTTATTGTCTTAAAATAGAAAGCATTCGATACAGTGTGAGAAAAGCTAAATTTGACACAACCCTCGAAGACCAAGACCACCACCGCTAACTTTTCAACCACAAATCCCATTGATATTCTTATAAAAGTCAGAAAAAATGGAGATTTGCTGTTTTGCAGTTTTTGTAGCATCACAAATGTTTTCAGTAAAATATAGATTCTTGTTTTGAGATGATAAATGACCTTAAGTTGGTCAAAAGTTGCTAAAAAAAATTTTGAAATTCACAATTATTTTAGTATCTTTCTAAATAAAAAAAAATGTCTTTGCAGTAAAAGGTATAAAATGTTAGTGTTATAACTAGTGCTGTCAAATTATTAAAATTTTTAATCAGATTAATCACATAGTTAATTTTGATTAATCATGATTAAATATCTTTCATTTTTAATCTATATTAATCACGTTTCATTTAGCATGAACAAACAGACTGAAGAAAGAAGGGAATATATATGCACTTAGCATGTTTGTCACAAACTGGGCAACGCATTAGCTGAAGTATTAGCAGAATCCCTGACTAATGTATGTTTCACGTTAATGTGGTATTTTAAGATGGAAGTGCTTCAGTGAAAAGAAAACTCCTCCCTGCAGAGTGAGTATAATACTTTGTTGGTCAACTGTTGCGTCCTGGGTTGGTTTTTTTTGTCCTCATATTTCGATCCAGAGGGCCAATGTGCTGTTTAGCATCTTCCATCTTTATGGGTTGGTTTTGCTGCCTGTCATATGCGCGACGGGGACTCTACTTGGACAAACTGCCCTAAATGGATTCAGAATCATTCTACGCTGCAGATGGGTTAATTGCATTAAAATTTTTAATCGGATTAATCATGATAATGGATTAATCTGCATTAATGCATTAATTTTGACAGCCCTAGTTAAAACCAGTACTTTATTGTACTTATAAGAGGTCTTTGGGGGTTAACTGATCCATTCATAAACTACAATTCAACTGGTGGCCAGTTATGTCACATTCCCTATCAGAAGATGCATAAAAAACATAGAAAAATAGTTCATGTCTAGCTTTATTTCTCATCATTGTCATTTCTTGTACTCAGATTGCCTTCTGACACAGTGGTTGCTATGCAAGGCGACAGTCACAGCCCTTGTTTTCTTCAACATTAGAAACATGCACGAGCGATCTTGCGATAAACCGACATTTCTTGCAATGTAGCAGCGACCACAGGTGGATTTGGAAAGTTTGGGTTCTATATGGTTCCTGTTGGATTGTAAAGTTCATCTCATGATCATACTAAAAGGTGCACATCTGTAGAAGTTGTTTTGGTGCTATCTAGTAGTACAGTACGTCAACAGCAGCTCCGTTGACTTTACACAGTGCCAAGAACTGCATAACAGGTTTCTTTATTGTCGTTGGGAGTTTGTTTTTTTTTTTGTGCATATATTTGTGTAATTATCTCAGTATTTTAAGTGGTACTTATTTATTTTTCTATCATTTTCTTAAATGAAGGCATTTTAGTTTTAAACAGCATTCCTTTCAGTTTTGGCTACGATGTCAGTTTCCACCGTGTCTCTGCTGATATGAAGAATTTTGGATCATGCTAAGGCATTTTGAAGCTGTTACATAAACGGTACAGTGTGAAGAAGGTTAGTCATTTGCAATTGCCCTTCACTGTGCATTTACTTCTGTGAGTAGGCCTTACCATGGAGTAATCTGCTTTTATTTAATTTTGCGTGTCGAAAAGCATCAGCAGCTATGACAATAAAAATACTGAGTGGAGCCTGAGTGTTGACAGGCTCGTTCAGTGCAATCTCATTTAGTGGTAAATATCACGGCTTTTTCACACGTTCTCTCTTTTCTCTCTCTTTGCATTGAATGTAGTTTGATATATGTATAGTGGATTATTAATGTATTGTTGAAATGTGTGCTCATTTGACAAAAAGTGCAATTTATACTTTGGTTAATGTGTGTAGCATCAAATGCAGCTTAAGTCTCACATTCTTGTGATTTCTAGAGCTCCATTTGTTCAGTCATGCTACCCTGTATACCACTACCTGGAAAAAAAAAAGTTAATTTACCAGATGACAAAGAAACAAATGGAAACATGGACCTTTTATTGAATCTCAAAAATGTGTTCCCCCAAAACTCCTGTCCCTTCTTTCGCATATTGAAGTGTTACTTATAATATTTACTACATTTTTATTTGCAACATTTTCTCATTTGTGTCTTCCAGCCTTTGTTACAGTTGTTGTTCTCAAAAGGTGCTGTATCTTTAGCATGAGCAGCTAATTTTTTTTAATTGATTTGTCTTTTTTTTATGATTATTTTGGATATTTTTTTCTTTTTTTTTTTCTTTTTTTTTTTTGATTGTTGTGTGTTTCTATATTAAGAGTTAAATCTTAGTTCGTTCCGCTACTTGCAGAGGTGCAAAAATATTATGGACATTTATTTCCACATCAGTGTTAGCAGAGCTGGTGAGTGGCTCCAAAATAACTCTCTAATATTCTGTATGTGTTACTATTATTGCAAAAATAACCGGTAAAATTTCCCTGTCAAGAAAGCCACATTTATTTGTATTAAACCAGTTGATGGAGGACACTGACAGAGTGATCTGCTTTCGAAAACACAGGTCAAAATAGGTTATTGACATGTAATTTCAGTGTTATAAAACAATCTAGGGTCAAACTCCAAAATGCAAAGATGGTCTCTTTAAATTCACTGGGTTAAAACTTAATTTGTTTTCTTTTCTATATGTGTATTACTCATTTCTACCCTCCTCATTGGCATTTCTTTAAAGACCCTTCTGTTCACAAAACTATATTTCAGTATTTCAAGTGACTTCATATGACTGTACTGTTGGAGCCAAATAAATGCAGTTTCAAGTACATAACACAGCAGTCTTGTCTTTATTGTTGATGTTATTTATTCTTATTAATAACCGTGCAAAGCCAAAATATGTTATGTTATATAGAGAGTTACAAGGAAATACACTGACATGGATGTGTTCTTTCAACAAGATGTTTAAAAACAGTGGTAATCATAGTAAAATTGCTGATATTTGAATAATTTTCTGAGAACTTTACAACATTCCTTTATTATGTTGTAATAATAGCCATGCTTTAAAGGGCAGGTACAGTTGCAACACTTTTTTCTTTACCGTCTGTGACTCAGTATTTGAGCCACAGACTTTGAACTTTTATCGAAAGTACTACTGCTTGTCTACTACAAATTTTACCAATTAACATTTCTGCAGGAATGTCACACACTTTGTGATTTAATGTCAAATGCAATATGAGTTATATTTTTGGTTGGATTTTTTTTTTCTAAACCCTATAACGCCAAATGTATCATATTTGGTACGTGAGTTTTGAAGCCCTCTACATGATCAGCGTTATGGTTTTTTTTTTTTTTATTGAAAAAACTGATGTATACAATTAGATACATGCAATACACTGATAATCCACCAGGGGGGAGGAATTCGTTCACCAGAGGCCATTCCAGTGACACTACAGGACTGTCATTAATGAGGAAGGAGGCAGAACTTCGCCAATTTTGAAAAGGAATTACCACTTTGTTAGACATGTTTGTGTTATATTAAGCTTTTGTTTGTTCGAAAATATATTTGAGCATTGAGACCCGATGTATCAAATATGATATAAAACTGAAACTCACATGGAAATTGATATTTGAAAAAAAAAATTTTTTTGAGGTGTTCAGAAGGACCAATAAAGGCTCCAGTTTCAAAGAACTGGAATTTTCTGTCAGTGATTTAATGGTTCAGGCCTACAGGGTTAAATATCTTTAATAATAATGTTTCTTTACAAATGTTCACATGTATGGAGATTATTATTAGTAAACATGGACATCATTGCAGCGTCACAATGCTTCCTTTCTTTAGAACAGCACATGCAACCCTCCAATGTATCTGTAACGAACATTTGAAAAAGAAAAAAAAAAAACTGAATGCCTGTATTTGTTTGCATATGTCTATGTATGAAAATGATTAAAATAGTGTTCTTATTGTAGGTCAGGGGATGAATCTAATGCTTATCGAGGATGTGTCATAACCCACTCCACCCCTGTCAGTCTTTGTTCATCAGCTGGATTAACATAGTGGTTTGAAGTTGATGAAACATACATTTTCAGATTTCATTTGCAGTTGTGTAAGAACTAGGCAGAAAATTTACTTTACCTCACAATGTTTTTTACTTCAATATTGAATCTGTATCAATAAGAGGCATCCTCCAGGGCTGAAAAGTGAAGCCAACGTTCAAGTGTCAAAACATGTATTAACATGAAGTGCCGCAGGGGCCTGGATCCTAAAGCAGGCCAATCCCCACAGGCCAACTTTACAGCACAAATAAACATGTTTGCAGCCTGGTGTTGATCTTAATAGTTAATTTCCTCCTCTCTGAAAGCTGCTGAGGGTGGAGGAGGAACAGGAGGGGGGAATTACTGCATAACTAACACATTTAGATAAGATTAAGGCTGGGGTTCACAGGTGAGTCTTTTGATTTAAACTTGTTTTTCTTCCTGACAGGCATCTCTGCTCTAGTTGTACTTGAGGACTTAGATTAAATAGGCCATCAGAGGAGTCTGTCCCAACGTTTATTGATACTTAATAACAAAAGTGGCAGTCCACAAACCAAAGGGTGGTGGACTGATATTCATCATGTAGGAATAAACACTGAAATGACTGATTGACTTGACACTGTAACACACCCCATTTTACAACCATATTTACCCATAATGCTCATGGAATGTTACTTCATGGCAAAAGACAAATAACCTTTAGGGAACATTCCAAACAATTATCGCAATTAATATGTATTCCCTAAAAACATGTTTACTGCTTACATAGGTAAAAGGTATAGTGCTGAAGGAGTCATATTGAAGTCGACAATAGACAAGAATTGACTTGGTTAACAAAGAAAATGCTCAGATTACTGATGATTTTGACATGTTTTTCCTCATTACAGTATACAAATAAAAATAGTAAAAGACAAAGTAAAAGACTCATCTTACACCTTTAACACTAGGGATACACAAGAATAATTGAATAGTTAATACAGTAAGTGTAGATGACTAATTTTATTTGATATGAGGGTGAGAGGAATAGTAGTAGTATTAGTATCGTTATTATTACCCGGCCCCCTGAAAGGAAGGCAAGGGGTATTGTTGTTGGTTCAGTTTGTTTGTTTGTTTGTTTGTTAATACTTCAGCAGCAAAACTATTGGTTGAATTCATCCCAGATTTGGTTTATACAATTCCAGTGTTCCAGAATAGATCATTACATTTTGAGAAATGTAGGTCAAAGTTTGCTTTTTTTTTTTTTTCATGAATTTTTAAAATCTTTTTTTTTTTTTTTTCCCCCATTTACTTATAGTGAAATTTCATACATCTGTAGCAGCAAAACTATTGGTTGAATTCATACCAGATTGAGTTTATAGATTGCCAGTGACCCAGAATATATGTGATTACATTTTGGGAGAACTACACAGGAAAAATTAGTGAGCATTTTTTACAGAGTCAAAAGTATTTTCCTCAAAAAAAAAAGAGTAAATTTGCTTCTATATTGAGTTTGGAGAGCTCTACCCAAAGAGTAGCTTTTACTCTTTTTAGAGAGGGACCAAATGTCATCTGAGTAGAGTCAAATTTTCTTCAATTTGAGTAAATTTTACATAGGTTAATTTCCTTTGTAGGTCAATGTTCCAACTTTTTATCAGTTTTTTAAATATTTTTTTTCTCCCATTTACTTATAATGGGCGAAATTTCAAATGTCTATAAAAACATCAATTTTGTTTCCATTTACTTCAAACTTGGCACATATATAGAGGCAACTGATATGCTGACATCAGCACGTGAATTGACATAATGACATCAGCCGGCCAAAATAAGCTGCAATATGTGCGAGGGGTGGGGTTTGTTGTGTCTGGCACCACTTCTTATTACCTCCGCCAAGGAGGTTATGTTTTTGTCAGCGTTTATTTGTCTGTGTCCAAGATAACTTAAAAAGTTATTGACGGATTTGGATGAAATTTTCAGGAAATGTTGATACTGGCACAAGAAACAAATGATTAAATTTTGGTGGTGATTGGGGGGTGGGGTGGGGGGGCACTGATCTGCCTTGGCGGAGGTCTGCGCTCTCCGAGTGTTTTTCTCGTTGTTATATTGGTTTGGAAGGAGGGCATGTGTTAATTTACAACATAACTAATCTACTTAAATCGCCTTTATTATTATTTGATTGTATTTGACTAAAATAGCCATCCCTATTTGATACAGTTCCTGTCTGTGTTATTTAAATAGGAATCCAAAATATCACAGTTCACATCTGGACAATCGCAGCCTTTTGCTGATATTATATTTTCCATTTGATTAATCGTGCAGCTCTAGGTTATGAATAACATAAATGGTATGTTCCGCCCCACTGAAGCTGAATACACATATGAACAGTAGATTAATAGGTAGACATCACTGTAAAATAAATACAATGGAATCAAAACTTACTTGAAAATGAATATATTTGGCTTTATTATTCCACTTTAACCTACATTCCACTGTAGATAAATATGTTTCGAAAGCATGCAGGCTAAAACCTGCACGGGTGAAAATCTGCTCCAGGTGAAGGTCGCTTTCCTGGAGGCGCAGCTGTCACCCTACCTGCGCCCATAGGTGGCAGCGGTACGGAGCTGCGCAGCTGCGGTGCGTCTGCGCTTCACTCAGTGCGTCCACGGAGCGCGCACGGCTATTAAACTGGATTGTTTGCGCTCGAGGAGACAGTGTTGATCACCCGGTCAGTGGGGAGAAGAGTGTCCGTGGATAACATCAGCATGTCTGTGGAAAAACTGGACAAGAGGAAGACCATAGACCTGAGGAAGAAGTTCATTGGGTGAGATTTGGCTTTTTTACTGTATGAGCTGAGAAAGTTTCCGAGGAGATGACAGTTTGTAAAAAAAAAAAAAAAAAAAAGTAGCTTCTCTGAAACACTCTGCATGTAAGTGGCAGAGCTGAAAAATGTGAACTTGTTTTGCTTGTAGGCAGAGTGCTTGACTTGTCTGTGGAAGTGTATTTATGTGCAATATTCTCCTACTGTTTTTTCTGCAAATATATGTCTGTCTTATCACACTGAAAATCTCTGTGCGTAGACTCTCTCTTTTTTTTCTCTTTCTCTCTCTTTCTCTCTCTTTAGGCCCTCTTGTAAGATTTTCTTCAGCCATGACCCTATCAAGATTGTTCAAGCGAAAGGCCAGTACATGTATGATGAAAAAGGCCAACGCTACTTGGACTGCATCAACAACGTGGCCCATGGTAAATACATTTGAACTTCATCTTCATTGACTTAACTCTTATTTGCACCAAATTGTGTAAGAACTGCAGTCAAATTTGCACTCCAATCCAGAAGTGCTGTGTTTTATTCTCTGTTTTTACTTGGATACATGAGAAGAATGACTTAAAAAAAAAGGGGGAAAAAATGTAGATGTATTTGTGGGGATGCCACCTGGATTGGGGTGGGGGTGGGGGGTGGGCAAGGCCTTAATGATGTAAATGTTGTTATGGAAAAATGATGAAGTTGTTTAAGAAAAAAAAAAAAACCTGCTAACCCACACCTAATCACGACTGACTGGTTTCCCTTTAATTTCATCACAAACCCTTTATTATGTGCCTAAAGCCAGTTGTTATTACATGTTTCTTCTCACCACAAATGACAGTCAGACTAATTTAGGACTTACTGTAAAACCTGTTTGTCCCCTGAACATGATGACTGTTTCTAATCCTGTGAACATCCCTTTCCTTTCCTTTCCTTTATTTTTTTTTTTTATTATTTATTTTTTTCAGTGGGCCACTGTCACCCAGATGTGGTGAAAGCAGGCGCTCAACAGATGGAACTCCTCAACACAAACTCACGTTTCTTGCATGACAACCTTGTTCTATATGCTCAAAGGCTGCAGGCCACGCTACCTGACAAACTGTCTGTCTGCTACTTTGTCAACTCCGGGTATGTTTGCCTGCTCTCACATGCATAATCATGCTACACAAACCCTGATGTAGATTTGCCCGACTGGATTTTACACTTAGGTGTGGATTATTTGTTTATCTTCAGACACAGTGAGAGAATAGTTGCAGTCATGCCTTTGGATTTTTTCTTATATTTAGTGAAATTACTGTGTTAAAACTATTCTGCAAAAGAAGATAAATTGTTATAATCCATACATGTATGACTAACTGTGTAATAATCCACATTGTAATACAGTTGTTGATGCTGACATGTTTAGAACTACACAAGTGCAGCAAGGGAGTGACTGTATTATGCTTTCCAGTAACACCCAAAAGTTGAAACACCTGTTCAGCATTCCTGAGAAGTGAACAGAATACTAGGGTGATATATCTTTGTTTTGAGATCTTGCGTACATTTTCATCTTGGCGTCTGACTGACAATGCCAGTGTTACTTATTTACACACCAATACCAGAGTTTTTCTGCGTGAACAGGAATTATCTAGTCGGCAGAAGATAACCACAACACACCTAATGTTTGTAGATGATTTATTTGCGAAAGGGAAATAAATCCTTTGACGTCTTTATCAGCTCCTTGATAAACCTGACCAAGATGAAACTACTTACATATGTTTTGTAAGGTCTGTATCTATACAGTTCAGATAAGATATGAGGAAAGTCTTTTATATGGACAATGTTATTAGTAAGAATGACTGTTCTAGGGCACTGTTAAATATAAATGAGTCAATTTATGTTTATGTTAAGCATGCAACTAGGGATTATTTTCAATGTTTGTAATTTTTTCTACAAAGTGAATTATTCTTCAGTTGATAAAACATCAGAAAATGATGAAAAAGTGTGTGTGATGTCCGGTTAAAATCCTAAATATATTCAGTTTTGATCAAAAAGGAGGAAATAAACCAAGAATATTCCCTTTTAAAAAAAATAATAATAATAATCTTTTTGTTAGGACACATTTTCAGGATACATATCCTTTCAGCACAAGTATAAACATGTACAATTTTCCAGTATTCCAAAAACCAACCAACAACAAACAAAAACTTAAACTAAAAAAAAAAGGATAAATATAGAAAATATTCCCATTTAAGAATATTTCAGTTTGTCATATTTCATATAAATTCCTCAAACGGATTATAGATGATGAAAATACTTCCATGTATTGAAAACAGCAGTCAGATGCATGCACCTATAATTAAGCTTTAACTGTAAATTTAATGACATCAAATATATAAAACGTGTCACCCCATCCATCCACATATTGAGAAGTAAAACATCAAACAGTGTCTGACGTTCTAATGTTATCCATGGCTTCACCTGTGTGTTTTATGGTGACTGAGTAACTCGAAGTAACCCTTGCACCTTTGAACTTCAGCTCCGAAGCCAATGACCTGGCTCTCCGTCTGGCATGGCAGTACACAGGGCACAAAGATATCATCACCCTTGAAAAGTAAGTGTGACCACCAAAAATTACAGGGACTGTCTGCGATGTAATAGATGTAATTTGTAGTGAGAATAGGTATGTTTCTGAGAAATCTCTGCACAAATAAACAGGAAGCAGGTGCATTGGATTAACATTGTACATGTAGACAATGAGAAAAAGCTTCAGTCTTAAAACATTGTATTAACTCGTAAAGACCCAGGGTTTCTTTTGTGGCAGTTTCTATATGATTTTTTTCCTCTGAATTTGCCCCTTCTGAAGTGATTGTTCACCATTTATAGTAATTATATCCTCTGTGTTTTGCATTGTTTCAGTGAAAATCATGTATTTTCCTATATTTAATTCACGATCATGTAGCTGTTCATAAAAGTTCAGACTGAAATTGAGGGTTATTACCTCCGCCAAGGAGGTTATGTTTTTGCCAGGGTTTGTTTGTTTGTCTGTTTGTCTGTTTGTTTGTTTGTTACCTCCGCCAAGGAGGTTATGTTTTTGCCAGGGTTTGTTTGTTTGTTTGTTTGTTTGTTTGTCTGTCCATTAGTGTGCAACATAACTCAAAAAGTTATGGACAGATTTGGATGAAATTTTCAGGGTTTGTCGGAAATGGGATAAGGAAGAAATGATTAAATTTTGGTGGTGATCGGGGGTGGGGGGGCCCACGGGGGGGGGCGCAGACCAGAAAATTTCATCAAAATCTGTCCATAACTTTTTGAGTTATATTGCACACTAACGGACAGACAAACAGACAGACAGACAAACAAACCCTGGCAAAAACATAACCTCCTTGGCATGGGGGGGCCCACAGGGGGGGCCACTGATCAGCCTTGGCAGAGGTCTGCGCTCTCCGAGTGCTTCTAGTTTGTTTGTTTGTTTGTTTGTTTGTTTGTTTGTCTGTCCGTTAGTGTGCAACATAACTCAAAAAGTTATGGACAGATTTGGATGAAATTTTCAGGGTTTGTTGGAAATGGGATAAGGAAGAAATGATTAAATTTTGGTGGTGATCGGGGGGGCCTATGGGGGGGGCCACTGATCAGCCTTGGCGGAGGTCTGCGCTCTCCGAGTGCTTCTAGTTATATCAGAAACAGAGGAAACTTTAGAAAAAAGTGACTTTTTCAACAAAATCTATCATTAACTGAACAGAAAACAAGCATCTCCATCCACTGTCATTGATCCAACTCCATGGGTTTTACTTGTGAACCAATGTTGTGGAAGATAATGGTGTTTCCGCAGTAACTACGGGTCATATCTGATGACCATGAAAAGATGACAAACTGTATTTTACACCAATTATTGACATGGATTGATAGGATTAGTGGATCAGCAGGTGTTAAATAGTTTAGATCAGTAGATGTTTTAAGTTAAAGGTGGATGTTTGGGTCTTTATGGGTTAAAATTTGACCAAAAAAAGCAATAATACTGAGAGTACTGACTTTTGAGTGCAATAAAAAAATGGTTTATTTTACATAAATGCATGATGTGAAACGACAGTTTTAACCCACAGAGACCCAAACAGTCACCAGTGACACAAACCACGTACAGATATAAACTGTTTAATATATGTTGATGCATTAATCCTATTAATCCATGGAAATAATTCATGTAAAATGCAGTTGGTTGTCCTTTCATGGTCGTCAGATATGACCCATTTGGATGTTCAGAGGTTTCGTAGTTACCATGGAAACACCATCATCTTCTACAACATTGATTCACCAGGAAAACCCATGGAGTTGGATCAATGACAGTGGATGGAGACACTGGGTTTATGTTCAGTTTACGATATATTTTTTCTTCCATTTTATTGGTTTCTGATATAACCCTCAACTTTAATTTTAGCTTTTATGAACATCCACATGATCAGTGAATTAAATACAGGAAAATACCTGACTGTCACTGAAAATTTTAAAATACGGAGCATAATATGAAAACAAATGTTGACAAACCACTTAAGTAAAATATCAGAAAAATAGAGAAAAATTAATGAGAACTGCCACAAAAGTAGCACTGGTTCGTTATGGGTTAAAGTTGCAAAGGTAGTTCCTCTGATGACTCATCATTGTTTGACTGTTTGGTCCATTGTCGTGTATTGACCACACAATGACGCAATGACATCCATGTGCGTTGTGTGTTTGCAGTGCGTACCACGGCCACGTCTCGTCGCTTATTGACATCAGCCCGTATAAGTTCCACCAGCTGTCGGACGTTGAGCAGAATCCATCTGTCCATGTGGTGAGTGCTTTTTGTCTCTGCTTGCACTCTATTAAAACACCATGACTCAGCTGGCTCTGCCGGACCCTGGCAGGCTGCTGAGTGTTCACCACTGCAAATGTAGCAGGACATAAGTGTTTCTGCACATGGGTGGGAAAAGAAACAGTGAAACAGTAAGAAAAAGTGTAAGAAAGAGTGCTGTTATTCCAAAAATGCAAGACCAGAACACTGAAATAAAGTATTGCTAAAGTAAGTGGGATAGTCATTATAATAAAGGCATAGGTTTTAGGTTTCCCTTCATTTCTCAACCCTATGGTGGCACAATGACAAGCATAAATAAAAAACAAACTGTTGCACCTCTGTGTCAGGTTGCGCAATATGTGCACATTAACATGAGGTATAGTTACACTCTCTTCTTAACCGCTGCTTAAAAAGTACGTTAGGTATGAAGCAGCAATTTTAACACCAAGAAGTGCTGCCAGAAATGTGCACAGACATGTTGTCATATGTCAGTTTAATGGAACTCATGTCTTGTTTTTCTAGGTTATGTTACACAATAAAAACATATTCCTGCAATGGCTGCATTCAGGTAACTGATAGAGGATTGTAAGATGAGTCTCTTTTTTTTAGGCATTTGATCAAATTCTTAGGACATAATAATAATAATAATAATAATAATAATAATAATAATAATAATAATAATACATCTTGTATGGCGCTTTTTTGGACACTCAAAGATGCTTCACAAACAAAACAAAAAGAACAAAGGCAATAAAGATGCTCAAGAAAATGCAAGTTTTAACAGGTGAGTTTTGAGTAGTGATTTGAAGTTTTGTGTTGAGTCCGAGTTCCCGATGTTTTGTGGGAGTGAGTTCCATAGGGTGATGATGGAGTAGCTTTTCTAGTTTGTGATATAAAATGAATTTAAGTAATGTCTTAAGTCATGTATTAATGCATGCATTTGTTAAACATAGACACTAAAGGATGCTGCATTTCAAATGTAATCTAACTTATGCATATTGGCCTTAACAGGGTTCTACAGTCGCGGAAAAAGTTATTAGACCACCAAAAGTATACAGAAACAAAAGATACATAACAAATAAGAACATAAAAGATGATATAAATGACAATTTTATAGTAAAAATTGAATATTTTCAGACAGATTATGGCTGATTTTAAAATAGTTTCACTTCTTACTTTAAACTGCTCTTGCTTTTATAAGATGACACTTGTTTCATATGTTAATACATGTGGAAATCCATTGTGTGGGACTATGGCACTGTTAATAAGTGAGCTGCAGCGTCATGACCTGCTGTGGAATGTGTTGAAGGTTTGATCAGTGTTGAATGTCTCATTTTTTTGTCAAGATAGCTTAAACACAATGAACTGAAAAACTGACTAAACTTAAACCCTGTGAACACCATACAGTCACGGAAAAAATGATTAGACCATCAAAAGTCATCAAAAACAATGGTTATGCAATCAAGTACTAACTCCAATGTGTATCATGTGACTAAAACAGACAGAAAAGAAAACACGGAATGCCTAAAAGCACTGTTTTTGGCAGTACAATGACATAGATATTGATGTATACTGACAGTCAATAGAAACTTTGAGGTAGAAATGTCTGCATATTTCTACTTGTAGGGGGGTTGTAATTATTCATTGTGGATTTATTGATGACTTAGTGCTCGGGTAGTTGAGATAATGATGAGCTGTCATGTTGTCACGGTTCATCACACATGGGTTGGTCTCTTTGCAAAAGTGGACCAAATACACATTTAGCAGTACTCAGTGGGTATCTGCACAATTTAAGGATTGGTTTTGAAGACCTAAATAAAGGCCCAAAAAAGGTCACCATTGTTAGTTCAGTGAATGGCATCATGCCACGTCTATCACGTGAACGTCCCCGGGAACTGGGTATGGTGGAGGCCGGTTTGAGCTACAGTGATATAGCCAGGCCTATGTATGGGCTGTTCCCAACCCACAATCAGAAACCTGGTTGAACGCCACAACATGACAGGCTCTGTTGACGACAGACTGCATCCAGGGCGAGAGAGAGTGACCACCCCCAGCCAGGACCGCTACATCCGGTATTGACTGTTGTGACTTTGTGTTTGGCAGGTGCCATTTTCTTTTGTTAAGTTTTTTGTTTTGAAATTATTCTTGAAACTTTAGATTTTTGTTTCTGTATGCCAATATCCTAAACAAATGATTCATATGAAAAAATTCCAGTTTAGGGTTTCAAAATAAAAATTATGTTGGAAAATATGGTCTCAAAGTTTTCATTGACTGTGAGAGTAAGAACTGAAGTGATTTTGGTTATTATCAAGAAAACCATGGAAAATGGATAGATATCAGCTCTGAAATTAAACTCTTATGAGCTATTTTTGTTATCATTGTATTTGTCCGAAAAAATGTACCTTTAGTTGTACCAGGCATTAAAATGAACAAGAAATTAAAGAAAACGAGGGTGGTCTAATAATTCTTTCCAAGACTGTACATAGTATTGGCATTCCAAGTCACATACCAGAACACACTGAAACCAAAGTATATATTTATATATAAAATATAAAGCTCTTTGTTTACACACATCTGTATTATGGTGTCATCAAGTTTTCTTCTTCAAATAAAATATTTTCATTGCCACGACTTTCTTTGACTTTAAAAGTTGTTTCTTAATGGTTCTCGTTCCATCTGTTCACTTTCTGATGCTTTGTTCAAAGGCCCTGTGGTGTTAGTTTTCCTCACTACTCCCTCTAGTGGTCACATAAATCCCCTGGCCCTTTGTTGTGAATACATTCAGTTAACTCTTTAAAACCTGACGTGTCATGGCAGACACACCCTGCACATATGCAGTTTGGATGGCTGTAACTCTGTCACTGTTTGTGCAATTGGAAAAATTCCAACAGTTTCTGAAACCTGAGACGTTGCACTTTATAGGATTTATTGGATCATTACAGTAATTTTACTCATGCCTGTGTTAGAAGCTGGAGAATAAGTAGATTTAGCAGAATTATAGCAAGCAGAAAATTGTAAATGATTGCTAGATTTTGAAAGATCTGAAAAAAAGTGCTTTGAAAAATGGGCAAACGGACTCACTCACAGCATATTATCTAACCTTTTTATCGTCAAAATAAGAAAAAAAGTTCAGGTGGACCATTTTAGGCTTAGGGTTTATTATATCTCAACAATCCAATACATTGGCATCTTCAGCAGAACTTCAGAACTCTTTATTTCAAACACTCTGATGATAATTTCAGGTAATTTGTTTTTATATTTGAAGGTAGAAATGCCACATATAGCTCCGTTAAGCTTCCTCTGTTCTTACCCTAAATCGTTTAAAAATAGCCTTTAAGATAACATTACATGATGCATAGTATAAGAAATTATTGTGACAACTGAAAAAATACTGACTGCTCTGTTATACCATTCCAACATAAGTGTCACATGCTTGAGTTGAGGTCAGGGTAGTTTGGAAGTGTGAATATTTCATTTTTTTGCCGACTTGCTGAACCAACATTTTCTAGGAATAGCCCAAGTGGAAATGTAAACATAAAGATACCAGACTGATTATTCTGAGAACTTTGCTTGGCAGCTCTGAAACATAGAAGCCTGTTTATCACAGATATGTACAAACAGCCTTATATTAGCCCAGGCAGTGGTGGCCAAGTAATTCAACACAGTGTGTTCGACCACAATGCGTTGTTTTGTTAAAATTATAGCTTTTATGTGTTTAAAATGAAAATGATCTGAGCTGTGTCCATCAACCAATGTGTTTACTGTGCTCTCAAAACCCTCTGGCATCTGAATCTGCTTCTTATCACCTCAACATTTTTTCCATTATACAGGCTGCAAGCCCAGATGTGTACAGAGGCAAATACAGAGCAGACCACCCTGATCCTGCCAAAGCATATGCTGGTGAAGTCAAAGATATAATCCACAAAGTCCAGGACAAAGGAGGCAAGGTACAGCTTATTTTCATATTTGTGATGCTGTAGCAAGAGTGTAATTTATGGCATGGGTTGAATTAAAGGTTCAGTGTGTAACATTTACCCACATATGCCCACCTATGGTTTTCAGATGGGTTTTTTTGTTAAATATTAGCATTTTTATTCAGGAGATATTGACTCTGGTCCAGTAAAATACTATCATAATAACCATTAAATAATGAAAACTGTACATTTGTCTCTTTGTTTTAGTTTTAAAACAGTAAAATTACACAAAAATGTTTACATTTACAGACTAGTCTTTAACAAAAAATGTGAATATTTGAAATGTCTTAATAGAAGTACAATTCATAGATGTAAACATTTTCATTACGGAATTTACTTTTTTCACTCAGAAGTTATTATTCTATTATTTATACTATTTTACTGGTCCGGCCCACTTTATACCATATTAGGCTGGATGTGGCCCCTGAACTAAAACGAGTTTGATACCCCTGCTCTATAAAATGGAAAATAAGGCTACTCCTGCTCCATTTAGAGATTCAAACATCTCAAGGGTGACACGGTGGTGCAATAGATAGCACTCATGCCTCACAGCAAGAAGGTCCTGGGTACGATTCCAGCACCAGTTTGCATGGGTTCTCTCCGGATACTCCAGCTTCCTCCCACCATCCAAAGACATGCACTGATAGGTTAATCGGTTAACCTGAATTGCCCATAGGTGTGAATGTTACAATGCTTGGTTGTTTGTCTCTATATGTCAACCTTGCAATGAACTGGGACATGTCCAGGGTGTACCCCACCTTTGCCCATAAGTAGCTGGGATAGGCTCCAGCGACCCCCATGACCCTAGTGAGGATAAAGCACGGTTCAGAAAATGAATGAATGAACATCTCATTTTATGGTAAAGATAACACAGCAAAACTCATTTTTGTGTTATCATGGAAAATATAAGTCTGAACAATATATTCAGTCCCAATCCCCGTAAATCTTACACACTGGACCTTTAATTCCTCTTTATTAAGGTTTGGCTTTTTTAGGAACTGGGTAGAGACTGTCAAAATGTTTTGCACTGTGTATGTAAATATATTACTGTGAGGGCAAACTGGAATATCAAGTACATATAATCAACACAGCAGTGTTTACTGTGCAATGCCATGTAATTATTGAACCAATTTCTTAACAGGCTGAAGGCTACGACAGTGCCAACTGGCATGTCATGTGCCATTCTCCATGTGTACACACTGATTTCGTTTTCCCCTATTTTCTCTTTCCTTGTATCTCTCACTTCCCAGGTTCAGTCCAAGGACTGGTGCTTTTACAGTCAAGTCCCAGAACATCCCTTTGTGTAGGGACTCCTTTTGTCCAAACTTGTTGGGTTTAGTCCATTGTTCAAAGGTGAAACCCAAGGATATGTCTGTACTTAAAAGGTGACGGTTTCCAGCCCAGGGAATGTGCACAATGGACATTTGTACAGACACAGTATGAAAGAGACAAATCTACAGGTCAAAGATGCCAGGACTCCTCCTCTTCTTCCTTTAGCAGTCTAACTTTGACACAATCTAATATGTGTTTCTGTTATGCAGATTGCTGCTTTTATTGCTGAGTCATTGCAGAGCTGTGGCGGACAGGTCATTCCCCCCGCGGGTTACTTCCAGCAAGTAGCAGAGTATGTACCAGAGCCCATGATATTTACACATTGAAGGGATTTTTGAAGTTGTTTTTGTGGATCAGATTAGAATTTTTTTTTTTGACGTTTATGACACATTTTTCTGAATTCCCTTGTCTCTCTGCAGACATGTTCGAAAAGCAGGAGGCGTTTTCATTGCTGATGAGGTCCAAGTGGGCTTTGGCCGTGTTGGTACTCACTTCTGGGCGTTCCAGCTTCAGGGAGACGACTTTGTGCCCGACATTGTTACAATGGGAAAGCCTATTGGTAACGGTCACCCCATGTCATGTGTGGTCACAACGAAAGAAGTGGCACAGGCCTTCATGTCATCTGGAATGGAGTATTTCAATACAGTAAGAACACTAGGATTCTGATGGAACAAAATGATAAGTTTTTCTGCACAGTCCCTCAATAAATGTTAAGTATATGATTGAAGAATTTCTGTAAATTCTTATGTTTGAGCAACATACAGAATACATAGATGTTTTATGTTTGCTTTTCCTTATACACTTACCAGAAGTAGCACTGACTGACCTCATCCTTAACATTAAATATCTGTCCATGTTTGCAAAGAACATTGATGCATCTGTTTTCTACATCATGCTGGTTTCTACAAAAGTCTTTTTTTCTTTGCCAGTCTTACACACAGTTATTACCTGTCAACAAAGTACACTGAAAGCTATTTTTTGTATGCGTATTGAGGTTATTATTTGTCTCCTGGATACACTGATTACAACTTACAAGAACCTCTAAGAATTTTATCTTTTTCTATGTAAATATGATAAATCCCAAAACTAGATAAAGGGAACCCAGTTAAATAAATTACATTTCATTTATTTCTAGTGGAAAATTATCTACTTTAAATATTTCTGTCATTTAATCTAATTTTAACCCATAAAGACCCAAACAGCCACTGGTGACCAAGACCATTTACTGATGTAAACTGCTTAAAACCTGTTGATCCGCTAATCCCATCAATACATGTAAATGATTGTTTTAAAATACAGTTATTCATCTTTTCATGGTCATCAGATATGATTCATTTTGATGTTCAGAGGCTCGAAACACCGTCAACTTCTACAACATTGATTCATCAGTAACACCCATGGAGTGTGATAAATGATAGTAGATGGAGACACTTGTTTTTATGTTCAGTTTATGATATATTTTACTGAAAAAGTCAGTTTTCTCCATTTTGATATCACAACCTTTGAATTTACTCAGAGCTTTTATGAACATCTACATGATCAGTGAATTAAATAAAGGAGAATACATGATTTACACTGAAAAAACTCAAAATAAAGAGGATAATATTATAAGAAATGGCAATAAAACATTTAAGATCAGTTAAATATAGAGGAAAATTTAATTTAGGAGCTACCACAAAAGTAGCACTGGGTCTTTATGGGTTAAGACCCTGCCTCTGTTGTAGGTCCTATTAAAAAACCCTGTCAGAAACAGCATGAACTACTTCGTCTTCTGTCTTAGGACCATTTCCTGAGTCAACCCCCAAGAGCAACATGCAGCATCCTTGAACAACCCAGCAGCAGATTTCACATGTGGTGTGAGCCTATCCTTGGTGTAACAGTTCCTCTTTGTATGGGTTTTGAATTTCTCAGTTTGGTGGTAACCCGGTCTCATGCGCCATCGGTCTGGCAGTCCTAGACGTGATTGTGAAAGAGGATCTCCAGGGTAATGCATTGCGTGTGGGGGGATACCTAACCAATCTGCTGGAAAAACAGAAAGACAAGCACCCACTGATCGGGGATATCAGGTACACACAGTTACAGTATGGCGCACAGTGTTGCAGCTTAATCACATCGAACACAGAATCAAAACTATTGTGTCTAACTTCTTTGCAGTTGCACTTGTTTTCCTAGTGACGTGATGCAGATGTGGATTTGACTCTGTACATCTAGGGTGACTAATGCAAATGTCATTCTATTCTGCAGGGGTCGTGGCCTTTTTGTTGGGTTGGAGCTTGTAAAAGATAGGTGCAAGCTCACTCCTGCTACAGCAGAGGCCCAAGAAATCATATATCAGTAAGTGGAAATGTGAGATTTGACATTTGTTTCATGTTGCAGTACTATTTTTAAGAACAATCCGCAGTGATAACTTACAATACACCAAACTCAGGTTTCTATCAGTTATACAACTGGTAAGGAAGAAAAGTCATGCAACACCATCAAGGTTTGACGTCAGATCAAAATGTTTGTTGTGTAACTTAGAATTTTTGACCTAGATTTTGTGACAATAGAACAAAAACAATCAAAAGGCTGCATCCCATCAAGGCATACGGATTTGTATTCCCTACTTCTGAGCATGCCGTCTCACAAACAAAGATTATTGGACACAGATTTTTTTACTATAAGACTAGAACAGGTGCACCACAGGGTTCTATTCTTGGCCCACTTCTTTTATTGTTTATACCCACATGACTTACCACACTGCTCTTAATTGTAATATCATTTATAGTCTGTAATAACGTGGTCTGAAAAATAATGTTTTACACCCAACAGTGTCTGTTTGCTTTTCCTCCAAGACTCAATCCTTAATAAAAAGCCAGTGAGTTAAATCTAAAGAATAATGGACAATGTATTTAACAGTTTTCAGAAGTAAAATACATAATTTTGACCAAAGTATGAAACAGTCGTGTTGTCATGAATAACTCAGTTTTTCATGTTCGATTGTATTTTATTATTTATTATTACCCTGCCCCCCCCCCACCCAAGGGGAGGCAAGGAGTATTGTTTTTGGTTTGGTTTGTTACCTCCACCAAGGACGGTGGAGGTTATGTTTTCATCAGGGTTTGTTTGTTTGTTTGTTTTGGGGGGGGCTGATCTGCCTTGGTGTAGGTCTATGCTCTCTGAGAGCTTTTCTAGTTTGTTTCTTTGTTTCTTAACACTCTAGCAGCAAAACTGCTGGTTGAATTCATACCAAATTGGGTTTATAGACCACCAGTGACACAGAATACATGTGATTACATTTTGGGAAACGTAGGTCAAAGTTTTAATTTTTGATGAATTTTTAAAATCTTTTTTCTTCTCCCATTTACTTATATTGGGCAACATTTTAAATGTCTATAAAAATATCAGTTTTGATTCAATTTACTTCAAACTTGCCACATATACAGTGAGGTTGATCCATGGTGAAGATGTTCAGATTGTGGATTCATACAAATATGTTGGCACTGTTTTTGATTATAAGCTCAGGTCTGGTGCCAATATTGAATCTGTGGTTAAGACGGGTCAACAGAGAATCCATCTGATGAGGAGACTGAACTCTTTTAATGTCAGTGAGAAGATCTTAAGGAACTTTTATTGTTCATTCATTGAAGGCCTTTTTAACATGCTGTTTTATCTGTTGGTTTAACATGGTTTACCTCTGAAAGACAAGAACAGCCTGCACGCCATTGTAAAAACATGATCATCAGAGTCAGACTAAGAGACTTGTCTTCCCTCTGGGAGCTTTTTAATATTAGCAGAACCAACAGGGTCTTTTAGTCTTTTAGCCCGCATTGGTATTTATTACCTCTGCCAAGGAGGTTATGTTTTCATTGGGGTCTGTCTGTCTGTCTGTCTGTCTGTCTGTCTGTCTGTCTGTCTGTCTGTCTGTCTGTCTGTTTGTTTGTTAACAAGTTATGGATGGATTTTGATGGAATTTTCAGGAAATGTTGATGCTGGCACAAAGAAAAAAATGATTAAATTTTGATGGTGATGGGGGGGGCTGATCTGCCTTGGCGGAGGTCTGCGCTCTCCGAGTCCTTATCTAGTTAATTATTTATTGTTGATTATTTAATGCATCAGTTTGTAGTTGCCTTCCAATGATCTTGCATTGGCATACTGGTTCATGTTTGTCACACTGCACTTTGAATGTTGACCAATGTCTGTGGTAAGGTGCAAATGAATTGCCCGTATGGGATAAATAAAGTTTTCTGAATCTGAATATATAGAGGCAATTGCTATGCTGACTTCATCACATACATATACATGAAGACATCAGGTGGATCCATGCCAAAAAATGGGGTTAGTTGTGTCTGGCACCACTTGTTTATGTATGCATTTCATCAAGTTTTTATCTTGTGTTTTCTGTACTTTGTCTCCAGTTAGGGACAGACATTGCAAATGATCCTATAGATATAGATACTGTAGTCTGTGGCAAGGATCTATGCTACATAGTGCTATACAAATAAACACTAAATAAACATGCATGAGAAAAAAACGTTAATGGTATTAGTTTCACCTCACACAAAAATGTCTAATCTTACACTTTTGTCCTAGACTAAAGGAACAGCACATCCTTCTTAGTGCCGACGGACCCCATCGTAACGTGCTCAAATTCAAGCCCCCGATGTGTTTCAGCACGGAGGATGTTGACTTGGTAGTGGATAAAATCGACCACATTCTCACAGGTATTTAACATCACCCATTATTTATTTGTCTGTGGCACTGACCTCTTTCTGTCGGTGTCATCTATTATTAAGAAGCATCAAGGTGTGTAATGATAGCCTGCGATACCTGAAAGAGCTCTTTGTCGTGTGTGTCTTTTTACAGAACTTGAAGAAGCACTGGGTTTGAAGTTTCCCGACAAACTGAATGTAGAAAATGACGGAAGTAAAAGAAAGGTAAGTCTGACTCAGCTTTCAGTTCACGTGCCTGTTCAGAAAATCAGAACCAAAACCAAATACACCAACATTTTTCTGTGTTCAACCTCACTGATTTCCTTTATTATTCTGTTTTTTTTTTTCTCCAAGCTTCCCAGTGATGAAAATGAACATCTGTGTCACAGTGGCTTAATATACACCAAAGGGAATAATCCAGGAGTCACTAAACAAACCAAACGTCTTAAGACATAATACTGCATATGAATGGAATCTGCCCTGACATGACCCACCACTTTCCTTGAACAAATACTCTCATACAGGGTGGAAAACTCTGAAATGTCAGTATTATGAAAAACTTGACATACTCACAAAACCTGAATACCCTCTCAGGTATTAAACATTACATCTAGTGAGTGTGACTTTAGCATAAAGTCCATGTTTAATATGGCTTTACTATGGTGCAGAAACTATCAAATCTATATCGACTATCAAATCTAGCTTTTCTAATAAGCATTTTTGATTTTTGCCAAAATATATTTGACAATGACTTTCAGGGAGTTTTGATTTTAAAATTAAAATGTCAATATATTTTGCCTTTTTATTCACTTTGTTTTGTGTCTTTTCTCAGTGTAATTGTAAATATAAAATCATGTGTACAAATTGCAGTTATGGAATAATCCTGTTGTGCTAAATAAAAGGTTATATGATGCTTGGTTGATGCATATAAGGTTAGATCCTCTGTGTTGTAAAAGAGGATCTAATAATGTTGTTAATAATGTTATTTCAGAAATGTCCTCATGAAGTTGAAAAGTAGCTATACCAAGTGCTCAAAGGTCCAAAAACAACTCATCTCATCCCACTCTACCTCAGCCAAACAAACATACACATTGTTTGACAAGTCTGCAATTATTTACCAATGTCCTCATGTTCTTTAATAACCTGTTTGGAGATGGTTTGCATAAGTTGTGCTCGGATCGAGACAAGCCATGAGATGCACTAGAAAGGAAAATAAAAGTGAAACAGCATGTCCAGATAGTGTTAATAATGAGATAGTATTAATAAAAGATAAGACAGCTGGAGTACTGGACACATGACAGTAAGGTGTTACTTAATGAAATAGTGCCTTCTAGTGACTCAGCCTTGAACAACATCTAAATGATTTGACAGTGTTACCAAGTCTGCTTAGGAGCTCATATATTTTCAAGCAACAGTAAAATTTGAAAAAGATGAAGAACAGAGTGGGTGAAGGAAGTGAATGTGGAAAAAAAAAATGTGACTTTTGACATAGACCAAATGCACTGCTGTTTGAAGGATGAATGTGTAACTTGTAAAACATGTATGCTAGATGGCATAACTGATGTGTGACAGTTATAATTGCAGCACTTGCAGCAGTGGCTGTGACAATGAAATTTCAATTTAATAAATGATAATAAAAAAAAGGAAATGTTGAAATTGGCCCTATCTTTCTCTGTATCTGTTTTTTTTTCTCCTCTGTGTTGTGAAATGAGAACAAACAAATCAAATAGCAGCAACCAAATCTTGAGAAAAGTCCAAGATACAGCTTTTAATATGTTTAAGTGATTTCACTTCTGCACTGGATTCTGCATTTCTACTGTTTGAAATGGAATGCATTAGTTTTAGTACCTATGATAATGACATAGTTAAACAAAAAAACATAGTGGGTCCGGTTTTAAGATTAAAAGTGTAATATAAGCGCAATTGTTCAGAGTGTAAACTTCTGAGATGCCCCTCATTTCAATATTGTAAAGCAGTGGTTCTCAAACTTTTTACATAGGAGTACCCTCTGAAATATACTTTTTTAGACAAGTACCCCCAAGTCTTGCTTCAGCAATTTTGATTGAAAAAAATTTGGCAAAATTTGTTCCTGTGCCAAAGGTGTCTGTTTATAGTTTCAAAACTTTGTAAAAAAAACAAAACAACAACAACAACAACAAAAAAAAAACATATAGCCTATTTAACTGTAATAAATTAAAAAAAAATAACATTCTTTAAAGTAAATTTGGTGTGCAAAATATAAACTGAAAAGTGCCATCTTTCATTGATAAGAAACATAAATAAACTGGTCATTAATTAATAAATGAACCTTTCGTCAACAAAAAATAATTACTTAGCTACTCAAATATACTCATTTGGAATAATATGCAATACAAATGTTATTAAAATGTTACCAAAGCTTAAACAAGATGATTGATAATAAAACTATTACATGAATGTATGTATTGTGTTTTATATTTCAGCATTAATTCTCATTATTTATGTTGTATTCAGTACATGATGACTTATTTCATGTATTTTTCCAAAAATTTTCAAGTACCCCCTGGGCTTCTTTCAAGTACCCCTGGGGGTATGTGTACCCCACTTAGGGAACCCCTGTTGTAAAGAAACTCTTGCTTATTAGAACTATAATGCCACCTTCTGGGCAGAAAATCATATTATTAAACCAATGTCTGCAAGCACACATTCTATGCACTACTTCATGTGCTGGAGCCAAACCAACTATGGATGCAGGGGATTAGCCTGTACTTCAGTATCAGCCAATATCAATCTGCATATAAGATGTCTTTTCACAGATGGCAGTGGGAGATATTTATCTGTCATGTTGTATTAAAGGAGCTTTATGTAGTACTACTACTTTTAAACATTCAAATGTGATGCAAAAATATGAAAGTATTGAGAATAAAGACTCCTGAAGTTATGCCAAAGATGCCAATGTATTGGACTTTAGAGTCAAACAAGATGATAAAGTGTTAAAAGCTAAAAACACTGTTCTAAATCAAAAGAAAGGAGTTTGATGCTGAAACTGCAGCATTTGTTCTAAATGCATGAGTTTGATTATGAGGTTTATAAAGGTATAAATTATGTGATGTTATCATCTTTGCTAAGTTGGCTGTTTGTGGACCCACAGCTCAGATTAAACTGTGACAGTTGTCACTTGGTTTGGACAGTTTTGAATAGATCTGTAGTGCTGCTACTGACAACATAAACCAGAAAAAAAAAAGAGGTGATTTGCAGTTTTCCTGTGGCCGTTTTATGTCTAACACAGGGCTAAGCTAACAGAGCTATAATGTAAACTATCAACACAAGCAGTAACCAGTGTGAGGATTGTAAGATAGTGTTATTTTAACTGGCCGTTAAAATAACCCATTGTTCCTTCCAGTTTGTCATTATAATGTGCTGTGCTGATAGAAATCCCAGTGACAATATATTGTTCATTATATTTGATTTAACATTTTGGCTTCTTATTCCCAGTAGGCACAACAGTTTTAGTATAGACAATTGGCACAGGGACTTTCTGGACCTCCTTTCAATGGAACAGGCTTCACTTTTTTTGGACTCTCCCAATGAATTTAAAACACCAGGGCCATGGGCCACTGTCACATCTTGCTTGCTTAAAAAAATATATACATTTGATGATCCTATACTTTTTTGGGTAACAAATTGCACGAACATAAGCTTTGTAACCCCCCACCCCCATACCAGCCTTGTCTGTGTATGTACAGTATGTGTATTACCTTTATGTCCGTCAGAAATTAATTTAAAAAATAACCCATTGTAAGATAATTTGGAGGAAACTTGAACATACCATAGCACAGACATGTGTAGCCTAAAACAATGAGCTTTATACTTTATTCAGTGGGTAATAGAGTCTGTGGATACAGTGTTTATTTCTTGGTGGTTTTCAGTCCTAAGTTTGTTCCAGTATGTGACTTCCCTCTACTATTGACAGTTTAGAATATTCATTATACATATAACTCCTTTTAAAAAAAAAAATCATAAAGTTGTATGTTTGATTGTGTGCCAGTTTTTTTTACATTAGTTCATTTTATATTCATGCAATTAAGATTTCTTTATTAAGAGGGTAAACTGCCTAACATTTATATTATCAGTATCAATGCAATCGGTGCATCCCTAATACTAAGCTCTGCCCACTTTTCATATCAGTCTGAACAATAAAAAAGAATGATAGCATCAATTGGTATCCATATTATAAATAAACATTACAAGAAGCTCTGAAAAGACGATTTATTTCACCTCATACAAAAATGAAACTGTGACACGTTCAAGGAATTTTCAGTGATGTCTGTACAAAAAACATACAACTCAGCCCATATTTAGACTGCCTTCTATATGATTCATACAATGCTAATCCTGACTTCAAAGCAGTGATAACATCCCAAAATTGTTTGGTAATTTACTTTCCTTTATCCCTCTCTATTGGCTGAGGCACCTGCTGAATCTGTAGCTTTTATCAGTAAAGTTACATTTTCCAGATTCAATGTAAACTGGCAATTACGACACTAAAGATTTGTTCAATATCAAGCAACACCAGTAATTTAGAAATGTATAGAGAAGGAAAGGAAAGAGAGTTACTGAACACAAAAAAACGATGCCCTCGGTGCAGCGGAATCTAATTTCTTAAGCAAGGTCAGTGCTTTTCCTTTTATCCGGACCGGACTCATTTACCACTGGTTTTACATCTGCAGTCTGTTCCAAATCATCTGTTGAAGTGTGTAGTCTGTGACTTTAACCCATGAGGTATCCTCTGAAATGACAAGAGAGACATTTATTTAAAACACTGTCAGAGTAACAGTCCAAAAAACATACTGTAATTTTTAAATGAGAATTTCCCATATTTTTTGTGTAAACTTCAACTTACGGCAGCTTCATGCGCATGAAAACTCTGGCCATGAAGAAGCTGAGGAGTACACTGACAAAACCGATGAAAAGCAACAGGAAGCGGTTGAGTTTGGGAATGTTTGGTGCATTGGAGCGGTCCAGAATTATGAAGCCCAGACCCCCCATTGTGAACAGGAAACTGGAGGCCAGTCCCTCCATGATGTACTGGCCATTTACTCTGCAAAATAAATATCATTGGATTTATTACGCATGATTAAATCATCTTATGTCACTGATGATGATGGAATGTACCTATGACTCAAGTACAAATTTGATGTAATAAGTTATTTCAGCATTTCCATTTTACACTTCTTTATACTTCCACTTCATCTCGGAGGCAAGTGTTGTAGTTGTTACTCATTGTGTTTATCTGATAGTTTTGGTTTGTTGTGAGATTATCATTTCTTCTGTTCTTCCTGTCCAGAGAAAACCAGGTTGATTTTGGTCTTATTTTGGTCCTGCCGATGTGCAAAAGCTAATTGTGATTTTATCAACAATACTTCCAATCAAAAATTATTTTGGTTACAAGGTTGGACTGCTTTGTGGGATGAGAAAAGTCTTTTCTTTGCAGCGAAATAAATTCTTTAGAATTCCTCTAAGATTTTCGAGGAAATACACTGTCACACAGCTGAAAAGAGGTCAGTTTTTCTGAGCTCATGAAAAGGTGACTTATTGGAGATTTGTAGTTTTCAATGAACATCAATACTACTCACATATGACCTTATAGACTATGATACATTGATGTAGACTGAAATACCCAAAGACATACCAGGTTGAGCAAACAAGTTCTATATCAAGCAAAAAAAAAAAAAAGGAAAAAAAAGTGACCTGGGTAAAATACAACCTGTACCAAAGAACCCTTTAATTTAGATTTTTCCTCTGGTCTGTTAATATCTGTATATGTGTACATTTTTATTACTAATTCATGATATTTTATATTTGTTTTCATATTCTTCTCTACTGTCTCTTTACTGTCACCCTGCATTTAATTGCTGCTGAAACACTTAAATTTCTTCACTCAAAGTACATTATTAATCAAAAACATCATATAATGGTAACATATTGACAATGATCAGGAACTGCTTTAATTTTTCCTACTTTGAGTGCAATTCACTCATGCTTACATACTTCTACTTAAAGATTCAGCTGCATAACTTTTACCTATAGGGGAGTATTTTTGCAGTGTATGCTTTGAGAGAATTACTCGAATACTTCTTCCATCTCCTACCCAAATGGCTCCCAACTTTGGCTCTACAGTAGTTTGCCCAGACCCCCACTGTTATGACTATGGTTAGGACTGACATACCTGTATGCCAAAAAGGCAACTGGCCTCTGGTGTCCATGTTCATCAGTCATTGATCCCACACTGGGCGGCTCTACTATAACATCGTAGATAATTCCTACAGACAGAAAAAAACATAAGTTAGTAAAGACGTGAATTAACAAATTTGAGCTGAGGGTACAGCGATCAACACAAGAAAACGACAAAAAAAAAACTCGACTCTCCAGCTGATTGACGTATAAATCAAGCTAGCTAGCATCTGGCGCTAGCTTGGAAGCAAAGTTAGCTTTATCACCAACTGTTTATTACAACTAAAACCTAAAATGACGCTATATAACATAATTTAAACTCAAAAAAATGACCACTGACATGAAACAATATAAAAATACAATGCATATTTAACGCTATGTCAATAATGCTAGCTGTGTTAGCTTAGCATGTCCACTTACCTCCAGTGATGAGAAAGTAGGACACAATAACCACCGCGTACACAGTCATAGCAGAAGGCATGTGCAGCCATGACGGCTTCTTCAGTTTTATATTTGGACATTCCAGCACGGTAAAAGGTATACTGTAAAGAGTCTCCATGATTTGTACAAATATGTTCCAAAGGCGACAGAACAGCTGCTGCCGCTGGACGGGATACAGAGAGGTCTCCGCAGCGACTTGGTTGACGTGTCCCGGAAGTAGATGCGTATTTGTTTTTTTTTTTTTTTTTACAAATCTTTATTCAGCGAGGTAAAGTGTACAGTCGTTTTTCTTCCTCTGAGAAGTGTTTTTCTTTTGTTTCTTCTTTGAGAGTTTTATCTAATACTTGTTACTAAAATAATGTTACATTTTTAGTACATGACTACATACAGGAGCAGGGTTTGTTATGTTGGTAACTTATATCAGTTTTGCAAATATTGTAGTCATCAGTCATGTCCTGCTTTTAGTTTATTGTACTTGATTTGGAAATGTTTTTGCATCCGTCCTTAGTCCTACACCACACTGAAATCCAAAATTTTACCATTTTAACATGCTGTTTTTAATAAATGACTTAAATGCATTATTAAAAAATATGCAGCGCTACAAGCCGCATCTCATGTTTCAGAACAAAAAAAACAAAACTTACAGGTCACAATTTTATCAAGGTTTCTACACATTCTATAGACAAAGATCTCCTTAAATTTCAGTGACTTAAGCTAATAAGTTTCCAACCTTAAAATATAAAACAGTCCATTTTATTACCCACTGTATTGCATAGGTACATTGTTTTCTATTTGTTGGTTATTTTCCACATCTACTCAAGTTGAACATGCAATCCTAGCTCTTGTGCCCTCCACAAAGCTTGTGAAAACCTACTCCTTTTTTCCCACAACTTCTCTTCAATGTGTCTACTCTGGCAGGTTTGCTCTTATTCATAAACACACCGACATAAAACCCTAAAGGTCCTAGGGGTTCACATCCATCATGCACCTAGGGCGTAGGTGCAAAAATCAACATCTTTGTTAGTATGAAATTCACAAAATTGATTTCCTGCCTTTTAGTTGGAATGAAAAGAAGCACTCACAACTGTGAAGGTATTTTTTGGTTGTTGAATTTTTATTTTAATTGTACAAACACATTTTACTTAGATTTCTGGCTCTGTGCCTGTGCCTTCAGCACCTTGACGACGATCTTCTGCTCCTCAATCAGGAAAGCACGCTTGATCCTTTTTAAACAAAACAAAACAAAAAAAAAATATTAGAACCTTTTATGTAACAAATAATAGCTCAAACAATCCATATTTTATGTAGAAACCTAAATTTAAAAATAAAGCTTTTGACAAATAATTTACATGCATATTTAACACCTTTGAAAATTATCTGAGGAGATGAAGACAACTCACCTGTCGCGCACACACTTGGCGCACATAGAACCACCATAAGCTCTGCTGACGTGCTTCTTGGTCTTGGACAGTCTCATCAGAACCTGAGGTCTAACAGCACGGATCTACATTGGAAAAAAAAAAAAACAGTCAGCCTTTAAGTACAGACTTAAATTACAACTCTATAACTGGCTGATTTTGTAGCTTAAACCAGTTTCTAACAGTTTCTGAACATTTGCACAACAGTGTCTGATGCAAATTAACCATAAAGTATATGGTTTTCAACCTGCTGGGAAAATAAGTGACACCAAAATGAAAGGTTTTTAGGTAACTGGATCAACATCACAAATGCAGGATTTTAGACTGAGGTAACACCACAATGCCAGTGTAGTGTTTCAGGACATATCTGCTGCTCTCAGCTTACTCCAACTGAGGAAAACACATTTTAATCTGGAGGTACAAAATACATAAAACATGGTTGTGGTGCCAATTCTGAGTTATAATTTTCAAAAAATGATTTAATTGGGTAAAATATCCCTGTTGATTATGACAAATACACCTGTCACACTGATGCTAGTGCTCATTTAAGCTGTCTACTTCAGATAAAACCTTATTTCATGTTGATTTTACATAGTCATTTAAATATTCCTCTAGCAACAATTCTTGTCCTGTTCAATTTAAACTCTTAAGCTGATGATTTCTAATGTGTTCAGTACATGCCAAGTAGGAAGCCAAAGATTACTTTCCGTGACAACTAATCTGTAAATGTGTCAATTGGCAAGTTGCAGGGCTTGTAAAATGTAAGAAAAGGGGTGGAATTGTAGCTTTTCCTAAACCTGAAGATGACAAGCATAAAACTCAAATAACTGCAAAAGTAGAGAAAAACATTTCAGAGGCTGAAATAAGCCAAGTGATTTTTTGATTGTAAAATAAACCCTGAGCTGTTGTAACAGCCATTAAAAGTGTGACAGGAGCATCCAGTCTACAGCTTTGGAACCAAATTAGTTCACCTGGGGGCCATTAAATGTGATATTAACTTCTTAGAACATTAACAGTTTGTAGATTATTCTTCCATCAGATCAAGTGTTTGGAGTGTATATATTTCCTCTTACCGAGACAATTGCACATTTATTAACAAATTCAAATCCAGCCAATTTTTCAACAATGACTAATTTTTTTGTCAAATATAGTCTCACATTTGCAAACCTGGAATTACTTCTGTCTTCACAAAACAGATTTGTAACTGTTTCCTTTTCACTACTTATCAAATGCAATACAAGTCACTGACTACAGCCAAGTTCATGACTACACAATTTACCTCAAGATTAACATGTCAGATTTAACTACAATTTAATTACAGGCCTCTTTGTCGTTCCCATAAAAAAAAAATTATGAACTGCTCACAAAACAAATGGACAAATTTAACCCATCCAATTTCAGTCACATCATCTGTCCTTGAACACAAACAGCTATATTAGTGAACCCCCATTCCTTGATCTATTCCACTGTAATTTGCAAGTTTCAGCCATTTTACAACACATGATAAATGGAACAATTTAGTGCAATACAAAGCTTTGAGCAGTAGTCTAAGACACCTAGGGCTGGCTGACATCCACATTCAAAAGGCTGTCTTCCATCTTATTTTTGTCCAAGACTTTAAAAATTTTTCAGAAAATATGAAAAACGAAATTCATATTATTGCACATTTCCATCTACACACTGATGTGCAAACATTTCATTTAATCCTCAGCAACAATTAAACCTATACTTTAAGCAATCAATACAAGTCTCCATCAGTCCACCATCCAAACACACCATTTTCTATTCCCATACTTTTCCATTTCTCAATAAATTACATGTTTCTGTCCTTCAATCTGAAGTAGACACAGTAGCATCACTATACTAGTCTGGTTGGACTTTCAAAATATATTGCAGCAATCAATGTGCTCCAGAATTTTCCACTATGTTTCTTCAAGTCTGTGGTACTACTAAAGGTGCACTCAATTTTATCAATCTCTCTTGAAGGATGCACACAGAACCTTAAAATTTAAAATATTTAATATTAAAGCTCAAATTACTTTCCACATTGACGTTTTGATTAAATTGCTAATGCACCTGAGTATACCAATTTAGATCAGATCCTCAGGTGAAACTCATCACCCTCAATGGACCGAAAACCCCTTCACACTAGAGCACATCCACATGAGCACTGTGACCAACAAGAGCCAAGGGGTTCACTTACTCCACGCAGTCTTCCTGGGCAGATGCCACATGCTGACTTGGGGGCTTTGCCGACCTTCTTGGTGTACAGGTACACAATACGGTTACCAGGAGTCCGAGACCTGCAAAACACCAAGCAGTGAAATGGTTAGATTCATAGCATCCCTCTTCCATTGATGCTAACTTTGGGTTGCGAATTACTCTACATAAATATAAAAGTTTACTTACAGCCTGGTTTTGTTGGAGGCGGTGTTGTAGGACAACCTACGACGGTAAGTCAGGCGCTGCACCATCTTGAAGCTGAAAAATAGAATATGTTCAAGTTGAAACCAGTGTGATGATGCTAAGATGCTACTTGCTATGCTAGCGGTAGTACGGCTAAAGATGCAACACTAGCTAACGTTTAGACTCGTAAACAAAACAAGACACCGTTTGTGCCTTGTCAACTGATTAGTATTAATTAAACACTACTACTACAATTGTGCTGAAACTTGACTTTTTCGTAAATACTGTTTAAATTCAGCGTGCCGCATTCGCTTCAATACATGTCAAGCGGCCTTTCTACGAGCCCAGATACATCACCTTAAAATGTAACATAAAACTTGTCGACAAAATCAATTATCGCGCAATTCAACTCAAAAACATGTCTTCAGTTCTGTGTCCTCTACATTTTGTCAGATTTTGCTTCTAAACTGAAGGATTGTAATGGATTTTTATGTCATGTTTTTTCAGAGGAAAGCCGTCGCCGCCATACCTGCTGTCGCCGAAACCGGAAGAGGAAGGAACAGGGTGGGTCAAAGGTTAAAGAGGCTCGAAACCGCTGTTTAAGAGCCGCTGTTATTATGCTGCCCTCTACCGGTGAGTTTACACACATACAGGCGTACTGGTGGAAAAATGTTAAAGAAATGCCTCGTAAATAAAATAGAAACATTCATACTGGCCAAGACTTAGGAAAGTTATGTAGTTTAGTTAGTTGTAATGAATGAAAAAGAAGAAGAGCAGAAAATATTTAAATGGATATATTAACAAAACAAAAATCAAAGGTTTAGAAACAAAGTGTGTGAATGGCATTAAGGCTGGGAAATATGCCCACAACTATTATGATCTGTCCATATCGATATTTCTCACAATAAACATCAAATCATTATTTCTTACAAGTTTAACCCTTTCATGCACGAATTATGAGAACCTTAGTCAAGATTTTTTTCTTCAGTGTTTAGCCATGAAAAAAATAATGCGATCAAGTTTTTTTTTTTTTTTTCTGTGGAGTTACAAAAATGTCCATATATTTAATTTTTGAAGTAAAGAAGCATGTGTTTAAAACCCAATATCAGAGAGGGATATGAAAACAATGAAATAACATTTTTTATGCCGCTAATCTGATGTCTTCTCACTTTTTAACATATTCTAATGCTAGTAATTACTCACTTCATGGAGATAATATGCAAAAAAAAAACCTTCTTGTCTAACAAATAACAATTGATTTACACTCAAACATGTTAGTGCAGATCAGGTTTATCAAGAACAGCAAAGTTACAGTAATGATCTGAATTACAGTGTATGGGATGGTGCATAAGCGTCCACTGTGTTGGCTGATATGGAACTAAAACAACAAAACCCATTAATATACAAGAGAACAGATGGAGAAGAACTGTCCCCTTTCATGCACTGGAGTGGACAGTGCATGAAAGGGTTAAAGACTGATTTGTGCTGAGTGAAAGAAGAAAAAAAAAATCCAGTAACCTACTTAGCTTTTTATACAGTATTTTAACATGTCACGGCAAGAAAACCACAAGTGTAATTGACAGATGACAGCATTCCTTTTCCATTTCTAAGGAGTTTCTTCCACCCGTTGGTTTAGTAGCATTGTTTTAACTTGATACTGAAAAACAAAATGCTAATTCGTCTTAGGAGCCACAATGTTTTTAATGTTAAAAAAAAAAAAAAAAAAAAAATGTTAAAGACCACCTTCCCCAGTTTGAGTGAACCATTTCAACAAGCAGCAGTGAGGGACTTCCCCTGAAAACTGAAACTGGAAACTACACTGAACATGCAATGAAAAGATAATGCATTGACTGTCCAGTAGGTGGTAGCAGAGTTATATTATATTTTTTTTTATTTAACCTTTTTTTTTTTTACTAGATAAACCCATTTAGATCAGGATCTCTTTCACAAGGGTGACCTGGCCAAAAGGTCAGCAGCACGTCATAAGAATAGTTACGAGGAAGTGAGAGTATAGATTAAAACATATAATTTTAGAAGTACAATAGTGTTTTCATCAAGAAGTACAAGAGCTATAACACAACAACAAACAATAATTTAAAAACACAGGCACTGTTCAATGGTCTCACACTGTCTGTCCCTCAGGATAGAACAGAAGGCTCCAAGTGGAATAACTTCAGAGAGTTTCAGTTCAGTCTGTAGAGTACTCCATGCCGAGAGGGCAACAAAGATGAAAGCTCTTTTCCAAATTCAGTCCTTACCCGAGGAACATAAAACAAGTGTAGTGCAAGAACGCACGGCACAGCAGCTGCTTGTTTTCTGCAATAAAGTGCACAAATAAGGAGGAATCAAGTGTAGAAGAGCCTTATAAATTAGGGTCAGCCAATGTGCATATCTGCGTGCACAAGAATGGGCAAGACAGTCACTGTCACAAATTTCTTTCTGACCCTGAGAGAGAGAAGCAGGTTCTGTTTCTGAAAAAGAACCTGAGCTTCACCTGAAGCTTAGTGACCAGATTATTCATATGGGCTTTAAATTAAAGCTCCTGATCTAAGATAAAACCCAAGTACTTGTAATTCAGAACATGCTCTATAGGTTTTCCTTTGGATGTTGTAATATTTGTAATATTCTGTGGTAGCACCTTTGCATGAGAGAAAACCATGACCTTGGATTTATCTGTGTTTAAAACAAATGTAAGATCATCTGAACAAGACTGGTTAACATTAAAAGCAGCTTGTAAAAACTTAAGCC
Organism: Sphaeramia orbicularis; assembly: GCF_902148855.1. Taxonomy (NCBI): domain Eukaryota; kingdom Metazoa; phylum Chordata; class Actinopteri; order Kurtiformes; family Apogonidae; genus Sphaeramia; species Sphaeramia orbicularis. The sequence continues at coordinate 27,660,171 of NC_043974.1, forward strand.
TGAGTGAGTGAGAATGAACAGTAATGTATAATGGCGTCATCTGCTTGAAAATGATATATTGCTTTTGAAAAGTTGTTACAGAAATTGTTTATGTAGATTGAAAATAAAATGGGTCCCAGCACTGAACCTTGGGGTACCCCTTTGGTAAAGTCCAGAAAAGAAGAGGTACTTCCAGCCACCTAAACCCACTGTGTTCTGTTTGATAGGTAGTTGGCAAACCAGGCAGCTGCACGTTTAGATAAGCCAATGTGATGCACAGCTTGTATCAGCATGCTGTGGTCGAATGAGTCAAATGCTTTTGGCAAATCAATAAAAAGAGCAATACAATATTTTTTCCTGTCCAGAGCCTCACTTAAATCATTTAGGACCTTCAGCGCAGCTGTAACAGTGCTGTGCTGTTTTTTAAAACCAGATTGGAATGGAGATAAAATATTATTTGATTCTGAAAATTATTTTAGCTGGTCGCTGATGATCCTCTCAAACAATTTAACTAAAATACACAATTTAGAAATTGGTCTGTCGTTGTTTGTATTTGTGGGTTCACCCCCTTTTAACTGGGGGAGAACAAAGGCTGGCTTCCAGATTTGAGGAATTTTGTTGCTGATAAGACTCAGGTTAAAAATATGTGAGAGGCACAGAAATAAAATCAGCAGCCAACTCTAAGAAAAGGGGTTCAACTTTCTCAGGTCCGACTGCTTTACTTGTGTCCACCCTCTTTAGTGCATTATTTACCTCAGAGACAGATACAGATGTAAACTTAAATGGACAAGTGATGGGTCCACTCACAGCCGGTGGAGTCAACACTGGCCAGACCAGCATTTGTCAGTTCAGAGTTCAGCGACTCAAACAAGGATCCAGCAGAAATAAAATGATGATTAAAGCAATTTAGTACAGGTCTCTTATCAGACAGTGTACCAGATTGAGAAATTAAGGAACTTGGGCAGTCATTAGTTAATTTGAAGATTTTATGACTTGCCAAAATTTTTGGGGGTCAGTTATGTTTTATGGATTCATTCAAGTAAAAGTCAGTCTCAGCACTCTTAATAAGGGAAGTACATTTATTTCTAAGCTGGTGAAAGCTGAGCCAGTCTACCTCTCTTTGTTTTCTGAGCCCTGGCCCAAGCAACGCCTCTCTCTTCGAGGAGGTTTCCAATTTCAGGGGAAAGCCAGGGATTATTTTGGCCCTTCAAAGGGAGCGTGTTTATTGACTATTTGTTGGAATTCATCATAAAAGAGCCAACTCTACATCATCAAATAGAACAACTCTGTTCCACTCAGAGGCAGCATGTCATACATGCAATAGTTTTTTACATCTCTTTTACACATAATATTGGGCTTTGACCTTGGAAGCTTGGAGTTTCTCAGAGCTGCAATAGTGCAATGATCACTCAGGTGGTTGGCAAACACACCTGTATCCATGTACTTGTGGGGAGCATTTGTTAAGGTATGGTCAAGTAAGGAAGATTTTGATAGGTCTTTAGTATTGGGCCAAGTTTAGATATTGATCAGCTGAGTTAAATTTTGTGAGTCACAGACAATTTTAAGATTATCAGAGGAGGCAGTCAACCCGTTAAGATTTAAATCACCTACGAAAAGAAGGTCACTGGACTAAAACCTAGTCAAGACGCAAGAGAGGTGAGGGCTTCGGGGGAGGCAGAGGGAGGTCTATAACAACCTATAATTGTGAGATTGGCCATGGGAGAATTCAAACTTCAGGGCAAGGAGTTGAAATTGTTTGGTGATGGAGAATGAGGTTAACAGGGTAACATGAAATTTGTTTTGTACACATATAGCCACCCCTCCATGTTTTCAAGGATGATCACACCGGAAGACATTATACCCATCGATAGCAATATCCTTGTCAGACTGTTTGGCTTGGCCAGGTTTCTGATAAAATATGGATGTCCGCAATAGTTGACTGAATCCAGATTTTGAGGGCATCTACTTTTGGGAGCAGACTCGTAATATTTAAATGAATTAATCCCAGGCCTGTCGTGGCTCTGAATTCATCAGGGATACTAATGTTATTTAAAGCAGGGTCTGGATTAGGTTGTACATTGCATGATAGTAGGAATAAAAGCAGTATAAATATGATATTATATCACATACTATACCATACCAACTTTATTTATAAAGTACTTGGAAAAATTTTACAGTTGGCCAAAGTGCTGTACATGAATCATAAAACAAGAGAATAAATAAAACAGTCATAACACAAGATACAAAGTGGGCAAAGTACAACAAAATACAACTATCATAAAAACAAAGACAAATTCAAATCTGGTTAAAACAACATAGGACCCCCCCCCCAAAAAAAAAAAACAAAAAAAAACCCATCTCACTCATTGATTAAAAGCCAACAAGAAAAAGTACATGTTTAGACGTGATTTTAAATACAGGCAGAGACTGAGCCTGTCTAACTTCTAAAGGCAACTGGTTCCACAGCTTTGGGGCAGCAACAGAAAAGGCACAGTTCCCATGAAGCTTCTTTTTAGTTTTTGAGTTGACAAAAACAACAAAAAGCACAGGCAGTGATGGACAGCTTGCCAAACACACCAGCGCCATCTTGCCCCGACAGTTCACAGAGTGACAAACTGTTCTAAGATTAGGACCACAATGCAAATATTACATTGTAGTACACAAATGTACACAAGCACAATCAACTGTTTAACAACTAACGAGTAATCTGACTTGGAAAGGCATGTCATAAACAGATCCTGGAGTGTTCAGATGTGTGCTCAGATTTCAGGTGCGACCTTCTACATATAAAACCCTGGTGTACAGTTTTGACTTGTGCAAAATTCAGTGTTTTTAGAGGTTGTTTGGGTACGTTTTAGGAGGATCAAATTGTAGGAATGGAACGTAATTATTCCAGGGTATAATCACTTGTTACCTTTTAAGTGAGTTGTTTCTACACAGGGAAAGGGTTGCCACCATATTTCTACCAAACCTCACAATGGACTTCTTATTCTTTCTTTCTTTCTTTTTTTTTCTGTGGGTGGAATCCAATGTTAAGGTCTATTGCTGTGATTAACCATGTTAGTTAAGTAAAAGCTGTGGGGTCCAGTCAGAAGGTTGTGTTTTGGCCATTACGGTTTCGGTTCTTTGGATACAGAAGTAAATAAAACCACAAGAAGTGACAGCTTTGCCAATGCTAAACACTAGCTTACGGATACAGACAGACAAAATCACTTGTTGGGCTTGTGAATGTAATTTATAAACTTCATTTACATCTGAGTTGTGAGTTGTTAAAAAAAAAAAAAAAAAAAAAAAAAAGCTCCAAATGTTCAGAAGTTTGAGTGAATTGTCAACCCCACCTGAGTACTGAGTTAGTATGCTTAATCCAAGTCCATGGAGGCCAGTGTTTTTTGGAGCCAATCCCAGTGGTCATCAGTGGTATTGCATCTTTAAGACACTTGCATTAGTTTCATTTTGAAGATTAGGTCTATGACCCTCCTCTGACCTCTGGGTCTTCCACAGTTCCACCTCGATTGTCCAAAATGGTCAATTTCAGCTCCGAAAAGCCAACCTGGTGATGTCCAAAACACAAAGTACAGGCTTCAAAACAACAGTTTGGCAACGTCAGTGACCTCCATGTTCTTCAGTCCACTTTTAATGTAAAGCTTGTGAACTAGACTGTGATGGAGCTGAGATCCTTGGTCGTTGTCCATGCTGACCTTTTGAGAGGATGAAACTTGAGTCGACAAAAGCTAATCTACAACATTCACATTTTTATGGTTTGTTTTAACCCATAAAGACCCAAACAACCATTGGCAACCAAAATAAGCTACTGATATAAAATGTTGAATAACTTCTCAACTACTAAACAAATCAATACATGTAAATAATTGGTGTAAAATGCAGTTTGTCATCTTTTCACAGTTAACCCGTTTGTACGTTCAGAGGCTTCGAAGTGAACATGGAAACACCATCATCTTCTCCAACATTAACTCACAAGTAAAACCCATAGAGTTTGATCAGTGACAGTAGATGGAGACACTTGTTTTCAGTTCAGTTATTTACATCTTTCAGTTTTCTGTTTTTGATATGATAACCCTCAGCTTTAATCTGAGCTTTTATGGACATCTACATTATCAGTAAATTAAATACAGGAAAGTGCATGATTTTCACTGAAAAATATACAAAATACAAAGGATAATATCATAACAAATGGTGATAAATTTGCTTAAGAAAGGTTTAATCTAGAGAAAAGTTCATTTGGGAACTGCCACAAAAATAGCACTGGGTCTTTATGGGTTAAACATAACTCTTATTTTTGCACAAGACAGTTGTAGAAAGTATCTAACAATCCAAGGCACACAAATACACATACATAACATACACAATGTATACACACAACGCTTCCAAACAATATCCATGTACCAGAATGGCCAGGACACACACCAGAGCTCCAAAAATGAGAGAAATATCTCAAAATGGCTCCTTATCAAAGAGGCGCTGTGTCAGAGACAGACATTTGCCAAGCTCAGCCAACAGATGGTGAGCTTGGCATCCTTTTACACCAAGCATTTGGCAAAGGCAAAGTTCAGTGACAACACAAGGCTCTGTTCAGTGTATTAGTACATTATGCGTTCTTTTTATAGAAATAAAGCAGACTGCCCTGTTTTATGCTCAACTTAGTTTAGACCCCTCTGACAGTTAACTTAATGTTGACATAAGTTGATCTCTTTTCATTTTTTCCCCACCAGATTAATTAGGCAACCTGCAAATATTATGTGCTCACATATCTTAATATATTGCCCCATTCAGTGGGTTCAGTAATGCTCTTATTACCTTAAAACCTGCTATATGCATGTAACTGCATCTCTTTAAAATTCACAAGATTTCCTTATTGTTTCCCAAGATCTTTTATGCTCACACCTTACAAGCACGAGTAGAAACATGAATGCCTTGCACCCATTTACTGGTGACGTTTTAGAGTTTGAGGCGTGTTCCGTCTTGGCACTCTAGAGTGTTTGCATCGACTCCAAGAGATACTGAGACAAATGCACAACCACACACACACACACAAATAATTAGTAACATCTGCAGGCAGTCTGTCTTAATCTTGTCAAAAGTAATTATCCTAAAAGACCATATTTCAATGGGCGTATTTAATTTAGATAATCCAACAATATCAGTGTATTCAGGATGGGTTGATAATCTAAGGGCGCAGCTGAAATTTGATGTGTAAAGCAAAAAGGCACGGGAAGCAGCAGGAAGAGAGTTTATTTTAGGGTTATCTGAAAATGCTTTTCGAATGTTGGGTGACACCCACTGCCCCTCCCTCTTAATCAGCCCTGACTAGTCAAAGATGAACCATATCACCTTAAGTGCACTTGATTACGCAAGTCTGACCCCCTCTCTGCATCTCCTTGGGCCTTCTGTGTAATCTGCTGAGATTTAAACCTGCTGCTCCTGTTTAATAAATCCACTGCGATTAAAATAGGATTACAGCTCTGCTTTCGCCATCCTAATGACATCACAGCATGAAATATTTTTCAACTTTCTTTTTTTTTTTCATCCAGTTGTCAGTTTGGGGCTAAACTCGCTCATTCCTCCCTCCTGCTTGTCATCACCAGACAGGCATTGATAATTTTCAGCTTCTGAATGTTCTTCTAGAAAATTCTTTGCAGCAGCCTCAGGAGGTCAGCCCATCTGGGCATTGACATATCAGGATTAACCTACAATACATTGTGCATCCATGTCGTCCTTCTTCCATCTTCTCAATGACAGATAACAAAGAAAATTCACTGTTTGGAATTTTTATGAGCACTGGTCTAAACTGATATTACTTTCAAGCAATCGGCTTTTTGTGACCCCATTTCATGATCCCATGGTTGTAAAGACATGAAACATTAAACGCCATATTTAGCTGCAGAAGGTCAAAAGAACACTGTGTGTGTGTGTGTGTGTGTGTGTGTGTGTGTGTGTGTGTGTTTCCCTCTGCTTTCAGCGTGGAAGTCTTGCAATGTGGAATGAAGGATGAACGCAGCAGATCAATACAACCCTTCTGTCCTTTTTGTCCTTCTGTGTCATGGATCTGTAATGGTGAGATGGTCTAAGGTCATAAAAGGCAAAGACTGAACAGGCAAAATAGAGATACAAATGAAAGAGAAAATGTTCTGCCATAGAAAACAAACCGATTTAATAGTGAAGAGTGAAATGTTGACATGGTGGTGATGCAAATGTACATGAATCGATTACATAAAGGATACGTGGAAGCGATTCACAATGAAATCTTGAACTATCTTAACTATTACATAACACTGTAATAAAATGTCCCCTAGAAATACATGGATGGGAGAGTGAAATCTGCTTATAAGCCATTGTGGAGGCACAGTTGTAAAAACATAAAATGTGTTTTTACAGTACTGTGTAAAAGTTGTAGGCCACCTTTAGTTTTGTTTTTGCAGAGTTGAAATAAGCATACATATTTATTTCTGTGCACAGCCTTAAAAGACATTCAGAGAAAACTGAATTAAATAGATTCTAAAGGTTAAAGTGACTACTTAGTGTGACCCCTGACCCTATGACAAGAGGCAGCACAGACAGGTAGAAACTTCTGATGTGTTAAATGACACTTGGTATAAAACACCAGAAATTTTATGTTGTAAATGTCATATTTTCTGAACAAAAATGTTAAAGACACGTTAAATGCAAAGCAAGGTTACACTAAATTTGACCACTTTGGTTCATAAAAGCTGATTTTTCTATGAAACTTTTGTTTTTTGCTGCAGTTCTTACTTCACATATAAGATTGGATCTTAATACAGAGACTGAGAAATGCATATGTGTGGTCAATAGAACTTTACTGAACCAGAAAACATAATGTTGGCTAAGGACTTTTGCATTGTACTGTACCTTTTGTGTATCTCAAACTTTATGAAAGAGCCCACAATTTACTTTCTTTTTGCCATTAACAACATAACAATTAAAGTGCGTGCATATATAGTGTGAGAAATTCAGTGACTTGCCTCACAGGAAAAAATCTAAATTGTACCAAGTGTATTTTTCTCACTTCAAGTCAAAATGTATAATAAGACATAATCACCTAAAGAGTAACTTTTCAGTGAGATATAAGAACTTATTTTTAGACAACAGATCCTGAAAATCTTATTTCAAGAAGTCTTACCAAGATAATTTTCACTTGTTCCATTAGCTTGATTCTTTTTTTTTTTTTTTAATTTAATTCAAGCAAAAATATCTTGTATTAATTTTTTTTTTTACTTGTTTTTAGAGGGGCATTTTTTCCAGTGCTTATGTGTCCTTAATTAATGTGTTCCATCTGTATGCTGTATTAAAACAAAAAACCTGATGGAGTACTATTTATGTTGTATAATATGCTCCAAATGAAGACAAATCCTTAATTTACCACCTCAAGCTTTCCAAAATCCTCCCTCTGGCAGACTGAACTGTGTGTTTAGACAGAACCACCAGTGAAAACACACTCTCACTTTCATCGTATGCGCTCATTTCTAATCAACTCCCGCTTTTAATGATCCATCTTGCTTTGCGGATTATCAATTTGTTAATCTCTTCAGGGAAACAAGTATTCCTGCCCACCTCTGTTTTTCCACTAAATCTCTGAACAATCTTGCTTTTTTTTTTTTGGTGCTATCATTCCAAGGCAGACCAGTTGTCATTTACTACATGTTTGAACAGCCTTGTTGATTCACTATCTGTGCATCCCTTTGGTGCCTGCGCTCATTTTGTTAAGCTGACCACATTTGTTGAAAGGGCAGGTGGTCTGTACAAGCCTCTTTGTACAGATTTGTGTCGGTGGTGGTAGGTGGGGGTGTGTGTGTGGGGGGTTCTAATATGAAGCATTAATCCCAGACTTTCCAATTTCACTGCTACAAACATCTAAAGGACCAAAATACTTAAGATTTACAATTAAAGTATGTTTGATTCCAGTTTTTTTAGGCTAATTCAGGACCTCATTGTTCTTCCCTCTGCACCGGAAAAACGTGCTCAGTTATCATCGCTCTATCTATCCCCCATCACCCCTGCCCCAATGCTGACAAATCCATACAACTATGTGGGACACAAAGGCTTGGATTTAGCTGCCTGGCCGAAGCGGGGGGGCAGGGCCGGCATGGAAATTTCTGTTGTTTTGTCACAGCACAGATTTCAGACAAATCAAAACAACTGCCACCGTCACCCGTCCAAATCCCCCACCACAACCCACATGACCTGTGACAAGTCATCACTTTTATGCTGGAAATGTCGCCAGATCAGGCATGGTGTGGTGGCTGTGGTTGGACAGGGGGTTTTGGGGAGGGGGGGGGGGGGGTCTTTGTTGAAAAAGAGCTGACAGTTCTGGGATGGGATCTCATTTGATAGGCAAAAATATTGACGGATCTGAAGAGCTGGGGTCATTTGGAGTTTATTTTACTGTATGACGATGTGAAAGGAGCAGACACATGTTATAAGTCTATACAGATGGATTAGCTATTGTTAGAGGCATCAGAAGCTAGTTGTATGACCTTTACAGTCACATCAGGAAAAAATTATTAGACCATCAAAAGTCATCAAAAACAATGGTTATGCAATCAAGTACTAACTCCTGTGTGTGTCATGTGACTACAACAGACAGAAAAGAAAACATGAAATGCCTAAAAGTAGGGCTGCATGATACTGGAATAAACTGACATTGCAATTTTTCTTAACCCTGCAATATATACAGTATATTGCGGTATGAAATAGCTGTGTGGTGCCTACATAAATGGTCAGACAAATTAGTTGTTTCCTCTTGTGGCAACAACTGCAAGGCACTATCGACACAGAGCACGTGTTTCAATATCATCCTTGTTGTAGCTGAAATACTTCCAGATAACTGACGTTGCTTTTCTTTTTGGCACCAAGTCTTCATTTTTGATGTTTTCTTTTTTTTTCTCTCTCTCTCGTGTTTGTTGCTCATTTTTCAATGTTGTTACCAGTGACTCACTCCATGTGCAGGGGTGTGGTCTGCTTCAGCAAACTGATTAAGAACAATTGCGATTGGTGGATTGCTGTGTGCAGTGTGTGTCAGGTACCCTTGAAATTAGTTGAGAACATGTTGAGTTCATTTGCTTCCGACACTGCAGGACCTGCAAAGTAACTATTGCCCACACATACATCGCGATGACGATGCTCAAACGATATATTGTGCAGGTCTACCTAAAGCACTGTTTTTATCAGTACAATGCCACTGAACTGAAGTGATTTTGGTTATTATCAACAAAATCATGAAAAATGGATAGATATCAGCTCTGAAATGAAACTCTTACGAGCTATTTCTATTGTTACATTTGTCCGAACAAATGTTTAGTTGTACCAGGCATTAAAATTAAAAAAGAAATTGAAGAAAACAAGAGTGGTCAAATATTTTTTTTTTTTAGGCTGTATATTCTATTATTATTATTGTAAGTCCACAGAAGTCCTGTATATCGTCCAGTTGCTGATGAATCTGACTTATGAGTTCATTCATCAGTCAAATCCACTTTTCCATAAGAGCAGAGTTTGCTCTTGTGGAAAACTGGTCGGCAAGGAAGCCCAGCAGCATAATTACGAATGTTGTAAAGCAATCCAACTTTTGCACAAGAGCGAATAGTCCTCTGGGGTTCTCCTGCTTTTTAGTCTTGCAAGAGAAGGTTCTAATTATTTTCATTTCATAAGACGCTTAGAAACTCGGCTACTTTCTATGAGCTTCATATGGTTAGCATATTTCACTGTTGATAATGTAATGAGTGAGATTGACGGTGTTGGGGAACAACAGGCATTTATAGTTGTGGAGGGGGGACAATAAGGGGGGCAATCAAGGAGGTCAGGGAATCATGATTTATTATACAGCACCAGGTCATTAATGTCACATATACTTTGTCACACTGTGTTGAGATCGCATGTCTGTGTCTATCCGACAGGGTCCAGCCTGTCGATTAATGCTAAGTGGTTGGGAGGTTTATTTGACAGGGGGGGAGTGGCACACCGGAAGCTCAAGGGATGATGGTATTAAATCACATATTTATTAAAAAAAAAAAAAAAAAAAAAAGCAAAGTGAGGCATATAAGTGCATGTTATTTTAATGTTTAGATCCCCATTAGTGCCTTTAACCCTTTCATGCATGAATTTTGAGAACCTTAATCAAGATTTTTTTTTTTTTTTTCCAGAGTGTTTCTGTTACTCTTTAGGCATGAAAGAAAAAACATGATTGAAATTTTTTTTATGAACCTATTTTTCCTTGGAGTTGCAAAAATGTCCCCTCAGCTGGACACCATGCATTTAATTTTTGAAGCAAAAAACATGTTTTTACTGATACACGATGTGAAAGTTATGAAATAAAAACATTTTTAATGCTGCTAATCTTATTTTTTCCACATATTAGCATACTCTAATACTAATTTATTCTCATTTCATGGAGATAAAATGCAAAAAAAAAAAAAAACTTTTTGCTTAAAAAATAAACTGTTAATTACAGTCTAATGACAGTCAGCACTTGATTTACTCTCAAACTTGTTACTGTAGATCAGGTTTATCAAAAACAGCAAAGTTACAGTAATGATATGAATTGGAGTGTATGGGATGGTGTATAAGTCTCCACTGTTTTGGCTGATATGGAAATAAAACAACAAAATCCATGAAAATACAAGAGAACAGCTGTAGAATAACTGTCCACTGGAGTGACCAGTATGTGTGAAAGGGTTAAATACCAGCAAACGATGCTTTAAAATATATACAAATGCACTTTTCCTTCTTAATGTTTATTTAAATGTCTAATGCGTATGCGCAGATCTTCCAAGTGCTGTTTTTGATGAATGGATATAACCTTGAAATGACCCGAGACGTGCCCATAAATCAGCAAATGAGCTGAAGCAATTCCAACTGGTCGTCATCAGAGGAATAAAAAAAAAAAAATCTGTGGAAATACAGCCTTTGCTGTGTAACCACGGCAACTCCTCCCTCAAAACGCAACATCACCAAAGCCCCCACCGCGTGGAGAAGGTGGGGAGAGGGAGAAAAAAAAGAGCTGTCTGCAGTTTACCTGGCTTTATTAATAAACCACCCGTTTACGTGGTCAGCCCAGCCCATCCCAGCACCATATGCAGTTACATTAGAGAGGTTTGACTTTTTTTTTTTTTTTTTTCCCCTCACATCCGAGACAGGAGGGATGCTGCTGCTGATGCTGCTGTGAGTGAGAGAGGTGAGCGCAGTTGGAAAAGCATTTCTCTCTCTCTCTCTCTCTCTCTCTCTCTCCACCCCACCCCCCCTAAAGCTCCTCCTCTGTCGTCGGAGAATACAGACCAGTCACATTTTGCTCAATGAGAGCAAGAGTGCACCGGAGAGGATTTCCAAATTCCAACCTGCTGCTGTGCCGTGCGCCTGTTTCCTCGCCTCTGTCAAAGGTAAGGGCGTCCGCAGCCTCTCCACGCGTCATGCGCCTCGGCACGAAAAACTAAATATTAGGGCTGGGGTTTTGTGTGTGTGTGTTTTTCCGTTCGTGGAGGGTGGTTAACGGCTCTCAGGGTGATGATACAGCTGAAAGGGCGAAGGCAGCACTGAAGGGCACGCAGGCAAAAAGAGTTGTTAGGCGTTCGGGCTTAAAGGCGGCGGGGCTGCACCACCGAAAAGTCAAACAGGTCAGGATGCGCCTTTTCCATCATCTGCTCCTACCTCTGAGCAGCAAGCGTCATTTACCGTTTTCTCACCGTCTGCAGCCATGTGATGTGATATCCTTCGGCCTTCACATTTCGTGTTTTTTTTTTTTTTTTTTTACCCCCACCAAGGTAACTGACTTCAACTTGTCCTGATGCACGTTTCACATTCATGGATCAGCATCAGACATGGGAATCAGGATCAAGTTCTTGCGTCGTTTTCGTGTTTTGTTTTGTTTTTTTTTTTTTGTTTTTTGTTTTTTTATTTTCGCCTCAACCAAACAGAAAATGCGTGTTACTTTCATGTGAATTGTTGAGTATTGAGGAGACCTCCCTTGAATGACCTTTAGATGGAAAAGTGGGAATTTACATCTAACTCCAAATGCTGCACAAAGTCAGATTGTCATTGGTTGTGGAGAGGCTGAGGTTCATGTGCAATGGAGGGACTTAATATAATAGTATGACAAGTTACATGTAGTGCACTCTGTTTTTTTTTTGTTTTTTTGTGTTGCCCTCAGAGGTGCCTCCAACAGAATCTGGAACTACATATTTTTTTCATATATATTTGGAAGTCTTTATTATCTGAAATTTTAACCATAAGTTTGATCATTGACGTTAATCCCTGCCAGTGCCTAAAGTTCTTGTGGTCATTTGTTTATCTCATGTTTTCTGTATCTTTCTATCATCATTTGAACATTTGAGGTCAGTCTTCTAATGTATATATGTGTTTTCTTTCATGGATCAGTATCAGACATGGGAATCAGGATCAAGTTCTTGCGTGGTCTTCGTGTTTTTATTTTCGCCTCAACCAACAGAAAATACGTGTTACTTTCATGTGAATTGCTGAGTACTGAATAGACCTCCCTTGAATGACCTTTAGATGGAAAAGTGGGAATTTTCATCCAACTCCAAGTGCTGCACAAAGTCAGATTGTCATTGGTTGTGAAGCGACTGAGGTTCATGTGCAATGGAGGGACTTAATATAATAGTATGACAAGTTACATGTAGTGCACTCTGTTTTTTTTTTTTAGCTGCCTCCAACAGAATCTGGAACTGCATATTTATTTTTATATATATTTAAAAGTCTTTATTATCTGAAATTTTAACCACAAGTTTGATTTATCATTGATGCTAATTGCTGCCAGTGCCTGAAGTTCTTGTGATCATTTGTTTATCTTGTGTTTTCTGTATCTTTGTATCATCACTTGAACATTTCAGCTCAGTCTTCTAATGTATATATGTGTTTTCTTTCACTCCTGGAGCAGTAATGCATCTTTTCTTTTCCAATTCTTTTGGCATTGTCTAACAGAGGCTAATATGAAGACATCATTTGGCAAACCAGACCCTGGAAAGCCCCAAGAATCTTTTCAACACATTTGAAGCCGAAGACGACGCCATGCACAGTCTCCGGTAAAACTGCCCGCTCTCCCTGCAGCTTCCTTCCTAGCCTTTGAGAGTGAGGACGCAGAAATGGGTTCAGATCAACCCTGCATGGATACACAAGAGCAAAGACCCATATTGGGTGCTGCCTGTAAGCGGCAGGGCTACCGATGTCTGCGGAGAAAGCTGAGACCTGTGCGAATCTTAGGGTTCGTCTTCAGCCTGTTGGCCGTAAGTGCCGTCTCCCTCAGTGCCTTGACCTGGAGTTCAGGAGGCCTCAGTGAGCCATTGGTACCCCAGGAGAGTCTCGATCAGTTAGCCCCCCACAGGACTCTACTTTTCACCCAACACCAGAGGGACCCCAACGTATCAGCTGACATGCCAATAGCCATGAAATCTACAGCAGATGGCAATGCGAGCCAGGGGGAGTACCCTCAAGACCTTTTCAGCCTTGCGGAGAGGCGCCAAGGTGCAGTAGTTCTCCACATGTTTGGCATGATCTACATGTTCATCGCCTTAGCCATAGTGTGCGACGAGTTCTTCGTCCCAGCTCTGACAGTCATCACAGAGAAGCTGTCCATTTCAGACGACGTAGCAGGCGCCACCTTCATGGCGGCCGGCGGCTCAGCCCCAGAGCTCTTCACCTCCATTATCGGTGTCTTTATCTCGCACAGCAACGTTGGCATCGGGACCATCGTGGGCTCAGCTGTCTTCAACATTCTCTTTGTAATTGGGATGTGTGCCATCTTCTCCAAGGAGATCCTGAACCTAACGTGGTGGCCACTCTTCCGTGACGTCTCCTTCTACATCCTGGACCTCATCTTGCTCATCATCTTCTTCCTGGATAACATCATTTCCATATGGGAAAGTATCACGCTGCTCTCGGGCTACGCCGCGTACGTGATCTTCATGAAGTTCAACAGCAAAGTTGAGGGCTTCGTCAAAAGTTGCATGCACAAGAACCAAGTGGTAGAAGTAGAGGTACAGCCCAAGGTGAGTTTGTTTCTTGGTTGCTCTTATTTTTCTCTCTTTCTTCCACAAACATGTCCTAGGGGAACAAACACGGCACAAGAAAAGCCCCAACAGGATAAACACAATTTGAAACCATGGCAGTTTGTAATTTTTTATTTTTTTATCAGACTGACCTTTTGTGTTATCTTTGAACAGCACTCATCCCCATATATCACAGAGATTGATGTTTTTTTTTGTTTCAGATGTGACAAATGGAAAGTTTTTAATTCTACACATTCCTCCATTCTCATGAACTTAAATAACCTTAAATGGGACAAGGGTTGACACTTAAAGATGAGTCAAAATGCCTCCAGAACATGAATTTCCTGACCTGAATTTTTACTTTATTTCACCTCATCCTAAAATAAAAATGTAGAGTGTGTATTACTTTTCACAAACCAAATTGACCATTGTACATTAATGTGGTTGGAGCAACGCTGTGCAGAGCTGGCATACAGTATTCCACTGTGGGATTAATAAAGCACAGTCAAATGTGTAATTCTGGGTTAAGCTCTACAAATTGTGTCCCAGTCTGACAAATAAATCCCTTGGACGTCTCAGGAGCTATTTTTGAAGATCTCTTACATGTATGCACCCTTTAAATCAGTGTTTCTCAACCCTTTTTTGACCAAACACCCCAAACATGCTGTTTGATGTTGATACTTATACATTTTGGTCTCAGCCCCCCCCCCCCACAACTATGTCCCAATGTCCCCTGAGTTGCGGTACCACCCCCCTTGAGAAACGCTACTTTAAACTGTTGTAAACAATGTACAGACCACATGGTAAACAGCGTAAAGAATGGGCTAATATTAGAGTGTTTTTAATGTACGGTCATTTTGTGCAGCGTGCTACTATTTCTCTCAGTGGTGTGAACATGAGAATAGAAATAATTTAGTTTCTTCACATAACAATCACCCCCTCAATGACAAATGAGGGCGAAAGATACTGCAGCGCAATTTGATACCGGTGTAGAGATTATCTGAGTGGATTTAGATTTCTTTGTGACATGAGGTGGAAATGAAATTTTCCAAAAGTTGTATTGTAAAGCTTTCATTAAATCAGGATTTATTTAAAGTACATAAAGGATATTTAGATGGCAGGTTACACAATATTGGCAAAAATTCTCGAGGTGGCCAACAATGCTATTTGGCATGTGTTGTGTGTAAAATATATTTAAAAAAAACAAAAACAAAGAAACTTAAACATACACACATGCATGATAAGTATTTCATTTAGAAAGTAAGCATGAAGTGGTCCTGTAATTGTGCAGGTCCTGTGTTATATTAATTTGCCTTAGAGCTTCAGTGCAAGGGGAAAAATGAGTAGTAATGTTCGCAGGCTGTTTGCCAGAAAACACTCAGATGACCTTGAGCTGCAATGGATTCTGGGTACTTTGGCCAGGAGAAGTGATGTGTGTGTGAGTGTCAGTATATATGTGTGTTTAAAAACAACTTTTGATGGCGGGGGAGAAACGGATGAGTCGATCAAGCTTTGCCATCATGTCTCATCTCACACGCTGCTTACAGAAGATTTAGCTTATTCTCTCTTGAATTGTAATCCACGGGTTGCTCCTCTATGAGCGCTGCCTCACTGTGCACACACATATTCACTTTAAAAAAAAAAAAAAAAAAAAAAAGAAAAAGAAAAACCAAATAGCTGAAAATTATGATTGCAGAGTCATTACTTTTGCAGATATATGTTCCTAGTTAACCTCTTTTTATTCTGTATCCATGGGTCTGCAGGGTTAATAGAACTGGAGAGGCATAAATATTATTAGACTATAATCATCTAAACACCCTTTTTAATCAAGATTTGACACTTTGGGGACGTGTGTATTTCAAGGCACAAGTGTTATTTTGAGATTTAATTGGCAATTTAACAGCGGTGTGTGTGTGTGTCTGTGTGTAAATTCAGACATGAGTGTCGGAGAGGAGGACGAAGATCCACGAGAGTCCCATGAAGTCGGATCATTTCAGTGTTTAACTTCAGGGTCAGGTTTCTACTTTTTAGGAGATATTCGCAACTATTGAATGAGGAAAGTGTTTTATGAGTTAATCATTTCACTTTCCTAAGTGAATTACTTAATCCTCCATGCAGTAATGTGACATATTGCATTGTAAGTACACTGAGGGGGTCATTGTCTTGATGCCCTTGAGCTAAATACTTGATTAAAGTGACTTCCCTGAGATTAGTTCATGCATTACGATATTGGGATGTTTCTATATTCAGATGCATACAGGCTGTTGTGAATGGAAGTGCTGGTGTGATGTGATGGGCTCATCCTATACACCATAATATGCAGAAGGAAGTGGCGTTAGTGATTGTAACGTACGTAACGGGAGCAGCTTAAGCAAATGCATGCACAGATTGTGTGGAATTTTAAGAAATATCAAAGACTCCCAAACATTGACAGCAATGACACAAGTGAACAGTCAGTTTGTTTGTATTTGCACAAGCTTCTGTTCATCTCATTATGTAACTGAAGTGAATCATGCCATTGTGTTTTCTCTTTTTTTTCTATTCTCGTGGGAGCATTACTGTATGTTTTCACTCCCTCTATTCCGTTCCATTCTTATAATCGTGATGTCTCAGAAACCTTGAGAGAATTTCTCCAGATTTGCCGTAAATGTTAACGTAGACTCAAGGATGAACTAATTAGAATTCAGCGGACAAAGTTCAAGGTCACAGTGACCTCACAGAACACATTTTTTACCCCTAAAAATGGAAGCGAAGAAGTGAAACTCTGGTGCTTTTTTGATAACAGCTTTCAGTCAAACATGACAGAGGTGTAGCTCTGCTGCTTCGCACTGATGTTTCCGTGGAACATTTAGCTTTTACGTCTTATCAGTGGAAGTCATTTTACAGTAGCACAGAGCTGACAAAGAGATTAGAAGAAAAAATGGGGCTTTTTTTAGAACTGATTTCAGTCTGTAGTAGAAAAGTTGTTCTGTTGCAATGGAATGATATATTTCCTTTCAGTTCTTGTTAATATAAGTTCTTTGTCATGCTAATTATGTCAAAATGAAACTTTTTATGCATTGATTATGATGGAATTTCACACCATTCTGTAGTGGAGGAAATCAGTATTAAATGGTGTGGTGATGCAGAGGTGGACAGTGTGACTATATTTCACATTTGGTCAGTCTGTGAAGTAGTGGCACCCACCTTGAAACAGAAGAATCCACATTTTAGAATATGGGTTTTCTTTGCAGCAGCATTGTATGAAGTGCTGTTGACTCTCAGGGTTATGGCATTGTGCTCTATTAGGAAAAGGTCTTGTTTGTTTCTATACTTGGTCAAATATACTGCATCTTAACTGGTTGGTGGTGTACGACCCTGAGGTAGTAATTCACTCGTAACTTATTCAACTTAGAGGTGTCATGGGTTTTGTTTGGGATGAAATGTTAGATTTGAGGTGTAAGATTAGCAAAAACAACACAAAGTAAAATGTCAGATCGCACTCACTGATAATTTAAGACTGTCTTAACTTATGACATTGTTTTATCAGCCTTTCAGTAGACAGTGTCTGAAATAGACTGCAACTATAAATGCTCTATAATTATAAAAATACACCACTTTGTTTTCAATGCACACATTTATCAACCTTTTCTTACTGTTTCTGCAGAGTCATGCACTTCTAAGAACTGCCTTAGTAAGTAGTTAAAGTGATTTTTACTGTCATATTGTCAAAGATATAGGAGTTCGACTCCAAATCACAGCTGAATCATAGCTCAATTCACATGATAAATTCATGTAATCCAGCTTTAGGGCTGTCAGTGCAGTTGATCCCAGAGTGGGATGTGGTCTCATTCATTCAACTTTGACCCAAACAGATGTTGGAAGGATGTATTTACCTAGTCCAGGCCTGATTGGTGCTTAATACCTTTGTTTACCTAATGAGTGCTTAGCCTGCTGGGTAATCTCACAACAAGGGCGTTCGGCCTAAACCCAGTGGGTTAGGTTACCACCTCTGCCATGTTGTGTACAATCAGAATGCTTAGCAGTTTACAGAGGCATGAATACATTAAATCCACCTCACATCCACTCATAATGATAATGAAAATGCCAGTTTATAGGAACTGAATAAGTGATGCTTGATGGTACTATCAGAAGCATCCTGCACTATGAAATTGTTTAGTTCCTGACATTGTCTGTTTATTTTTTTCACACATCAGTAATCCCTTTTGACCCTGTACAATGATTACATACTGAGTCCCAGTTGCACTTTATCAAGAATAAATCACAGTCAAATTCATTCCATGAGAAAAGGTAAAAATATTTGATCCCAAATTTATGGACAACAGTGTACTATTGATTAAATTTAAAGTTGTTTTTTTGGTGTAATCTAAATATTTCGTATGATAAAGTTAATATGACAGGAAGAGTAGATTCAAACTTGTTAGTATTTGTCCAAAATGCAGTTAGATTTCCTCAAATAATTCACAAAAATAATATAAGATTATTCAGTAATATTGCATTGTGTTTTGTTGTCACTGGTTATTCCCACTCAACTTGGAAAACCTTTGACTTTTTAGTCTTCAAAGTATCATTAAACTTCAATTATTAAACTTAAATTTCACTCAGGACCACAAAAACAAAAATGTGATAATGATCAATGTCATGGTAACATCACTCAGCCCTATTATATACTGTAGTTAGATTAAAAAGGCATTTAGGCATTTATTGGAATTTAATCACTAAATTGTTTAAATAAACTCACTTCATCTTCATACTAATGAATATATACACACATACAGGGTGGGTGAAAAGTAACTAGGCATTAAAGTGGGAATAAAATCCACATTCCCAATACAAATTTATTGAAACAAATGTTGCATGTTCTTTATTACATGGGAAAATGAAAGTAAATCTTCATATTTCAACGTAAGCACTGGTGGCATCAACCAGTTTCCTCAAACAGCCACAGATAGAATGAACAACCCTCTGAAGGACGTGGTTTGGCATATCAGTGAGAACCTCCTGAATCTGCGACTATGAAATAAGACAATAAGAAATCTTCATTAGTGTTGTCTGTTTAAAAAATGTTTTCACCATGATGAACACTAAAAATTCTGAGTAATTTCTAATGCTTAGTTACTTTTCACCCACCCTGTGTGTATGTGTGTGTGTGTGTGTGTGTGTGTGTATTCATTTATATATATATGCTTTCATCCTCAAATATTGAATAACTAGTTACTGTCATGTAGGGCTCATATTGCATGAACAGTTGCCTCAAGTATCATGTGTCAACACCAGCTACAAGAGTTCATAGGTCACTGCGTCGTTCAGCTGTGTCGCTCTTAATTGTTGCACGTTCTGCCACAGTTAAGCTTCTTAGTCTAGCCGTACAGTTGGTAACTATATGAGACTGAGTCATGTCTCCGTGCACAGAGGTCTGATTACAGAACACCAGGTCATCCAGTGGCTGTTTACTGATGTGTTTTCCACTCCATCTGAACGCTGGACATCCCACGCCCACACACTTACTACAGCTGCACTTTTAATGCAGAATGTCCCTGCCGCAGCGACTGTAAATACAAGCTCAAGCACAGTTTAGTGCCACAACCGAGCTGAAGGCCTGCCCTTACAGGGTGATCAGCGTAAGATGGAGGAGTATAAATGCCACTGGCTCTCGCATCCTTCTCCTTCAGCCATTTTTCACTGGATAAGCAACAGATGCATCCCACTGAGGCGTTCATTCATCCAACACTTTTCTACTTCATTTGTGTGCGTAAAAAAATTGCCAAATAAGCCAAGCCAATCAATCCTGGCATCTTCATAATACTTAGTGAATAGGAAGAAGTAGCATTTCTTTGTAATCTTTACCAGATTTTCATCCTAGAGCTATTGCTATGGATTGAACCTTGTTTATCTTTTTATACACTTGTACTGTTGCTGTTCTACATGGCATTAGCAGAGTATTTTCATCGTATGCACAGCACCCTCCTTCTCAGGACCACCTCACCAGCCATCCCTGGCTTATCTTGTTATCTTGTGGCCTCTCATTGTCTGGCTGATGGGCTGACTGACTGCTTTTGAAAATACTGGCTCAGGCAGATCAGATTAGCCAGCACTTTGTACACTATGTGACTGTGGGAAAGGCAGAGAAGGTTTGAGATGGAGTAACCAGTCAGGTTGAACTTATGATGGTTGAGACGACCTAAAACACTTGACAGAAATAGGTCATTTTTTAGAAAAGAATGTGAAAAGTTAGCATTTGTACACTAAATACCAACTGGTAAATAAAACATAAAACAATGCAGTAATTAAAACAAAATGAGCCAACAAATCAAAGTAAAAAAGAGTACTCTGCAAAAGTCTCAGGCCACCTTCAGCTTTGTTGTCTTTGCAGTTTTGAAATGAGCATGCTTTTTTTTCTCATTCTCTTAGGGGAATAGAGGAAATATGAGTACAACCTTAAAAGACACACAAAAAAATGAATAAAATGGGTTCTAAAGGTTAAATATGACGGTGCAATTTGACCCCTGACAGCATGACACGAAGCAGCAGAAACCGTTAGAAACATCTGACGTGTTGAATGAAACCTGGTTTAAAACGTCAAGAAATTGAAGGCAGTAAATCTCATATTGTCTGAACAAAAGGGTTAAAGACGTGTTAAAAAGGAGGTGGCACTAAATACAACCACTTTGGTTTATAGAAGCTGTTTTTCCTTGAAACATTTTCTACTTCCCCTATGTCCAGATTGGATCTCGATACATCATTATAACTTTACTGAACCGCTGACTTTTTCACAGCACTGTAAATCAAGAGGAAAATGTCTAAAATACTTGTTGAAATAGACCGGAGTCTGGCTAAGATTCCGTATCCAACCACAGCACTAGCCTGCTATCGTCAACGCTGGACGAGCCAATGCGTATCGAGGCAGATGTTGGTTCTGTTGAGCTGGAAGGTGCGACCTCTGATACATTACCAATCTATAAATAGCGTCACGGAGGCGAGATCTTCCATCAAGATGTGCTTCAAAGATCAGTTACAAAGCGCATTCTGTGCAGGGAGCAGACTATTTGTGTTTCCTCCCTGTGGATTTAGACATTGAGGCACCAGTGCTGACGCTGTGTATTATTCTCACATAAAAACCCCTCTTGCATGTGCTATTTTTCATTTTATACGCTCCAATCTGTGAACTCCCACCTCGTGCACTAACACCAGGATACGCTGCACAGACTCGCTCGCAGCTGTTTATTTTAGTCGTGTGTGACGTATTCATGAGATAATCTTCCTTTATGACTGATGCCAAGCTAATTTCTGGCAAAATCCAGATGTGCGTAGTGGAACTATCAAATTATAAAGCACATCTGTTTTAGATTCCTCCTTTGGCTTGAGATAAAACAGTTGTCGAGCTAATTTTAAGTAAATCCTGCAGCAGAATCTGATTTAAATACAGTACAAAGCTTAAACAATAGCAACAAACATTAACCTTTTCACTGGAGGCTTATTTCAGATGCGGGCTACTACGTTTTTATACATGTTTTTTTTTTTTTTTTTGCAGTATTACCTGTGCTTCCCCTCATCCTTCATGGCTCAGTACTGTGTGTTTCCATGAAGGCACTGAGTATTCTTGTTTTCTTGAAAAGGAAAGTTGTAGAAGTGACCTCGACTGAAAGTGAATGGAAAAAAATAGGAGGAAGCCGCTGTTATTTGTGTGCATTTCATGCTGGCACAAGGTTACAGGGTTGTATTCAACAGAATAAAAGTACTTTAGAAAGCAGAGATTAACATGTCAGAAAGCAGAGCAAAAACTGTGAAATCGTGTTTAATATTGAGATTCATTCAAAAGAGAAAAATATAGATGCTGGGTCATACAATAATATGAAGATATCAAAGAAATAAATGTCACACTCATTATTTCTTCAATGAATAGTCAAAGTATTTGTTAAAGATCAAAATGAGATGAAAACTAAGACACAAAAACTATTTTTTAAAAAAATGGCTGAAACCAGAAGATAACCTGATGAAAAATTGCATTAAACACGCAAAACACACCTGCTATCTCTGATGTCATGATTTAGTTAATATTTTGTTAAGCACCTCTTCCATCAGAACGTTCTTATCAGGTATGATAACTTTTTTTCAGCAGAATATGCAGAAGTAAAATAAATCGCTGAAATATTTTGGGTTTGGTCAACAAAAAAAAAAAACCTAAAGATGAAAAATGGAATTGCAATAATGATGCTCATTGCAAAATAATGCATCACAATAACCACAGCTAATATAATACACAAATTATATCCTCTGAATTATCATTATATCTCCATGCCACCCTGTTTTTGCTGTTGCCCCTAGAGTCTACGTAATCACCTTCATACTTTGTAGCTGCAGAAAAGATCTTGACTTATGGTGAAATTTAGCTGACATGATGGAATAACTGTGTATTGAGTGTTTATACTAGTGTGACCTGAGTGATTAATGCACATATATAGACATTAGGGCTGGGTGATATGGAAAAAAAATCATATCACAATATTTTTTTTTCACATCAGATGATATCGATATGTATCACAATATAAATCAAATCCCTATTTTTGTCAAGCTTAAATTTTCTGTTACTCATAAATTAATTTGATGACATCAGAAGGTTATTTTTTATTTAAATATGGCTTATTTTCTGTCAGAGGTTGAACATGACAGATATGCTGAAGAACATTATACAACTGTTTCAGATAAATAAAATAGGTACATATATTTAAAACTAAACTAAAAGTCTGACCAACAGGTAAAAGCTTTCAAGTTTTAGAAGGGAACACAAACAAAACAGACCAAATAAAATCTTCATTCCAAAAAGGTTCGTGTGGAAAGGCGAGTGTTTGCATTCTTCACATAGGCTACATGTATTCGTTTGGTACAACTCCATAATTCTATTGAAGGCCCCGAATCGAAACGGTTCAGTACAAATGAGTGCACAGTTACATCCCTACTTTTCAGTAAGCCGGTCGCTTGAGTTCTCGGTCAAATTTTCTCCCAAAGGAACACGGATTCTCTCCTGCTGCAGCCCAAACATTAGCATGTGTTCTGTGGCTGCTCTCACACCTGTGCTGTGTGCATCAACCCAACTTGATGTGGCTGTTACGCTCAGCCTAGGGGATACCGAAGCGCAGACATGAAGTGAGACTCCCCTCCTTCCATGTCCCTTAACAAAAGGGAGCAAATTAAAAAGAAGTGATCAGCAATCAACCAAACTGCAATATGAATTATTTATTTATACAGAAGTAAAGAAAATAAACAAGATAATACTTTAAACCCTCTATACTTACCTACCGAACATAAAAAAAAGAAAAACCAAAGTACATCATTCTATATTTTGTTTTTTTTGGTATACTCCTAACCCAAGAAACAGGAGAAAACTTGAACAAAGAAAAGATTCCCACTTTACAATAGAGCTCTCTCAACAAAAATTACAGGCTGCTGGTCAACCGAAGGGGATGGGAAGAGAGTTGTCCACAGGAAGTAGATTGAGTTGACCTTATATCTTCCCGCCCACCGCTGAGGAACCAATCATCAGACAGCACCACACCTGCGACTGATTCTCATTCAAAACATAACCTATAAAGAGAGAGGGAAAGAGGAAAACATACCCATATCTAGAGGGAAAAACTACAAAAATACAACCGTCACTAACAGAATATCATTGACATCACTAACCCTTAACAGTGGCTCACTGCAAAAATCTAAATCTTACCAAGTGTATTTTTCTCATTTCTGGTCAAAATATGTCATCCCACTTAAAATGACACATAATCACCTAAAGAGTAACTTTTCAGTGAGATATAAGAACTTATTTTTAGACAGTAGATCTTGAAAAGTTTATTTCAAGAAATCATACCATTTTCCAATCATTATGATTTTCACTTGTTCCATTGGCAGTTTTTTTTTGTTTTTTTTTTGTTTTTTGCTTAATTCAAGTTTTTTTTTTGTTTTTTTTTTTTTAAATTTTTTGATTAATTCAAGCAAAAAATTTGCTATTGGAACAAGTGAAAATTATCTTGGAAAGATTTCAACATAAGATTTTCAAGATCTATTGTCTGAAAATAGATCTGTGTCTGATTTAAGCGTGATGAGATATTTTGATTAGAAATGAGAAAAATATACTTGGTAAGATTTTATTTTTTCCAGTGCTCTAGTGTGATTGGTTCGGTGTGGCGCCACTTAATTATGATTGGCTGTTTTTATGTCTGTCAAAACATGGACGAATGAATTCTGTCGAAATTGTATCGAGCATGTCTCATATTTCTATCGAGGAAAAGTTATTTCGCAGTATATATCATTATCGTTTTATCGCCCAGCCCTAACAGACATACATATATACATAGAAATAGAAACAGGTTTCCATCACTTGAGCTCAGCTGCCAACAACAGATCCACAGTCCAATAATAAAAATAGAAAACGTGGCTTTGATTTCACCGTGACAATGAATTGCCTAAGTTTTATCATCCATCCCAGCTGTGGCTCCTTTTCTGAGGAGGGAGAACACGCCACTGTAGAACAAGTAATTAGTTTTCCTGTTTTTAGAGGTTTTACCTTATTGTCAGGCTGTTAGACCAGTCAATAGAGATAAAGGTATCATTCAGAATAAAGTAACAGGCTACCAAAAAAAGCACTGTGTTGTGTCTTACGAAAATAAACGTGGCGAATACAGGGCTTTAAACGTGTCTCGTCTTTTGTCTTGATGTTTTTGCAGAGCTCTCTTGGCTGTGCCATCATTCTTTTTGTCCAAAATGATTAGAATTGTATTCAGAGGCAGTAATTGTGCAGAAGTTCTCATTTGCATCACAGCTGCTGATAGCTGCTTTTAATTCACTCTGAATTGGTTATTGTACTATTTGGCTTCCTCCTCCGTTCTTTGAGGAGTGGATGGTATTTTTAGTGGTTTAAAGGTCACTGTGTTAATTATTACTGACCCTGTTTAATTATCAAAAGGATAATGCAGTATACACCTAAAAATAAAGATTGATTCATGTAAATATAGCCTCATAGAAGGTCATTATACATGCAAAGACATACTGTGAATTGCTTCATGAAAACAAACCTGACACTAAGTTGATTTCTGCTCATAACCTGCCTTCACATCAGTGTTGTCTCTCACATAAATGCAGTGCTTTCTGTATTTTCTTTCTTTGAATTTTGTGTTTTGGCTCCTGTTGATATAAATGTTAATATTGTAAGCTAATGTTTAATTCTGTTTAACTCAAAGCGCAGTTTATCACAAACCACCTTTCCTTTTTTCTGTTCAGATTCAGGACCATGGACAGCACCAGCATTGCAACTGGTGTCCAGGCTTCTTTAAGTTAATGCGCGTTTGTCTCAACCCACTCCATGATTTGGAAAATGGCTAATACGAAGTCTAAAGAGGCTGAGATGGAGATGATCGTTGTCTGAATGTCCAGATGTGGATGCGAGGCAGGTGTAGATCAGGGACATTCATAGGAAGGACAATCACAAGACACTTATGCAGAACCATATGAGGCTGTGAAAGGGTCAGTTCTAGTGAATTCCTGCACAAAAATCAGCATGAGGTTACATGCATGCTATATTTCCTCTGCTTTTTCTTATCTTTTCCCACAGGCAGTTGAAGCCCTGAAATGATCTTAAACTTCTAAGACGATAAGTGAACTTCTGCAGCCTGTAATATTGTGTCGCCGTGGTGTTTTAATGCATCATTTCAGATTCAGCTAACAAATTAGCTGATGGCTAATTTTATGAGGTACAATCATTGCCTTGTGTTAGTCTTTTGGGTCAGAACAGAGCAAGATTAAAATTTAAGTTCAATTGGAAAATGACTGAGGTTTGTCAGAATCTGACTGAAGGACATATAGATTGAACATGTCTGATTCAAGGTGTAAAAATAGCTTCATACAAAATCAATACTATTCCAATTCTAAGGCATGGGGGATCAAAAATTAACAGGAAATTGAGTTTTCACCTGCAAAATTCAGATTTTTTTTCTTTTACATATTTGTTGATTTTCCATGCATTAACACCAGCATTGACATATTTCATTATAGCTGAGTTGTATGAGTCTGTTTACGGCTCAACAAGCATGTTCTAGTGTTTAGTATCACTGTAAATTAAAGGAGAAAGGAAATAAAACATCATTAAGATCATAATCTGCACAGCAACTGTTGTCAGTAGCTGTATTTCCATCAAATGTCAAATGAATTTGTGGTGTGTTTTTAAAAACTCACAAATGTGAAAAAGTCAAAAAGAAATCACTTAAACTGGAACATTTTTTGTGCATTTTTTTTCCTGCATTTTCTAATCTGAAACTTCAACATGTACTAATATTGTTCAGTTTCTGTGACCCATATAAAGATGATTAACATTCTGTTACGTAGTTGAACATCACAAAAGCTCCTCGAGGCTTTTTTTTCCCCCTAGGACCACTTAAAGTACACACATTTAAAGGAGGGAATACCCCACTAATGCAGGGAGGTTTCCTGGAATAGATTCTTACAGTTTGCATAATAGTCCAGCTGCAGAAGTGGCTCGAAGACAGGAAGTGTCAGATTGTTCAGAATCACTGTTTTATGGTCACCGCACAGGAGTGGATGTCAGCAGACCCAGGTTAAGAAGTTGTATTTAATGCTTAATGAGTGTGTATTTTGATGTGGCCTAGACAGCCTGAATAGCTCTGGCTCCAGTCTTAACTACTGTCTACCCTGAAGGCTATTTTTATGTGCTTATTGTTTAGGTCTTACTGTAATTCCAGCCTCCAGGGTAAGCATGTATTCATATCATCAGATCATATACAAGCTAATGTGGTGTTAAGATGCTGAGTCTATTTTACGGCAGCCTTTGGTATTCACATGTCTTGTCACGTGATTATTTACACAAACATGACCCAGTCTAGTTAAATCAGTAGCTCAGGATTGTGAAGGTCAAGGCATACATACATTTGATCAGATTTAGTAATCCTGCTGCCTGACGTCAGGATAGTAATTCTCAAAATCGTGGAATGAGAGACCTTTTTTTTTTTTTTTTTTTTTTTTTTTTTTCTTCGAGGGAGAGCCTGAAGGTGAAACGTTGAGGCTTGCAAGAAACTGAAAGCCTTATCGATCAAGAGCTATTCCTGAAAGCGGGGGTCGAATTAGCTAATGTAACTGCACTGTAAAAGCATCATGTGAATGGCACCAAGATCCCTATCTCGTGGGTGTATGAAATAACACGCACAACCCAGTGAGATGGAAACCGCGCATATGGTTGGAGGTGGTCAAGGCCTGGCGGGAGTGTACTTAACTCCTTCCTATGGGGGATTTTTGACCCTCAGCATCAGCATCACTAAGCTGCAGCAGCTGAACATTACATCAGCTGTGAGAGTTATGTTTCATGTAATACCTGTAATTTGTGAAATCAAGGATGATGATGTCTGAGCTGCGCAAAGTGCTAGTATATAGATCACAGCTGCAGACAGAACTGCCTTCACACACATGCAAAAAAAAAGTTAAACTAAATTTTAGAGCGTAAACTCTTAAAATGGAAGTGATTGCAATCAGACAGTCTCTAATGAGCTAATTAGAAACTGCTCTTGGGCTCAGTGAATCTGCTCAAAGCCTCACTTCCTCTGTTCTCATCTAAGAGGATAACACTTAGTCCATCATGGGTGGATGGATGATGCATGGGACTGCCCCTCCACCCACCTCCCACTCCCACTCAAGCCCACCAAGGTGACCTGAAGGGGCTCTATCAGCATATTGCCCCGTCTGTACTGAATGTGACTCAAATATGGCCACATGTGTTTGACACTGATGGCAGCAGAAAGCTTCCTCCACATACTCTCTAAGATAAAGGTCTTCTGTCTCTGTGAGAGATTGGGAGAATTAATGTCAGCTGACCTGCTGATGCAACGGAATAACCTAGCAAGTCTATGGTCAAGATAATGTGGGAAAAACTGAATCTGGTTGAAATTACCAGAGGCTCAGTAGCAGTTTAACCCCAAAACAGCCACTGGCGACCAAAACCATCTACTGATCTAAACTGTTTAATACCTGTTGATCCACTAATTCAATCAATCCATGTATGTAATTGGTGTAAAATGCAGTTTGTCGTCTTCTCATTGTCATCAGATATGACCCATTTGGACGTTCAGAGGCTCCGTAGTGAACGTGGAAACACCGTCATCTTCTACAGCATTACTGGCTTTTCCATTGGACATCTGCACAAAACTTTACCGATATTCACTAAATGTCAAAAAAACAGAAGTGCGTAATGTCCGTTTTTCCATTAAATCCGAAATGTGATGATTTGTTTATTTATTATCACGAGATGACACAAGAAGTCATTCCATAAACATGGCCACGAATAGAAATATTGTGTTGATTTACAGATATATTCATTATTATTATATATTACCCCTCTATCCTGTATTAAAGTAAAACATTTTTCGGTTTCCTGGTGTGTCCACACATACTGCACTGTTTCTTTTTAAACTCTTTGCTCGTAACGTCTGTCAACATCTATTTTTTTTTTTTTTTTATTCACATGACTCTAGTTGCGTAAAAAGGTCTTTCCATTGCAGTTTGCGTGATATACCAGTTGTCCAAAAAAACACCTCTTGCCAGTTTGAGTGAAATTGTCGTTTTTCCATGAGGTACATTTTTGATGGTGTTCTTAGTTCTTTAGTATACCCTAATTCAATGTAATTTTCAGCTAATGACCCAAAAGATGAATGCTGTGTCTCATAGGAACTCATTTACAAAATTACATCAGGATTTAGTATTTTACATAACTTTTGTTGTTAATATAATTTCTTTTGTTTTTACACTCCTCTTCTGCATTTCATGCGACTTCATTGAGGTCAACATTTATAATCTCTTCCCAAGAATACAGTTTTTTTGTCTCAATTAGGAGAGTAAATTCATGCATTGCAGTCATACATTTTCCTCCGAAAACTGCTAATACAAAAAACTGTTTTATGAGCTTGTAAAACACAGCCCTAACTGATTAAAGCTTTTATTATTAATTATTTAGTATTCATACAGGAAAAAAAACAAAAACCCATCGAAAGGCTGTCATGGAAAAAAAAAAAAGAAATACAGTGACAAATATTACATCCACTTTCAGTACATGAATTTAGAAATGTGAATTAACTGAGTCACTCTGGCAGTCGAAAAGATTACTCTAAACTGTGAAGGTTTTAATAAAAAGGTTGAATACCCACACTCTTGGTGTCAAGGCTATTTATTAACATCAGAAAACATACAGACAGTACATGATGAATTCAACCAGACAAGTGTCACAGAAAACTGGAAACTACTGTAAATACTACAGTCGATAAATGGAAAAAGCAGCAGTTGCCTCAGGACAACTAGGAACAGGACATTGTTAATGATTTGGTCCAGTTGCCCCTGTTGTGAATCACTTGTACTTCTCTAAGTGTTGAAACTTTAGTCCAGAAATAGCTAAATATAAACTCTACTGAGGCCTGTTTGCCTATAGCTGGAATATCAAACTGATGCTTTATCAACATCTTTGAGGACATGGAGATAAAGAGAAAAGGGCAGTGAAAAAAATCTGGGGCAGAGAATGCTGCAGCAGGAGCACAGTGGATACAACACTGCAGAATATAAATGCAGACTTCTGGAACAAACTTTTGTCCGGCGTTTGCTACAGTCTCAAAAACAAAGAACGCTGCTCAGCCGTTTCTTGTTTACTGCATCTGCAGATCACAACGCGCTCTGATCTGCCAGTGCTGACAAACTACAGATTTGATCAAGCCTGCAGGAGGTCATTATCCCACTCGTATTTACGCAGCTAAAACATTAACTTACATAAATTCAGTCTATTAATAAGTGAACAATGTTTCCATTTTAACTTGCTGCCCGGTCTTTTATGTCAAGCACCTCGCTCTTTAACAGTTCATCTAATAACAATGCACTTCAGCCACGTCGAATACAGTTAAGGAAGTGACAAAAAAGCAGCATGTGCCCGATCAAGCTTAGGGTGACTGCATTCACTGGCAAAAATGACACAGCAGTTTTTGTTCCCCCTATTTGTCTCCTAAAAGCTTGAGTTTGATTGGTTCATAGGAGGGTGGGAGTAAGGGGAAGCAATTGCCTTGTGGGAAATCAGCATCGTGGCAGCTACTGTAATTAGTTCTGCTTGTTAGAAAAATGAAGGGGTTACTAATTAGCAAGTGGATGGCTGCTTGACTTTGTTGTGCATCTTTTCCCTCCTTTCCTTGAAGATCATCATTATCGTCTCCAGGCAAAACAGGAAAAAGAGAGAGAGAGAGACTGCTCAGTCGAACCGCTCAACAGTTCAGCTCTAACTCGATGAATCTAGATGGACAAATCTCGAAGGGTGTTCTGTCATGCTCTGACAGACATTCTGCCTACTGTAAGCATGTGCAGGCAAATGCCTGGAGCTGTGCAAGATTTCACTTTTCAAGTTTGCTTAACAAGCCAGCAAGTGTGGTTTTCTCAGATTTTTCTGCATATACAATGAGTTAAAAGGAACGGAGATGCTTTAATATCCGCATCTAGTGCAATTTGACAGGTTCCAGTATACAATAACTGTCAGATCTATTGTACTGAGTATCTTTTGCCCCAACATGCTGTCTGTCTAGCATAAATATTGGCTTGTGTGCATTATTCTTCTCAGTATGACTTTGAAACAGCCTTTAAAACGCATTATACTGTAAACCCAGTTGTCATTAATAGTTGATGAAAATGGACTTTGATATTATAATGCCTCCAGCGGTAGAGATCGCAGTTTGATTTGCACTTTTAAAATCTATGCTGACACTTTTGTCCTGGTTTTTGCTTAGTTTTTCTTGTTTCATGAGGGATATGATAGTGGATTTTGCAGAGGTTTGTCCTTGTGGCTGCATATCTAAAACTGAATCAAGTCAATATAAAGTACAAATTCAGTACAAACCAAAGAGATACTTGTGTACAAAGGTAAAAGCTCTGGAGTGTACTTTAACAGTTAAAGTTAAAAGAATTTGTACATGTTCACTGGCTGTTTCTGGGCAAAGTAATTGAACCATGTCAGTATTAGTTTCTCTGGTCTCGGGCATCTCATTAAATGATGGCATCTCCTCTCTGCGGTCAAGTCTCCTCTTGTCTGTCATGTCTTGTCATGACTTTTACGTTGTGACATCTGTCATGCGTGACATGCACTGTGCTATACACCGAGGGGTTGTATTCTCTGTTATTGTCCCATCCTTGTGGGTTGTACTCAGTTTTGATATCAGAAAGACAAGTAATAATTATCATTAAAATGGATGATTCCACTGAAATGCATTAAAACTGAAGTAACAAACCTGTTCTGAAACTGTAGAAAGTACATATTTGTATTAAAATGTAGAGCGTACAAGTAAATAGTAGGAATGTGCAGATATAACAGTCACACATTTGAATTGGTCAATATTTGTTGATGTGGTCCAACATTAATAATCAGAATACAAAATGTAATTTTACCAGTGGCAGTGGCTAACATCTATCTGTTCATTTATATACATTTTTCAGTTCATCTCAAATGGGCAATGCATTTGCAGCTTTCTCATATACATATATCAATGAATGAATGAATGAATGAATTTGTGCACTTTTAAGGAAACTAATGAGGACTTTAAAACAATCAAGTTAACCTATGCTGTTATATAATCAGTTCTGGGTGATCTGATTAAAGACTTTTTCCCTCAGATGTGAAGGCTTAGG
This sequence comes from Sphaeramia orbicularis, assembly GCF_902148855.1. Classification (NCBI taxonomy): domain Eukaryota; kingdom Metazoa; phylum Chordata; class Actinopteri; order Kurtiformes; family Apogonidae; genus Sphaeramia; species Sphaeramia orbicularis. The sequence continues at coordinate 27,691,874 of NC_043974.1, forward strand.
ATGTATTTTTATCAGGCTATAATTTTTGCGTCATTTTGGGCCAAAGTTGGCACAATATTTTGATATTATTTAGATGAAATAAACAGACACATCCACATTTTCATGTACATATAGTTGCAATGTTTACATTTATTTTATTTATTTTGCCCAGTTAGAGTTTAAAATTTCCACACTAGCTCTAACTATAACTCTTAAGAATCTATGAAAATCTGATTCTTAGAAGCTGGCTTCAGCTCATGGACTTGTGATAATTCTTCAGTATCATTTGTTCATCTCTGGAAAAACAACATGTTACAAGAACTGTATTGCGACTAATGAAAAGAAATAAACTCACTAGCTTGGCAACCATATGGTTTAATGCAATAAACTCAACCGCTAATGCAACATTCTGGTAAACCACATGAATAATTGGCCATTTAAATGACAGTTGAGTAGGAGCATTTTTAGCATTTTGACAGTACTGTTAGTTATTTTTTTAACAACACAATTTGCACAAACCCTTATATACAAAACAATTACATCATGAGATAGACAAGCTCTATATATAATGATGTCTTTGTTTCTTTGCACAAAAGGGGGATAAATAATAACAACAAAAAATTCACATCCCATTGGCTGATAATTTTGCAGTGCAAACCCAGTAAAAAGTGATCAGAAAAATGAAAACTCCGGCACAGATACTTAAAAAATCTTCAAGTTGCTTTGTGACACCACCTTCATTACTATTCATTATTGGTTTTATTCTCTGCAAACTCTCAGAAAACTCAGCAGCCCTGAAAGGAATTTATGAGAGAATCGTGTGGAAAGTGTATGAAAAAGCTTCTAAATTGTAATACAAACTTCAGTGTCATAATTGATAGTATATCTAGGGTATAGTCAGGAGTGTATTAAGGATTTGAAGGCTCAAGTGGTGCTGTGATGGATTTAATCAAACTTCACCAAGAGCATGCTAAAAAGGCTATTATTCTCCTGTGTAATTTGGCTTAGATTGTGGAGAATAAAGGAAATGTAAATCAAATCCTTCCAGAAATAGACCCCCTTTTGTGCCCCCCACATTGCGTATGAGAAGACCTATAATCTGCCGCTGGTGCTCAGAAGTCAGCTCAGCTTTCAAGTGTCTTCCGATTCCTCTGAAATTCTGCCCTTAAGCTGCGGGCAAATCGAGCGGCGATGTCGGAAATATTTTTGCATGACGTCACGCGCTCATCGATAATACTCCGTAAGGCTGCGTTACGTGCGTTTACGCGGCTGCAGAGGGACATTTATCTCCCTCAGCTGATCCGCTTCCAAGAATGATCCTGATGTGACATTACGTAAGAACTGGAAGGCAGAGCGGGTTTTAGAGAACACACAAACTCCAGAGAACATACTAATCTCCCTATGTGATTATTAGTCATAATATTTAACGCCGGCTTAATGAGCAACCCACGGCGTAATCTCTATCTGGCACATTCACCTCTTCTCTCCTAACCCTCCTGACTTGCCTTTGAGGAGGGTGATAGGAAGTGAAATAGAATAATTATACCTCAAGTATGCCAGGAATTACCCTTAAGATCCAAAATGGAAAAATGGGGTTATAGTTGAATAGCTGGTAGGATTAGTTCAGCTTCTGCTTAATTTTCTCCCAAATGTTTAATTTCAGTTCCAACGTTGCTGTAATTATTCTGCAGCCCTACAGAGGCGAAAGCTAATATATGGTAAATTATGAGCAGTTAAACAGAAACAGTGCGACGCAGCGGGGATGGACATCACAATGACTGCGGCGGTGGGGTTTACACAACATGAAACCAGGTCCAAAGTAAAAGGCCACACAAGAAAATGGGGAGTTTTGTGTCATTGGCATACATCTGCAGAAATTTCAGGTAAAATCAACTTATCAAAAAGTTTGGAATATGAACCATAATGATTCATATATTTATCAGACTGATCTCATGAAATCGCGTCGTATGTCACGCCAGTTCTTATGGCATTTGGCCTGCTATACGTACGCATTTTCATCCTTTCTCGTGTTATTCAATGCCATTTGATCATGTGTCAGTGTACGCCAAGATCTCCATAACCGCTAACCCTAACCCCTACCCGCTAATCGCATGGTATTTGGTACGGCGTAAACATACAAGCGGAAGGCTTATACTGTGTCCAGATAACACACCAATTAAAAGTGGCGTGTTATCTGTACGCAATTCATGATATCACGTTATTTATACGTATGTGATTTCATTTGAATTGACGTTTGCAGCTGTTTTTATTTTAACCTGAAGGAAACTGGAATTCACCTAAAAATATGAAATCGTATAACCCCAAAAAATGTAAAATATTACATGACCTTGACGTTTTCTTGATTTAAGCCTTAGTTTCATAGGTTTATTATAACATGGGGATTTCTTATTGTTTGGTTAGTCAAGTGTGTTATTCACTGGTATTTACTGACATACATTTACTTAGTCTCATGTCAGGGCTCACCACTTGCATATAACTCAAAGTTTGGAAAATGTTACTTCGTCTCATCATCTTTTGCAATTTTACTCTTTTTTTTGTTTTTTGGTTGTTGTTTTGTTTGTTTGTTTTTTTATTTGCTCCTTTAAGGGATTTCAGTTTGCTTGTTAAGTTGAAGACAAACCAACCCAACTTTCAGCAGTCGGGTGTTGTCAGGAAGTCTGGCTTGTTTGGTGTGTTCCGTGCAATATGCCGTTGTTAATGCCATCACCAGTCTTTTCAGCCACTTCAACATGTGTAATTGGCCACTACCAGTCGTTCAGTCAGACCGATCCAGTTGGTGGAGGGATAGCCCTTGACTAGTGAATCAGTGAACGAGAAGTTTCCATGTGAATACAGTTATGCCAAGGTACTTCACACTATTATTGTCTTCTATAATAGGCCATTCACTGCTCATATCGTATCTGAATGAGTGCCAGTCAGTGTTGACTATGGACTTCATTCATTCCATGAAGTGAGCACTGTTAGCATAGAGCGATTTCTCCTTAGTTTTCACCTGCAATATCTTTCTTCTTTCACAAGAAGAAGCCAGAGAGCTGACAACGCCAGTATCTTCTGAGTCCTAGCCATCCGTTCAACAAGTACAACAACAACAACCCTTCTTGACTACTCAACACTCTCTGCTGACAACAATGACTGACGACAGCGAGTTCTGTGTTTAGAAAGATGTTCCGTCATTTTCCGGTTTTAGGTCTTGCTCAAGCACAGAACGTGCGCTCAAGTCAGTAGTCGATTTGGTGTGTTCTTCGCTCTTTTTTGACTGTGCCATGGTATATGGGAGCCAACTGATTAGTCGGGCTACCTTTTCTGGCGACAATCAGCAGTCTGGTTGGTGTGTGCTGAATTTGCACCCAAAACACGACTTTGATTTATCTTCACTAATGCAGCATCAGTGGGTCAATCATGAAATAAATACGAATTTCAAGATTCAAAGTTATTATTGTCATGTGTACAGTAAAGAAACAGGTTTCCCTGTTCAATGAAAATCTTACTTTGCCGTCCACACTGAATGCCACAAGAGTTTAAGAAAGTACAAAAGTATAAGTATATATATATATATATATAAAATAGACTAGAATAATTTAACTTGGAAATTACACAACCAAAGTGGCATTTTAAAAAAATGTCATGCAATTTGCACAGGATTAGAGTGGGTCATTTTTGATGGAATTTGTACATTACAGATTCACACAGGATCAGGATCACAGACCTCCACAATTATTACCAATTACTAGATTGAATTAAATGGGACTGTATTTAATTTATTCTTACAGGTTGTGTGGTTTTAAATTTGTCTAAAATGAAGGCTTTAATTTTCCTTTAAAATACATATTAATCCATTATTCTTAAAAATTCCATAAACATAAACAAGATTGCTATATTTTCTGTGGAATTCTTTGAATAGAATTTGTCACAGTTATAATTATTCTGCATTTTAGTTAACAGAGACAACATCATTTCTTCGATTTAGGACATGGACGTATTGAGCAGAAACATCAGTCATGACAAAATGTCAATTTAACAAGAGCTCGATGGATAATCTTACATTGGTGACATGATTAAGACAGGCTCAAGGAAATAAATCTGAGGCCATTATGCTATTTCAGGATTTTAAGGTCTTACATTTGATCAAAGTGGCCTTGATAATGGTCTTACAAAGTCTTAAATTAGATCTTTCCTCAAACCCTGTAGATTCTAATGTAAGAGGATGAAACTAGATAAAGAGATTTTATTGAGAATTTCATAATTTTTAAACAGGTTTAACTGTCCAAGGTTTTTTAAATTACACTACACTGGCATTATATTTGGGATTCCTTAAAAATTCTCTAAACATTGATTAAAAACAGAAACTAAGTCCTCAAAAAGGGATATTTGTCAATGTATTTTCAGTATTTAACTGGTTTAAATGAAGCTAAACTATGACCCATATAATAAATACAAAAACATAGGCAATGAAAGAGAAAAAAAAAATGAAAAAAGTGCGAGAAAATATGCGTAGCGAGTTTATTTTTAACCTTTATTTGCCACACTATGGTGCTAAATAGTAACCGAGAGAAAAATGATCACTACAACATTATACACAATACACAGTGATAACAGTATAACACAATAACAAAAATATGAGAAAATGAAGGAAAAGAGAAGAAAACGAGCAAAAGAGCAAGACAAATTTAGCTGTAATATTGTTACATTAGTATTTATACACATATACATTTATAAAAGAAATAAATGTATGTTGACCTGTATCTATGCAAACAATGCATTGACCTCATTTATTTTGAAGCTTTTATTTGCTTGTTTTACCAAATAAATAAATAAATACATAAAAATCAGCAGCTAGCGTAACAAGTTTCACTAAAATAACTTGATTTATTCTGTTCATCTGCACTGATGTCTTTATGTTAACTCTCACATGCACAACTCTACCATACCATGCAGATAATATCATTGAGGTTTGGATGATCCTTAATTCCTTGGCTTAAGATGAGACATGGTTGTCTTGACAGATTTCCACATCCATAAGATCAAACCAGATCATTTTCAGTATTCCATTTGGCATTTTTCACCACGTCAACACACACCACTGCCTCCACACTTTTCACATTTCTGTTTGAAAACTGTGTAGGCTGCAGAACAAAGCCTTGACATGGTAAGATCTGAACAAAAGCTTTGTGTTTTGCTCTCTTGTAGTTGGAAACACAGGCCTTAAGCAACTGCTACATGCACACACACATTTTTTTTTTTTTTTTTTGAAGAAGTGAGCACAGTTCAGTGAGGCAGTTAGTGAAAGGCTTTTGTTTCAAAAATAGACCGTGTGTTACTGTACTTCACATGCCAAATGGGCCGGATGAGAATGATGGCAAAGAATTAAGAGATTGTTCAAAGATTGGAGTCACTTTGGCTCCATATGGCACGCTCTGCACTGGAATGCAAAGTTATCACATAAGGACCAACTGCACTGAATATACACAGCAAAGTTAGAGAACATACACCCCTCCAGACAAGCTTATACTGTTTACTTAAACTAATAGTTGTAAAGAGAGTCTTCTTAATAAATACACAGTTTTATAGCTACCAGCCAGTTAACTGAGCATATTTCAAAGACTGGAAAAAGGGGTTCTGCCTAAATGTGACAATACGTGCCTATAAGCTCTTCTGCCGTTCATATCTCGTCTGAGCAATTTGTACATAAATTGAAATGCTATAAAAATATGCCTCTCCGTTCTGGTTGACTGTAGTGCTATATTTAAAGTTACAAAAACAGAAGTAGCATCGTCAAGACGTGGTATGAATATCAATAAGTTTATTTAAAATATGTCAAACTTAGCAGACGCCTTCATCTGTTTTTGTTTGGCTCGGACACTTGCACATCAAAACTAAGAAGAAGAGAAACACATGAAAAAGATACAAGGATTTGGCACAAAGGACAGAGATTTTAATGTGTTTGGATTTTTCTCCTAGTTGTGAAAATCACTTATTTGTTGTCATTACTCATCTCTACTTTTAGAGTAGGGGTCTGTTACTGCAATCATCCAGAATTTTTGTAAGGAGACTACGAGAAGCAAAAAGTAGTAGTTGGTATTAGGTTTAACCCATAAAGACCCAGTGGTAATTTTGCAGCAGTTCCCAAGTTCCTGATTTTTTTTCTCTAGATTTAACCTTTCTTAAATGATTTATCACCATTTATTACGATATTCTCTGCATTTTTTTTTGTGAAATTCATTTATTTTCCTATATTTAATTCACTGATCATGTAGATGTTCATTAAAGCTGAAGGTTATTGTATCAAAAACAGAAAAAAAACTGCAGAAGAAGTGACTTTTTCATTATAATCTATCATTAACAGAACCTAATCCAAGTGTGTCCATCCACTGTCATTGGTCCAACTCCATAGGTTTTACCGGTGAATCAATTTTGTAGAAGATGACAGTGGTTCCATTTTCACTACGGAGCCTCTGAACGTCCAAATGGGTCATATCTAATGACCAGGAAAACATGAAAACTGCATTTTACACCAATTATTTACAGGAATGGATAGAATTAGTAGATCATCAGGTATTAAACATTCTACATCAGTAGATGATTTTGGTCGCTGGTGGCTGTTTGGGTCTTTATGGGTTAATTAGCATATTATATGTATAAAAGAAATGTCTAACAGGTCAAAATACAAGCATGATTTTAGCATTTATGGATTAAAAATGCTGCAAAAAAAACATCTTGACAATGTATTTTGGGTTGTGTTATTGCAGAATTTGCTGAAAACTGTTGAAATCTGGTGATTAAAAATGCTGTATTTAAAGCACAAAAGAGGAATGAAGTGAATGTTTTAAACTAAATATATAGAAATCCATGCTTTGCTGTATAAAACAAGGTCGACTGCAGAGTTTACGAGCCGCATTTGAATGCACCATACAAGTCCATTCATCTCAAACTTCACCGTTGACTGAGGATTGATGGATGAAGTCTGTAATTTCACAACGCAGCTGATTGACAAGAAATATGAATTAAAATCAACAGGTTTTGGCATGTTACACTGAGCCCTGATTGGTTTTGGTGGCTACCTACTAATCATAAAATGACAGATGATGGATTTATGGCCTTCAGAACCTGCTGATTGAATGCACATGTTAAGAGTTCAGTCCATTTCATATGCTTCTTGGGTTGTTTTTCACAAAGAATGCTAATAATGCTATATATTATAATACATCTGGGGGCTGGGTGAGAAGCTGTGGTGGGTCGGATGTGGCCCACAGGCTGGCAGCTATAGAATATATACTAAGATGTGGAAATATTCAAGTTCTTTGTACAGACATTTGATTCGAGTTGACATCCTCGGCTCAAATGAATAAACTAAAATGACGTCTCTGAATGAATTTCAAGGAAATTCATTTGGACACAATGTAATCTGGCTCTGACATGGTAGGGCAGGCACAGCAGTGGGGAGGAATCTGTCCCTCAAGTCTTGTCCACTTACATCACAGTCACCGCCATCACCGTAACTGTACTGTAGCGTCTCTTTCTACTGTCTTTTCGTCTTTGTTTGTCTGGTTGTGTGCGGCATGCTTCACATCTATGTCCTGTTTTCTCTTTCTCTCCCTCTTCCCCCCCTTTTTACTTCCTCTCTCTTTGTGTTGGATGAGAAGGCAAGTCCTGGGGCGCTGGAGGATGACGGCAAGTTGTCGGTAGGTCTTGTCTGATTGACAGTCTTTCCGTCTGCTTCTGTTGTTTGTCCCCGTTTCCGTGTAGATGTACTGTAGTAGTGTAACTTGTCCCCCCCCCCCCTTCCCCCCACCATACTGTGAACAAGACATGTATACTGTTATCTCAAACTCTCAGCCTCCCTGCGTGCAGCGAGTAGCTCCATCTGTTTTCTGAAGCCTTATTTTTATTTATTTTTTTCTGTCACTGCTACATTTTCTACCCAGCATGCAAAAGACAAGTCAGAGCATGTCTTTAGAAAAGCTGAGATGTTTCTAATGCTTGTACTCCTCAAAAAAAAAGAGCTAAAATGTGAGGTTTCCATCCAGATTGTAAAGGAAGCAGACAAAACGGGACAGCGGACGGCGAATCGTCAAGGTTGCTGAACAGGAAACCACATCTTTGAGCCCTTAGACCACCCCTTACTCAGTTTGCCTCTGTTATCTCCCACTCATACCCAGTTATGAATCACCTCCAGCACTGACGCATCACCTGTGCACACCCAAAGACGGACACACTCCAAACAGCTACTCTAATTTCCCACAGTTCTCAAGTTCGGCCTCAACTGCTGGAGTGAAATGTTGTTTTTTTTTTCTTTTTTTGGAGGAAAATGCAGCAGACTCACATGCCACTTCAACTGTGAATGCATGTCTGTATCCGTGGGGCTTATATTTTAAGAAGCTGGGGTTCTTTATGATAGTTTTACTGGGTTGCAGGTTCCGCTTAGGGGTTTTATGCAAAAGAGGATTAGGGAGTCATATTCCATCTAGAAGCATCATTGAAGGTGGTGGAGCGTTATGTATTTGTGAATAAATGCTGCTGCTTTTTGAATACTTCTGTCTATGTGCAGTAAATGTTGTAAACACACAAGAATTGAAATATAAGTGCCTGGAATTGTTATATTTTACAATGCAAAATAAGCTTAAAACAGCATGGTTTCAGCATTTAGTTTAATAAGCTTGGATTTCGCATGGCTCTAGTCAAGTACTTACATTTAAGCTGACTGCATATGCTTCATATTGGAGAGAATTTGGTATTTTTTCTTAGTGGGAACTGATAAAAAAAAAAAGTGAGCACCCCAGGCAAAGATGTTCATTCCAGTATTTCAAATGTTTTCCTTTTAAGCCAGCAGGATGTTTGACACTTTCTCTGTGCCCCCACAGGCCAGGCCTCGGCTTCAGAGGGGGGGCAGTTCTGCCTCTCTGCACAACAGCTTGATGAGGAACAGCATTTTCCAGCTGATGATTCACACGTTGGACCCGTTAAGTGAAGGTAAATTGCCCATTGAAAACTGTCCAATGCTGGATTTGACATCTGATTTTTGAGACTCAGGATTTTTACCATGTTTATCTTTTTACTGTTAATATCAATTCCCGTGGTTCCCAACCTTTTTAGGCTCGTGACCCCATTTTAACCCTGTAAAGCCTGAACCATTAAATCATTGACAGAAAATTCCAGTTCTTTGAAATTGGAGCATTTATCAGTCCTTCTGAACAACCAAAAAATTTTGTTTTTCAAATATCAATTTCCATGTATGAGTTTCAGTTTTGTATCATATTTGATACATTGGGTCTCAGTGGTCGAATTTTATTATTTTTGAACAAACAAAAACATAATGTAACACAAACCTGTCTAACAAGTTGGTAATTCAATTTTAAAATTGACAAAGTTCTGCCTCCTTCCTCATTAATGAGAATCTTGTAGTGTCACTGGAAAGGCCTCTGGTGAACAAATTCCTCCCCCCTGTAGATTATCCATCTATGGCATGTATCTAATTGTATACATCAGGTTTTTCAAGAAAAAATATCACACTGATCATGTTGAGGGTTTCAAAACTCATGTATCAAATATGATAAGTTTGGCATTATCGGGTTAAAATCACAAATTTTGTCTGGCAACCCCAGACATTCAAAACGGAGATTTTTTTTTTTTTTTTTTGCTTAATTAATTTGTTTTTGATCATATAATAGTTTGCTATACTATGTTGCAAATAAACGTTAATTTTAAACCACATTTAGTCTATATAATGTATATTATTATGGACAGAGGCAGAAAAGCCAGGTGTAGAAAGTGAGAATTTTATTTTCCTTGGTCAGGATATGTACAGTCAGTCCAGCTTGTATTTACAAGGCTGACCATTAATACTGAACAAACAATAACTCAAACTGTGAATTATGAAAGAGCTGCAGCATCTGAAACCGACCACAATGAACATCTGAAAGATAAACAGTACCACAGTGCTTCAGTTTCAGCTTCAGAGTTTGTCATGTCTTTTATGTATTGTGATTGTCTCTCTCAACTCACCATATATTTGTTATTAGCAACTTTTTTTTTTTTTTTTTTTTAATCGGTTACTAGAAATTTCAGGCGACCCTATTTGAATTCCAGGTGACCCCAAGGTTGAAAAACACTAATCTATTCACTTTTCCTCATATATTTTGTCTTAAAGTTGTATCATTTTCCCGTGGAATAACCTGAATTCTGTTTCCAGCTGCATGGATGTTGGAACGTGAAATATGTTAAAAGTTTACTGAAAAAAAAACAAAAAAAAAAACACATAAGATATGTCAAAATATAAAATCTTGCTTTCTTACATATGCACGTACCCAGCTTTATTCCGAACATTTAGCTCTATATGTCTAAACTGAATTGATCCTTTCAAAAGCTGCAGCATCAGAGCACAGCTGAGGCAGAAGATCATTTTTCTTTAATCCATGTTGAAGGCCTATTAGCTTAGCTGCAGAAAATGTGAAATGGCAGTGTCAGTGCTCGGCACAGGGGATAAATATGTTAATATGCCAGGGGATGGGCTATTTCATCCCTTTCTCATCCTACCCTGAAAAAGCTAAAGAAAAAGGCAAACAGGCAACAGAAGTCTGCAGAAGGTTTGAGGAAGTTGTCATTAGATTGTGTGGTTTTTAGCTTTGGCGTGAATTTGGCTGCAGACGCAGTGTCTTGTTCTTCTGATGTGATGAATCCCAATCCTTGAAAAATGAATATTCATGTAGAATACTAATGCCTTTTTCCTTCCTTTAGTCCTCATAGAAATGTATTTACAGTGTGTTTAGTTTGATCAAAAGCTCCACTGTTACCGCAGACACACACCAAGACGCCACTTATAAGTGTAAAGCCATGGCCAGGCTCAGTATTCCTCACATTAGGTGATACCTGCTCAGTAGCATTTCAGCCTTTCCTCAAAATGAATTTACATTCCTTGAAAGCCAAACCTAGAATGAGTCAGCTCAGGAAAGATTAATAAGCCGTGCCAAGATGGGCCTTAAAGTGCCCATTAACATGCATCAACTTGTTGTCGTACACTGAAGCCAAAGCTTCCCGTCTCTGAGTGTATTCATCTTTCCATCTCAGTGACGAAAATGTAAATCATACCCTGCTGGGGGAATGAAAGTCTGTATCGCTAGTTATGTAAAGAGGAGTTATACATACAGTCATGTGTCATGTGGTCTTTATAGGGACTTGTGACATGACAGAGTGAAATATGTGCTGCTTGTTTGACATAATGAAGATTAATAGACTGGATTGCACATGAAAAAGTCTATAGCCATCTGTTATTGTTTGCCTGCTGGTCTATAAATCAAATTATTCCTTTATAGTAGATGTTATAAGCAAATTCTGCCTCAGTATATATAGTTGCGGAAAAAATTATTAGACCATCAAAAGTCCTCAAAAACAATGGTTGTGCAATCAAGAACTAACTCCTGTGTGTATCATGTGACTAAAACAGACAGAAAAGAAAACATGGAATGCCTAAAAACACTGTTTTTGTCAGTACAGTGCCATAGATATTGATGTAAGAACTGAAGTGATTTTGGTTATTATCAAGAAAACATGGAAAATGGCTAGATATCAGCTCTGAAATTAAACTCTTATGAGCTATTTTTGTTGTTATCCTTATACTTGTCCAAACAAATGTACCTTTAGTTGTAAATGAACAAGAAATTGAAGAAAACAAGGGGTGGTCTTATAATTTTTTCCGCAACCGTACATGAAAAGCACAAATAGTCATGTTTTTTTTTTTTCCCCAGATTTAACTGATGAGTCTTTTGGCAAATTACTGACTTGAAATAAATGCAGAGACACAGTGTGACATGACATGAGGATTGAATTAATTACTTCAGAGAACAAAAGCAACACTTTGGGCTTCAGTTCGATTTGAATATATTATTTCGAAATTTACATGTCACACATTGGAAGTTTTTACAACAGAGAGCACACAGAACAGCAGTGACGACGGTCTCAGGAACATTTTACAATGAATTTATCAGAGACTGTTTGTTTCACCAGTCGTGTTACTGTACAGAGTCGACCACATTCGCTGATGACTGAGCGCGTTCTATGCACGTTTACCAATATCATTAATGCAAAGGTGTGTTTTGTTGCTTAGAAAGAGATAAACAGGTGCATCCATCAAAGACAGTGGCTGCGATGCCTGTCCTTGTCTGCTCTTAGGATTTAAGTGTAGCTGGTGGGGGTGCAGGAAGGTAGCCGGACTCGCTCCATACATTTTTCATAAACCTCTTCTCAAAATAAGTCATCGGTGCTTCCGAGCCAAAAGGAACGTCTGAGGTCATTTGCTTGTGCCGGGAACTGGCTACCTTTCACTCGACAGACTCTCAGAGAAGGGGGTAGACAGAGACGTGTCTGTGTGTGTCTGAATGTGTGTGTTTGTGGTCGTTTGTTTGTGTTATAGGGGTTTTTCCTGGTTTAGAATGAAGCAAGAACTAAAAATGTGACCCATAAATGCATCGAAATTGGGCAAAAACCTAAATATATGACAAAATGAAGTAAAACATTACACTTTAACGGTTCAAAATGAAGCAAAAACCTAAAAAATGTAATATGCAAGCAAGCAGGTTTAATTTTGTCAGTCATGACCATATTCTTTGCAGGAAAAACTCTGCTTTTATTTTCATTGAGCCTATGTGGGGCCTGTGCATTTCTCTTTTACTTGAATATTTGGTGGGCTTTTTAATTTTATCCTCAATGTGCATTTCTTAACATAAGAATAAACCAACCTATCAATGATTTAATGTGCGCTACCAGACTAAATATCACCTGGATTTATTTTTTCTCTGTTTCTGTCTTCCTATCTCTTTTCTTTCTACTGTCTCTTCAGAATTTGCTGACTCTGGTGAGTTACTCCTCTAATTTCTGTATCCCCCTTTCCCCTCCAAAGTATGTTTGTTCTCATTCCAACAGCCTGGAGGCAATTCTTTCGCCCGACGTGTCTCTTATGTATACATCTCCCAAGCGCCGCTGTTTGTCAACTCTGTACTGTCCACCCCTGCAGACTCTCTCCTTTTTAAATATCCATTCTCTTCTGTGGATGTATTCTCCTCTAAAACCCTCTGTGACCATTTCTACATTGTTTTTCCCATTGTACCTAATCCTCTCTCTCCTCTTATGTACTCCTTTTAGTCCTAGCTTTGTCACGCTGCTCTCTGTGAGACACTGGAGGGCCCAGAATAAGTTTTTTTGGGTTTTTCTGTCCATGTTGTCCTCCTGCTCGAGGTTTGTCAATATTTTTTGCATTGCAGTGATAGCACCATGCAGGTTTCCCTTTTTTTTTTTTCTTCTTTTTTTTTCTCCAGCCCTCTTTACATGCCCTTCATGAGTACTTGGAGTCGATACAAGCTTGACAGAGCAATTAATGGCAGTTGGCTGAAATTTGTTTGCCTATACAGGCTTTTACAATTAGCTGTTCCCGTCAAATTATTATCGATTTATGTGTTCATACCTCCTCTAGAGATACAGTAGAGGTTCACTTAGAATCCTAATTTTGTTCATGAAGCACAACCATTTTCTTGTCTCTTAAAAGTCTTTGAGTTTCTACCTTTTGTACATTTTTGTAGGCTTTACATGCTGGGATAGGTCGCTCCAGGTCTGCATCTTCTATCAACGTAGAGCAGCAGACAATATTACTTAGGACTGGCATCAAATATTGAACTGAAAGGATAGATGTCAAGTGAGAGGGACAGATTGGATCTCTCTACTGCATCATACCTCGGTGGATGTTTGAAATTGGCCACTGAGAGCAATAACAGAAGTTGAGATGTACATCTTTTACACAGATACTTCCCAAAATGTATCAGAATAGATATGACGTAGTGTTGTTTATATAGCTGACTTCACTGTGGAGGACAGGTCGGGTGTAAACAGAAGATACAGTGTCTATCGAAAGCCCGGAAACACCTCATCTTTTTGCATTTTTGAGATATATGCACAAGCCTTTGTTTATATGCAGCAAACAACACAATCTGTTTTGACCGATATTTGCACAAAAAGCTTAATATTCATCAAACCTCAGATGAAATACATGCAGCTATGTCACATTCCACTTCAGAAGGTTTGGAGAACATGCTAGCTCATATTACACATGTAGGTTAAATACCCTGCAGACCATCACTTAGTGCACTGATGCATTTAAACCAATGAACTTTGATGGTTCAGCATTGATAGAGGTCCATACAAAGACGGCTTCGGTCGTATCCACTAAAGTTTTGTATCGGATAGGTCTTTCGTCCACATGAAACTGGTGTTTTCAGTCACTGAAACCGCAACTTTTTGAAACCGGGTCCCAGAGTGGATAAATTTGAAAATGCCGGTTTCGCTTCTTCGTCTGTACGACCAACCCGCAACTTTTCTAAAACGATGATGTCATAGCCCCACCTCTCTAACCTTTCTCCCCGGAAGCAAGACACCACTTCACAACAACAATGGTGGACTACAGAAAAGTGCTTGTGCTACAACAGCTATTGAGCTTTTTGGAAATACTGAATCAAAATCTTCGGCTACTCTTTAATTACAATGAGCAACAACCAACCATAGCAACAATACTCACTACATGCTCTTGGATCTACCATGGAGAGGGGCAACCAGAAGGAAATATTGGATCAGACCCAGTAGAACCAAGCTTTATGCGCACGCTCAACGTCATCTTCTTCGGTTTTTTTTGCAAGAGCATTACAACGCCACATACAGGCCTGGTATTTGTACTACATCATTTTCAGTGGCTTTCAGTGGTATTTCCTGAAATTACTTTGTGTTTGTGGAGCACTTTTTTGAAAACAAAGAAAATAATCAAATCAGCAGCTACTCTAGCATTGGCGAGTTTTTAGTCCATTGAGTGCAAGAATAAATTAATACCAAATACGTATCCAAATATATACAAGTAACATAACATAAAAGATATAACAGCTTCTCTGGCCTTATGTACCGCTCTTCCTCCTCTGTTTCCCTCAAATAAACAAAGAGCAAGAACCTCTGGGATAGAAATGACTGTAAATGAGCATAAGCCCCATACGGTCCACCATGCTGGTTTGTTTACATCTAACTACCACAATTCCTTGCGCTCAGAGTCGTGAGTCATGGCTTGAAGTCATGACTTACGGGCTCAAAAACCTGCCTGGAACGCAGCATAAGATCACAGATGACCTCCACGTTTATTACATATTTAGCTGAAGTCCAGAGATGATACTATTCCCGTTTGAATGGGGCTTTAGAATATTTTACTTTCTTATCTGCACGAACAAAATTAATAATCAGCCTTCTTTCGGAAATGTCTACTATTTTATCATTAGAACCCCTTAAAGATCCCTGTTCAAATAATAACACCGTTGTGGGCTGATGCAGGACGAAACAGGGCTGCAAACATGGCGGTGGGTATTGCAGATCATTATGTCTCTGCAATAGACTGGAAATATCTCTGACAGCATCAATGTGGCCTTGAACGCCTTTGATGGTGATGGGCTATTTTTTATCGAGCAGACACTGTACACAACTGACCTTTAACTCGGTCAGTGGAGGACTATAGTGGGAGTCAACCACCTCCACAGTCGTAGCGTTGGTCAGGGCTGTTATTGGTTTAACTGGTAAGACAGTGAGGGGGGGTGTGATGTGGAAGGTCATCGGTGTAGACCCTTGAATGAGCCACTGGATGACTTGTGCCGTTTCGTACTCATTATGAAGTCACACAAAAAGGAAATTTACAGATACACCGCCTGTTTTCTATCCTTCAATTACACAGTTTTTAACGATCATTTACAGTGGAAAGGTTAATCTATTTATCCAGCACGGCATTTCCATTTTTGCTGCGTACTGGTGCCGTTCTCCCCGCCAGCATTACTGTCTGTGTGCTGATGTAGCCCCCATTGATCACATGGTTCAATAATCCACTCACTGTCATCAACCTCCCACCCTTTGCGCAACGGAAATATATTTTCCATTTATGCACATATAATATATTGACGTTCTTCTTTGTATCAAGTTAACTCTTTGTTGCAACTTTACATATAGCATTAAGAGAAATAGTTTAAATTGGTAGCATCTTAATGTGTTTGCTAGTAGTAGAAGAAGAAATAATATCCACTTAATGATTCAATATAGTCAATAATGTCTTTTTTTGTCTACCATGTCGTTTCCTCTTAAAATAATGTGCAGCGAATTACACCTCCATTTGTTTTTGTCCACCGCTGCACCTCGTCACCTTGAGTTTGTTATGCAACTATTCATTATGAGCAACCAACTATCAGCTCTCAGGCCGTCATCTGTCCATCCCCACCACACCTTCACACACACAAACACACACTCACATACATGTCACACCCCTCCCCTGTGCCCTCTGAGCCACCCTCTGCCGGGTGGGTGAAAAAATCAATGTTAAAAGCCTTTTTGCTTCAACACAGACTGTGAATTTCCCCGACACCCCCAACCCCCAGTGCACACACACATACACACGTACACACACACACTACACAACAGAGGTTTAGAGGTCACACCACAAGGACAAGAGGGCCTCTGGTAAACAACAACAAGCCTCCGTGTCTCTCTCCGGTTGCAGAGGGCAGCCGACGCCCGTTCGTGTGGGCAGTGATTGTGTCGTGGGTTAATTGTCTTCAGGCTGACCACGGTTTAGAGGGCGGCCTTACAGTGACAGTGCGCTCCCACCACAAATCATCGCCTAATCGTACGGGATCGAGGCACTCATCTGAGAGCGCAGCAGATGACCAAGACGCTCTGAATCGGGATGCGTTTTCATCTCATTAGACTGTGTTTTTGGGATGGCAAGTCTCACATTTGGCACGAGAATCACGGCATAATCCACTCGCATGTGAGTGGAGTGTGCACCCACTGTGGGCAGAGTTGGATTTTAGTGAGTGGATGTGGGTTTGTTTGGTGTGGGCATACAGCACGCACTGTACTGTACACCTACATGCACTCTTGTGCTTGTGAAGAGAGTTAAAGGGTTGTTTCACCTGAGAGATTTGAGAACACATCTAGTATGTTTTTACCTTTTTACACATGAGACTAGGACAAAATGACAATCAAATCCAATGATTTAAATTATTCCCATGGCATCAAACAAATGAATTAAAGGTAAATGATTTGTGCATTGATGGGCATGATCAAAAAAATAGTCACACATATATTTTAGGTGAAATAGTCCTAACCTTTAGTAGATTACTTAAGTTGTATTCTCCTGAGACCCAGCAATGCATTTTTGTTGTCTGTAGTAGACAAGAGTTTCACAGCTTTACTTGGATTTAAAAAAAAAAAAAAAAAAAAAAAAAACTAAACCTGTCCATCATACTGTTTCTATTCAAGCCAATTATTTAATGTTAGAAAACAAACCAAAAACAAACAAACTCACTTATTGGCTCTCAGAAGGATATTCATATTATGTAAATCTACTGAGAAAACCATAAATAAAGAAAAAAACACAATTTTTCTTTGTGGTTATAGCAAATTAGAGTAATTAAATATTGAAAATAAAGGAAATATTCACTTTGATTTATTTTGTCAAGGCATCACGTTAATAGACAATGCAAACTGTTATTTACAGTGTTAGGCATCAAATAACTCCTTTACGGAGAAAATGCATATTTAAAATACAATTACTGATCAAAATCATGCATATATTCTTGTGATCTTGTGGGTTTGCATCAAAATCCCAATATTCTAATCCTAATTTAAGTTGTGTTAAAGAAAGATTAATCACATTGTCAGTGAGTATTTGGGCACAGTAATAAAGAATGAAACAAACACTAATAAAGGGAATTGACAACAGTAGAGGAGAGATATTCTGGAATGGAGTGTGAAAAGAATAAGCTGCTTTGCATTGTTTGTGGAATTTAAAATAAAAAAATTAAACTATGTAAAGCTATAACTATATTTTTTTTAAAAATGCATAACAGTCAATAAAACCCACAAATAACCATTACCTAAGGCTTGAGCTGGTGGACTTATGGATACAGGGAGCAAACAGAGCTTAAAGTGTTATTTCAATATTCCACACTCTATCTGAAAGTAGATAATACATTTTAGAAGTACCATCCCCATGCAGGGCTTTTCATTTGGACTATATCTTTTATACCCCCATAAAAATTCACCGCTATTGCTCTCAGACAAACAGAAACTTGGAGCCTTGTGTTACCTTTAATACATTCTGTTATTTTCATGACTCACCCTTTAAGCTGAACTCTCGTTCTAGCCAAACTGAAAAGAAAATTGTGCAGGGCCTTTACAAAATCCTCCTACTTTTTAGTTATTTATTGTTGAGTCAAACAGGACACCATGTGTTGGAGTGCGGCTCCAGACCGTGAGCTACTTTTCAAGACAAAGTACAGCGTGGGAGGTGGAGTTTCGTGGTCTGCTGTTTTCTGTTGTGCTGCTTCATGTTAAGCTGTTGCTGCAGGTTTGAATTCCCGGCTAATTCATCATGCAGATGTGCTGACCATCTATTTACTGTGCCGCCAAGAACTGCAACAGTAAGGGAATCAAATTAATTGTTCGGGTTTCATTGTGGAAATAAAATGCTGAATCATCAGCATTTAAATAAGCTTGCGTGCAGAGGAGAGGAGGACTCATCTTTTTGTTGCATGTTTGACCCAGTAAATTCTGTTGTAACTTTTATGTTCTGTTTGTTTTTTAACAAACCATTATACATATATATATATATATATATAAAATATGAATCCCTTTTTCCTTTCTCATGAATTTTCTCTTAAGCCCATCTAACTTGTACATTTGACAGGCTCTTTTTTTTTATCAGTTACGTGGAAACTATAATGCATTTATTTGTAACTCCATTCTTACTGCTGTGTTTTGCACTTATGCAGTGATGTTCGGAGAGTTTGTCTTTCTGTATGTCACATTGTCGTGCCTGTGTGAGTGTTTGTACAGTCTGTGATGCAGAACCAGCGGACTCGTCTTTTTCCTGTCATGTTCACTCTTTTCCTTTCTCTGTGTGTTCGTTGCCTTACCCTTGTCTTTTGCTGTGATGTTGTAGAGCTTGGGACTTATGGGAAACTAAAATATTATCACTCAATGACTGAGGAAGGTAAGCCTGAAAGTTTTCACTTGATTCTTTGAGTCAGCTTTTGCCATCCTTCTTTGTTTTTCTCCATTTAATCATGAAACAGCACCTCCCCAGATCCTTTTCTTAGTTTTGATTTGTTTTGTTTTTTGCTTGTGACATAGTTTGCACATCTCTGACGTTTTTAAGTTGGAAACCCTCTCTAAGATTTCACTGACATAAGTGCAAATCATGATTCCCATGCCACCTTTAATTTAGATTTTTAGTTTAGTTTTTTTGTTTTGTTTTGTTTTGGCTTAATTTAATTTTTTGCCAGGAGACTCTGTGCATACATATTGTGTGTCACTGTGTAATGTTTCTGCTGGTTTTTATTCCATTTATTATTAGATAATGGGTGCTTTAGTCATGTCTTGCTTATGTTTGATTCTGTGAGACGTCCTCTTTGGATTCAGACTCAAACACATTTCATTATGCAAACAGGTATACCACACTTTTTTCTACCTCACTCCCAACCAAATTTTACAGCTGTTACCCATCTGCCTCAGTGAGAAACCCATCATCTTTGCCTCAGTGCTCACTGAACGCTTCCACTTGTACCAGCAGCCGGTGCACACATGCTAGATATACGGCACTGAATTGGGCAAACTGGAGTGACTCATCCACCCGGCGGTTACGTAACGGGCAGAGCTGACAGGGAGAATGAGCGGCTGCGTAGCATCGACTAGAGAAAGGGCCCAACGTTTTCTATTTTAGCGAATTGAGAAGGTTTGACAATGTGTATGGAGTTGCAAGGAATTTTCTCACATTAAACAACGAGAAAACATTTACCGTTTCTGCCTTTTTAAAGCTTTTATCTGAAACAGCTCTGGAAAAAAATGAGAGACCACCAGGTTTGCTATTTGGAGATATGTGTATGAGTGAAATTAATAGTTTGTTTACTCTAGAAACTACTGAAGGGATTTCCCTCTTTTGCTGGAGGACGTAGATGCTGTGGTTGCACTTTGGGGAGTTGGGGACTTGGTTGTCATTCCCCCAAGAAAACTTCATCCTCTAAAAACTGGATTTATTTTTGTATAAGTCCAGACCCACAGCTCCTCGGCTAAATAAAGCTGATTAGTTTCATCCAGTGGCTCTCTGTGGCTTTGTCAAAAAACTTACTTAACATATAGACGTAAATAATATCATCGTCATCTTTATTTCCAGATTCGGTCGTCCATTTAAAAAGCAAGCAACAAATAAAATAAGTTAAAAATACAGACAAAACATCACCAGTACTATAAAACACAACTGTACCAGAGTCGCCAAAATGGTGACTGTTATCCCACTGAACTATGACTGGGATTTGTCAAAAGCCTAATGATGGAATTTTGAGAATCGTTCAATCGATAGATAAATTTGTACATTAATTTAAATAATTCTTTTTAGATTTTTCTATCATAGCCTAAAGCCATTCTTGTATCATTTTTAACATTTCTCAAATGTAAATGTGTGTGATTATGCACAAACTCAGTTTATATTTGTACATAATAAGCCTGTTTTTAAAGTAAACCTACACACCAGTGGATTTTTCTCAGTGACACAATGGACCATGTTTATGTTTGGGAAATGGTAAAACTAACCCAGTAAAAATAATGCAAATCTTAACTGTTTTCTTAATTGCATTTATGTAGTATCATAAATCAGGGTTTCTGCAGGTATCAGCAAATCTAATGTAATGCTTTTTAATGCCACTTTAAACTAATTTAATGCCCATGTCCAACTGCAGATACAGTTTTATATATAGTTTTATGACTGTTTACTGTCGACAGGCTTTAACCAGGTTCTGAATAGTTCCTCCTCCAATCGCTTCTACTGAAACTTGCATTTTCCCATTTTTTCCGACATTTGCTAATATTCCCTCCACTCTTTCGCTACAGCATGAACACGCTCACAGCATGCTGCATTCCAAGCATCCGGTGTTGTGACTTCATAAACAATAGCCAATTAAAGGATTCGACCTGTCAATCATCACACTAAACTTCCGATCAAAATTATTAAATGTTTATATAATCAAAATAAATTGTGGATAACAATGCTTTTTCTCCATCAAGTGTATTTAGATTTTTAATGCCTCTGGACATTGAATTTAATGCCATTTAAGGCCTCTCTTCAATGACTTCTAATGTATTTTAATTACCCGCAGAAACCCTGTAAATAAACCAACATTGCATAATTGTAATGGAAATGCAAACTGCCAAATAATAATGACGAGGTGAAACGTGAAGGTTATTTGAGTAAAAAATGGGCTCTGAGGATTGTGAAGGTTACTGATCCCTGTTGTAGATTATCACCGTCAAATATATATATATTTTTTTTGGTCAGTGCAAACCACAAACTATAATTGCACATAATTTCAGATGACTATTGTTTATGCTGTAATTACTATTTATGTGTTGAAACTGTTTGAAAAGCTACGTTATATAATTCTGAAACAACAAGATCTGGCAAAAAAAGTCACTATTTTGGATGTTTTCCGCATTGATTTTGCATTAATTCGTCTTGTATGCTACACCTACACCCTATAATCATAGGAAGAAGGATGGGCTGATATTTGTCCTGAATGTCAAATGGCCAAAATAAGTGTAGCGTTTGAGACCAGGAATAAAGCAAATACATTTTTTAAACAACACAGTATGAAGATTTAACTAAAAAGAATGCGAGATCGTTGTCTTCCTCTTGAATGCATTCCATAGTTTTCAATGAGGTTCACGTCCTGATATACGAAGTGGTCTCTTATTTTGTTCCAAACCTGTGTAAACGCATCTCATGTATATTGACGGAGTTACAAGCCTAAACATCAGCCATATTTAACCTATTGGGTAAAACCAAATTGACTCACCCATAACTGTGGATGGTTTACAGAGAAACACAGCCTAAGGTGAGTGATGTCAAATCAATGGCATGTGTGTTTACAGTCTTGTGAAATTGGTAAAGTATCAATGTATGTTTGTGTTTGTATGCATGTGTGTGTCTGAAAGAGAAGACAGAGGCGGGCGGGGCGGGTCATTTGTGCATCGGCAAAGTGTGGAAACACTGGCGTTTGCCATAGACGATAGATGAGGCGAGGGTAAAACCGGAACAATGGAGAAATATGAGACAGGAGGAAGGCTGGCGGTGTGACTTGGGACGGGTAATGATTTTTGCCAGAAGGTCACAGACAATTTTGACATGGTTGGGTGGAGTACGTATCGACGCGTAACTGTGTCAAGCACTGACAAATCAGCCATGCCCTCTTAAAATGAAAAAAAAAAATCTTTCATATTGATTATAATAGGCAGATTGGAACTAAACAGGACATGCAGGCAAACACTGACATGCACAGGAAGTCAGTGAAATTAGATACTGACACATGACAGCAAGGTTAATTATGCACAGGCCGCTTAATGTTTGGTATTGTTATGACATTAGATCATAAAAACCTGCCGCACTACACAACTTAGACGCATTTCTCAATGTTAGCGTAGCATTGTTAGGTGTGTGTGTGTGCCCTTAGGGGACATTTCAGACCATTGGAATTTTATGGGAGACCCCAAAGCTCCACAAGTCATACCAGCACAGACAGAATTGCCTTTGCATGAGACGTTTGCTTGTCACATCGAGAGGGCACACTGCTTATGTAAGAAACAAGGTCACGTTGTTCAATTGATGACTGGTTTCAGTCTGGTCTACTGCGTCACGGCTTCATCATTCCAGTATGAATGCACTTTTTCAATCAATAAAGCAGCAGCAACAGTGATTTTCCAATCTGCCCAAATTGTCCAACTAGCAGACGTGTGTACCTTCTTTTTGTCTTTACTCACGGTGAAATTAAAAAAAAGCAGAGTGATTAATGATTGATGGTTCCTGTTAAACATGTTCGTACAGGTATCGTATAAATGTGCTGATGACTTTTCTTTGCTGTGACCCCGGCCAAACCCTTAGCTGCTTTTAGTTTCCTGCTAACCTCTGACATCTCTTGTGAGTTTCTGATCTGATCTGACCACCAAACTAAAGCCCTCCAGAAAGCAGATCTCTTCACAAGAGATTTTCCTTGCTGGCTTTCTCTCCACCAAGGACCAGGACATTGCAGGATCATCAGTATATGATATGCTATGTCATATTGACTCCCAGTGTTGTCTGAACAGCAGTTTTGCGTGGAGTCTCCGCACTGTGCTTTTGAAATGTGACCCATCTGGGGTTAAAGGTGACCACGAAGGAGCTGTGACTGGGATGAGGCCAAAAGGCGTTGAGGCTGCAGCCGCTCCGTGTTCCACGTTTAACCCGCTGTGCTGATTCTTTTGCAGGTAAATTCCGAGAGAAGGCGTCCATTCTTCACAAGATCGCTAAAAAGAAATGCCAAGTTGAGGACAGCGAGAAGGCCAATGGAGTCGCGAGCCGTTCAGGTAGAAACTTCTCTGATTTTAATTAAAGTGTGTGATATTTAGAGACATTTAGTGGTAAAGTTGCATGCAGATTGCAGAACTGTATACCCCCACTACCCTCCCCTATGGTGGCTGCATAAACACAGAACTCCCTCATTATAGCCACTATTTGTTTCGTTTTTTCTGAACTCTTTTAACATACTTTTCATCATATTGAAATTCAATGGGTCTAAGCTGGGGCGCCGCTAAATTGTGGACCCCACAGAAGGTAAACATTGTGGGCCCTTCAGGAAAGACTTTATCTGTAAATCTGTTGTCAGAGCAGGGGGTATGATCGTACTGTAACAACTGGAGGTATAGGGGTGCATTTCATAAGTGCCGTAACAACCACAACGGGCATGAAAACGAAAGTAAAACTTAATTTTGAACGTCCGACTCCCGGCTTCTATGTCCCTCTTTTGCTGCGAGGCTGACACAAAATTTTCACAACTTCTAACCTATATATCCGCTGGGCCCCATGGAAATGCTGGGCCCCATGAATTTGTCATGCCCCCCCGTCCCCCACCCCCTTTACGGTGCCCCAGGGTCTAAGGTTATGTTCAGACAGCAGGTCTTAATGTACAATTTGATTTTTGGTGAAGTCCGATTTTTTTTTTTGTGTGTGTGCTCATTCATAATACTCGTTAAATGCGACTTTTGAGTATAAATTGAATGCGACCCATGTGCAAAAGAGGTCCTGACGTAATACGTGACCACACAGGCACGCACTGTGTTTACAGATGTAGAATTGGGATGTTTGTCGGATAAATGCAACCTGGCCGTTCAGACTGAAGTTGCATTGCAAAATATCAGATGCATATCAGATGAAAGTGCCCTGGGTCAAATTTGAAAAAATCGGATTTGTGGTGTTGAAACTGTCTTTCACAGACCGGATAAAGGTCACATATGGGGAAAGAAATTTGGATTTTGGCCACATTTGCCTGCAGTCTGAACGTAGCCTAAGCGTATGAGATACGTGACCATGCAGGCACGCACTGTGTTTAAGTAAATATGGAGGGATGCAGAATTGTGGCGTTTGTTGCATTTCAATGACGTAAAGGTCGGATAAATGCGACCTGGCCATTCAGACTAAAGTCGCATTGCAAAATATCAGATATGTATCACATTTAGGACCACATATGAAAGTGGCCTGGGTCAGATTTGTGCTATTCAAACGGTCTTTAATAGATCAGATACAGGTCACATATGGGCAAAAAAATCGGATTTGGGCCATGTTTGCCTGCGGTCTGAACATAGCCTAAGAGTATGAGATTCCTGCATGGACTGTGTTTTCAGGACTAAAATCTGCCCCTCAACACAGGTTTTATATGCGTTTTCACACAGGTAGAAGGTTTAATTACAGCTCTAATTATTAATCGCTGATCAGATTTTATCAGATGTAGACATGGACACAATTGTGCCTTACTGCTCTGTGTCTCAACATGGATTTGGATTCACAAGAAGCATGCATATATAGGTTAAATCTCCTGTCGGTGCCCTTGACCCCGGCACCGATGCAGATCTGGAGTTGGCCCCTGAAGCACCGTCAATGGCAGCTCACTGCTCCTAATGTGCTAAGAGCTTATGTTAATCACTAATCTTAAAGGAAAATTGTGTGTAAAATGCAGAGACCGATTTCCCTACAGGGTAAACCTTTCACCCTTAACCATACTTTTTTCATAAACAGCATGAAACCACATCAGGTCATCATTTATATTTAGTCTTTGAGTTTTCACCAAGAAGAGATGCAAACAGAAGTTGTGTGTTTTCTTTCTAAGGTCCGAATGCCTTTTTCATGGCTCCGTTGCCTCACCAGTTGTTGACGGTGAATATTCAAAGCTTCCTTGTAATATTAATTGGAGGTTTTCACAAGCCCCATCTCCCACTAAGAGTGACTCATAATTTTGACACCTTCACACTCCTATCTTTGATTATTCGCAAGCTCACACTGGTCCCCACACCACAGAACACGCACTCCGATCCATAAAATAACTAGAAAAGCACTCGGAGAGCGCAGACCTCCGCCAAGGCAGATCAGTACCCCCCCCTCAATCACCACCAAAATTTAATAATTTGTTCCTTGTGCCAGTATCAACATTTCCTAAAATTTTCATCCAAATCAATCCTTAACTTTTTGAGTTTTCTTGCACACGGACAGAAAGACAGACAGACAAACCAACACCGGCAAAAACATAACCTCTTTGGCGGAGGTAATAAAGTGAATGGTAAAGACCTGGGGCGCCACTAGCGATTGTGGGCCCCATGAAAGCTAAACGATGTGGGCCCTTTATAAAATTCCATATCTTATCGATTTGTTGGAGTGAGGAGTGGGGGGGAGTGGGGCGGCAGTTATATACGTAAGGGTGCAGCCCATAACTAACATAACTAACGCTGGCGTGAAGCAAAAGTGGAACTTAACACGCTTTCAATGTCCGACTCCTGGCTTCTATGCCTCTATTATACAGCGGACCTTAACCAAAACTTCTAACCTGTATCCACTGGGCCCCCTCCACTGTTCTATAGGCCCCCTGGAAATGCTGGGCTCCATGAATTTGTAATGTTTACACCCCCCCTTTTACATTAGCAGAATTCAAAATTTATTCAAAAGTGAAGGAATCAAAAATTTTAGTGCTAACAGACACTAAAGATGCTGTGGATAATGCTCCTATCTTAACAAACACAGGTTATGTATGACAGGAAACACCACTCTGTATCATTTATAATGTTGTAGTTCAGTGGTGACTTCTACAGGATTATCTTATTTTTCACTGCTGTGTAATTTTATAAAAGTATGAAAAGAAAGAAAAAAAGGCAAATGTTTGATTAATGAAATACACCAGATGTCCACTGGCTGAATGAGTATTGAATAGTTGCCTATTTTGATTTTAAGGGGATATGACTTCTGGTCTACATTCATGAAAATTGACAATGATACACCTGAACACTGGATGCCACCCACTATGAAATGGAAAAAACAGGATAGAGGATGTCTGTCCTGAGCTGCTGGACAAACTTTGCAGATTCTGTCAAAGACAACTCGTTTGCTCTCTCACTATATTTCATTTTCAGCAAACAAAACCATGTGATGGGATTCTAAACTAATGTAAAAAGACGTGATTGTGAATAATATATCCCATTTCTTCAGTTCTCCAACTCACATTGGAACTTTTTCAGTGTTGTCTGTAGATGTTGTTTGACTGCTCCCAAACATAATTTGTTCTTGTTAAAACTTCAACAGGACTTATGTCCCTCTATTAAATATTCCTCCCACCGAAATAGTTAATGAGCATCACATCTGATGTTAAACAAGCATGACATTATCAAGAACTGCCAAATTGATTGGAAGTGTTGTCTTCAAGCAGTATTTAAATCAATCTCAGTCACTGCCAAGTGTAATTTATGTATTTTTCACTTCAAAGAGCAGTGAACCAAAGGCTAAACACAAGGCTAGAGGAAATGCTTTTATGGCCACAATGTAGAGAGAGCAGCAAAAATCAAAGAGACATCCTTGTTTGTCCACAAGGAAAAAAATTATGCTAACAGTGGCACATTAACATATTACCATCTTAATCAAAATGCATGACTGGTAGTCATCGTATTACTTTATTTTCAGGCCTCAAATATTTCAAATTAACTGCGTGGTGTCAGTGCTAAAAAGATTTACTACAAGACATTAGAGTAGTTTCAAATATGATGCCTGTGATTAGTTACATATCCCATCTTTAGCCCTAATATGACAACATCAAACAGAAGGGCGAGGTCACGTGTTGGACGATAGCACTATCAAGTGACATTATCTGTCCAAGTGTCTTTCTAATTATGTCACAACCACATTTGGATGAAAGCAATTTCCACGGCAATTATAATTTTATCATCTGATTACATGGCTTTGGGCTCTTTGTATTTTAATAAGGGCTGTTAAGTAAGTCTGGCCTCAAATGAAATGAGTCAGCCGCAAGAATAAAGCGTGATGAGGAACAGGGATGGTAAGAACACTGTCATACACATATAAGGACTGAATTTCTGATTGTTATTTAAAAGAATTAGCATGAATGGAGTTCATTGTTTAGATCCCCTACTTGAAAAAAAACATAAGTGATAAATAAAGGTGAATATATATGCTGTGGGTTTCACTAAAATCATCAACATGTGACA
The DNA here is from genome assembly GCF_902148855.1 of Sphaeramia orbicularis. Classification (NCBI taxonomy): domain Eukaryota; kingdom Metazoa; phylum Chordata; class Actinopteri; order Kurtiformes; family Apogonidae; genus Sphaeramia; species Sphaeramia orbicularis. The sequence continues at coordinate 27,719,495 of NC_043974.1, forward strand.
AATGAGTGAATAAGAGACAAAGGCATGTTTTTCTTTAATGTATCTTCTATATTATTTTGTTAAAAACATCCCCACTTTGCCTCCTTTCCAGGACGGTAAGTGGGAAAAGTAACGGCATATGAAAGAATGTCATATAGGATGCAGGACAAGACAGAAAAATAGCTTTAGATTTTAAAGGCTAAAAGGATTCACACTGAAAAGACAATGATCAAATACCTTATGTATATATGTGTGTATATTATGATTAGACACCTCTGTGTAGATCAGTGGTTCCCAACCTTTTTTGGCTCGTGACCCCATTTTAACATCACAAATTTATGGCGACCCCAGACGGAACAGACATTTTTTGCTAAAATTAATCTGTTTTTGATCATGTAATAGTTTGCTATACTATGTTGCTAATAAATGTTAATTTTAGAGGACATTTAGTCTATATAATGTATATTACTTCGGACGGAAGCAGACAAGTCAGGTGTAGATTACTGTTCAAAGTGAGAATTTGATTTTCCTTGGTCAGGATATGTACAGTCAGTCCAGCTTGGATTTACAAGGCTGACAATGAATACTGAACAAACAATAACTCAAACTATGAATTATGAAAGAGCTGCAGCATCTGAAACCGACCACAATGACCATTTGAAAGATAAACAGAAACAGTGCTTCAGTTTCAGCTTCACAGTTTGTCATGTCTTTTAAGGATTGGGATTGTCTCTCTCAACTCACCATGTATTTTTTATTAGTAATTTTTTTAATCAATTACTAGAAATTTCAGGCGACCCCATTTGAATTCCAGGTGACCCCACATGAGGTCCCGACCCCAAGGTTGAAAAACAGTGGTGTAGATATTTATGGTGTGTGTATATATTATATACATGGTACTCAAAATTGATGTGTACAGGATAAAAAGCCACTATATTGATATGAAGACCCCTTCTGATTATGGATAGGTGGGTAAGAGGGTGGGTAATTTACCAATGCTCTAATGTTAGTATTTGATGTGTGATATGTTTGGAAAAATGAAATAAAAAATTCAAATCATAAAAAAAACAATCATTTTGATGTATTTTGTGTCCAGACAGTAGACTTACTCACATTACTTTTGCTCAATTACAACTCTCTGGGATATAACTAAAATCTCATCCCACTATATATAACACTGGACAATAAAAAAAACTTGCTGACTGCCACTAGAGGAAAAACATCTGATCAGACTCGGTAATTCCAAATCTGAAATCCCAATTTTGAGTTATGTGAAGTTGTCAAAGACATTAATTTTCCAATGTTGCACCGACAGTTTTTATTGTATATTCATAATCTGAAGAGAATATGTGCTAAACAGGTCACATTTACTTCTAGATGTAAACATCAAGCCCAGGGAAGAATTAACTTCAGTTGCAGAACCCATCAGCTCAGCTTGGAATGTTTCAGACTTTGTCTCCTGTTCTTGTTGGTTGTGACAGTTTCTTGTTGTAGAACCAACATTAGTCACCATTATGTTTGGGTTGAAGCCCCTTGGTACCTGTTTTCTGTTTCATAAGTATGTGGATGAAATTCTTCACCAGACCAATGTTATAATTGTTTTGGATTTTTCATTATAGTTTAGTTTTATTTAGTTTTGACTTTTTTTATTTAATTCAGGTAGTTTTGATTATTTTTTAGTGTAGGTTTGCTAGTTTTTATTAGTTTTTGTTTTTTTCTAAATGCTTAGTTTTAGTATTAGTTTTAGTTTTTTTATATCTTATATCTCCCTCGCCGTCTTAGTTAAATAAATCCCATACAGGACTCTGCTGCTTTCCTCCAACTTTAGTCTCCATGTTGCCAGGTAGAGTGGGGACAAAAAGCCAACTCTAAACCACAAGTGACGAGAAGTGACAGACCGTGAAGTGCCATATGGTTCTGCCCACTAAAATTGCTCGAGCGAAATAAATCGATTTCATATCAATCCGACATTGATGAAGACAAAAAGAAAGGGAATTTTATCCATAACTTTTCAGAAGTTTTAGTTAGTTTTGTAAGCACACAATACAATAGGGGCGGCCCTCGGCTCAGGTGGTAGAGTGGGTCATCCAATAACCGAAGGGTTGGCGGTTCGAATCCCGCTCTGTCCTAGTCAGTCCACTGTGTCCTTGGGCAAGACACTTCCCCCTCCTTGCCCCCAGTGCCACTCACACTGGTGTATGAATGTTTGGTGTTGGTCGGAGGGGCCGTTGGCGCAAAATGGCAGCCACGCTTCTGTCAGTCTGCCCCAGGGCAGCTGTGGCTACAGATGTAGTTTACCACCACCAGAGGGAGAATGTGAGAGCGAATGAATAATAGGTCAATAATGTAAAGCGCTTTGGGTGCCTAGAAAAGCGCTAGATAAATCCAATCCATTATTAATACAGTTTCAGTTAGTTATCGTTTTTTCTTTGAATTATAGTTTTGCTTCTTTTTATTCAAGTTTTATTGCAACTTTACAAACAGTAAACAAACAAGCATAAAACAGTCGGTAAAATTAAAATTACAATGATGCTACAAGACCGGTTTATGTAATACAGTATATGTTTTTGCAACATCACTAGCACACTGAGGTAGTACATAATGTTTGCACAATAGCTCATATTGTATAGTAAAATTTTAATCATTGTTTTTATTTCTGCCTGTTAAAAGGAAGTTTTTCCTCGCCACTGTCACCAGTCACAAGTGTTTGCTCCTGGAGGATTCTGTTGGGTTTCTGTAAATTGGCTTAGAGTCTGGTTTTGACCAACTCTATATATAAAGTGTCATGAGATAACTTTTTTGTTGTGAGCTGGCGCTATATAAATAAAATTTGATTGATTGAGTGATTTGATTGGTTTTCCCCTGTAAGTCGCTTTGGAAAAGAGCGTCTGCCAAATACATAAACATATACATAAATACATAAACATATTTATTTCAGTTAACAAAATTGTTTCTTCAATGGAAATTTTACCTTAGTCTTTTATACCCAAACCACATCCTTGCAGCAGAATTTGCCACTATTTTGAGTAAAAACCCTTTGCATTTTGCCAGAATTAGCCCGATCTGTGTCACAGTCATTGTTTGTGCTGTTTTTTCTTGCAAATTTCAGACCTGTATCTGTAAAGTCTTGAACTAGTGATAAAAAAAGAAATGCAACGAACAGTGAGATTCGAAACATTACAATATAAATTGATATTTTCCTCACTTTCTTCCATCTTTTATTCCTCTAAAAGTTTGTCTCTTTGTTCTCCAATCTTCTGCACAGATAAAAACCTCCCAAACAGCTCCAGCGTAGAAGTGGAAGTAACACCACCCATGAATGGAACAGCAGGACAAGAGGGAGAAACGGTAAGAAACACACACTTGGACACACAACCAAACTCTGTTAACGTCTTATCAAAAGCACCAAACACAGACTCATATCACAGTTACAGAGACATTTACAAATATTTGATACCTTTCATCTGCATCTGTATTTCACCTTGAGTGTGATTGATGCAGTGACTATGGCACAGGTCACTACTGCTGATAATTTCCCAGCATGCGCTCGGGCAAGTTCCTCCATCATCAGCCAGACCTGCCAAAGACCCGCCTCCTCCCACTGAGTTCTGTAATCACACTCCTCACTCACCTGCTGCTCCCCGCCGCTGGGCGCTGGAAACGAGCACACTTTTCTCACACTCCCTGACACACAAGCACACACTTTGACGCACAGCCAGACGTAGAGAGCGTCACAACGCCACCTGCAGCAGTTGTAGCCGGCGTGAGCGATGGCGACGGGATGCAGTGACCCGCCGGGCCAGCAGACGGTCCTGGGGCAAGAGGGCAGCGATTCAAAGTCGCACACTGAGAAGGATGGAGGCAAAAGGAGAAGGGTGTGTCTCCTCCAGCTGGAGGCTCCACATTTCACTGCCAAGAATAACCATATATTTTTAGCCACGAAAACTAGAACCCATTTACCTTTATTTATTTGGCCCACGCTTAATCACTAGCTGATGTATTCTGAGACGGCACCGACACATTTACAAATCGTTTCCAGTTGGTTTCAGTCTTTGACAGTCAAACCGACAGCGCTGGTGAGAAAACTGTCTGTTGTCTACATTTGTTTGCCTGAAAAAAAAGGACACCTCTGGGAAATTAGTATTTTTTTGTAAAAGAAAAGGTCTCTCATTAAAAAGGTGTTACTGTTTTAAGAAAATATATCCAACTTTCTCTTTGTAAGGTACTCCAACTAATATTGAGATTTATTCAACCAGTAACCCAGTGTTTCCCAACCTTTTTGAGCCACAGCACATATTTTACATTTGAAAAATCCCAAGGCACACCATTAAACAAAAATGTCACAAAAAGTTTATTTATTGAAATGTAATGCAAATCTAGTCTCAATTTACTCGCTCAGTGGGAAACCTGGGCCTGTTTAGTTGAACACAAAGATGATATTCTTCCAGGAATTGAAGAAAGACACGCACGAATCTTCCTCAACAGCTCTGAGTCTCTCTTTTTTTTTTTTAGGGGGGGCAGGCACATCGGGGGTGCATGGGCGAGTCTTTTGGAACAAGAAAGCTGAGAGGGGTGCATCAGTTACCCTTCAGACGGACCCCCAGATTGAAGTCCGTTGTATAATAGTATGGGAGGCAAATCTCCCCCTCTCCAACCTGATACCTGGGGTTCGCGGGTAACTCGTTAATCCACGCATCACTATTGAGGGGGGCTTTATCAACAGAATGCACCCCATCAGGGCCGATTCACTTTTATTTTTCAATGGGAAACAAGAGACTGTTGTTGTAGAGTGGATCACTGGTGCGTGTAGTCGTATGTATCTATATCACGTTTACAGTACCAATCAGGTGAAATTAGATAATTTTCCAGGGCACACCTGATGATCTCTCACAGCACACTTATGTGCCGCAGCACACAGGTTGGGAAACACTGCTGTAACCAACTGAAACAGTGGCTTCCATAATGCAACAGCTGAAAAACAAGATTTTACCCTTATTTTAAGAATGAAACCATTTACAAAACTTTAAAACGGTTTAAATCACTCTTTTTTTATATCCTATAGTAACCACAACTTCATTTTTAGTTTTTCTGCGGAATCACTTATATTGTGGTTTTTCTCAAAAGACAATTTGGTTTCCTTCCAGTAGAATTGTTTATGTCGTAAAATACAACCACTAAACAGAAACACTCAGCAAACAGAATATCTTTTAATCCATTTTGGGAAGGCTGGTCGCTACTATAAATGAGGGCTGTCCACTCTATAGAGAGCCTAACCTAACTCACCTAACTTTGGAAAAAATATGAATGCATGAGTCAAATTATTTTATTAGAATTTAAAAAAGTTATGGTTTGTTATGATGATCATAAAATAGGAACTGGACTACAGAAGCAACAACAGTGGACTGCATCTCTCATACAGTCGTGGAAAAAATTATTAGACCACCCTAGTTTTCTTCAATTTCTTGTTCATTTTAATGCCTGGTACAACTAAAAGTACATTTGTTTGGACAAATATAAAGATAACAACGAAAATAGCTCATAGGACTTTAATTTCAGAGCTGATATCTCTACATTTTCCATGTTTTCTTGATAATAATGACATTCAAACTAATGTTAGGAGTCTTTATGGCAGGAGTAATTTTAACTCTCACAGGTTTTGTTTTGTGAAGAATAAATTGTTTATATCTTTTTGCTCAAATATTTATCTCTGTTACTTATGGGTTAATTTTAAACGTTGTACCGCTCACTCAGTCAGAGTTGCTTTTAACGATACATTCCATATTATACATGGTTTTTATCATAGCTGTAGTGCTAGGGGTATGTTCTGTTTTAATAATGTTCGCTTTTATTATGAGATGTTACGGAAAGCAATTTTGAATTTTATACTGCGTTTAAGTCACTCTAGAAATGTTGTAATTTTTACAATTGTTAACTCTGACTTTTATACTGATTCTACACTTGTTAAATACTGGAACCAGCATCTTTATACTTGTTGTTGAAGATAGGGTGTGTGCATGTGTGTCGTTTTTACATTTATAACCTTTTTATTGTTTTTTTAATGCTCATTATACTCTATGGACTGTAACTATTTACATGTCTGATACAAATAAACAAATGAAAATGAAACAATAATAACCAAAATCACTTCAGTTCTTACATCAATAGCTATGGCATTGCACTGCCAAAAACAGTGCTTTGAGGCATTCCATGTTTTCTTTTCTGTCTGTTTTAGTCACATGATACACACAGGAGTTAGTACTTGATTGCATAACTATTGTTTTTGATGACTTTTGATGGTCTAATAATTTTTTCCCTGACTGTATCTTTCAATCCATGTAGGGAAGGCCGGTCGCTGCTATAAATGAAGGCTATCAACTCTATAGAGAGCCAAACCTAACTCACGTTAACTTTGGAAAAATATGAATACGTGAGACAAATTATTTTATTAGAATAAAAAAAGTTGTGGTTTGTTAAGATGATCATATAATAGGAACTGGACTACGAAAGCAACAACAGTGGTCTGCATCTCTCATTATATGTGACACACATCACCAACAGCCGCCAACACCAAAATGGCTGCCAACTCCACATATTCCACCTCATTCTTTGACAGCGAGATGAAAAAGTATTAAAAGTGGACTAAATCAAATAACAGTCACGACAAGTCAAGTTGAAGCCGTGGAGATGTCCTCAAAGCCTATGAACAGATCATGGAGATGCCACCTCTGTGACTTTCAGATGTGTAAACTTTATATTTACATATTTTCTCAGTCTGATATTGCAACAGTTTTACAACTATAATTGATTTGACATGTAAAATTTTCTTTTAAATTGACAAACATCATGTGATAATGATGACACAACCAGAAGGGGCAGGGCTTCAGCTCTTAAAAGCTAACACTATATACAGTCGCAGAACATGTGCAGAGGCGGGGTACACCCTGGATGTGTCACCAGTTTGCAGTGCAATATTTAACTATTTGTATAAATGGAACATAATCGTAATTATTGTTTTGGTGTATAATTAGGTGGTATCAAAGAATGAGCTATTAATACAGTCTCGGAAAAACTTACTAGACCAGGGGTGGCCAACCCTGGTCCTGGAGAGCCACTACCCTGCATGTTTTAGATGTTTCCCTCTTCCAGCACACCTGACGGTCGTTATCAGGCTTCTGCAGAGTTTGATGATAGGCTTATCATTTGAATCAGGTGTGTTGGAAGAGGGACACATCTAAAACATGCAGGATAGTGGCTCTCCAGGACCAGGGTTGGCCACCCCTGTACTAGACCATCAAAAGTCATCAAAAACAAAGGTTATGCAATCTAGTACTAACTCCTTTGTGTATCATGTGACTAAAACAGACAGAAAAGAAAACATGGAATGCCTAAAAGCACTGTTTTTGTCAGTACAATGCCATAGCTATTGATGTAAGAACTGAAGTGATTTTGGTTATTATCCAGAAAACATGGAAAATGGATAGATATCAGCTCTGAAATTAAACTCTTATGAGCTATTTTTGTTGTTATCGTTATATTTGTCCAAACAAATGTAGCTTTAGTTGTACCAGGCATTAAAATGTACAAGAAATTGAAGGGCGGTCTAATAATTTTTTACTCGACTGTAGTATATATGCATTTAGGCCATGTAATGGAGTAAATATCAAAAACTTCTATATCAAAAAAAGCTAGCATCTTTCTAACTATTCAAAGCTTTGCAAATATAGCCCACTCTTTCTCTTTGTTAATGCTCAAACACATGTTCTCTCATATCATTTCTCCTGTCTATTTATACCACAAACTTTCTTTGTCTTTTCTCTTCTTGTGTGAGGTTTACTAGCTCTGATACGGCAGTGGCATCCTCAGTCACAAGTGTCAGTCGCTATTAACATCTTTGTGAGAGCAACTGACTAAAGACGTAAGACTAGAATGTTTACACACCACACCTACATGACTTTATCTGAGACTTGCCTTGGTCTGAATGAGTCATTGCATCCAGATCACATTCATAATCAGCATAAAAGTGTAAGTGCAGAACAGTAATTCATGAAAATTACATGTTCTACTGACATTTTTTTCCGATTTTTTTCTATTTGACCTGATTGAAGGGTCTTGTAAAGGTAGGACACATACATTGTAATATGACCAGAAGCTTTGCTACAAATATATCCGCAATTCTATCGGGCAGTAGTTCCCAAAGTTTTTGGCTTGTGACCCCATTTTAATATCACAAATTTCTGAGACTTTTTTTTGTCTTTTGCTAAAATTAATTTGTTTTTGATCATGTAAGAATTTGCTATACTATGTTGCGGATACATGTGAGTTTTAGATTACATTTGGTCTGTGTAATCTATATTATTATGGACGGAGGCAGAAAAGCCAAGTGTAGATTACTGCACAAAGTTAGAATTTTATTTTCCTTGGTCAGGATATGTACAGTCAGTCCAGCTTGGATTTACAAGGCTGACCATTAATACTGAACAAACAAGAACTCAAACTATGAATTATGAAAGAGCTGCAGCATCTGAAACCGACCACAATGAACATTTGAAAGATAAACAGCACCACAGTGCTTCAGTTTCAGCTTCAGAGATTGTCATGTCTTTTACGTATTGTGATTGTCTCTTTCAACTCACCATATATTTTTTGTGCATAATTTTATTTTATTTTTTATTAATTACTAGAAATTTCAGGCGACCCCACGTGGGGTCCCGACCCCAAGGTTGAAAAACGCTGATCTATTCACTTTTCCTCATATATTTTGTCTTAAAGTTCATCATCAAGTATCATTTTCCCGTGGAATAATCTAAATTCTGTTTCCAACTGCATGGATGTCGGAATGTGAAACATTAAAAGAGATGTTAAGATATGTCAAAAAATAAACTCATGCTTTCTTACATATGCATGTACCCTGTATGTCCTGGCTTTATTCTTAACATTTAGCTCTATATGTCTAAACTGAATTGATCCTTTTAAAAGCTGCCATGTCAGAGCACAGCTGAGGCAGAAGATCATTTTTCTTTAATCCATGTTGAAGACCTATTAGCTTCACTGCAGAAAACTCAAACTGTGAATTATGAAAGAACTGCAGCATCTTAAACTGGCCATAATGAACATTTGAAAGATAAACAGGACCACAGTGCTTGAGTTTCAACTTCAGTTTGTCTTTTATGTATTGTGATTGTCTCTCAACTCACCATATATTTTTTATTTGTCAGTTTTTTATTATTATTGATATCAATTACTAGCCATTTCAGGCAACTCCATTTGAATTCCAGGTGACCCCACATGGGGTCTCAACCCCAAGGCTGAAAAACATTGCCATAGGGACTGGTATTAATCTTGCATGATCCAAAACCTGGGCTTTGTTAACACTGTCCTGATATGTTGTTGAATGAATAGCTTTGCGCTCCAGAAACAGTATTTGTAGTAGATTAAATACAGTAACCTGGTAGGAGAGTACAGTATATAGGAGGATTTCAGAAAAAGGACCTGCTAAAGATAAGCTCTGATTCCCACCATGTCCATGTGAGTATTGATCTATTCCACTGCACCAAGTGGTTTTCAGATTGATCTCTCACTCCTGTGTTAATAATAGTCTTTACAGCTAAAACATTACACCCCTGAAGCTGAAAAAAAGAAGGAAAGGAAGACTAAAAAAAAACCAAGCCAATGCAGGCTGTTTTGGCTGATTTTTTTTTGTTTTTCAGTCACCTCAAAACTTTCAGGGCTAATGCAGAAAATCAGACGGGTGGAACAGAAGCACGTTCACCAGGTGGTGATTCACAGACTTTGGAAGAGCTGAACGCTTATTGGCATGCTTAATTCTCACATGCCACTATTTTTAGAGCTCTGTCCCACAGTGCACCTGTCTGTGTCAGCCAGAGGCCCCGTCATACTAATTGTTCAATTCCTCCCGGATGCCTTGGCAACCAAGATTGGGGAATAAGAGGATGGTTAAGGTCAAATTAGAATCTGCAGCAGACTTCTTGTACAAACTCCTCCCCTGATAGCTGAAACACTTGAGAACACACTATTACAGAAATGAAGGGGTTACTTTTTCTGTGTATGGCATACATCCCTTCAGCTTTCATTACATTATGCTGTTTTCTAGTAAAGATGAAAGACGAGCACATCCGGCGTGTGACTCACTGCAAATTGTCTTTCCTTAAATATATTCAGGATTTTACACTTTGGGCATAGATTGTGAATATTTGTAAGAGAATAAAGCTCTGGTAATCATTTCTTTTAATAATAACCAGTGGAAATGTATGACTCACTCAAACACTTCTACGCTGATTTGGAAGAATAGATAGTGTCACCATTTCTTTAGTATTTTGGGGCTTAGGATGGAAATAACATCTAATCTGAATATCTGTTTCCTTTTTGCGAAGAATTAACAGCATGTGCATTTCATTTCACCTCATGTTCCTACTGCTAATACCTGAACACATGAACAACTCAAGTGTTGAATTCAGTTTCACCTTATGGAATGATGGAAGTACATTACACTTAACAACTTTTGATCAAGTACAATTTAATGAGTAGATGTACAAATACACAATTTTTTCACCAGAAGTGTATCATTTCATGTTTTCAAAGAAAGTAGTTTTTCAGTCTTACAAGTGCTTAGTGATTTAAAATAAAAGTCAAGAATAAATCTTAGGTTTTTCTGCCAGAGTCATGTTTCCAAGGATCTTGTAAGCTAATGCAGAAATACTTAAAAGTTCTAATACTGCTGATGGCCACTGGAGTTTCATCTTATAGAAAAAGCAATGGATCCCATAGATGCTACCTGGACTTCTCTCAAAATATACAAAATCAATATATTCCATTCTTTTTAGAAGTCATTCTGTTCTCGCGGAATTAGTCTATTGTAATCCCACCCCCTTTGTCCAAATATGGTCATGTCTGCATCTAAAAAGCCAACATACAGACTGTCAAATCACAAACATCAATTCAGAAACCAATGGATGACATTGCAGTTCCACCATCCACTGATTTTATTCTGTTTATACAGATTTAATCTATACTACCTGTTCTGTGTTGCTATTTGTTATATCAATCTGGCAAGACTAAAACATAAAAACATTATCAGATAGATCCTTCCGTTCTGTCTGGTCCAAGAGGATTATAACAGAAAACTATGAAGGAATCAGGTTCGAAGCCTTTTCTCTGCATGTATAGATGTTTTTTTTTTTTTTAACCATTTCAACTGATGTGTCTTTGTTGCCTCGCAGTATGTGCCAAAGCACACGCTTCCCTCGGGGAAGAAAGAAAATAACAAATGTCATGCCTCCTCTTGCTCTGTGGTGCCTGATAAAAGTCAGTGCCTTTAAGCTTAGAGTTGGCAGTGTTGCCAACTGAGGCACCACAGGGCAGGAAAGGCCCCCAAGGGACTGGCATTTGGGAGCCAACCCAGTGTAGGGAGCACCGGCTCTATGGGGTACTTAGAAAGCATACACAGAGGACAAGGAAAGCAGTGTCAGAAACCGTCAAATGCAGGCAGACGCTGCACTTGGAAGAAGCACAAGTGGCCTCCGTATTCAGTAATCGGTCAAATTAATTTAACCCTCAAAGACCTAAACAGCTGCCAGTGACCAAAAGCATCTACAGATCGAAATTGTTGAACAACTGTTGAATGAGTTGCATCGGATATGATCCATTTGGATTTTCAGAGGCTCTGCAGTGAATGTCATCTTCTGTAACACTGATTCACCACTAAGATCCATGTAGTTTGACAAGGGATTGTGGTTGTAGACTGATGATTTTATGTTCAGTTAATGGCATATTTTGCTGAAGAAGTCACTTTCTTCAGTTTCCTCTCTTTGTTTTTTAATCACCCTCAAATTCACTCTTAGCTTTTATGAACATCTACACGATCAGTAAATTATACATAGGAAAGTGCCTGATTTTCACAGGCAAATTCAAAGGATAAAAGAGTAAGCAGAAAATTAAGATAAGATGTAGAGAAGTTACCACACAATAGCTCTAGGTCTTTCATGGTTAACCTACTACTACTTCTTTATATTGTGTTTAAAACAGAGTGGATTTGGCTCATAAATTCTCTTCATAAAGCATCAGGTTTTGGGTTATAGGCCTTTTTAAATGAAAACAATGCAGCCATCTGGATATGGAGTGGAGGTGAAATCAGAATGCTGAGCATAAGTGATGCATGAGCTGCCTTTTGTTTGGCAGCTCTGATTACCAAGGTTACCGGGCGATACTCAACTCAGTAGCTGCCACAGCACGGTGAGCTCCAAGTGATTCATGATTTGTGCAGTAACTATATTTAAAGCTCTCAGACTGGCTTCCTGAATATGCTCAGCTAAAGTGATTGATACTTTTATGTCTTAAATAATTTTCAAGGGGAGTTTGTTTTTGTTTTTTTTTTTGTTTTTTTTTTTGTTTTTTTTTACGCTGCAGCATCTGTTATCAACATCTGTCCTGCAGTATGTTTTCCTTTCCAGTGTTTGTCTTTTGTCACCTTTTTTTGCACCTTGCTTGTGTAGCTCTGAAAAGAGCAAGAGACAAATTCTAAGTCCTCAGTGTGTTCTGCTCAGACCTGCATGTGAAGACCTGTTTTCAGTCCCCACGGCTCCTAAGCATCCTGTATAATTGGATACAAAGGGACCCTAGACATCTTTCCACTCTCAGAAGGCTTTGTTTTGTACCATAATATTTAATTGCAGATCAGATTTTCCACATGTAAGCAGAAATGCCCAAAAACTCAACAAACAAAGCAGGTCACCTCAGTATTAAGACATGAAAATATGTTTTGCACAGAAACCTGCGTGCCACTGCTTTAGTTTGTGTCATCTTCGGATCGTGACATCTTATTTGATGCTGATCCAGAGAGAGGTGTCAGTCTTCAGCTCGCTTAGCATTCCAGTGGCAGGTTCAATCAGACTCCAGGGGTCTGCTGGTGCAGCCGGCAGCAGCAGCAGTCAGCGGTGATGAGCCCCTGATGTCTGGGGAGGCAGAGCCCTTCAGCCCAGGCGCAATCTCCCAAATCACACTGAAACTCCTCTGTCTTAAGGTCACAGCAAGGCACATGCACATTCAGGATCTTGCCATCAATTTCTCAAGATGTCGGGGCTGTCCTTTTCCGCCTTAACGCACTCGTGTTGCAGGAGTGCTGCCTACCTCTGTTGCTATGGAGAGGTACAGTGTATCCCAATGAGACGAGGTGTAAAGCCAAAGGAGGCTATCCTAATTAATTCTTCAAGCATTCCCGTTAGTCATCAAAATCATTTTGCAACCTAGTGAGGTATTTGCTTCCAAAGATGTATTTTCAAGTGGTAAACATAAATGCCAGTGGCCAGTTTTTAGAACCAGGCTGCAGATGTTTGCTCCCATGAACTGACAGTTTTGTGAATCTTCTCCAACCTCCACCTTTCCTTTGGTTTCTCCTGTCAGGCTGAGGATGAAGAGGAAGAGGACCAGCCTCTGAGTCTGTCCTGGCCCGAGTCCAACCGCAAGCGCTTCACCTACCTCTTCATCATGCCTATTGTCCTCCCGCTGTGGCTAACGCTACCTGATGTCAGGAAAACAGTGAGTGGGTTTTGAGATTTTCAGTAGTTTTTCTTTTCATTGAGTGTTTCAGATTGATTTTTTGTTTCAGTTGCATTATGATTAGTTTTGAGTGCATAAGTACCGTACTTTCCGGACTATAAGCCGCTACTTTTTCTTGTTTTGAACCCTGCGGCTTATACAGCAATCCAGCTCAAGTATAGATTTATAGGGGCTAATGGCCACCAGGGGGCGCTCTAGCAGGAAGCGCAAAAGCGAGACAGACAGGTGGAAGAGGTGATGTGAAGAGGAGAAGCTTTAATCTTAATCTTTAATAATCATTTTGCGTGTCATGCGCAAACCCTAATCATGGAAAACACACGAAGAAATGCATAGAGCTGCTGCACGGAAGTGCCATTGAGCAACAATGGAGCAGAGACTGAGAAGGTGTGTGACGGAGCCTTTCTGAGGTTGTTCAGCTCCGACACTGAAGAAGATGACTGCAGTGGTTTCCATGAGCAGAAGGAAGATCAGTGACTTTTCTGTTTTTGTTTTTTTTTTCTAACCAACTGTGTTCCTGCCATTTTACTGCCGTGTTACAGGCACTGTTTGGAAAAAAGCAGTGAAGGGATGGAAATAAATATTTACATAATCTTTCTGTTTACCATCTTTCTGTGTAAATATCTCATGTCACAACATGGACACCTGCAGCTTATAGTCAGGTGCAACTTAAAGTCAGCCGCGGCTTATAGTCAGGTGCACCTTATAGCTCGGAAAGTACAGTAGTTGTATTCCTCTTCTTCATCTTCTTCCTCTCCCTCTTCCTCTTTTTCTTTTTCTCTCCTTTTTCATCTTCCTCTTCTCTTTCTTTGTCTTCTTCATCTTCTTCTTCTACTCTCATGGCTTTATCTTCCTCTTGACCAGGGGTCCCTGGAAGTCCAACTCTTTCATATCAACAGATGCTTTTCCATTGACCCTCAAATTGCGCGAATATAACTTGAGCATAAAAAGTTACCTAATGGAAAAACAACAATTTCACCAAAACTCTCATTTTTTGATTAAAAGTTTGTACACTGGGAAGAGGTGTTTTTTGGGGGGCATAGTGCAATTGGTATTTCCCACAAAACTGCAAAGAAAAGACCTTTTTCCCCAACTAGAGTCACGTGAATTTAAAAAAACAGATGTTGATGGACGTTACAACAGTACGGGATAGAGGGGTAATATATAATAATAATTAATATATCTGTAAATCAACACAATATTTACATTCATTGCCATGTTTATGGCAGGACTTCTCATGTCCTCTCGCGATAATAAATAAACAAATCATCACATTTGTGATTTCATGGAAAAACTGACATTACGCACTTCTGTTTTTCCGACATTTAGTAAATATTGGTCAAGTTTTGAACATATGTCCAATGGAAAAGCGACTAGTGTGACCTTCATGGATAAATTAATAATAAATAAAAACAGAAGTTTCCGTTTTTCTTAACTATAATAATCCTGGTGCTGTTCTTCAAATAGGAATATCTATAAGTTTGTAATTTTTGTTTTTACTACAACTTTTTTACAACTGTCTTTTTTTTCTCCATCAGTCATCAAAGAAGTTCTTCCCCATCACCTTCGTGGGTGCCATCTGCTGGATTGCAGGCTTCTCCTATCTGATGGTGTGGTGGGCTCACCAGGTACTCTTCATTCAAAGCAATTTTATTTCTCAGTATGTGAATAATGTGTAAAATCCTTATGGTAAAATAAGGAAAATCCGCTGCCATCTTTGTTTCCCTGTCTTGATTATTCAAATTAAACCATCCTTTATAATCCATCCACTCAAAAATAATTACAAGCTGTTTTATTCAAACAAACAGATTTTCAGATTTTTGTCACCCACACCAGCTGCCAGCGATCACGAGGAAATTAAAAATAGCTGTAACAAAAGATTAGGTTTTTATTTACCCCCAAGCTTAGTGTGTTTTTTTTTTTTCTTTCCTGCAGGTTGGAGAGACCATTGGGATTACTGAAGAGATTATGGGCCTGACTATATTAGCAGCTGGAACCTCCATCCCTGACCTCATCACCAGTGTTATTGTGGCACGCAAAGGGCTGGGAGATATGGCTGTATCCAGCTCTGTAGGCTCCAACATCTTTGACATTACTGTTGGGTATGAGCACTATTTTACATTTTACATTTACTCTTAGAGATGTTAAAAACCAAAGCTAGAAGATGGCGGTTTAGGATTATGCTTGAAAATAAACACATATGCATCTGCCTCATATAATTTGTCCAGATCTAACATGTAAGAGAGAGCAGACCCTTATCCATTTAGAACTATGTCTAAATCAGAGGTGTCACGTAATGAAGTACAAATACTCCGTTACCTTACTTACATAGAAATTTTGGTTCTCTATACTTCAATGGAGTCATTATTTTTCTGCTGACTTTTTACATCTACTCCTTGCACTTTCACCCAGTTATTTATACTTTCTACTCCTTAAATTGTACTCGTTACTCCTGTTTCATTTGGGCTTCTTTTCATTCCGGCATGTCATTGTTAAAAAAAAATTTAAAAATCCAGATAAATCGTGCCATCCAGATAGAGTAAATTTGATTGATATAATAAATAGTAATAAATCACTTAAGAAAGGTTAAAATAGAGAGAAAAATTATTTTGGAACTGCCACAAAAGTAGCACTGGGTCTAAATGAGTTAAGGAAATACTTCCATTGATATGTGAGAAACAGGTTGAGGATAAGTAGGCAAAAAATTAAGTCCTATGTCTTTTTATGTCGAATTTTGCTTTGACTTTGATGAAAATGTCATTAATTGAAGACAAACGAAGGTGAATGAAGGAGAATGTATCAGGACTTGATACTCATTTTTGTTGGTAGTAACACTGATAGTTGAACTCCAAATAACAAGAATAATTGAAGTAAAAATTCCACCTGATTTTTTTTTTGATCACTCAGCATTGACTTGACAATAACTCGAATCAGTATATGAATCAAAAAGTAGCTTGCAACGTAATGGTTTAACTTGCTACATTTCTAAGGTGGTCATTTCAGTGTAATGAAGCTTCATTTAATGTGGAGTAAATGGTTGCTTAACTCACTACAGCGGAAAAGACAACTGCAGCTATTTACTTATCTTATTGTGAATGTTATTAATGTTTGTCTACCATGTTGAAACTGCAATGCTCTGAAGGCAGACAGAAGTACAGGCTCACAGATTTCCTGTAATGGTGAGAATCTGTGAGCATCTGTGTAAAGTCAGGAGTGGGATTTGTACAAACAGTAGCTTTATTTTTATTTTAGCTTTCTTATTTTAAATGTAATGCCTCACAAGGTGCTAGAAAAACACCATCTTTTGCAACCTCAATTTCAGAAAAGTTAGGAAGTTGTGTTAAATGTGGAAAAAAACAGAATGCAGTGATTTGCCAATTTCATATATTACATGTTTTCTTCCCGAAGCTTTGGTGTCACCTGGCTAGATTTATAAGTATTACTTCCAGGCTGACTTGGCTGCATTTCTTTCCCCACTGAAAAGATGATCCAGTTTAACCTATTTCAGCATGAGTGACTAAAGTTGATTAATGATATTCCTAAAGGCTGACAGCACAACAACGCTCTCAGATACATAATACCTACAGCAAATGAGGCCATTTAGAATGCCATTTAGAAATAAATTATGTGTTGACTTTACTTTGACTATCTTGTCAATCATGAGTTGAACCTATTGTTACCCCGCCCCCCCAAAAGGGAGGCAAGGGGTATTGTTATTGGTTTGGTTTAGTTTGTTTGTTTGTTAACACTCTAGCAGGAAACTATTGGTTGAATTCATACTAAATTTGGTTTATAGATTGCCAGTGACCCAGAATAGATCTCTTTACATTTTGGGAACAGCAGGTCAAACTTAAAATTTTTTCTGAATTTTTAAAATCTTTTTTTTTTTCCATTTACTTATAATGGGCGAAATTTCAAATGTCTGTAGCAGCAAAACTCTTCATTGAATTCATACCAAATTTGGGTTAGAAATTGCCAGTGACTCAGAATAGATGGCATGACATTTTGGGAGAAGTAGGTCAAAGTTAAAATTTTTTATAAATTTTTAAAATCTTTTTTTTCCCTATTTACTTATAATGAGCAAAATTTCATATGTCTATCCTTGATCCGGTGTTTAATACATCTAAGAAAATATTAAAGGAAATAGCTTGCCAAGCTTGTCATCTAGGTTCCTTTTTTTGCTCATACCTTTGTAAATGTTTCTCTTGGTTATGATCATTCTGAAGAAAAAAAGACAATCTACTTGCAGCCACTCTATATTTTCAAGACTGTTTAATGCATCTACAATCTCTGACACTTGAGGTTCTGTGACGATATTCAAGAACAGTATATTAGTATTCTTGTTTTGCCCTTGAACAAAGATGATACAATGTAATAATATCTTGGGTCGTGTATAAAAAATGGTGGGTCCGTTGCCTGATGACTGTTGACCCAGGGACAAAATTCTGAGTGGTAGAAGTTTGATAGTCCCACAGTGTGAAGCTACTAAGATCTACATCTATTTAACAACCAACAGGATGTCTGCATAAAATGATACATTGATCAAAGTGACACATAAGTTAGCTAAAAATACTTGTCTTTGCAAATTTGTCTTCTCCAGTTGCCCCAGTTTTCCATAGTCATAACCAGGTCCACATCAATCTTCTCCTCCTTGACTTTGGAGATTTTACTCTAAATATAAACACCACTTTGTAACTGTGGGATCATTAGCCTGGCTTCAGTTTTTACAGCTATAGAAACACAGGTAGACTGTGTGTGATGTTGTGTTCTTGGTAGCGTAAATGTTAGAATCGTGTAGTTTGCATGTGTATCGTCCCCAAATTATTAGATTAGATTAGATTAGATTAGATTAGATTAGATTAGATTAGATTAGATTAGATTAGATTAGATTAGATTAGATTGGATTGTTTTGATCCTTTGGGCAAAGCCCTCAGGAAATTGAGGTTCCAATAGCAGCACAAACACCAAAAATACACACAAGAAATACTACAAGAAAACAGCAAAACAATAAATCTAAAAAAAGAAAACTGTATTGGAGAAAAAACAGGCAATTGCACATTGTAAAGTACTAGTAGAAATAACAAGTAGCAAGTTGCTAATAATAAAGTAAAAAATAATAGCAGTAATTATAATAAATAGCTAATTATGTTGTATGTAGGCTGTGTATGTCATATATATGTATGTACACATGTATAGTTAATAATCACAGCATAGAAGTTATAATAAGGTGGTAACAGTAATAGTTATAACGATATATAATAATAATAATTATTAATAATAATAATTATTATTATTATATATCGTCATATATATTATTAATCCATCATCATGATTAATCAAATAAAAAATGTTAATGCATTTGGAGCAGAGTTAGCATCACGCATGTGCAAATGGGCAGTTGATACATTACACAAAGCATACGTTAGTTGGGGATTAATGCTAGCACTTTGGCTAACACGTCGCCCAGCTTGCGACAAACATATGAAGTGCATATATATTCCCTTCTTTCTTGAGTCTGTTTGCTCATACAAAATGAAATGCGAATAATATAGATTGAAAATGTATTATATTTAATCGTGATTAATCGAAATTAATCCACAGTAACCTGGTGATTAATCTGATCAAAACTTTTAATCATTTGACACCACTATTATCATTATTATTATTATTATTATTAGATTCATGTTGCCAGCTGTGGCTGCAGATAAACGTTTAGGGCTGCTGAAACCTCCCAGTCTGTCTGAGCTTTAACATGTGTTTGTGTATTTGCAGACTGCCGTTCCCCTGGCTCCTCTGGTCCATTTTCAGGGGCCTGAAACCAGTACAAGTCAGCTCCAACGGCCTCTTCTGCGCCATCGTGCTCCTCTTTCTTATGCTCCTCTTCGTCATCATCTCTATCGCCGCCTGCAAGTGGCGCATGAGCAAGCTGTTGGGCTTCATCATGTTCATGCTGTATTTCGTCTTCCTGGTTGTCAGTGTCATGCTGGAGGACAGGGTCATTACCTGCCCAGTGTCAGTCTGACAGTCCGCGATGTCTTCTGCGTCTTCTCCCTTGTTCTCACCGTCCCTACCATCACACCATCACTCTCACCTAATTCTTGTGATCCCTTACCCCAGGAATTAAAGAAGAATGAGGAAGACACTACAAGAGGATAATAGTTTATCTTTATTTTCATGTAAATACCTGGTGGCAGGGGGAGGGGTAAAACAAGGGCATAAGACTTTGGTTGGTTTAGTGTAGTCTTAACCTGAGTGAATTTTTATTTATTTATTTATTTATTTATTTGGCAGGTGGGGAAGGGGTGGGGGGATTTGGGTGTATCAGCCAAATATAGAAGCATTATGCATGCCATTAGTGTTGTTAGATCAGCTGGGATCATGACTACACCTGGACAGGATGAAGAGGAAAACCTCCTGTGAACTTCAGGAAAAACAATGCAGCGGCTGAGCAAACGTTATGAGCATTTTTTGCCACAAGCGATCTACAACAGCAGACTGATTTCGAGACACTGTTGCTGAGAGTGTTGAGGAGTTTGTGGATGTGGAAATGGACTGTGTGAATGGAGAATTTGTTCGAAACGTGTTTTATGTCTGATGGTATTGAGCGTTAAAGACTCTCCTGTGGGCTTCGCACCTGATCAACAAGGGATGAAACAGACAAACCTTTTTTTTTATTATTTATTTTTTGCAAATCCATCTGTATTCAGTCTGAATGAGACGAGTCTCACCTTCCCCTCTTCCCTGCCGGCTGTTATTTTTCACCATTGACATGTCTCTTCAGAGCATTGATTTTTTTTTTTTTTTTTTGGTTACAGTTAACATGAAATATAGACATTAGAAGTAGCACTAGATGTACTGTAGCAGTATTAGTTCATGTAGAGTCCTCTTGCCAATCTGCATTTTTTTCTCACATTTTCCTTTGCCACTGAACAACTGTTCTGATTGTACAGAACTTTTCATGCTTCACAAACTGACCTACAGAGGCAAGCTGTTTCTGGAAGTAAGAGTAAAAAAAAAAAGTCTTAACAAAAATTTTGCTTCTCAAAATATATGCTAGCCTTTAATATCCTTCACTGGTTGGAAAAAAAAAGAGAACTTTAGGTTCTTTAAAGTTTCACAACAGAGTCAATGTCGAAATACTGCATTTGAAAAGAAAATGTTAAAGCGTCATGGTTGATTTAGATTAGTCAGTGTGTAGTGCTTCGTTCACAGTAGAACTGAGCTCAACTCAGCGGCTAGCCGACCTCCTGGAGTAGAACTTACAACAAGTCAACTGCATGTAAAAAGACACTTGGAGGTGAATAATACCAATCAGCATTTAAAAAGATTGTATACCATATTGTACACTTTTTCAGACATTTCATCATTCATAACTTAATGCAAACCAGTGCTCAGTCTGTGTAGAAAATGCCAACATGTACGGTCAACGCTATCTATCAAACTTGTGCAATTTATTTTCTAATCAAAGGTGCTTTCGTGTGCATGTGTGCAATCTGCATTTGAAGTCATCACACATCACCATTCCTAAAATTTATCTATGAATAGAGGTTATACTACCAGTATTTTGCAACTAACTGCAAAAAATATACACCAATCTGTGTTTTTATACTGGAAATAGAATCATAATCATAATTAAGATACATAGAATGTGGAAACCACAGATTTAACAGCAATATACTGTGTGTTGTCGTGGAGAATTGCATTTCCATGCGTCTGTGCCCACTGTCCTTCCTGTGATATGGTCAGAAGCCTGACGAGAAGAGGTGGGCGAACGGTTTTCTCCTTATATTACCCACCCGCCCCTTTCTCCAGCGCTCCCACCAACAGCCCCTCCCCCTTAGAGCTGTCTAGAAACGCCCACTTTACCTCAACACAGCCTCTGTACAGCAGCTTAGTAGGAAATACCTGTAACATAATAGTAAATAGATTCTCTGAATGTGTGAGGAATAATGCATGCAAGGAAATTTGGGCTGGTTACCCACCAACTGTACAGCTGAGCTAGACCAGCTATGTATGTTCACTTTTATGCATCCATTCAGAAAGAAAACACCAAGAACACATTCGTTTTACTTTGTAAATATAAATTCCTTTAATTTTGCAAGAGCCACATGGTTCACACATGTATTTCAATCACTTTTTCTTACTATTTATTTTCTTTTTGTAGTAGTGGAAGGAAGGGGAATGTGATTACTGAGCAAACAGCAACTCAAAGATTTGAATTGAACACTATTGCATTTACATTAAACTTAAAACATGCCTGTTCCATTTTTGTAAGAAAACCAGAGCTTGAAATACCATATTGCCTCCTCATACTGAACACCTGAAGGCCACCATGTTATCTG
This sequence comes from Sphaeramia orbicularis, assembly GCF_902148855.1. Taxonomy (NCBI): domain Eukaryota; kingdom Metazoa; phylum Chordata; class Actinopteri; order Kurtiformes; family Apogonidae; genus Sphaeramia; species Sphaeramia orbicularis. Next base: position 27,741,385 of record NC_043974.1, read on the forward strand.
ACATTTGGGTAAAAAAACAAACAAACCCTGGTATAAACTTATATCCTCTTAAAACCCAGAGGAACAAACTTTTGGGGATAAAAGAAGCCTATTTTGTTTGTTTAATTTTTATCATGGGCATTGTAATAGATCACATAAATAGATTTTCATATGGATCCTGTAATAATCTAAATAATCTTTTTGTTTTCTTTATTTAATATTATAAAGTGACTTAAAGTTGAAAAATTTAGATGAACATCTCAACATGAAAACACATTTCTTATAAGGTTAAAGTACTTCATAAGAAATGTAATAATTAGAGGGCTTTCCCTTGGTTTAGGTGCCATTTGTTTGGAGACTTGTGTTCCTTCTTTGAAAAAGTTTTGCACTTTCTAATTGGTTGATATTATTAATTGTGTGCACAAACAAAAAAAAACATCCAAAAAGCTTAAAAACAAGTTTTGCTGAAATGCACTCAGAACTACTACAATCATTAGATCTTTGATGATGTTTTTTAGCTACTTTTGATTCTCCCTGCACTGATTTTACATGAATTTAGTTTTGGTGCTACCTAAAATGATTTAGGTGCTACATCTTATATTTATAATGCAGGGAAAACCCTGACTTCTATAAATCAGTAGGGTCAAAGGCAGTGCTGCCACAATAAAAGGTATTTTTTGGAATGCTTATAATTACTGTAGATATCTGAAATGTTATTAAAGTGAAGTTAAGATCCTTGTATTGAAGGAACAATAGTGACCAGAATGTACACTGACCTGCCATAACATTATGACCATTGAGAGGCAAAGTGGTATTATGGTTGACTATCTCATTCCAATGGGATGTGTCAGGGTGGATTTATGAGGCAGCAAGTGAACATTTAGTCCCTAAAGTTGATGTGTTAGAGTAAAATGGGCCAAAGAAGGGATCTGAGCAACTTTGACAAGGGTCCAAATCACTGGGTCAGAGTACGTCCAGCTCTTGTTCCTAGTGCAAAGTGTTTAGTATCTACCAAAAGTATTTAAAGAACAACTGGATCTCAACTAAGTGAGCATCAGTGGGATCGTACCATTATCACCACCTGTCTAATATTGTGTAGGTTCCTGTTTTTCCACAAAAATAGCTTTAACCCGAGGCCTAGACTCCACCAGACCTCTGAAGGTGTGCTGTGGTATCTGGACCAAGACATTAGCAACACGCCTGAAGTCCAGGACATAGAGAGGTGGACTTCCATGGATTGGATTTATTTATCCAGCACCTCCCACAGACGATCAATGGTCTTGAGATTGGGATGTCCTTCGTTAGTCCACTTTTGGTCGGTTCTAACCACTGCAGACCAGGAACACCCAACAAGACCTGTAGTTGTGGAGATGTTCTAACCCAGTTGTCACCGTTACAATATGGACCTGGTCAAAGTCACTCAGTTCCTTATGTTGAACATTTTGTTGCTTCAGCACATCAGTTTTGAGAACTAAATGCTCTCTTGCTAATACATCCAACCCAAAGAAAAGTGCTATTGAAATGAAATATTACCACTTCTTCCACCCATAATCATAATGTTATGGCTGATCGGTGTACTATCTGCAAAAAATAGGGCATTTATTACATTCCCTCGTTGCCAAATGAACGTGGATTCAAAGTGCTGTGTCACTAGAAAGGCGAAGACATCCTCTTGTTTGAGGATTTCAAGAGTTTTCATGAATGGTGCTAAACTCAAAGGTCTGAACTCATGATCCCCACAGACGACCGACAGTCGCAGAAAAAATTATTAGACCACGCCTTGTTTTCTTCAATTTCTTGTTCATTTTAATGCCTGGCACAACTAAAGGTACATTTGTTTGGACAAATATAATGATAACAACAAAAATAGCTCATAAGAGTTTAATTTCAGAGCTGATATCTAGCCATTTTCCATGTTTTCTTGATAATAACCAAAATCACTTCAGTTCTTACATCAATACCTATGGCATTGTACTGACAAAAATGGTGCTTTTAGGCATTCCGTGTTTTCTTTTCTGTTTTAGTCACATGATACACACAGGAGTTAGTACTTGATTGTATAACCACTGTGTTTGATGACTTTTGATGGTCTAATAATTTTTTCTGTGACTGTAAGTGTCTTCCCGGGTCTTAGGAGGATATGTTCAACTGTTGAGGTGGTTTTATCGAATTCATCATGAATCTCTAAACATTACCATCACCACTTCTCCTGAACTCCAGATTTCTGTTTTTCGATGTCAACCGGTGCTTTGTAACACACTTTTGCGCAAAAAGCCGGCATTTTCCAAAAGAACAATCAAATTTCCGTAAACTCGCTCACACTTCACCTCCCCTTCTCCTTCTACATGGCCATTCTCATCAACAAGATTTGGTTACATTTCGGCCTCTTTCTCTCTCTTTCTCCACGCTCATTGTTGTGTTTTTGCGTGAAAATACGAATGAATGGTGAGAGAAATAACAAAAAAGGAACAAAAAAAAAATATATCTAACTGGTTTAGCGAACAAGCTTGGCATTGATTGTGGTTTACTAGGGTAAGCAACCATGGAAGTTGACCACTCTTCAACATTCTTGCACTGTAAATGTTTTATTTTCTTGGTGTTAATGTAAGATTTATTTAAGGTGTACATATATACAGATACAAATTAACCATATAATCTATATGTGTAAAAGAAATATGTCTCTTTATGTAAAAACACAAAGTATATTATAAAATGAATAAAGATGATAATTAAAATATGCAACAATGTGTTTGCTGGTTTATGTTGCATATTAAGGGAAATACAAGGTGTGAGAGCTTCCTGTACGGTTTTAACTTCTACTTCTGCATTTAATCGCTGCATATTTCTGTCTAAAAAGGTTAATGCCTGCAAAATAGGGGCCTACGCATGCATAAACTCACCTTATAGCAACCTTTAAAAGCAGAATAAAGTCATAAAAGTCATGCAGAGATGTGGCCTACACTATTCTTCAGTAAACCTTTTGTCCTTTTGTAAATGTTAAACAGTAAAGACACTTCCTACAGATGTTACATGAATGTGCCACCTTGTTTGTTAACCTGGAAGGCTCTGAAGCCTGATGTCTACTGCCACCTTCAGCTGGTATGGAGGAGACACTTTCAAAGTCATCTGTGGTTAGATATGCTTTTTTTTTTTTTTTTTTTTTTTTTTTTTTGTAAATCAGGGTGATCTTGTAATGAATCTGAAATAACAATCAGGTTTTAGTCTGCTCTTAAAGTCTAGTGATTTGCTTTTCTTTTACTCATCCATACAGTACAGCAGCTCCCTGGAGGTAAATGTGGATTAGTGCGCCCTCTTGTGATCTAAACAGTCTGGTGAAGTACAAGGTGTTGTGAAATCATGAGCAAAGGTATAAATTAGACACCCACATGAAACTCTCCTCGGGCACTTTTCTCCTACACATGATGACTTTAGAATTTCTGTAGAAATGTGTCGTCGTTTCTCAAGTGCTGCTATTAATAAGGGTGAGATGAAACACAAACACATGGTGGTTTCACACTAAATCACAATATCATGATGAAATTTTTTTTTTTTAAGTGGTGATGTTATGGGAGGAACGAACACGGGAAAATGGGTATTAAAAATAACCATGTCAATGATTTCTTAGAAAAATAACGCAATCAACATCCACTGTAATTTAACTCTCAGACGTCAAGAATAGTTTTTGTGGTAGCTGACCTTTTTTGACACTTAGCTTTTATTAGTTATTTATCATTTTGTCATACAGATTAAAACGGCAACAGATAATAGTCACAATCTAATAGTAATGATAATTTAGGTTACAGTTATGAAATAACAATCAAGTTACCTAATCATACAAAAAATAAATGTATTAATAATAAATGAAAAATAAATAATAAATAAATTTCTATTTTAAAAAATGTGTATATTATTATTATTATAACCCTTAACTTTAATCTGAGCTTTTATGAACATCTACATGATCAGTGAATTAAATATAGGAGAATACTTGATGTTCACTGAAAAAACACAAAATACAGAGGATTATGTCATAATAAATTGGGATAAATCACTTAAGAAAATTTCAATATGCAGAAAAAAATATTTGGTAACTGCCACCAAAGTAGCACTGGGTCTTTATGGGTTAAATAATTGTCTTGATTGGAAATAGTATGATGCCAAAGTTTTGTTTTGTTTTGTTTTTTGTTTTGTTTTTTTGTTTTTCAGATAATTAATAGCCGAGTTATCGCCATTTATTATAATATTTTCCTCTGGATTTTGTGTTTTTAAGTGAAAATCAGGTATTTTCTTACATTTAATTTACTGATCATGGAGATGTTCATAAAAGTTCAGATTAAAGTTGAAGGTTATTATATCAGAAACAGAGTAAACTGAAGAAAAAGTGACTTTTTAAGCAAAGATATCATTAACTGAACATAAACCAAGTGTCTCCGTCCACTGTCATTTATCAAACTCCATAGGTTTTATTGGTGAATCAGTGTTGTAGAAGATGACGGAGTTTCCAAGGTAACTACGGAGCCTCTGAACGTCCAAATGGGTCATATCTGATGACCATGAAAAGACGATAAAGTGCATTTTACACCAATTATTTACATGTATTCACAGCTTTAGTGGTTCAGAAGTTAATGAACATTTTACATCAGTAGATGGTTTGGGTCTCAGTCGCTGTATTTTTATGGGTCTTTATGCGTTAAAGACAACATCACTCAGTTCATGTGGGTGACAGTACCTCAGTTTGGATTTCTTAACTTGACAAGACATGCTTTAAATTCCTCACTGAAAGCTTCATACGCATTGATGGTAAATCCCAAAAGAAAATGTTGCTGGTGTTTTATGTCAGTACTTACAGAAATGCAGAAATCCCCAGATGGTTCCAGTGAACTAAACTGACACTTCTTGGAAAGTTAACAGGAAAAGACAGCATTATTAGTAACCAGTGCTTCTGACTCCACTCCAGGATTCAGATTTGATTCTATTTTACTGATTCAGAACTGGATAAAGCAAAATGTTGGGGAAGACAGTATCATGATGCAATGGTTAATTATGTTTAATCATATTTTTCTGCTCTTTCAGCTTGAAACGAGTTGAATCAATCCGCATTTCTTCAGACGGACATCTGTAGATTAATTTCTTATTCACTTTTAATCAGTGTTAATCAATTTAATGTTTGAATGTAGGAAAAGTCAGTATACCCTCAGAGGAACCGGCATTACAAAAAAAACCCAAAAAAAAGGCAAGAACAAATAAAACAAGTAGATATATTTCTGTTAGAGGGGTTAACCTTTGGAATGGCTTGGGAGATAAATTAAAACAGTTTAAAACAACTAAAACTTTTAAAAAGATATACAAATGAACTATTATCCAAAAATATAGAGCTCAGGATTGACTAAAGAAATTACTTGTTTAAAAAACTAAGATTAATATTAGATTAGATTAACTAAGGTTAAATTAGTTGAGATAAGGACATGATTTACCTGAATTAAAATTAAATATGTATTCTCTTCTGTTGTATATTTAGCAACGATTACACTGAAATTTTGTTTGTTTGTTTTCTTGTGGAAACATTGTCTTAATTGTAAATAGGGTTAGGCAAAATAAGTCTGTACTTCAGCTTAAACCCATTCGGTCGCATTGTATATGGAATAATGCATATGTTGTTTTTTTTTGTTGTTTAAAGTAATTAACGACTGAATAAACTACTACTACTACTACTACTACTGCTACTACTACTACTACTACTACTACTACTACTACTACCACTACTACCACTACTAATCAGAAATATATTCTAAAGGCCTCATTTTCCATCTATATTTTTTTCAAAAATACATTTCTAAGCCTTTCCTACTTCGTCCAGAGATGTTTAGACCTACATCCTTCACCTCAGCTTAACATGATCATCCATTTCAACACTTTCCCATCCCAATAACCTGTCTTCTTTCCTCAGAAGTTCATTGTATTTCTTAACGTTAACACAGATGATGTCATCTATACACTATTCATGAGAAATTACTGTGGCGCTTCTTTGAACTAAGTTGTAAAAATCCACTGACTCACTTCCAGTTTAAAGGTGAAAAAACTTAGATTCACTTCCAGTTTAAAGGTGAAAAAACTTAGATTAAAATCATCCCGTGGGTTCCTCGGTGAAGGGACATATCTGTTTGTCAATCAAGTTTATTTCTTCCACCAAAGAGGTTATCTTTTTTATCAGGGTTTGATCTGCCTTGGCAGAGCTCTGTGTTCTCTGAGGGCTTTTCTATTTTTAACATGGAATATTAATCTTTTTTTCTTGACAGAGTCTACATGAAGCTTTATTTTGGACACAATGATAAGGTAAGTCAGTTGTAGACGTATGGGAGAAATTTTAAAATGAATTCAACACAGTTTATTTTATTTACCCTCTTACTGGCTTGATAGAAATATAGCAATCTTAAATACATTAAAAGAGCATGTCATGTTATGATGTGATGTGAGAACAAATATGAAACATGAAATCAAAAAACAGCTTTAACATTTTCACATTCACTTTGTTAATGTCAGTGATGGAAAGTTACCTTTATTTAAACTACTTTGCATTTTATTTTTTCCTATTATATAACTTATAATTGTTTTTTAACTATGTATTTTTATTGTTTTTTCAGTTTTTAAATGTTTTACTTTTTTTTCCCCCACAATATTTTTTATGTAGGTTTTACAGACATGATACAAAATAATATCAAAAACATAGCTTCTCTCATACACTGTAAAAAAAAAAAAAAAAATCTAAAATTTCAATTAAAAAAAAAGCTGCTTCCTAGGAGGCAGTGTGGTCAAATCAGTGCAAACCATGCACATATCATCTGGTGTTGCCCCAAAATAGAACTATTTTGGGACAAAGTAAACTCTGTGATAAATAAGGAACTAGGATATACGGTTACCAAGAATTGTTCCACCTTATATTTGATAAATATAAGTACAGTTATACTGAAAGAAGAAAATTACTTCGTCAAAATTCTTCTAATGGCTGGCAGGAAGGGCATAACAAGAAACTGGCTTTCTCTGGACCCACCTAGATACAAACAATGGTTAGTTATAATACAGGAAATATGGATGATGGAAAAAATGACTTATACCTTAAGATTAAAAAAAGATGAGTTTGATAGAAAATGAGACAAATGTATTGGATTTAAAGACACAGACATTAGCGCTGAAATGGTAATGTGACACCCTTATTTTTCTTTTATTGTGTTTTTTATGGATATCTTTTGTTGAATACTATAACCCCCAACTGACCTTATGTACTGTTTGTTGTATTTTACATTCATGAACATGTGAAAGTAAAAAAAAATAAAAACAGTAGGCTATCTACCATAGCAACTGCACTGTCAATAATGAAACAAAACATCAAATTCTACATCAAGAAATTATCTTGACAAAATGGATGGAATGGAATGCATGAATAAATAAATAAACAAATAAATAAAAATGGGCTGAAGTAAAAATTATGTGGTAGTTGTAGTAGTAATAATAATAATAATAATAATAATGATAATAATAAGTTTTACCTATATAATATAGTCTTCTTAATGTACAAACAAAGCATTGCACGTTGTATTAACAGCAAAATTAAAATATTCTGAATAGTAGATCTGCTTTATAAATTAAATAAAATTTAAATAAAATGGAATAGAAGAATAAAATTCGATTTTCAAATGATGAGATGCATTAAATACGTATATGTAAATTATTGTTTTGGTTGAATTTTCTTTTTTCAGTAATAAAAAGATATGTGTATAATGACAAGTGGACTTAAATAATGACAGAGTGCAAATGTCGATTTGTTTTACTGATTTCCTTATTTCACTTACTTTTTAAAAAAATTTCCACATTATTTTTTTTGTCTACAACTCAAAACAAAATATATTTTAGAATAAACATAGTTTGAGTACTGCTGTCTTTTGTTGGATAATTTAATGTCAAATAGTAATATATAGAGAGGAAATAGCGTACACATAATAGAAATGTTCTAAAATCATATACTACTTAAATTCTAACGATCTATAATAAAAATAAATATCCACTAATCAAGATTATTATCCTTGACATATTCAGTTAATCTGTCTACATTTTGGACAAATATTTCAAGTCTGAATCAAACTTTCTTGTGAAATTACTGTGATGTTAAATATTTAGTTTGTATTAAGTATATTTTATTTACATAAAACAAAAACAGTTAAAGAATAATAATATTTTACCCCTTTAAATCTGCTCAGTGATACTACATGCCACTTAGTTTTAGAGCCATAACTCTGTATGTAACACGGTCAAAAGGACATGAAAATAATGCACTACTATTTTTTTGAATATCTTTTTATTCTCTCATAGGTACGTTTTGGGAATTGAACTAATTATGCAAGGCATAGTGTTTCACAAAAATGACTGCTGTTGCAAAATCATTCGCAATTTATATGCGTTTAAATGGTCAGATTCCACATGTAACGCAATGGACATGATGGGTTACACATGAAACCTGGAATGAGACTGAGATTCATGAAAAACCCACAAGTCTGGATTAGAAAAACCACTAGGATTGACAAATTTAACACAGTGTCTTTATTTATAGCGATATATAAGACCATTTCAAGCCATAGTTTCCAGATCAAATGCATTGACATCTAGGTAGCTTTACATGTCCCAAATTTGGTCCTATTTTTGGCCCCAATATTATATTAAAAATTCATTAATTTTGGGATGGCTCAGAGCAAGAGTATATTTTTTTTTTATTTATCTGAGGTCATCATTAGGTACATCCTGGGGGGAAATATGTCTAAATTTCTCTTTTATTATTGGGTCTAAAAAAAACCTGATAAAAATGACAGGTACCAAAATGTACCCAGTTTCATAGAAGCACCCAAATATAAACATGTTCTGAAGTTGCAGCACGAATAATGTTTTTTAAGTAATTAAATGGTCATATTTTTTCACATTGATTGTATTTATTATGTGTATTTACAGTCTGGGGAATAAGGAAGTATGGATGTAAGATAAGGTTCCTTTCATCTAAGATTCAGAAGAATTCGTTAAGGCTGACTCATGATGTTGAATACTAAAAAAGCAATTCCAGTTTCCTTATAAATGTGAGTCAAAAGCAGACTTTGGCACGGTGTTTTGGGATTTTCCCTCAGCCTGCTCACATACAATAATGGACCGACTCACTTTCGGACTCTCTTTCCAGCGGTTAATAAACTCCACATGGTCGTGAGGCCAAGGTTAGTAGCACCGAGGGCGGCTTGTTCAGCAAGTCAACTTACTATGGGCCAGACTTTGCACAGTGACTTCATCTGCTGGCTCTTACCAGGGTGTGCTTTCATTTGACTCAGCAGAAACATCTCTCAGAGGAGGCTCCGGACTAAATCCTGCACACTCACCCACTCTGCTGTGTTGTGACTATAGGCAGCAGTGGGGTGAGTTTTACTGAGTATGTTCAGAATATCTCAGACACAGGCGAGTCATCACCAAAACTGCCATGTTGTGCTGTTTTGGGGGGATTCATGTGGGGAGCTGTTTTCATGAGTCCTTAAAAAAGAGGCCTCAGTGGACTTGAGATCTTATAATGACTCATAAGTTTGAGTCTGTGTTGATTTGACTTGTAGCGGCTGCACATGTGGCAGCATGATTCAGCTTGACCGATGTGTGCAGCTCAGGGGAAATGGTGTGGCAAAAGAAAGGTGACATATATTTATATCCTCCTGAGACCCAGCTATCCATTTTTGTCCTCTGTAGGGGACAAGAGTGCCACAGCTTTACTTCACCCATAAAGACCCAGATATACACCAGTGTCCAAAAGCATCTACTGATCTAAAATGTTTAATAACTTTACAGTCACTAATCCTATCAATACATGTAAATAACTGGTGTAAATTACAGCTTGTCATCTTTTCACGGTCATCAGATATGACCCATTTGGACGTTCAGAGGCTCCGTAGTGAACGTGGAAACACTGTCATCTTCTACAACATTGAATCACCAGTAAAACCCATGGAGTTGGATCAGTGACAGTGGATGGAGACACTTGATGAATCATCAGTCAGGGATAGATTTGACTGAAAAAGTCACTTTTTCCTCAAGTTTTCTCTGTTTTCGGAACAATAAGCCTCAAATATAATCTCAGTATGATGATTAAAGTATATGATCAGTAAAATAAATATAGGAAAATACCTGATTTTCACTGAAATAAATGCAAAATGGAGAGCATAGTATTATGATAAATAGTGATAAATCACATAAGAAAGGATTAAATAGAGAGAAAATTTTAAATATGAACTCTGACAAAAGAAGCACTGGGTCTTTATAGGTTAAAAAAAAGTGTCCACTATAAAGGATATTTCGTATCTTTTCTTTTTTTTTTTAGTTATTTGAAAAAACTCCAATCAATGCAATTATTTAACCTATAAAGACCCAGTGCTAATTTTATGGCAGTTCCAAAATATTTTTTCTCTACATTTAACCTTCCTTAAGTGAATTATCACCATTTATCATGATATTATCCTCTGTATTTTGCATTTTTTTCCAGTGAAAATAATGTATTTTCCTATATTTAATGTACTGACCATGTAGATCACAGGTGTCAAACATGCGGCCCGGGGGCCAAATCCGGCCCGCCAAAGGGTCCAATCTGGCCCGCGGGATGAATTTGTGAAATGCAAAAATTATACTGAAGATATTAACAAACAATGGTGTCAAAATCATTTTAATTCAGGTTCCACATACAGACACATACAGTCTAATTAGATTTCAAGGGGGTCAGAACCAGTAAAATATTATCATTATAACCTATAAATAATGACAACCCCAAATTTCATCTTTGTTTTTTGGGTGTAAAGAAGTAAAATTACATGAAAATGTTCACATTACCAAACTAAACTTATATTTTAAAAAATATGATTAACCTGAACAAATATGAACAAACAGAAATGTCTCAAGAAAAACAAATGCAATTTTACCAATATTCTGCCTGTTACTAAATGTTTTGTGCGATTGCAATGCACATGTGTAAATGGTAAACTGATAAACTGAGGCATAATATTGTTGAAATTGCGCTTGTTTTTCTTAAGACAATTCAACTTGTTCATGTTTATCAGATTTTGAAGGAAACTTTGTATATGTAAACCTCATCATAATATAATTTTACTTTTTTCACTGTTATTATTTTACTGGTCCGGCCCACTGGAGATCAAATTGGGCTGAATGTGGCCCCTGAACTAAAATGAGTTTGACACCCCTGATGTAGATTTTCATAAAAGCTCAGATTAAAGTTGAGGGTTATAATATCACAAACAGATAAAACTGAAGAAAAAGTAACTTTTTCAGCCAATCTGTCATTAACTGAACATAAACCCAGCGTCTCCATCCGCTGTCAATGATCCAACTCCATGGGTTTTACTGGTGAATCAATGTTGTAGAAGATGATGGTGTTTCTGTGGTAACTACGGAGCCTGTGAACATCCAAATGGGTCATATCATATCATATCTATCTGATGACCATGAAAAGATAAAAAACTTCATTTTACACCAATTATTTACATGTATTGATAGGATTAGTGGATCAACAGTTTAGATCAGTAGAAAACCCCTGTTAATTACAGTCTAATAAGAATAAAAAGCAACTGATTTACACTCAAACATGTTACTGCAGATCAGGTTTATCAAGAACAGCAAAGTTACAGTCATGGTATGAATTGTAGTGTATGGGATGGTGCATGAGCGTCCACTGTGTTGGCTGATGTGGAACTAAAACAACAACATCCATGAATATACAAGAGAACATCTTTGAATTTGAACAGCTGTCCACTGTAGTGACCAGTATGCATGAAAGGGTTAATATTCATTGTAAAAGCTGCTTTGTTTAACTTGTTATCCTTCTGATTTCTTGTTAAATAACAGGGTAGTGTTCACTTTAATGGACTTACCTGTTGAGAGCCAACTTATAATATTTATTTATATTGTGGTAACCATGATAAACACAGCCTCTTGTGTGTAATGGAATTATTAACCCTGTCACGTCCTTTTTATATTAACCTATTTGTAGTATGGGTGTTAACAGGTGTGGCCAGTGAATCAGGTGAATCATCAGAGAAGCCTGGGGTTGTCCAATTGTATGGAAAGGAAGAGTTTTATCCGGTTGGCTACACAGGTGAGCTTAAACATTTATGACCAAATCTGTAAAAGACAGAGAATTGTGTGTGTGTGTGTGTGTGTGTGTGGGGGGGGGGGGGGGTTCGTCTTTCTAGGATAATCTGAGGATAATTTCTGGAGAAATACAGATGTTTAGTGACTGTACCAGCATGAATCATTCTTGTTCAACAGCAGAAATCTACTCATTTGTACCTTTTAATAAGTGACGCTCACAGCTGTAACATTACGCATGGACATGGAGAGTTAAGCCATAAAATAAAGCCAAATTATTCCCAAATTTAAAGTTTCCTGTCCTGGATGCCCTCAACTGTCTTGTCTAGACGACTTTTGAATCATACCGTGATTCACTAGTGATCCAAATTCTGAAGTCATGGCGTATTTTTTTGGTTCTGAATCAGAGTTTTTTGGGTGAACTGCCATTCTCTGGGATTTTACTTTTGGTTTTACGGAAGACGCGCACTTATCCGGATAAACGCGTGCAGTTGAAACGCACCAATAATAGGAATTCCATGTATATATATTTTTAGATTCTTCTGTTGTCTTGACAGGTTTGGGTGCATTTCTAGTGGATCAGCCTTTTTTTTTATTTATTTATTTTTTTTTTTTTTTTGGAGGGATGTCACCTCTGAATTTGGCTCCACGGGATTCCACGTCAGGTGCAGGAAGCCGAGCCAAGCAGAGCCAACCCAACCCGAAACACACCTCCTGTAACTGTTTGTGTGTAGGCCACGACGCATATTCATCCACTGACACTGCCACAGGACGTGGGCGGTGGAGGGACTTATCTCCAACCCTCAGCCTACTTTTTACTCAGCTCCTGTCTGATGCCAAGACACATGGAATTTGGACAAGGACAAGGAAAGATCTGTGGGGACATTCTTCAGCAACAGGTAAGTGGATCCGTGCGTAAACAGGACTGGATCAACTCTGACTGTGCGTTTTCATCTCTGATTTCCTACTTGATCTTTAGTTAAAGGTTTATTTTCATATTATTATGCGGTTCTTACAAATGTTTTACTCCTATTTGTGCGTAATTTCAGCAAGAACATGAATTAATCTGATACTACAGCCTGAGTACACTGTTTAAAAAAAAAAGGGGGGGGGGGGAATCCTGTTGTTTTTCCGGAAAAGACTGGCAGTTGTGGACACCAGAATAATACTGTAAAAAACATATCAAACCATAAACATATTTACAGAATAACATATATATTTAACATTGGATTTACATGTTTAAAATGTTAAATTTACTTTTTTATTAAAAAAAAAAAAAAGCTTGAGAATAGGCTGTTATTTCAACATTATGGCCTTGCATTGCTTTTATTTTCTCAAAACAATAGAAATACATAATTTCTACATACAAATCTGGCTTTGTTACCATTTATGTTCACGTTTGATACATCTATGTAATGCCTAATATTCTGAAGTAGGCACATGTATCCACAAGCTATGTCTATGTTTTTTTAATTCTCTCTTTTCTGGTTTCTGTTTGCTCAGTTATTATTCTTATATATAACAGATGTGTTATTGTTTGTACTTTATTGATTTTCCACTGCACAGAGACTTTGTTATAAAGTTCTTTTTCCTGCTGTTGCCCTCTCTCAGAAAGCCTTGGGGTTAGTTTGGGCATGGGGGTAAAATGATATAAAAGGCAATGTACACTACAAACAAAAAGTTAAGGATATTTCTTTTTTTTTGTCATTTTTTTGGGTCATTTTTGCCATTTGTAAATGAAACTATGTCTGGTCATTAAAAAGTGTGTTTCAGTTCAGTTCACACAAAAAAATTTAAAAGCACTGTGCAAGAATCCCAAATGAAAAAAATAGCCCAAAAATTAAAAATATCCTTAATTTTGTGTTTGTAGTGTATAATGTATGTACTGTAATTCCACTTCTTTGTATATTCTGTTACATTGCTCAAAAAAGATAAATAAAAAAATAATAATAATCTGGTTTTGTTAACATCCTCTTCCTATAAAAACTACAGCTATATTTGATTTAATTGTTAACACAAAAATCTTTTCAAATAAACAACTTTGCATCTTATTATCACTTGTAGTTTTCCTATGTTGCAATTTTACAACTTTTTGGTGTTAATTCTACAGTTCCTTTTTTGCAGTGTATCCTTGGCTAGAAAACTTTAACAACTCCAGCTCCAATTTCATCATCTCGAAGAATATTTTCATTTTTCAGTGTGTAGCGCTTCTGAACCTGGGCCTGAACTTATGAATGGACTGTGAATGCCTCCAAAATGCAAACAAACATATGGGTCCATGAAAGAAGGCAAGATGTTGGCATAGCTGTTGAGTTGAAAACCCTGCTATGCCATCAAATTGCCATCTTTCTCTCCCCTTTAGCACCAGAAAATACCAAGAGAAGTGAACGTATAATGCACAAGGTTTGTTTTCATTTATTGTAGCGTGACAAATTAAAGGAAAAAAACATGCAGTGTCTGAGTGAGATGTGAGGTATTAATTTCCGAGTCTCTTTATGGATAGATAATTTCATTTTGTGTTTCTATCTCCCATAGAGGTTAAACTTTGGTGTCTGTGAAGTTCATTGCATACAGTTCACATCACTTTCTCACGCATCAACCCATTCAGTGAGTTTATGGATGAAACTTTGACCACACCTATAACGTGTTTCCTGTGATTTATTACCTGTTTGGATGTCTATTGGGTTTTTTATAAGAGCATTTGAACCTTGGCTAATGAATATGAAGAACATGTATCAACTGATAATCAACTAAATTCACATAAAATCACAGTGACTTGACGAGAAATTGAGCCAATTTTTGTCATACATCTTTCACTAATCCATGACAAGTGTATAATTTGTGCACGTATTGTAAAGTCTCACCATATTCTTATTGTATTGTATGGAGGCTGGTGTTAATGACATAATGCTCATTTGTAAAAAAAAAAATTTCATATTACGGTCATAATATTAATGTGTTTTTGTTCCGGCTAAACAGTGTAACTCATGCTGAAGTTGCAATAAATCTAATTAATGAACTGAATTGTGTGGTTTGTGACATTTTTTTCATTAATTTTGTGACTGTGGTAAAACATAATTTGTAAAGTATGGGCATATCAAACTGCCATTCAATTAAAATATGTATTACATTTAAAATTAGCCATCTATTAAAACATATTAAAACATATATTGAAATTTTGGAAATCTAGTAAGAATGTATCAGGACAGCAACTTTAAATTTCAGTTAATTATTCTGAAATGCACTCTAAATGCACTCCAGTCAAATCAAGTCAGTTTTGTTAAACAGGCCAACATCAGAAATTACACATTTTTTCTCAGTGGGCTTTATAATCTGTACAATATACATGACAACATACATTCTGTCCTGTCCTCTAGTTATTAGTTTGAGTAAGAACCAAAAAATCACCAAAAACCCTGGAAAAATATCCCTCTAAATAATTAGATAATGTGCGCCCCCAACAAAAATACTAAACAAGCACTTTAAAAAATCTGTTGTGGAAACTTTACCACAGATAACAGGTTTTATCAATGTTTTAATCCACCCTCAACCCCCAAAACACAGATATATGTGACATGTTATGCAGAAATTTTGGACCTTGAACCGAAATCTTGCTGAAATATTGACAATGAGCTGTTGGTATGTGTTTTAGTGTCACATTATCGACTCGAAGAGTCATAAATCACTTAAAATTAATTTATCATTAATGTGAATCAATGTCAAATGCATATCCACATGGAATTTTGTGGTTTAATTTTCCTTTCCTTAGGACATTTCTGATATAGAAATGGCACCAAAAAAAGATCATCACACACTGGAGCTCTTTGGGGTCAAATTTGACTCAATCTGAAACTGAGTTTAGGTTTGAATTTCATTTTAACATATTTAAACTATCATGGCTGAGTTTTACCCTGTACCGTGTATTGAATGTAAATGTGTGTTTGTCCAAGAGTTTGTATAATGTTTGTACTGTATATGAAGTATAATACAGTTACATAAAAAAATTAGACCACCCTTGTTTTCTTCAATTTCTCGTTCATTTTAATGCCTGGTACAACTAAAGGTACATTTGTTTGGACAAATATAATGATAACAACAAAAATGGCTCATTAGAGTTTAATTTCAGAGCTGATATCTATCCATTTTCCATGGTTTTCTTGATAATAACCAAAATCACTTCAGCTTTTACGTCAATATCTGTGGCATTGTACTGACAGAAACAGCACTTTTAGGCATTCCATGTTTTCTGTCTGTTTTAGTCACATGATACACACAGGAGTTAGTACTTGATTGTATAACCATTGTTTTTGGTGACTTCTGATGGTCTAATAATTGTTTCTGTGACTGTATAAAGGTTATTTCTCTTAACATAAGACACAAAATAGTAAATCATAATAAGTAAACCATACCCAGACAGCTTTGGAAATAACCACTCTGTTAAAAGTTATTAATTGTCATAAACATGACTTGAAAGCCCATCAGGGTTCCTTACCCCTTTTGAAGTGAAATGAAGCAAAAATCTGGTAGAAAAATATTTGCAAGTTTAATGACAACAGTGTTTGTTTGTTTTTTTAATTAAAAACAAAAACATATTTCTCAATGACAAGTAACATACATTTAGAAAGATCATTTATTATTTCTATTGAAAATCACATTATTTCCAAAGCTGTAAGTGGGGATTTAATATGAAAACCTTTTCTCAAGGGAAGAAAATGCTTGAAGACGATGTAAAATGAATGAAAGCCTAAATTATATGACTGATTTTTACATACTTCTAAGAAATACTAACATTTTTTCAGAGGAGCAATAAACGGATGCATAGAATCAGAAAAAAATGCGCTGAGTCAGGACTCCAAGGAGGTGGAGATGTTGGTCACATGACCGGTGCTCCCAGATCACGTGATGCAGCATACTTCCGTGTTTCTGTGTATGCTCCTGTCTGACCATGCTGCACTTTGGAGACTCATTGACACAGTTTTGAGTTGACAGAAGAAAGTGGTGTTGCAACAGTCCATCAAGGAACAAGACGTGAAGACGCACAGACACGGTAAATGTGTTTCCGAGGCTGTTGTTTGGTTTATCTGTGGAAATACGCTAGCTTAGCCTACCTTAGCTTAGCTGCAAAGACAAACAACATAAGGTTAAAGTTCAACAAACTATGTTTTGGACATTTGATTTTTTGGTAGCTTCTTAGCTTAGTAGAGTATTATTTTAGACATGTCTTGGTTGGGTTTGTGCTATATGAATCAAAAACTAAATGTTAGCTGACATTGTGAATGTAGTGAGGGTCATGTGCTATATATAGTTTAATTTTTGCAGGTGTGTGTTTTAAGTACAAGTAAAATTTCTGCACGAAAACATAAACATTAGATTATTATCAGCAAAATGTAGATCAAGAAAAAAAGTAGTCAAAAGTAGAAAAAATCAATTCATTTAGAGGTTTGTGGTTTTCACTGGACACAAAGGCGAAGAAAGTTGTATATGACAAGTAACCGAGCTTAAAAAGTACAATATTGGCCTCTGACATGCAGTGGAGTGGAAGTATAATGCTATATAAAATCAAAGTGTGTTTTTTTAAAGTAAATTCAGTCACTTGTATGAAGACAGTCACTCAGATTAGTATCATCAGCTTGAAATTAATCGGTTTGTACAAGGGATGTAACGATTACCGGTACAACAATAAGCCGTGGTAAAATTCCCGACGGTTAGTATTACCGTTTAAATTGTATTTATCATAATAATTGTTTGATTACCGCGCTTTGAAAACTCACAGTACTGCTCATTTCCAAGAGAAGCAGAAGCATGCCAGTTCGCACTGTTTGGCCTGTGGAAACACGGCTGAAGGCACCTGCATGGAGAGCACTGCAGAGATTCAGGGACAGCATGGTCCTGCACAGACCTGGTCCGAGAGAGAGAGAGAGAGACAGAAAGAAGTAGAGCCCTATAAAGAGAATTACAACATGCTTTGATGTCGCCGCTCCGGTGATCACAGGCTTCATGTTACTGGCTGACGTTCTGTGACGCGGTGCTCTCTTTGGCTGAAGTTTTGTGACGTTGCGCTCCCATTGGCTGACGTTCTGTGACGCTGCGCTCCCATTGGCTGCTGTTCTGTGACGCTGCGCTCCCATTGGCTGACGTTTTGTGACGCTGCGCTCCCACTGGCTGACGTTCTGTGACGCTGCGCTCCCGTTGGCTGAAGTTTTGTGACGCTGCGCTCCCATTGGCTGCTGTTCTGTGACGCTGCGCTCCCATTGGCTGACGTTCTGTGACGCTGCGCTCCCATTGGCTGCTGTTCTGTGATGCTGCGGTCCCATTGGCTGCTGTTCTGTGACGCTGCGCTCCCATTGGCTGATGTTCTGTGACGCTGCGCTCCCATTGGCTGCTGTTCTGTGACGCTGCGCTCCCATTGGCTGCTGTTCTGTGACGCTGCGCTCCCACTGGCTGATGTTCTGTGATGCTGCGCTCCCATTGGCTGACATTTTGTGACACTGCGCTCCCATTGGTTGACTTTCTTTGACACTGCGCTCTCATTGGCTTCCGTTCTGTGACGCTGCGCTCTTATTGGTTGACGTTCTATGACGCTGCGCTCTCATTGGCTGCCGTTCTGTGACGCTACAGTCTCATTGGCTGCCGTTTTGTGACGCTGCGCTCTCATTAGCTGCCGTTCTGTGACGCTGGGCTTTCATTGGCTGATGGTCTGTGACGATGCACCCTCATTGGCGAGATCAACAGTTGTATTTCTTATCTGTGCTGGTCCATATACTGACACATGTATATTCAGCTGTGGCCTTAAACAATTATGATCACGTCTGAGTGTTTTTGAAGTTTAAGTTGAGTGTATTGACTTGTTATGCTGTAAATAAATCGTTGTGTTTTTAATAATTAAAGTTATCTGACTATGAGACTAGAGTACCTTTGTGTCAGCCCTGATTTCCAGTTGTATACAAACTGTGTGAGTTAACATGAAGCTGTGTTTAACAGACATGAACAGTGAAAACTTCACCCTGAGTGAGAAGATCGTGTCATCTTCCTACATCCGACAAGGATGTCAAGCTCGTCGCAGCCACGAGCAGCTCATCCGACACTTGCTGGAGCAGGTAAAGTCAACATCTGCTTTCAGATTGAGTCAACATCACTGTGGTCAGTGTAAACACATTGACTTACCATGATGTATCTGTTGTAGGGTAAGTGTCCAGAGGAAGGATGGAGTGAAAGCACCATCGAGCTCTTCCTGAATGAGCTGGCTGTGATGGACAGTAATAACTTCTTGGGAAACTGTGGCGTGGGGGAAAGGGAAGGCAGGGTGGCATCCAGCCTTGTAGCACGACGACATTACAGGTTTGACATGACTGCAGCTTCCTGATATTTAAAGTAACCACTAACAAGCTTGTTTTTTGCGTTTTGTTTTTGTTTATTTTGTAAATACGTTTGATTTTTAGAAAAAGAAACGAAAGAACTATCCCTCATTTTGGAGGGATACACTACATCATGGCATTTTACTTGTACAGTGTACAGTTATCCCCAAAGTACAGAGGTCCATTTCCCTCAGGTGGTTTGTTTTGTTTTTTTATTTTGTGTCTTAATTGTGATGAAACACATCAGTGTCGGTCATAATGCAGATAAGTCTGGATTTTTTAGGTAAAAACATCTGAACATTCCTTCTCCTGTTTTAAAGTCTTTTTGGCCTTAATATAATCGAAAGTACACACCACCTGTCCATCACCTGAAGTCCAACAAACCTCACAAACAACATTTTTCAGCAGGAAAGCTGAATGTGACTTTGCAGTAATTATCAGAATCATGCAGCAGGTGGAGTTGCACTTTAAATGGCCTTACACGGCATAATTTTTGAAAAAATCTACTTATGGGAATATTTACTGCATTTCCCAGTATGACCACTGGTTATATTTATATGCACCATGTATTCCATTTTTTTCCTTCATTCTAAACAAGATAAAATCCCAGTCATTCTTTTTCTTTTTTTCTGTTTATTACTGTTTAAAAATCCCCCTCATGATGTCAAAAAGCATTCGACCTTTTATGTGCTGTTTGTTTTTGTAGGGATTTAGTCATTTTATTACCACACATGCACATATTCCATCAAAACAATGTCTCTCCTGATACTATTGTGCAGATGTACTGTCATAGTACCCTGCACTTAGCGCTACCTAGGATTCAGCTAACCCCAGATAACTTTTACCCCTATTCCAGAATGATAGTGGATGAATTAGAATGCGATGCATATTCTGAATATGTTGTATATCTCCGAACAACCCTCACAAAACTGGATTAATATCAGCATATCCCATGTTTCTTGGTTTTAAAAAGGCCTTATTCAAAATATCCAGTTTACCTGACACCTGTAAAATTCAAAATAATGATATAATTTGAATGATAATGGAATAATAGTTTGCGTGTAAAGAAGGAAATACTGACCATTTTACCACACAATCCAGGCTCTACTTTGCATAATATGTTTAACAGTTACTATTGTTTTTCGAAGGTTGATTCATGGAATCGGTCGTTCAGGAGATATCGCTGCTATTCAGCCCAAAGCAGCAGGATCCAGCCTCCTGAACAAGCTGACAAACTCAGTTGTGTTGGATATCTTAAAGCTCTCAGGTGTGTACAATTTATTGGAATAGCTTTATTTCACACTTCATAAGACCATACAATATACCTTTCGAAGGATATCTATCTATCTATCTATCTATCTATCTATCTATCTATCTATCTATCTATCTATCTATCTATCTATAAATCTATCTATCTATCTATCTATAAATCTATCTATAAATGACAACATGGTTCTACCACAAATGTATTGATGTGTGTTTCATATCATTGCACATATGAGAATTTATGCAATTTATACACCATTAATGTTTATTTATTTACAGTAAATTAGAGACAATACTGCACTAATATCAGACTCATTTAGGCAAATTAGATTTTCCGTTGAACTGTAAAAAAAAAAAAAAAAACCCTCCTTTATATAATACATTTTTCACATTTTTTTGATAGTATGATTCAGTTGTTTTTAACACTTTGTAACATAACAATTAATCTCATCATATTTTGTTTTGAGAGAAAATTTTATGTTCAATTTGTTGCCATTACTATTTATTTTTAATTCTTGTTTTCCCCACTTTGCTTTGTATACAATAAAACCTAACTCGCTGTCCATTTTTAATACCCCTTGGCTAAATATAGCGTAAGATTCTGTTGAAAGTTACCACCCAATAATTTAGATTAGATTGTCTTTGTGTAAATTTATCTCAGTGCATTCTTTAGATAATGCGATTACGTCACTGAATGGACAGACAGATGGACCAGCTCCACAAAGTCCAACAACGCCCTTTGATTGTACAATAAAATAGAGGGGACTTTAGTAATAAAGTACTGAGCTTTTAAGAATTGGCAGACTCACAAGAGACGTAAAGAAGAACGGTCAATATCAATCAAACTTATTTATGTCTGTATTTATTCTCTTCAATCTTTCAGTCGACCTTCCCTGCCCATTAGACACTTTTTGAACTTTTTAAGCTTCCAACTTCCACAAAGAACAGATGGTTTTTAGTAAAAGTATAAACAAATCTCTGTGAGTAAAATCAACAAAGTGACCTTTAAATGAGTGCGTAACGTTTCCTCTCAATGACAGGTGTACGGAGTGCGGCGAGTTGCTTTGTAGTTCCCATGGCAACGGGAATGAGCTTGACTCTGTGCTTCCTGACCCTCCGCCATCGGAGACCCAAGGCACGCTACATCATCTGGCCTCGCATTGACCAGAAGTCCTGTTTCAAGGCCATGATCACAGCAGGTGATAATGTGACTTTCATATCTGTTGAGGCATTGACTGCTCTGCAATTTGCGATATACCAAATAGAAAATGTAAATATGTCATGATGGAATAAGTATCCTCATGTTTATTTGCAGCTTTTGTATTAATCTAACCTTTTTGGTGCCCTTTTTCACTTCAGTTCCTGGCAGCACACACAGCCCTGAGCTAAAACTGCCTTGTATGCAATTGTTTTGCCAGGTTTTGAGCCTGTGGTGGTGGAGAACGTTCTTGAAGGTGATGAGTTGCGGACAGATTTGGAAGCAGTTGAGCGCAAGATTTGTGAGCTTGGAGCAGACAACATCCTCTGTGTTCACTCGACAACGTCATGCTTTGCCCCAAGGGTCCCAGACAGGTAGTATTATCGATGAAATTTGTGTAACATTTGGATGGATTTGTGTTTTCCAAATGTCACAGTTTGGTGTTTATTTACCAGCGCTGTTTTTAAGTTGCTCACAGTACTTTCATACAGTTTGTTCACTCTTAGTTTATACAGGGTGACACAAAAAAACGGGAACTTTTTAACAATCCAATAAAACCAAGAGTGATGGAAGAAAAATATTTTATTCATAGTAATTGAAACCTTAAAACATGCCATTTAAGAAACAATGATGGAATTTTCATTTTTTAAAATTACTTCCTGTAGATGGCGTCCTCCTGTACAAATGCATTCTTGAAATCTGCTGTTGAGATTCCTCATCGACCGCTGCAACATCTCAGCTGGGATACTGTGAATTTCATCCCGAATTATCTGTTTTAACTCATCCAGAGTTCTTGGTCGAGTCGTGTACACTTTACTCTTGAGATAGCCCCACAAGAAAAAAATCACAAACGGACAAATCTGGCGATCTAGGGGGCCAGGGAACATTACCGAATCTTGAGATCACACGGTTACCGAACAATTCTCGCACAGCCTCCAATGATTGCCATGCAGTGTGTGATGTCGCTCCATCCTGTTGGAACCAGGTTTCTTGAACGTGTGGAAAATTGTTCAATTCAGGTGTAACGAAGGATTGTAACATCTCCACGTAACGATTCGCAGTGACAGTGACTGAGATCCCCTGTTCATTTTCAAAAAATCCAAGGTTACTAAAATGGGGGTGTGTTTACTTGCTCAAGGTCACTGTCTCGCAGTGCTGCCACTTGCTCATGTCTGCCAATACACACTTCAAAAATTCCCGTTTTTTTGGGTCACCCTGTGTTAAAAAAAATATTGTTCGATGTTTTAAAGGGGCCATATTTTGCTAAACCCACTTTTATTAGTCTTTCGTACATTTATTTGTGTATTTGTGGACCCTAATAGTTCAAAAAATTTGAAATTGAACCCTCCAGGTGCTGCAAAGTTATCTTTATATTCATTCCGACAAAAATCGAGTGGATTTCTACAACCCGTTTTAATTCCTTCTTAATTTGTTACGTTTTAAAACTCGTTACATCACGACATTTGTACATATAAGGTCAAGATTTCCGAGAACATTTCTCCACGTACGACATAATTGTCAGCAGCAGTGGTTGTAGACCATACTGAAAATATGTCCAAACTTGGAGCCGATTACCTAAAATGTTCAATTGTTGGTTGAACAGGACAGAACAGCACAGCCAACAACCTGGAGGGAGCGGAGCCTGAAGTGGCACATTTGCATTTAAAGGGCCAGCGCTCAAAACAACCTTTGTGGTGTCAATACTCAAAAATAAGGTTGAAGATGGACCTGTGGAGTTGAATTAATGAAGAATTCAGAACCAAGCATAGCATTTACCACAGGGAAATGTTTTAAAATGCATAATTCCATTTAAAAAAGCAAAATATTCCACCTTTAATATTTAATCACTGAAGTTGTTTGGAGACAAAGTGCAACTTACAGATTAATTTTGTAATTTAGAGTAAAAATTCTCAGTTTGCAGTTCATAAAAACCATGTGTATTTTCGAAAACTGTCAAATTACATCACAAGAGACACAACCTGTGCACAGGAAACAAACAGGCCAGTAAACCACTCTGAAGTTGACGTCATTTCATTCTGAACAGCACACATCGACCGCTCCACACTGAATTATCAGTTCACCGTCCCAGCAGAGCCCTCCGATCGTCCACTCAGATGGTTTTGAATGTCCACGGGTCCCGATATAAACATTGGGGTGATCGTGCATTTGCTGTTGCCGCTCCTGACTTGCGAGTCCTCACTGACCTCTCCCTGTTCAAGTCCAGGTTAAAGACGTACCTGTTTCGACTGGCTATTAACCCTTAGCACTGAGACACGATTAAGTTTTAAATCTGCGGTCTCTTCTATCATGCTGTGTTATGTCTTATTTTTTTTATTCATTTTTATAGTATTTGATTAAACTGTTTTTATCTTATAATTTAATCATGCTTTCAGATGGAAAGCACTTTGGTCTTCTTTATGTTGTTGTAAAGTGCTATGTAAATAAACTTTGATTGATTGAATTAAGATAAAAGTTCACTGTACATGAGTCATGTTTTACGTCTATAACACTCCTCAGATAATAATGCACTTTGACATTAGATTTCAACAGAGACACAGAAAAACATACTTTCACACTGTCACTATAATATCACACCAGTGAAAATTCGTGGAGGCAGGAGTGAGTAGAGGCTGAAGACTGGGCTGTGGTTTTGTTTTAGTTCAGGTCTCGGTTTGTTTTGGGCTGTGATGGATCATTAGCAGACCACCTCCCTCCCTCCCTCCCTCCCTCTTTGTCTAACCTCCTTCCGCATCATAATACAGTGTAGGGTTACTATGGGAGCTACACATTACTTTTTACCGGAGTATAAATAGTTTTGCCAGTAACAGACAATCGATTCTGGTTCTGGTTCAGTGTCATATGTGATGGAAAAATTTACCAGTGTTCAGCTGTTCTCACATCATAACTCATTTCTATTCTTATTACAGTTGTTTCTCCTTCGCCTCATCTGCTCTGAATTTGATGCTGTGAGGCTGCCATCACTTTCTGATTTTATATTTATATGATAAAAATTACTATTATCCATATACTTGTGTGCATTAGCTTGAGTGAATCCCTTATTTCATGCCATGCTACATATATACAATAAATATTTCTCCATTCGCAGTTGTTGCTCTGCAAGTTGCACTTTTAAGTACTTGGATTGAGTGTTGTTTGAAGTAGAACTGTGTCTCTGAAACTGTATTGTCTTGTCTTGACAGGCTTGAAGAATTGGCCACTATTTGTGCCAAACATAGCATTCCTCATATAGTCAACAACGCATACGGTGTTCAGTCATCCAAATGCATGCACCTCATACAACAGGTAGGTTTTCACTATAATCATGTAGATTGAGTCACACTTCCTGTTACTGTTCCTGGAACTGATGCTATGTTAACCCATAAAGACCCAAACAGCCACTGGCAACCAAAAGCATCTACTGATCTAAAATGTCTAATAACTTCTGAACCACTAAACCTATCAGTATATTGAATTAATTAAAGTAAAATACAGTTTATCATCTTTTCATGGTCATCAAATATGACCCATTTGGACGTTCAGACGCTCCATAGTGAACATGGAAACACCGTCGTCCTCTGCAACATTGATTCACCAGTCAAACCCATGGAGTTGGATCAGTGACAGTGGATGGAAACACTGGGTTTATGTTCAGTTAATTATATATTTTTGCTGAAAAAGTAACTTTTTCTTCAGTTTTCTCTGTTTCTGATATAATAACTCTCAACTTTAATCTGAGCTTTTATGGACATCTACATGATCGGTAAATGAAATATAGGAAAATTCATGATTTATACTGAAAAAATGCAATAGAAAGAGAATAATATTACAATAAATGGTGATAAATCACTTAAGAAAGGTTAATTAGAGAGGAAAAAATCCTTTGGTAACTGCCACAAAAGTAGTACTGGGTCTTTATGGGTTAATCACAGTAATATTTTGTGGATATATGTTTCGATTTCGTCAGGGTGCTCGTGTTGGAAGAATTGACACCTTCGTTCAGAGCTTGGACAAGAACTTCATGGTTCCAGTAGGTGGCGCCATAATTGCAGGCTTTGATGAGTCCTTCATTCAAGAGATAAGCAAAATGTACCCAGGTGATTATTATTAGTTTAATCATTTGTTTTACTGGAAGATGCAGGAAGTGCGAGTGGTGTGTTTTTGTCTGTAGTTTCAATGCAAACCCCTATTAGTGTGAAATACTGACTGAGCTTTTTTAACATTCTGGGAAATGTTTATTCCCATCATACTCTTATCTGATATCATCACGATTCTATATGCAGACCGGTAAATATATCCATATTAAATTGTGTTGTTTTAGTTGTATAAGCTGTAACACAGGACAGAAAGCCACACTCAGGCTTAGTATAAATTACAGGTTAATTGCAGAAGTGCATTGTTTATTTTGGTTTTGAGCATAGAGTGATTTCCAGGATCCAGTTTCAAATTGGAGTTAAAATACAGAGTTTAAGAGCATGAACAGAACCGAGCCGTTACATGAACAAACAGAAGCACTAATAAACCACAGAAGCAGTTATTGTGAATTAAGTAATTGCGATCAGAGTTATACATTTTTGTATTTTCTGTTTATTTTACTTTTGAGCCAGTGAAACAAAAAAATACTCATTGTATAAAAAAAAAAATTGTGTACTTTTTTCCATGTCTTTGAATCAACATAAATTCAGTCACATTAAACGTATAACAGAGTGAACAGATATCTGCCAGTACCATCAGCAAAATGACATATTAAGCCGTATGTGATGGTAAATGCAGCAAAATTATTAGGTTTGACTTTTAAAATCTAAAAACATATTCTTGCCCACCTTGTAGATTCTATTGCTGGAAATATGTTATACACACTATATTTATACATCAAATATATCATGCTTTAGAGTCTACGAGGAGGACAAGATGTTCGATTTTAAGGCAAACAAAGAAGGTTTACATTGCTTTGTAAATGTAAAAATTGTAATACTTTAATATTGGTAGTTTGGTAGAGACTAATGGGGATCCTTAAATAAAGAAATACATTACATGCTGAAGTGAATGTAACATCCCAACTGATCACCTAAACATGTCTTATTTACAAATATTTGTTATTATGATCATAAGTATGTGATCATAAGTAAGTGTTGCTTAAATGGATTTCCTTTCCAGTTGAGTAAATCATGCCACTATTAATTCAAAAGAGTTCCACTCTTAGTATTAAAAACATTATCAGGCTAAAAGGGATCCATTTTGGAGATGCTTGATATTACTGTTTTGCTTCAGCAACTGAGTCATGCATCACTGAACATGGTCCAAATGATTTTCTAGACATAATTATGCATTTTACTGAGATACCGGACACACCTATTTATAAAATAAATCCAAAGTGGGCAAAACAGATAGGATACCAGAACATGTCCTTTTGTTTTTAATGCTGTTGGATATTTCAGTTGTATCTTGTTACAGGGACTGAGAAATGTGTTTGTACATTGTAATATATCATGATACTCTTGATAAAACAACAAAGCTACTTGTTCCTTAAAACTTTGCACAGTATTTGTAAGAAACAAATAAGATAAATGATATTGTCTAAAGCAAGTCGGATGCTGTGACCAAACTGTGATGTGATGAAATCTGAGCAAAGTAATAGTAAGTAGTAGCAAGAGTTTCATATTTTCATTTGTGTTCCAAATCATCTTCATTCACACACTGACAGAAATCGACCTTCACTTGAACAGTTAAAGCAGTAGACCTGCTTGTTTTACTGTTGTGGAAAAGGCAAAAAGATGTTTAGTTACACGTAGTATTTAACATTTGTAGGCATGATGCTGTATGTGTAGTTTGTTAACAAAGTCACCACTCTGACCCTGCTTATTTGTCCAGGTCGAGCCTCTGCCTCACCTTCCCTCGACGTCCTCATTACACTTCTCACTCTGGGAACCAGCGGATATAAGAAGCTCCTGTCCGAGAGAAAGGTGAGAACACATCACCTTATGAGGGCAAATATAGTTCCACATGTACTTCAGGTAAAGGGTGTCATCTGCTGGATGTTCTCTGATGGTATCATGATAACAGATTAGATTAGGTTGATGAATCCGTGTATCATTCGTTCTTTTCATATTCAATTGAAAATCCACAACCGGGAAAACGAAAAAAATGACTCATTATTTGATTTTTGATGTGCAAATCAAAAATCAACCAAAAAACGAGTTGTTTCTCATTCTTTCGATTGTATGTACAAATATAAAATCGGAAATAAGCAAATGGACCAAACGTGAGGTTTCGTGTTGACATTTTTTTTTTTTTTTAAATCAAAATGTTTTTGTTTTCCAGAACATAGTGGACAGGTGTTCAGTTGTTACAGACAAGTTGTATGAAAAGATGTGTGTCAACATCTTAGCACCTTAAGACAAAGAAGAGGAATACTAAAGAGAAATGAAATAGAAAATAAACAAAAACCAAAAATAATCCCCAGTGACTGCCAGTCATAACAATGACGTATGAAGCTAGAGTGGTAAGTTAGGATAATGTCAAATGTTCATAAAGCCTGAAACATGTTTAAAAAGGGCCCCCACGCCTTCTGGAACTTTCCATCGGAATGCTGAAGTGAATACCTGACTTTCTGGAGCTTCAGGCAGGACATGATATCTATCAACCATTCTGTATGAGTCATGTTGACATTTTATCCGATTTGGTATGACCCAGAAGTTGCTGACTTCTTCGTGTGTTGAGCCGAATAATTGTGGGTTTGCTAGCATTCTGCCTAAGGCATTCTGTGGCAATGGAGAATTTTGTGTTATTCAGAGGCAGCAAATGCGTAACTCTCAAGGAGGACGACATGACAACTGAAAAAATCGGCAGGATCTTCCAGGTATTGTTGTTTTGTCTAATACAAAACAACATGGTAGCCAATCAAAGTAGAAGCCACTTCGTGTAGCACACAAAGAAGTCAGTAACTTCCGGGTCATAACAAATCGAATATTAAAAATTTCAACATGAAACCTGACATTTGGTCCATTTGCTTATTTCCATTTTTTTCCCCATTCTTTGCTTATTTGGAAAAGCATGTCATACAAAACTTCCCTTTCGGGTACAATTCAATATCCGCACATCAAATTTGAACAAAGATGCTAATCAAAGATTTTTAGTCGAATATAGAACACATTTTTTAAAAAAAAGAAAAAAAAGTGGGCGGGAGGAGAGGGCTTACTCCGTTACTTCATCAACAAGATAAAACACACTAAGGTGTGTATGTTTACATTAACCTAAACAGAAACGTATATCATATAGTAAATGTTTTCACATAACCAATGTATTCAGTTCACATCAATTTTTTTTTTACGTAGTTTTACATAGTTTGCTTATTACCTCCACCAAAGAGGTTTTCATCAGGGTTTGTTTGTGTGTCTGTCTGTTAGAAGATGACTCAAAAAGGTATGGACAGATTTGGATGAAATTTTCAGGAAATATTGATACTGACACAAGGAATAAATTATTAAATTGGGTGGTGATCGGGGAGGGGGGGGATTTTTTTGTTTGTCTGTCTGTTAGTAAGATGACTCAAAAAGTTATGGACAGATTTTGATTAAATTTTCAGGAAATGTGGATACTGACACAACAAACGAATGATTTGATGATGATTTGATTTGTACATGAATAATGAAATAACAAGTCATTTCTTCGTGTTCCGATTGTGGATTCTCAATTGAATATGAAAAGAACAAATGATACGCGGATTATGATGAATACCCGGCAGGAATGCTGGGCCTGAAAATGTGTCCGAGCATGTTTTCCTATTTGCTGTGTCAACGTCTTTCTCCTGAATACAGAAAGAGAACGCTTGCATAACCTGCTTTGGATGGCAGAACCTCTCATGTTATGCCTGTGTACGAGCCCTTTGCTGTACCTGGAGTCTGACTAAGAAACGGAATGTACATTGTGGAGGGGAGGAGCGAGGCAGAAAGGAATCAAATTGATCCAGAAGTTTTTGGAAAAACATACCCTGGAGCCTCACTGCTGCTCACAATGCAGCATCCTCTGCCTCAAATGGTAGGCACTGCAGCATTCTCACACCTCTGAACTGCTGTACCATAAATGCACTGCAAATGTACCGAGCTCTGTCTGCCTCTGTCGATGCTAAGGCAGCAGGAGGATTTTGAGGCACTGCTTTAATCTTAAAAGAAATGCGAGATACCGTATGAGTAAAATGCTTTTAGGAGAATTTGTGAAATCATATATTGGAAATGGTTTGCTCACATCTAAAAATGACACTCTTACGGGATGGCATACAACACCCAATATGCTTTTAGTGTAAAACCTGCTCCATAACAGAAGGATACATCTAGGAAGTTCCTCTGGCCTCTCACATGACCCACTGCCATCAAGGTTTATCGATTTCTCTTCGGTCCACGTTATGCATATTTAATGTACAGGACCAGTTTTCTGTGGAGTCTGCAAAAATGGAGTGATTCCCTCATACACACACACACACACACACACACACACACACACACACACACACACACACACACATATATATATGCACATACACTAGGGTCAAGAGCTTTAAATAATTCAGACATTTCATTGCTCGAGATTCATTTACAGCCTCGTGTTACCATTTTTGAAACTGTCTACATATTGAAAAGCACCAGCCGATGGTGTGTGTGTTTTTTAGTAAGTATGGGGTTTACACACACCCACGTATTGTCTGCAGAGTCGTAGCCTCCCGCTCCCTCCACCGCTCGCACCCCTCCCCTGTCCTCCAGGAATAAGAAAGTCCGTCTTTGTTATTAGAGAACAAGGGTCACTTAGAGACACTTGACATCATTGAAAGGCTGTTTGTGTTTGACTCATGACAGAAAATATTTGCCTCCTTGATGCTTTCAAACCGGGAAAGTATGAGTCAGCAGAGTAGGCAGTACACATACACACACCCAGCGTTGCAGAGAGCAGCCCTTTTTTTTTTTAATGTGTAATACTTCACAGGGGAATCTGGCGCCAGTTTCCACGAAGGCAACGAAAAACGCTGCGAGTTGTTTTTGAGCGGCTTCCACGCCTGTTCTGTTCTTATCACATCTTATTCTGTCTGATTTCTGCATCTAAAATCACGCAATTTAAGAAAAAAATGACTTGATGTTAAAGTCCTGCTTCTTCTTTACTGCCTCTCTAATTGATCCCAGAGGAGGATGTGTGATGCTGGCAAAAATCCTGACAGGGATGGGGATAGAAGTGGACACAGTTTGTGCTGAAGTCTTGGAAGAAGCTCTCCCTCAGGCAGGGGAAATGGGCAAGGAGAAGGGAGGGGTTCGGTCACGGCCCTGGCCCGGTTGCAGGAAGATTTGCTTGATGAGCACTAAACCAAGGCTGCTGCTGCTAAAATAAGGCTGTGGCAGCATGTGAAAGGAGCATTGTGTTGCTATTTATAGTTCTTTTGTATGCGTACACTTCCTCTAATTCTGTCGCTCTGCATCTTCTCTGTGTCTGAATGACCTGCAGGAGATTTATTCATTCCTGGCCGAGGAGCTGAAAAGTCTGGCCTCTGCACACGGGGAGAGACTGCTTCACACCCCACACAACCCTATTTCATTGGGTAAGCACAATCTACTGGCCGGCAAGTGTGTACTAAGTACGGATAGGAATCACACAATATGGTACTGTCACGATACATCGCCCTCGGTAACGGTAGTGAGACCAACCATGAGTAACAGACGGAAAAAGTACTCCTAAAGGGGCAAACAGCTGAAATGATGTATTATTAGTCACTGCATAGTGGTGTCATTTTCACAGAACCTCACAACTGAAATGAAACAATGAGGAAGAAATGTATTTGAGGCAACTTGTTGTGTGTTTTATTTGTTTTGGGAATAGTAGATCAAAGTTCAAATTTTTTGCGACTTTTTAAAAATATTTTTTCCCGTTTACTTATAATGGGTGAAATTTCAAATGTCTGTAGCAGCAAAACTATTGGTGGAATTCATACCAAATTTGGTTTATAGATTGCCAGGGACCCAGCATAGATGTCATTACAGTTTGGGAAAAGTAAGTCAAAGTTGAGATTTTTTATGATTTTTTTTTTTTTTTTTTTTTTTTTACATCTGTTTTTTTTTTTTTTTCCCATTTACTTATAATGATTGACATTTCACATGCCTGTAGCAGCAAAACTATTGGTTGAATTGATACCAAATTAGGTTTATAGATTGCCAGTGATCCAGAATAGATGTAGTTACACTTTAGGAAAAGTAGGTCAAAGTTCAAATTTTTAATGAATTTTTCAAATCTTTTTTCTCCTCCCATTTACTTATAATGGGCGAAATTTCAAGTGTCTAAAAAAACATCAATTTTGTTTCAATTTACTTCAAACTTGGCACATATATAGAGGCAGTCGATATGCTGACATCAGCCCACACATAGACATGATGACATCAGCTGGATAGATGCCAAAATAAACTACAGAACGTGCATGGGGCGGGGTTTGTTGTGCCTGGCACCACTTGTTACACTTTTTTTGGCAGAGCAGTGTATATTCCTGTATTCTCAACCTACTCCTATATGTATTTTTTGTAATAAGTTGCATTGCTTTACAACACTGCAGTAAATAATTGTGTGTTTATGTGTTGGGTGTGGTTTCTCTCTCCTCCAGCCATGTCTCTGGACCGTCTCCAAAATGAGAGCGACAAGGCAGTGACACAACTGGGCTCCATGTTGTTCACCAGGCAGGTGTCGGGAGCCAGGTATGAAAACACAGCCGCAGTCTGGACGTTGCATAGGGGTGTGTTACCGTGTGAGACAAAGACACAGAGGATGAGTCGACATATCACAAAGTCAAAAGGGGGTTTGTCCGTATCATCAAAAATGAGAGCAGTAAGATGAAAGAAAAAAGAAAAACGCTGGCCGGTGGAAATCAGCAATCAGGCAGATGGAGCTGCCGAATAGGGTGGAGCGGAAAGTACTTTAGATGATTAGACCATCCATTCTATCATATCAGGGCCGCCTCCTAATTTAACAGGATGTTTCCATTACCGTCGGCAGAGTGATGTTGTTTCCACCAGGACAACAGACCAAAACTCTGCCTCTGTTTTGACAGCCATCTTCCCACTCCCACCAGTCATTGCTGCATTTGTGCAGAATTTAAAGAAAGATTTAGTTTCCCCTTTTTTTTGGTCCCTGCAGTAGTTTTCAACAGAGCACAAGAAACCATGTAAATATTTCAGATCTCCCCAGTGAAGGAATTATTTAGGCCATTTTGTCTGGGTTGTTGAGATTTTTATGTAGTTAAACCACTCCACCTTGCTTTCCTGCCTCTCCTGCTTTCTTCCAAAAGACTGTTTTCCAAGGTCAGATAGTGGAGCTTGCTTAAATCTTGTATCCTTGTAGCATACATAATGAGGGTCATGCTTTAGTGCTGCGCATTAGTCTGTTTTATCTGATGAGGCTCTTATGAAGGAAAGTCAACTTGTAAATTAATTAAGAATAATTGCAAAGTTTGCAGTGTTTTTGTAGTTTCTAAAAACAGAAATGCACAGAGGTTTAAGTCTTATTGTAATGTGTTTTTCTCCCATAATGGTCTCTCTCATGCACACCATCCTAATAGCCTGCCAGTAACTGATTTCACATTAAAATGAATCTAAAGTGTGCTGACAGAGCTGAAACCCTGCCAGAATTCTGAGGTGTAACATATTGTTTACAGCATTTCCGAGTGTGACACTTAGAAACCAGTTAGTTTCCTCTTCCACTAGTTTCCCCTAAAATCCTCTGAATCACCATAAGTCTGCAGTGTGTTGTTACTGCGGCTGATAATGCAGCACTGCCTCATCCTACTCATCTCTGCTCTTACACTCAAGCCCATCTGAAGTAGTTTGCTTTGGGCAATGATGCTTTTATGTTTGCAAAAAAAACAGAACAAAGTTGGTACTTCTTGTCAGGATCTTTAAACGTTGCTTGACACATTAAATATATGCTTTTAAAGTTCCTGACATTTGTGCTTTAGGGAAAATACTGGGGTCCCTTTTGAAAATAGTATGGCTGAGTTAACAATGTTGTAACAATGAAATGAATATTTATGGGGCGACAAGATCCTGAACACCAAGTTGTTCCCATACGCTGTCTGTATGTGTCAAAAGAGACAATTGCACAGCATTTTAAGCACCAGTGTAGTCCATTTATCATATTAACTAAACATGCTGTTCTCTTTTGTTTTTTTGAGAGATGATCAAATAGTAGATTTCTTGGGAATGGACTGCAATAGAATAGAATCAGTTTTTTAAACATTGATTCACCACTAAAACACATGGAGCTGGATCAATGACAGTGAATGGAGATACTTGTTAAATCCATAACTGAGGTGCAATTAGTAATCATCCTAAAGATCTCCTCTGTGGGGACTCAACTGCTCTATTGTGTCACTCGACCTGACAACAGTTCACACTGCTGTGGAAAAGAGAAAATTCTTTTCCAAGTTTCTACGTCATCTGTTTTTACATTTCGCCTGTTAGTTTGGACTGAGAGGAGAAAGCAGCACAAAGAAGGTGTGTTAATTCTGGTGTGTTTTTTTTTTCCTCCATATTATGACTTCTCTACCTTTTCAAAGGAGCAATATTTTGCTTTTTTAAATGGAATTATGCATTTTAAAACATTTCCCTGTGGTCTTCATGAACTGTAAATGCTATACTTGGTTCTGAATTCTCCATTAATTCAACTCCACAGGTCCATCTTCAACCCTATTTCTGAGTAATGACACCAGAAAGGTCATTTTGAGCGCTGACCCTTTAAATGCAAATGAGCCACTTCACACCCCACCCCCTCCAGGTTGTTGACTGTGCTTTCTGTCCTGTTCAGCCAATTGTGTTCATTAATACAACCAACAACTGAACATTTTAGATAATCAGCTTGAAGTTTGGACAGATTTTCAGAAAGAACTACAACCGCTGCTGCTGACAGACAATTATGGTGTACTCGTCGGAAGTCTTGACCTTATATGTGCAAATGTCGTGATGTAACCAGTTGTAAGACGCAACAAATTAAGAAGGAGTTAAAACAGGTTGTAGAAATCCACTCAATTTTTGCCAGAACGAATGTAAACATAGCTTTCCAGCACCTGGAGGGTTCAAATTCAAACTTTATGAACTATTAGGGTCCAAATACACAAATAAATGTACCAAAGACTAATAAAAGTGGGTTTAGCAAAATATGAGCCCTTTAACTCTGGTCCACAGGTACAGTAGGTGAGGCTAATGCATCTTAATACTGGATGCCCACCTACTGTAAAATGACCAAAGAAGAAGTCAGTTTGTTTAGTTACTGTAGGAATATTACAGTGCATAATAGCAACCCATTACCTCTATAGATGTAAATGACTCATTCTAAAGCTAACGCTTACGCATTTTGTGTGGTTATACAGCAGTGGAAAACTATTACAAATGCTGCAGCACATCTGGGTGCTTCTATGAAACTGGTCCTAAAAACAGGACATGGGGGGCTAAAAATTTAAACCAGATGTAGACTAATGTTAAGGAGCCAGTTTGGAAGCACTTTGGGTCTATTTTTAAAAATTAATACTTTCTAAAATAAAAGAGAAACTGTTTTTCAGATAAAACACATTTGTATATTATTTTACATTATATTTAACACAAAAATCTGCATGTAACATAGTCAAAAGGACACAAAAATTACATGCTACTATTTTTTCCACTATCTTTTTATTCTCTCACAGGTACATTTTGGGAATCGAACTAATTATGCAAGGCAGAGTGTTTAACAAAAATGACTGCTGTTGCAAAATCATGTGCAATTTAAATGCATTTAAATGGGCATGTTCCACATGTAACGCAAGTGGACACAATGGGCTACATACAAAACCTGGAATGAGACTTAGATTCATGAAAAACCTGCACGTCTGGATTGGAAAAACCACAAGGATCATCAAATTTAACACAGTGTCTTTATTTATAGTGCTATATCAGACCATTTACAGCCATTTTTTTCAGATCCAATGCACTGACACTTAGGTAGCTTTACCTGTCCCAATTTTGGTCCTATTTTTGGCTCCAATATTTTATTAAAAATTCATTTATTCTGGGATGGCTCAGAGCAAGAGTATAATTTTTTTGCATTTATCTGAGGTCATCATTAGGTACATCCTGGGGGGAAATATGTTTAAATTTCTCCATTATTATTGGGTCTAAAAAAAGCTGGCAAAGTGCCACGTACCAAAATGTACCCAATTTCATAGAAGCACACATATCTCCTGTTAAATCCCTACACCTTTCAGTTTATAAAGCTGTTCTAAGCGGACACAGGGCATGAGTGTGAGCAGGGCATTGCTTTTCTGTTTGCATAGTTTATTTTTACAGTGTCATATACAAACACTAAGGTCCTATTACACCCCCCCCCATGTTTCTAGGGTCATACCACTGGGAAAAGAGCAGACCATCAGCGGACACACATTCCGTGGCTTCATGTCGCACTCGGAGACCTACCCCTGCCCCTACCTCAACGCTGCCTCAGCTGTGGGCATCACTCGCGAAGATGTGACACTATGCATAAAAAGACTTGACAAGTGCCTCAAGACCCTGAGGAAAGAAGGAAACGCAGCTAAAAGTAGTTCTCCTGTGCCTCCTTTGAGCCAAGAGGACTCCACCGGAGAATAACTAACCTAAAATAAAGTTTTCATGGGTAATTAAAACACGACTGCAGTGCTTAAAAAGTATGTATGACATTTAAAAGGTTCCTCAGAAGTTGCAGGATGGTCGCTATATGCAAACCGATTTTTGTTTTTTACACTTCTTAGCTCCCAGCACTGTGCACTGACTTGAGGTTCTATGTTTTAATATGTCCCTATGTTACATTATCAGTACAGACAGTGTAATAAGGTCAAGGGCTGAGCTCACAAGCAGCAGCTGGAGAAGAAAGTGTGCAGGTGTTGATTAAAAAAAATAATATTAACTGATGTTATTGATTCATTTCCTCCTCTGTGAAAGTGCACTAATGAGTAAATATTGCAAAAATTGCACACAAGCATATAGAATTCATACCGCTGATCTAAAGTTAGACTGCAAAAGTTCTTTAGCAGAATCCAAAAATGCTTTATTTTACATAGATTATTAAATTTAACTAGTTACACGTCATTTTTCTTAAAGCTATCACAGTGCACTTAATCAATATTCTATAACCTATTGTAGTAAATGTTTCAGATTTGTAACAATATTAGGATGGATGAGGTTTTTCCACTCCCTGATGTCTGAAACGCTGCTTCTTAATGTTGTATGCCTTCTCCAGAATGTTGTAATGTGATGCAAATGCCATTGAACCCCTGTGTATCAGACTAGTCCATTTATATTCAGACTCTGGTTGAAACAATGCTGTATGCCAAATATAGATCACTCCTCTGTTTAGGAAAGGAAATATTCACTATTAAGCTTAGTAGGAGCCTGTACTGTTTGTACCATGAAGAGTTCAGGAGCAGTGGAGTGGTGGATGGCTGCTTTATCAGGGGAACTAAACCTTAATCACACCAGTTTCCTCTGTGTTTGCACATTTCAGAGGTTTTTCTTAGTCTTTTGTCTTATTCCCTCTGGTCTCCAATCTTAATCATTAGAAGGCAGAGCAGGTAGTATTCTGAGGCACAAAAATAGACTCCTGTTAAAGCCTCTCTGACTGATGACTAATCTATATTTCAATACAACATTGTTCATGTTCTTCCTGTTCCCTGCTGTGGATTATCAAGGTTGATTGCTTCTTTAAAAGCTTTGTGCACTCGCAGTAGATGCTGCTGCATATTTAGACAGTAAAGTCGTAAGTAAGTATAGGCTGCCATGTGCGTGGGACCCAGGTGTGCAGAGGAATAGTAACCTATACAGTCAGCACATGTTGGCTGTCAACTGCAGCAAATGCAGGTCGGATAACGTGGAGCAGTAGCAACAGCAAAAGCACAACCAATCTCCTCAGCAGCCTTCGGAAGTGGGCTTGCATCTGAAAGAAAAGGATGCTGTATCAGCAAACTTTCACTGTTCCCAAGCTGTAGTCAACCATTAAAAAAATATAGTGGAAAAACACTGTGTACTGTGGCAGCACTCTGAAAGGCTTAAATGGCTTTTATAGGAGAGAGATGTTCTTAATGATTTGGGTTGTTTTTTCAGCAAGAAGTATGTGGAATTTAGTTAAAATTAAGAAAAATACAGACAGAAATAGTATGATTGCTTTCTTATGACAGGGTACTGTGCTCCAGGAAGCACAAATACAACACTTTGGAGCAAACATGATTATCTTTGTGCTATTTTCTCTTTCAGTTTGCTGTGTTTTTGTCATTTTTGCTGATGTTGCAGAGATTGTGAAGGGAGTCAGTCAGACCCAGTTTTCCTTTTTGTGCTGGCCAGTTAAAGAACCCCCCTATTGATCAAGTATGCTGCAGTATGTAAATCAGAAGAGGCTGCCACTGAGAAACAGAACAATGCACTGCTTAAATTAGAGGTAAAACCAACGACTGTGGTGATTGTGATTGCAGTTTAAGTTTTATTTTTAGGATCTATTCAATTAAATTTGCAGCTTAAATACTGAATTGATTGTTTTACTTAATATGATGAACAAAGATTATATCATCTCTGAAATGTTCCATTTCTTTGCAGGTGTAAAGACAAAGGAGAGTTAAATATCACACAAAACATCAGATCTGTTTCATCATGGTAACATTTTTGGTCATACCACACAGTTCTGATTTAACGTTCAGCCACAGATCATTGTAGCCTTATGGTCCCTTCATACCCATGTCATTCTTTACCTCCTCAAACAGATTGCCTTTTAAAATATTCCTCCTGAACCTGCTCTCCTACATACTCGATCATAAGCCTCAAGTAGTCTAGAGATGTTGCTGGATGATAAATGGCTCTCAGCAGCTGCCAGGTGAACTTCAGAGATGATGAAGTGCCAGAGTGACACAAACAAGGACCATAGATTATGGCAGACTGGCACCAAAAAGGAGTAGAGTTTAAGAAAAAGCTGCAGGGGAGTGGGTAATGATGGCACCACATGAGGGATGATCATATCCTCCAGAAACCTAGAAAAGTACAAGATCATTTTACATTAAATGATTGCCTTTATTTGGAAACAGCATGATGCAACAGTTTTTTCAGATGCATTTTTAAAATTTTTATGGAATGTCTTGCAGTGGACAGTGTTTTTTGTTTTTTTGTTTTTTTTTAGTAAAGCTGTGAAAATCTTGTAGTCTACATAGGACAAAAATGCATTGCTGGGTCTCAGGAGGATATGGAAATATGATTGTATCTCAGGTGAATTAAAAGTAAAAACGT
Source organism: Sphaeramia orbicularis (assembly GCF_902148855.1). NCBI lineage: Eukaryota > Metazoa > Chordata > Actinopteri > Kurtiformes > Apogonidae > Sphaeramia > Sphaeramia orbicularis. The sequence continues at coordinate 27,780,636 of NC_043974.1, forward strand.
CTGAGCAGCTCTGCATGGACGTCAACAGAGGCGCTGTCCATGGTGCTGCAATTATGCGCCTGTGAATGGAGGAGGGGCTGTGGTTACTGTATATGAAATGATCCTGTTAATAGTTTCTAACTTCAAGGTTCAGATACTCATATGACACACCTGCTTGTGTTTTTAATCTCATTTTATTGGAAGGGAAGATTGATGAAATGAAATGAAACATGTCAAAATCCTAACTCCATCTAAAATGCATTTCTAAAAATAGTATGTGCATCAATAATAACATGCCACATGAGACTACATTTCCTATAAGTGCTTGAAAAAAAACGTCCAGGTTTCTATTCCTCTAAGCATCACCGAAACCAACATCACCTTTTAACGAAACATATCGGTTCCAGATCGCCTGTGGCAGCCGTGTTTTCTCCGTATATGGTGCATGGTTATTTAACCAACAGTTCCCCGGCTGGATCCGGGACTTAATAAATAATTAAAGAGGACGGAGGGGAGCTGCAGCTGATTTGCTGATGTCAGGGAGCCAGTGCAGCATTTCATGGTGCAGGGTGTAAACGCGGTGCCATCTGCCTCCATCGGTGCTCTCGGCAAACCTTACACATGCGAGCCCGACAAGAAAGATGCTGCCAACTCTCAAGATTTGGGCATTGTTTCTTGTGTCGCTCTCCTGTTTGTCTCAACCGGGGCTTTTAAAGAAGGTTTTCCGATGTCCTTCAACATGCAGCTGCTCCAAGGAGTCGATCATATGCGTCGGGTCATCCTATGTCCCAAGGATTACCCCCAACGACATCAGTTCTTTGTGAGTAGCCTTTCTAAATGATATTTGATCAAACAGTACATATATAAACAGTGTACGTTATTGAAGTTGCCTTTCAGTAGTCCTGGGCTGCACTGAGTACACATGCAATGCAGTCTCTCGTCTTATCTCATTTAATTCACCACTTTTTCTGCATTTATTTTGCATTTTTGCATGGTTTTCCCATCTTCTCTCCCTGTCTCTTCCAGGAGTATCGTCAATGGGACTTTCTCTGAGGTCAAAGAGTCTATGTTTGCTCACATGTCATCTCTTCAGCTATTGTAAGAATACTTCAGTTTCCTATGATTCCACCTCATGTGTTGGGTTGCTCTTATGTCACTGTGCTGTTAGGATATAACCAAGTAAAAACCCTAATACTTTAATTTGCCATGAGTGTATGTTGGCATATAAAAACATGGATTAATTGCAGGTTTGATGCAACTGAAACACATGAATTCACATAAACTAACACTCTGTGGATGCATTAAGGGGTGCAGTAATGCGCTTTCCTAGTCTGTTTGGTGCGTGTTACAGCTATTAGCAGGGGAGGCTTTTAAAAGGCTTGGACATCTGGAAATAAATGAGCTCCACATTGTACTTAACAGAAGCCATCAATCTGTGTGGTTATTACTCCACTGGAGATTTTTGTGATGTCAACATGGACGAAGGCGGGGTAGGTTCAGAGCAGTTAAGCAGTGAGGTCACACATGATGATTTATGTCTCAGTGTAAAGCTGCTCTTATGGCTTCAGTGTCTTTTCATATATTCAGGATTTTTTTTTTTTTTTTATTTACAAGTTTTTTTTAAAGAGTATTTTCCACAAAAACAGCACTTTGTATGTGTCACTGATTACATTAAGGGTCATATGTTAATGGGAGAGTGAAGGTATGTTGCTTCTCAGTTGAAGACCCAATGCTACTTTGGTGGCAATTCCCAAATATATTTTTCCCTCTATTGAACCTATCTTAAGTGATTTATCACCATTTATTATAATACTATCCTCTGTATTTAGTGTTTTTTCAGTGTAAATGCAATATTTTCTTTTATTTAATCCACTGATCATGTTGATGTTCATTAAAGCTCAGAGTAAATCCAAAGGTTATTAAATCAGAAACAGAGAAAACTTAAGAAAATGGCATTTTCAACAAATATATCAATAACTGAGCATAAACCAAGTCTGCCCATCCACTAGCAATGGGTTTTACTGGTGAATCAGTGTTGTAGAAGATGACAGTGTTTCCATGGTAACTACGGAGGCTCTGCACATCCAAATGGGTCATATCTGATGACCATGAAAAGATGACAAACTGTATTTTACACCAGTTATTTACATGGATTGAGAGCGTTAATGGAGCAACAGGTATTAAACATTTTACATCAGTAGATGGTTTTGGTCATCAGTGGCTATTTGGGTCTTTATGGGTTGAGAAGATGTGCTTTTCTTGAGCTTTTTAAGTCAGTACAGTTACTTAAACAGTCACAGAGGCAATAAAATATGGTGATGCACTTATTTTTTTTTATCTTGGTTATAGTGTTTGCATTAAGAGCTTGTGTGTTTTGGTGACTGAATTTAGATTGTTGCTGTTTTGCAGACATGTTCATAACACAGATCATTATTTAATGTTTTTGTTTTTTGTTTTTTTTTATCACAGGCTTTTGAATTCCAATTCTCTTACAACTATAAGGGATGATGCATTCTCAGGCCTTCCACATCTGGAATACCTGTAAGTTTCTGTCTTGTTTTCCTTCAAGTAGCAAGTGGGCCTCCAGTCCATGGAATAAGTTACCTTCACACATTAAACACACTAAAAGCTTGCATTCATTTAAAAAAAAGCAAAACACTCAAACAGGAACTACTCAAGGAAATATAGTAATGCAAATGATTGTTTTGACTCTCGCAGTCCAAGTTGCTTTAAAGAAAAAAGTTTCAATGTTTGAAGGTTTTTGTGTTGAGATGAAATGTTCAGCTTGCTGATGATAATGAATTGTAAACTTTTTTATTGATGTATGTATTTCGTAACTGTATTTGTATTTTAACAGACCCCAGGAAGAGTGGCAACCACTATGGTGGAAGCTAATGGGGATCTGTATGAACAGTAAACAATAAGTATGCAGGGAGTTTGCGTAGAACCTAAACATATATCTTGATTTTATGAAGATCACCAGTGGATAAATCTGCAGACTTTAATCTGAAAAACATAAAATTATTGAAATTTACAAAAAGCATGAAAGGAAATGAGTATCAGTGATATATCAGTGGTTGGTTTTGCACCTTCTAGTGGCCAATTTCATCAAAAAATAATATGCACTCTGATATTTAATAATAAATTACACTTTTATAATGTTTTACTTACTATTGCATACCTTCCTTAGGTCTGAACACTCTACCTTGTAATGCTAGACAACCTGTTTTTATAGATCTATCCTGGAATTCACATTTGCCCAGGCTTTATCCTTCAAGTTTCACCAAGTTTCAAGGAAAATAGCACAGTAGATCTCACTATCAGACGAATAAATCATGATAGCCAACATGAGTGACTGCATTTCCACCTACAAGATGTAATAAACAAACTTTTTCTAAATATTTAAATTAATCCTTACTGATAATTGACTTGAAGCAACACTTGATGAAGTATGAGTTGTAACATTGACCCTTTCATGGTTGCAGTTTTGTTTCTTTGACCCAAATGTTTTTGGAAATGGAATCATTCTCATGAAATTCTGAAGCATTCTCCTAGACTTTTTTGTGTCCACTGTATTTGCAGTATTTTTTTCACTGATTCCTTGTAATAAACACTTACATATATGCTGTCATGCATCTCAAACTTCTCACTACACCTGATATCACATGTCCTTTGCAGGTTCATTGAGAGTAACAAGATAGAGACGACATCCAGATATGCCTTCAGAGGACTCAGGGACTTGACTCACTTGTACGTTCCACCCATTGAAGTCATTCTCAAACATTTTCCATGCAGTGGAACTATGATAATCTTATCAGGTACCTTTTGCTGTATTGATCCGCTGCTGTTGTGTCTAGATCTTTGGCAAACAACAACATTAAAGCCTTGCCCAGGGACCTCTTCATTGACCTGGACTCACTGATAGAGCTGTAAGTGCATCACTCTCTGTTGCGATAAATAAAGAAATGTCCTTTTACACTCGTCATAATGTTGAAGATGTTCCTAGGTCATGTTTGTTTGTCTCCTTCCTCATCTTTGTGGCATTCCATGGTGTTTCTAGCTTGTCTATTTCATTTCTTTGCAATTACATGCAGTATTCCTCCTCTGCAGGGATCTGAGAGGTAATGCCTTCGAATGTGACTGTCGTGCCAAGTGGCTGATGACATGGCTGAAGAACACCAATGCCACAGTGTCTGATGTCGTGTGTGCTGGACCCGAGGATATGAAGGGCAAGCGTCTCAATGATATGACTAGTCTGCACAATGAATGCATCTCAACTGGTAAGAAAAACCTGAGCCACTCAGCTTTGTCTAAAGGGCACTTTGTTGGGTTTTTTTTTCCTCCTGTGGCTGTTTTCACTCTGCACTCAATAATTTCTGAATATGCCCTTTCACAGATTTCATCCTTCATCAGTCCGTAGCATCCGAGTCTCTTTCTGTTGACACTTTCAGCTATAAGAATGACGTCTACGTAGCTATTGCTGCTCCCAGTACAGAGAGTTGCATGGTTTTGCAATGGGACCACATAGAAATGAACTTCAGGACTTATGATAACATAACAGGTACGCCTCGTCTTAAAACGCTGCACCAAAAAACTTCAGTATTGTTGGTTTTCAAACATGTGTCATTGATGTAATATTTACTTTCTCATGCCTTTCAGGTCAGTCCATTGTGGCATGCAAGTCAGTTCTCATCCAGAACCAAGTGTTTGTCATTGTGGCTCAGCTCTTCGGTGGCTCCCACATCTACAAGTTCGATGAGGACCAAAGCAGGTTCAGCAAGTTCCAGGACATTGAAGTGTCCAAAATCTCCAAACCCAATGACATTGAGGCATTTCAGATTGGTAGCGACTGGTTCTTTGTTGTTGCTGACAGCTCAAAAGCGGGTCTGTCCACTCTCTACAAGTGGAACGATAAGGGTTTTTATTCATACCAGTCGCTGCATGAGTGGTACCGTGACACAGATGCTGAATTCTTAGATCTGGATGGAAAGGCCCACCTAATCTTGGCAAGTCGCTCACAGGTCCCAGTGATCTATCAGTGGAGCAGGAGCAACCAGAAGTTCATCCTGCAGGGCGAGATCCCTAATATGGAGGATGTAGTCGCAGTGAAGCACTTCCGGATCCAAGAGGAACTGTTTCTGACTATGACTCGCTATATTGGAGACTCCAAAGTCCTCCGCTGGGGTCCCAAACAGTTTGCAGAGATCCAGGCCTTACCATCAAGAGGCTGCATGATTCTCCAGCCGTTTTTTTTCAAAGAACGTTACTACCTGGCCCTGGGAAGCGACTACACCTTCTCACAGATTTACCTGTGGGATGATGAAATGAAAATCTTTGATCGCTTTAAGGAGGTGTATATCCAAGCACCGCGCTCATTCACTGTGGTTTCCACTGACCGCAGGGACTTCATCTTCGCTTCCAGCTTCAAGGGAAATACAAAGATCTTTGAGCACATCATTATTGACTTGAGCTTGTGAGGGGCTGTGCCTTATTGCCCCTTCTGCAATCGAATGTCTTCCATTAAAAAGATACGATTGTAAAGGAAAAGAAAGGACCAGAACGGAGTTAATGGCCTGGCAAATATCAATTCCTACATCGTTTCCTGTCACATATAAGAGCTGGTTCTAGTCGTGTTGGAAATTGTGATAGTCTGTTAAGTTTTTTGGCTATTTCTAAGTGGCCTCGTCCAATTGCCTGCACTTGTGGTCTCTCAGACTTTTAGAAATAGTACCACTTCAGAAAGATTGGGAGTCAAGAGGGTGGGCAAATGGACCAGGCAGCTGGTATTATCGGAAAAAATCCAGCTTACATTCCAGAGGGAAGAAATTGGGAATTTAATTTGAGCTGCTCAGATGGTTTAGTATCCCCTGTGCTAGTGGTTTTATATGAGAAAATAGGACCTGAGAGGAATACTGTATTATTATTTCTGATTTCTTCTCATTTGGGGCAACTGAGGATGTTACAGGTGTGGTTGCTCATCTTAATGCCACTTACCTCATGTCCTCCAAACCTGTGGTAATGTATAGACTGTTGCCTTATCAGCTCTGGGGTTCTGTGTTGTGATGGGCCCACAGTGCCTCCCACTGGTCGTGATGAAGTATCACACCCTTTTGCTTTTTTCCATACAGGGAATGTCTTGAAAGCACAAACCTTTAATTACATGGCTGCGACCACAGTCCACAGAGTGTAGTTGTTTAGTGGAAAATGTTACTGTAGGTGCTATAGAGTATATTGCGTACAGTAAAAATGAAGATGTGGTTTGTTATTTTAGAACGTGAATTATTCAGGACTGGATATAGCTAATGCCTTTGTAGACAAACATATATTAATGGAAAAATCCCCGTTTAGATACCCTTTCAGTTAGGTACTGTAAGAGGCAAAGTAGATGCTTTTTTTTATCCATTTAGTGGAGAGGATATGTGTATAGGTGACGTCAGGGAAATTACACCTAGTTGAAATCTAGTAGAAAAAAGTTGTTGGACTCCTTGCATAACTTAACAGTTCTTTTGAAAATATTACTAAAAAGATTCCTCACAGCAGAAGCCATTGGCCTCAGATTAATTTGATAAAGGACAGAGGACACAAAATGTAAATATAGTTGAGAGGCTTTTTCAGTCTTCTATACTGTTCTTTGAAGATCTTGAATGTACATAAAACAAGGTCTGTAATGCCACTACCTGTATGTCACACAAAAATCTGAACAAATCTTTGCACTTATTTAAGAAAAAAAATGTTACTGCAGCTTGCAAGAGCATGACATTCAGAGCAGGATGTTTGCCAAATTCTTTTTACATAAAACGAACTAACTCAGAGGCCTAAAGTGCTTCTACTTATCAAGTGAATGGAGTTGCAAATAAAAACAAAACATAATGGAATATGCAAGCTTTAAAACATTCTTTTGTATGATTTTGTTTTAAGCATATTGAATGTTACTCTCAAAATATATTGTAAGTCTAATCTGTTGAGTATCAAAATAAATGTGTGAAAATATGACGGAAAGATGTATTGTTATTCTTAGGGCAGTAGCATGGATGTGAAAATATATTAAAACAATCTACATGAATGTTAATCACACTGGAAGAAAAATCCAAGGCACTCTCTTTAAACATTAAAATGCCTTTATTATCATGGCATGGTCATATCTAGACCTAAAAAACTTTAATGCGTTTCGGCTTCAAGTCTTCATCAGGAAGTCAAAGTGGTTTTTGACCTCCTGATGAAGGCTTGAAGCCGAAACGCGTAGAAGTTTTTGAGGTCTAGATATGACCATGCCATGATAATAAAGGCATTTTAATGTTTAAAGACAGTGCCTTGGATTTTTCTTCCAGTGTGATTAATACTTTTTGAATCCCTTTTTCCAAAGAGCACCTCGAACAAACTCTTTTTTGGTCCAAGAACCATTCCTTCCCAAACATTTTTTGAACTGAACCTAAATTAACAGTTTAAATTGCAAAAGATGCACTGTGTTGTGCAATGACATAATGCAAACCCATGCTATAGTCACACAACTGTGGACCATTTATTATTGGCTTCACTCACTGATGGTGTATCACCTGTTTGAGATGAGCATTGTGCATTCTGAAGGAGAAATGTTCCTGTTTTTCTTTTTACATATTGTGTTCATTGATTATCAAGTTGAACCTGTCTGGTGCCGTGGCAGGTGAGACTGTGCTGCCAGGAAAGGGTGGAGCCTGACACTCTGAAACAGAGTTGAAGTCAAAGTGACTGACTAACAGACAGGAAGAAGGACTGCAAAGATATAAGAACAGAAGTGAAACAATTACAAGAATATCGGCATCAATTTGTAAGTACTTTCCAACATTTCTTTAACATCTACTTTAATTAAACTAATCAAACTTTTTTTTTTTTTTTTGCCTACTTAAGGAGAGTACATATTCTTTTCATAATCCCTTATCACTCATTTTACAATACTGTCATATACGCTAAGAAATTTAGTGCTGTGTTTCATAATTGTATATACTTGCACCAAAATTATTATGATATTTAGTGCTGTACTTTGACCTCTAATAGCTTGAATGAGGAAATGTAAAGTCTAAACAAACAGAAAGGGCAGGGTGTGACGCATGTCTGTGTTCACAAGTCATGATTTGAAATGAAAAATGCACTGTAGCATTATCAACTGCAGAATTCAATACCAATCTTAACTCTGAATTTTCCTCATTCTGTTGTGAGTTTTCTAATCAAGTACACAAAGTACAGGAAAGTCACACATGAAAGGGTTGTTTTTTTTTTGTCTTTATGCGGCAGTGATAGGGGAAAGAGAGTGGAGAATGGTATACATGAATACATTTATTCACTGCTCAGTGAAGTAATTACCTCATATGCAGCCTAACCACTTGGCCAACACATCACAACGGTAGTTTAATAATAAAACATTTATTTGTGTAACACTACTCATAAATGCTTTACATACAAGTTAAGTTGTTAAATAAATTAAGTTGTGTAGGCACAAAGAAGAGATGCGTTTAGAGTTTAGAGGGGCTTTGATGGTACAGCTGTGATTCAAAAAACCTCCCAAAAAACAGAGGCTCCTCCTTGACCCCAGCAGAAAGTGCATCTTGAAACACAAAATACAATGAGGAGCTGCTGTGCTGTTGCATTTAGCATCTGCAATTTTGTTCCAGTCTTATTTGTAATGAGAATGATGTCTTCAGTGTCTAAACATCCTTCAAGTGGTTTGAAAAAAAAAAAAAAAAATGAAATGGGAAAATTCCAAGTGACAGGTGCTTTACTGTCCCAGCTTTTGTGTGATGTTTTAGAAGAAGTGAAACTGAAGTGCTTTTATTTTTGGGAAAAAAAAAGAAGCTAATTTTATGAGATGAAAACTCAAACATTCTTCTTTAGTAATAACAAGATAATACTGGTCAAATATTTAATAAATAACTGTTATCAACACATCTGTTTCTGATTTGGTCTGAATTGTTTCAAATATGTGCCCAGGCACTTCTATCAGTACTGTAATAAATTCTGAAAAAAGAAAAAAAAAAAAAAAGATAGAATTTCCAGTTTCCCCGAACCAAAGATACCCTTGATTTCAGCTCATCAGAAATGAGACATTTTTTCAGTGTACATTCTTTGACAAAGTCAAATAACTCCTCATCCTGTTTCAGTACAGTCAGTATAAAAGTCATACATGCAGGTTTTATCCTAAAGGGCTTTTCTGAGGATATGGGGGACAAATCTAGATGTAATGTGGACTATATAAATAGTCCACATTATAAGATCATCAACTTAATGCTTGAAAATTTTAACAATATACATTTATTTCTTTCACAGTTTCCCTGGAACAACAACATGAATATCATCACACAGTTCCAAGTGATGGTGCCACCAAGTGAAACACATCCTATAATATTGTGTATTCAAAATAACAACCTCAAGAAGCTCAAGACCCTACTAAAATGTAACAACATTGATACATGTTACCCATGCAAAGAATGGAATGATTATATAACACCATTAATTGCTGCTGTTGTAAATCACAAGGAGGATATTTGTACTTTCCTTCTGGATCAGGGTGCAAACCCAAACATAGTTTCCAAAAATAGCTTCACACCTTTGCATTATGTCTCCATGTCCAAAGCTCCAGTTATATTTGTGAGAATCCTGCTTAAGGCTAATGCTGCACCAAAGGGATGTATTCCCATTCCACGTTTCACACCAGTACAAATGGCTGCCATCAGTGACAGAGGGGATGTCATGGCAGAGCTCATCTCTGCTGGTGCACTAGTAACAACTGTACTTTTAAATGATCCTGAACGAAGTATGTTTGGTAGAAAAATCTGTCAGATGATTCACAAACTTGCATCAGAAGGAAATGAATTATGTTCAAAACTTGGATGCTTCATGGAAATGGAAATTGCCATTCAAGAGAAACGACATGAGGAAGTTTTCAAAACTTTTCACAATCAGATGCTGCTGGAACATCCTCAGATCCACCTAGCCATGATTGAAATACTCTTCACTGTAACAGGGGAAGATACAGAAAAGTACTGCCAGGAAAGTTTTAAATGGCTGAAAGACACAGGAAACCTGAATTCCTACATTGAAAATGCAGTCATTCGCTTACCAAACATACTTAACACACACATAAATTTGGCTATTAATAGTTTACATGCAGTTTTCTGCACAATGGAAGACATACCAAATGAGCAAGCACTGAAGATAATCACTCAGCTACTGAAAAAGCTCCACCTAAAAAACCGACCTGATGTCTGGAAAGCTGTTTTACAAACGCTGTATGTAATAACACAGAAAACAAAAGGGTTAAAACACTGGGATTCCAACTTTCTTGAAAAGTTATGCAAAACACTTGTCCCTTTTGTGAATAACTCCCACCCATCTGACATCAGAGTTTACACATATGGGGTACTTGCAAACTTGCTTCCAGTTGAGTGTGCAGTTGACATCTTTATATCGGTGGGGATAACCTCTGTGCCCGAGGACATACTGACATCTGCAGATATGAAAATGAATGACAAGCTGAAAGAAGCGCTGAGACGACTGAAAAATTATTTCGAACGAACAAAGTCAGAATGTGAAGACAGTACAGTGGTCTCTGGATCCAGCAAAAAGAAGAAGAAAAAGAAGAAGAAGAAAAAGAAGGAGAGGTCAGAGCAGCAGGACATCCAATATGATGTAGATTCCAGACCTGCAAATGATTCAACAGCAGTTCCTGTTGTGGAATCAACTTCCAGTGTTCAACCATTTCATGTCAACACCACTGATTCATTAGGAGGTCTCAAATGGCTACAAATCAGCAAGAGGTGGAAGGAGAAGTTAGAGAAGCTTCAGAGTCATGATAAAAGTAATATAACCAGAATTGGAAGCATTAATTATGTGAATGATGCAGAATTTCTGATAGCAAAAGGAAGTGATGGAACTGAAGTCTTCTTGGGGCTGAGAGATGATGGAACAGAAGTTGCTCTTAAGAGAATGACAAAATCCAACTATAAAGTGTTGAAGAACGAGGAAGGATTTCTCCGACTTCCAGAACTCGATCATCCATCTATAGTACGATATGTTGATGCTGCAGAGGATCTGAACTTTGGATACCTGGCTCTTCAGCTGTGTGAATACACTCTGGAAGAATACATTAAAAAACATGATAATCTGTCCAAACAGAACCTTGTGTTGCAGTTACTTGATAGTTTGCAGGTGCTTCATGGTCAGTCTCCTCCAATTCTCCACCGTGATCTGAAACCACAGAATCTGTTGATTGGTAAGACAACTTAAAAGGGTACTCTTTACTATATTTTGAAAAATAAATACACTTTAGCTCCCAAAAGTGTAAAGTACAATGAAATTATTTCTAATGTCCAAATCAGCTGCTTTAGAGGCACTTCCCTAAAGTTAAAGAGTAGACATGACAGAACAAAACAATGACAATAGAGGTTAAGACATGTATATAACACCATTACTTAAAATCTGTGCTATTTTCATTGTGTATTTTGTGTAAGAACCATTGTTTTCCAGAACAGCCTTGATCCTATACTGTACTGAGTTCACAGAGTTGCACAGGTCTTCACTTGGAGGTTCTTCCTCTCTTGATAATGACTACTCTGAGCTGAGCTGAAGTGTTACATTAGATGAACAGTCCCACAACTTCCTGGCCACTCCTTCTTTAAGGCTTGGACGGAAGATGAGGGTTATTGTTCTGCTGAAATGCAGCACCTGTGAACTCAGTGGTTAATTGATGCTGTTATAAAAACATGGTTTCCAAACAAAATATTGGCATTGCAGATTTTAAGTGACTGTGTTATAAGGGTGTTCTCACATTTTTATTGTATCTGCTTTGTGAAATAGCACTTCTTTGCATCACTGCCTCTATAGCAGCTTCCTGGAAAGTTACGATTGAAATGATTTTAAAATTGTGAAGGGTACACTCAATTTTGGGAGCTATACTAACACTTGTATTAACATTTTTTTTTATCTTTTATTTTCCAAATGTTTCAACATTATTTCCTCTTCAGATGTAAGTGGAAGAGCAAGATTAGCAGATTTTGGGATAAGTAGACGGTTGCTCAAAGGACAAACAACTTGGCGCACATGCAGTGCAGGAACAAAATGCTGGATGGCCAAGGAAACTATAGCAGCAGAAGGAAAACCTGATATTCCATTCAAGTCAAACACTGATGTACAGGTCAGTAATTGTGTCTCATCAATTTCAACAACTTTATTAGTGTCAACAAGGTGAACATTTTTTGTTTGTAATTGTTCAGGTGGCAGGGATGCTGATCTATTACATCCTCTCAGGAGGTCATCATCCATTCGGTGACAAATCCTTTGAATGTGAGTCAAACATTTACCACGGAAAGTACAAATTGGACCATGTTCCAGATGTGGTTGCACAAGATCTCATCGAATGGATGATCAATGAAGAACCAAAGCAGAGACCTAAAGTGGAGGAGTGTTTGAGCCATCCCTTCTTCTGGACCAGTCGAAAGTGAGGAAGATGAATTCATCACTGACATTTCTCTTCTGACATTTTCTAGAGATATTCAAGTTTTACTAGACTATAAAGTTAGACCCTCTAATATCAGCATAAATATAATCATATCACACAAACATGTTTTTCCAAACATAACTGAAAACACATGAAATAGAACTGATGCCATGATTCAAACCATTAGCTGCTTTTCCAAGTAACAGCTGTGACTGTGCAAATGGACAATGACAGAGTAGTTTTACTGAGCAGTTTTCATCCCTTATGCTTTTTTGTACATGTCAAAGCAGAGACATTTTAACGTGTGTACAGTTTGCAGTCGTAATAACCCTGAAAAACTTTTCTTTGTCTTTAAGGAGAGTTGAATACTTGAAAAAGATTGGCAACAGGGACGAGGTGTCCAACTGCCGAAACGCTGACCAAGAACTGATTAGTTCAGTGGAGGAATGTGCTGAGGACGGAGCCTTCAAACAGTGGAAAAATCAGGTGACTGGGGCATACTACAGCAGATCCTTAAATTACACTTTACACCAATAGATGTCATTTTCTACAATTAAATGCATTTATTTTGCAGTTTCCACCAGAGTTGGTCCAGATGATGGATAAAAAGAACAAAGCCTACCCTGACAACATACTGGGATTACTGCGCTTCATACGAAACCTCCATGAGCACTAGTAAGACCATCTGCCTCACACAGGGCTTGACATTAACAACCAACTCTTTAAATGCAGGTGGATTTCAACAGTAGCATGTCACTCACCAGCCACTTTGGCAGGGTAAATTACATATACACTATACTGTATGTATGTCCTTAGATGATGTTTGTGTGTAAATCTTTTATTCCTGTCGGCTGCAAAAGGTACTAGGTTTTATTATAAAGGGTTTTATTAGAGAAAGACCTTTATTGTTAATTTCTTATTTCTAAAGTAGAGATGGTCATATTTCGTACAAACCCTCACTTTAATCTGCTCATATTTTCAGTGTTAAAAGTACTGCAATGTGGTTTTTGACAAATGCAACACTTCTATAACTGTCACATAATAAAAGCCTTCTAATGTAAATGCTTCTACAAATGGCCATAAACATAAAAATAACATGAGATTGTTGAATGTATTAAGTTAAATTTGTTGAGGTTGGGCTTAACTCGTATGTGAAGCACAAATTTAAGATGGTTTTCTTAGTTTTAAGAACTGGAATTGATTAGTCTTTGTCTTAATAGGCTGCACATTTTCACTAAAAAGAGTTTTATATCCAGCCTTAAAAATGACTTTTGTGTTTAGTATGTGTATTATTTACAGGGATCTTTTACATTTAAACAGGTTTTAAATCTAGTTAAAGCAGATTTTAACACTTATTAGTCAAGTTTATTCTATAAAACACACATTGTGGCGATTGAAAATGCTGACTGGCTTGTAACTTTGGAAAACCACAAGCCACCAAACAACAATGTTAGCCTTCATCATCCAGGAACATTGAAAACAGAATTGTACTTTGTTATTTATTTGGTTTAAAAAAGCGTAACTCAGAATTAAATGGACAGTAGAGTGTGTTTTAAAAAAATCTGAAAAAATAAGCTAATAGAACAAACAGCAATTCATCTCTGAAATAAGTAAGAATTTGAGTTGAATATGATCTTTTGCCACTATTGAAACCAAAAATTACAATCGATAAGTTTTTGACTTGTACTCATTTTATTATTATGGTCTGTCATTACACAAACAAACCAAATTATCAATGTTCATGAGTCATGACTGTGAGAGATTAACGTGTCTTCACTGCTTCTCATTGACAGTGCCAAATATGCAGCTGAGGTTGATGTGACAAAAGTCTTTCCTGGCCTCTTTGGGTGCATTTACAAGTTTGCCAAAAAACAAAAGTGGAATTCAGAGACCCCTCTGAAAGAAATGTTTCGACAAGAAGGCTTCGCTGCAAGCTTTGTTCTGCCAACCACAAACACTGAGGAGCATCTTGGTGTTCCAGTGCAAGAGTCTCAACCTGCTGACTTGAAGTAAAGTTGAGCTGCAAAGAGATTTGGTTTTGAAAAGAGTTGACAAGTTTGTACAAGAAATCATTAGGACAATGAAGGTTAAGCAAATACAGTTTCGCACTGTAATAACCCATAAAGACCCAAACACCCAGTAACAAAAACCATCGACTGATCTAAAATGTATAGTGCCTCCATCCATCCATCCATCCATCCATCCATTTTCTTCTGCTTATCTGGGGCCAAGTTGTGGAGGCAACAGTCTTGTTTTACTTGTTCAGTAAATTATATATTTTTCTGAAAAAGTCACTTTTTCTTGAGTTGTCTCCGTTTTTGGTACAATAATCCTCAAGGTGAATCTGACCTTTTATGAACATCTATATGATCAGTGAATTAAATATTGGAAAACACCTGATTTTCATTGGAAAAATGTAAAATATAAAGGATTATTTCATAATAAATGGTGGCAAATCACTTGAAAAATATTAAATATAGCGAAAAAAATCGTTCAGGAACTACCACACAAGTAGCACTGGGTCTATATGGGTTAATTACCATATTAAATACAGAATAAATCAGTGCAATAAATAAGTAAGGACATTTCAAGACAATCATATAAATGCAGGGAGTCCTTTTCCACATGCGGAGTTTATGTTTTGAGATTTTATATTTTTACAGGACTACTATTTACAAGATAAACCACTCTATTAGCTTGTTGTAGATATACACCTTTGTCTTATTGAGCTTTTGCCAAGGAATTGTCCCCATTGTAAATAAATAAAAAGTGCATTCTCCATCTTTTTCACTGTATTTGTTTATTTCATTCATTTTTATTCATTTTATGGATCACATT
Organism: Sphaeramia orbicularis; assembly: GCF_902148855.1. Taxonomy (NCBI): domain Eukaryota; kingdom Metazoa; phylum Chordata; class Actinopteri; order Kurtiformes; family Apogonidae; genus Sphaeramia; species Sphaeramia orbicularis. The sequence continues at coordinate 27,795,919 of NC_043974.1, forward strand.
TTAATCTTTTTTTTATTTAATTGATTTTATTCATTGTGTAATTCATCTTATTGACTGATTTATTGAAAGCCTCCTGCCTAAATATGTAAAATACATAATTTAGGATAGGAAGGGACCACTTTACTAATGATCTGACCTACCAAATCGAACACTTTATCCAAAATGTAGATTAACAGTTTATATACAGTGAAATAGTGACCTCTTGTGGTGGGTACATTTATACATTTACACTATAAATAATTAACTGGAATATTGAAGTATACTGTTTACTTATCAATTTGTTTTGTAATAATTTAGAGTATTTACTGTTTACACTAAATAGCCAACTCCAAACTGCATATTTTCTGGCACATCAATCAAATTTTTAACACTTTTAATACATTATTTGACACTCTGGATTTATCTACAAAAAAATGAAATAATTGCTTGACATATAATTAAACCAGGCTTATGTTTTCATTGTAAATGTTAAAGATCATTTTGTTTCTGCCATACCATTTGTGTCTGTAAGGCTCATTTATGTTCAATAAAGCCTCAGGGGGGAAAAAACAAAAAAATAGAAGATTGATCTGAGGGTCAGTGACAGAGGAGATATCATGACAGAGCTCAGTAGTAATGATGGTACCTTTAAATGATCCTGAAAGAAGTGTTTATGATAGAATAATCTGTCAGATGTTTCAGAAACTGAGGAAATTGCTGTTCAAGAAAAACCGCCTAAATAAATTTACAAAACTTTTTAGTTAGATACTGCTGGAACAGTAATTGACGGATAAAAAGAAAAATACCACCAGGAAAGTATTAAATGGCTGAAAGACAATGCAGCCATTTGCTTACCAAACATAGCTTATACTCACATGTAGCTCTGGCTATTGATTGTTTATATATAGTTTCTTGCACAGTGGAAGACATGAAATGAGAAAGCACAGAATATAATCCTTCAACTACTACTAGTCTATTGTGAAACACTCTCATGCTAAATACTAAAACACTACACTTAAATGGTTAAATGTAACTGTCCAAAGGGTGGCCTTGTTCTTACTTTATCTCAAACAAATGGAGAAAGCTGGCACCCACTCCTGATCAAATATCTCCTGTCTAAGATTGGACCTATTGGTCTTAAAGTGACTATAATGATGATATCATGAGTATAATTCCAAAGAAGATTTCATGACTAGAAGCTTATTTATTACATGTGTTTCAGAATCATTTTACCCAGTAGCTTCACTATTCACCCAATCTTTAATTCCACCAAATTTTGGCAGCTCCTAAATGTGCTTTAATATTGCCTTACTGCATCTGAGGATGATCTATTTGGAGATTCATTTATATAGCACCTCACTAATGTGATTAAATCATTTATCATCATGTTTCAGTATTGGTACTGGAGCTATACTCAGTGATGGGCCTACAGTGCCTCCTTCTGTTCGGGATAAAGATGTGTATATACATATATATATATATATACACACACACACACACACATACACACACGTATATATATATATATATATAAAAGAAAGAGAAAAAAAAGCAGCAGCATATGTTTTTTGCTTTGTTTTATTTTTAAAAATTATCTCCTCTGTAATATTTACCTCTGAAGTACCTCTACCTTTTAATACTCTGTGTGCCTTGTTGTATACTACATTTCAAGTTCTGTTTAAATGTGCCAATTTGTACTTTTGTATGTACAATCTATACATTTCAAAAACAACAACAACAATAATAATAATAATAATAATAATAATAATAATAATAATAATAAAGCAGCTGCATATGTCTTAATTATTCAAGCAATAACATATAAGACTTTTATCTTTGGTAAACATCATTTTTAGCAGCAAAAGTGCCACTTGTCGTTATGGCTTTTTGCTCCATCATAACGAGGAGAGATAGTTTTGCAGGAATTAATTTTGACCAGTTTGAATTTTGTTTAATATGGTCGACAAATGTTGATGTGGAGAATGAAGGAAAATAACTGGTGATAAGATTTAAAAAGTACTTTATCTATCTATCTATCTATGAGAAGAAGAAGAAGAAGGAGAAGAGTTGTAATTAACCTAATGTTTGAGTAGTTTTAATAACCCACTAAACCAAAGATAAAGTGAAAAGTGATCAAAACCTCATCGGCCTCTCTCTATCTATCTATCTATCTATCTATCTATCTATCTATCTATCTATCTATCTATCTATCTATCTATCTATCTATCTATCTATCTACGTTTTCAAACCGGAAGTTCCGTTTCATGTCATTCCGGCGGATTTATGGGTTAATCCACATGACAGCCCCCAAAACTACACCATGGTCGGTTGAACAGATTCAGTCCTTGTTGGCTGATGTAAAAATTAAGCGTGAACTTGACGAGACAACACGCAACGACCGAGTTTATCAGTAACTCCTTGAGCAGACCACATGGAAGGAACGCGCCGCATCGCATCAACAAGTGGTGTGACCTCCCGACCGTTAGAGGCAGCAATGCGCCGCGTAGCGTTTAGTCTACCGGAACGTAGAAGAAGAAGAAGCCGAAGGTGCATTATGGGAAATTGGCGGGAACTGGCGTCATTTCGAAGTCGCTCTGCTGCGGGTAGGTTGGTCTGTAATGGGTCCGCGATAAAAAAATAAATCGAAAGTCACATTTTTACTACATTGTATGTGTTGTCTTCTTTATAACTTTAATGTAATATGTACGGTTTCATATAAATAGCGGTTGTGTGAGGTTTCTTACACGTAATGTGCGTATTGTTCGGAGTTGCATTTGATTTCACAGTGCAACTAATGATGTGATGTTTGTTCTGTCTAGGTGGACCGGAAGTATGTGCTCATCGTAACTATTATTTATCTGCTGACCCATTGTGCAGGTAAAGATTTGTTTTTGTTCTTTGAAGTGTGTTGTTGACGTTGTAAGGTCCACTCGTGGTATCACTATTAGTAGTATCCTAATTTTGGAATAATTTGTATTTTGATGCGGACAGGGAAAAACTGTGGTTATTACCTAGAAAGTTTTTCATCTCGAACTAGAAGCACTCGGAGAGCGCAGACCTCCGCCAAGGCTGATCAGTGCCCCCCCCCCCCGTGGGCCCCCCCACCCCCGATCACCACCAAAATTTAATCATTTCTTCCTTATCCCATTTCCAACAAACCCTGAAAATTTCATCCAAATCTGTCCTTAACTTTTTGAGTTATGTTGCACACTAACGGACAGACAAACAAACAAACAGACAAACAAACCCTGGCAAAAACATAACCTCCTTGGCGGAGGTAATAAGGTCCGAGAGGTATCCCTGAAACTGTTACACAGGTGGTATCTATTAATTCAGCTCTGGTTCAGTATAAGATCAATGCCGACCCTCTTTGTTCATTTTGTTACAATGCTGATGAACTGTTTGCTTTTTTGGGAGTGTGCATTCAGTCAAATTATTTGGTGTCTTTTTTTTTTTTAAATAGAAAATAGGATATTAATCTAAACTCCAAAACTGAACACATTTTATTTGGTTTCTTTATTAATGATTTGCCTTTTAACATATTTATTATTAATCTCTTTTCATTTTTGGCAAAATTTCATATACATACTTGCAAATTTGCCAGTCAGAAACCCACCCTTGCTGTCTTTAAATCCTACTTAGATTCCTACTTGGACTTACTTAAATGTTGCACAAACTCTAAAGCTGTGAAAACTAAAGCCTTATGTAACGAATTTAAACTGTAATTTATTTTAACATAGTTTACCTCTTCTTTTGTTTACCCTTTTATTTTAACTGACTTATGTAATTATCTTATTTATTTTCTTCCTGCCTTGCCTCGATTGTTATGCATTACCTGTCAGTGTTTATTACAGTTGTTGTTGATTGCTGTTGATCTGTTTTTTGATTATTGGACTGTGTGCAAATAAAGTTTAACCAGTAAGAACGTTATGGCGGCAGTACTAGCGATGACCACGCGAGTGTAGTGTTTACCCATTTATCAGAGCAGTTTTGGAACAAGTTACACTAAAATGGGTGTAGTGGTCTTTTCATGAGTTTTGTTGTTCATATTTGTCTAATATGTGAATATTTTTGTTATTTGATATTATAAAAAAAATGCATATTTAGACAGGAAACAGAAATATATTTGTAACTTTTTTCTCTTGTTACTGGGATTTTATGATTTATTATTGTATTTTGTCCAGTTATCTTAGTCTGTTATACTTATTGCTTGACTATATTAGGTAGAAAGAACTTCCTCTGCTGTCGGTGGACCTCATGTATGTGCCCATTGTAATTATTATTTATTTGCTGACCCATTGTACAGGCAAATAAAGTCCTTACATCCATCAGTCAAGTCTCCTTCATGCAAACAAACACAGCCCAGTCACACCTACTTAAGGGAAGCACATCCTTTTTCATAATCACTTATCACTCATTTTACAATGCTGTTATGTACACTAAGAAAGTGTGTGCAGTTTTTCATTATTGTATATACTTGTACCAATATGATATTTGGTGTTGTACGTTGACTGCTAATAACTTGAATGAGGAAATGTAAAGCTTCAACAAACAGAAAGGTCAGGGTGTGACGCATGTCTGTGTTCACAAGTCATGATTTGAAATGGTAAAAAATAAGCACTGTAGCATTATCAACTGCAGAATTCAATACCCATATTGACTCTGAATTTTTCCTCATTCTCTTGTGAGTTTTCTAATCAAGTACAGGAAACTCACACATGAAAGCATTATGGTTTTGTCTTTTTTTTTTTTTTTTTTTTTTTTTTTGTCTTTATGGGGCAGTGATAGGGGGAAGAGAGTGGAGAATGGCATCCATGAATTACGGTGGCCCAGAGGTGCAACAGGCCAAAAAATTATCCACTAGATGAAAAAAATTATCTACTAGAAGAAAAAAAAGGAGAACAGCCTAAAAAAATTATCCACTAAATGAAAAAAATTATCTACTACAAGAAAAAAGAGAGAACAGCCTAAAAAAATTATCCACTAGATGAATAAAATTATCTACTACAAGAAAAAAAAGAGAACAGCCCAAAAAAATTATCCACTATAAAAAAAAGAGAACAGCCTAAAAAAATTATCCAGTAGATGAAAAAAATTATCTACTACAAGAAAAAAAAGAGAGCAGCCTAAAAAAATTATCCACTAGACAAAAAAATTATCTACTGCAAGAAAAAAAAAGAGAACAGCCCAAAAAAATTATCCACTAGACAAAAAAAAAATCCCCTATAAGAAAGAAGAGACCAGCCAAAAAAAATTATCCACTAAAAGAAAAAAAAAAGAGAACAGGCAAAAAAATTTATCTACTAGCCCAAAAAATTATTCACTATAAGAAAAAAAAAAAAAAAAGAACAGGTGAAAAAAATTATCTACTATGAGGAAAAAAAAAAGAGAGCAGCCCAAAAAAATATCCACTATAAGAAAAAAAAAAACATCATCCACCTTTTCAATTACGGGGGCGCTGTTTTCCCGAAAGGTGTCTTGCTTTAAAATTAAGGCCACCACAAAAAATAAAAGGATAGGCTGAAAAATTTTAAGGCTTTCGGCTAATGTGGCTAATGCTAAGGAAGTACCCCACCGGAAGTGGAGGTCGTGCGCTAAAAAATAAAGTTATTTTAAAATATAGATATTTACATTAATATAGTTTGCAAAGCAGTTAAATGATTAAATACGGTTCCAGTGTCTGCTCAAGGTTAGGCATGGGCGTTAAATGGTTAAGGTTAGGGTTAGGGTATGGTTGGGGTTAGTATTCAGGGGTAAATGCCCCTTGTGTGCACTGTATGAAGGTTCGTTGCTAAGCTAATGCTAACGCGAAAAGTTGACGGCAACTTTGTGAACTACCAGTGCGAATAAACAATTGTGTGATTACGGTGTTGAATTGTTCAACTGCCTGACATTCAATATCATTTTTGATGAATATTCACTACAAGAAGTTCTAAAATTATTTTATTTTGAGAGGAGGAGAAGAGGAGCTTCCTGTGGAGCGCCACTATCATGGCATCGCCCATTTGTTTGCATGTGGATCTCTCCTCTTCAACTCAAACGGAGTGTCTTCACTAACACTAGCTCAAGAAGGACATTTTGTGGAGATAAAGATATCAGCCATGGTACGCAGTGCCGTGCTGGGGTACCTGGCACCGAGCTGTGGCACCGCGGTGCCACGGCAAGTGGTTGGCACCGCCACGGCTGGTACCGCGGCACCTCGGTTGGGGCCGCGAGGGGCCGTGGCACCTCGGCTGGTGCCGGACCCGCGAGGTACCGCGGTACCACGGCTCGGTGCCAGGTGCCGTGGCGCCGCGGTGCCACAGCTCGGTGTCAGGTACCCCAGCACGGCACCGTGTACCATGGCTGACATCTTTATCTCCACAAAATGTCCTTCTTGAGCTAGTGTTAGTGAAGACACTCCGTTTGAGTTGAGGAGGAGAGGTCTACCTGCAAACAAATGGGCGATGCCGTTTTTTTTTTTTTTTGTTTGTTTTTTTTACATCTAGTGGATATTTTTTTAGGCTGTTCTCTTTTTTTTTCTTACAGTGGATAATTTTTTTGAGCTGTTCTCTTTTTTTTCTTGTAGTAGATAATTTTTTTCATCTAGTGGATAATTTTTTTAGGCTGTTCTCTTTTTTTTCTTATAATGGATAATTTTTTTGGGCTGTTCTCTTTTTTTTCTTGTAGTAGATAATTTTTTTCATCTAGTGGATAATTGTTTTAGGCTGTTCTCTTTTTTTTTTCTTGTAGTAGATAATTTTTTTCGTCTAGTGGATAATTTTTTGGCCTGTTGCACCTCTGGGCCACCGCAATGAATGCATTTATTCACTGCTCAGTGAAGTAATTACCTTATATGCAGCAGAACCACTTGGCCAACACATCACAATCGTAGTTTAATAAGATTAATAATATACATTTATTTGTGTAGCACTTTTCATGATACTCAAAACTGCTTTACATAAAAGTTAAGTTGTTAAATAAATTAAGTTAAGTTGTGTAGGCACAAAGAAGAGATAAGTTTAGAGTTTAGAGGTGCTTTGATGGTACAGCTGTGATTCAAAAACAGAGGCCCCTCCTTGACCTCAGCAGAAAGTGCATCTTGAAACACAAAATACAATGAGGAGCTGCTGTGCTGTTGCATTTTGTTTCTGCAATTTTGTTCCATTCTTATTTGCAGTAAGAATGATGCCTTCAGTGTCTAAACATCCTTCAAGTGGTTTGAAAAGAAAGGAAATGGGGAAAATTCCAAGTGATCAGTGCTTTACTGTCCCAGCTTTTATGTTATGTTTGACAAGAAGTGAAACTGAAGTGCTTTTATTTTTGTGAAAAAAAAAATGCTAATTTTATGAGATGAAAACTCAAACATTCTTCTTTGGTAATAAGAAAATACTATCGGTCAAAGATTTAATGATTTACAGTTATTGACACAATTTTTTTTGATTTGGTCCTGAATCATTTCAAATATGTGCCCAGGCAGATTTCAACTTCACCACCTAAATTCCTCAAAGTTCTATCAGTGCATATATTAAAACAATCTAAATGAATATTAATCACACTGGAAGAAAAATCCAAGGCACTCTAAATATTAAAATGCCTGTATTATCATGGCATGGTCAAAGTGGTTTTTGACTTCCTGCGTTTTGGCTTCAAGCCTTCATCAGGAAGTCAAAGTGGTTTTGACTTCCTGATGAAGGCTTGAAGCCGAAACGCGTTGAAGTTTTTTAGGTCTAGAAATGACCATGCCATGATAATGAAGGCATTTTAATGTTTAAAGAGAGTGCCTTGGATTTTTCTTCCAGTGTGATTAATACTCTTTGAATCCCTTTTTCCAAAGAGTACCTCGAACAAACTCTTTTTTTGGTCCAAGAACCATTCCTTACCAAACATTTTTTGAACTGAATCTATATGAATAGTTTGAATTGCAACAGATGCACTGTGTTGTGCAGTGACATAATGCAAACCCATGCTATAATCACACAACTGTGGACCATTTATTATTGGCTTCACTCACTGATGGTCTATCACCTGTTTGAGATGAGCATTGTGCATTCTGAAGGAGAAATGTTCCTATTTATCTTTTTACATATTGTTGTGTTCATTGATTATCAAGTTGAACTGTCTGGTGCTGTGGCAGGTGAGATTGTGCTGCCAGGAAAGGGTGGAGCCTGACACTGAAACAAAGTCAAAGTGACTGACTAACAGACAGGAAGAAGGAATGCAAAGACATAAGAAAAGAAGTGAAACAATTACAAGAATATAGGCAACAATATGTTAGTATTTTCCAACATTTCTTTAACATCTACTTTAATTAAACTAATCAAACTTTTTTTTGCCTACTTGAGGGAAGCACACATTCTTTTTCATTCTCACTTATCACATATTTTACAATACTGTCATGTACGCTAAGAAATTTTGTGCTGTGTTTCATAATTGTATATACTTGCACGAAAATTATTATGATATTTAGCGCTGCACTTTGACTGCTAATAGCTTGAAAGAAGAAATGTAAAGTCTAAACAAACTGAAAGGGCAGGGTGTGATGCATGTCTGTGTTCACAAGTCATGATTTGAAATGAAAAATGTACTGTAGCATTATCAACTGCAGAATTCAACACCAGTCTTAACTCTGAATTTTTCCTCATTGTGTTGTGAGTTTTCTAATCAAGTACACAAAGTACAGGAAAGTCACACATGAAAGTATTATGTTTTGTTTTGTTTTTTTTGTCTTTATGTGGCAGTGATAGGGGAAAGAGAATGGAGAAAGGCATACATGAATACATTTATTCACTGCTCAGTGAAGCAACCACCTTATATGCAGCCTCACCACTTAGCCAACACATCACAACGGTAGTTTAATAATATTGATAAAATACATTTATTTGTGTAGCACTTTTCAAGATACTCAAAAGTGCTTTAGGTACAAGTTAAGTTGTGTAGGCACAAAGAAGAGATAAGTTTAGAGGGGCTTTGATGGTACAGCTGTGATTCAAAAAACCTCCCAAAAAGCAGAGGCCCCTCCTTGACCTCAGCAGACAGTGCATCTTGAAACACAAAATACAATGAGGAGCTGCTGTGCTGTTGCATTTTGTATCTGCAATTTTGTTCCATTCTTATTTGCAATGAGAATGATGCCTTCAGTGCCTAAACATCCTTCAAGTGGTTTGAAAAAAAAGGAAATGGGGAAAATTCCAAGTGATCAGTGCTTTACTGTCCCAGCTTTTGTGTTATGTTTGACAAGAAGTGAAAATGAAGTGCTTTTATTTTTGTGAAAAAAAATGCTAATTTTATGAGATGAAAACTCAAACATTCTTTTTTGGTAATAAGAAAATAATATCGGTCAAAGATTTAATGATTTACAGTTATCGACACAACTTTTTCTGATTTGGTCCTGAATCGTTTCAAATATGTGCCCAGGCAGATTTCAACTTCACCCCCTGAATTCCTCAAAGTTCTATCAGTGCAGTAATAAAATCATTATTTTTCTTTTTTTTTCACTTTCCCTGAAGCAAAGACATCCTTGATTTCAGCCCATCAGAAACGAGACATTTTTTCAGTGTACATTCTTTGACAAAGTCAAATAACTCCTCATCCTGTTTCAGTACAGTCAGTTTAAAGTCATACTTGCAGATTTTATCCTAAAGGGCTTTTCTGAGGATATGGGGGACAAATCTAGATGTACAGAACTATGTGGTAAATAGTTGACATTATAAGATCATCAACTTAATGCTTGAAAGTTTTAACAGTATGACTTTCTTTCTTTCACAGTTTCCCTGAAGCAACAACATGGATATTGTCACACAGTTCCAAGTGATGGTATCACCAAGTGAAACACATCCTATGATATTATGTATTAAAAACAACAACCTCAAGAAGCTCAAGACCCTACTAAAATGTAACAACATTGATGAACTTTACCCATGCAAAAACAGTAATGATTATATAACACCATTACTTGCTGCTGTTGTAAATAACAAGGAGGATATTTGTACTTTCCTTCTGGATCAGGGTGCAAACCCAAACATAGCTTCTCAAAATGGCTTCACACCTTTGCATTCTGTCTCCATATCCAAAGCTCCAGTTATATTTGTGAGAATCCTGCTTAAGGCTAATGCTGCACCAAATGGATGTAATCCTAATCAACGTTTCACACCAGTACAAATGGCTGCCCTCAATGACAGAGGGGATGTCATGGTAGAGCTCATCTCTGCTGGTGCACTAGTATCATTTGCACCTTTAAATGATCCTGAACGGAGTATGTGTGATAGAAAAATCTGGCAGATGATTCACAAACTTGCATCAGAAGGAAATGAGTTATATTCAAAACTTGGATGCTTCTTGGAGTTGGAGATTGCTGTCCAAGAAAAACCACATGAGGAAGTTTTCAAAACTTTTCACAATCAGATGCTGCTGGAACATCCTCAGATCCACCTAGCCATGATTGAAATGCTCTTCACTGTAACAGGGAAAGATCAAGAAAAATACTGCCGGGAAAGTATAAAATGGCTGAAAGACACTGGGAACCTGAATTCCTACATTGAAAATGCAATCATTCGCTTACCAAACATACTTAACTCACGCATAAATTTGGCTATTAATAGTTTACATGCAGTTTTCTGCACAATGGAAGACATACCAAATGAGCAAGCACTGAAGATAATCACTCAGCTGCTGAAAAAGGTCCACTTAAAAATGCGACCTGATGTCTGGGAAGCTGTTCTACAAACACTGTATGTAATAACACAGAAAACAAAAGGGTTAAAACACTGGGATCCCAAGTTTCTTGAAGAGTTATGCAAAACACTTGTCCCTTTTGTGAATAAGTGCCACCCATCTGACATCAGAGTTTACACATATGGGGTACTTGCAAACTTGCTTCCAGTTGAGCGTGCAGTTGACATCTTTACATCGGTGGGGATAACCTCTGTGCCTGAGGACATACTGACATCTGCAGATATGAAAATGAATGACAAGCTGAAAGAAGCGCTGAGACGACTGAAAAATTATTTCAGACGAACAAAGTCAGAATGTGAAGACAGTACAGTGGTCTCTGGATCCAGCAAAAAGAAGAAGAAGAAGAAGAAAGAGAGGTCAGAGCAGCAGGACATCCAAAATAATGTAGATTCCAGTGGTGCAAATGATCCAACAGCAGTTCCTGTTGTGGAATCAACTTCCAGTGTTCAACCATTTCGTGTCAACACCCCTGATTCATTAGGAGGTCTCAAATGGCTACCAATCAGCAAGAGGTGGAAGGAGAAGTTAGAGAAGCTTCAGAGTCATGATAAAAGTAATATAACCAGAATTGGAAGCATTAATTATGTGAATGATGCAGAATTTCTGATAGCAAAAGGAAGTGATGGAACTGAAGTCTTCTTGGGGCTGAGAGATGATGGAACGGAAGTTGCTCTTAAGAGAATGACAAAATCCAACTATAAAGTGTTAAAGAATGAGGAAAAACTTCTCCGACTTCCAGATCTCAATGATAAACCTATAGTACGATATGTTGACGCTGCAGAGGATGACTACTTTGGATACCTTGCTCTTCAGCTGTGTGAATACACTCTGGAAGAATACATTAAAAAAAATGATAGTCTGTCCAAAGAAAAGCTTGTGTTTGAGTTACTTCAGAGTTTGCAGGCCCTTCATGAACGAACTCCTCCAATTCTCCACCGTGATCTGAAACCACAGAATCTGTTGATCGGTAAGACAACTTAAAAGGGTACTAAACTCATGCTCTTTACTACATTTTGAAAAATAAATGCACTTTTGCTCCCAAAAGTGCAAAGTACATTGAAATGTTTTCTAATGTTCCAATCAGCTGCTTTAGAGGCACTTCCCTAAAGTTAAAGAGTAGACAGAACAACACAAAACAGTGACAGTAGAAGTTAATACATATATATATATATATATATATATATATATATTGTATTGTGTGGCATCCTGAAATACAGGATGTCAGGTGTACAACACTGGGCAGCTCAGAGTATTCATCATCAAAGACAGGAAGAGCCTCCCAGTGAAGACCTGTGCAACTCTGTGAACTCAGTACAGTATAGGATCAAGGCTGTTCTGGAAAATAATGGTTCTTATACAAAATACACAATGAAAATAGCACAGATTTAAAGTATTGGTGTTTTATATATATATATATATATATATATATATATATATAAAACACCAATACTTTAAATACTTTTTCATTGTGTATTTTGTATAAGAACCATTATTTTCCAGAACAGCCTTGATCCTATACTGTACTGAGTTCACAGAGTTGCACAGGTCTTCACTGGGAGGCTCTTCCTGTCTTTGATGATGACTACTCTGAGCTGCCCAGTGTTGTACACCTGACATCCTGTATTTCAGGATGCCACACAACTGTGGTATTAGATGAACAGTCCCACAACATTCCTGGACACTCCTTCATGAAGGCTTGGAAGGAAGATGAGGGTTATTATTCTGAAATCCAGCACCTGTGAACTCAGTGGCTAATTGATGCTATTCCACAAAACATGGTTTCCAAACAAAATATTTAGCATTGCAGATTTTAGGTGACTGTGTTATCAGGGTGTTCTCACATTTGTCATCACTGATTTTCTGAATTTTTGTATTGTATCTGTTTTGTGAAATAGCACTTCTTTGCATCACTGCCTCTATAGCAGCCTCTTGGAAAGTTACCATTAAAATGATTTTAAAATTGTGAAGGGTACACTCACTTTTGGGAGCAATGCTAACACTTCCATTAACATTGTTTTATTTTTCATTTACCAAATGTTTCAATATTATTTCTTCTTCAGATGTAAACGGAACAGCAAGATTAGCAGATTTTGGTATAAGTAGACGGTTGCTCAAAGGACAAACAACTTTGCGCACAGGCAGTGCAGGAACAAAATGCTGGATGGCCAAGGAAATTTTAACAGCAGAAGGAGAAACTGATATTCCATACAAGTCAAACACTGATGTGCAGGTCAGTAATTGTGTCTCATCAATTTCAACATATTTGTTGGTGTTAACAAGATGAACATTTTTTGTTTGTAATTGTTCAGGTGGCAGGGATGCTGATCTATTACATCCTCTCAGGAGGACATCATCCATTCGGTGACAAATCCTATGAATGTGAATCAAACATTTGTAAAGGAGAGTACAAATTGGACCATGTTCAAGATGTGGTTGCACAAGATCTCATTGAGTGGATGATCAATGAAGAACCAAAGCAGAGACCTAAAGTGGAGGAGTGTTTGAGCCATCCCTTCTTCTGGACCAGTCGAAAGTGAGGAAGATGAATTCATCACTGATATATTTCTTCTATGACATTTTCTAGAGATGTTCAAGTTTTACTACACTATAAAATTAGACCCTCTAATATTAGCATAAATATAATCATATCACACAAACATGTTTTTCCAAACGTAACTGAAAACACATGAAATAGAACTGATGCCATGATCCAAACCATTAGCTGTTTTTCCAAGTAACAGCTGTGACTCCACAACTGGACAATGAGAGAGTAGTTTTACCGAGCAGCTTTCATCCCTTATACTTTTTTTGTACGTGTCAAAGAACAGATGTTTTAAGGTGTGTACAAGTTGCAGTCTTAATAACCCTGAGAAACTTTTCTTTGTCTTTAAGGAGAGTTGAATACTTGAAAAAGATTGGCAACAGGGGCGAGGTGTCCAAATACCGAAACGCTGACCAAAAACTAATTAGTTCAGTGGAGGAATGTGCTGAGGACGGAGCCTTCAAACAGTGGAAAAATCAGGTGACTGCGATATACTACAGCAGATCCTTAAATAACACTTTACACCAATAGATGTCATTTTCTACAATTAATAGCATTTATTTTGCAGTTTCCACCAGAGTTGGTCCAGATGATGGATAAAAAGAACAAAGCCTACCCTGACAACATACTGGGATTACTGCGCTTTATACGAAACCTCCATGAGCACTAGTAAGATCATCTGCCTCACACAGGGCTTGACATTAACTACCAACTCTTTAAATGCAGGTGGATTTCAACAGTAGCATGTCACTCACTAGCCACTTTGGCAGGGTAAATTACATATACACTATACTGTATGTATGTCCTTAGATGGTGTTAGTGTGCAGGTCTTTTATTCCTGTCGGCTGCAAAAGGTACTAGGCTTTATTATAAAGGTTTTTGTTTTTTTTTTAGAGAAAGACCTTTATTTCTAATTTCTTATTTCTAAAGTAGAGATGGTCATATTTAGTACAAACCCTCACTTTGATCTGCTTATATTTTCATTGTTAAAAGTACTGCAATGTGATTTTTGACAAATGCATCACTTCTATAACTGTCACATAATAAAAGCCTTCTAGTGTAAATGCTTCTACAAATGGCCATAAACTGGACACAAAATAACATGAGATTGTTGAATGTATTAAGTTAAATTTGTTGAGGTTGTGCTTAACTTGTGTATGAAGCACACATTTAAGTTGGTTTTCTTAGTTTTAAGAACTGGAATTGATTAGTCTTTGTCTTAATAGGCTGCACGTTTTCATTAAAGATTTTTACATCCAGCCTTATAAATGACTTTTGTGTTTAGTATGTGCATTATTTACAGTGATCTTTTACATTTAAACAGGTTGTAAATCTAGTTAAAGCAGATTTTAACACTTAATAGTCAAGTTTATTCTATAAAACACACATTGTGGCGATTGAAAATGCTGACTGGCTTGTAACTTTGGAAAACCACTAGCCACCAAACAACAATGCTGATGTCAAGCCCTCACAGCCTTCATTATCCAGGAACATTGAAACTAGAATTGTACTTTGTTATTTATTTGGTTTTAAAAAAAAATGCAACTCAGAATTAAATGGACAGTAGAGTGTGTCTTCAAAAAAATCTGAAAAACAAGCTAGCGGAACAAACAGCAGTTCATCTCCGAAATAAGTAAGAATTTGAGTTGAATATGATCTTTTGCCACTATTGAAACCAAAAATTACAATAGATAAGTTTTTGACTTGTACTCATTTTATTATTATATTCTGTCACTACACAGACAAACCAAATTATCTGTGGTCATGAGTCATGACTGTGAGAGATTAACGTGTCTTCACTGCTTCTCATTGACAGTGCCAAACAGGCAGCTCAGGTTGATGTGACAAAAATCTTTCCTGGCCTCTTTGGGTGCGTTTACAAGTTTGCCAAAAAACAAAAGTGGAATTCAGAGGCCCCTCTGAAAGAAATGTTTCAAAGAGAAGACATCGCTGCAAGCTTTGTTATGAAAACCACAAACACTGAGGAGCATCTTGGTGTTCCAGTGCAAGAGTCTCAACCTGCTGACTCGAAGTAAAGTCGACCTGCAAAGACATTTGGTTTTGAAAAGAGCTGACAAGTTTGTACAAGAAATCATTAGGACTATAAATAAGGTTTTGCACTATATTAACCCATAAGACCTAAACATCCACCACTGACAAAAAGCATCTACTGATCTACCACTGTGGATGGGCCTCCTCGCCCCTGCCTGTCTCATCCAGCGGGATGGACCCCCCATGTGTCCACCCTACTGCATCCTTGCAGACTAGAACTACATCTGTAAATGGTTGTCCATCAGTCCTGGCGCATCTATAGCCTGTCCGTCCATGGGAGTGGATCTCTCCTTCACTGTGGTTCTCCCCGAGGTTTCTCCCTTTTCCCACTGGGTTTTGAGTTTTTCCTTGCCGAGAAAGAGGGTCTAAGGACAGGGGATGCCCTGGACACTACTCATTTTCTTGCTGTTCATTTGACTGTTGTTTACATTCAACTGACTCTGTAAAGCCCTTTGAGATAACCTTGTTGTGATATTGGGCTATACAAATAAAATTGAATTGAATTGAATCTAAAATGTTTAATACCTGGTAATCTATTAATCTTATCAATACATCTAAACAATTGGTATAAAATACATATATTTTGGAGGTTCATCTATATACCACTTCCCTAATGTGATTAAATCATGTATCATCATGTTGCCTTATTGGGACTGGAACTTTTTCAGTGATGGGCCTACAGTGCCCCCTTCTGTTCAGGATAAATTAATATATTAAAAAAAAAAAAAAAAGCAGCCGCATATGTTTTTTTTTTTTAAATCTTCTCTGTAATATTTACCTCTGACATACCTCTGCCTTTTGATACTCTGTGTGCCTTGCTGGCCCTTTGCTACATAGCTGACATGCTAGTCAACTATGAGCCAGTATACAGCCTTAGATCCTCGGGTGGGGGGGTTCCTGCCTGTTCCAAGGTCGAGGCTTAAACTGAAAGGTGAACGTGCTTTCTCCATCAGGGTCCCTCGACTTTGGAACAGCCTGACCGAGGAGATAAGGCTTACAGAATGAGTGACATCTTTTCAATCACTTTGTAAAATACATTTGTATAGACTTGCCTTTATGTGATGTCTCTTTTTAATGTTTGAATATTTAATTTTACCCTGTTTTGGTTATTCTTTTATTTTGACATATATGATGTTTTATTCCATTGCTTCATTTTTGCATTGATTTGATAGCATCATGTTATGTAATCTCTGCCCATTCTACTTCGATACATTTCGATTATTCGAAATTGTTATGTTATCCAAGTTTGCTGTACATATCCCTTTTATTGTGTTGTGTTGTTTTTTATGTTTTAGTGTCTTTGCTTGCGTCTTGTTTTTTTTCTTTTTCTTCAGTTGTATTCTGCTGTTGTGCCCTTCTGCATTTTCTGTCAAAGCACTTTGTAAACTCAGTTTTTAAAGATCTCATATAAAAAAAAAAAGTTATTATCATTATTGTGCTTTGTTGTATACTACATTTCATGCTCTGTTTAAATGTGCCAATTTGTTCTGTACATTTCGTGAATTAAAAAAAATGCAGCTGCATATGTCTTAATTATTCAAGCAATAATTTACAAGACTTTCATCTTTGGTGAACAGATAAGTTTCAGCAGCAAAAGTGTCACTTCTGGTTATGGCTTTTTGCTCCATCATAATTAAGAGAGATAGTTTTCAGGAATTAATTTTGTCCAGTTTGTATTTTGTTTCATGTTGTAAGTAAATGTGGATGTTGTGACCAAAGTGAAATATCTGATGCATACCATTCAGAGTGATCTCTGTGATAATGATGATGTGCAACGTCAGTGCTGTAAGCTATATGCCGAAGCAAATGTGCTAGCACATAAATTTCACATGTGTTCTGTTGGGGTCAAAATAGTACTCTTTAGAGCATACTGTACCCCACTTTATACAGCTCAGCTATGATGTAGCTACAGTAAAGCAAAACTGAACAAGATTAAGGTTGCATGTAATGATGCTCTTAGAATATTGTTGAAATATACAAGGTGGGAAAGTGCAAGTTATCTTTTTGTGACATGAAATGTTCCTACTTTTCACGCTTTGCTGAGGAATTTTATTTATAAGTTCATGTGCAGGCTCAAGGGATCTGGGAATGGAATCATAATGTCTCTGACTCTAATGTGAGTGACAGAAGGTACACCTCCATCTTTTGGAAATACTGGCACAAACAACTACATGTATTTTAATTGCTGACCACTGACTGACATTGTATATCTGTGATTTTTATCTCTGTGGCTTGTGTGTGTGTGTGTGTGTGTGTGTGTGTGTGTGTGTGTGTGTGTGTGTGTGTATTGTCTACTTTAAGACTTTGAGTCTGCAAATAAAAGTGTATGTGGAGATTGAAGGAAAATAACAGGTGAAAAGATGTAAAAAGTACTCTATCTATCTATCTATCTATCTATCTATCTATCTATCTATCTATCTATCTATCTATCTATCTATCTATCTATCTATCTCAAGGTTATTATCGTTAAGGAAAACTAACGAAATGACGAAAACTAGAATTGTAAAACCATTTTTGTTAACTGAAATAAATAAAGACTATAATTAAAAGAAAATAAAAACATAACTAACTGAAACTGTATTGTGTGTTTACAAAACAAACTAAAACGTATAAAAATGCTGGATAAAATTCCCTTTGTTTGTCGTTTTGGTGTCTTCTGGTCCACTCTACCTGGAAACATGGAGACTAAAGTTGGGAGAAAGCAGCAGAGTCCTGTCTGGGATTTATTTGACTTCAACGGTGAAGAAGATAAAGGATATAAAGAAACTATACTAAAATTAAGCATTTAGAAAATAAAGAAAACTAATAAAAACTAGCAAACCTGCGCTAAAAACTAATTAAAACTAACTGAATTAGAGGGAAAAAAAGTCAAAACTAAATAAAACTAAACTATAATGAAAAATCCAAAACTATTAAAACCTATCTATCTATCTATCTATCTATCTATCTATCTATCTATCTATCTATCTATCTATCTATCTATCTATCTATCTATCTATCTATCTATCTATCTATCTATCTATCTATCTATCTATCTATCTATCTATCTATCTATCTATCTATCTATCTATCTAATCTAAAACAAGGTCTAACAAGGTAATGCCACTACCCGTATGTCACACAAAAGTCTGAACAAATCTTTGCACTTATTTAAGAAAAAAATGTTACTGCAGCTTGCGAGAGCATGACATTCAGAGCAGGATGTTTGCCAAATTCTTTTTACATAAAACAAACTAACTCAGAGGCCTAAAGTGCTTCTACTTATCAAGTGAGTAGAGTTGCAAATAAAAACAAAACATAATGGAATATGCAAGCTTTAAAACATTCTTTTGTATGATTTTGTTTTAAGCATATTGAATGTTACTCTCAAAATATATTGTAAGTCTAATCTGTTGAGTATCAAAATAAATGTGCGAAAATATGGCGGAAAGATGTATTGTTCTTCTAAGGGCAGTGGCATGGATGTGAAAATATATTAAAACAATCTAAATGAATATTAATCACACTGGAAGAAAAATCCAAGGCACTCTCTTTAAACATTAAAATGCCTTCATTATCATGGCATGGTCATATCTAGACCTAAAAAACTTTAATGCGTTTCGGCTTCAAGTCAAAAAACACTTTGACTTCCTGATGAAGGCTTGAAGCTGAAAAGCGTTGAAGTTTTTTAGGTCTAGATATGACCATGCCATGATAATAAAGGCATTTTAATGTTTAAAGAGAGTGCCTTGGATTTTTCTTCCAGTGTGATTAATACTTTTTGAATCCCTTTTTCCAAAGAGCACCTCGAACAAACTCTTTTTTGGTCCAAGAACCATTCCTTACCAAACATTTTTTTAACTGAATCTAAATGAATAGTTTGAATTGCAAAAGATGCACTGTGTTGTGCAATGACATAATGAAAATCCACGCCATAGTCACACAACTGTGAACCATTTATTATTGGCTTCACTCACTGATGGTTTATCACCTGTTTGAGATGAGCATTGTGCATTCTGAAGGAGAAATGTTCCTGTTTTTCTTTTTACGTATTGTTGTGTTCATTGATTATCAAGTTGAACCTGTCTGGTGCCGTGGCAGGTGAGATTGTGCTGCCAGGAAAGGGTGGAGCCTGACACTGAAACAGAGTCAAAGTCAAAGTGACTGACTAACAGACAGGAAGAAGGACTGCAAAGATATAAGAACAGAAGTGAAACAATTACAAGAATATCGGCATCAACACGTAAGTACTTTCCAACATTTCTTAACATCTACTTTAATTGAACTAATCAAACTTTTTTTTTTGCTTACTTGAGGGAAGCACATATTCTTTTTCATTCTCACTTATCACTCATTTTACAATACTGTCATGTACGCTAAGAAATTTTGTGCTGTGTTTCATAATTGCATATACTTGTACCAAAATTATTATGATATTTAATGCTGCACTTTGACTGCTAATAGCTTCAAAGAAGAAATGTAAAGTCTAAACAAACGGAAAGGGCAGGGTGTGACGCATGTCTGTGTTCACAAGTCATGATTTGAAATGAAAAATGCACTGTACCATTATCAACTGCAGAATTCAATACCAATCTTAATGCTGAATTTTTCCTCATTCTGTTGTGACTTTTCTAATCAAGTACACAAAGTACAGGAAAGTCACACATGAAAGTATTATGTTTTGTTTTGGGTTTTTTTTGTCTTTATGCGGCAGTGATAGGGGAAAGAGAGTGGAGAATGGCATACATGAATGCATTTATTCACTGCTCAGTGAAGTAACCACCTTATATGCAGCCTCACCACTTGGCCAACACATCACAATGGTAGTTTAATAATATTAATAATAAAACATTTATTTGTATAGCACTTTTCAAGATACTCAAAAGTGCTTTTCATACAAGTTAAGTTGTTAAATAAATTAAGTTAAGTTGTGTAGGCACAAAGAAGAGATAAGTTTAGAGTTTAGAGGTGCTTTGATGGTACAGCTGTGATTCAAAAAACCTCCCAAAAAACAGAGGCCCCTCCTTGTCCCCAGTAGAAAGTGCATCTTGAAACACAAAATACAATGAGGAGCTGCTGTGCTGTTGCATTTTGTATCTGCAAGTTTGTTCCATTCTTATTTGCAGTGAGAATGATGTCCTCAGTGCCTAAATGCCCTTCAAGTGGTTTGAAAAAAAAAAAGGAAATGGGGAAAATTCCAAGTGATCAGTGTGTTACTGTCCCAGCTTTTGTGTTATGTTTTACAAGAAGTGAAAATGAAGTGCTTTTATTTTTGGGGAAAAAATGCTAATTTTATGAGATGAAAACTCAAACATTCTTCTTTGGTAATAAGAAAATAGTATCGGTCAAAGATTTAATGATTTACGGTCATCGACACAACTTTTTCTGATTTGGTCCAGAATCATTTCAAATATGTGCCCAGGCAGATTTCAACTTCACCACCTAATTTCCTCAAAGTTCTATCAGTGCTGTAATAAATTATGATTTTTTTTTTGTTGTTGTTTTTTTCTTTCAGTTTCGCTGAAGCAAAGACATCCTTGATTTCAGCCCATCAGAAATGAAACATTTTTTCAGTGCTCATTCTTTGACAAAGTCAAATAACTCCTCATCCTGTTGTGGTTTTTCCAAACAAAGGCAGTCAGTATAAAAGTTATACTTGCAGGTTTTATCCTAAAGGGCTTTTCTGAGGATATGGGGGACAAATCTTGATGTACAGAACTATGTGGTAAATAGTCCACATTATAAGATCATCAACTTAATGCTTGAAAGTTTTAACAGTATACATTTATTTCTTTCACAGTTTCCCTGAAGCAACAACATGAGTATCATCACACAGGTCAAAGTGATGGTATCACCAAGTGAAACACATTCTATAATATTGTGTATTCAAAGTAACAACCTCAAGGAGCTCAAAACATTACTAAAACGTAACAACATTGATACACTTTACCCATGCAAAGAATGTAATGATTATATAACACCATTAATTGCTGCTGTAGGAAATCACAAGGAGAATATTTGTACTTTCCTTCTGGATCAGGGTGCAAACCCAAACATAGCTTCCCAAAATGGCTTCACACCTTTGCATTATGTCTCCCTATTTAAAGCTCCAGTTATATTTGTGAGAAACCTGCTTAAGGCTAATGCTGCACCAAATGGATGTATTCCCATTCCACGTTTCACACCAGTACAAATGGCCGCTGTCAGTGACAGAGGGGATGTCATGGCAGAGCTCATCTCTGCTGGTGCACTAGTATCAATGGTACCTTTAAATGATCCTGAACGACATATGTTTGATAGAAAAATCTGTCAGATGGTTCATAAACTTGCATCAGAAGGAAATGAGTTATGTTCAAAACTTGAATGCTTCATGGAGTTGGAAATTGCCATCCAAGAGAAACGACATGAGGAAGTTTTCAAAACTTTTCACAATCAGATGCTGCTGGAACATCCTCAGACCCACCTAGCCATGATTGAAATGCTCTTCACTGTAACAGGGAAAGATCGAGAAAAATACTGCCAGGAAAGTATAAAATGGCTGAAAGACACTGGAAACCTGAATTCCTACATTGACAATGCAGTCATTCACTTACCAAACATATGTAGCTCACACATAAATTTTGCTATTAATAGTTTACATGCAGTTTTCTGCACAATGGAAGACATACCAAATGAGCAAGCACTGAATTTAATCACTCAACTGCTGAAAAAGCCCCACTTAAAAATGCGACCTGAAGTCTGGGAAGCTGTTCTACAAACGCTGTATGTAATAACACAGAAAACAAAAGGGCTAAAACACTGGGATCCCAACTTTCTTGAAAAGTTATGCAAAACACTTGTCCCTTTTGTGAATAAGTGCCACCCATCTGACATCAGAGTTTACACATATGGGGTACTTGCAAACTTGCTTCCAGTTGAGCATGCAGCTGACATCTTTACATCGGTGGGGATAACCTCTGTGCCTGAGGACATACTGATATCTGCAGATATGAAACCGGATGACAAGCTGAAAGAAGCGCTGAGACGACTGAAAAATTATTTCAGACGAACCAAGTCAGAATGTGAAGACAGTACAGTGGTCTCGGGATCCAGTAAAAAGAAAAAGAAAAAGAAGAAGAAGGAGAGGTCAGAGCAGCAGAACATCCAAAATGATGTAGTGTCCAATGGTGCAAATGATCCCACAGCAGTTCCTGTTGTGGAATCAACTTCCAGTGTTCAACCATTTCATGTCAACACCACTGATTCATTAGGAGGTCTCAAATGGCTACCAATCAGCAAGAGGTGGAAGGAGAAGTTAGAGAAGCTTCAGAGTCATGATAAAAGTAATATAACCAGAATTGGAAGCATTAATTATGTGAATGATGCAGAATTTCTGATAGCAAAAGGAAGTGATGGAACTGAAGTCTTCTTGGGGCTGAGAGATGATGGAACAGAAGTTGCTCTTAAGAGAATGACAAAATCCAACTATAAAGTGTTAAAGAATGAGGAAGGATTTCTCCGACTTCCAGAACTCGATCATCCATCTATAGTACGATATGTTGATGCTGCAGAGGATCTGAACTTTGGATACCTTGCTCTTCAGCTGTGTGAATACACTCTGGAAGAATACATTAAAAAACATGATAGTCTGCCCAAACAGAACCTTGTGTTGCAGTTACTTGATAGTTTAAGGGTGCTTCATGGTCAAACCCCTCCAATTCTCCACCGGGATCTGAAACCACAGAATCTGTTGATTGGTAAGACAGCTTAAAAGGGTACTAAACTCATGCTCTTTACTGTATTTTGAAAAATAAACACACTTTAGCTCTCAAAAGTGCAAAGTGCAATGAAATTATTTCTAATGTTCCAATCAGCTGCTTTAGAGCCACTTCCCTAAAGTTAAAGAGGAGACATGACAAAACAAAACAGTGACAGTAGAAGTTAATACATGTATATAACACCATTACTTAAAATCTGTGCTATTTTCATTATGTGTTGTGTGTAAGAACCATTATTTTCCAGAACAGCCTTGATCCTATACTGTACTGAGTTCACAGAGTTGCACAGGTCTTCACTTGGAGGTTCTTCCTCTCTTGATAATGACTACTCTGAGCTGAGCTGAAGTGTTACATTAGATGAACAGTCCCACAACTTCCTGCACACTCCTTCTTTAAGGCTTGGAAGGAAGATGAGAGTTCTTGTTCTGCTGAAATGCAGACTCAGTGGTTAATTGATGCTGTTATAAAAACATGGTTTCCAAACAAAATATTGACATTGCAGATTTTAAGTGACTGTGTTATAAGGGTGTTCTCACATCTTTATTGTATCATTTTTGTGAAATAGCACTTCTTTGCATCACTGCCTCTATAGCAGCCTCCTGGAAAGTTACTATTGAAATGATTTTAAAATTGTGAAGGGTACACTCACTTTTGGGAGCTATACTAACACTTGTATTAACATTTTTTTTTTAATCTTTTATTTACCAAATGTTTCAACATTATTTCCTCTTCAGATGTAAGTGGAAGAGCAAGATTAGCAGATTTTGGGATAAGTAGACGGTTGCTCAAAGGACAAACAACTTGGCGCACATGCAGTGCAGGAACAAAATGCTGGATGGCCAAGGAAACTATAGCAGCAGAAGGAGAACCTGATATTCCATTCAAGTCAAACACTGATGTACAGGTCAGTAATTGTGTCTCATCAATTTCAACAACTTTATTAGTGTCAACATGGTGAACATTTTTTGTTTGTAATTGTTCAGGTGGCAGGGATGCTGATCTATTACATTCTCTCAGGAGGACATCATCCATTTGGTGACAAATCCTTTGAATGTGAGTCAAACATTTACTATGGAAAGTACAAATTGGACCATGTTCAAGATGTGGTTGCACAAGATCTCATTGAGTGGATGATCAATGAAGAACCAAAGCAGAGACCTAAAGTGGAGGAGTGTTTGAGCCATCCCTTCTTCTGGACCAGTCGAAAGTGAGGAAGATGAATTCATCACTGCCATTTCTCTTCTATGACATTTTCTAGAGATGTTCAAGTTTTACTAGACGATAAAGTTAGACCCTCTAATATTAGCATAAATATAATCATATCACACAAACATGTTTTTACAAACATAACTGAATACACATGAAATAAAATTGATGCCATGATCCAAACCATTAGCTGTTTTTCCAAGTAACAGCTGTGACTCCACAACTGGACAATGAGAGAGTAGTTTTACTGAGCAGTTTTCATCCCTTATGCTTTTTTGTACACGTCAAAGCAGAGACATTTTAACCTGTGTACAGTTTGCAGTTGTAATAACTCTGAAAAACCTTTTTTTTTCTTTAAGGAGAGTTGAATACTTGAAAAAGATTGGCAACAGGGACGAGGTGTCCAACTGTCGAAACGCTGACCAAAAACTGATTAGTTCAGTGGAGGAATGTGCTGAGGACGGAGCCTTCAAACAGTGGAAAAATCAGGTGACTGCGACATATTACAGCAGCTCCTTAAATTACACTTTACAACAATAGATGTCATTTTCTACAATTAATAGCATTTATTTTGCAGTTTCCACCAGAGTTGGTTCAGATGATGGATAAAAAGAACAAAGCCTATCCTGACAACATACTGGGATTACTGCGCTTCATACGAAACCTCCATGAGCACTAGTAAGATCATCTGCCTCACACAGGGCTTGACATTAACAACCAACTCTTTAAATGCAGGTGGATTTCAACAGTAGCATGTCACTCACCAGCCACTTTGGCAGGGTAAATTACATATACACATTATACTGTATATCAGTGGCGGCTGCTCGTCTTTCAGACAGGGGAAGCTCATTGTCGGCTTACATCAAAAAAAAAAAAAAAATTGTCAAGTTATTTAAACATACATTCGGCCCTCCGTTCTTTTTTAAGAAAATGCTCAGTGACCTTATCGTACCAAGTAGGTGTCTTTTCCAGGGACTGGACCAGTGTCCTCTCTGCTTAGATTGCCTTGGCCCAGTGTGTTGTGGGTGTCAGACTTCAGCCTTTTTAAACTACAGATGCTCCTTTCACTCCGACCTAGCCGACAGTTTGATTGATTTAACTATCTACAAAACGATATTAAACTCGAACAAGAAATGATTAAATTAAGTAACTGAAACAAGAAAACAGTGAAATTATGTTAAATTGAAACAAGGAAGTACAATGAGTGGGTTTTATTTACAGTGCAAGAAATGAACGTGTAATTTCGTAGTGGTTTCTCTGATTTCACAGCAGAATGTGTGACAGTATTAAACTGAACTGTGTCAGTGAAGGAGTAGATCTGAAAACAGCTGTCAATCAAACGGGATTCAGCGTTTCGACTGATCCTCCAATCAGCACGTAGGATTCTGGCGTCCGGCCCGGCCGAGCTCCGCCCACAGCTCCATTCACCCCCAGAGACGCCCGGCGTCCGGGGGCGGGACAACATCGAGGCATTTATCCAATTACCGTCCAGTTTTAAGGCAATGAAAAAAACTGTTCCACTCAGTCCCATTGAAGCCCAGAGACGCCCACAGTCTATGGACAAATGCACTGAGCAGAGATGGACGAGAAAACAGCGCAACGGGAATGTATGAGAAGTGAGCAACATCACGTCTATTGATTTGTGATAAAGCTGATTTGAACAAACTCATCTTTGAGATGAATGTGTTCTAACACATTTGTAGTCAATAAAATGTCAACACAACTGTACGTATTTAATCATTTAATTTTCAGAATTTTAGGGGAAGCCGGGCTTCCCTTGCAGTCTATGAGAAATCACCACTGCTGTATATATATCCTTAGATGGTGTTTGTGTGCAGGTCTTTTATTCCTGTCGGCTGCAAAAGGTACTAGGCTTTATTATAAAGAGTTTTTTTTTTTAGAGAAAGACCTTTATTTCTAATTTCTTATTTCTAAAGTAGAGATGGTCATATTTCGTACAAACCCTCACTTTAATCTGCTCATATTTTCATTGTTAAAAGTACTGCAATGTGATTTTTGACAAATGCATCACTTCTATAACTGTCACATAATAAAAGCCTTCTAGTGTAAATGCTTCTACAAATAGCCATAAACTGGACACAAAATGACATGAGATTGTTGAATGTATTAAGTTAAATTTGTTGAGGTTGTGCTTAACTCGTATATGAAGCACACATTTAAGTTGGTTTTCTTAGTTTTAAGAACTGGAATTGATTAGTCTTTGTCTTAATAAGCTGCACGTTTTCATTAAAAAGATTTTTACATCCAGCCTTATAAATGACTTTTGTGTTTAGTATGTGCATTATTTACAGTGATCTTTTACATTTAAACAGGTTGTAAATCTAGTTAAAGCAGATTTTAACACTTAATCGTCAAGTTTATTCTATAAAACACACATTGTGGCGATTGAAAATGCTGACTGGCTTGTAACTTTGGAAAACCACAAGCCACCAAACAACAATGTTAGCCTTCATCATCCAGGAACATTGAAACTAGAATTGTACTTTGTTATTTATTTGGTTTAAAAAAGTGCAACTCAGAATTAAATGGACAGTAGAGTGTGTCTTAAAAAAATCTGAAAAAATAAGCAAGTGGAACAAACAGCAATTCATCTCTGAAATTAGTAATAATTTGAGTTGAATATGATCTTTTACCACTATTGAAACCAAAAATTACAATCGCTAAGTTTTTGACTTGTACTCATTTTATTATTATGGTCTGTCATTACACAGACAAACCAAATTATCTGTGGTCATGAGTCATGACTGTGAGAGATTAACATGTCTTCACTGCTTCTCATTGACAGTGCCAAACATGCAGCTCAGGTTGATGTGACAAAAATCTTTCCTGACCTCTTTGGGTGCGCTTACATGTTTGCCAAAAAACAAAAGTGGAATTCAGAGGCCCCTCTAAAAGAAATGTTTCAAAGAGAAGACATCGCTGCAAGCTTTGTTATGAAAACCACAAACACTGAGGAGCATCTTGGTGTTCCAGTGCAAGAGTCTCAACCTGCTGACTTGAAGTAAAAGTTGACCTGCAAAGAGATTTGGTTTTGAAAAGAGTTGACAAGTTTGTACAAGAAATCATTAGGACTATAAATAAGGTTTTGCACTATATTAACCCATAAGACCTAAACATCCACCAGTGACAAAAACCATCTACTAATCTAAAATGTTTAATACCTGGTAATCCATTAATCTTATTGATACATGTAAACAGTTGGTATAAAATACATATATTTTGGAGGTTCATCTATATACCACTTCCCTAATGTGATTAAATCATATATCATCATGTTGCCTTATTGGGACTGGAACTTTTTCAGTGATGGGCCTACAGTGCCCCCTTCTGTTCAGGATGAAGTAATATATTTAAAAAAAAAAAAAAAAAAGCAGCTGCATATGTTTTTTTTTTAATCTTGTCTGTAATATTTACCTCTGAGGTACCTCTACCTTTTGATACTCTGTGTGCCTTACTGGCCCCTTGCTACATAGCTGACATGCTAGTCAACTATGAGCCAGTACACAGCCTTAGATCCTCGGGTGGGGGGGCTCCTGCCTGTTCCAAGGTCAAGGCTTAAATTGAAAGGTGAACGTGCTTTCTCCATCAGGGCCCCTCGACTTTGGAACAGCCTGCCTGAGGAGATGAGGCTTACAGAATCAGTGACATCTTTTCAATCACTTTGTAAAATATATTTTTATAGACTTGCCTTTATGTGATGTCTCTTTTTAATGTTTGAATATTTAATTTTACCCTGTTTTGGATATTCATTTATACTGACATATATGATGTTGTTTTATTCCATTGCTTCATTTTTGCATTGATTTGATCATGTTATGTAATCTCTGCCCTTTCTACTTCGATACATTTAAATTATTCGGAGTGTTATGTTGTCCAAGTTTGCTGTACATATCCCTTTTATTGTGTTGTGTTGTTTTTTATGTTTTAGTGTCTTTGCTCGCATCTTGTTTTTTTCTTTGTCTTCAATTGTATTCTGCTGTTGCGCCCTTCTGCTTTGTCTGGCAAAGGCACTTTGTAAACTCAGTTTTTAAAGATCTTATATTAAAAAAAGTTATTGTGCCTTGTTGTACACTACATTTCACACTCTGTTTAAATGTGCCAATTTGTTCTGTACATTTCGTGAATAAAAAAAAAAAAAAGCAGCTGCATATGTCGTAATTGTTCAAGCAATAATTTACAAGACTTTCATCTTTGGTGAACAGATAAGTTTCAGCAGCAAAGGTGTCACCTCTGGTTATGGCTTTTTGCTCCATCATAACGAATAGAGATAGTTTTCAGGAAATAATTTTGTCCAGTTTGTATTTTGTTTAATGTTGTAAGTAAATGTGGATGTTGTGACCAAAGTTAAATATCTGATGCGTATCATTCGGAGTGATCTCTGTGATAATGATGATGTGCAACGTCAGTGCTGTAAGCTATATGCCGAAGCAAATGTGCTTGCATGTAAATTTCATGTGTTCTGTTGGGGTCAAAATAGTACTCTTTAGAGCATACTGTACCCCACTTTATACAGCTCAGCTATGATGTAGCTACAGTAAAGCAAAACTGAATAAGATTAAGGTTGCATATAATGATACTCGTACAATATTGTTGAAATATCCAAGGTGGGAAAGTGCAAGTTATCTTTTTGTGACATGAAATGTTCCTACTTTTCATGCTTTGCTGAGGAATTTTATTTATAAGTTCATGTGCAGGCTCAAGGGATCTGGGAATGGAATCATAATGTCTCTGACTGACTGATCTGAGTGACACAAGGTACACCTCCATCTTTTGGAAATACTGGCACAAACAACTATATATTTTAATTGCTGACCACTGACTGACATTGTATAGCTGTGATTTTTATCTCTGTGGCTTGTGTGTGTGTGTGTTGTCTACTTTTGGACTTCGAGTCTGCAAATAAAATAAAAGTGTATGTGGAGATTGAAGGAAAATGACAGGTGAAAAGATGTAAAAAGTACTTTATCTATCTATCTATCTATCTATCTATCTATCTATCTATCTATCTATCTATCTATCTATCTATCTATCTCAAGGTTATTATCGTTAAGGAAAACTAACGAAATGATGAAAACTAGAATTGTAAAAACATTTTTGTTAACTGAAATAAATAAAGACTAATTAAAAGAAAAAAAAAATAACGATAACCAACTGAAACTGTATTGTGTGTTTACAAAACAAACTAAAACGTACAAAAATTCTGGATAAAATTCCCTTTGTTTGTCGTTTTGGTGTCTTCTGGTCCCCACTCTACCTGGAAACATGGAGACTAAAGCTGGGAGAAAGCAGCAGAGTCCTGTCTGGGATTGATTTGACTTCGACGGTGAAGAAGATAAAAGATATAAAGAAACTATACAAAAATTAAGCATTTAGAAAATAACGAAAACTAATAAAAACTAGCAAACCTGCGCTAAAAATTAATTAAAACTAACTGAATTAGAGGGGGAAAAAAAGTCAAAACTCAATAAAACTAAACTATAATGAAAAATCCAAAACTATTATAACCTTTCTATCTATCTAGCTAGCTATCGTCAAATTATATTAGCATTAATCATCTTCCAGATTTAATAATACTGCTAATGCTAATGCTACTTTCAATTATAGAACTGTTATATGTAATTAACCTAATGTTTGAGTTGTTTTGTTTAATTCATAGGTTTTTCCTTCATAACAGACCAAATTAATTACCCACCAAATCAGAGATAAAGTGAAAATTGATCATAACTTCATCGGTAGCTTTTTTTTTTTTTTTTTTTTTTTTTTAAACCTTTTTCAAACCGGAAGTTCCGTTTCATGTCATTCCGGCAGACTTGACGGCAGAGCCCATGAACAGAAGTGACGTTGCAGGGTAAACAGAGGAGAGGCAGGTCTGCCAGGGGAGCAGAAGCGGACACTATCCCATTCCTCCTGACATTTCGTTTAATATTCCGGATAATGCAGTCTTCCAAAAGGAGTGAAAGTGACTGGCAGGGACTGGTCAGCGAGGTAAGTGGACGGCGTATAACGGGTAGTGGAGCGGCTAAAGCGGCTCCGTTTACAGATGCTGTCCGCTCCATATGGAACAAGCTCCGGCTGTATTAGCATAAGAGGGAATGCCTCTGACACACATTTAACTACCTGGCTTTTAGCTTTTGGTTCCATAGACTCGTCAGTAATGTGATAAGCTAGCATACAGTTCTGTTAGGCCGAAGCATCCAGATCCAAGCCCCTGGTGTTGGACTGAAACACCTGCCCCCTCTTAAACACACACACCCACCTGTGGGGCTGCATTCACTGGGAAATATCACCTAAATGCATGTATTTCATTTATTTCACATCTCCATAATGCCTTTGTCTCTAATATCTGTGTTTTTTTAACCCAGAAAGACTCAGTGCTACTTTTGTGTCAGTTCCCAAATGGTTTTTTTATGGAAGTAAATATGTCTCATCAGATTTTGAATTATAAAAGCTGTTGAATTTCTTGCACTAAATTTTCTTTGCACTGAAATTAAGTATCTGAATTTTTTGTTTCTCAATTTTACAATGTTCATAAATTTAGAATAAAAAAATTCCGATGCAAAAATTCCGATGCAAAAACTTCAGATGCAAAAATTTCAGATGCAAAAAATTCAAAAGCAAGAATTTCAGATGCAAAATATTCAGAAGAAAGAAATTCAGATGCAAAAAAAAAAAAATTCAGATGCAAAAAATTCAGATCACACGTTCAGGACACCAAGGATAAGCAGTCATAATGGATTAGATTTATATAGCGCTTTTCTATGAACGCATACTCAAATCACATACAGAGGATCCATTATTCATTCGCTCTCACATTCTCCCTCTGGTGGTGGTAAACTACATTTGTAGCCACAGCTGCCCTGGGGCAGACTGACAGAAGCATGGCTGCCAATTCATGCCTACGGCCCCTCCAACCACCACCGAACATTCATACGCATTCATTCACCAGTGTGAGTAGCAGCACTGGAGGCAAGGAGGCTGACGTGTCTTGGCCAGGGACACAACAGCACATGGACTGAGTGGGATTCGAACCACCAACCCTTCGGTTATTGGACAACCCACTAAGCAGTCAATTCCACCTCAAGTCAAACCAACAGCCAGCCAATCAAGTTACGTTAGGTTGGTCAAATGACGCTGAAAAAATTCAGATACTTAATTTCAGTGCAAAAAAATTCAGTGCTAGAAATTCATTGGCTTTTATAATTCAAAATCCGATGAGACAGATTTACTTCCATAAATGTTCTCTATATTCAACCTTTCTTAGGAGATTTATCATCATTTATTATAATATTGGAGCGGCTATTTGTCATCAAAATTAAATCAACTTAAAAGTGGCTGAACTGAAGACTTTAACATAATTCAAATGACCACTGGATGCACCAAGGGTTTGTGGTTTATGCAGTCAACAATACAATGTCCATACCATAGATCTATTTCAAGTGGTTTATTTTAAGGATTCTTGCAGGCAAACAACAACCAAGGCCTTTTGTGCTTTCTCTCCTGCTCGTCCTGTCTGACAGATTGTCTGTCTGTCTGTCTGTGTGAATGACTGTCTGGTAAAAAACCATAAGCCCACCCAGGTCCTTAGTGCTGCCTGTCTATGCCCAGGTGCCCACGGTCTAAACCAATAGGAAAACACAAAACAATACGGTGCTAAATACTAAAGAATGAAAGCAATAACCATGAAAAATCCAAAAATATATTCTAAATATTAAACAAACAAAAAGTAAACAAAAATAAACAATTAGCAAAAAATAATAAATTAGTCAACAAAAAAATAAATTAACTTTGAAAAAAAATTAGACAAATAGCTCCTACAAATAGTATCCTCTATATTTTGCATTTTCTCAGTATAAATCAGGTACTTTTCTATATTTAACCCTGTAAAGCCTGAACCATTAAATTGTTGACAGAAAATCTCAGTTCTTTGAAACTGGAGCCTTTATTTGTCCTTCTGAACAACCCCAAGAATGTTTTTCAAATATCAATTTCCATGTATGAGTGGTCAATTTTGTATCATATTTGATACATTGGGTCTTAATGATCAAACATTATTATTTTTTAAGAAACAGAAACATAATATAACACAAACATTGCTAAAAAATTGGTAAATCCTTTTCAAAATAGACAAAGTTCTGCCTCCTGACAATCTTGTATTTTTTTTTAAATTTTTAATATGCTTTATTTAGAACAGCACAGTTTACATTACAAATATAGGCTAAATGCTCAATTATAATCATATACATAAAGTAAGGAAAGAAAGGAGAGAAGAAAAAGAGATAGGAAAGACAAGAAAAAGAGAAAAAACTGGCAACTTATACTAGGGGTGTCAAGGTTCAGATGATATATCAAGAGAAGTACAGATTTCAACAGTTTTGATTGTCTTTCGCTTTTCAGAGTATGTAATTGAGAGAATGTATTGTTTGAAAGTATTATAGAATGCAGTAGCGCATGTTTTTTTTTCGCTGAGTATTTACAACAATAAATGTGAAATTTCTCCTGACAATCTTGTAGTGTCACTGGAAAGGCTTCTGGTGAACGAATTCATCTCCCCTGGTGGATTATCCGTGTATTTCATGTATCTAATTGTATACATCAAGTTTTTCAAGAAAAAAAAAAATCACACTGATCATGTAGGAGGCTTCAAAATTCATGTATCAAATATGATCCGTTTGGTGTTATAGGATTAATTCACTGATCATGAAGATGTTCATAAAAGCTCAGATTAAAGTTGAGGGTTATTACACCAGAAACAGAGAAAACTGAAGAAAACGTTACTTTTTCAGTAAAGTATATTATTACCTGAACATAAACCAAGCATTTCCATCCACTGTCATTGATCCAACTCCATGGGTTTTACTGGTGAGTCACTGTTTTATTGTCAAAATAAAACAATGATCAATTGTTTTATTTATCATTGTTTTAGAAGATAACAGTGTTTCCACGTTCACTACGGAGCATCTGAACATCCAAATGGGTCGTATCTGATGACCATGAAAAGATGACAAACTGCATTTTACACCAATTATTTACATGTATTTGTAGAATTAGTGGATCAACAGGTGTTAAACAGTTTAGATCAGTTTATGCTTTTGGTAGGTGATGGATGTTTAGGTCTTTATGGGTTAAAGGGGAAACTGTAATATGGGCCAAATTTTAATGCATTTAGCACTATATGTGTCACTGAAATATATTCTCAAGCATCAAATTTGAAAGAACTAAAACACATCAGTGACAAATTTAATCAAGTCAATGGAGGGTTAGTATTTTCATGAACAGCATCTAGAAAAAATATCAAGTTTGCATGCAGCGATCCAAGTTTGTGACCTACTGATATCACTGAAATAACTTATAATATATGTTTTACTCCAAACTACTCCAGCATTCTACATACAGCTCCATGATAGCAGATGACTGTTTGATTTGATTAGGACCTGGTCTGACGGTTGTCACAGTTTACTTTACCCCTTCTGCTGTGCTTTATCTACACTTCAAATACTCGGCTGCAGTGTGTGTTTTTCCACCACTACGGAACTTGTATTGGTTTATCTTTTGCACAGTCAAGTAATTTGAGGACAAGGCCTGTAGAATTAATTACATTAAGTAGGGCTGCACGATCTAGTGAAAAAGTCACATTTGGGCATTATTGCATCCTAGGACATACTGTGATTGAGATTTGAGTCTACTTGCTTGGTTATTATGGAAATGACACAGATTAATGACATTTAGAAATGTCAAGTCAAGCATACAAACTTTAGCCAGTATTAAGGAAATACTAAAACTGACAAAAACATCTTAAACTTTGGAATTATACATTTTAGACTTCACAATGAAGATGAAGATAGATTTTCTTCATCTTATATTTTCCACAGCATCAAGTAAAAGTGAAAGATGAAAATAGGAACTAAGTTATTTTGCAGTTCCATACTTTATTTTTATACATTTTTCATTTTTTTTTGTCCCTGTAACTAATCATTTTCAAATAAAGCTTGCCCTGTGTTTACTCCACAGCATGAAATAGGTGAAAAAAGATAAAGAAGAACATTAATATGTAAATTTCCTGTACTTTCATGTCCTTTTTTTTCAACATTCTTTTTATTGGAATCAAGGTAAAAAATAAAATAAATAAATAAAGTGACAGTCATACAAGAAAAAAAAACAATGCTTTTGGATTTTCTACATAACATAAATACAGTGCCCACCCCCATCCCTCCCCCACCCTACAAATTCCCAGATAATAAAAATATAACTTTCATGTTATATTTAAAGAAAATGAGATTCACACTGTCAAATAAGTGTTTTGTTTTGTATTATAAGGCCACCACGGTGCAGCTTTTCTGTGTTGTAAACTAGCAGCTTATGATGAATCAGTGAATGATACCTTTTTAAATTTCAGAATGAATAACGCAGACCATAGAAATAATTTCTTTAAGTACCACAATACCCATCTTATAAAAACCAAACATTAAAACAACAAAGTTTATTTATTTTGAAGTATCGTGTGTCCCTGTTGCATTAAATTCTTATACATCACACCCGTTGATTGTGTCATTGTTATTTGTACAAGGTGTGACCCAGTTATGGAGCATCAGGACACAAGGAGATCAAATAGTCTTTCAACAGCTCAAATAAATCATTCTTCCCTACTGAAAGTTCAGTTTTCATTTTTACTTTGGGTTGCTTGGCACATCCCTGTTTTTCTGTAGCTTTAGAGTGGAGCTCCCATGAACAGAAGGGTATGAGTAACCTGCAGAATGAATGGCTCAATCAAGCCTTGTTGTTGCGAATGTTTTTCGGTGAATGTGGCTCAAATGAAGTTCATCAGGGTACCATAGCATTGCTGTAACAACCATAATAACTGTGCTGCCATTCAGTTCCATTTTACTGATTCAGGTCAAGCTCTTGGAGATAAAGTATGGCGTGAAAGCACGAACTATGGGAACATGCAAACTTAACCCATAAAGACCCAAACATCCACTGGCGACCAAAAGTATCTAATCATGTAAAATGCTTATTTCCTGTTGATCCACTAATTCTATCAGTACATGTAAATAATTGGTGTAAAATGCAGTTTTTCATCTTTTCATGGTCATCAGATATGACCCATTTGGACTTTCAGAGGCTCCGTAGTGAACGTGGAAACACCATCATCTTCTGCAACATTGATTCACCAGTAAAATCCATGGAGTTGGATCAATGACAGTGGATGGAGACGCTTTTTTTATGTTCAGTTAGTGATATACTTTACAGAAAAAGTCACTTTTTCTTCAGTTTGTCTGTTTCTGATATAATAACCCTCAATTTTAATCTGAGCTTTAATGAACATTTACATGATCAGTGAATTAAATACAGGAAAAATGCCACAATACAGTGGATAATATTACAATAAATGGTGATAAATCACTTAAGAAAGGTTCAGTACAGAGAAAGATTCATTTGGGAACGGCCACAAAAGTTGCTCTGGGTCTTTATGGGTTAATATATAATGGTGACATATACACAGACAGAAAAAGTTGCACTCTGAAAGTCAAATGTTTGTGTTATAAAATATAATTTTGTTTTGCATTTACAATGGAGGTTAATTGTGAAGTACTTTCTATGCTCACAGAAGGATTTCTAATTCAATTGTAGTTTACACACAGTTATTCATTTTTAATATTCGGAATATATGACATGTGCCACAGGTGTTTGGTTACTCCGCAACACTGTGTACACTTAATGTTTCCACTTCATAACCATACCACGGCTGTCTGTTTTCTCCTTGTTTGTTTTGTCTTAGTTCCTGGTGTGTAAGCGCAAACTAGAGAGTAAGAAAGAGGCCCTGCTCATTCTGTCCAAGGAGCTGGATACGTGTCAACAGGAAAGAGACCAGTATAAACTGATGGCCAATCAGCTGAGAGAGCGCCACCAGGGACTCAAGAAGAAGTACAGAGAGCTCATAGTGAGTGGAGTGTGTGATGTCTTTATTTATTATTATATTGATATAGGATCATCGATCTGATATGGAATTTGTTCGAAAGCACCTGATGGTTTGTCAGTAAAATTCAAATGTTTAACAGTGTAAAAAACATACTTTTAATGTCATCTCACTCTTATTTTAGGATGGTGACCCGTCTCTGCCACCAGAAAAACGCAATCAAGTAAGTTGTTCCTTATAAAGCAGACTTTTATCAGCATGTAATATTTGTGAATTGTCAATGTCTGGAATTTATATTTATGTTTTCAGTTTGTTTTTATTGTCTCTCATTTTTGTTTGTCAAGTCGTCCATGGAATAATAATTGTCGTCTTTTTTTTTTATGTGGAAATCTCTTCAGCCCTGAGTGGCTAACGTAGTAGATAATGCAAGTCTTACAAAATCTTTTCTCAAGGTTGTTCCTGTTTATTCTATTTTATTTTTGGGGTTTCAGAAGAAAGAAGATGTAGAGTAAATAAATGTATATCATTGTATGTACTGTTGACTGTCCTTGGATTACTGTTTTCTCATGTTCCTTTCTGCTCTGTCCATTCATGTTTTGCTTTTCCCCTCAGGTGAACTTGGCACAACTGTTGAGGGACTCAAGGGAAAAAACTAAAAAGCTCTCAGAGGAGGTGAAAGAGCTGACTCAGAGGCTTTCAGAAGCGCAGGGGGACAACAAGGTGAGGTCACCTGTAGCAACACAAGTATACAAACAAACAAACAAGCAAAGTGCACATAGATTACTGTCAATGGATGTGACTAGAACCAGGAAGTACAACCATATTAGTCCTGTGCTCAGGTGTCTGCGCTGGCTTCCTGTCACTCAGAGAATAGACTTTTTTTTTTTTATTATTATATTTTATTGTTTCCTTTTTGAGATTTTACAACACAAACATTTAGAACGTCATGTCAGTTGTCGTCCTGTATATTGTCCACTTTTTCCATCGATCTTCGCATGTTGCTTGCTGTAGTCTTATGATATAAGTAAGTCTCTCCATGTTGTGAATTTCTTCCACAATGTCTCTTTAATTATTTAGGATAGGGGGGACCTCTTTACACCATTTACGTGCCATGGCTTTTTCAGACGTTACTAAGAGGATTTTAATCAAATATTTATCCTTACTTGGTATATCTTTTCCTGTTAAATGACCCAAATATAGCACAGAACATGTCCTTGGTAGTTCGTATCCCAATATTTTTCCAAATTCTTCGCTGATATTATTCTAATATTGGGATAATTTTGTGTACTGCCAAAAAACATGTGCATGACCCACATCCTGCTCACCGCACAACCACCAACAAGGCTGATGTAATGATAGTGAAGCCTTTTGGATTTTTTCTGTTATAAACTAGAAAAGTATTCAGAGAGCGCAGACCCCCCCCATTCACCACCAAAATTTAATCACTTGTTCCTTGTGCCACTATCAACATTTCCTGAAAATTTCATCAAAACCCTTCCATAACTTTTTGAGTTATCTTGCTAACAGACAAACAAATAAACAGACAAACCCAGATGTAAACATAACCTCCTTGGCCGAGGTAAAAATCTCATTATGTTTTTCCAACAAAAGATTTTCCAATTTTTTAGAATTAGATGTTGTCACTTGTGTTTCATATATTTCATACTGTGTGTCATCATTTAATTCGACCAACAGTTCTTTACTCCATTTATCTCTAATATACAGAGTCGAAGAAAATAGACTTTAAAACAGCTCTGCTCGTGTATAAGTCTCTCCATGGTCTAGCACCAAAGAGTCCAGAGTCAGGACTAAACAGGGTGAAGCTGCGTTTCAGTTCCATGCAGCTAAATTCTGGAACAGTCTTCCTGATGATGTAAGACAGAACTCTACTCTGACAATGTTGAAGTCCAGGCTGAAAAAGGCTCTGTTCAGCTCTGCATAGAATAACTGAAAGGGTTCTATCCATTCTCTTATACTTTATTTTAATTGATTGTTATTTATGTTTTATTGATTATATTTGAATTGTAATTGTGTGCGTTGAACTTGTCTCTTTTCCATTTGTGTAAAGTGCTGTGAATTGCCCTGTGTATGAATTGTGCTATACAAACACATCTGCCTTGCCTATTTCCTCATCTCAGTGCGTTTAACATGTATTTTGAACAGCTCCTGAGGATGACTATTACTCGCCAGAGGCTAGGGGATGAGGAGGTGGGGGCACGTCACTTCCCTGCCCATGAACGTGAAGATTTGGTTCACCAGCTGGAGAGGGCAGGGCTACAGGTTGATACGTTTACATATTCAAAGAAATATGATCCAATAAAGAGTGGGACCTAGTTTTGGGGAAATTAAAAAATATCAACACAGTCCATGGCAAGAGAGAAATAATCTTTTAATCCTATTTTAATGGTATCACCGTTTAAATATATGATGTTTGTCAGTTTAAGAGCCAAAAAAGTCACGGTTTGTAGCAAAGATGGGAAAGAAACATCTACATTTATGTGAAACAGTTCAGTAGACGTCATATCTTGTCACATGTGATAAATGTCACCAACACCAAAATAGTTGCGGTCTTGGCACATTTTACCTTAATCTTTGAGAGCAAGGGAAAAAAGTGTTAAAAGGGTCATATTTTGCTAAACCCACTTTTATTAGTGTTTGGTACATTTATTTGTGTTTTTGGGGACACTAATAGTTCAAAAAGTTTGAATTTGAACCCTCCAGGTGCTGCAAAGCTATCTTTATATTAATTTTGGCAAAAATCGAGTGGATTTCTACAACCCGTTTTAATTCCTAGTTACGTCATGACATTTGCACATATAAGGTCAAGACCTCCGACGAACGTTTCTCCGAGTACGCTATAATTGTTTGTCATCAGCAGCAGTTGTACTCAAAACTGAAAATATGTCCAAACTTCAAGTCGATTACCTAAAATGTTCAGACAGAGCAGCACAGCCAACAACCTGGAGGGGGTGGGGCTTGAAGTGGCATGTTTGCATTTAAAGCCCCAGTGCTCTAAACAACCTTTCTGGTGTCATTACTCAGAAATAGAGTTTCAGACGGACCTGTGGAGTTGAATTAATGGAGAATTCAGACCTAAGTATAGCATTTACAGTTTATGTAGACCACAGGGAAATGTTTTAAAATGCTTAATTCCATTTTTTTAAAAAAGCAAAATATCACTCCTTTAAGAGGCATAATTAACTACAGTCCAGTCATATTGAAGCTGCAGAGACATCTTTAGTGACACTCAAATGATCATGAAGGGAGACCGTTATTTAGATGCTGCCTCCGTGACTGTCTGGTGTGTAATCTTTTTGTGTGATAGTTCAGTTTAATCTCAAATTGTGGCCTTTTTAAGGTATAAAATTATCTTTTTTTTTCTTTATAGACAAACATCATATGTGTAACTGCTGGCATAGTGCAAACTGAATAAAATAAATAACTTTTCTTTTGCCATTGATTTTAATGCATTTTTCCAATTTAACCCTTTCATGCATGGTGGTCGCTACAGTGGACTATTATTCTACAGCTGTTCTCTTGTATATTCACAGGTTTTGTTGTTTTAGTTCCATATGTTATGCATCATCCCATACACTGATATTCAGACCATTACTGTAACTTTCCTGTTCTTGATAAACCTGATCTGCACTATTATATTTGGGTATAAATCAATTGCTAATTGTTATTAGACTGTAATTAACAGGGTTTTTTTTTTAACAAAAAGTTTTTTTTTTTTCATATTATTTGAATGAATTATAACTAGCGTAAAATGTGAGAAAACATCAGATCAGCGGCCTTAAAAATGTTTTATATTTCATAGTTTTCACACAGTATATCAGTAAATACATGTTTCTTTGCTTCAAAAATTAAATTAATTAAATGGTGTCCAGCTAAGTGGACATTTTTGTAACTCCATGAAAAATAGGTTCATAAAAAAAATTTCAATCACATTGTTTTTTTCGTGCCTAAAGAGGAATAAAAACACTCTGGGAAAAAATCTTGATTAAGGTTCTCATAATTCATACATGAAAGGGTTAAGGTCCAATGGGATTGCTGTCTATTGAACAGTAGTGATGTCATGCCATATTACATAAAACCTGCAATTATGTTTTTATAAAAGGCACTTAACTCCCATCATCTAACTCCTTTTGAAAACAGTAGACTAAGCTTGCACAGTAGGGAGCTCCTAAATTGCTGAATGTTAAAAAACACTTTATGCACTCTCAGCATACTCTGAGTAAACAAAGCTTTAAAATGTCTCTGTCACTTAAACCTTTTAGCAGCTTCCCTTACAAACACTTTTTGCCCGGTTGCCTGGTTTTTCTTAGATGGAGGAGATGGAGCACAACGTGAAGGCTCTGACAGACGAACTGCAGGACGTGAAGGCGGAGCGCACTGTGTTCAGGGAGAAAGCGAACCGCCTCAACGTGGAGCTTAACCACATCTTGGGCAACCATGAGGCACGCATCATTGATGTGGACGCCCTCTGCATGGAGAACAGGCAAGTGGCAAAGATGGGACTCACTATGTGTTAAACCTGAACCACAGAACAGGATTTGTAAATGATGTAAATCACAGGTGTCAAAACCACCAAAGAGTCTGATCCGGCCTGTGGGATGAATGTGTGAAATGCAAAAATTTCACTGACGGTATTAAGAGTCAGTGGTGTCAAAGTCATTTTAGTTCAGGTTCCACATATAGACCAATATGATCTAAAGTGGACCAGTCAGCACAGTAAAGTACTATCATAATAACCAAGAAATAACGACAACTGCAAATTTTTCTCTTTGTTTTAGTTTTAAAAAAGTAAAATTACATGAAAATGTTTACATTTACAAACTATCCTTTTACCAAAAATGTGAATATCCTGAACAAATATGAACAACCTGAAATGTCTTAAAAGAAATAAGTGCAATTTTACAAATATTCTGCCTGTTACTAAATGTTTTGTGTATAAAGTTGTCCTCAAAATTATTCATACCCCTGCCATTTTTTTGTGATTTTTTTTTTTTTCTTTTTGTGATGAAATGACTGAGTTTTGTCAAGTTTGTTTGTGACTTCTATGTGATACACACGTGAGGTAATAACAACAAATGATACTTGACGAAATACTTTATTTCAGGAGCATTTTTTTAATGGATTTCCCAAAAACCCAATGCTCTAAATTATTCATACCC
This sequence comes from Sphaeramia orbicularis, assembly GCF_902148855.1. Taxonomy (NCBI): domain Eukaryota; kingdom Metazoa; phylum Chordata; class Actinopteri; order Kurtiformes; family Apogonidae; genus Sphaeramia; species Sphaeramia orbicularis. The sequence goes on from NC_043974.1 coordinate 27,837,259, forward strand.
TAGGTTTACTAAGTCCAGTGTGTTTTCTTAATAGTCAGTAGAGTAACCTTTGTTCTTGATGATGGTTCCTGTTAGTGTCCACTGGCTCTCTTATGTCTCCTGTGGGATTTTGGTCCACTCTTCCTTAGCCAAAGCCTCCAGCTGGGTCTGGTTGGGTGGTCTTCTACCCATCACTCTGGTCCTCAGCTCCCTCCACAGATTCTCTATATGATTTAGGTCAGGACTTTGACTGGGCCATATCCTTGAACCACTGCTGCACTACCTTGGCGGTATGCTTGGGGTCATTGTCCTTCTGGGACGTCCGATCAGAACCAATCTGTAGTTTCTCAGCAGATGCTTTCACGTTGTCATCCATTTGAACCTTACAAACATTTTCATAATGAAATTTTACTTTTCTTCACTGGCCCACTTGAGATCATAAATGGGCTGAATGTGGCCCCTGAACTAAAATGAGTTTGACACCCCTGATGTAAATCATAGTGTCTAGGGTTCTTAAAAATGTAATCTTTAATAATATGAATTTTAAGCTTTAAAATGTCTTAAAGATTGATTAGATTATGAAGTTAATGTTTGTTTTATAAAGTTGCCTTACTCTTAAATGTATTTTTTGGGAAAGCAATCACACTACATCCAAATTGAACCGACACAGGACCAATAACCACTGAGGCAAACTATGCCCATTGATCAAAACTGAGTGGAATACATCAGCTATTGTGACAAAAACATGTACTTGTAGGTGTAATAACATAAAGCTGTGTCTGTTAACATCACGTTCATCTACTACAGACTAGTACTAGAGGTTGATCATCAGTGGAATATAATTTTTACTGCATTTCTGAAGTCAAGCATCTTTCACGTCATTGTAAAACTGTTGAATGTAACATCCAAGTCTAAGGAGTTAAATCCAAATCAGTGAACATCAAACTAACTGTCTAGGTGGGAGCTATTTTTATCTTTTGAGGGATTATGCTCCCTTATCATCAGTATTTCCAGTTGAGAAACCTAATATTAACTATCAGCTGCTATTAACCTTAACTTCTGCCAGTACAGCTAGTCTGTAAAACATTCTATCAGCGCTGATGTGCATCTGTATAAGAGTAGGAGAACAGTGCATTTAGTGGCTGGTTGAAGCCAATTGATAATGAATTTGAGCAAGAAAATGTTCACATTTTTTTGGAGTATTTCCAGAGTTCAACTCTTTCATATCTCTATTTTTTTTTTTTTTCCTTTTTGCTTGTAGGGAAAGGAAATAGGTCTAATTGCACTGATAATGTTCTTAAAAAGGTCCTAAAAAGTCTTAAATTGAACTTATTGTAACCTGCAGAAACTCTGTGAATGTTTCCACTTTTCTCTCATCAGACTCATTATTATGTGTTGTTTTTTTTTTTTTTCAGGGAAGTTTTCATTTCTTTGACTCTGACTGTTGTTGTTACAGATATTTGCATGAACGTTTTAACCAACTACAAGAGGAGGTGAACCTGCTGAAATCAAACATCATGAAGTACAAGGTATGAATGTTTAAAGAGGAAATTCATATGGTTTCACAGAATCTGTCTGTCAAAAGTTGTAGAGGTTAATTTAACTTAAACAGTTCATCAAACACAGTTGGGTAAGCTTTATCCTTTTGTTTTCTCCTCTGACAGACAGCACTGGAAAGGAGGAAAAACTCTGGCACATATGGGAAATCAAACAGCAGTCCCCTCACTGGAGTCCTCTCAGCTAAACAAGGTTAGAAAAGCACAAACTGTTCAGCTCGTCTTGAATTCTCTTTAAACTACAGCTTAGAGAGAAACCAGAGCCAAACCATGAAGATTTTGACTAAACCATGTCAAATGGTTCGGATTAATTCAAGTGAAACAAAAGGAGACATAAAATATATTAAGGCTGTGTCTACACTTGGTAAATGCATTTGAATTAGTTTTTGAAATCAAATAATTGAACCAGTGTAAGTTGATTGCTCATGGCATCATCAAACCAAACTAAAAGAAGTGGTTCCAGGCACAACAAACCCTACCCCTTGCACGTATTGTAGCTTATTTTGGCATCGATCCAGCCGATGTCATCATGTCTATGCATGTGCTGATGTCAGCGTATTCACTGCTTCTATATATGTACCAAGTTTGAAGTAAATAGAAACAAAATTGATGGTTTTTATAGACATGTGAAATTTTGCCCATTGTAAGTAAATGGGAGAAGAAAAAAGATTTGAAAAATTCCTAAAAATTTGAAACTTTGACTTACTTTTCCCAAAATGTAATGACATCTATTCTGGATTGCTAGAAATTTATAAACCAAATTTGGTAAGAATTCCACAAATAGTTTTGCTGCTAGAGTGTTAACAATAAAACAAACAAACATACAAACCAAACCAAAAACAATACCCCTTGCCTCCCCTTCGGGGGGCAGGATAAAGGATGAAAAAAGAAAACAGATGAAAAAGTTCCATATCTCTATGAAGTAAATCAGAAATCTGCTACAACCCAAAAAAAAAAAAACTAGAAGCACTCGGAGAGCGCAGACCTCTGCCAAGGCTGATCAGTGGCCCCCCCCCGTGGGCCCCCCCACGCCAAGGAGGTTATGTTTTTGCCAGGGTTTGTTTGTCTGTCTGTTTGTTTGTTTGTCTGTCCGTTAGTGTGCAACATAACTCAAAAAGTTATTGACAGATTTTGATGAAATTTTCTGGTCTGCACCCCCCCCGTGGGCCCCCCCACCCCCGATCACCACCAAAATTTAATCATTTCTTCCTTATCCCATTTCCAACAAACTCTGAAAATTTCATCAAAATCTGTCCATAACTTTTTGAGTTATGTTGCACACTAACGGACAGACAAACAGACAAACAAACAAACAAACCCTGGCAAAAACATAACCTCTTTGGTTAAAAATGGAGGTAAAAATTGTCGAGTCTAAAGAAAAAAAGCTGTTGACATTGCTTACAGGTTTATGTCATCAGCTAACTGATCATTTACACACATACTGAGTCCACACTAAACTATCATTTAGTTCCAAAGCTCATTAGTTTTGGTATGTTTACAACTCTATCCATACTACTATGGCACTTTACTTTTGTAATCACTAACGATACTCTGCTGAAATGTGAAACTTTTGGAAAAAAATAAGACATTGTAAGTGTATATCATTCATTAACCGATAACGCCTCTTTCATGTGACCCTTTGCAGAGGAAAACAAGACATCAGCCTCAGCTAGATGGGTCTTAATATTTAAATATAATACTATTATATCATAAAAAGATTAGTTCACGCAGCTATGTTGTTGTTTCTTACATACAGTTGTGGAAAAAATTATTTGACCACCCTTGTTTTCTTCAATTTCTTGTTCATTTTGGTGACTGGTACAACTACCGTTACATTTGTTTGGACAAGTATGATAACAAAAATAGCTCATAAGAGTTTAATTTCTGAGCTGATATCTAGCCATTTTCCATGGTTTTCTTGATAATAACCAAAGTCTCTTAAGTTCTTGCATCAATATCTATGGCATTGTATTGCCAAAAACAGTGCTTTTAGGCATTCCATGGTTTTTTCCTGTCTATTTTAGTCACATGATACACACAGGAGTTAGTATGTGATTGCATAACCATTGTTTTTGATGACTTTTGATGGTCTAATCATTTTTTCTGTGACTGTATATCCTTAAACATCTGAATTCACTGTATGTCTGCAGCCAAATTAATTCACAAAGGTTAACGCTCTAGGTGAAAGTAAAAGTAATGGATATGAGCTTTTGCTGGGTTCTCAGGCCATTTTTAGTGAGAGAAGCTGTTAGATTTAGTTTAAAACAAAAGATGAACCGGAAAATGTCACTGGGGACGAATTTAAGTCTTGTTTAATTTGTTGAGGGTCACACAGACTGTAGACAGTCAGTGTCCAGTGTTTCAGCCTATACAGCTGTTTCATCTTAGTGCACTAACAGTTACTCATAAAGTATTTTTTGTGTTAGACAGATGAAGGACTATCAGATTATGATTTACCCATGACCATACCATCAGATGATAAATTAGTGGACGATAGTTACTCCACAATGTTCCAATAGTTGTTCCAATTACCAGTGATTATTGCTTTGTATTTCTGCTTAAATTGCCCATCCCTGATCATGCAACTACTGACAACATTCACTGTTATTCAAGCATTTTGGGGCCATTCTTGTCATATATGTTTCAACACTGTTACAATATTTGCAAATTCTTGCTGAAATATCACTAAAACACTATTTGGATGGAGATCATTTTGGTTTTGAACTGAAAATGTGTTAATGTGGAAGTATTGTAAGATGCTTTAACCTATGTGTCCATCAGCAGTTGCTTTATAGATGAATTAAAACTCTACATGTAAGAAAATATACGATGGTGCTAAAGATGGAAACACAGTTCTGTACAGTTTCTGCACTAAGGACTATTGGTGCAGTATCACCTCAATGCAAAGTACTTAGAAGTGAGCTCGAAGGTCAGACCTATCACAGCTCCTAATGACAGTGTTACCATGAACAACCGGCCTCGGAAACTATGTAAGGCTACCTGTGACACACAACCAATGTGGTCATGTATTGCAATGGATGACAGGCCAGTTTCAGTTATAGTGGAGTTAAGAGAACTTTTACAGGCCTCATATAAAACCGATTTTTCATTTCTAATTATATCAGTCTTTAAGTTGATGTGTTTCTTAGTTTTTTATGCACAAAGCCCAGGCCAAATTGTCTTGAAAAAATTAGAGTTTCTGTTTTCTTACTGGTTTATTGTGTGATATACAGTCTTCCAATAATGTATTCTAATAATGCATAGTCAGAAACTATGCCGTTCCATTTACTCTTTATATTAAGTGTCAGCAGTTACCTGGAACTGACATGCATTTAGCTCTACACATATTGCAAATAACAGAGGAACCAGTGACTACGTACAGCAGTCCACAACCAAATGCATAAAATGCGCAGAGGAGCAGCAACATGAATAAATATTATAGCGGCAAAATTACATGTCACTTATGTAACTATCAAACCCAGGTCACTTAGGCTACTCATATCTGACATTTGTGTAATTCCTATCTAACTAGGCAAACTCATATCATTATATAACTTGTGTGCCTCTTACTTTAAATCAGAAGTCAGGGGTTCTCAAACTTTTTCACACCAAGGACCACTTTATCATAAAAAAAAAAAAAAAAAAAAAAAAATTCACGGACCACCGAACCAGCCGACCAGTTTCCCACTCCCACCCTTAAAAAACCAAACTTTTTAAACAGTCTATATTACTATATTATTATATTTTGTAAATTTCAAATTAAGTCTGTAGTATATTAGAAATGGTGCTAACAGCTCAATGCTAACAGAATGTCTTTGCACCTTGTTGCTAACATTGGTCGTCATTTCTCCAGCTTTTCTCTTCAGTTACCGATCCGTTGTCGTATTTTAGAACTGTTCGAGTCACTCTGCATTTCATTTTGTTTTGTTTCACTCTTCGTTTCTGATTAGTTAGCTATTCTACTTCATTTTCACCACAATTCACAAGTCGTGAGAGGTCTGTAAAATGTCAATAGGCAACCTAGGTAACCTAACTGTATCGAGATGGTGACACAAAACGTGAGTTTGCATCGACAAATTCAATAAAAGTCTAGTCTTAGGCTTAGTTAGGCTACATTTGAGTCACTTTTAATTTAGAAAACAATTATCTGTACTCGTAACTTTGCTTTGGAAGTCACATGAGGGTGATTTGACAGACACTCATCTAAATTGGACTTTTTTATGACATCCTCCATGGACCACACTTTGAGTATCATTGTTCTAAGTGATCACGCTGACACATGGCACAGAACATCCTACACTATCCATATCTATGTCACAGTACACTCTTGGACCATCGTACAGTAGAAGAACATGGAGTGTTTCGTCTCACGCTGACCCACATGACCAGAGGCCCCCCCCATTTTACATCATGTGGTTCTCCCCCTTTTCATAGAAGAGGAACCCTGAGTGTCTCTTTTCTATCCTATGTTAGCTCCATGATGTTCTGATCACCTGTTAGCTGAATTTAATTTTACCCTCATTTCTGTAAGAATCATGTCTGTCATGCCACATCTTGTGTGTATAAAAACTCACTGCCTGTGCTCCTTCTTACCCCTTTTCCTCCAAAACTTTAGCCTTATGCTTTTGTTACAGAGGGGTCCTCCTTGCAAGGGGGGAACGAACTCATACTTAAGAACAGCCTTGGCTTTTTTATTTTTTTTGTAATTATCTTTTAATTTGTAATTATCTTTTTATTTGGCAAGGCCTTAGTCATTCAAGATCATAAAGGATGGATGCAGAAAGTTTGAGTGATTATGTCCATATTGCCCTTCCAGGATTTGCTTTTACGAACCACTAGTTTTCCATTTAAAGCAATAACACAACAAACCAGAATAGGGGAGCGCACCACCTCATACAATCAAAACATCACATAAAAAAAGAGGATAGGTTCACACAAAGCACAAGTACAGTCAAATGAAATCAGATCTGTTTGGTTTTACATACTCAGTCCATTTGGACCAGATCTTATAAAATTTTTCTTTTTCAACTTTGAGGGAAAGAAAGATACATTTTCCATAACATAAATCTCATAGACAATTCCAATCTATTCATCAATGGTGGGTAGTTCTACTTTTAACCATTTCCTCATGACGGATTTCTTACTGGCTGCCAATAGTATAGCCTGCAGTTTTTTATCTTTAGTGTTTCATGATTTAAACAGTAGATTGCCCAAATATTTAGTTTTACATTTAAATGGAATGTTGACATTAAATACATTTTGTATATGTCAGCCTTGACTTTTGCGTTCTCTACTGACTGATTTTTCCACCAAAATTTGAACACAAATACCACAATATCCACAAATTCAGATTTACAAATTGTATTGAATAAAGTACTGTATTTTTAAGTGCTTCTCACACAAAATACAGATGCAAATGCAGTTTGTTTAGAGTAATTAATCATAAAGCCTGTAATTAATCAGTTTTTTTTAACTGCTTGACAGCTCTAATCCCTATAAATACATCTAACATTACTCAAAGCACCTTTGTTTTTAGCCATGTTTCATTGCATCTTTTTTGCCAAGCCTTAAAGTCACCGTGTGGACACCAGCTGGGTTACTAATTGTATTCTGAGTGGTGGAGAGCACCACTGGCAGGGAAATAAGGCTGCCATGATGACTGACAGCGGCTGGCAGAAGCAGCACAGTGGGCTCCAGAGTTAAAGTTAGAGGAGTGTACACATCTGCTTCAAACTCTCCATCTCTGTCTTACTCTTGTCATGCTGTTTCTCCCTCTCTTGTTATATCACCCTGTTATCTATTATCTATTGTTACATCTATTATCTAGTATCTAACTTTGGGCAAGTTTTTTGACAGCAGTAGCAGGAACTGACTCAGAGGCCTGCAGAGGAGCTACATATTCTCAGTATACTGTTTGTAGGGTTCCTGCGGGGTCTTAAAAAGTCTTAAAAGTCTTGTATTTACAAATCTGCATTTAATACCTTAAAGAAGCCTTTGCTTCCCACAATGCATGTCGCGACAAAATTCCGAAGATGCCCAAGTTACCTCCCGACTCTATAAACACACGGGTTTGTTTATGGTGGATGGCTTGTCGAAATTGTTCACCGTAATGCAAGAGATTCAGGTGCGTAACCACAGAAAGACTTACAGATTCCTGATACTTAGGATATGACTGAGGTTTGACAGATTTGATGAAAAATTGGTCACAAAAGTCTCCTGCACCTTTAAGTTATGTTGCCAAGTGGTTGTTGCCTGTATTGTGTTTAACCCATAAAGACCCAGTGCTACTTTAGTGTCAGTTCTCAAATAAATTATTCTCTCTATTTAACCTTTTTTAAGTGATTTATCATCATTTATTATCATATTATCCTCCGTATTTTGTATTTTTTCAGTGAAAATCAGGTATTTTCCTATATTTAATTCATTGATCATGTATTTTAATCATCATGGTGAGATTACATTTGAGGGTTATTGTCTCAAAAACAGAGAAAACTTAAGAAAATGTGACTTTCTCAGTAAAATACATCATTAACTGAATGTAAAAACAAGTGTCTCCATCCATTGTCATTGATCCAACTCCATGGGTTTTGCTGGTGAATCAATGTTGTAGAAATGACGGTGTCTCCACGTTCACTACGTAGCATCTGAAAGTCCAAATGGGTCATATCTGATAACCATGAAAAGATGACAAACTGCATTTTACACCAATTATTTACATGGATTGATAGGATTAATCGATCAACAGGTATTAAACAGTTTAGATCAGTAGATGGTTTAGGACACCAGTGAATGTTTGGGTCTTTATGGATTTAATGTGTTTGTTAAATGTCCAAGTGGTGAAGAAATTAACGTTAGTCTACTCAGTTCCACCCGTTCCAACCTGATAATTTGTATTGAAATTAGGAACCAGTTATCGCTAACTTTGCAGCCCCTAGTGAGAAATGACTCTGTATGGTAGGAATCAAAGCATTGGAGTAAATAAATAAATTTTCCTAAATTCTAGGAGTCACACATTTTTGCCAGTATGGCTGTGCAATAGGCATTAAATTCTGTTCTAAGTAGTCTTAAAAAGGTCTTAAAAAGTCTTAAATTTAACTTGTAGAAACATGTAGGAACCCTGTGTTTGTTGTTTTTCCTTAAAAGCATCATAATTATGTTTGCATATCATTTGAGTTTCTTCTTAATAATAGGGGCAGATACAGCAGTGGATCATGTTTTTATTGACCAAAATATATTTGTATGGGGACAGTTTTTTCATCCAATTGTGTAAAAATGCTGCACTGAAATAGCTTGATAATCATCATATATGTACTTGTGTGAGAATATTGTGGATGTTGCTGTTAAATTACTGATCAGCAATGTATATTGAATCAATGTGATTAATCAATATTTTACTTTTTCAAAGTTGTGAGAAATGGTAGGATTTCAAAGTCAAGATTGCCCTTCTGTAGAACTTTTTTGATCAAAATGGAACCTGTCTGTTTTTTTAAAATGTATTCATAGATGTGTTTTCCTGTCATATCCTCCTGAGACCCAGGAAAGTGCAAGTTTTGGCTTTTTTACATTAAATATTTGCCTTTATTGGAAACAGCACAATACAACAGTTTTTTCAGATGCATTTTTACATTTTTTATGGAATGTCCTTTGCAGTGAACAGCGTTTTTTTTTTTTTTTCCTTCAATAAAGCTGTGAAACTCCTGTCCCCTACAGAGGACAAAAATGCATTGCTGGGTCTCAAGAGGATATAGTTTTAGTAAAGGGAGTACTTTTTTAATCATCTTTTTTCTTCAATTTCTGCAATTCAACTTGAGGAAAATCATATATTATCTGTAACACTGGGGAAAAAAAGTAGAAATTAAATTTTTTGGCCATATTGCCCAATTCTATGTAAAATAAATTAGATGCAGCAGTGATTTTAGTATAAAATAATACAAAATGTTGTGAAATAATGACTAAATGTATACCTATGTATGTAAATGAGTATAGATTTCTGTTCATGATGTGCTGCTACTGCATTGTGAAGTTACTGCTGCTGTGAGTCTGTGTGTGAAACTGACAGTTTTTGTGTCATTTACTGTACTGCTAAATGACAATGTAGTCATGGTAGAGATCCTCATGGAAATCTACTAGCACATAGTGATTTGGGGGTGTTAATTTTGGTGCTTGCTAAAATATAGAAATGTAAATTGGCTAAAAACAAATAACTATCAACCCAAATTCTCTGTTATCAAGTTTGTTACATGTCAAATTTAATTGACATCATAATGAGAAAGACGTTCCCTCCTGTCAGTTTGATGCTTATGATAAAGACCAGAAAAGATAATTAAAGGCCTTTTTGCTTTCTCCATCCTTCCCTGCAACCTTAACCTGTTTCCCTTATGTTTTTCTCTTCTCCTGTCCCTGTCTTTTTCAGTCCAGGAGATGCTTCTGGAAGAGCAGGGCTGCAGCCTTCCAGCCACACCTCAGTCCATCTCTGACCTCAAATCCCTGGCCACGGCTCTGCTGGAGACCATCCACGAGAAGAACCTGGTCATCCAGCACCAGAGGCACACCAACAGGTACTGAGAGGACATGCTGTAATGATGTCGGAGTAAACCTGAATTTCTCCTTGGCTGCATATCACATGTTGCCATCACGGTCGTCCTGTAACTTCATCCCCCTGATACATTTAGAATGTTTGCCTTCCTGTTCAGGGAGTCCTTCTCCACCTCCAAGGCAAACACTGCACTGTGACACACACACACACACACACACACACACACACATGCTGGTGTACAGAAACCTCAACTATCATATTTTCTTGCAGAATACTTGGAAACCGTGTTGCAGATTTGGAGAGGAAGCTGAAAACTTTGGAAGTTTCAGGACTTTGGAGTCTTCCAGGTGGGTTTCACAGCCTCTACAAGTGGACCATATTAAAGCTCTGAAATACAGCCAATAAGGCAATCCACTTATTAGAAAATATATTTGCAGATAATCACAATTTTTTTTGAAGCTGTAAAACATGAACAAACAACTCAAGTATGTCCCAGTTATTCAGCATCACACTAAATGTTTGGACCGATTTTTGTTTGGTTTGTGAGTATGATGATTTTTATCTGACATCAGTTAAAAAATGGAATAAACATAGAGGTGAAAAATAAGTATAGATGCTGTTTGTAATTATTAAGCTATTATATATATAAATTATAACAGCATGTGTCCACTCTAATAAAGCGTAGCGCAGTTTCATGGGTCTATTATTGTAGCACTATTTCTTGTCTCTGGAGGACCCATAGTTAACATAACCTGTAATGATACCCCACCTTTAGCAAACATGACTGTGGGTGTATATGTGTGTGCTCATTAGTATTATTTCAGTAATTTGGATGTTCAGTTGTGGTAAATACTAATCATGGCTAATATCTATTTTAACATGATGCCTTTATTATTCACCAACTGTGAAATTTTGTGCCAACCGATGTTTAAAATAACAATTTAGTTGATAACTGATGTAGATACTAATGATATTTTGTTTTAATTAGTCCCCACAGTGTCTGAATGAGCTCACATTTAATCATTTAACTTCATGAAACAAACCCAGCAGTAACGTGTACAAGGCCAATATCAGCCAAAACCAATTTCCAGATGACAAATCTGTGCATCCCTAAAAAACGCATTTCTACACCTTTAATTCCTTGATGAAATACTTCCTTTGTCCTTGATTTTTTTTGTTTTTTTGTTTAAGACAGTCTCAATAGATGAAGTCTTGTGTTCATAACGGTGTGTCTTTCTCTCCTCTCTGGCTGCGCCTCAGGCTTGACCTACCGCGTATCCGTGGGAATTGGGAGTATGTATTCCTTCTGCCCCACTTAGCCCATCCATGCCCTCCTCTATGTCATGCCAGGACAAATCTGGGCAGACACCCAGAAATCGTGTCACCTCATGCCCACCGTTTACAATGTGTCAACTCCATTGACCACCCGCTCATGTGTCTGTTCATGATAGCATTGACTAAACAGGCTGCCTGAATATCACACGGTGATGCTTTTGCTCCAGTGGATCTGTCAGTTTGGTGATTTCTCCTTTCAGGGAAATGAAGAAGCTTTATGAATCAGGCTTCTTGGATAAGGCAGCCCACAGGCATCTTTTTTTTAATAGTTTTGAAAACATTTTAAGCATTTACTGATTAGATTCCTCTTAAAGCAAAAAAGTCATAATTCATGTCAGAACAGGATGGGTGCTGTTACAATTTTTGTAAACTGTCTAAAAAAAAAAAAGAGTTTAATTTGGAATGCGTAGGCAGAAGTTAAATGTTTACATCATCCTTGGAGCAAGAAACAACACAACTCTGAGCAATTTTCAAGATGTAAATAATATTGCAAACTACATTTTCTGTCTGAAAATATTCCTAAAAGCGGCCAGAAGACAAGACAAATGCACAAATAATGCAGTTCTCCTTTTCCCCCACTGGAGGGAGATGTTGTGCTGTGTACAAACCTGTCTGAGAGGTGGAGGGGCTGCGGCTGGATGGAGGTGCCCTGTCATGAGACCGTCATTCTCACCGCCATAAAACTGACAAGCATCCATTACTGAAAATGATTGCCCACATTACAAACACATTTAGGGGAATGTGCCGTTATTAGGGAATTTGTAGGCGAGGGCCCAGAGTGCCTGACGACCACGCTGTCCACCACAGTTAGGGAGACCGAGATATAGAGAGAGATGTGAGTGTCTGTGGCCTTGATGTGATATGAAGTTGGGCTGATGGATATTAAAGGCAAACAGGATAGGATGGAGGGCCTTGGCTGCCTACCTGAAGCCTGGAGAACACTCGAGGTGACTACACCGCCTCTGAATGAGAGACAGCTAAAAACAATAACAGTGACACCAACGCAGTAAGTCAGATAAAGTTGTGATTGATAGGACTGCTCAGTCCAACCCCCCACATACACACACACCCGTAACTCCCCGTTGAATGAGTGCAAACTTGAATGTAACACGGCAGGTGAAAGCCTGTCAGTGTGCATCAGCCGTTGAGGTGGGAACGCAGGGAGTTACCCACACTGAAAAGACAAGCGGGGTACAGAATACACCCATGTAGTTGCTTTTACCAAGTCTTTCTGATTGAATGACAGACAGCACCTTACATTAGTGGCAGTGAGACTAGTGAAACAATTTGGCACATATGTAAACCTCTCCTAATTAATGTAGTAATGAAGAGTTAAGATCCGTTTTGCCAAAATACAAAAATGGTGTGTGTGTAAGAGAAGAGGTAGCTGAAGAGGCAGCTGCGTGTCCAGTTAACAGCAAGTCACTAGTGCTGTGTGCCTCTGGAGTACTGCTTTGCTTAGTTCTGCATATCTAATATCCAACCCCGTCTTAATAGGGGCTTCTTTAAAAGGCAGGCTGCAGACCTCCTCTGAGGAGCCTCTTGTGTGGAGACAGTTGCAGTATTCAAACTAAAAGCTGGAACTGAGGAACTGCTGTCTGCTATGGTGTGATGCTTTCAAATTAAAAAAATAAATAAATGTATGTGAGTGAAGATTAGATTTGTTTAGGTGACATGACAATCTATTGATGTATGTTGAGATGACAGATTTGAGTGATTGAGGTCTTCAATGGAAATTTGATCAGGGGCTACTTCATAATAATTACCTTAGAATTAAAGGATTCATTTAAAAGCATAACATGTAAAATGTAAAAACTGTAGAGACGCATTCAGTAATAATCCTTTTCATCACTTATGACCCCCTAGAAATGGAATTACCTGGCATGTGTCTATATTTATTTACAATTTTGAAAATGACCACCGTGACTGCAATCAGAAAACAACATGAATGAATGAACTCTTTCAACTTTATCACTTGTCTTGATAATCCTAGTTTGTGCATTACCTTCAATATCTCCACAGCTCCCTCCCGCCTTTCTCACTCACTGTTCCTACATTAGTATAAACACTAAACATTCATAACAATATGGACTCCATCCATAACAATATGGTCTTCGTTCACCATTCATGGTTCTCACGTATCGTGTCATCCAGCCATCCATTTTCTCATTCTTCTGTTTGTTTTTGTGCCTCACACTTGATTGGTCAGAGAAACAGGCTGGGGTTTTGCCTATTCACATTGTTTCTATGAAAGCAAAGGCTGGTGTGCACACTTTTTGTTTATGTGTGTGTCTGTGTGTATATAGTTGTGTATGTATTTGTGATGTCTGGTTTGTGGTACACACACTCCTATGACTAGCATATGGTGTCAGCCTGAGAGGCGTGCAGCCATCACTAATGAAGACAGATGACAGGGAACTCAAGCCACTTCCTGTGAGCACTGCAACGCATACGTGCGTGTATGTTTGTATGCCGTGTGTAAGCACAAATAACATATCATCCTACATGTCCTTGGATGAGCGCCATCCAATCCTAACATGTACCCAATCTTAAAAAAAACTTCAGTTTTTGTGTCACTCACTCACTTACTTTTTGTTGATGATGAAAGTAAAACAGCTTTTGTTCAATGCTGGACAGGAACACGAGACAGTATAGCCCTTGGTGAACATCTGCAGCCGGAACTTCACCCAACACACGTCATGTCTCAGCCAAACATGCAGCTATCCAAAGGTGAGTGTGTAATTGTGTGTTAAGTGGCTTCTCTAACCATTGATAAGAGCACCTACAGCTAACGGCATAAACATAAACTGTAATTAGCCACTGTGTGACTGTCTTCAGTGTTTAACCCAGGTCCTTTCCCTTCCCTTCCCGCTTCCACTTCTCTTTGCTTCTCATTGGTGCAAGCTGCCCAAATGCCATGGCATTTTGGAAATGTGAAGCAAATTCTCGCCCGCTGACATTCACAAACTTCTGCCGTGTTCTCTTTGAAAGGCGATGGGGGGATGGAGGGCCATAAATATGGATGCCAGTTCAAGTAATGTTGCTTTCTTCCTGCATGGGTTTGTGTGTGTGTGTGTGAGTGTGTGTGTGTGTGTGCGTGTTTGTGGGAAAAGGTGGCTGGGACTCTATGTGCAGTCTTTAACCTTTTCGCCTGCACATACACAAATATGGGTCAGTAATCCCCAAAGTGAGAGCATATTTTGGTGAAGAGGCAGAACTAAGCTGTTGCTGTTGCCGACATGCGGGGCGTCACACTCGTCTTGCGTCCTCTTGTCTGGAGCACTGCTGCTATATTTAGCCTGTTGCCATGGAAGCACTTCAGTCACATAAGTAATTGAAATAAGTTTCTACATTGACACAGTTGTCCAACTCCAAAAGAGAAAAGGTTTTGTGAAGTTTGCTTCTAAAAGTTTATTTCTTTTATTTGGCCTCTTGGCTTGAAAAGTCGAAGTGGCTGGTGTAGAGAGAGACTAGTAATGGATAATAAGAATGCTGTTGTATTTAGCATTTTTAAAGGCATTGCAATCTAAGCGTTTAAACAAACTGTATTACATCTCTGCCACTCGGAGGGTCTTTCAATCAAAACAATAAAAAAATGCCTTTTTGCTTAAGAAGGTTCCGAACTGAAGTATCTTTGTGTCAGCCATGATACGGGCTGGTCACATTCTCTAAATGCAAAGGATCCTTTAAAAAGTGGATAGAAAGCCCTCCAATGATTCACTGCAGAGGCAACGTCGGTCCACATGACTGGTTATGAGCGTAAACATCAGCGTGACACACATTTTCAATTGTATGCCATTCCTGTCTAATATATTGATATGTCCTGAACTTTAAACAACAGGTGAATATCGTCATGACTAAAATGAATCTTGTAGAAGAACCTGTGCTTTTCTAATATTACTTATGCCTGATTCATATAATGAAACGCATACAGAGACTTTAATAAAAACTGAAAACAGTGAACTCGATCTTAAGCAGGAAGACAAATGCAGCCGAATCAAGCTTAAAATAAATATAGTAGGGATAAAATCTGAAGCTACATAGAGCTACCTAATCTGTGGCTTTATGTCCACCTTGCATAGATCCAGCCTATTTTCTTGCAGTCATACTAATTCAGGATTCATATTGATTGATATCAGTGGACAGGAGGCTGATTGTGAGTGGCTGCTAGCCTGTGTTCCGCTTATTTATTTCCTTGAATCCTTGTTTTTCACAGAGTTGTCATTGTTTTTAGCTTACATTAAACACAGGGACTAGGATATCGTATCTGAGATTAGCTATTTGCCATCAATCTTCATTATACTATAGCTGCGTCATAGCTAACCCATGTAACATCCCCCTTGGATAAATGCAGTTGGATTCTCTCAGCAGTGCAACATCTTGTCCTGAGTCCTTCTGAATTCTCCATTCCTTTTTTCCTTGACCTCAAGATGTTTTCCATTGAAGTTGAGGAAAAATAGTAGGAGATCATTTTTTTGGACTTTTTGGATGCATTCATGGCTTGATGAAGTGAAGTAGTATTGTAAATAAGAATCTTAATCTTAATTGCTTGCCTGGGTAAATAAATGTTAAACAAAATAAATAATGGATCATGAGTGTTTCAGCACCGCTTAAATATGATCTGACATAAGACATGATGCATAGCATTAGCTGCAAGTAAAGGTGATATGATGGTAATGACAGGGTAACCAAATGAAACTGGAAACTATAATGAATAAAAGAATCTGAAAATTACTTTAAACATTTAATATGACTTAAGCGCAGAGGTCAGCAAAATGTAGAGCATGTTTCTAGTTTAATTGTAGATATTTTAATGTGGAAATGTTATGAATTATAGCTTTAGCTTGTATATCAACCAGATAGGCTCCTCATCCTCCTGCTGATGTTGCCAGGTGACAAAAAATAAGCATCCATTGCACCGTGTAACACTTTTAAAGGGAAACAAGGGCAAAAGCACTTATTTTCTTATGTAGATATGGCTTCGGATCAAGCAGGTAATTAAAATGACCAGTCATCTCATCTTCCTTCTCCCAGTTGTGCCAGACAACAGAAGTTCACATGAATCATCGTGGGAATGCCACACCGCTGGCAGCGACCTTGGCACAGATGGCGTCGGCAGGGAAGACACACCTGCACTGCTCAACAGCCTGGATCCTCTTGTGGGGGTGGAGACGAATGGGATTGACAGAAGAGGGGGAGAAATGGTGACCCTGACGGAAGATGGAGCAGGGTTGGAGCTGGAGGAGGGGCGGAGTCCGGTGGAAGAGGCGGGGCGGGAGGTCGAAGGGGTTGAAGATGAAGAGCTGGGCTCCACGGTGGAGGAAGGGGAAGAGGCGGCTTTGGCGCTGGATGCCCCACCCACTGAGTCAGACCTTTCGTGGCTTTCAATTAAACATGCCTCCGATGATCATTCAGAGGTGGGTCATGTGCACTGCGAGTCCCAGGACGAAGAATCTAGTAATGAACTTGAATGTGTAGAAACCTCCAAATCTGACCCAGAGTGCCAGACTGCAGACCTGTCAACCACAGCGAACTGGGACATTCACTGTCGATCAGTACAGAGTGACACCTGTCAGACTGACAACTTGGCTTAATCTGACATCGATGAAAGACTTTGGAAGGTTATTTAAATCGTTTCCCGTGTCGTCCTTATTGATGACTGCATTCATCACCCGTAGTTATATTCTCAAAACGTAGCCACACTCACTAGCTCCCTTTTCCAGCTCCTTTTTAGTCAATAAAATGGAGAGAAAACACTTTTCCAGCCACCTCTGACAGAGCCTGAGGTGCACTTTGTATCCAGACAGGCTTGTCGCTCTGCAAGAACAGGCAATCTTGAAATCAATGGAGTTGCAAACTTCATGCCCTACAGGAAGAATTTAGCAAGGAAAATAACAAATATGGCAGCCTCAACTTCTGTGCCCCAAATTCCTTTCTTTCTTTCCTGTGTGATCGGATAATCCCAATTGTTTGCTTTCTTCTTCTTCCAAAGGGACGCCAAGGAAATGAGTGCTTCGTTTTGTTACTACTCTCATAGGAGGGTCTAAATTGGCTTACCAAAAGTTGTAATGAATGTGTTGTATGTGCGTGTAAATGATTAACAGAAATTCCATTGATGTCTTATTTCAAAGTTGATATTCCTAAGAGACTACATGTGCCTTGTATGTGGAAATATGTACTGCTATTTATAAATCCTAAACAATACAAATGCATAAACCTGCACAGTTGTTGCTTGTTATTTCTCCACAGATTGGTGCTGATGCACATCTCCTCTATGGGCTGTAGATATTCCATGGGACAGGTGTGTGTGTGTGCATATATCTGATCTGGTCTAATCTAAGGCTACTTTCAGACTGCAGGCAAATGTGGCCCAAATCAGATTTTTTTTTTGTCCATATGTGACCTGTATCCGATCTGTTAAAGACAGTTTGAGCAGCACAAATTCGATTTTTTCAAATCCAATCCAGGCCACTTTCATATGAGGTCCTAAATCCAATACGTATCCGATATTTTGCAATGTGACGACAGTTTGAACGGTCATGTCGCATTTATCGGACTTTTACGTCATTGCAATACGAAAAACGTCACAATTCTGTGTCCCAGGAGGAGAAGCGGCTGGAAAAACATACTTCCATAAACACAGTGCATACCTTCATGGTCACCAGATTAGATATGTAAGGCTACATTCAATATTTTGATCCAATATTTTGCAATGCCACTTCAGTTTGAGTGGCCGGGTCGCATTTATCCAACCTTTACGTCATTGAAATGCAAAAAACGTCCCAATTCTGCGTCCTAGGAGGAGAAGCGGCATGAAAAACTTACTTACTTCCATAAACACAGTGTGTGCCCGCGTGGTCATGTATTACGTCAGGACCTCTTTTGCACATGAGGGTCACTTCAGGGTCGCATTCAGTTCATACTCAAAACTGATAGAAGCTGCATTTAATGTGTAATATGAACAAGCACACAAAAAAATGGGATTTCACCAAAAAATCTGAATTGTGCATTAAGACCTGCTTTCTGAACATAGCTTTATATATCTAATCTGGTCTTTTTCACACACACACACCCCCCCCATTTTTTTTTCTATCCCTGACCACACACATACATAAGGAGGTTGCATTAATATTTTTATCAGCTTCCTGCATAAACCACGCAAGCAGAAGATTAATCATATCAAAACTTCAACTCTGACACTCAAGCTGGCTTTGTGACCTTTTGTGTAGTATTTGTTACAGCTTTCACACACAAATGAAGTTTGTTTAATGCTCAGAACCAAGAAATGGGCACATATCCGCAGAAAATTCACCCTGACTAATTTCTGCGTAACTCAAGGTTGGTCTCATTAATTCTAAAAGCAGCAGCCTTGGGGGAGGATGTATTTCCGGCAACACAAATCTCTACTGAGTCACCCAAAACTGCAGAAATATGTATATTCAGTTTGTGGCAGAATTATTTTTTTAATTGAGGTTTGGAGAGAAAAATATATCTAGTGCATTTCAGGTTTTGTTTATTTTAACTTTTCTCTGCTTCTACAGACATATGCACAAACAACTTCCAAATCAAACAAAAACACACCAAAAGTTTTTCATCACTGTAAAATAGATGCATAACACGCCCGTTTTGTTTCTTAGCCAGTGTCCATAGCCCACTGTGTATTGAGCATCAGTGGTGAGGCCTAGTCTTGGTGCATGCAGGTGACAGCTGGCCTCTCCAGGCAAACACAGTGTCAAAGCCAGAATCCATGAACTGCTTATTCTGCAGAAGGCTACTTGCTATTTTTAATCTCTGACACAAAATAGAGGCGAGGGAAAGATAAGATATTTGAGCTAGAGAGTTGTGGTTTTGAACACTGTGTCGGCTCGGTGCCAGGCAGCTGATTTGGCGCAGTTAGTTTTTAATTTATTCATTTACTCTTTTTAAAGTTTATAAACCAGATGGAATCCAAATGAATGAAATAGGAAGATGATACCAGTTTACTATTGGGCTCCTCTATAAGTTGGCAACCTTTATATTTTTATTTTTGTAAAGCAAACTGTAAGCTTTGTAAATGGGGCTGAAAATAACAGCAGTGAGATATATTCTGATTCAAGTTGTGGAAAAATTATTATATTTGCCAATATGCAAGATTATAGCTGAGGCTAATTTCCATCTTTAGTTCCTGCATAAAACAACATAGTTCACATAAAAATAGTACAATCAAGTGTACTCATTCAACTGACAAATAAAACACATTATACATTTATACAAATAAAACACATTTTACATTTATGCTACTTTGTACACAGATTTTCATTTGTTTTTAAGAGTGAAACCACTGCAGCTTCAAGTCACTCCAGAAAATGACTTTTGCTTTTTTTATTGCCTGTGCAAAGCAGTGACATTCAATTACACTTCAGATGGATAGAAATATGGACAGATAAATGGATGGAGCAATCCAGTTATAAAAAAACAAACAAACCAAAAAAAACAGCTTAAAAAAATCAACATGAAGCAAAAATCAACAAAATCAACAAAATAATCAACAAAATGTACAAAATGAATGTCAAAAAGGATGTAATTAATAATCAAAAAACACACCAAATGTACAAGATAACCAACAAAATGTACAAAATAATCAACAAAATGAACAAAATAATAAAAAAACAAAATAAACAATAAAATGAATGTAATCATCTAAAAACAAACCAAATGTACAAAATAATCCACAAAATGAACAAAATAATCAACAAAATGAACAAAATAATCAACAAAATGAACAAAATAATCAACAAAATGAATACAATACTCAACAAAATGAATAAAATGAACAATAAAATGAACGTAATAGTCAAAAAACAAACCAAATGTACAAAATAATCCACAAAATGTACAAAATAATCAACAAAATGAATAAAATAATCAAAAAAATGGACAAAATAATCAACAAAATGGACAAAATGCACATTAAAATGGATGTAATAATCAAAAAACACACTAAATGTACAAGATAATCAACAAAATGTACAAAATGAACAAAATGAACAAAATAATCAACAAAAAAACAAAATGAGCAATAAGATGAATGTTATAATCAAAAAACAAACCCAATTTACAAAATAATCCACAAAATGAACAAAATAATCAACAAAATGAATAAAATACTCAACAAAATGAGCAATAAAATGAATGTAACAGTCAAAAAACAAACCAAATGTTCAAAATAATCCACAAAATGGACAAAATAACCAACAAAATGGACAAAAAATCAACAAAATGTCCAAAATGAATATTAAAATGGATGTGATAATCAAAAAACACACCAAATGTACAAGACAATCAACAAAATGAACAAAATAATCAACAAAAAAACCAAAATGAACAAAAAATGAATGTAATAGTCAAAAAACAAACCAAATGTACAAAATAATTCACAAAATGAACTAAATAATCAACAAAATGAACTAAATAATCAACAAAAAAAACCAAAATGAACAATAAAATGAATGTAATAATCAAAAAACAAACCAAATATATAAAATAATCCACAAAATGAACAAAGTAATCAACAAAATGAACTAAATAATCAAAAAAAATGAATAAGATAATCAACAAAATAAACAAAATAATCAACAAAAAAACTAAAATGAGCAATAAAATGAATGTAATAATCAAAAAACAAACCAAATGTACAAAATGTACAAAAACTACAACAGACACACACAAATTAACTTAAAAGCTTAACTTGCTTTATTGCAATTCAAAAATTCGGGTGCTGTATCATAATATACACACATAGTAACTAGCATTAGCAGTTAGCACACATTATAAGCAGCCAGTTGTCATTGAAGGTGCTCAGACCAACTCCAGATGTTCATCAGCACCATGGCCAAAGGCACTGACAGAAGGATTAACCTATATCTATCTACCTGTTTTTTTTGTTTGTTTTTTTTTCATCTCTGGCTTCTGTGTGGTTAAACCTGTGTGCTTCTCTAAAATGAGGCTGCACTGATTACAGTCTCAGCAGGTTTTAGCCCACATGACTATGGAAAAGTAGCCCGACAAACCCCACTTCCAATCCACATACAACTATAAAAACCTACATATAGTAGCAGATGGTGTTCACTGCTAAAGCTTTATTAGCAGCTGCTCCTCTACCTGTCAGGATTTTATTGTATTGTATTTTGTCCTGTCACACAGCTAATACATTCAGGCTGCCTCCTATTATTAACTCAGTCATTTCTTAGATATATCCTTAAATTTTTTAACTCCCTTAAATTTTTTAACTCACTCTGTATGTCTGCAGCCAAATTAATTCATGCATGTTAACATTCTAGGTCAGTGGTTCCTTACCTTTTTGGGCTCGTGACCCCATTTTAACATCACAAATTTCTGGCGACCCCAGACATTCAAAACTGAGACATATTTTTTTGCTAAAATTAATTTGTTTTTGATCATGTAAGTTTGCTATATTTTGTTGCAAATAAATGTTAATTTTAGACAACATTTAGTCTGTACAATGTATATTATTATGGAGGGAGACAGAAAAGCCAGATTGAGATTACTGCACAAAGACAAAAAAGACAGAGAAAAAGAACTCCTTCAAGCAGGAGCAGAAGGAAATAAGCAAAACTTTATTTATACAGTACATTCAATCCAGATGGAGCACAAGGCACAATGTGTAGCCAGAAACAGACTATGTGAATAGTCTAGTTCAAAACCATAAATTTAATTTCGACTAACTCATGAAGCATACAAGCGGATAAAATGGTTAATAAAATGATTGAGACTTGCACCAACCAGTAAAGACTAATCAGAAATATGAATCGCTGTTAAAAAAAAACGAAAATCAGCAAATAACATAAGAAAAGCAGTAGTGCAATAGAAGATAAGAAGTAGTAGTAAAACTGAAAATACTACTCAAAAAAGATGATGGTGTAATGATAATTAGACCTGAATGCAGCTGATGTTATATTTAAAGCAGTGGTTCACAACCTTTTTTGGCTTGTGACCCCATTTTAACATCACAAATTTCTGGTGATCCCAGACATTCGAAACTGAGACGTTTTTTTCACTTAAAATTCATTGGTTTTAATCATGTACTTAATAGTTTTCTATACTATGTTGCAAATAAATGTTAATTTTAGATGACATTTAGTCTATATAATGTATATTATTATGGATGGAGGCAGAAAAGCCAGGTGTAGATTACTGCACAAAGTGAGAATTTGATTTTCCTTGGTCAGAATATGTACAGTCAGTCCAGTTCGTATTTACAAGGCTGACAATTAATACTGAACAAACAATAACTCAAACTATGAATTATGAAAGAGCTGCAGCATCTGAAACCGACCACAATGAACATTTGACAGATAAGCAGTACCACAGCGCTTCAGTTTCAGCTTTAGCTTCAGAGTCTGTCATGTCTTTTATGTATTGTGATTGTCTCTCTTAACGCACCATATATTTTTTAAACTATTTTTATCACTTACTAGAAATTTCAGGCAACCCCATTTGAATTCCAGGCGATCCCAAGGTTGAAAAACACCATATTAACTATCAAAGCACTAACTAAGATTGCTGAGAGCTGTAACCAGTCATTACCATACCGGCAATTAGCCAAGGCCAACAACTAAGCTTAGCCCCTTATTTGTATTTAGAAGTGTACTCATGCATCCACCGCAATGTTAAACATCCAGGAAATCATAAGTATGCATGCCTTTCTTGTGATATTAGTAGCTTTGTACTCAGCTGCACCCCCCCCCCCACCTCCCCCTTTCATGTTTCAGATGTTGAGATGGGTTGTACCATATCATATATGCTCACTGATGGTATCACAGTATCAGCCTGCTTTGTTCTGATCCCCAGCCCCAACTTATCTTACCCTGGAGTCTGGATAGCAGGAGAGACCAACCGGGTCACAGCAAAGCTCACCGGCTCTAATAAGTGTGACCGTAGGAGCCAGGGGGCTGCTGGATGTGGGAAGGCTTGACACCCCATCATCTCTGGGTCCTCTAAAGGCTTGAGGGATAGGGGTGGACAGGGGCATTTGGAGCCAGCAGTTTCCAGGCCAACCACTCAGCAGGGTTAATTACTATACCAACTGGATGCCCCTTCCAGTGATGGTCAGTGCCCTTGCGATCCACGCTTCATTCGCTCACCTTGCTTTTTTTACGCTTACCTGAGTTTTATCATGTGGCGCCTGTGAGACACTTGAGTTCGCCAAGCCCTGCAGATTTGCTCCCCAGGTGCTCTGATTTGAAGAGTGTAACTTTCTGCTCTGTTGCTGACAAGGCTGTTATTATCTGAGATAATAGAGGAAAGAGGGGGGAAAAAAAACAGGCAAAATGTGTCAGTCATCTCTATCTTGCTTGTTTCATGTGGAGTTAATAATTCTAATGTATCAAAGATGCGCTACGCATAAACGCATCATTTGTTCCGTTTGCACTTTTATATGAATTTGATATCTCTGCGATTACTGTGTGCGTTTTCTCATCACCTTAGCTGTCATATATTCGTGCAGTATAGTCACCTGCAGATGGGTAATTTGTGTCAGCCCAAATCTTTTATCCACATTATAAAGGCTCTGTAGGTTGATGATTGATTTTATATTCCAAAAATCAAAAGTAAAGTCAAACTGGCATGTCTTTTAAATACTTTTTCTAACAAAATCCATATAACTAGAATGGACTGTCATCATGTCAGAAGGAATTTTCATTACTTTTTAGTTTTATCTGTTTTATCACTTTGATTTTTTTTTTGTTTTTTTTTTTGTTTTTTTACTTCTGTTTTGTTTTACAGGTGCTTGAATACTTAGATTTATTTATATTTCAGCAAAGCTCCAGTTTTAGTTCATTTAGTTTTAGTTTTTTTAAGTTTTATGAGGAAATCTTGTAATTTATAGATGCTGTGAAACGAAGGATGAAAGACATCTCATAAAATATGATTAACAACCACTGTTTATTTAAAGGCTTATATTTTACAACGCTATGTTAGTCTTAATCCTCAAAGACCTGAACAGCCAGTGGCAAACAAAAGCATCTACTGATCTAAAATGTTTAATAACTTTTGAACCACTAATCCAATCAATATGCTTAAATAATTCAGGTAAAATGCAATTTCTCAGCTTTACAGTTGCATCAAATGTCTTTTTTGGACATTTAGAAGCTTCGTAGTAAATGAGGAAATACCGTCATCATGCAGCAATAGGCCTATGGATTCCATAGTAAAGCTCATGTAATTTGATAAATGACATGGTTGCAGGCACTTCTTTTTATGTTCAGTTAATGATATATTCTGTTGAAAAGTTGACTTTTTTTCAGTTTTCTCCAGTAAAACCCATTCAGTTTGATCAGTGACAGTGGATGGAGACAGCTGTTTTATGTTCAGTTAATGATATATTTTACCAAAAAACACACATCACATTTTCTTAAGTTTTCTCTGTGTTTCATATAATAACCCTCAACTTTAATCTGAGTTTTTATGAACATCTACATGATCAGTGAATTAAATAAAGGAAAATGCCTGATTTATACTCGAAAATGCATTATACAGAGCATAATATTAGAATCAATGGTGATAAATCAGTTAAGAAAGGTTAAAAATAGAGAAAAATTCATTTGGGAACTGACACAAAGGTAACACTGGGTCTTTAGAGGTTAAATCATACAATATTTCAACAGTGCATCAGACAACATGGAAAAACAGGGGTTGGACAAAATAATGGAAACATCTTCTATGATGCCACAATGTTAAGTGTTTCCATTATTTTGTCCAACCCCTGAAGAGTCCAGCAGTACTGTCACTGCTGTTAATAGCAAAGTAATATTTTTTTATGGTTTTATTTTTTGAATGTGCATTGATATGAGTGAAATGTTTCTCTTTGCTTGTCAGACCATGTGTTTTCATTGCATCAGTACCCATTAACAGCATAAATAGCATATACTCATACATAAGTGTATTATTATTAGGTCTTATAATAAATATGAATGGTGAGAAATCACTTCAGAAAGGTTAAATTGTAGAGAAAAATTCATAGTTCAATTCAAGGTTGCAATGCTATTAACCACAATGCAAGAAAATGGAGCTAATACTAACATTTAGATGTAGTTATTTTAATATGTGTTGCATTGTTGGTTTTATTCAGCCTTCATGTTTCTTGTTTTTTTTTTTTTTATTTTGCTTAAGCGTTTTGAGGTTTTTCACTGCTATTTTTAGTCTTAGTCATAGTTTTCATTAAGTACAATAACCCTGAGTGTGTCGTGCAGCTGCCTATAGTTCTCTGTCCCCTATGACCTACATCAGTAGTTTCCAGATTTCTTAAAAGCAAACCTGAAACTGACTGCAGCAGCAGCAACAACAACAACAACAACACTTGGCTCCCAGGGCCCTGCTGAGACGGGAGGCCTGCAAAGTCGCAGGATGTTGGAGGAGTGAGAGCTTGTGGACGGCCGATAAGCAGAAAGGCCACGCCGGGGGTCAGCACGTAGCCACGGTATACAGTCAGATCTCTATTAAGATAAGAGATGGTGGGCCAGTGTGATAAGAGCCGACAGGACTTAGTGATGTGATATCAGTGATGGGGCACCAGCAGCAGATGCAGCTGTCCGCATCCAGCACAAGAAATCATGGCTGGAGCAAACTTGTTCTGGGTATTACGATAATGAGATGCATCCTAATTATCTTTAGCCATATTTTACTGTATTTTTACAACCTCTGAAGACATCCGATGGGTTATAGGCTAACATTTAAGCTTATAGATTTTATTTTAAACACATTCTCACTCTCAAATACAGTGCAAACATAATATGTTACAGAGTAGTATTTTGAAACCGTATTTGCCTTCATTATGTAATCTTGCATGGCTGTTGCAAGGCAAAAATGAGCACAGACATTGACATAAATGAAAAGATTTATTCGGGGGAAATCAAAATTCAAGAGTCTTGTCGATCATTGCATTTTAACATATCCTTTCAAATGATGCAACACTGCTCCACTAAGACGGTCCATTACTGACATTTGATCGAAAGATGTTAAAAACTGGTCACTAAAATCCAGAGAGCAGCCTCATGTTTTGCAGACAATGCCATGTTAGCTCATGATCTGTAAATGTTAAAACTGTCACAAATACATTTCTCCTTTGTTTCGTCTGTTAAAGTGCTCTGGTCTGATCATGTAGGAAGACCACATGCAGCTCTACATTTCTGACAGAAAATGCATTTGATAGTTTTGCAAAACATTAGCATATTTCCCCCGAACTCTTAACAACCACTGTGCCGAGCACGCTTAATTCTCTGCTGTCCAATTTTATAAAATGCCTTACCCTTATAAAATTTCATTGGCAGCCAAGAGACTTGTTAAAACTTCTTGTTAATGCAATATGAGCACATTATGCAAGTCCACACACTGCACTGAAAGAGTGTTCGCTGAGTATTAATGGGTACTGATGCAATGAAAACGCATGGTCTGACAAGCAGAGAGAAGCATTTCACTCATATTATTATTGCACATTCAAAAAATAAAACAAAAACTCTGAAATATCTGCAGAACTTTGGGAGGAGGCGCTGTCCCACGTCCATTGTTGCTCTGTTAACTCACATTATAGGTTAATTCAGTACAAGGTGTTGCACAGATTGCATTACTCTAAAACAAAGCTAAATCATGTTTTCTCATCTGTGTCTCCTGTATGTGATAAGTGTCATATTGCTGAGGGTTCATTAGTGCATCTTTTCTGGTTCTGCCCTAAATTGCACAATTTTTGGTCAGTTATATTTGAGCGGTTGTCCAAAGTTTACTCTAGAGCACAGGTGTCAAACATGTGGCCCAGGGGCCAAAACCGGCCCACCAAAGGTCCAATCCGGCCCATGGGATGAGTTTGCAAAGTGCAAGTTTGGCCATCAAACTCAAAAATAATATCATAATAACCTATAAATAATGACAACACCATTTTTTTTCTCTTTGATTTAGTGCAAAAAACAGAAAATGTTTACAGTAACAAACTATCCTTTAAGAATAACCTGAAATGTCTCAAGAAATTAAGTGCAATTTTAACAATATTCTGCCTGTTACTAAATGTTTTGTGCCTTTGTAGATCAGATCTGTTATGCGTATGTATAAATGATAAGTCGAGGCATAATATTGATAAAATTTTACTTGTATTTCTGAACAAATTAAATTTTTTTCAGGTTATTCATATCCTTTTTGTTTGGATAGTTTGTAAATGTAAATATTGGCATAACTGAATGTTATTTTTTGCACTAAAACAATTTGGAGTTGTCATTATCATACTGTTATTTGACTAGTCTGGCCCACTTCAGATTAAATTGGGTTGAATGTGGCTCCTGAAAGAAAATGAGTTTGACAGCCCTGCCCTAGAGCATGAGTTAGGCATCACACCTGACACTGAGCTAGGAAGGATCCCCAAATCCTCTCAAATCTGTTCTGTTGTTTGGGTTTGTACAGGCGCACTCTTTCCATTTGAATAACTGATAACATCTCACTGAGCCAATGAGCAAAGGAGAATAACCTTCTTTGCCACCACCAAAATCCCTAGGTGCAGAACGACCTGCGTGTCATGCAGAAGATCGGAAGTCTCGGCAGCACATCCAAGGATGGCCAGGTCAGAGTTGGGCTGAGTGACTCAAAAGCAGGAGTCACCAATCCTGGTCCTCGAGGGCCAGTATCCCTCATGTTTTAGATATTTCCCTCTTCCAGCACAACTGATTCAAATGATAAGCCTATCATCAAGCTCTGCAGAAGCCTGATAGTGACTGTCATGTGTGCTGGAAGAGGGAAATATCTAATACATGCAGGATACCGGCCCTCGAGGACCAGGATTGGTGAACCCTGCACCTAGGGATGGTGGTGGCTAAGAAAGTTATTCTCCTAACCTGGAAGTCTACCACTCCACCCTCCTTTGCTCATTGGCTCAGCGAGATGTTATCAGTTATTCAAATGGAAAGACTGTGCCTATACAAACCCAATGAACAGAACAGATCTGAGAGACTTTGGGGTGCTGCCTGACTCAACCTTTCACATGGTGTTTGCTTTACTTTTACTACTGCAACCACACTACCAGTCAAAAGTTTGAACACACCTTCTCATTTAAATGGCATAAGATGGACTGCAGATGGCTGACAAGTGCTCAGCATCACTGGGAACTCCTTCAAGACTTGTGGAAAACAATGTCAGGTGACTACCTCATGAAGCCCATCCAGAGAATGCTATGAATGTGCAAAGCAGTAATAAAAGCAAAATGTGGCTATTTTGAAGAATCTAAAATATAAAACACGCTTTGAGTTATGTCATTTTTTTAAACTATATAATTCCATATGTGTTCATTCATAGTTTTAATGCCTTCAGTGAGAATCTGCAATGTAAATAGTCATGAAAATAAAGAAAAACCTGGTGAGTTCAAACTTTTGACTGGTAGTGTATGTTATTTCTGTAGGTCTATTTATGCAGTTTTTAACCTAGCCTCTATGTTTGTCTGTTTCTTGTTGTGGCAGGTTTTGCACAGTTTTTGTAAATTAAAAAACTGTAAATAAAGTATTTTTAAAAATGCTAAAGCTACTACTGTATTATTAACAGCAATGACAGTACCGTTGGTCCTCAAACTTCTACTGGTGCCCTATGTTATTTCCATGTTGTCTGATGCACTGTTCAAATATTGTATGATTCATGGTGATGCATTCTCTCTATTCTGGACAGATGGTCTTGTACGCTTCTAATTTGTCTTAATGTCCGTTTGTTTAAAACTGCTGATTGCGGTTTTAGTTCATAAATGCAGCCAGGACTGCAGCTATGTTAGCCAGAGCGATTTCATACACAATTGGACGCCGATTTAATAGCCTGTGAAAGCGAGACAGACAGAAAGGTGGAAAATCCACAGTATTTTAAATTATCCTTGAATATTGGAGCATTATGACTTTGTTGTAACGTTGACTTCTCCTTAACCATCACCATCAATCCCCCAGCTATAGGCAATGAGCCATTCGCCATTATGCAGCTTGTTAGCAATGTCCAGGCTGTGCAATTACCTGTGTCAACGGCAATGATTGTCTTCAGTGGCAGATTATTCATCACTTTATAATTGTGGAGGTTGAAAGGAGGGTTTTAAGTCTTCGTGACAAAGTGTAGAACTAAAATTGTCATGCTCCTTCAGTTTTTCTGACTTGATCCAGTGTTTAACTGTCCATCTTTGCAGAGTCCTGTAAACGAAAAGAAAAAGGCCACGGATTTATTTTCATAAGTACTTTTGTTCATTGTGGAGGTGTGTCATTTATCTTCACCTAGAAT
Organism: Sphaeramia orbicularis; assembly: GCF_902148855.1. Taxonomy (NCBI): domain Eukaryota; kingdom Metazoa; phylum Chordata; class Actinopteri; order Kurtiformes; family Apogonidae; genus Sphaeramia; species Sphaeramia orbicularis. Next base: position 27,866,944 of record NC_043974.1, read on the forward strand.
TATCTAATGGACATAAAATTAAAAGGAAAAAATGTAAAATTTCTTGAATATGCATTTGTTTTTTGTAGATTAAATGTAATGTAAATGTAACCCACTAAACATTTAAGTACATATTGATATACATATAAAGTCACGGAAAAAATTATTCGACCATCAGAAGTCATCAAAAACAATGTTTATGCAATCACTACACAGTACTAACTCCTGTGTGATCATGTGACTAAAACAAACAGAAAAGAAAACATGGAATGCCTAATGGCACTGTTTTTGTCAGTACAATGCCATAGCTATTGATGTAAGAACTGAAGTGATTTTTGTTATTATTAAGGAAACACGGAAAATGGATAGATATCAGCTCTGAAATTAAACTCTTATGAGCTATATTTGTTGTTATCATTATATTTGTCCAAACTAATGTACCTTTAGTTGTACTAGGCATTAAAATGAACAAGAAATTGAAGAGAACAAGACTGGTCTAATAATTTTTTCTGCAACTGTATTTTGCTTAATTACAATTTTATACAGTTTAATGCTTCTGCTCCGCAACATCTCAGAAATATTTTTTTTTTTTACCTCACTTTTTCATCACCTTCCTGCCCAGTGTCCAAAATATGTTGATGTTTAATGTTTGTGCAAAACCAAAGGATCACTTGTTCCTTTATAGACGGAGGACATGTTTCCCCTGTTAAGCAAAACAACTGTTTAAAATGCCTCTTGGATTAGCTAGAAAATGCATGTTAGAGGTATGTGGCAGTCATGAGACAATGACGATCAAACATCATCTTATTCAACAGATAATACTGAACGGTAGCCGTAAGTAGCATCTGTAAGAGTGTAATGCAACATATACATTGATCCAGGAGTAACATCAATCTGAAAATATGTAGAATAGTAAAACAGTGGCTAATTTTACCTGCCAAACTTGAAATAGACTGGTAATATTTTTACTTAAATAGGTTTTGTGTACACAACTTTTATTTGTAATGCAATATTTTCATAGTGAAGTACCCAGTGCTGCTTTTGTGTCAATTCCCCAATTTTTCTCTACTTTGAACCTTTCCTAAGTGACCTATCACTATTTACTCTAATGTTATGTTCTGTATGTTGCATTTTTAAGTGAAAATCTGGTATTTTCCTTCATTTAATTCACTGATCATGTAAATGTTCATTAAAGCTCAGATTAAAGTTAAGGGTTATCCACAGTTTTAAAGGGCCAGAATCGACCCTTTGGTGTGCCGGATTTGACCCCCGGGCTGCATGTTTGACACCTGTGTATTAGAGTATGCTAAAATGTGAGAAAACATCAGATTAGCTGCAATAAAAATGTTTTTACACAATATATCACTTTCTGTTATTGCATTTTAAATACATGTTTCTTTGCTTCAATAACTATTTTTATTTATTTATTTATTAGGATCCCCATTAGCTGATGTAGTACATCAGCTACTCTTCCTGGGGTCCTCCCATTCCAAACAAACATATAGTATCCATTTCCAAGCATAAAAACAATGTGATTCACCCTTATATTTCCTTCTTAAGAAAACTCAATAGTCAAACAAAACAACATAAACAATAATAACAATACTACAAGATCAAATTAAAACCAACACGAACAAATAAACAAACAAAAACTAAGTAATTATATTAAATAAATAAACCTAATTCTAATTGTCTAATAACTAAACGCATGGTGTCCAGCTGAGTGGACTCCATAAAAAATAGGTTTGTTAAAAAAAATTTAAATCACACTGGTTTTTTCATGCCTAAAGAGGAATAAAAACACTCAGGAAAAAAAAATCTGGACTAAGGTTCTCATAATTCATGCATTCATGTGTTTAACTCAGTAAATGTCCATAATTCTGTTGGCACATGTTGGAGATGAACACAGAGGTGACTGCACTGCAGAGGGGGAACCTTTGAACTGAAGGGGGCGAGGCAGCGGTGGAGCCTGTGTGGATGCGCTGGTTGGCGGGCACGTCATCATCATCATCATCCTCATCCTCATCCCGACCCGACGGAGAGGCAGCAGACCACCCTCCTGCATCCCCCCAAACTGCTGCATTGTGTCTGAAGGTGGTGCAGCGGGTCTTCAGTGGACAACATCATGACACCCGGGTCTCAGTAAAACCTGGAGCATTTCCGTGGAACCCACTCTCCTGGTCTCACCGTAAAAACCGTCTCTTTCCACTATTTTTCTCAAGGATAATAATGATGAGGTAAGAGCTTCCGGTCGCCATTTTGCCGGTGTTTAGCGATTTAAGGACGATCTGCATGGGATGATTATTTAGCTACAGTTTGGACGGATTCCGAGGGCGGGATGTCAAAACGGCATCGGTTAGATTTGGGAAATATTCAGTCTTATAAAAGCAGATTTTGTGACGGGTATGTGACGGAGCACAAACAGCGATGTGGTGTTTGTATGGGCACTGCTACAGGCTGTTTGTTATTGTTCCGTTGCTAACTAACCGCGCTATCATTAACCCTTTGCGAGTATAGGAACCGGATAGACGCCAGTGAAAGTGGCTCTGTTTTTCTAAAACTCTACTCTACCCCATAAGTAGTCTTTAGAATAACCAGCAGTAGTTTTGTAATAAAGTGGCTTGTGTAACCTTAGCTAGCAGTTAGCATCATACCGGCCTGTGCTGCTGCGCGTGCACCTGTAAGCTAACCTTTACCATGCCTGTGTCAGTAGTAGGTGCCACACATAGTATCATAGAAAGTCACGGTTTTTAGACAAAAAAAAAGCTGCAAATTAAACCTTAACCCGGGCTAGTGCTACCCGCTTTTTGCACATGAAATGCCCTGTCAGGTGTCAATAACACGCACTGATAGATAACGTTAGTGAGAAACTAACAGGTTTGTGATGATTCAGACAGACTAGCACTGTAGCATCCCTGCATCAGTGTAAGTCTGTGATTCAGTATAATGACTTAAATCACAAGGTCTCTACTAGGTTACTACGGATTTGACAAGCAAAACATGAGATCTCCCACTTAAAGAGGCTGGAAATAGTGGTGTTTTTATTAACATTGATTGCGTTGTTATTAGTCATCTGTTATTATTAGTGTCAGTGTTCAAAAACTATTAATCGTGGTTACAAGTTTGGGCACTATTGTTAATTATTTTTTTCCTAGAACATTTGCTCAGGCTTTTAATATTAACCCATCAAGACCCAAACAGCAATTGACAAAATTATCTACTGATCTAAAATATTTAGTAGCTTCTGAACCATTAATCCTATCAATACATGTGAATAATTGGTTCATCAAATCAGTTTTTTTCACATAAAAGCTATTTCTGCATATTTTGTCACAAATTCCAACTATAAGACCCAAATATCCACTGGTGACCACAATTATTCACTGATCTACAATGTTTCGTACCTGTTGATCCATTTATTCTATCAATACATGTAAATAATTGGTGTAAAATACAGTTTGACATCTTTTCATGGTCATCAGATATGACCCATTTGGACATTTAGAGGTCCCGTAGTGAACGTGTTAACACCGTCACCTTCTACAACATTGATTCACCAGTAAAACCCTCAGAGTTTGATAAATGACAGTGGATGGAGACACTTGTTTTTACGTGCAGTAACTGATATGCTTCTAAAATAGTCACTTTTTTTTTTTTTTCCTCATTTTCTCTGTTTCTGATATAATAATCCTCAACTTTAATCTAAGCTTCTATGAACATCTATATGATCATTAAATTAAACATAAGAAAATACATGGATTTCATTGAAAAAAAAAAACACCAAATACAGAGGATAATATTGTAATAAATGGTGATAAATCATTTAAGAAAGATGAAATCTAGAGAAAAATGTATTTGGAAACTGTCACAAACGTAACTCTGGGTCTTTATGAGTTAAGGTCAATACCTGATGTTTTGGACTCTACATTAAAATCCAATGCATGTTCACTTTTACATGTAGCTGTCTTCACCGAATAAAAACTAAAGCCAGGCTCATTTCTCCTACCTAATCTGGGGTTCATTTGTTGTTATGAACCTACGCATTTCATTGTTTCATTTTTATTTTCCAATAAAAAAGAAAATTCCTTTCGTGCATTACATGCTGTTACTTTTTCCATGACCTTTGCATGCTACACATGATTAGCCCATGCCTTTTACCGCCATGAATAAGAATGTGCACTAACCTTTTCATGTGATTTCAAGACAACTTGACATCATTTGTGCGATGTTAGATCCACAATATACGTTTGCTTTCGTCCCCTGTTGTGTTTCACGTCACTAGTTCTGAGCCAAAATTCAGCCCACATGATTAAATGTTACAGTCGTTTAAAGTTGTCTCTGCAGGAAGTTAAATTGGCTGCTTTGTCAGTGCTTCATCAACAGTGACCTTCAAATCAAGTCTCTTCCTTTCACAGGCGTGACCGTGACCGTGATGAACGGCCGAGAGACAGGGACCGGGATCGTGACCGTGACAGGTATAGAGACAGAGAGGTGAAGTTATCGACGATGCCAGCGACAGGTGGTGTAGACTTCTTTAAGCAAAGCCCTGTACAACAACAGATCAACCCTTTTACCAACCTGCCCCACACACCACGCTACTATGAGATTCTCAAGAAACGGCTGCAGCTTCCTGTCTGGGAATACAGAGAGAGCTTCACTGACATCCTCTCCCATAACCAGTCCTTTGTCTTGGTGGGAGAAACAGGCTCTGGAAAGACAACACAGGTAAAAATGCACTGTGTTGCTGAAATACCAATCTGTACCAATGCAGCAAAGCTTTCAGTTACTCTTAAATATTACTAAAATGTGTCTAAGTCTGTATAAATAAGAAAATCTATGATGAAATCAGCATAACAAAAAAGCAGTGCACAACAAACTGATGATGCATTTTAAGCAGTTTTTTTTTTCTAGAATTGGATGTGACTTTGGGATTGTAAGATTTATTGGGTTGAGCTTTCTGCCTCCTCTTATGGGGAAAATAAACATTCACAGGAATATAGATTAATGTATGTAATTTTCTCAGTATTTTCTGCCTCTGTGTTGTGTTATACACATTTATAATAAATTCTGTCATTTAGATAATCTGAAAAGCTCTTAAAAAAACCTCAGTTTAGTGGGTTTCTTTGCATATATTCTCTGTCCATCACCCAATATGAAAAGACAGAACCTATGCTGCATTACTTTTAGATTATGTGTTGCCATAACACATTATTATGCTGCTCAAAATTTAAGAGTATTTAGTGAGGTATTTAGCCAGAATTCCTCAGTGTTAAGATTACACAATTTTGGATAAAACAACTTAATCCTGAGAATTCCAGTAAAAGGATTCAAGTAAGCCTTTTGTCCCTCTTTGCAAAAACAGGTAGTGTATATTGAATTACTTAGATTAAACTGTGCAATTAACAAATCCCTGATGTTGTTCTATGTTCTGAACACTTGTTTTGGCATAGCTGTGGCAAATGCAGCTAAATGATTGCCATGAAGTTCTGGGAGATCACCAAATTAAATTTAACTAAAGGGCCAGGCCTTGTGAGCACTACTAACTGATTTTAATAGTGTCTATGAAATATTTACCTCTCCCAAACCTGGTGTTGGCATTTTGTTCTTCTGACTGGCTGACATTTAAAAGACTGGTAAGATTTGAATCATCTTTAAAGGGCAGTCATCTGAACCACAAGCTTAATAGAGTGGAAGTCTGTCTATGTTAAGGCTGCTTTCAGAAAGTGTCTTCTGTTTCGGCAGCGAGGAGATCGCAGATACCGTACCTTTAGTCAAAATGGTGACAGGTATGACTTTGAAGAAATTAACTGTGTGAGACGGAGCAACTTCGAATGGAAAAAGAGGCTTTTATTTGAGTCGAATGTTATTTATTTCTTCTATATTTTAAAATGTGCTCAGATTTCTTTGCATGGATTGGATTGCACAGTTTTCAGGTCAAATAAAACTTAATTTACTCTGCCTTTTCAGATTCCTCAGTGGTGTGTGGACATGGTGCGGTCTCTTCCAGGGCCGAAAAGAGCAGTGGCCTGCACTCAGCCTAGAAGGGTAGCAGCTATGAGTGTCGCCCAGAGGGTGGCTGATGAGATGGATGTCATGCTGGGCCAAGAGGTGGGGTACTCCATCCGGTTTGAGGACTGCAGCTCAGCTAAAACCGTGCTCAAGTAAGATAACATTTCTCTCTGCCCGATAAAGCGATTGTATTTAATGATAGTCTTTAATGCGGAGCCGTTCTGTGAATGTCTGTATCTCCTCTGTTCACTTAGGTACATGACAGATGGAATGTTGCTGCGAGAAGCCATGAACGATCCCCTACTAGAGCGATACGGTGTCATCATCCTGGACGAGGCCCACGAACGCACATTAGCTACTGACATCCTCATGGGAGTCCTGAAGGAGGTGGTCCGACAGAGGTCTGACCTGAAGGTAAACACAGTGCAGCTGCAGCAACACATTTATAGCTGATCTTTCTAAATCTTCCCATATTTGGCTCGGTGCCAAAGGAGAATGTTAAGTCTGGATAATCATGTTGACATACTTAAGATAGTAATTTGACAAGAGTTAGGTTACTGTGGTATTTGTTGTCCTAGTTAAGGCCTGGCATCACAACACTTAGACTGGATGATTCTCAGTGCATGTCGAAACCACTTGGGTAACCTTACTAGAGCCTTCATTTCCCAGTCTTTGGTTTTGGTGTAGATTACATATCTGTTAAGTGAGTTGTGGTGGAACTAGATTCGTGCAACTCCAGCATCTTCAACAGGTAGTAAAACAACGGCTATTACAGAAAAAGGCTATAGATAAAAGCTTCCCCAGACTGAGAGTTTCTTTTCTTTCTCTGTGATGGCAACATATGCTCATTTTATTGTTTCGTTGGCTTGGTTTTGTCATTTTTTCTGTAGATGTGAGAACAGGATGAAAAAAAGCTTATGTAGTTCGTCAGTTTCGTCGCATTCTGACTCTGACTCCACCCACTGCCTGATGAGAGAATCACAGTGCACGTGAAGCCATATGAAGCTCTGAAAAGTTTAGTTTGAGTTTTTGCTCTGGTGTTACCGCATAATAGAGGCCTGCTTAAGAATCAGTATCAGTTTCCATGTGTGTTACATTTAGAATATTTTCTCATCATTCATTATTTTCCCATGGTGATCTGATGCCTGCCCTCAAGTGCTCTTAAACCTATAATACTTCTAAAAAATGTGCAATTCTGCTGCCAGTGTTGTGTTGTGTCACTGTGGTGTTGTAATTATTTCCGTTTCAAACCAACAAACAAATTAAGCATTTCACCCATGGGAAAACTAGAAAAGCCCCCCCCCCCCCGATGTTTGTCTGTCTGTCTATCTATCTGTCTGTCCGTGTGCAAGATAACTCAAAAAGTTATGGACGGATTTGGATGAAAATTTCAGGAAATGTTGATACTGAGTGCTTTTCTAGAAAAGAGAGCGCAGACCTCCGCCAAGGCAGATCAGTGGGCCCCCGTGGGCCCCCGTGCCCCCCCCCCCCACCCTCGATCACCACCAAAATTTAATCATTTGTTCCTTGTGCCAGTATCAGCATTTCCTGAAATTTTCATCCAAATCCATCCATAACTTTTTGAGTTATCTTGCACACACACACACACACACACACACACACACACACACAGACAGACAAACAGACAAACCAACGCTGGCAAAAACATAAACTCCTTGGAAGAGGTAATAAATGAGGTTTTGCAGAATGTGACCAAAGGACAAGTGGGCTGAACACCTTGACACCCCACAAATTTCATAAAAGTGTGAAGTACAACTCTATGTCATGAAATATGAGGCCTGTTTATTTATTTATTAGGGACAGTGCATATTAATGAACATCTACAACAATTGCAGCTGTAAATATGCCAGATTGTTGCAACAGTGCTAATTTCTACCTGTAGTAATGAAGATTTCCAAATAGAAACTGGCTAGTTTGACTGTTTTTCACCTGCAAAATACAGCTTTTTTACATATTTGTTGCTTGTTATGTATATTATCACCAGCATCGATGTATTTTATTTCATCATTAAGTCATGTAATTCAGGTCATTGAATTTTTGTGATGTACATTATTCAAACAATGTGTCTTGTGTAGTTGATGGTTCCCAGTATGTTTAGAAAATCCAGTGTGTCCACATGTCTACCTTGTGTTACTGTTTTTTTTTATATCACTCACTGATGATCCCTGACATATTTCCCAACATATACACATCCATACAAGAGTAACATTGAGCTAGTCTTTGGCTACAATTTAGTGCAAGAGAATGATATTGCAATGTAAATTTACTGGAAAATCAGCAACCAATGTTAGCAGGCTGTCGTTTTGTGTAGGCTGCAAACTCCTGATTATGTTCTCGCAGTGCCTCTAGGGCGTAGGTGCTGTTATTTGGCTAACTGACTACAGCTCAAAGGGTTAATATGCAATTTTTCTCCTCAGAGACATTGAGAAATCTCAGGAAAGTTTTGTGCAAAAACGCAACATCGATGCATAAATTGCTTCAAAATGCAATAAAAAAATTTCCTCAGCTCTACTTAAGTATAACTTTCCCCATGCATAAATTCACCAACAGTCAGTCTTCACACCCCTCCTCTGTCACTCCTCCCTTTTGTCACAGTTTTTTGACAGTGTCCCCCGTGTCTGACAGCTGACTTTCCATGGAGGAAAAACAAATGAGCGTCTACTGTATACAGCAACACTAGTGAACACTGCTCCCCGAGTGTGCTCCGTTTTAAGCCAGTGAACCAGGGGCAGAGCAGCAACATGTCTGTGGATGCAGGCAGAGCTTTATAGGCAGAGCATGCCAGACATAATTCTCATAAAGCAGATGGATAATGACTAGTTGTTTGTCAGTGTGGGAAGCAAAGGTTAGATTGTTGTTCGTAGACTGTTAAATGAGGTCTGTGTTATTGGGAATGATCATCCACCCACACCCCTCTATCTCCTTCATCCATATCCTCTACCAAATTTGAAAGTTTAATTTGCCTTGATTAAGAGCAATTATGATGTCTCGCAGAGCGTAAAGTGAAATGCCGAGACGCTGGCCCCTGAAAATATTTGAGATTGAAAATGGGAGACGCATTTCCCATCAGAATCCTAATGCGCTCTATCTAATGGCTCTGGAGAGAACATTGTGTACCCAACATCAGGAACAAGGACTGTCACAGCTCTGTGTAGGTCAGTGACTCAGAATTTAATGCCAAGTTCCACACTATAGACACCAACCTGGGTTCGTGCCAGTGCCCTCGTCCTGTATTCTAATCCATTACCCTAAAGCTTTTTGCACTCTGTTTTTTTTTCTTCTGTTTGCATTGGCACCCTTATCCACTCAGTATGTGTCCTTATGTCCAATCATCAACTCATATAACACCTTGTGTATTTGTATATTAGTCATTTAAGTCCTCTCTCCTTTTTTAATGTTCTCTCACCTACCTCTGTGTCTTTCTATGTTTAGGTCATTGTCATGAGCGCCACACTTGATGCTGGGAAGTTCCAGGTGTACTTTGACCACTGCCCGCTGCTAACCATCCCCGGGCGCACCCACCCAGTGGAGATTTTCTATACGCCGGAACCAGAGCGGGACTACCTGGAGGCAGCCATCCGTACTGTGATCCAGATCCACATGTGTGAGGAGGATGAAGGGGATGTTCTGCTTTTCCTCACCGGTCAGGAGGTACACTTCAGTAGATTTTCCAGGCAGCTTTACAGGAAGCATGTGGGAAGGTTACAGGAGAAAGAGTGGAGATTTTTGCTAGGGAAATTTTCAGTCAATGCAGATCAAGTTGCACTGTTTGTGAGTAAGTACAACTTGTGAAGTCATTTTATTTGCCTTTAGACAGATCTTGGGCTGGATATTGTGCTAAAATCTATAATGCCAATGCCATTACTTCTTTGATATTACATTCTAAATTATAATTTTACAGTATGTTACACATTAGAAAGCATATGTTTACATTTTCATTATTTTTGGCTCATCAGCTTTCTTATACACTTAAAGCATCTTTACCTAAAACCCACTCATTATGATGTCTATTTCAACTCTTAAGTTCACATTTCACCACCCGGGAATTTTCTCACTCCAGTCGTACAACATTAGAGTAAACCTTTTTAAAACCACTTTAAGCATGATATCTAGGGATGCACAGATAAATCAGCCAAATATGGGTGTTGGCCAGTTTAGCCGCATTGACTGACATCATCAAGATGTCGCTTCACCAGTAGCAGCAACAATTAAGGCTGTCACCAAATATTCCAAATTCAATTATATATTCGAATTGTGAGTACAAACGGACATTTGATTTATAAAATTAATACTCTATCATACTGCTGTGGTTGGTGGTCTTGCAAGATCTCATGTTGGCCTGCATCATACACAGGGGTCACATGCTACTTTGCAGGGTTTAAATTGAATTGTAGGTCAAGCTGAAGTGAGCGAATGACTCAGAGAATGATCTTCATCCTGAGTGACCTAAAAACATTGGACAAAGCATTGTTTCTGATGGACTTAAAACTGTACACCCTAAGATGAATGTGAAGTTTTAGCATATTATTTCTATTCGAGGGATTATATACTAGGGATACATATGTCAGTGATTTACTGGAGCTATTGCACTCTCTTATGCACCCATTGCTATAAACAAATGTGATAGTCGCAGCACATTTAATTGGAATGTTTGTTCTATTCTGATTTTGTTATGTGTGTGTATGTCTCGTTTAATACATGTTTAAATTAGCATATTAATACCAGTATTTGTAACATTTGAACTGGTTTGCCATGTTATCTTTTTTTTAAAAGAAAGAATAATTAAATGTAATTTTTGACATCTCTGGTGGCAGTGACATATTAAATGAATTGTGAATTTGTATGACAGAAAGGGGAATGGATATAAACTAAATAAACCAAAAATATCACTGGCATCATCTAGTAGTTTTACTCTCTCCTTGGTATTGGAATTGGTACCAAACAACATTTTTTGATATTTTTACCAGTTTAATTGATGATGTCAAGGCATCAAGTTTGGTATCTAAACATATGCATGATCTCCATAGTTAAGGCATGAATATTAATCCATCTACTTAGGAAACTTTTCTGATTATATTGTTTTTTTCACTCTGTTACATTTTGACACACATGCAGAGAAAATCATTAATCCTCAGGTTCATGGATGTTAATGCATGTGACTGTGCCTGTTAAGGAACCACCAGGATTTGCACAGTGAGGTGGGGAAGTAAAAAAATAAAAAACAGTGGAGCGACCCAGATTCTGCCCTACCCACGAATCTCTGAAATTAAGTCATTTATTATTTTTTTCCCTCCCTGCAAATGTTGTCCAGTGATGTGTAATGGAGGGCAGGGTTCATGCCCAAAATGATGAATTTGGTCACAGCTGGGTGGACACACACACACACACACGCACAGACACACAGAAAAAGCACTAACAAATGTTTCAATCTCCTGATCGTTTGACAGCAGAGGCCTGTAGCAGCCACCAGAGCCTATGCTGGTATGATTATTCTCTCACCATGCTGACAAAATGCTGTTGGAGACCATGTGAACAGTTAAAATGATGAATTCAACTAGTGTCAATATAGCACAAATTGCTCTATGGGCTTTGAACAACGTGTTGGACTCTGTTGCACACGGTTCTTTCCCATTCTCTTTGAACGTGATGCCAATTTCTCATCTACACAGACGATCTTTGGAAAAATCTCATGTCTCTGTTTGTCTGGCCTCCCCAGTCACACGTTGTAAGGGCTTGTTTATCAGTAATTATTTGTCACTCAACACCAGCTTGACTGTTGCAGTATACCTACGTCAGTTCTCATTTGCCAAAGCAGGATCAATATGCAGCTTGTTACGAAGGGAATGAAGTCATGGAGGGCATGGTGTTTGAAGTGGTCTCCTTCGAGGACTGGTAATTGATTTTAGATTTAGTCGTATCCGAGCTGTCCGGATGGTCAGAGACATGAACAGCACTCTTTCGTTGAATGTGCTAGAAAAGTACGGGATATTTGCAAGCGAAGTGTTAAATATTTTTTGCACTTAGATGTAATTTGTTGATTTATATTCACCCCCCACGCTGTGTCAAACTAAGACATTACTGAGAGCACTCCCACAGTGAGTTCATTATCACCCCATCCTAATTGGGTTAAAGAAGTTAATGTGTAGTAGGTCTAGCAGAGATGGGTGTTCAAAGGGTGCTGCAGCACGCCCCTCGAGCGCTTCTTAACCTCTTCAATCTCACAGCAACTTTGATGTAGACTAATGATTGGGAGGCAGATCCATGGCAAAGCTATAGACTCTTTTTATCTGACTATTTAATTTATAACAGACGAGACCAAAAATAAATACACAGGATTCTTTTCCGCTTGCTAAGAGTTTTCTGAGATATTTTGCTTCCACAGACAAATAGAACTGAAGCACCAAACCCAAACAAGAAAGTCGAAACTTATCACAGCTGTTGAGCAAAGATAAGTCCTAATGTTTAAGCTTCCCCCTCAGCAGCTAACATCAAAACATGGGGATTGGCGGGGGGTTGTTTGCTAGTCAAGAGGAGTGCCTAAATGTGTCGGTTATTAGCTTGGCTGTAGATCGTTGCTTCTGGGGTCGCAAGAAGAGCTGGTGGACAGGTTCCCAACACTGTCCAACTGCCCCTTTGTGCATGTACACACACACGTACACACATACACTCTCTGTCCCCAAGGAACAGGCAGCCAGCTTGCTTCCAGCGCTTTGGCAAAGCGGCCCATTTTTTTCCCTCCGTGGCAGCTGCTGCATCCAGAGGCTTGATAGGCTATTAATACCCGGGCTAATTTTACCAATCCATTCAGATTTACCGTTTTCCACTTGTCAGTGTGTTGATTAAGAGGCACATGGCCATCAGCACGAGGTGACTTAATGTGATGAACAAGGGGAGAAACAGGGCTAATAATGCACTTGCTGTCCAGAAGGAGCAGGGAACACCACTATGGTGCTTTTTCATGTCAAGGCACTGTTAGAGGCTTCATACAGTGGTACAAATTAAGTCAGTTTCAGTTATGCTTTAACTCATTTAAGCGCAGTGTGATCTTAGAGGAAGCAACAATTTTTTTTCTGCAACTTTAGAAGTTTCGTAGTTTATTGCTGAGTAGATAAAAACAAAAAGAACTCTGGTGTCCGACAGTTTAACAGGCTTTGGAATCAAACTGCTTGCTTTTTGTTTTCTTGTCACACTCCTCTTGAAGTAGGTGCTGCATTGCTCCCAAGGGCCTGCAGGTGGTGCAACAGTATAGGCTGTAATATGACACATATTATGTAGTAACTGCTGTTTCATGAGGAGCTAATGATTGTTATTAGAAAAACAAAGAAAATGGTTCTTAACAGTGGGAGTTGAAGAGCAGAAGTTGGAAGTTTTTTGCTGAGGCTACACCAGATATTTAAAGGCTTCACTTAAGAATTTGATTAAAAATGCATATGCTTATTTAGAATTGATTTAAAAAAAACAGATAATAACGGTTAATAATTGAGCTTATGGAATATATAGGAATATTTGATACAATTAATATTGCATTTCCACAGGCCTTTTAAGAACAGGGCCTAGCATTGTGCTTAGTATTGTGCTTTCTTATTCCTGGCGCTTCTCAGGTCCTCTGTCTGTCTGCCAGCCCACCGGCTCTAGAACGTTCAGCTTCACTAAACTGATCTGCCATGATTTGCCGCTGGTTATGCATCAGTGCTGCAGTCTCATCTCACATTCCCCTCTACAATACTGCACTGTGGAATAATGAACCCTGTTTGAGTCTGTCTGCCTCCCTGTGTATGTGTGTGTGTGTGTGTGTGTGTGTGTGTGTATGTGTATGTGTGTGCCTCCTGAGCGTGCATGTCCATGTTTTCCATGATTGCTGCATTTGACAACAGAGCCACAGGGAGCTCAGCAAAGCATACTGCAGTCCAGGTTTAATTTCCTCCGTCAGATGGAGCGATAGTTAGAACAAATGTACTGTAGCAGGGAACCACGGTTTTCCCCGGCCGCTCCACTCGCCTTCCCTATCATCCACCATTCACTGCTATTGTTTACCAGGTGTCGTTCACAACCTGTTTGATTTTGCTCTTAGAAAATACTGGTGACTGGTATCCAAATTGATTATCCTGCATCCGTCTTCCAGGAAATTGACGAAGCCTGCAAGAGAATCAAGAGGGAAGTGGACGACCTGGGTCCTGATGTCGGTGACATCAAAATCATCCCGCTGTACTCGACGCTGCCCCCACAACAGCAGCAGCGGATCTTCGAGCCACCCCCACCTAATAAACCGAACGGTGCCATCGGAAGGAAGGTAAACCTGCCTTTGCGGCTATAAAAACACTGTGAGGTGGAGGTTAAAGTGGGCTATGTGAAAGAAGAATTGAGTGGGGTTGCTGTAAAAAGAGCAGATGGGGAACAAGGTGGGAAAACAAGGAGAATTGGAAGGCGGGGACTGGGAAACTTTTTTTTTCCCCCTCTTCCTCAGCTTTAGCGCAGAACTGACTCACACAACATATGCTGCTTTTGTCAGCATGCGATTCTCTGCTCTAAATTATAACTGGGGTATTACTCACGCCCTCTGAGCCTGAGAAAGTACTGCATTCTCAGTCATTTTTATCTTTCCTCTACATTTGCACAGGCCCTGCTGCTCTGTGAGGAGGCCTAAGACCTCTGCATTTAAACCACGTGATAATGAACGGTGCGCATTTATTTGAGCAAAAACAAGACCTGTCTTGCTCTACATAGTGCTGTCGTCTTGAATCGCTTGATCTCCGAGGAGCGGATGATCCTCTTATTGAAACAGACACTAGACAATTCCTCTCTTGTGTGTGACAGTTTCTATTCAGATGGGCTCATCACCAGAGTAGCAGCACCACCTGCGCTGCCACACATTTGGCCAGGGATCTGACAGAATATCAGAATATCATCACTGCCAGTGAATGAGCAAACATTCAACCTCGGCATCTGATAGGAGATGGTGTTGATAAATGACTCATTGGTACAGCCCCTGTAATTGAGGCGGATCAGGCTGACATATGAGTAGCAAAAATATTTACTATCTGTCTGCATTAAACACATGACAGTGCTTTAAAACAATTAAGGTCAACATATAGTCAGCTTTTCTTCCTTAAACAGTTGTTGTATGCACATTTATGGCTTGAAAAGAATCAAGATATACTAGTGTTTTGCTGAGGGTTTCTTCATGTTTTGTTGGCGAGTTTCCTCTCTTCAGGCTTTCTGTGGAAGATGTGTGTGTGTGTATATGTCCTGTGTAGGATTAACAGGCTCAACATTCTTAGTAGTTTGATTACCCAGAGCTGGATAAGATCTTTTTCAAAAGTTCAAATATCATTTCCAGTGTTTGCCTCTGCTGATCCGAGGATATAAACATATGAAACTCGGCCACAGTTGCATCGAAGCAGCCTTGAATATTACTTGGCCCTTGCACTTAGTACCTGTATGTTTTTCATTTCTCACTAACCTCTACCTTATTCTTACAACTTATGTTAGTACAAGAAATAAAATACATGCAGTGCTCCAGCTCTGTATCTCATTAATGACTAGACTGGTTAGTCATGTTTTATAAAACCTGTGTCGGCAGAACATGACTCCGCTAGTGGTTGATATTAGGCTTCTTGACTAGAGTTACTGACTATGAGGAAAATTAGTTGGACAAAAAAAGAGATCACTCTATTTGATTTATTGTGCACTTAATTTATGGTAGTGTCAGATGTTTTTACTCCAACTTCTAGAAATGACATTCATATACCAACTAAACTGTTACAAGGTTTTAAAGCTTAAAATCAAACGACAAAAATAATGTCCTCATCACAAACAGGTTGTTAGTAAATGTAAGATTTTCCCAGTGTATATTATTTTCTTTCCACCAATTCGAATTGAAGTTTCCGTTGCTTACAACAGTAACATTACTTAAATTTTAGCATTTTAGCACTTGCTGGTTAAGGAAAAATCTCCAGCCACTTTCTGTCTATGCAGGAATGTAAAAAAAATTTTAAAAAAAGACAAATTAGGCTTGGTTGCAGTGAACGGCATTGATTATGTTGGTAGAAAAACACAATATGGGCAACATTACGTTTTTAAGATAAGATGGGATTTTTAATTTAGTTATTTAGGGGTGTAAATTCTGTGAGTGGGTTGTGTGCCCACAGCATGACCTCTGAACCTTAAACCTAGTCACCAGTTTAAGCTTCTGAATGTCACAGCTGGTGACCTTTTTTCCTCAAGATTAATTTGTCAGGAGCTTGTCTAATTGGGAAAGGTGGCATCTAAAGTTGCCATGCTTGAAGTAAATGTGCCTCTCTTCCATGAGTGACTGAGCGACTCATCAAATGAAAAATGCAGGGATGTCATCCAAGTCAGCCCAAGAGGAAGTAGTGAAAAAGAATGAAGGTTCGCCATGTCTGCTGCTGCGCATGCTAACGACTACATTAAGCACTCCTCAATTAACATAAAGTACTAGCTCGTCATTGCTCTATTTCTTCAGGAAAGCCACTGATCATCCATTTTTGAACAGTTTAATCATTTAGAAGCAAGGCAGCAATTGACTAATTACAAACAAAGACTATAATCTCACTTTGCTTTCCAGCGTCTTGAAGATTGTCTCAAACAAATGTGCCGTGATGAGGGTTTGGTTTGTTTTTAGCATTGTCACGTTTAGAATCCTCCCTCAAATGTCACTCGTGATTCCACCACATATCCATTTCAATGAGCTTTGAATGTGGGTGCGTCCACGTTGCTTGAGGCACGTTCACCAATTCCCCAGTCAAGGGAAGGCTTTATTTGTCAACTAAGCGGCATTTCCCAGCAGGGGATGTGAAAGATGGTCCATGTTAGCCATAGTACTTGCTCTCCTGCAGGTAATAACCCAGAAATAACATGCAGAGATGATGCTCTAATGATATTAGTGATGAAGAAGCCAGGATTATCCAGTGCAGCAACAGACTGGAAGGAGCCAGGCTGTGTTCAGTGTAATGGCCCTAGCCTGGATAATCCTTCAGAATCAATGCAGTCAATGAGGCCACCCATATGATGGTGAAATGTGAGAAGGTGTCATGCGTGGCATCTGCTGGAGCACTGACTGCATCCTAACAGTGGAAGCAGCCTCATCTACACCATATTTTTCTGTCTTTACCGCATGCCTTTCATTCCTTGCTGCGATGTTGACCATTGGTGTATTGTGTCTGTCATAAGACACTATCTGGTTTCGTAGAGCCTGGACTGTGTAGAACATTGTCAGGCTTTGTAAGAGGCTTCTGTAAACCTGTTTTTCTACTTAGTCTTACGACTGGAGACTAGAACTGAACCTAGTGCTGGGTGAGATGTACTGGATGAACTGTTAGACTGCTTTTAATGTCTCATAAGGTATGAATGTATTCATATACCCCACCATAGTTGAATCAACTGCTGCAACACTCCAGTAAGCACCAGATTATGTAATATTGTTTGCAGCTCTGTGCATTATGTTGCATATTGAGAAGAGACCCCCATTAACTGTGCATGCCTTTCTTATTAACTTTAAAAAAGAACATTTAATTACCCACAATGTACTCACTTTAACAGGGCAAAACAACAAGGAAAACAACAATTTGTGGCACACATACAATTTGTAAGACTAATAATTGTACTTTTACAACTACTGGGTACTGCTCATTAGCTAGCCAGGTAGCATAAGTCTGTTGACAGTTGTGTGTAAATATTTAAATTTCAGTTTTTACTATATTTGCGTTAACACAAAAACAATTCTGTAAGTACAAATTTTACAATGTATGCAATATGATTTCATATATTGCAAATATATGGAGCCAAGCACGCCCAATTAAAAAAAAAAAAAAAGTCTTTATCATATAGCATCCATGACAAAATACGTTTTAAAAATACTTTATGTCGATACATAGTAGTATAAGCGAGGCACCATGCAAGAAGCAAACAAAAAAACTCCTCAATGTTAAAAAAAATACCATGATTTTTAGTCATAACATCTAGCACTAGACTACACATTATTAAAATAGCAGTAGTTAGCTTGGCAAAATGTCATACTTCATCACAGGAGCTTTAAATCATTGATTAAAGGAAAAATATGTCACAGCATATCATTATAAATTAAGTGTGGCGGTGCTATAAAGATAACAAATCATATCCCTCAGATCTAAGAGAATGTTTGTTTAGGGGTTGGGCTTTTGTAATGACCCTGATGATGGCCACGAGCCGAAATACGGTAGTTGCAGCATTAATAATGCTGTTGTATTTGCTACAAGTCCTGCTGTTTTTCCCTTCCCAGTGCATCTTTGAAGTAAGTCCTACCCTGTCTGGTCGGTGCAAAAAAACACACACATGAAAATTGAATGAAAAAAACCCCACCATTTTCACTTGTATTTTGACTTGTACTCCAATCACAGTATCTACCAAAATAGTCCAGTGTTATCTTTCTGCATATTTCTCAACCCATACACATTCTACATATGCCTTTACAAGGTAAAAGCCTTTTGTCAGGAGCTTGAAGTAAGTGGCTATGAGATGGTAAAATTAAGTGGTGCTGATTATCTCTCAAGTATATGCCACCATCAGATACCTATTTATATGCTGTAGACAATTCCAGGGCAATGCCAAAGCTGACGGCTCAAAACAACCTCCACCCTGTGTCACCACTGTGTGCACTTCGGCCCTTAATTTAAGTAATTTGTAAATGTTGTCCCTGGGCAGCTTTAATGACCGCCACAAAAGACGAATAAAATACATTAAAACAGCAAAAGTAATACTAAACATTTAACTTATCACACATAACAAACTGTACAGCACAGCAACACATAGAACAGTGCAGATAATCTGAATAAGATATTGTGAATGGATTCTAGGTCTTCTTTGTTTTGTCCTGTGCTGCTTGGTGTGCCACAGGTGTTCTTGTTGGTATTTCATGCCTTTCTAAATAATCAACAATACTATCAGTGATTGGGTTAAGAAACCTAAACCTCCTGCAGTTCCAGAATGTATTTTAGGGACATGTCCCCAAGGCTTTTGAAGTATAGTAAACAAAAGCAGAGCTTGTGACATGAGCTATACGCTGCTGAAGCTCTAGTAAGTCTGTCCTTAGGTCAAGTGGTCTTGACATAACCACAATCGACTGGCTGCTATTTGGACTGCATGCGTATTGCTTTCAGTTATTTATCCAAATCAAGAAAGTCACGTTTGTTTGGAAGTGTCATGTTCTAGATCTAGACCGTAGTTCATTTAAGGAATACATGAAAACAACCCTACTGTTTACCAGATGCTCCTGTCCGTTCACCTCTTTATTTTGCATGAACAATAAAGGGAATGTGCCTTTCGACGGGTGAATTCCTCGAGGTCAAGGGCTAGACGAGGGAGAAAACGGCCCTCCCTTGCATTAATAACTAAATAGTTAGGCATTCTCAGACGGGAGAGAAATCCTCACTTAAAAGGTGGGATTTAAAAGTCTCTGAGGCTCCCAGCTTGAAGCCAGCTAAAGAGGCACAGCTACAAAGGAAGTGTGTCAAGTGTGCAAAATTGGATCTGTGGACCTGTAGCAGCAAAGACTACAGAGAAGCGTCAGGTCTTGTATTCGACGTTTTATCATGAGGACGGCCAAAAAAGTCGACACTTCTGCCAAATGACGGATTGGGTCAGCTTGCAGCATGTCCCTGTTTTAACCCTGCACAAGTGAGCAATCAAAAGACGGTGAAAGTGCAGAGAGTCATTTTTTCAACACTTACTTGCATATAGAGCTATGACACTCAGCTGACTCTGACCTAGGCTGCTTCAGTCTACAAGAGTTATGGTGAAGATGAAGAGTTTCTGAGGTGGCTCGGCCTCTACAGCTGTATAAGTGGCCTGGCAGAGGTCAAGGTTCATGTGAGAGCAGCTGCAAAATTGTGTATACTGACAATATAACTTTTTTTCCCTTGGAATCTGCTTTCTATTCAAATATTTTCTTCTAAGTTTCTCTGAATCCTGGAGGCTTGGGCTTTGTGTGATGGCTTTTTGTTATTATCTGACTAGGAACTCTACATTTTTGCAACATTTAAGACTAATATTATTTCAATAATGGAAATATTGAGATGAAGTAAACCCTAGCCCACGTTTTCCAGTTTCCTGGTCCTTATTTTGGAGGCCTAATTTATCATGTAAGAGTTTTAAAATGATTCAAAAATGTATTTACACTTGCGTAACTGAAACATCTCCATCATTGTGAAATCTAAATTTGAATATTAATAGAGAAAGACCTGACTCAGGGTAATACAGCACGTTTTCTTTGTTCCCATATTAATGGTTCTCAGAATCTAAGCAGATCTTCTTACATTCACCTTAAAGATGTTTTTGACTGGCCGTAAAATAAAGTAATAATATTTTCTCCATTATACATTTTTTTTATATTTAGAGTAAACAGAGAGCATAACTTTTACTAGGTGGTACCTCATACCAGTCCGTAACACCTCATATTTTATTAGTAGTATTTCAGGTTTTCTTGGACTCAAACAGAACTTCATTGAGATAACACTGCGAAGGACATGGCAAGATCCAATCAGTGACAGTGAGCCACGAACAGTTGGCATGTCCACAGACCGCAGTGTTCCACATTTCAGAACACATGCTATGTTCATGTGGGAAAATTACTGCAGCCATCATTTTTGGGGGGTGAGAGATGCTTTGATGAAAGTGCTAAGCATTGCGGAGCTCTCAGTGTGTTATAAAGCAGGCCACCTTAGAGGACCCATTACATCTACTATTTTCTATGATTTTGACAAATTCTAGGAAGAGTTTTCCAAGAGGGGGAAGCTGACATCTCAACAAAGCACGTTACATGCTGAGGATGTGTGCGCCGTGCAGCTCAGAGCCATCTTTTCGAGCCTCCTTCAGTCGACTGGCTCCCATCAGACAGAGTTTTTCCGAGTGCAAAGCTGATATCTGCACCTGCTTGTCTCTCTTGTATTGATGCTTAAGAATGACTATTATGATTTACAAACTGTTCCAGTTGGAAACCTTTTGTCTGTTTGGATCAAAGCACTACACTTTTTGAGTGCACAAGACAATTTGCAATACTCGAGTTTCTATCTGAAAGTAGGTTTACACCATGGTTCAGCAACAATAAACAATGCAGCTTAGTTCTATATCAACATAGAATTCCAAGTAAAAATAGGACTTTTAATAAACAGTGGTTTTGTTAGTCATTTTTTGTTTCCTGTCTTCTATGAATCAATAATTTCATTACACTAAACTAAACCTGGCCGTTTCTTCAAAATAAAAGTAAGCGCATGTGTCCACCCCTAAAATTGAGAATAAAGAAAATTTCACAAACAGTAATAACAGTAGCAGTGGAGGAATCAATACTTTCCTGAAGCTCAAACTTCTGAATAACTTATGATCATAGAAAAAATATTGAGCAAAATGTTGAGCACTCTTAGATCTCATCATTCCCTCCACACCTAGGGAGGTGAAGGATTTTTTTTTTTTTAACCTAGTTGGTCTCATTTCTGCAGGTCGTCGTGTCGACAAACATCGCTGAGACATCCCTGACCATTGACGGCGTGGTGTTTGTAATTGATCCTGGATTTGCCAAGCAAAAGGTTAGCTTCCCCTTCCCTGCCACACTCCCATCTTCTCCCTACTACTTGTTATCTGCCACGATCATCTGTTCGCGCTGCCTGAGAATCCGCAGATAAACACAGCAGTGCACACCTGACAGCGGCAAAGATGGAAAAGCCAGTTATTTATTCCTCTGACATTTCACCAGCCTAGAGCCAAGTCATACACGTGGTGCAGTGCAAGATTATAAATGCTCTATGGTGTTTTTTGTATGTATTAGTGTACCTTTTTGTCATGTACTGTGAGTATCTAGTTTATTGTGTGCAATAGTTTGTGTTAATGTCTGATTATTTAGTCGCTGCCCTCTAAAAACCTAGTTTTTTTTGACATCCTACCTCCTGTCAGGTGTATAACCCACGTATCCGAGTTGAGTCTCTCTTGGTGACAGCCATCAGCAAAGCCTCAGCCCAGCAGAGGGCAGGTCGCGCCGGACGGACACGCCCAGGGAAATGTTTCCGCCTTTACACCGAGAAAGCCTACAAGACTGAAATGCAGGTAAATGATAGAGCCGGTAGAAAATTATTGAAATTCTATGGTTTGTTTGCACCAGTAAAGCTTAACTCAGTCTTGGTCGTGCAAAAAATTCACATGTAAAATATAGTGCCGCGCAAATAAAAAGTAGTCTTGCTTTGGTAAATTTAAGTTTATGTAGATCAGTCTATCAACTCTTGTCACTATGGAGACCTATGTTTGCATGCTGAGTAAGTACAAAAGAGACAGGAAACTAACTGTGAACCTTTGGCTGCATTGTGCTCCTTACCAAACACTGAAGTTGGGTAGCTAACCTCCTCCTGAACACGGAAAACCTCCAGATTTCACAGTTAAATCAATGGAGCAATATGGCAACAGAATAGATGATGAAGAAAGACAATAGCAGAGTAAGTAGCTGGCAGACTGAGAGTGAGTCCAAGCTTCCTGTTCAGCTCCAGAACAGTTTCCTCACTGAAACACTATCTTGACAAAATTTATTAACATTGTAAATCTCTGTTGTTGTCAATCTGTCGCTTAAGTCTCTAAATCCATCTCAAGAATGCAGCCAAATCCCAAATCAAAACTAAGTCAGAATTTTAAACTGGAGTTAGACATTTTCTGGCAACAGTTAAACAGCTACATTTATTTTGCTTGGACTAAAAGCTAAATTGAGGTTTAAAGAGTGGTTAAAAGGCGTAGTGTTTGCATTTAGTCTTATTTTTGTGCTAGGAGCCAGGAGTTTCTTAACATTAGCTTATGTTATTTCTAAGTTAACAACAATCCTGGTTCCCTACATTCATTATAACACTGAGGTTGGATTTTACTCAAAAAACTTTATGTACCACCCAGTTCTTCAGTGGGTTTTGTGCTTTTCTACTGGGGCAACAGAATGCAACACTAACCACTATAGAAATTGGGTTAACCAGCTTCAGCAAACAACCAGCTCCCACAGACGCCAACACAAACATAATTTTAGGAAGGACTGTGATTTAATCGTATTTAAAAATAAGTCCTGGTTGGTGCATCCCAGCCTGTAAGGTCTAATCAGGTGATTAGATTCTACCAGAGCAGCCTGAAGTGGGGAAAGCTCTCATTATGCAACATTTGCTCTTAGTACTACATTATTCTCATTTGAGCTCAATTGTCATTTCAAGAGCCTGGTTCCAAACCACATTGCCTCCACTCTTCCTTATGACCTGCTCTAAACGACACAGCCAACCTTGTGACAAATGAACCTGTGGAGGCCCAGTTCTCCACGTTAACAGGCTAATTTTTTCCCATCATGCTGAGTGGCAAAGGGAATTTTTTAAACAAGTTAAATAGCCCTTCAAATGCCCTAGACTCCTGGTCTCTGTTCAAGTTGACACATGAGCGATGCATGAGGAGATAATAACCGCCCTGACTAATTCATTTTGAATCGTTCCTTGGCTTTCACTCTGTTCCGCTTAACTTGCACAGGACAACACGTACCCCGAGATCCTGAGGTCTAACCTGGGCTCTGTGGTGCTGCAGCTGAAGAAACTGGGTATCGACGACCTGGTACACTTTGACTTCATGGACCCACCAGGTTAGTATTTTAAAAAAACATACATTTTACAGTGTGAACAGTGACCTTAGTGTTATTTTGTTCTGAAATACAGCTCATGAGGAAGCATAAATAATTCATCCTGTTTTTTTAATATTAACTAAAAGATTTTGATCAGTTACAAACTGCTTTGAGATTCTACACACATTTAGTTGAACTGGTGTTGTTTGATGTGTGATATCAAATCTGGGTTGGCTGTGTCACTTGGGAGCTGTGGAAAATGACAAAGCAAAGAGAAAATGATGTTGGCAGATATCAAATATTGTATGCTGAATGTTTGGAGATTTGAGGATAAGTGCTCTGGCAGACATGGGCGACACAGTACTTTGCTGTTTTGTCTAATTTGCGTTGAGATTATTGCTGTTTAAACTGGGGAATGATGCGATGTGTGCTCTAAATGCTTAAATCTGATGTCTCTGTTTACGCTTCAGACAAGTAAAACTCATCTGAATGAGTGTATGTTTCTGCATCTTCCTGACGAGACCATCACCGACACCACCACCCCGCCCCCTACCCTTCCTCTCCTTAACCTCCCGCTCCCTCCCCCTCTTCTCACCATAATATAGTTTTCATCTCACCTCTGAGATTAAACTCATCTCTCCCAGTCCACTGTGGCAAACGCCATTTTGAGAATGAAATTGGTTACATCAATAGTAGTGCTATCACCTTGGCTATTGCCTTCCCTTTATATTCCTCCAGTGAAACGTGACTGACCTCCACCGCCACCCCCACATTTCTCACAAAACACGAGGGTAAGCGGCAACATATCGCATCGGCCTTGTCTGCCACGTCTAACTGGGAACAGTGGGGTGAATGGAAAGGGGGAGGATTACCTTTTTATTTATTTGATCCCCTCCTGGCAGCAGGCTCTTCCTAACTAGCTCTTGAGTACACTGGAAGCTACAGCAAATAAAGTCTGCCTCGAGTCTGTGAGAGTTTCTGGACAGGCACTTTATAATATCCAGTTACAGCGGATCGATTTTGATACGCTGTGTCAAAGGCCCACCTCAGAGTAAATGGACAGGTCAGGGATGTGTCTCCAGAGACTCGAGAGGTGGAAGATGAAACAACAGAGACTGCATGTTTGGTTTTTTTGGGGGTTTTTTTTGGTCACCTAATTGAACTTAATGTCAGTGCTATGAATGATTCTGTAAAATGTGGGTCACAGGTCTGGGGTTTTCACAGGGCTTAGGTACTGGGATGCCTTTTTTGGTTATTTATTAACCAAAAAAAAAAAAAAAAAGGGTATTTTTGCTCCTTTTAGATCTATATTATTACAATATTTAGAAAACAGTCCAAAGAAAACAAAGCTGCATATTGATGCATTCAACATGTCCATGTAAGTGTATGAGACACTGCATTGAACAGGAACAGTTTTAAGCCATGACCATGATAAACTAACTATAAATTTTCACATAAAAGTAGAGCATGTAAAGGGGAATAAATCTGAGTATTCTTTTTCTATTCTTTACACTTTGGCAAGAATTTGACTCCCACATTCAATGTTTTCACTCAGTTTGTGGAGGACTTTGATACTAGAATGGCTCTCTCTTGTTGATGAATGAAAAAGATGGATTTTTGCATGTGCATTTTGTGGTTGTTTATTGTTGTTATAATTTCCTAATATTTTAACCATTGTTCTACTACTACATTATTTACAATGGGTCAAACAAATGCTAATCTCTAGTGATGACAAGAAATTTTAATTTTGTGAATAGTGGATGACCCTGTCTTTTTAAACTTTTTTTTTTTTCAGAAAAATGTAGGCCAATATATCGTTTCTCTCCCAATGAAGAAGTAAGTCTGAGATTATAAGTCATTCAGTAAAAATGCAATAAGTAATGTAACTGTTGTAATTGCATTACATTAGTTTTTGATTACATTTCTTGTAGGGATGCATAATCGGTTAGTTGATTTGTCAAAATGGTTGGCCCACAGCTGTAAAAGTACAATTAAAACATGTGCAATATAACTTTAGGGTTAAAATGCTCCGATCTCAAATCAGAACCAACAAATTTCAAGCACATACAAGCATGAATCTAATCCTCTTTTTGAGAAGTTACTATAATGTATTTCTATATTTTTTTCTCAGTAAAAGGATCACAGTTACATTTATCTTATAATTTAATTGCATAATGCCATTGCATGTGACTAGTTACTCCACAAGTCTGTGTATTGTTTACTTTTTGGGATGTTTTAAAGGTTAAATTGGCAGACAGATGATGTTTTAAGACCAAAGTGTTTTTCTAAGTTAGATAAAAGCAATTGTCTCCCATTAAACTTCCCTGATGATCAAAGATATCATCCACAAAATGCCAGTGGCTTTTTCCATTTCAGCCTGTCGCTGGGGTTGATTTTTCGCTTTACTCTGAAACGCTCAAATATGTGGTTTATTTCTCTCTTTGGCCACCTTCCTCCCTGCTCACTAAACACAGGAGCGACTGCGTGAGCCAGCCAACCAAATGGAAAATCCAAAAGAAATCAGTAGCGATTTACACAAGGACTTGGCTGGGTGGGATTCATTTGCCTCGTGACATTTCCAAAGAAGTACCTTTCAAAGCCAATGTGGTTTAATGTACCTTTAGCCTTTCGTCTCATTGATTTGGCCCTTGGTTAATATATCGGATTCTCGTGTGTTGAGGCAGTCAATACTTACTTTCTGATGAGCCTCGTTGTGTATAGATTGAATTTCCACACTGGTTCATCATGCTAGCAGTACTTGGAAATCAGATTTTCACCTTTGTTCAGGCCCACACAAGCGACTGGTGTGGTAAGTAATGTAGCCGGCACTCACTTTGTGTATAAAAAAAAGTACCTTTGATGCCCCAAATCAATATTTGTTAATCATAAAAAAATGCCTCCCTGCTGTTTGAAATTGAATTTTTTTTGGGGGGAGCGCTTGAGAGAAATCAAAGTGAACGAGTAGCACAGCCAGCGCTTGAAGCTAATTTTCAGTTAACATGCAACTGGTCATTAGGCTTCAGCTCTCGGGAGCCAAAGGTCAATAATTGCATCTGGAGGAAAAATCTTTTAACCAAACGGTGGAAGCCTTTTGTGTTGAAGCATTAAGTAGAAAGTTCCCCTGTAATTGCATTAGTTGTTTAGGATTGCCTGAGCGGTGGATGAAAAATGGGCTCTGCCATGATTACTTCTCCACTAAGTTGCTGTCTAGCGGAACTCCGGCCGTCACATACCAAGAGCCTTTTCATTTTGATTCATGGCGTGTTCCATTCGACCACAGCACACAACGGCCTACCTTTGTCTGACTGTCAGTGTCTTCTGTAACCTGCAGTTGTCTAAATACAACACACACTAGACCTCTTTTTCTCCTTAGTTTGTTTCTTTGTACTCATACACCTGAGCCTCAACACACTAGTTCACTACTTGCTGGCAGCAGATCTTCTTCACTACATAGGCCTAACTCTGGCCACATGATGTCAAATTGCCCCAAAATTGTTGAAGAGAAATCTGTTCCCATCTTGAAATGTTTATTTTTGGTATGGCTTGTCCCAGCATTTCATATTTTGTGGAAAAATCACGGAATAATGTAAAAAACAAAATGGGAAAGAGAGAGAGATGTTGCAACACTATGAGCTTTTCATGGTGCAGAAACCATCTCAGAAAATGTCATGAATTCATTGTTGCATCTATATTTTTACACAATTGTTGATACCATAACTGAGTTTCCATAAATCTTTGGAATTGAAGTATCATGTTAAGAAATGTTTATGCAGTGCAGTTTCACAAGTTTTTACATTTGCTTGAGGTAGTTTTGACAGAATAGAAACAGTTTCTTCAAACAAGTCCTGATGTGCCAGAAATGTAACTTGCATTAAATTCAGTTCTGTTTTATCTACAACCTCAGTTCTGTTAAAGTTGGGACTGTATTGCTCTCATCCAATTCAAAATGTATGTATATTTTTCCAAAAATGGCAAATTTTCTCAAATCTCATTGTTTACTTACATTCTACACAACATCTGCACTTTTATGGAATTGGGATAATGTACAGCGCCAATCATAATTCATGATTATCTCACGGCAATTCACAAATTCAGGTCAGAGGCTTTAAAAATAGTCTATAGAGAACAAACCCACAAAACCTCCAAAGGCGACAGGGGGAAAAATCTTCCTTTACGGAAGAAAAAACCTCCGACAGGGCTCCATGTAGGCGGCCATCTGCCTCAGCCAGTCGGGATGAGTGGAAAGTGGAGAGAGAACAGACAAGCATAGAGAAAAAATAACAACACAGACAGTGGGCGACACCGTTGAACACTGCACAGGTTAGAGGCCAGAACCACACATCAGGAACAGACTGCTCCGTAGCCAGAGATACCAGCAGACTGATCGGTTTCCTGGTGTTTTACTGGATATTATCATAAAATGTGAAGACCCGACTCATAGCTGAAAACTTCGTGTGGACTGACAAGAAGACCAGATCAGTCTCATCTATGAAAGACACTTCACACCTGGACTTCTTTCACCAGGATGTTGTTTGCAGAATACCTGCCTGATTTTTTTGTTTTGACATTTGGTAAAAACATGGCTAATGACTGGTTGGTTGAGCAAGCTTTATCTACTACTTAGAGAAACTTGAAACTGTCGCTTTAATTGACGTATTTAATCTCCTATTGAAAATTGTATAAAATGTGTAAAGAATTTGTTTAGTACAGTGCATAAGTCTTAGGCCACCTTTAGCTTTGTTGTTTCTCCAGGGTTGAAATGAGCATACATATTTATTTCTCATTCTCTTTTCTTGAGATACAAAATTCAGAAAGTATGTGCACAGCCTGAAAAGACACACAAAAAACTGAACTAAATGGGTTCTAAAGGTTAAAGTCACTATTCAGTTTGACCCATGACAAAAAGCATCATGAACAATTAGAAACATGTGGCATGTGTTGAATGAAACCTGGTATAAAACGTCAGAAACATAATGCAATAAATCTCAAATTATATGGGTTAAAGTCATGTTAAGTGCAAAGGGAGGTCACACTAAATACTACCACTTTGGTTCATAGAAGGTATTTTTTCCTTAAAACTTTTGGTTTTACTGCTCCGCATACTTCACATATATCCACATTAATGACAAATGCATGTGTGTCATCATTAGAACCTATTACACCTGCAAACCTTAAGTTGGCCCTAGGACTTTTGTACAGTTCTGTGTGTCTGTACATCATCTGAAAGGAGATGTGCACATACTGGTGAGTGTAAACAAATGCGTATTACATAGCAAGGTGTGGCATGCAACCTGTATACAGGTGCATGGTTTTCCCTGGATATTGCAGTGTGTTACAGAGGCAGAAAACAATTCTCGAGCAGATGGATTGAAAGTGCTTATTGGTAACACTGGTGTAGTAATCAAACCTGACATAAATTCCTAGCTAAACCTTCCAAATGGTCAAATTTATCTGTGGCAACACTTTCGCCAGTTATGTTATCTGTGTGTGTTTGCCCCATAGGCTTGGAACATTTTTAATGGTCCATGTGTCCCTGTCTGTCTCCCCTCAGCCCCAGAGACCCTGATGCGAGCCCTGGAGTTGCTGAACTACCTGGCAGCGCTCAATGACGACGGTGACCTGACGGAGCTGGGCTCCATGATGGCAGAGTTCCCCCTGGACCCCCAGCTGGCCAAGATGGTCATCGCCAGCTGTGAATTCAACTGTTCCAACGAGGTCCTTTCCATCACTGCCATGTTGTCAGGTAATGCTCAGGGCTGGCTCACTCTGTGGGTCTGAGCTGCTACTCTTTCCATTTCCTGTTCAGTTCTGTTGGACCATTGAGACGCTCCCTTTTCCTCTACATCTCTTAGATTCAATATGCTTCCTCTCTCTGGCCGTACTGTGTCTTTTAACTTTGCTATTACAAGGTTTTTATTGCATCTATTTAGCTTCATTATGTAAAAGGAAGTTTCATCATAAACAGTTGCAACCGCAAAAGTCAAGACTTTCTTCAATCGATTAATGTTAAACTGCTAAACTTAACTACAAGGCAAGAGGAGGATAAAGTCTGTGGAGTCAGCTATTATTTGTGAAGAAGGGGAAAAAAATACATGTCTGTACAAAATGTATAGGTGTAAGTGAAACAGCACCAGTGAGCTTCAGCAGTAATTGCACTTTGGGCTTGCCAAAGCAGAATGCTGCTCATTGAGATGAATCCTGACGCCTTTGAAGGGAGCGTGAGGGTCTCTGAGAGTGGGGAAATGGATTTAACTAGCTGTTCGGACGTGGTATGCACTTAAAGCAGGTGATTCTGGATGGCAGTTTTTTTTTTTTTTTTTTTTTTTGCTGAGTTCATTAGAGAAAGTAGCAAAAGTACACCTGAGAACGGTGCTGCTGTGGCAACGAACCGTAAGGCTCGATAAACAGAGATTCTAACCACTAAACCCACTATCCAGCAAGGTTTGACGTTAAACTACTGAGACTAAGTTCTCCGAGGGGGAGAGGTCTTTGCTTTCTATTGTTCTCAGTGCTGCCAGATGAACGGTAATGATCATATTTGTAGGGTAAGATGTCCATTCAATAATGCCAAATGTACAGTAATTAGATCAATTTGTAATAGGTCGAAGCTGTGTCATTTTAATTCATTTGCCCAAGTGATCGCAACTGACCAGCACAGCTTTCTTTAACTTAAATCATCTGTCCATATCAGGAATTAAAGTATTGAAATTCTGGCTAAAGATGCAAGATTTCAGAGGCTGATGTGTTTGTATGGAGTTCTATGGGACAAGTATGAATTAACTGAATAAACTATTTTGTGAAAAGCATTGGCTTCATAACAGCAACAAAAACCTCTGAAGTACAATGCCACCTAAGACCTAACTATAACTCAATGATCATTTTGTGAGTAACAATGACAGTTTAAGGCAGGGGTCTCAAACATGCGGCCCGCCAAAGCTTCCAATCCGGCCCATGGGATGAATTTGCAAAGTGCAAAAATTCCAGAGTCAAGGCTGTCAAACTCATTTTAGATCAGGTTCCACATACAGACCAATATGATGATGAAGTCAAATGATAGCATAATAACCTACAAAAATGACTCCATATTTTCTTCTCAGTTTGTTGTGAAAAAAATAATATTACATTATGCCAATAAATAATGACAACTTCAAATTTTTGTCTTTTAATGCAAAAAACATTAAATTATGAAAATATTTACATTTACAAACTATCCTGTAACAATAAAATGTGAATAACCTCAACAAATATGAACAACCTGAAATGTCTGAAGAAAATTAAGCACAATTTTAACTATTTTCTGCTTGTTTCTAAGTGTTTAGTGTCTTTGTAGATCCAATCCATCATGCACATGTAGAAATGATAAGTTGAGGTATAATATTGTTAAAATTGCACTGATTTTTCTTTAAAAATGTAAGTTTTTTCAGGTTATTCACATCTTTTTCGTTTGGATAGTTTATAAATCTAAGTATTTTCATAATTTAATGGGATTTTTTTTGTCATTTATGGGTTATTATGCTATTATTTTACTGGTCAGACCCACTTGAGATCAAATTGGGCTAAGTGTGACCCCTGAAAGAAAATGAGTTTGAGACCCCTGGTTTAAGGTGTTGCGACAGACGAGGCTCATTTTTGTCATTTAGATGAAATATCTATAAAAATGCACATATGTTGTTTCCTCCATATATTGTCAAAACAAAGGTAAAAATAACTGACCATGTTACTAAGGTCTCTCAACACATCTATGAAATCCACTCTGCTAAACATCAAGACCTAATGCTGTAAACGTTAGACCTTTTGGTGACGCTATGGAACCAAAAAGGTTGCATTATAGTGATACACGCTATCGAAGTTTAAGCTAATTAGCCACAGTTTAGCTACTGCATTTTCAGTAAATGTTTCAAATCGGAATCTTTCTTCTTTAGTCTAAATATCTTTGGTTTAAGGTACATTTGGACCTGTCTAGGTCTGGTTGAATATTACAACATAAACCTTAAATTTATGTGCAGATCTAATGCCAGTGATTGATGAGGTAAGCTGTTATTAGTGGTGAATAGACAGATGTAGAAGCACAATTTGGTACCTCTTACATTTAACATGTGTGATGTTGTAACTGAGAAACACACACTCTGGATTTCTAGTTGGATGGTTTTAGTAGAAAGGGTTTTTTTTCCTTAGCTGATGTGAATCACGGCATTAACTTCATTGTTGCTTCCAGCAGCGTCCACATACAGTTTCTTAATCTTAGGCATATGGAAATTCTAAAACCATCCTCTCTTAGGCTTGCTGATTCTTCTGACCTTTCCCACAGTATCATATGGCCGTGCTTTATAAACAACTTACCAAGAGTTGCTTATTCAAAGGTGTGCGTTTGTTTTTGTCAAAGATTTCCAAATGCACACATAGTTGTGTGGCATTGCTGTTGTCGCTATACGTGGTTTGGACTGGATTTTGAATCAAATGCTTAAAGTTGCATTTTTCATCACGCAGCGCTGATTTGTAACCCTTCTTCAGCTCCAGATTTAGATTATTTTGGGTGCTTTACTGACATCTTTACTGTAGGGGATCTGTTGAGGACATTTATCTCTCGGTGCCCATCCTTCTCCCCTTCTCTTCGACCCTCTTCCTTTTCCAACATAAATGCTTCACAATTCAGTGTTCCCTGTGAAGTGCTCTGTGCCTCTCATGAGCTGAGGCCTTGTTCCTCTCTGTGGGATTTGCTTAACTTATCCCTATGGGCGGCTGTGTTGGGGCCTATACCAACCTTGTTTAGTCCCACAGTGCTTTGTGCGGCCAACGGAGGCTAAGAAGGTGGCAGACGAGTCCAAGATGCGCTTCGCCCACATCGACGGTGACCACCTGACGCTCCTCAACGTCTACCACGCCTTTAAACAAAGTGAGTGGCCTGTGTAGCGTCGTTTATGTCACTGAAGTTTGACAGATTGTTTTCCTTTGCCCTAACCTAACTCTCATGTCACACAGACCACGAGTCCACTCAGTGGTGCTACGACAACTTTGTCAACTACCGCTCGCTGATGTCGGCCGACAACGTACGGCAGCAGCTGTCCAGGATCATGGACCGCTTCAACCTGCCGCGACGGAGCACCGACTTCAGCAGCAGAGACTATTACATCAACATTCGCCGAGCGCTGGTCACTGGCTTCTTCATGCAGGTCAGCAAGGGAGAAGAAAAGCAGAACCTTCCATTTTGAGCTGCCATTACTTTGTTTTAATTTCATTTATTATTGGACTTTTTTATTGGCTACATCAACCGACTGCACTGTTTGTCATTGCTGTTTCAGATCATCGTTAATGGTAGCCCCTGTTGGGTTTAGTCATTAGTGCAGAACATTTCTGACTGAATGAAAATCCAGATTGTTTTTTTTTTTAATATTTATTGTAATGGATAACTGCCTCAGAGTGCACCCACATCCACGAAAAGCCACACGCTATCGCACACAAACACAGCTGCTTTGTTTTAAACACACGAGAAGAAATCAAGTCAATTTGCTCTTCGCTCAAGGAAATAAATGGCATTTTGCGAGAAGCCATTTTCAGGGGTATCTGAAACAAGCAACCTGACAAGTTGAATTATGGTGTTAATATTTAAATATTTGTCAACATTAACCTTTATCTTGGAGACAAATTTGCAGCTCATGTTGGAGCTTTCACAGTGTTGGAGATCATGTCTTTGTTTGGAAAAGGCCTTTATTGAGACTGATTGCTTTGGTTAATCACAACAGCCACAGCGTGCTTCTCCAAGTAACTGCAAAGTAGAAAAAAATGCACTGCCCAGTCAGAGAAGTAGGCCTTTTTTTCATAAAACAAGGAGTAATTCTTCTAAAGTCTTGATACTAGGACATTCTGAACTGTTTCTATGTGTCTGGGTTTGGTTTTTGATTTCAGTTTAGCTTACTGTGATTTAGGACCGCAACTAACAACTTTACTTTAAACTAATTTATTTTGTTTGGTCTGTATGTTACAAAATAGTTAAATACATCCATCAGTATTTCTCAAAGCTCAAGATGATGTCCATACACTAGATGAAAGAGTGTAGAACAGGGGTCTCAAACTCCGGTCCTCGAGGGCCACTATCCTGCATGTTTTAGATGTATCCCTCTTCCAACACACCTGATTCAAATGATAAGCCTACCATCAAGCTCTGCAGAAGCCTGATAACGACCGTCAGGTGTGCTGGAAGAGGGAAACAACTAAAACATGCAGGATACTGGCCCTCGAGGATCTGAGTTTGAGACCCCTGGTGTAGAACATATACAGAATCTCAAGTTATGGAAAAGTTTGTGGAAAACTACTAATGACTGAAACGAGTAATTCAGTAAGCCTAGTAACATTTATTTCTAGCAACCATAAGATGCAAGATACAGTTGAAGGAAAAACTAGCTGTTTTTTTTTTTTTTTTTGGTTATTATTTGTTATTATTTTGTGGTTTTGCCACTGCAGTTTTAGTTGTAAATCTACTAAATGGGTTTGCCTTAATCACTACCTTTCCTGTTGACAGATTGCTCACCTGGAACGTACCGGACATTACCTGACAGTGAAGGACAACCAAGTCGTTCAGCTGCACCCCTCCACTGTGCTGGACCACAAGCCCGAGTGGGTGCTCTACAATGAGTTTGTCCTCACCACAAAGAATTACATCCGCACATGCACTGACATCAAGCCAGAATGGTAAGTTTTAGACACTGCTTTAATGTCTGTAGGGGGAGTAAACTTTCTAAACTTCTCTGACTGTCTTGTATTTCTGAGAGTGAACTGTTGTTACACTTGTTGAAGGAGTAAATAAAATTGAGCGGGGGTTTCCAAGGCCATAACATCCAACACTGTTTGAGTATGAATATACACTAATAGGCAGCATACGACACATGTCAACACCCACACCCATTGTTTTCTGTGTAAACTCAACGCAAGCGGCATATGATGTGTCACGATTCACTGCTGACTTGCTGGTGTAGATGTGCCCTTAGGCGTTAGAAAAATAAGTTTATCACATCAACTATTCTGATCTCCATATTTAGCAGCCTTATTTTAAGTATGTCTACCAACTCTGTTTTCCATTAATTTGTACATTCAGTTTATAGCGATGATAGAGTGAGAACATGTTCAAATGCATAAACATTTCGTAGATGGTCTAGAGCCAAAAATTAAGGCTGCATTTGTTGTTTCTAGGGCTGTCGCAGTGAAGAAATGTCCCATATTGGGTTTTGGTGGCTCAACTGCGTGATATGCGATATTATCCCTGCAATATTTATACTGTAGGGGCTCGCCATAGTCTTATTTGTCCCACCATAATTTCAGAATGAAGTGAAAATATTTGCACCTTTTGCACAGTAGCATTGCAGATGCCTAAGGGTGTGATCTGCTCCATTGTTCTGACCCAATACCAGGTCTCTGTTTGAAGCGATCTGAGTTCATTTTATTTCTTCAACAACACTCTTGTTTTTCACTGTTACTCTGGCAA
The DNA here is from genome assembly GCF_902148855.1 of Sphaeramia orbicularis. Lineage (NCBI taxonomy): Eukaryota > Metazoa > Chordata > Actinopteri > Kurtiformes > Apogonidae > Sphaeramia > Sphaeramia orbicularis. The sequence goes on from NC_043974.1 coordinate 27,902,040, forward strand.
AAATAAAGCAGAAAAATAACATGTCAGAGTTCAGACGCTGGGCCAGCAGTAGACATTTTTCTTCAGCAGCAATAAAACAACTCGTTACACAAACTGTACATAATCAAATCTGTTTTACATACCAACATTTAGATGTGGACACATGATCTATAAACAGCCCTAGATAAACTTGGCCCAGCCCTAGCAACAACACTAACAATGCAAAATCCCCTAATACTCTGGTGCTCTGCTACATTTGCAATGAATATTAGTGAGTTCTGTGGGAACAGTTCTGTGGGAAAGGCTGCTGGTTGTGTAGAACAGCTGTGACAGCGGTGTCACGGTTGCTTGCCATCCTCTGCAGCTGGCTTGCGAACAGCGCGGTATCACAATTTTGCGGCTACTGCGACAGCCCTAGTTGTTCCTGAACTGGTTTGTCTCCATATGAATATTCTCCCACAAGTGAACACTGCAGACAATTTATGTGACTAATGTTTGCTTGCTTTCTTTCCTAGGCTGGTGAAAATTGCCTCCCAGTACTATGAGATGAGTAACTTCCCTCAGTGTGAAGCAAAGAGACAGTTGGAGCGTATCATTGCAAAACTCTCATCCAAGGAATACACTCAGTACTAAGAAGGTTTGCATGCATTGCCGCAACATCCTCACTATGTACAAAGTTGAATCAGAACTCTCTGAACTCACTGGAGCGGCCCATCTATTTTTTTTTTTTTTTCCCCTCAATTTCCACCAAAAAGCTCATTTTAAATTCTATTTTTGTCTGACTTTGTAATTTATTTTCATAATGATCAGTCCTCTTATGTCTGAGGGATATTTTGTTGCGTTTTGAAGCCAAAAATGTTAAGCGCTACCAGAAAATGGATCATAAATGATGGGTTGTTTGGAATTAGTCATCATCTATTTTTGTCTGACGCATGATACATGATGTAGATTGCAACATTCCTGTCACAGACGTCCATAAAAACCACGACTCAGCTTCGGAGTCTTGGCTGTTGTTTTAGTTCAGCTGCTTAAAGTCATTAAAAAAAGGCAGCCAGTTCATGGAAAGAGCCTTTAGATCAAATGTAATTTATACTGTATTTTGACGCAGACATAATGGAAATATCCTGTTGTCATGGAGACACTAAAAGGTGCACTCTGGTCATATTTCCTGTCGGCTGTTCAAGTTAATAAAAAACATCTTTGTAATAAAACATTTTCCAGTGTCAGCATTAAGATGTCAGGATAATTTGTGCGTAAACTTTTCAACCTAACCCTCGCACAAACACACACACTGAGAAATCACGTTTGACCTGCCAAATCCAGCTCGTTTCCTGGCTCTTCAGGGAAGTTAAATCTTCTTACTGGGATATTGATAGCTTCAGAAACAGTTGGAGTGAGGGGGAATGTTAATTACAAATGTTTCAGAGCGAGATCAGGGTGAAATCCCCGCTGTGCTCGAGCCTGTTCTGGCTCTGCCGCTTTGTGTCGGCGTGTAAGCAATGTGGAAGGTAAAGCTCTTGCACACTAGTGGTATAAAATAACCCAATGAATGGTCAAACACATGACTTGAACATGATGGCAATTTATGGGGAATCCATTGTTGCTTTGACAGGTTAAAATGAAATTGCAGCTTCTCATTCCAAACTTGCATAAGTGGATGAAAAAACTGAAGATATGGATGTTGTGGGTATAAGAAAAGCTGCAGGTTGTACAGTAGATGTATTTTATTAGTTTTGTCAGTCTTTTTCAAGTGACCGTTTACAAAGATCCTCTATACATACAAAGATGAGATACTGTATACTGGTTAAATGTGGTTTAAATGCTGTAATTATGCACTAATATCACATTTTTTATGCATAAGTATAATTTTTTATCACATTCCTGTTTGTTTTTACCACCTCCAGATCAGATTTGTGTTGCAAGATCTTGCGAGAATTCCTTGTTTCGGCATAATGGGCCTCACAGTCATTTTTTCTGTGATCTGTACACTATATCAGAATGTTCAGAAGATGCACTATAGGGACAAAAATATTGGGACACGTTGAATGTAGATGTCTCATTGGTAACATTTTATAATACATTGTAATCACTGTTTGTTTTGGCTTTAGGAGCAAATTCGTTTACATTGTCATCTATGTTACAAAAGGCTTAAGAGCTTGTTTTTCCTTAATTTTACTCAATCTTACATTTTTTTTAATCATTATAATTACAATTAAATGTTTTACCTCTAGGTTTCTGAAATATTTCTCATGTTCTGATCATAAATTATTTCTGTTATTATTGTTTCTTCAGCTCTCACTCTGGAAGAAAAATCCGCCTAAAACCTTATACAGGGTTCCTATTCAAATATGGAATTTGATTTTATAAATTTCCAGGTCTGGAAAAGTATAGAAAATGGAAACAAATGTATGGAAAATATTCATGTTTCCAAAACTGTCACCACTGTTGTATTTTCTAAAACATAAAATTATGAATATCAAAAAAAAGAAATGGATCCATCTGTTCTTTTTAAGGCACTTGCTAGTGCAGCTAAAATGTTTGTGTGAGAGCACATACAGTAGACTACACATCCCATAAAACATTTGGGCAGATTGACAAGTTGAATGTCCAGCCTTCTGCGTTTATCCTCCTCCAACCCATTTTAAGGCCCGCCCAGGTGTCGTCAACTTTCACTGCTGCTTTGACGGACAGGTGATGCGAGAGAGCTATTCAACATGCCTTGTATGATCGTTGGCAGAACTCATAAGGGGTAGAGTAAATTCTCTGACAACTGGCTCATAAATCCCAAATATAAAGACTGGTTGGAATTTTTTTTACCAACATATCTGGAGATTAGGGGTCTGGAAAAATTATGGAATTTTGAGATTTCAAATGTGTAGGAACCCTGCTTATAGTATAGGGATTAGTTATTAAGATCAACTGACGTGAACATTTTTATCAGAATATTTAAGAAATGAGAAATCACACAAGCTGTAGGTGAGATCTGTCCCAATATGTTTGTCCATATAGTTCCAGTATTTACTGTGGTGCGAAAAAAAAATTGCAGAATGGGTTAAAATCTGTGTATTAAGTGTAAATTTTAAACAAGTTGCACTGTGGGAACGATCCATCCCATATAAAACATGAGTTATAATAGGGACATATGGTCACTATAAGCTGCCCCTGCTGTGTGTTTTTATAGATAATGTCTGATCCAAATAACAGTTTGGAGCAGAAAGATTTGTCCTTTTTGTGCCAAGGAAGGAAGAAATCTTTTATCACCAAAAACTGTTTCTTTTTGTTCCATATCACTGTGTTGGAATGAGCTCAAATTAAATCAAACAAACTGAAATGAAATTACAAAACGGATAAACATCTGCCACTGTCATCGATGAAATGTGATATTTGTTTATAACTGACATGAATCAGTATTATTTTCCCTTGGAATTGTCATCATTTAAATAAGCATTTACTAATAAGGCTTGAAAAGTAATACAACTCTGTTTGATTTCATTATTTTTTGTAGCTTTTATAACAAATGGTAGTGTATTGTTTTTTTTATCTGAACTTTTCAACTCTGTTTTTTGCTTTTCAGTGGATGAGCATGTTTGTTACACCTCCAGATAAACCAGCTACTCTCTGAAGGTGTAAAAAAAAACAAAAACAAGCTCCAATTTAATATTTTCCATCTTGTTTGGTCACAGTAAGGTGCAGTTTTTTAATAACATTTTTGACTGCTTTGTATCCAGATTTGTTTTTTTTTTATTTGCTGAGGAACACAATAGATTAGTCTAACCTTCCCAGCATCTCAACTTTACATGTTTTATAAAAGAATGTACATAACGTTGACCTAAGGATAGAAGCAGAAATGTAGGAGCAAGCGTTTTTCACAATCTCTGTAGTGTCTGGAAGTAGGCAGGCAGAGATACCAGACCTGCTAAGGGAGTTTTAAATTAAGTCTGCAGATTGTGTAATATGCTAAGTCAGGAAATTAGCATGTGTGCTTTAATATTTTTGGACTGTTGGGAGACAAGTTTTTAAGTGGATGGCCTTTTGCGAGGGAACGTACACAGAACCACAAAATGGTGCCAGAGAGATTAGTCTCTCCAAAGTGAAGCCAATAGAAAACCCATTAGTTTGAGCTGATCTGGAAATTATATGGAATTGATCCTGAGGTAAGAACAGTTTTTCATGCTCAATACTTCCCATTGATTCTCACCGCCATAATTACAAATGAAAATCATTATGTCTCCAAGTTGTATTTTGTTAGTGTCTGATATGAGGCCACACCATGAGAGCATGTGGTCTTGGTTCTTCAGCTTAATTGCGTGTCTCTATGGGACTAGATGTTCATCCGTAGGAATCCATAGATTAAAAAAATAATAATTCTGGGGGAATATTTTGTACTTCTTAAAAGATAAAAAGTTTTTTGAGGTCAAGGATTGCATGTTGAATACTTCTTTCGATATGCAACTAACATTTATCGGTAGGTTTTGGGTCTTATTTTAAATGTAGATTTTGATTCAGTATGCATGTTTCCATCAACTACTACTATGAATATTAAGAGTTGGTTCTTTATCATGTTTTTTTTATTTTTCATTTTCACATGTTCATGAACATAAAATACAACAAACAGTACAGCATGGCCAGTTGAGTGTTACAGTATTCAACAAAAGATATCCATAAATAATACAATAAAAGGAAAATAAGGGTATCACATTACCATTTCAACGCTGATGTCTTTGTTTTTAAATCCAATCCATTTGCCCCATTTTCGATCAAACTCATTTTTTTTTAATCTGAAGGTATAAGTCATTTTTTCCATCACTCATATTTCCTGTACTATAACTACCCATTGTTTGTATCTAGGTGAGTCCATCGCAAGCCAGTTTCTTGTTATGGCCTAATTTTTTATTTATTTTTTAAAATATTTTTATTAGGACACATTTTCTGTATACATATGCTCTCAGCACAGGCATAAGCATATCCAGTTTTCAAAAAAACAGCCAACGACAAACAAAAACTTAAACTAAAAAGAAAAGAAAGAAAAAAACGGGAAAGTAGTCCCCCCACCACCCACCCACATTGGTCCACATTCACTTAACTGCTAGTGTTATAGTTATTCTGTCTTCATCATAGTTTAATAGCCAATTAGATGTTTTATTTCACACAGTAGAACTCCACCTGAACTGCTGATTTCAAAGCTGACATGTATTTTGACTAAAACTCTGAAAGCTTTTGACTGTTGAACCAAACTGGTCAGCTCATGTTTCAGACTCTGTCATGGCTTTGTTTCTACACTGTTTCCTCATACACGTTGATGTTTCATTACTGTTTAGACCTAATTTAGTGTTTCTGTTTTGTGTCATAATTTAGTGAACATTTCTGCCTAGTTTTTTCATTTTCTGAGACTGGATGTTGTCATTTTCAAGGAAAGAGCGCTAATGCCTAAGTCACAAAGATTCTTACGAACGATGGGTTTGTATGAATCTTCCAGTTCGAACAAAATCTGGAGTTCATAGACGTTCATAGAGGGAGCATGTCTACAATGTCCAGATTTCGTACAAACCCATCGTTCATAAGAACCATTAGTGCTCTTTGCTTGAAAACGACAACATCCGGTCTCAGAAAATGCAAAACAGGTGTTTTTGGTCTGTTTTTCCATTATCCATAACTTTCTTTTTTGTTATTAGAAAGAGAAAACAAAAACCAATCTGTTTTTTAAATTTGGTTTATCTGTTTTGACACTGAAAAAAAAAGCCTTGAAATTCAATTTTTATTCTTCAAATTTAAAACAATAATCAATTAACCACTAGTTTTTCTTTTGTTTCTGAAAAGAAAATCCAATTACCAAAAGATACACTGACCTAATCCCTATCTTAATTTCTCACTTAAATTTCCAGTTTTCGCATATTGTAATTCAAGTGTTCTGAGAGAACATGGCACTTCTGTGTCTAGTCTATTTCTGTATTTTCAGGCTGTAGAAAAATCTAACCTGTGATGCAGATTTTACCTTATCATGTAGTGTGGTTAAATACATGATGGACAGCTGTAATGACCAATCAGTGATCAGACCTGGCTCTACTCCATACCTTGACATAGAAGCTTAGAAAACCGGTTTTCCCTTTTCCACAGGATAAAACACCACTAGTCCATGAGTATTTGTATTTAAACTATTGATTTGGACTGACAGGAGAGAGCTTCAGAGGGAAGCTGTTCTTCTCATCTCCTGATTTCTGCTTCTGCAGCTTTAATTGATTAGTTGCTCTGTCTATAAAATGTCACAAAATAGTGAAAACTGTTATTTTTCAAAGCTCAATATGAAGTCCTCAGAGGTGTTGTTTGGTTCATAGTGAAAAGATGCTCAGTTCAGGAGTGAAGAAACGAGAAAATATTTAGCAGTTGGAAGTTGGAGTAAAAGATTTATTTTTTTTTTTCCACTTAAAAATTATTCAAGCTGATTATCACAATACATTACTCCAATTTCAACTGACTGATGAAATAAATATGGGGCAGAGCTGTTTTGTAGAGCACATAAGTCGTTTCAGTGAGGGTTTTTTTTGTGTATCTTAAATCTTTATTGAGTTTTCTGGACAATAACTAAAAAAAACCCAACTAAAAATAACCAAGACATTTCAATGAGTTTTAGTTCAGATTGTTTAGTTTTCCTTTTTTATGAAGGCCTTGACCTAGAATCTGAAAAATGTAGGATAAAAGAATACATGGGGTCAAAAATTCATAAAAAGCTTTATTTCTTAAAGGTCTGAAATTGTGCAAAGCCATTATATACTTCAGATTAACTCAAAATACCAGTGAAAATCATTATCACCCTGCTGTAATTTCTTCTACACATTAACAAAATAGAATTCTGCTAAATATGTTGTAGTTCTTAAAAGATCCAAAGTTATTGGAGGTCAAGGACAGCCATATGTACACTGTACGTTTCCTCTCACAGCTTGTACTGACACATTGTTTGCTGACTTTGGGGGCCATTTTATGCAGGTTTTTGACAGTAACTCACCAAAAGTAGCCAACGCAAACAAATACTAGACAGGTATTGTTCAGCGTGTTTCCAAAGAGTGTGAATCACCACCTCGCTACAGCTCAATCTCCCGCCACCCACTGAGTCCTGGATGGTGCCTCATCATCATTTGAGACCGTGGGTAGGGAAGTTTATTGCAGAACACCTCAGCGTTTCAGGAAATCCATCCACCCACCCACCCCGGTCCTCCTCCCACCCCGCGCCGGTCCCACCACCGCCACCAATCGCAGCCGAGACAGGTGTCTTATCTCCATCGCGCAGCACAAGCACAGCCAATCTTCCAGGAAGATGGCGACTGGAATGTGACAAATCCATCTGTCCTGGTTTGAATTTGTATGCTAATTTGAAGTAATAGCCCCTCTGGTGACAGTGCAAGGGAACAATTCAATCATGCCATCTATGACAGTTGATTTCCAGCCTTCTCTGTGATATGGGAGTATATGCACGTACCGCCGAGTTAGGTTTGATAGATTGGTTATGTAGGGAGGATGTGGCATGTAGACTGCATGTTTAAAATGGGCTACCAGCTTGAAATGACTCTCACAACCACTGAAAGCACCTGTGCAGAAATGTGTAGCCGCTACCTGTAGGATGAGGAAAACAATATTTGATTTGACCTCATTTATCCCCCCCCCCACCCCATGACAATGCAACAGGATTGGTCGCCGTCCTGAACTTTCACCCACTTTCAACAAGCCGCAGCCTTCGTGAGATATGTGCGAATGATAGAAATACCCCCACATAAAATCACACTAACACAATTGTTATATTGTCGCGCTGAATTATCTCAGGCTGTTGATTTGATTCAGTGAAAAGCTTTCATGTGTCACCGGGCAGAAAAAGAAACCGATGAGAGAACAGAAGATACAGGCGCCAATGTACAGACGAGCTGGACTGTGCCATACATTCAGCAGGAAGGAGGCGACTGTACAAGTTGTGATTTCTCTTGTGTCTTGGCACTATCCTACGCTGTGCAAATGTATGGCACTCTGTAATCTTTAAATTAATCTACAGCACAGAACAGATTATGGTTGATGGTGACAGATAAGGCTAAAGAACAAACTCTCTCCATTTTTGCTGTCTTCATTTTGCTTATGCTGTTCTTTTCTTCTTCCCTCCACATCTGGCTCCTTTCACTGATGTACCACATTTTATTTAACCCTGTAAAGCCTGAACCATTAAATCATTGACAGAAAATTCCACTTCTTTAAAACTGGAGCCTTTATTGGTCCTTCTGAACAACTCCAAAACATTTTTTTTTTTCAAATATCAATTTCCATGTATGAGTTTCAATTTTGTATCATATTTGACACATTGGGTCTCAGTGCTCAAATATTATTTTTGAACAAACAAAACATAATATAACACAAACATGTCTAAAAAAATTGGTAATTCCTTTTCAAAATTGGAAAAGTTTTGCCTCCTGACAATCTTGTAGTGTCACTGGAAAGGCCTCTGGTGAACAAATTCCTCCCCCTGGTGGATTATCCATGTATTGCATGTATCTAATTGTATACATCAGGTTTTTCTAGACAATAAATAACACACTGATCATGTAGAGGGCTTCAAAACTTATGTATCAAATATGATACGTTCGGCGTTCTAGGGTTAACCCATAAAGACCCAAACATCCATCACTGACCAAAACCATCCACTGATCTAAACTGTTGAATACCTGTTGATCCACTCATCCTATCAATATATGTAAATATTTGGTGTAAAATGCCGTTATTCATCTTTTCATGGTCATCAAATATGACCCATTTGGACGTTCAGAGGCTCCGTAGTCACCGTGGAAACACCGTCATCTTCTACAACATTGATTCATCAATTAAACCCATGGAGCTGAATCAATGACAGTGAATGGACACATTGAGTTTATGTTCAGTTAATGAGAGATTGGACTGAAAAAGACACTTTTTCTTCAGTTTTCTCTGTTTCTGTGAGAATAACATTCAACTTTAATCTGAGCTTTTATGAACATCTACATGATCAGTAAATTAAATATAGAAAAATACTTGATTTTTACTGGAAAACCACAAAGTAAAGAGGATAATATTACAATAAATGGTGATAAATTACTGAAGAAATGAGGAAAAAAATCATTTGGGAACTGACATAAAAGTAGCGCCGGGTCTTTATGGGTTAAAGAAAATATGCCTTTCAAGTAAATATGCAGCTAAACTGTTAAAGATTGATGATTTATTGACTGGAATCCCCAGACCTGCATTTATCCAAAACAATATCCCTCATTTTCAGTTTAATGTATTTTTATTCCATTTTTAGTATTGGCACTGTTAACAAGTCTCATGAGAATTATGTGGAAGAATATGTGGGCTATGTTATGGTCTATCTTGTGAATGCATAGGCAATAGGGAACATTGCCTGCCATTTTCTCTCCTTTTATACTCTCACTACTGCAGTGATTCCTTGACAATTTCTCCAGGAAAAAAGAAAATGTACTGTGCTGTGCCAATTGACCACACTTCAAACGGGTGCAGATCATGCGTGGCAAACGCGTCTGATCAAACACGGAGGCCGGCAAAGAAAACTGATGAACAAAAGGCCCGTCTAACTGCACGGGGCTCACATCACGATAAATAGTGTGGTAAAAGACAGCTCCCTAAATGAGCTCTGCTAGCAGCCCCTGCTTGTATAGTTTGTAGAGAAGTGAAAGATTCTCTGTGCTCAGCATGGCTGCCCTTTTCACAGCGGATAACAAATTCTGTTGTACGGTATTGCAAAGGTTTGGTTCTGAGGGGAAACGGTTTTACCCAGCAGTTTACAGCCAGGAAAAGGGTTGTGAAATTGTTGAATCCTGAGAAGCAATGATGAAATTCAGAACTGGTTTAAAGATGAATGTAAAGAAAAAAATGTCTCTTTTCCATGTGCTTTTCATTATTACTTTTTATTGATTTTATTTTGGGACTGCGCTTAAAAAACTGAACTTTGACCCAATCAGAGAAGCTTTGTCTTTACAAGAAATATGTAGTCTGTATTATTCTTTACAATCAAGGCTTTCCTGAATCCTCTGACCGTCATCATATTGGAGAATCACTATGTTCACTGGTGTTTAGCATTTTTGACTGATAATGATTTTTCTGGATAAAACAAAGCAGCAGTGATATTTCTCAGTATATATTGGACATTTGTGAGTATGTTTGAGAATCTGTCTGGGAAACGAATGTATTTGCATTCATTATTTATACAGTCGTGGGAAAAAAATCATTAGACCACCCCTTGTTTACTTCAATTTCTTGTTCATTTTAATGTCTAGTACAACTAAAGGTACATTTGTTTGGACAAATATATTGATAACAAAAAAAATTGTTAATAAGAGTTTAATTTCAGAGCTGATATCCAGCCATTTTCCATGTTTTCTTGGTAATAACCAAAATCAGTTAAAATTTTACATCAATATCTATGGCATTGTACTGACAAAAACAGTGCTTTTAGGCATTCCATGTTTTCTTTTCTATCTGTTTTAGTCACATGATACACACAGGAGTTAGTACTTGATTGTATAACCATTGTTTTTGATGATTTTTGATGGTCTAAGAATATTTTCTGGGACTGTAATGGAAGGGAACATGAGATTTTAAATTTTTGTTTAATATTCTGTAAGTTCTACATACATTAAATAGCAAAAAAAAAAAAAATCACCTGCATTACAAAAAAAACCACTCATACTTAACCCACAAAGACCCAAACATCCACTGATGACCTAAACTATCTACTAATGTAAAATGTTTAATAACTGTTAATCCACTAATCCTATCAATACATGTAAATAATTGGTGTAAAATGCAGTTTGTCATCTTTTCATGGTCATCAGATATGACCCATTTGAACGTTCAGAGGCTCCGTAGTTACCATGGAAACACTGTCATCTTCTACAACATCGATTCACCAGTAAAACCCATGGAGTTTGATAAATGACAGTGGATGGTGACACTTGATTAATGTTTAGTTGATGACATATTTTGCTGAAAAAGTCCCTTTTTCTACAGTTTTCTCTGTTTCTGATACAATAACCTTTGGATTTACTCTAAGCTTTTATGAACATCTACATGTTCAGTAAATTAAATATAGACAAACACCTGATTATTACTGAAGAAACGCAAAATAAAGAGGATAATATTTCAATAAATGGCGATAAATCATTTAAGAAAGGGTTAATATAGAGAAAAAATCATTTGAGACCCACCACAAAAGTAGCACTGGGTCTTTATGGGTTAAAAAACTTAATTCATATCTTTGTTTCTTTGCAGTGATGAAAATGAGCTGGTATAGGCGTTTTATTGTGTCAAAAATGAGTGTAAGATTTAACAGTTTTTGAAATGTATCAGCAAGAATTCTCTAATTGCCTTTTAAGATGTAGTGAGGAACAGTTCGTCAGTTTGCTTGTTTCACTTGAGATGCAGCTCATCTCCAATAACAAGCCAATGTTGATGTATTTTAAAGTTATAATACTGCTGATGGCCACTAAGGGCAGCTCCAAAAAGCCCTAGCTTGCATAGACTTACACTGAAGTTGTCTCTAAAAATACTGAATCAATATTTGGCTTCTCTGAGAGACGATGTGGTGATCCATCTTTAAGTTTTGCTCCATTAATCACTTCTCGGGTCAAATGGAGGGCTTCAGCACCTGTAGAGTTGGGCTTTGATTGACAGGTCTGTATGACAGCTCACTCATCTGCAGAGTGAGAATTTTGGAGTTTCGGTTTATTTCATAGAACACATTTTTTCCTGACAACAGATCAAGTGTAGTTGTGGTTAATTAGCTCCACAAACAAGAAAATAAAATTACTTTATTATGCAGTGCTTGATGACGTTTACAGTCTAATGCGTCATTAAGGTAGTGCTTAACATTACTCACCTCTGACCCCTCTGGCTCCCATTGCTCCACCCATTTTGTCTAAATATGGTAATTTCTGTCTCCAAAAACAGCAGTTTAGAAACCAATTGGTGGTGTCAATGTGCCTCTGTCCATTAACAATATACAGTGTTCAATGCTTGGAGATGCATATGGACATAGTAGTGACTTGTTTTTTAAAAATAAAAAAATGAACACTTTTAAGACCACAAAAATAGATCCGAGATAGTTATTGACCAGTGTAATGCACTATTCAGAGCCGAAGTCCTGTCACTTCAGCTACATCACATGAGACCTAACTTTCTGTTTCATTTTTTTTTTTAAACTGATGTGTATACAAAAGGAACAAAGGCTCTTTTGGTTCAAAACATTATAAGCAATACAGGGGCCCATCTCCTTGGGAGCTTCTCCCTCTGGAGCCTTAAATTATAAGTTACGTATATAATCTGTAGATTTCCCATACACGATCATTTTCCCCATTCTTCATATGTAAATTTACTTTGTGTCATTAAAAAAATAATAATACAAAATTAAAAAAAAAAAAAAAAATGATGATGTAGAAAGAATTAAATCTCAACTTCTAAAAAAAAAAAAAAATTCCTGAAGGTAACTCCCATGGGGCAATGCGAAAGGGGCGGGACTTTCGCTCTTTATTATCAAATTTTGCAACTGACAGGCCTGTTGGATGTATTTACGGGGTTAAATACTGCACTTTTATAAAAAAAAAAAAAAATTTTGTATAACCTGAATTTGTAGTAGTAGTAGTAGTCGTAGTATATTTAATGTTACTGAGTGGAAACGAGAGGAATATAGTAAGATAGAAATTACTTAATATTAGCTAAAACAGCTAGCCAATTCTCAGCAGGTGAATCCAATTAACTACCGGAAAGGCCTTTGTTGTTGGAAATGCAAAGAAAAAACACAACCTGCTTCTGTTATTGACCTGAACAGGTAAAATACAGTTGATTTAAAGTATATTTGACTGTGTTCCGGCGCCACAAGCGGTCCGCGGACCCCACTTTGGAAACCTTTAGCACTTGAAAGCAAACCACTATGTTTTTTGGGAGAACGCGCCCACGTGACAGGGGAAGCAGCATCCAGCGCACGAGCCGCTGTTCGTTTGATAGCATCCACGGCGCCGGACGGAGGGAGAAGCGGGGCAGAGAGAGAGACGCACACAGAGGGAGAAGAAGGAGAAGAAGAAGGGGGAGAGAAGGAGGAGGGACAGACCCGTCGAGGGAAGACTTGAATTAAAAAAAAAAGGCTGACATCTCCGCTTAGAAGCCCGCAGACTCCACCCGACTCGGCTGCCACACCATGGACGGCTATGCCCGGACCGAAGATGAGCTGTTCTCCTCCTGCCTCCTGAACCTCACCTGGGAGAATTGCTACGAGCAGGTAGGGCACGGCTCTGTTTAACATACCGGCATCATTTCCACATCACCAGACGATGCAAGGACAACGTTTTAATGAAGTTGTCCAACATATTGCGCGTAAAACTTGAAATTCGACATGTGGGAACTTCACAACACAAATGTAATTAATGAACTTCAAGGATGCTCATGCAAACTCCCTGTCCCCTTTCCTCTCTTTATGTTGTTTAAACTTTTTCTGCTTGACATTACACTTCTAATTGAATAGAAAAGTAGCCGACTAAGCGCCCCAGTGTCTCCAAACTACTTTTCTAAAAGGTTGCCTTCCCGAACTTCCACAGTTCCCCGTAAAGGCTCAAACATCCTGCCCCTGAAATCAATAATGAATTAACCTACTAGACAAAATAAATCTTACGCCAGGAATTCTATCAATAAACCAGAGGCACAAACTCAGCTTTTGAACTAACTGAGATGCGTAATGGTTTGGATATGACTGCATTCAGTGGGTTGTGAGATCATAGAGACGTGATCTTTCATTCATATGGATGTGTCCTCAAACCTTGAGGTTGCCAGGTTGGTGTAAAATCAGGTAAGGCACACTTGAATTGTGCTGAGTTTGTTGTTGTAGAGCCTGTATGCTGCATACTTTGATCCTGAAGTGCTGGGCCTGTTCTCACAGCGGAGCACCAGTGTCTGTTTGGAGATAATTACCTAATTCCTCCCTCTTCCCTCAAGCTTAATCAGTTCTGCCTTTAAAATACACTTATCGTGCTGTATGAAATCCCTCTTAATTCTCACATTCTAATTTGTGCGAGGAATGTGCGAGGCTAAAGTCATCTGCCACAAGAATGCCAATGAAATCATTCTTTATGAATGCTAAGAGGGCTCCAAGCTATTTAACAGTTTATGCTCAATGATTGATGCCAAAATATTTGTGCAGTGATTTTTATGGTAATTTACTTGAATACCACCATGAGAGCTCAAGATATATATACAGGATATTTATTTCTGTTATCAGCATCCAGGTTGTGATACGGTGGAGGAGGACATTCAAACAATACATCTCCTGTGGTTTAGTGGGCTACCATTTTGCATTACAACTAATCACAAATTAAAGAGGATTAGGCTCTTACAGCCCCAGCTACTGATTGGCTATGTAAGAGTCATATTGTAACAGTTATTTAGATGCAGGAAACAAAAGCCAGCCCCTGCCAACACGATTCAGAATTGCAAGTCATTGTGAATGGCATTTAAATGTGCAATAATTAAGCCGCAGCAGCGTTGGCTGTAAAATGGATTTTGGCATATCACTTGTGAGCGCCACATTTTTACTAACTTAAGACAGTAAAATCCCTGATTCACAATTGACTCAGTGTAGATTTTAACTGGATGCGCTCCCATCATTTATGGGAAGGGAACACAGACAGCTTAAATTAAAAGTTACTGACATTATTGTTTTAGAATGTGACAATTGAGAACAAGCCTTAATTTGTGCAACAAGCATCAGTCATTGTCTTGGTGTCATAAACTTCTTTCGTGTTGCAACTGGGTCACAAATATGGGATTAGAATAGCGGTCAACCTCAATGTTTTCCTTTTGGGGGCATTTCCATTTATTTGCAGTTTTGGAGACCACTAACTGATATTTGGAAGCAATATTTGCAGTAAAAATGAAGAGGCTTGGTGTCAAATTTTAGAGTAAGTTCAACATGAAACTTCTCAAACAGTTGAATAAAATTGTCAGTTTTCACATTAAAGTGATTGGGTTACAAGTAATAAACACTACTTGACAAATTAATGTCATTATGAGTAAAGTGTTACCAATCAGGTAGATCATAGACAGAGGGGGAATAAGCATCAAAGCCAAAATAGCACATTTTTAATTTACTAGATTAAAAAAATTAAGTTGAGAAAAATGTTAAATGAGAGACATGTTGAGTGAAAGTAAAATCCAGATTCAGATGTAACACTTTCTTAACTACTTGGTGAAAATAATTCATCATATTATAATAATAATAATAATAATACTGGAAAACGGGATTTACAATGAGCTTTTAAACAAGGCTTCAGATTAGAGAACACATTCTATACATTCCTTAAATCCTGAAATGGTTAATTAAGTATGTATTGCTTCAAAAGCATAAAAAATACCAACCTTTTGCTTTTTTCAGCTACTCATGTGAGTATTTGATGGTTTTCTTTATGTATCAGCATAGATGGACTAAATTTTAAGTTTTAATTGTTCAGAGTAAAAAAGCAAAATGAAAATGTCACCTCATATTCTGGGAAACTGATGACTTTTTTTTTTTTTTTTAATCTTTTGCGATTGAAGTCTGTAGCATTAATTGTTGATAAAAGCAATGACACTTTTCTGTCTCTGGTTGATAGCTCAGACTCTAAAAAGCCCTCGTGCCATCTCCCATATTCAGTTTGGTACAGTCTACTCTCTACTTTTTGAAATTCCCTTTTTTCCCAATAGTGAACCTTTTGAAAGCAGGTCATCTGCACGGCCAGCATGTTGTTAGTCATGCACATTGCCTCCCTCGCCCTCCCTAAGTCCTACGGCTGGTGGGTAAATAAATAAATAAGGAAGTAAAGGGAAATGTTGACACAGCCTGTCCTTGTGGCCAGATTATCCACTCATGCTTGAGCGCTGGGTAAAGGCCCTGCATTATGCAGCCTAAGACACAGAGACAGGGAAAAACTGTGGAAAAGCTGGGTCTTGCCGCAGGAGTGTGTGCATGCACTGTATTGGGGTGAGCGCCTCTGCTTTTGAAAAAGCAATTGCGTGGAGAGTTGAGATGCACGAGGTTGGGAGAGTAATGTCTTGGCTTAATTATCAAATGAACCCATTGGCTCTCACTTTACCTCATCTCTTTTCTTTTTTTCTGCTCGCTGCCTCTCACACTCTCTCCCCTTGTCAGGCTACTCAAGGGCTGCTGTCCATGGTGCTGAAAGTTTCATCACACATTTTGTGCATGTCTTTTTAGAATTCCAGGCTCCAGTCCCTGCCTGGCGCTCTTCAAAAGCAATGTATTCAGTTTGTCTCGACAAAAAGCGTGCCAACACTTGGCAGCCGAGCTCAAAAGGGTGAAGCCTATCATTCAAGACATTTTAAAAAGCTGCAGGTAACACAGTATGCTCACAGAAGTAGTGAGGACTAATGCGTCTTTTTATGTGTCTGCTTGTGCCTACAGCATGTTTCATCACAGCAAGACTCGAGTTACGCTACTACTCACTCGGTGGCTTGGGTAAATTCAGGCTCCTTTGTGTGCATGCTTATGTACCGTATTTGATCCATACTTCACTTTCTTTGTAATGACTCAGTAAGTCTGAACGGTACACTTAACAGCACGAAAAAGTTGAAGAAATTTGAATATTACAGGTTTCTTTTCTAATATCACTTCTGACTCTTTGCTTATCACAGACTTGGAAAAATTTGCTTGAGCTTATGTTTGAGATTGAAATAGTTTGCTCAGCATTGACAGGGCCATCCACTTTCGGTATCAGTATATTTGCAAATTCTTGATTGAAGTTTTACCATCTTTGTCACCCAACGATCTTGCTTCAGGCAGTGTAAGTGGTGCTTGGACAGAAGCTCTCACCCACTACTACAGACACTTTTCTTCTTCTCCAAACAGTGGAGTGTTGGTTATGTGTCACCTCAAAAAAAATATTGGAGTTGTTTACAAATACCAAAACAAGTGAGGGATTGTGCATGTGTTTCTGCAACAGCCTGCTATTACTGGATGGGCAAATGGTTGGTGTTTCCAGCATCATTTGCTCTTCATTGTGGACTCTATTTTCGCAAAGCAAACAAAAGCTCACATACTGCTTTTAATCACAATCATGACTCGCGTTGAATTGTGTCGTTTAGTTTTTTTTCGAGCACATAAAATCATCAGATAACAAAGAACAATACGACACAGACAAACAAAATTACCTGCATTCAAAAAGGAGTGGGAAAAAGTATAACTTTTAGACTCTCACCCCCTTTTTACAAACTCATAATTAAATTGATTCTGCTTCCTTTGCTTTGGTAACGCACTTTTTTTTTATTTACATTTTTGCAATGACACAAAACATCCATGCCAGCCATTCACCATACACTTTTTTAGTCAGCTCACACATAATCAGATTTGCATGATCAACCCTTTTTTTTTTTTTTTTAGTTTACATTTTTATTTTTATTTTTATTTTTATTTTTGTATTTAATTGTGGTCTTTCTTCTCAGTTTTAAAATTAAGTGAACTTTTTGGGGGTTAAGTGAGCGAGGCCAGATTGAGATGGTTTGGACATGTGCAGAGGAGGGATAGTGTGTATATTGGTAGAAGGATGTTGAAGATGGAGCTACCAGGCAGGAGGCAAAGTGGATGAACAAAGAGGAGATTTATAGATGTGGTGAAGGAGGACATGCAGGTAGAAGATCAGAGTCATTTTTATTGCCATGTAAGTAAGCAGGGTTCACATTACTAGGAATTTGCTTCAGTGGAACATGGACAAAGTAAGAAGCATGCAGGAATAAAATAAGTAAAGAAGTAAAAGAATAAACAAGTTAGCTAAAGTTCAAAATAGACAATATACAGTGTGGACAAAACCAGTTCATTGAGTGAGACTATAATGGTACCGGTTATGGTTCTGTGCAGGTAGTGCAAGTAATTAGCAGCGCAATCAGCAGGTGTATCAAGTGCCAATGCAGTGTATTTGGTGTTGGTGTTATTTAGAGTTCAGGAGTTCAACAGCAGAGGGAAAGAAGCTGTTCCTGTGGGGTGAGGTTCTGGTCCGAATGGATCGCAGCCTCCTGCCTGAAGGAGGTGGTTCAAAGATGCAGGAGACGGGGTCAGATGGAAACAGACGATTTTCTGTGATTTTTCTGTGCTGAAAATACTAGTAGTAGCCTCTCAGTTCTAAAATTAACACCTGGATTTATTGTATTTATTTATTTATTGTAAAATGAAATTCCAATAATTGGCGGCGACTAGTTATAAGTAGATGATAGTCCAGTGTGCAAAATGTGAAACTTCAATCGTTGTTTGACACTTGGCATAAAAAAGTGGAATGAAGGGATTGAAAAAGTATTTGTGGCTTGTCATTTTGTATCTCAGATCTACAATCCGCAGTAATATTTTCAATCCCATGTCTTTCCTACTTTAAACAAAACCATATCTTTTTGCTGAATAATGTAATAATAGTCTGCTACTTTGGTTGTACTTTGTTGATCTCCAAAGCGCTTTTCTCAGAGGTGATTGCTTAGGTTTTATAAGCAGCTCTTTATCCACTAAACTGCTGCTTCTCATGTCAAGTTTTTTACATGTGTCACATTAGGGAAGGAGAGCACATGAAGTCATTAGACTGCATAGTTGTTTTTTTTTTTTTTTTTAATTGTCGACAAGGTGCAAGAGTCATGAGAAATATGGAAATAAGAACATATAAAATAAAGATCTTAAATTCACTGAAAAAGGAAATTAAGTGTGATCGTCATATTTTCCGCCCCTAAGAGAATTGTTGTTATTTGTCTGTCATAGGACATGATATATTCTATAGTGTATGTGGTGAACAATCGATCAGGAAGTGATTTAGTCAATTCAGCCCTGTCAATCATCAAGTCATTATCAGACAGAAAACTGAGGTAATTGTGACCAGACTGAATAAAAACTGGTCGTCATTTGAGGTGCTTTAAAGGAGGGATGTTTCGTTTTTTTTAAATGGTATTATGCATTTTAAAATGTTTCCCTGTGGTCAGCATAAACTGTAAATGCTATGGTTGGGTCTGAATTCTTCATTAATTCAACTCCACAGGTCCATCTTCAACCCTATTTCTGAGTAATGACACCAGAAAGGTCATTTTGAGCGCTGGTCCTTTAAATGCAAATGAGCTACTTCACGCCCCACCCCCTCCAGGTTGTTGACTGTGCCTTCTGTCCCATTCAGCTACTTGTGTTTGTTGACACCTAAAATGTTCAGTTGTTGGTTGTAATTGGCTTGAAGTTCGGACATATTT
This sequence comes from Sphaeramia orbicularis, assembly GCF_902148855.1. Lineage (NCBI taxonomy): Eukaryota > Metazoa > Chordata > Actinopteri > Kurtiformes > Apogonidae > Sphaeramia > Sphaeramia orbicularis. The sequence continues at coordinate 27,921,288 of NC_043974.1, forward strand.
TCAGTTTTACTGTAACTGCTGCTGCTGACAAACAATTATGGCATTCTTGGAGAAATGTTCGTCAGAAGTCTTGACCTTATATGTTCAAATGTCGTGATGTAACTAGTTATAGATGCAACAAAGTAAGAAGGAATTGAACCGGGTTGTAGAAATCCACTCCAGAATGAATATATAAATAGCTTTGCAGCACCTGGAGGGTTCAAATTCAAACTTTTTGAACTATTAAGGTCCCCAAATACACAAATAAATGTAGCAAAGACTAATAAGAATGGGTTTAGCAAAATATGAACCCTTTTAATCTAAATAAAAATGGACAAACTAAGTGAAAAGAAAAGAAAAAATTGGCAAAGATTAAGGAGAAAAAGTTTCCTAATACATTTACGGTTCCAGAAACACTAGTTTTAAGTACACAAAGCATGTATAGGGGAGAACCCACTCTTACAACTATCCCAAAGAGTATATCCAATTTCCATACTGATACTTGGTTTTTAATCAACAAGTGTGAGTGTGTGCCTGCTAAACAACTTGCTTTTGCACAGTAACCCACAGGAGCAGGGCCTGTTCACAGTTTAATGAGAGCCGTGTTGTTCCCTTGCAACATATTGCCAAGATATGGATGGGTAATTATCTAATCAAGACTTTGTGAAAGTGCTGCCACTTACTCACTGCTGACCTGCTAACCGTCTGCCAGAGTTTTAGCTGCAAGATGTTTATGTACGGATCATATAGTCTCATTGTATTTGCACTTGTTAAACTGTGGGATATTGTCAGGTTTATATGAGGCACAGGATGGTTGTTGGTATTATCTCTGAAACAAAATATTTGTAAAAGAGCAAATCATTCATGGGTTCATTTAGAAAAGATTAACATGAGTCTTATCAAACAATATTAGTTTCACTGACATAGTATCTGAATAATTAACCCATTAAGACCCAGAGCTACTTTTGTGTCAGCTCCCGAATGAATTTTTCCTCTTTTTTTTTTTTAACTTAACTAATTTATCATTATTTATTCTAAAATTATCCGTTATGTTTTACATTTTTAAGTATAAATCAGGTATTTTCCTGGATTTAATTCACTGGTCATGTAGATGTTCATTAAAGCTCAGATTAAAGTTGAGGGTTATTAAATGAGAAAAAGAGAAAACTAAAGATGTGATTTTTTTCAGTCAGATTTCTCATTAACTGAACATAAACCCAGTGTGTCCATCCACTGTCATTTATACAACTCCATGGGTTTTACTGGTGAATCAATGTCGTAGAAGATGGCGGTGTTTCCACGGTAACCACGGAGCCTCTGAACGTCCAAATGGGTCATATCTGATGACCATGAAAAGATGAATAACGGCATTTTACACCGAATATTTACATGTATTGATAAGATTAGTGGATCAACAGGTATTAAGCAGTTTTGATCAGTAGATGGTTTAGGTTGACGGTGGATGTTTGGGACTTTAAGGGTTAAAACTGTGTATTTATTTATGCTTTGACATATGAATGCCTGAGTGCGATGCTGTCCTCAGATGTAACTGTTCTTTGTCTACGTGGTCATTGTAAAAAATTGATCAGTGCAGTTAGGAGCACAACATCTAACATCTTTTATGTTAGAGCTTCTTGGAAAACACATTACAAGCATGAACGTAACCTAAGAACTCATTATTTTAATTCCAAAGGGAGTTGTGATCCACCAGAGGGAGCAACAAGCTTTGATTCTTCATGGATTTATAGAATTAGTCGTGTGAGGATCTTCAACATGAAAGGCCTTTTCTATATTGTGGCCAAGTGCATACACTAGTCATCCTTTAGTGCTGATAAATCAACTGTGTTTTCAGTCGAGGTTTTCTACAAAGGCCTCTAAGGTGCTTGTTTGCCAGATTAATAATTGCAGCCACAATATTAGTTACAAAGATATGCATCTTGTTTTCTAGCCTTCACGCACTGTGCTGTTTGAATTGGCATCGTAGGAGGGGGAAGTGCAGGCGCTTCAGAATACCGTCTTTGATTATGTGTGGGAAAATGTCTTCCTCATCATTGACAATCTGTTGATACCTCACAAAATCTGAGATGAAAGGAAATGCAGCTTAGACTGTGAAAAATCCTTGCCTTCTCACCGGGAGGTAAAAGTACTCTCACAAACATTGAATTGTACATCTGAAGTGTTATCAATTCCACCTGAAACGGAGGGCCCCGGTGGCAGAGCTGAACCCCTGCGCTTTTTGATCGCACCAGCAGCGCCTGTAAACAAGTATTTTCCCATCTCCCTCCCTGTCTGTCTCTTCGTTTCTCTTCTCTCCCTCCTCCTCCTCCTCCCCCACCAAGGTGTCTGGAGGAGGAGGTTCCTTTTGATTATCTCCGCTGCCGATTAATTGCTTTTCTTAACCTCTGCACAGACGTGCTCCTACACCGCCCTGGAGCCCACAGCACGCGCCCAGATGGACCCCTGCCAGGAGAAAAACAAACCACACCATGCTTCTATCCCCCCACCTTCTCCCAATTACTGACCTTCATCCTTTTTATTTTGCCTCGGATGTTATCATCACCATTATCAGTGTATTTACTTTGTTTGTTTAGCTAGTTACTTGGTGCACTGCAGCATTTTGGGCAAGAATTTAAGGTGGACTTGAGGATATGAGGTGTATTAATTTGTGGGCAGTTACAGGAGGTAGTTGAGATCAACATTGTGTGTCATGCTCTGTTTGCAGATGAATTGTGTATCATAAAGTGTCATCTGCACTGTCTCTGGGTCATGCAGGGCGGTTATAATGCGGGAATATTACACTGGCTTTTTCTAAGTGTCCTTATTCTGTGATTAAATAGATTTTGGCCTTGAGTTGTGCTGGCGAAGCAATTTCATTCAGGTTTTTTTTTTTTTTTTTACCCCCCCCTCCACAACATGGCATGTTCTTTTTCATCTCACTTTGCCATTGAGTCATGCATGTGCATCGCGTCCCTGAAAAGGTTCCAGCCCTCTTTTCCAAACACTGTCATGTAGCAGTGGGCTGCCTGCTTTAGACCTTGTCCTTTTTTCTACTTTTAGAGTATCCTGAGAGCATGTCCACAGACCCCCTGAAAGATTTATGCACTACACCTCACATGTAAACAACCTACTATCAATATTTGGATAACACTGTACTGACTGATTTTTGGGGAAAATAGGTAGGAGGGGTGATCTTTTGGAATTCCAGTACTGACAGTTGAAGTCAAGATGGGTTTCATTTAGACATTAAGAAAGTTTCTACCTTAGCCTGAAGTTGTTGGCAGAAAAGAGTCGGTTTATACTGGTAATCTTACTAGTCTCTGGCAGGAGTTTCATAATCCACAACTCAGACTTTTTGGTCTTGGTGTCTCTCCAGTTCAATTTTTTTTAAATCTCTCAGACTGAATCCAGACAAACTTCTTTTATATCTTGGGTTTTGCATGACTGTTTATGACATTACTGTAAGTGGCTTTGGGGATTTTTCGGGAGCATATTCTAATTGGTTCAGGTGTTTGATACAGAGAGCACCATGGGGCTCCAGTCTGGAAACCCACTCACATCCGCACACATGCTCACGCAGATACATTAATACAAAATCTGCATGCACAACATGAGCAGAAACATAATGTGCACACTGACTCACTCATTCACTCGCTAACAGGCTGGACTCCCTGGACTGTACGGTACAGTGTGTTGCTGCAGATATTCCCCATCAGCAGAAAGCTGGGATGAGCTGAGCTAATTGAGCTGGGAGGCCCGGCGGGGAACAGAGCCCCTTCATGCACTGGCTCGTCACTTGCTTTCTTTATTCATCAACCACTGCATCTTTAGTCCCACATCTCCAAACCACTCTGTAGTGCAAAACAATAAGCACTTTGATGCAAGCGTTAGTGTTTGAATAATGCCGGATGCATATGGATATGATCTAAAATGATTAAATGTAATGCAAATTCCTGGCTTCACGCAGTGCTCTATGTACCGTTTTATGGTTTCCTAAAGAAGCTGTAATTGTTTACATTAAATAACTGTTCCCTTTTACATATATGTCCAAGAAGACAGTTTTAGTGCTGTGCTACACCTGAGGAGAATAATTAAATCAGCCTTACCAGTAGGCTTGAATGGACAACTTTCCTCATCTGTATCACAGCAGACTGGCCAACAACAAAAGCAGATTACCTGTTCTATTTCAGGGATATTAAGATGTTACATGCCAGTTGATGGGCCCCGGGAGGCCCGTCATAAAAGCCACAGCAAGCTGTTGAGACGGAGACTTGGAGTTGTTTCCATCTTTTAGTTGCACTTTGGGACTGATTATGGTCAGGCAGACGGCCTTTACCTGGAAAGTCACTTTCACTTTCTCGTCCACCATTTGTTAGTATGGCTAATGTCTCATTAAGTCTCACAGAGGGGAAATGATGTGCTCTTTGGGTGAAGGTTAGGCTCTTAGCTTATCATGAGACAAAAGAGAGACTGATTATTCCAGCAGAGTCACGCCTTAGTTGGTGTCTTTCACAACAAGTCCTATTTGTGTTACTGCAGGAGCTGCTTCATTACCCATAATCTATTAGCCCTTCGTCTCCCTCCCCCAAATAAAAGTTAAAACATTTGGGCTAAATGATGAATGCTTGATCACTTTGCATGGTGTTTTACGGAAAGGAGTGGACGGAAAGGGGGGGTGGGGGGTAAATTTTACATTATCTAGGAGATAATTACAAAGCAATCACAAGCAGTTTCCGGTAAAGTGGTAAACAAGCCAAGGGCTTGTGCTCTTTTCCCAAGAATAATTAAAAGTCGCTTTGCATTCTATGCATCAGTGTCCTTTCTCCACTCAGTGGCCACCTCCTGGCATAATAAAGCTGGCTGAATCCTTCTAGAGGGGAAGGGTCCTTCATTTAGAAGTGATGAGGCAGTTTTTTGATCTGTCTGTCTCATATCTCATGCCTAACCAAAATTATCCTGATTTGTAGATCACAGTTCCCTACATTTTTTTCTGGATTTAATTATTTCATCTATTTCTGTTTGGAACAGCTGTTAATTGCTGTGTTAGAAAGAAGGGAGGACAAACAATATGGACTACTTCTCATCCATGTCTTTGCTTTTAATTCAGACATAACAAGTTTATTCATTGATTGTTCTGGACAGTTACTTGCTGAGACTGGTAGCAATGTTAGAGGAGAAACATTTTCAATTAAACTGAAAAACTGTCAATACAAGTGACAATAAATATGAACCAGGATTTCAAGATAATATATATTGGAAATGAGATCAGCAAAAAAAGAGATTTTCAGTGTGAGGTAAGGTTTGTTTTTTAGGTCTTCATTTGGTAGCTGTCCAAGTTCCCTTTGGTTTCCTCAGAGTGCTCTTGCCAGGATCACAGCCCGAACCTCCCAGGAGGGCGCTCAAATCAAGGACAATTTCCTTTGCTTGTTCCCAACTTCCTACTTCAGTTTCCAAGCTATTCCTATAACTCGAGACGCCCTCAGGCTGTGTTGCATCACAGCACTGACATGTAGTCGTTACTTCACTTCTAACAACACAAGAATCAGTCAATTATCCATGGAATCGATCAACATAACCCCACTGCCACTCATTTAAAGAGCCAATCAATCTGCATGGGTCTTTTCTGTATTTTCCTCACCACGGCACAGGGACGAGTGTGTGTGTGTTAAAGTGTGCTTACACGTGTTATTCGCAGCAGGGTGATCCGTGATGGATTTACTCAAGTGACAGCTTGTCTTCTGATTTATGGTTGTTTATCACGGCAGTAAGACTGGAACTGACCCCTCATCTAGCCTGCCACCAATTCCCATGATGCCGATAAAACCACACATTCAGCTACATGATTACCTCGCTGGCCACAATGCTATCAGGAGAAATTCATACCACTCATCTGATTTGTGTCTGTTTTTTGGAGCCTGTGAACTTTAAATGTTTGTACTCTTAACTTTGACTTAGTCGCTCCCCTGTTGGTGTGTTCTGGCTGCACCGGCCAGTTCCTTGGTGACTTCATTACTAAATGAAGCGGCCCATAATTCCACAGCGCACCGTGGATAAATGCTGTAGCGGCAGTCTGCGAGGCAGTGAGGGTGGGGTGGTGAAGGGGGACACCTCGTCCTCTCTACCTGATGACATGCAAGGTTTATCACGTTGAGCAGAGACATGGTCACCTTACCCCGGGCCTCATTGTGACAGCCAGCAAGTCACTCGAGAGCACCATTGGAAATCAATAAGCCCCTGCTCTTTAATTGTTAGAAAAAAGCTTCCCTGTTTACAGCATCACATCATCAGTCAGGACAACCTGACTTTCATTTATTTTTGCCTTTTCCTCTTTCCCCAACACTTTCTCCTCTGCGGAATGTGCTAGTTGGCTGATTGTTTAGTTGATTATGTAACAAGAGCTGGCCTGAATACATTTTGGGGAACCTGTTTGATATGCATGCAGACACTTTTCTGGTTAACTTCAGGGTGCTTTTGTCTGTCTGATCTTGGCGAATGTTTGCCTCAGCGTGAGTTGTTTGTCTGTCTGGCACTAAGGGAGGACGAGTGCTCGCTTCTGTCTTCTGTTGACTTAATAATACAACTGCTCTACTGCTTAATGCATTATGAGAAAAGGGGGAGGTGATTCCCATTGTGCACTTTCTATCATGACCCTTTCTACTCACTTTTGTCCCAGGTTGCATGCTACATATGAATTATGTGCACGAGAACATAAAATTCTACTTATATTTTTTTAATTATGCATGGTTTGTGTAATGTGTATGTTGTCTTTGCTTTAGAATTTATGTCATCAAAAGTTAAATTGACAGCCATTTCAACCATATGCACAACTAAAAATATTTATCCTAAGAATAATCCCTTGGTCATGTAAAACAACCTCACTAATGCATTATGTAATGTACATTGTATGATGTGTACATCTTGTGTACAACTGATTTTTGGCTTTAACAATGTTTAACATGTAAAATAATAGGTATATTTAAATCCGAATCATATTGCTTAACTTTGAACACAAACTTGAATGAACTACAAATTTCAAACTGTCAGCTTGATAGGATTTTGTTTTTGCTACAGTTACTAAAAGAAATAACGAAACTCAGTCCTGTGTGTTAAGTTTTAATATAACTTTTAAAACTGACAAGACCATCAGCGCTATAAACCAACTTGGAAGGCAGCAATTTCATTTAAGCACTAATATATAAATGATCATTTTTGCAAGTACATTTTGAAAGCACTACTATATCTTCATGACGTGTATACTCTATATAATATGCCAAAAAAGACTGATTTAGCTAAATGAATAGTATAATGTTCAATGTCTCATAGTTAAGTTACTTATGAGAGGTCCCTGTCTTTCAGATGAGAAAGCCAAAAGCAATAGAGGCTACCTGGTTTCCACTCTCGACTCCATCTGTGGTTTCACGAGCTTCTCCTATTAGTACATTACCTGTGGAGGACTACAGCTCCAAAACTCTGATTAGGTCCTCTTTGGTTAATTACCTGCTCGGGCCACAGTTGGCCATTTGCAGCGTTTAATGGAGGGATGATGCCGCAGCTGTCCTTCGTCCGTCATTCATCTGATTTGTGCCCTTTATGCCACAATTTATAAATGGCCGAAGCTAGCGTAGCATACATCACTCTCATTAAAGTGATGCACACAGCAGCTTCGAACTGCAGAGCGGCAACAAAAGCTGTGTTTAATTATGAGGAAGAGGAAAGAGGATATTATTGTGTACTAGAGGAAATTCTTGGTGATTCCTAGAGAGAGGACCTAATTGTGGCATTGTTGTGGTACTTTGAAATGCCGCAAGCGGGCTGATTGCTGCTAATTTTCTCCTGTCCTCCTTCTACTCTTTTGCTCTCAAGCTATTCAGGGCAACAGGCTGCTTAATTATTTATACCTATCTGTTACGGTATGAAAATCGGGAGGACACTAACATGCATACAACAGAGGGAATCTAATATTCCCCCCTCGTGTGTCTTCTATGGACTGTAACTCTCTCTGAATCCTTTACTCTGTCTAGTAACAGTAGTTGAGGGAATGGTAGCATTGAACTGAATCCTGAACAGATGGCTTATTTTGCTTCTCGCCTGCTTGCAACTATGCACCAACACGAACATTCTCCGACGGAAGAAAAAGCCATATACTCAAGCCCAAGGTGCTATAGTTTCATCCAATAGTCATGTGTTCATAAGCCAGAGAAACTGTTTACCCACTTCACCCTCTTAAGAGCGCTGCCGCATTATTTTGGACTTGTTTATTTTCATTTCTACTTTAGGCCATGTTTCCATTTCCACCTGCGTGAAATTCAACACCCGCATGTTTATTCTGTTTTTATTCTGCGCTGATGTACACACACATGCTCAAATAAATTGAATAAAAACAGAAGTGTTCTTGGACAAGTTTAGTACCCACTTGTCATACTGTCAGTGCTTACCCCATTTTTCCTCTCTGGATGTTAATGTTCTTTTGTGTCTTGTCTGTGACTCGCCTGGTTTTTTTTTTTTTCCTCCAGTTCTTCCCGAGGGGAGGTGGATAGCACATGTGAACGGATCACTTCTGATTAGTGGGGATGCTTTAAGAAGATCCCTGTTGTGTTTTTCTCCAGAAACAAACAGTGGTGTGGACTCCCCAGGGAAGAATACCATTTTCTTAGCACAGCATAACCCCTGAGAGAAGTTGTTTTATCTCCCAAGTGCTGTTAACTTAGAGCTTTAAATTGTGTGACTGCAGATTCCTTGTTTTTCACATCACAAGATGATGATATCGCATGGTATGGTGACTTGAAAAAAAAAAAAAAAAACTCTTTTGAGGTCGAGTTCATTTAGTGACAACAGTGCTGGCTTTTTAAAGTTTGGACCTGGTTCACAATATAAACACACTGTCATTCAATTCTCACTGCCAATTTACATATAAAGTGTCTGATAAGCATTTGTGTGTTGCCAAAGCACGTTTGTCCAATTTGTGTCAAAACATAAAGGTTGTGAGGAATTTGTCTTTGTTTTGAATCATATGCCATTTTGTGTGAGGAGAGGCAGAATGAGGGAAGATGGGGGAGTTAGGTAAATAGTCCGGGAGGGTGGGAGCAGGAGCAGGAGACTGATTTGTCTCCGTTCTGTCGGGAGGATTTACGGTGCAAGTGTGTTGAGCCATCAATCAATTGTGACGCACTCCAAGGACAACTTTGTCTCTTTATGCAATTTGTAAGGCTGTCCAGTCAAATTGATTCCTTAACCAAGAGTCGTCCAGCTCCCAGACAAGAGTAAAACACCCTGAAAAGAACATCAACCTCTGTGTTTGTTTTAAACCAGACAATAAATGATACTTTTCTCTTGTATATCAATGCGCAAAATCCGGCCGCAAAACAAAGTGGGTGACAGAAAACAAGATTAAATGTGATTGCACAAATGACTGATTCAGTGTGACTGAATGAATTGGGTGAGGATGGGGGCTGTTCAATCCCTATGACAAAGGATTCTGTGATATTTTTGTCTTTAGTCCCTAATGTAAGGTTTGGAGGCATACGTCAGTTTTTAGGCAATGTCACATGTAGTTTCCTGATTGGTTACAAACCTGTTCTACTTTGTTAAAAAAAGTTAGGATTTTCAGTTACAGGATCTTTAACATCCTTACAGCCCCTTTTTTGAAATTATTATCATTTCATTTATTGATGCTTCTTTTTTTTTTTCATCACAGGGGGTTGTTGTCTAAGGATGGGCAGATACTTTGCAATGTACTGCATGAAAGTTGACAAATTCCACATAAATATTAAAAAATCTGGAAAAAAAAAAAAAAAAAAGTTACCAAGACAAAATCCATACACATATCCTGCATTGTATGAAAGTCATGAGTCATTTTTCTTAACTTGTGCAGGATCAAAACCCAGCATTGTGCTGTGCAGGTGCTGAGTCCAGCAAGACTAGGTGTCAAGCTCCTAAAGAAGGTTGTTATGACTATTTAAAACATGTCCAGCAGCTCTGGAATATTAACAGCCATATCAGCTGTCACTGAATGTTAATGATCAAAAATATGAATAGAAATGAAACCCACAGTTCCCACAGTTGTACTGGCTGCTGGAAAGTAGAGACAGACATAGGCATTTGATTTTTTTATGGCAGGTAATGGCAAATATTAGGAAGCAAGGATAGACATGCATAGACATTCTCAGTTTGATGACTGAGATATTGTTGTTGTTTTTTTTTTAAATCATACTGCAGCAGTTCAAGAAGAGAAACGACAAGGTTATCGATATTTTCAGTAAACTGTTTTACTTGGAACAAAGAGCAGAGAATCTTCTCAATCACAACCTGTATTTGCTATTTGTGGCAGCCTCATCTGCACAACAACCCATTCTATTTGCAGTGTTGGGGCTTTGTTACTCTGCCATAAATGTAATTAGGATGAATTGAACTACAAGTATGATGAGACAGAACAAATATACAATGTCTGAGTGCCTCAGTCACAGCAATGACCGTGATGTTTCAGTTAATCATTCATTATGATTCTGTCTATCGAGTCATTCGTCTGTAAGTCTAATAATCAGTTTGATTAGTGATAATGTGTTGACTTACCTTGAACTTTTAGATATTTGGATGCCTGTTAACTCGATGCTTGTATGTTTTTGTACCTGATATCTCTGACTTAGAATTACAAATTTGGTCTGTTTGTCTCACTGAGATGCTCATAATGCAGGCTACAGATAAAACTAAGGTTAAAAGCAAAGCTCCAGAGATAAAAAAACCCAAACCAAAACAAACAAACAAACAAAAAAAAAATTAGATTTAGAACCTTGTTATGTTTGTTTGTTCTTATTCTGGCTGTTCTCAAACTCTTAATTCACTTGCATTTTTCTCTGTAAACTGTCTGCATACAAGTACAACACTTGTCTAAGTAGCAACATTTGCTTTTGAATAGATTTATAATTACTTGGCTCGTCATCTGTGATTATATTGCAACCATTGTCTATTTCTGGTTCTTACCAAATCACCTGATGATAGGTTGAGAGGAAACCCCATCCCACCATTTCCTGCTGAGCGTGCAGTCGGTTTTCTTCCGTGCCGACTCTGTGGTCATTTGGGACGTTTAGCGGACAATAGCAGAACGATTACAGAAACAGGCTGTACACTTGAATAATTGATGCCGGAAATCACGCTCAGCTTTTCAGACTTCATAATGATCCCCCTTCACCCCAGCATGCATACGGACCGAATGCGTACGTACCCCAATATATTCTGTTTGTGTCCCAACACCTCTGATCAACTGCTCTGAGTCATTTGCTTGGGTGTAGAGATCACATTAATGTGGAAATGAGGAAAAAAATCTGAACATTAATGGCATATGATGAATTACACTGCCTCATAAATGTCTTGGCATTGCTTTTAATATGGTCTTTAAGATTTTAGATTAGCAGCCCCTCATTTTTCTGCTGTGAAAATTAAATTCAAAAGAACATTTCCCTTCCATTCCGCTGCCTGAAATGACTAAAACATAAATATAGAAACAAATTGAGTCAAAGATTATCTAATGGAGCGTGCGTCAGTGCAGTCTGTCACAAGCTTTATATAACAGTATCGCTCAATTGCCACGACTCTTTAACTATTGAAACCGTTTTATTTACCAAATGGAACTAGTTTTGAGCCCTCGCACTGTACTTTATCATTCATTTAAGACACAAAAACATCTTCAGACCAGTAAGCCTTTGACAGCTGGCACCAGGCCCATATCACATCCACAAGAAGAATGGCTGAATTTGTGACAACAAATAGCCTGAAAATATAGTTCATTTCAGTTTGATCAGGAAAAAATATTCCATCTGAGGGCTGCCTGACAAACGGCTCCATGACATGTCAGCTGTGCTGCACATTTTGTGTGTGATAAGAAAAATCTGCAGGGAGAGAGATCCAATATTAACAACAGCAGTTTCTTTTACAGAAGAGATCTTTTTGGCTGTGACATCACTGGCAGTAATAGCAAGATAAAAAAGATCAGACAAGAAGCTTTACTGTCAGAGCTGTGGACCAATGTAAGCCCAGCAATGATTTTTAGACTACGGAGCCTTGGCAACACTTCAGAATTATTCTGGGAATTGAAGTGTAATTTATAATGCATTCTACGCAATAGACAAATGGTTATCCTTGCATCTGTCTGGTATAAAATTGTCTTAGTTAGGGATCTGCAACCCACGGCTCATGGGCTAGATCTTGCCCTTTTATCTTCTCTAAAGTGGCCCCCTGTGGTTTTGTCAGAAAAACAAGGGACATATTGAAATATAAAATTTTATATGTTTTACTGTAAGTGTTATCATCCTAAAGCTACACTGGCCATATATAAAAAGGTGCAGCCCATGCACAGAATAAAAACACCTTAACATTTCATCAAACTAAATTCTGTCATCTGCTACATATGGGTCCGATCAAATGAAAGTGAACATCAACATCAAAAAGTACATTTGTACACATCATTAATCAAGTGGGCTCATGTTTTAGCAAAAGATCTCTATTTTATGGAACTGTTGTCCTTTGTAAAATACCACTTGTAGAAAAAAAAGTTACAACCAATTTTATCAGTTGTACTTTTTACACCATAGCCATGCCTCAGACATGAAAATATAGCTTGAATTTGATGGTAAAAATTATATATAAAGATGTTTAAAGCATATTCAATCTGTCATGCGTGTGCGTTTCAGTTGGTAACCGCTTGCATGCGTTGGTTTCCATCCTATTTATAATACTATGGGGGTATGGGGTGGTGCAGTCCGTGCCCCCTGCAGAAGTGAATCTTTATGCTCATTTATCTTTTCTCTACCTCCTGAAGTAGGGATGTAAACAATTAATCGACTAACGGTTAATTGTTGATAAGAATTTGCTTAATTAAATTATTAATTATCGGTTAATTGCCCTTATCCGCCTGTCCACACCAGTCCGAAGGCTGCCGATTTGTCCGCGCTGCGACGCTGTGGCTGGGATAACCAGTCATCAAACCAGATCATGGTATTGATGATTTAGAATATCTTTAGGGACATGATGGAACGAAACACAGTCTGTTTGTGGGAGCAGTGCACCTCTGCGTAAATACATACACAAATGCGGGGTCGGTGTAGGATCGGAGCGTTATTCCTGGAGGTTGGTCTCGTCCACGGTCAGTGAGACGGAAGTTGAAAACATCCTCCAGGCTCCTGATTCGGGCCACAGGTATGTCAAGCATTTGCAAAGCTTCAGGAGGTAGGGAAAAGATAAATGAGCAAAAAGTTTCACTTCCACTTCTGCGGAGGCTCGGACTGTATTAGTATTATGAGTAGGACGGAAAGTGACGCACGTGCGCAGTTACCAACCAACACACACGCATCCCCCAGCCGAACTGCACATGTGCGACCAAGTCACCCCCCCCCCACCCCCCCACCCCCCACACACACACACACACCGTCGAAACGCACACGCGTGCACCCCCCCATTACACACCTCTGCATCAACAGATGAATTCCACAGGAAACACTGACTGTATCCAGTGGTTCAATAAATCAGTCATTAAAGGTGGGGTCTGAGATGTTTTTCTGGAGCATTTTTTATTATATTCCTTAAAATCCCCTTCACACCCCAATTACAACTAATTAATTAAATGCTCTAACACAAAAATTAAAAAAATCAGTCACCTGTGGAACAGGTAGGAGTGAAAAAACACCCTCCCATCATTTTGAGCGCCCACTCGAAATGATTGAACGGTGATATGTCTATCAAACTCAACTGCTATTCACCCCTCCCCCCTTCCCCCCTCTGCGCGTAACCCCTCTTCGTGTTCCCAGAGGCTGGAGTGCTTGTATAGGAAGCATAGCCAGAGCTTGGCTATATTATTGATATTAGGATGGAAAGTTCACCTGCAAACTGTTTTGTTGCTAACATAAACCACTAGGAAATGTAACATTAGTCACAAAGGTCTGAACTGGGGCTGTTCTGGAAGAGTGGGGGTGTTAGAGGAAACTGAATGAGCTATGTATGGATATATGCGAGCCGGAGGCTCAGCCAGGACTGTAGTCGGGGTAGGAGCCCGAGACGTATGGGACCAGAGCAGGGAACGGAGCCTCAGCCGGTGTTGGAGACTGTTCGGCGGGACTGGAACAGACCGTAGATGGCGTTGGAGCCCAACCCGGGTACGGAGCACTGCAGAGCCGGTCATTTGTTGCTGTGCAGTGCTTGTGAACCCTCGGGAGCAAACAATGCGCGTTCCATCGCTCTGGAGACGTGGCTTCAGAGGGACGTCTGAAGAAAGGGGTTTGGACTTCTGGACTGAGTATTTTCAAAATGTGGCTTGCTCGAACCGTTTTTCTAAGATGTCAGACCCCACCTTTAAGGCATATGACATGCTTTTTTCATGAAGCATACAAACAATATTTCTTACAGACCCTAGTGAAAAAGAAATTCAGGTTCTCAGGAAAATCGCTGCATATCAATTAATTGTTAATTGATCGATAAGGTCAACCAACTAATGATTAATGGATTAATTGATAATTTGGATCCCTATCCTGAAGCTTCGCAAACTTTCATTTGAGGGGGCAGGATGTTTGTCCAGGACTATTACTTATTATACATATGTATAATAAGTCTAATGCGACGGTGATGATTTTTTTGTTTTATGAAACGTATGGTGTGGTGGCAAGGATCTTACCAACAGAAATGCTGATGTAGACATACCATGTCTTGTTAGATACTGGAGAGGTGATGGGTGTTCAGAAAAATGTTATTCCTTTTTCTTGCAAATGTTGCTATTGGAAAGACTGTTGATCATCCATAGGTGGATTTAGAGGTGCGGAAATCTCTCTGATCAAAATTGCATTGTGAAGCAGACAACATAATCAAATCAAATAGTGAGGTCTGTGAATATTTACAGCTCTGTAATGCACTGCACAAGGATTAATGTTATGTTTATGTTTACTAAGGTGGATCACACAGTTTCTTGTATTGAAAAGATGCATCTAGATTTGTGAAGTTCGTAATTACCTGACTGCTTTTATTAAACATACTGCGTGTAAGATTTACAGGGATTTAGGATGATCTAATTAAGTAAATGGAATATAATAGTTAGGTTTTCTTTAGTGTTTTTGTTACCTTGCAATGAGCCGTTAATATCTGCAGAAGGAATGGGTTTAATTTGTTTGAGGTAAAGGTGCTCAAAACAGACTTTCTCCTCTTCTTTTTTCTGTTTTTATATCAGGTAGAATCCATTGTTAAGGTGCATTACTGTCACGGTGTTTGAGTGTAGATATCTTACCTTTACTAAAAAGCACAGAGAAAGGACAAAACAAGCACCAGCTCTAACAAGGGACTTCATATTTCTTGTGGATATTGTAGGTGAGGTTGTATTCAGCTGCTTGTATTCTGTAACTTCACAATTAGATGTCCATAAATGGCACACACTGAACCTTTTTTAAAAATGGGTAAAAAGTATTAATGTCCGGGAATATAGAAAACTGAGGTTGTGATGTATTTAGTATTGAGAATAATAGTACTTTTGATTTGTTTAGAGGTGAAATGAGTTGTGATGCAAGATTCATACATTTCAGTGGCATAGCTGTGGACTGTAAATTGAGTAAAAAGCAATATGAAAAAGTTCTTTGCATCTAAAAAGAACTAAAAACAACTGCTATGAGTATTCAATGATTTTGGCATTTGGTCACAACTATCAGAGGAAGCTCTGAGATATTTACTTAGTGGTTTGGCTGGCAGGAATGGATTTTTTTTTTTATTTTTTATTTTTTATTGGATTACATGGAAATGCCTTTTTTGTGTGGGGCAGAAAATGAGAAATACACACGGCAGCCATGTGGAAAGTAGAGCTTAGTCTGAAATAGGTAAAATAGGATGAAGGGCTGTAGAGTGGTTTTAAAAGTGTCATGCTCTGCTGTGTTAATTGGCCCAAAGGCATGTTGTACATGATTTATATGTAATTGGCCTTTATGGATGGCTTCAGTGAGCAGCCAGTGGTGACTGCCTATGTAACCTATAACCTTTGAAACATCAACTTCTAAGCTCTGTCCAGGTCCAGGGGAGTTCACAGGGAACAAATGAACAATTCATGGACGCGGCTGTGCTCAGATTTCAGTCAACAGCTCCCTGCTTCATCCCCTGTCGGGAAATGACAAAAAACAAGACACTTTGATCAAAAAAAGCTCCATGCACACAATTGGGAGCAGAAGTGCCATTCCACCCACCCCCTTTTTCAAGGCTGTAGACTTGGCTAAAGTGTGATGTCCAACAGCTCTGCTCAGAATAGCTTTTTGTGGTTCCTGTCTAAAGCACTGGACATCACAGCCAGTGCTGCCACTTTTGGCTCCATTAGAAAGTTGGTCTTTGTTCAACTGGGTCTTTCGCTGCTTATTTAACATTCTGCTCACCTGTGCATTTGCCAAGCGAGGCATTGTGCTGCTATTGATTGTCCGAGACCTGGTCAGTCAGGAAGAGTGTGTGGCGCCAGGTTATCAGTACCATCACCCCCTAGAAAAGCTGCATTTGCCTCTCCTTTCCCTTATCAATAGTTTGGGAGTGCATTAAGAGTGGCTGCTCAGCCTGATTTATTGAGACGTGCCTGCGCCTCTCTCCACACCCAAAGGGCACCGGGTAACAATCCAGTCTCACTTCCTTTCCCTGCAAACAGTGTTTATTTACTCACTCTGAGGGAGGCAATGAAGACAGCTCTGACAGACAAACAATCTTATGATGCAGCCTTCATGTCAAGACTGGATTTTCTTTTCTCTCTCCCTCTCTCTCTCTCTCCCATTCTTCCTCCCTCCAGAATGTCTCAGTCAGTTGTCAGTCCTTTTTCCCTAACCATGGGCCCTGTTGACACAGGAATCCGTCACTGCTCACACGAGGGAGAGCGGGACATGTTGGCGGCCATTACTATTCATGAGGCAGTGTGATCCACTCTGTCACCCGTTGTCAGCAAGAGGTGTCTGTCTGCACCGCAGCTCCCCTTACTCTCTTTATCAGCCAGGGGTGGCTAATGAGAAGCACCAGGTTAATACCACCACTAGAACAGCAATGGCTTTAAACCTCTTAATTCATTTAGACACTGCTAATTGAAACCCATGTGAACTACATGCTGGACACCATCCATTTTCCTGCAAGTCAGTGGTAGGAAAAAAACGCATTCAGTTTCATCTGATTTCTTTTCATAACTGATGACAGAATTAATTCACCTTCAACAGAATTTTCCTCTGAACGTGAATATTTTGTTTTGTTGTAAGACATAGCCATGATAGCCATTATGTAAAAATTAAGCCTTGCTAGGAAATGCCAGTAGACAACCACAACCAAATGTAATTAGAACAAGCAGTGACATGCACAACCAAAAATATCCAGCTTTGGATAGCCAAAAACGTCTTAGTCCAATTACTGGGAGTAAAAACAGCAGCCATGACTAAGACTAGACAACCTCCTGGATGTGGCAAAGCGCAAATTAAAAATTCTTATTTTCCATGCAGTAGTCAGACATGACTTAGTCATCCTGCACTTGAGTGTTTAATCAGCATGCAGTAAACACTGTGGGCTCATTGACTAAAACTGGTAGTTCTTACTCTGCCTCCCTCCTCCTCCTCCTCCTCCTCCTCCTCCTCTTGCCTTTGAGCAGATTTATTTTTGCAGCTTTTGTAAGTGCTGCTGGAAATAATTATTGACAACAGTGAGAGGGCATGCTCTATCCCACCACATGGTCAACTTTCTGCATCTGGCCTTATTTCCCCTTCCGAGTGCGAGACAACTAAGCACCCTGCACATTTTTTTCCTTCTGTGTACTGCTTTCTCGGCCTCATCTGACTGCAGCACGGAGGGACTGTGGCCTAATAATGGGAGATCATTCTGCCTTCCTTAGGTGCAGCTGTAAATATTCAGATGAGCCATCATCAGTCGATGGTGTAAGAGATAACGGGACCATCTTTTACCTGCCCCTTCTTGTGTGCGACAGCAGGATATATTTAGTTGACGGCATCATCGTCCCCAAAAGCGCTTGATTTGCTGGCATAAATTTCAGCAGACCCACATCCTTCCCCATGCCTGCAGAGGCAAATGCTTATTCATTTACCCGTTTGTCATTTCAATAGTTATTTTATGGAGGCGCTGTATTAATTGAACTGCTTCTACTGCACAACAATTCAAGGTCCACTACATCTATTACAATGGGAGTGTGTCGGAAACATCGCTGAATGGTGTCACAAATCAGCGTAAGCTGAGAGGAGAACCTCACAATAATGTAACAAAATTGCACTAATCTTTCATTTACAATGTGCTCCTTCCTCAGTCATGCAAGGAAAATGTCTTAAAAGCCAAAAGTGGTTGCTGTGGAGAAATCACATTGCTTGTGTGGTAGAAATAGAGATAAAGATTACATAAAAATACTTTATTTTTGATGCTCATGATTTTTCACCTTGGAGCTTTGTCCAATATTATCTTTAAACTTGTAGTTTAGTGTGATTAAAGTAAAATATCTGGAAGTGATTTATTGTATCTCACTGAAAAGGATCAGCTCCAGTTCAGAGTTAAAATCTTTGTTCTGTTGTATTTATATTTTTATGTATGAACAGTATGTATTGAATTATTGATTATATAAGCCAGGCTACCACAGCTACACTTATTATGATGATGATGATGATGCAACAAAAAACCTGTAAATGAAAGCCCAATGTATTAACTCTCCATTAAGTCGATGTAAGTGTTGGGAAATAATTGTTTTCCAACTTCATCCGATACAGTAACATTTGGAGTTATGTCCCATGTAAATGATGTTGATGAAAGCAATTGGACAAACAAGAACCGTAAAATCAAAACATGAGCGAAAAGAGCTGTAGTCTTTTGTGTGTCTCATTTTGTAATTTTTTTCATTATCAAAAAAATGAGAACTTAGTTTTTTAGAACTCACTTACACTTTACTATGGTTTCCATGGTTACAGACATTGAACCAAATGATTCCAGTGTCATCAGTAAACCTCATTGTCAGTCTGATGTAATTAATCGCATTGCTTGGCTGTATGATTTGTCATTGATGTCTTCAAGCTTTGAGACATTTCCACTAAACTGAACAATCATTTGGAGCCCACTAATTTATCTTAAATATGGATTGTGGCTTCACAGTGTTTTGGTATCTCATTTTCCTAATAAAGCTGGTAGAGTAAAACAAAAAAAGGACAGCAGCTTCTTGCTCGCTTTGTCACTTTAATTCATCAGTTATCTTCTGAAAGACTTAATAATACTTCAGTGACTCAGCATCCCGTTCTGTAAAACAAACAACATGCTCCAGAGCTGATGGGGGACATCCAATTTAACTGCCATCTTAATGGAATCTATAATAAGCACAGGGGCACAATAATGGCAAAGCACTGCATCTTCTGATAACACAGCAAGCATCAAAACCCTTGTGATCACCAAACACGTCCAGTTTTTTTTTTTCGCTCAGAGTAGAGAGGAGCAAAATATCCAGATGTCATTGTCCAGTTGGTGTTAATGTAGTTCCTGTGAACCCCTCACAGGGGGCCTCAGCTCTTCAGTGGCCCTGCAGCACATAGTCATCTCTGCATGGCTGTCGACACCACATGTAGAAAGCCACACGAACTGTAATATCTTGTTTCTTCATGCTCATGGCAAAGGAGTCATATCACTAGTTGGTTTTCCATTCACCCTCAAATTGCACAACTATAACTTGTGCATAAACATGTACCTAATGGAAAAATGACAATTTCATCACAGCTCTCGTTTTTTGATGAAAAGTTTTTGTGCTGGCAAGAAGTGATTTTTTTTTTTTTTTTGGGCGTAGCGCAGTTGGTATATCACACAAAACTGCAATGGAAAGACCTTTTTCCGCAACTAGAATCATGTGAATTAAAAAAAAACCCCAAAAAAACAGATGATGACGGATGTTACAACAAGTGAAAAAGAAGAGTTTTAAAAGAAACATGATGTGGTATGTATGGACACACCCGGAAACCCAATCATTTTTTAATTTAGTTCGGGATATAGGGGTAATTTATAATAATAATGAATATATCTGTAAATCAACACCATATTTACATTTGTCACCATGTTTATGGAATGACTTTTCGTGTCATCTTGTGATAATAAATAAACAAATCATTGCATTTAATGGAAAAAACAACATTACGCCCTTCTGTTTTTTCAAAATTTAGTAAATATCTGTTAACTCTTTCCCCGCCAGAGCATTTTCCAGTGAGTTGGTAGCCAGCGCCAGCCGTTTTGGTCATTTTCACTAATCTTTGGAGGCTCACTGAAAATGTTGTGTTAGGAGTATGTGAACACTGAATACATCAAAAGAAAGAACAGAACTTCAACTTTTAAACACAAAAAACTATTTTATTCTATCTTTATTCGTTCGTGAGATATAAACATTTGAATATTGGTCATTTTCAGGAAAAAACTGAATTTTGAGCAAAAAGCTGAGAAAATTGCATTTTTTCCAAAGATATTGATTTTCAAGAGAAAACTGATTTCCTATTTACATTTTTGACTCTTTCTTATTTACCAACAGTAACACTGTCTTCAAAATCACAAAATAAAATAATAATAACAGCAATAATAGTAACAAACAGCTCTAAGATATCCCATCATTCCACAAAATGTTAGGGGAATCCACACCAAACTTTAGACCGAACATCTTGTAAAGCACCAGGTTCCTTCTAAACTTTGCACATTTACATACATCAGTTATAAGTCTAACACATAGTAGTTTAGCTTTTGGATATAAACACCTCAATATTCCTCATTTTCAAGAAAAAAAGAAACAAATGCACTAAATACTGTAGATTTCTGGCCTTTGGCTGCACCAGGTCCTCCTGTTGGACCAGCTGCTGTGTTTGATCTGTAAATAATTATATGGACATCTAGTTATTTATCTCTGTATGAATATATGTATTTATTTATTTCATACAAAAGCCAAATCCAAAAGTGTCTTCCATGTGTCCTGCTGACATTCTACAGCTGAATATGTTCTGTGTCCTCAGTCTGAATCTGAACTCACTCTAACAGATGCAGACTAGCTTTCCTTTGTCTTGTCCCATGTCTGTATGTCTGTCTTCTCCTTGAATGTCCTCTACAAATGTCTCTTTTCTCTTCCTCCTGTCTGTCATTTTCTCCGTGTTGCTCTGTGCCCCCGCCCCCCCCCCACCCGCACCTCCGTGTCGGACCTGAGCCGCTCCTTGTTTCCCGTGTTCCGTCTTCGTCTCCCTCACCTTCTGTTTCTCCGTTCCTGTCTCTAAATGGTTCTTCTGTAGCTCCATCATATATTGAATTGTCAGACTCTGTCTCCATAATCATCTTTAAGGCTTTTGAAACTGCGCGCGGTTCCTGCAGTCTTCATTTCCTCATTCAGTGACTGCCGCTGGATGCGTTGCCATGGGATACGGAGACTCCAGTGCAAAAACGTTAAACCCGGCCCGTCATTTTTCCGAAAAAGCTGCTTAACTGTTTGTTTTTGGACTAAGGAAAGTAATTCACATGATCCACAACACCTCCAACTACAGTATAACAGTGAAAACACGGATTGACGGAAAATCTCGTCATTGGCGGGGAAGCGTTGGGAAGCAATTGACGGAATATCTCGTCAATGGCGGGGAAAGAGTTAAGTTTTGCACAGATGTCCAATGGAAAAGCAACTACAGACTTGAAGGTGAGTCCAAGCTAGAGAGAAATACCGTCATTGCAGTGAATGCTAGTCTGAATCACAAGAAGTAGTCTATTAGAATAAGCCTGTCATTGGACTGTCATATCACCTCTGAGCTAGCAAGTACAAAATCAGAATATTTCTAAGTTGTCAGAACATTATTTAGTATGAGAAATCTGTTTGGTTCTTGGTTCCAAATGGACTTCTGAATGACACATGAAATTATTTTTGCCTGTGGCCATCAGACTGTTTAACTCCATCTTCTAGCCACATAACTATAATTACACACAACAATATTTTTGCATATTTATTATGAATATTTCTTTAACTGTTGTTCTAATTTTGTCTCTCAATAGTGTTTTAATATGTATATTTGGTGTATATATACATTCACATCTATATATGTCTGTGTAGTTAGTGCTTTATATATGTGTATATGTTGATATATTTTTCTTTTTCTGTTGTATTGATGATTTCTTTCCTGTTACTTTTTATTATACTTGAATGGAGTGACTATAACACCCAATAATTTCCCCCTGGGATTAATAAAGTATTCAGATTCTTTTGAGTGTTGTCTGTGGCTGTGATTTTTCTATTTTAATGCCAGGATTTGTCTCCCTGTTCCACCAAAACAAGTCTCCTCCCAACACTTCTTGCAACGTCTCTGTCACTTCATCTATGGTTTACTCTCACCCAAGATATTTGTGATTGTTTTAATATAAATAGTAACCAGCAATCTAAATAATCCCCCCCCCCCCCCCGTGCCAGAATTATAATACACTCAGACAGTTCTTTACAATTATGCTCCGATGGTGCTGACACAAAGTACGGAGATTGTTCTAAATTTGCAGGACTTTATGATGGATATGTTCAATCTGCAAATACATATTTTTGTATTGATTTGTCATCTGAGGATGTTGTGTCTCTGGATCTCGAAAATGTTGAGGCATATATGAGTCTGGCCTGTTGTGGGAGGTTCAACTGTCATAAAACTCTTGATGAGGTTGAACTAAGTTGTAAATCTATTGTGATTTCTTCCTGAAATAAAAAGTACCAATACAACAGATAATTTGTTTGGGAAAAATTGTGCTTGGTGATACTGAACACTAAAACATATTTTTTGAGCTGTAACATAATGATATGATTGATTTGTAATGAAATGCATCAGTGCAGGTGATAATGTGCAAATCTGATATTTCGTGCCACAGTACTGTGGCAGTAGCCATTGTCATAAAAAAAAACGTGTTATCAGTGGACCTGTGCTTCAATCACTTTCTGTTAAACTTAAGTCATTATGTCCAACTGATCAAAGCATTATATCACTTTATTCTGAACCACCATACATGCACAAGTATAGCAGTTTTAAGTTGTAAAGCTGTTGCCTTCATCGGCTAATTTTGTTTATCGATGTAGACCCAAAATAACTGAAGACTAAAACTAAAAACTCCAGTGACAAAAAACAAACCACAGAAGTGCTTTTTTGTTGGACTGTCAGTAGGTTTAAGAGTACTTTAGAGCTTCAATTCCTCATGTAAAAGGACAATATAACTGGCAAAAATATTTGAAATATAGCGTAGATGTAAATGAATATTGATTTTTAGGTGGTAAAACTAGGACAAAAAGTCAAATAAAACTGCAAGAGTAAAAAACAAAAAACGAAAGAGAATGTTCTTATCCGGAAATCTGTTTCTGCCCTCTAATCTTTAGATTTTCGGTGAGATAATGGATGATATAAAGATATCTGAAATGTGAACTGATTACACTTTGAATTTTGTGAAATGTCAGAAGCCAAAACCAGTGGTTTCATCTTTGACAGGGTGCTGTATTTTAAAAAGCTTTTTTATCTTGGATGCCAGGAGTTACTAAAGCTGTCAAATAAATAGTGATGTGAAATTAAAATAGTAGAAAATGGAATAAGTCAAGTACAATATCAATGTACTTTACTTTGACCTTACTTTATTAACCCGGAAGGACCCAGTGCTACTTTTGTGGCGGTTCCCAAATTAATTTTTCCTCTATTTCTACCTTTCTTAACTGATTTATCACCAATTGAAGACCCTGGTGCTAAAAATACTGAAGTCACAAAAAAACGTCTGTTAAAAATATTTATAGGATGGACTAAACTAAACAAATACAACATGTTTATATGCTCAACTTGAATTGTCCAAAAATGTGACTTCAGTACTTTTAACATCAGGGTCTTGATTTTTTTTTTTTTTTTTTTTTTTTTTTTTTATAATATATGTGTTTTGCATTTTTTGGTGTAAATCATGTCTTTTCCTATATTTAATTCACTGATCATGTAAATGTTCATGAAAACTCTGAGTAAATTCAAAGTGAATTATATCAAAATAGAGAAAAATGAAGCAAAGATATTGCTAACTGAATGTAAAAACAAGCGTCTCCATTCACTGTCATTTATCAAACTCTGTGGGTTTTTACTGGTGAATCAATGTTGTAGAAGATGACTGTTTCCACGGTAACGATGGAGCCTCTGAACATTCAAGTGAGTCATATCTGACAACCATGAAAAGATGACAAACTGTATTTTACACCAATTATTTACATGGATTGATAGGATTAGTGGATCAACAGGTATTAAACAGTTTAGATCAGTAGATGGTTTAGGTTGATGGTGGATGTTCGGGTCTTCAAGGGTTAAAACATGACATCAGGGCATCTCGGCACCTTGTATTTATTTATGCTTTGACACATGAATGCCTGAGTGCGATGCTGTCCTTAGATGTAGCTGCTCTTTGTCTACATGGTCATTGTAAAAAATTAATCCGTACAGTTAGGAGCACAACATTGGGTCTCTATGGGTTAAATACAGTATTTTAGTAAATGTACTGTTTGTTTCCACCACTGGTTGTATAAAGGAAACTCAGTAAATTCCTTGTACTTCCTATAGATCAAAAGTCGTCCAACATGTTCAAACAGTGAAGTCAAGCTGTGAAAGTCTGCTGTAACTCTAAAATGTCGACAATCAGGCAGATTGGGCAAACATGGGCCCTGGTTGCGTAGCATGAATACGACAGCCAGATGAAATGATAGTGACTTTGGCTCCTCAACAAATATTCAAATGAGATTACATGAAAGCCTGAGCAATGACAGACAAATGGACACAAATCGGGTTTCATTTGTTTACTCATCTACAATTGTGTTAGGCACCCCCTCCTGGCTCCAGAGGTAATGATTGTGGTGGGACCAGATTAAAGGCTGTAGTCAGCTGTTTAGTGGGCCTCTGCTAACAGAGATTAGCGGCAGCTGCTTGGCGACAGACTTGGTGATGGAGGGGGAAAAAAAAAATCCCGGCTGAGGGTTTCATTGTTTCAGACCACAAGCACCTTGATGTCGAAGAATCCAGACAACAGACGGCAGTGTGAGCATGAAGGGTTGACATTCTTTGTTTTCTTCAAGACACGTCAAAACTCAGTCACCAGCTTGTAGTCTTTCTCCTCGACGTCCCCCCCCCCTCCCCCTTTTCCTTTCTGGTTCTTGCTCCCCCTTCTTCGTGGCGTACACATGGCAAGTCGTTGCAGATGTTGCCCGTAATGATGCAGACGGCACACACAATCATACAGAATGGAAGCAGAGCTGGCTGAAATTAGTAAAAATTACTTTCTCATTACCTCCCTCATTGCTCCTGTAAGTAGTCTGAGTTTCCGCACGATTAGGAGAACGAGTCATGGAGCACCGGGCCTTACCACATTCGCAGACTGCACACATGCTCACACATATACACACAAACGTGCACAGAAAGAAATGGAAAGGCTTACTTACTATTTTTACATCCCACCCGAACATGCTTTACCTTAAGTCACCTCTTGGTTTACGCCAGTCACTGAACACGTCCCATGTCATAAGATAGGCAGCACACTACTACATGAAGCTCTGCCATGCTTCACAATCTGCTCTCACCTTTTCTTTCTTCCCTCCTTATAAGTTAAATGTTTTATCTACTCAACCATCAACCTTTCTTGGGCCTGACGGGAGCTAATTATTGCATGAGCTTCAGTGAGTGCCGTGTGCTCATTTGTCCTTGTCTCAACACAATCAGACTCTCCATTGGCTTAGTTCTACAAAGCCTTGGGCGAAATAAATCTGAATAAGTTAACACAGTAAACGTACCTGTTTTGCATGCAGCTTATCACATGTGAAGTATACTCAGGAATTCTGCTGTCTTGAGTGGTACCTTGAAAGATTAGTGTTTTTTTTTTTTTTTTTTTTTTTTTCTGTCGGGCATATCGGCACCCATTTGTGATAGAAACATGCACCGTGAGACACACCCTGGATGAAGTTTCTGATTATGTGCCTGATCTACAAGCCGCCAAAGCTGGAAGACGTTAAAAGTGTGCAGTTGGCATGGCTGAGTAATGGATCACTCGAGATGGTCCGGAACAGTGGTGTGCCAGGATCGCTTTACACGAAACCCAGGAACAGAGAAAATGCAATGTCCGCACAAACCATTGCAACAGGAAACCCGGAAACTGGCAGCTTGTGAATCACAAAAAAACTCTGTTTTCTCCTTTTTATAGGATTGAACCTTATTCTTTTTTTGGTCTCTTTGCTCTGAGTACATGACTGAAGAGTGTAAGGTATGCTGTGTAAATCTAGGACACAGCAATTTACCCAGGCAGGTGTTGATAATGTAATAGGTCTTTATGTGCAGCAGAAGATATGAATTGGAGTGGAGGAAAAAGATCTATCTATATTTGTAATGTGCAGCGTGTTCCTGTACTAACAGAATCTATTCGTCCAATTCATGTAGAGCTATTTGCCTTGTTATACATCAATACATGCAGAAAATGCTTTGACAACATTAATTTGCAAAATATACGCGAGTATAAATAAAGTAGATATATGTAGTAGTCTTATTTGACGTGCAAGGAGTGTTGTTTGCAATATTATTATCATTAATGGTTTGCTGTGTCAAAAATTGAGGCTTGTCTGTTTTAAGAAACAAAAGCCAAGCTTGTGCTCACAAAATTAGATGTGTTTTTCAGCCACGAGCATTACTGTGGCTATATGTGGGATACAAGTGTTTTAGCACCTATCCCTGGCTGCAGCACCTCATACAGTGTCAGATGTGTCATGCGCCCATTTTTTCCTACTGTGTGGTATTTCTTTCTGCTGTGCCTGGTGATTTGTACAGCATCACCCCAAAATAACATCTCCACTGGAATGCTGGAATAGGAAGGAATCGTGTTCATCCAGTTAAAATTATCTCCAGTCACTCTATGGGAACCCACGCACTTTATCCCAAAATACTCCAGGCTTGCGTCACTGTAGGGCCTTATAGGTTTAGAGGGGAAAACTGATGCCAACTCCACCAAGCGCGTGAAGCTCCAACGGCCCGTGCCAGGTGGAAACGTTGCCAGCTGACTCCCCTCCATGAAAATAAAAAGCCAGTTTTTTTTACGGGCCATGAGGTCTAGTCAGAGGAACGTGACTACTGATCTTTGCTGTGATACCTGTTCTTTTTAGATACAGGTTAATATGTCCATGCATACTCTGGCCAACATTACATTTGTTAGAAGTTACATTTATTATCAGAGTGGTAGGATATTTGCTGTAAATATCAGAAGGCTAAATTCTATTGGTAAAAATGTTTTCCAAGTCATTAAAGTCTGACTTCTCTCTACATCATACTGCTTACATGTAGAAATCAGAATATGTGTATGTCCAGAGAGACCTGTGATCTGCTATCAGGCTTCTCTTCTGGTATCTGACCAATAAAGGATGGTCATGTTGTAATTCAAAATAGTATTTCATTGGAGTTGGCAAGGGGATAATGTGGATCATCTGTGGTTACTTCCTCTACAGAATTCAGTACCAGGCCTAATTAATTTGGTATAGATCTAAGTTTTTGCTCACACAGTGAGTTCTAAGTGTAGGTGTTATCTTTTACCCATTCAACCCTTTCATGCATAGTGGTCATTACAGTGGACAGCTATTCTACAGCTGTTCTCTTGTATATTCATGAGTTTTGTTTTTTTATTTGCATATAAGCCAACACAGTGGACGCATATGTATCATCTCATACACTGCAATTCATACAATTACTGCAACTTTGCTGTTCTTGATAAACCTAATCTGCACTAACATGCTTTAGTGTAAATCAGTTGTTAGTTATTAGACTGTAATTAACAGTTTTCTTACACAAAAAGGTGTTTTTTGCATATTATCTCCATGTAGTGAGAAATAAGTAGTATTAGAGTATGTTAAAATGTGAGAAAACATCAGATTAGATGGATTAAAAACATTTTTATTTCATAGTTTTCACACAGTATATCACTTTATGATATTGGTTTGCTTCAAAATTTGAATGCATGGTGTCCAGCTGAGTGGACATTTTTGTAACTCAATAAAAAATAGGTTCATATAAAAAAAATTCAATCACATTGTTTTTTTCATGCCTAAATAATAATAACACTCGGGGAAAAAATCTTGACTAAGGTTCTCATAATTCATACATCAAAGGGTTAAACATCAGAATTAATGAACACTGTTATGTCATATTATCTAATGAAGCTGGAAATAGGTTGCTGGAGAATAATGCTTATGTACAGTAAATACGATGTATACAGGTCAGTTGATTCTACATCAGTATTATTTTAGAATGGTATGTCAGCACACTGCTGAAATGGTGACATCAAGAGGCACAACAATCAGTTTTAAGATGTCTGAAACATGTGCTGAAACCTTAAGTGTAGGTCAGCCTAATGAATCTGTGAATGGACCTGTAAACTATTGATGCTCAAATAATCTTAACCTGAAGGATTACTTGATCCTGTTTAAATGGCAGGTTATGTCAGCAGTAATCTGCATTATGAGGTCACTCGAGCGAGGTTGACATTTCCCCCGCCTAGATCGCCTTCTTGTCGCTTTGTTTATGATACCATCCTATGTAAATAAGGGAGCTCTTCTGTTCTGCCATGCTTCGGAATTTGTTTAGGATTAGAAATCTCATTTTGCCCCAAGCCCTGCTTGCTTTAGATCAGTCAGCTCATCTGCAGATCTCAGAGTAGATAAACATTGCCGTTCTCCAGGCCTCAGCGTTTTTTACTTTCTGCAATTTGCACAGAACCAGTATGCTCTGTTCCTGTCACATCACAGGCCGAATGGGGGAATGAGTGGGTTATGAGGAGGTGTTGGCACACCTGCAGGTCGTGACAAGTGTGCAAACCATGGCAGAAAGAGTGAGCGCTCCAGGGGTTATCTACCTAATTTCAAATCCATTCTGGGAGGAAAGCCTGGGCACTATTCCCATCTTTACCAAAAGATTTAGAGCGAGTCAGTTGACAGGGCAAAAAAAGGCAAGGACAGCCTTTGTGTGGGAGATGAGTGACAAAATGAGTCATGGCCGTCAGTTGGGTTATGGAGTGTGATGAGGAACAAAGACTGGAGATGTGTCAAAGAGCAAAGCTATTAGACCAAATCTTGCTCTACATATCTTCCCCACTGGACCTGTATTTCAGATTCTGTGGTGATCTGTAAGTATTTCAGCTTAAATAATGTGACAACATGATTAGACTTTTTCCAAGTGAGTAGGCAGTAATGAAGTCAAAGTACCATTTGATATCAGTAACTCCTGAGTCAATATATGTAAAGGTCTAAAATCTTGTTGGAAAAAAGAAAAGCTATAAAAATGGATGAGAATTCAGGAAGGCAAGGTGCTTAAAGCTAAGGTTGAGGGATGCCTCCTGCAGGTTTTGTTTTGTCACACTTCTTAGATGCTGTCATACATGGCTCCTCAACACTGACAACCCTATGTTTCTTTTTTGTAATTGCAAAATATAGATGTTGTGTAATTTTTCAACGGAGGAGCAAGGCACACGCATTGCACCTGCGCCTCTCGCCTTGCTGCAATGCAGAAACTGAACTGGAAGGGGTCCGGGCAGGGCACTGAATGTACTCACTTTGTTCAGCACACCAATCTGTTTGGGTTGAGTCAGAATGGCCACCCACCAACAACTTCCTCTGTATCAACGTAAGCTGGCCACTTGCTGTGAGACGTCAGCCGCTAATCTAGCATAACGGGGACTGAAAATGAAGCGGACCAGAGAGTGCCGAGGTATTAGCATTTGAGCGTAGCATGCAGGAGGAAAAGCTTTTTACCAGCCCACTGCACCCATATGGCATTAGCACATAAAATGCCACTGTTGACATTTTGGAGGCTCGGTGCCTTTGTAAGTGCAGGGCATCGATATTAGAGTCATTAGAGTTGGTACTTGATCCCATATTGATAGTGAAAGAGTCGAGCACCACCCAGCCAAGACTGGTAGTTCTGGCATTACCTCTGCTGTTCCTAGGCTGATTTACCACGGCAGGGGATTGATGCACCGCTTATATCCTGAGCTATGAGAAGTTAAATGACAGCCAACGTAACCAGCCACCCTGAGATCCACCTAACTTCAAATACTACACATCTGTTTACCTCCACTTAACAGAAGTCTAATATTTAATGTGGATTTCAAATGTGACCACTGCAGGATTAATCCTCTTCAATCATTACTTACTCTTAGCTGTTTGATACATGTCATCCTGTTGCAAATCCCAGCCTGATAGAAGCAACAAATTAAAGCTGCTTAAAGGTCAGTCACTCATCATCGGCTCCCATGGTCCTGGTAATTACTCTTTGTATTGCTTTTTTAGTGTTTGCTGAGTGAAATCCCACATTCCTTGCAGGATGATTAGTTGTTACATTATGTTTATAGGTAACTTATTGCACTCTTATGGCCATGTGGAAATCGGAATGAAAATATTTTTTTTCCAACAAGCTTGTGAAACACCACTGAAAGTCTTGAAAAAAATTATATTATAAATTATATTAAAATCAAATTATAAATGAAGACCGCTCTCAAAGTCTCAAATTCAATTGTTTTCTTCTACCTATGATCTTTTTCATGACATCTTTAATCATTACAGACCTGAATGTTCGTCAGAAACCAATGGCATCTACTAATCTAAAATGTGTAGTTGCTTTTCAGCTGCATGAGATGCATGTTGTTTGGATGTTCAGAGGCTCCATAGTGAACCAGTAAAACCTATGTAATTTGACAAATAACATGGATTATAAATGTTTTTTTATGTTGCTAAAAAGGCACTTTTCCAATTTTCTCTTGATATAATCTTTCAATTTACTCTAGGGTTTTGTGAACATGTACATGATCAGTAAATTAAATACAGGAAATTATGTGATTTTCACTGAAATTGATATTCTAAGAAATTTTGGAAAATCTCTTAGGAAAGGTTAAGGCTGCCGACATAGTCAACACGTGTGATGCATTTCCTTTCACGGTTAATGCACTGAACGCAAGTGAGCCGGGCAACGCGTAAAATTCAATACATTACTCGCACTATTGGGGGTAACCCTGAGTCAGGCACAGTCCGGGGGTCAAACCAGGTGATATTCAGATCCAAATGGCTGCAGAAGAAGAGTGAATTCTGATGTTTGTTGCATCGGACATTTTAAGGGTAGGAATACCATGGTAACTCGCCCAATTCACTGGAAAATAATCACATACACAGCCATTGGTAATGTTCAGTGGAACTCACTGAGCCCATGTCACATTTTATTAGTGAACATCCTGTCTGACCCTTCAGTTTAAGAGCACAAAGAACACGTAACAGGTTGTAATATAGAACAATAATGATTTTGAATCGGAGAGACAGTCTGCGCATATCGAGGCACTGGCATAGATCCGCCATAGCTTCGTACTGCAGTGCCACGGTGGTATGTCCGGCCTCTGAACTGCAGCAGAGACAGAATTAGGATGAGGAATTCCAATCTCTGGAATTCTAGAAGGGGAGATCCATTTCCAATATTTCCAAATGTCTGTCTTCGACTGCTGGCTCGAGTGGTTCGTTTTCTGCCGGAGACTCTGGTGAATCACTGTCATCTTCTTCTTCTGTAAATATAACAACATGTTTAAACCACATTGCTTGTGTATTTCCCCTCCCGGTGACGTATGGTATTACATATGTCGCTGCGTCGTGTATCAAAAAATGGACAACACATTTTGAGACGCAAGCTCACATCATGGCAGCCAATGCGTCTCGATACGTCGCAGTGCGTTCGCATCTGTGTGCCCTTGTGTTGACTACGAAACAGCCCTAAATATAGAGGAAACAATCTGGAAATTATGACAAAAATTGTTCTTGAATAAGTGTGTTTACTTCCTTCTTCTAAAGCAAATAAATGATTTATTTTTATGAAGTTGTGGTGATAGGATGATGAAAATTTACTTGATTCCCCACACACAATTGTCGTTCTTTGTTCATGTTGTACTATAAGGCTCATAATAGTTGAATACACATAGACTTCATAATGTGCTACTTATAGGAACAGAACTGGCATTAAACCATAGCAGATATAGAGTAGATACAGGATGCTCTGTGGTCAGTAAGATCCCAACAATGAAGACCAACATGGAAACACTGATTAAAATCTGACATTCCCACCCAGCTGTTTTTATGCAGGTGAATAGAAATGATTTTGTTATGTACTTGTGATAAGGCAATTTGCCCGTTATTGTGGTCATTAATACAAAACAACTAAAAGAGGGCAAATTTATGTTGATTTGTGTATTCGCCTGGAAAGTGGTGACAATGCACATTCCTTCACTACCAATAGTCAATATTTATTTCTTATCACCATCAGCTGTGATCATTCCCTTTCCTGTCTTTTTTTTTTTTTTTTTTTAACCAAAGCAGTTGTTTTAAGCCCATAGCATCATCCTAACCATCTACATTGTAGTGGTTTTTGTCTGTATGTGTGTCATACAGAACGTGTTTCTATTGTATTTTTCATTTGTCTGCATCATTTGATGAAACAGATAAGCTTCTACCTACACAGGTTTTGTGACAGCCTACATTTTTCTCACACACTACATGCATGACTGTGACATGAAGCATAATTTCAAGTCTATTTTTTCCTGCATGATCCTTCGTGATCATGTCTTGGCCTGCGAGTCCTAAAAAATGCAAGTAATCTACACTGACTACATTGTCTTTTTAGACACTGAAAGCACTACTACTGAAACTTGCAACATTTACAACTAACAAAATCTTTCAGTATAAGCAGTCGGGCCTAACCCTCCAGGTGCTGCACAGCTATCTTTATATTCATTTTGGCAAAAATTGAGTGGATTTCTATAACCCGTATTAATTCCTGCTTAATTTGTTATGTCTATAACTTGTTGCGTCACGACATTTGCACATATACGGTCAAGACTTCTGACGAACATTTCTCAGAGTACGCCATAATTGTTTGTCAGCAGCAGCGGTTGTAGTCCATACTGAAAACATGTCCAAACTTAGAGCCGATTACCTAAAATGTTCAGTTATTGGTTGAACTAGACAGAGCAGCACAGCCAGCAACCTTGAGGGGGGTGGGGCGTGAAGTGGCTCATGTGCATTTAAAGGGCCAGCGCTCAAAACAATCTTTCTGATGTCATTACTCAGAAACAGGGTTGAAGATGGACCTGTGGATTTGAATTAATGAAGAATTCAGACCCAAGCATAGCATTTACAGTTTATGTAGACCACAGGGAAAGAATTCCATTTAAAAAAGCTAAATCTCACTCTTTTAAAGGTGGAGTAGGAGGTGTTTTCCTGGAGCATTTTTTACTATATTGCTTAAAATCCCTTTCACACTTCAGGAGGGATGTCTGAAGAAAGGGGTTTGGACTTTTGAATTGTGTATTTTCAAAATGCAGCTTGCTTGAACCGTTTTTCTAAGATCTCCTACCCCACCTTTAAGTTTTCTCTGTTTTTAGTAGAATAACCCTCAAATGAAGCATGGTGATTATAGTACATGATCATTAAATTAAATATAGGTAAATACCTGATTTTCACTGAAAAAAGGGTAAAAGCAAAGCAAAAGTAAAATAGAGAGGACAAAATTATGATAAATGGTGATAAATCATGTAAGAAATGTTAAATGGAGAGAAAGATTCATTTGGGAACTCCCACAAAAGTAGCACTGGGTCTTTATGGTTTAAGTTACACACTGTTGGTAGTTTAATCTACAGCAATAAATCATTGTTAAGATCCTTAAGCTTATGCTTATGTTTGTAGCATCACAGTTTTTGAACCTTTTGCATAAATCAGGCTCATTTAAATCAGACTCTTAACCACATATCCCTAAGTCAACCTCTAAAAAACAGGTCCATTTTTCAGGTAATCCATTTTATTTAGTTTATTTAGCTGTTTTTTCAATAAAGGAACAAAGTGGTGTAAAATACAAATATTCAACCAAAAGGTCATACTTGAGTAAATGTACTCACTGTTTGGAAGACATCCCAGTGGTTTCAGCTACAAGAAAGGTAGAAGACTAAAAAAGTATTATGAATATGGACTTGTTACCTTGACCTTATAACACTGTTTCATCCGGGGTAGACTTCTGCAATGCAACCACACCTGACAGCCAACAAAGACACCACTCCTCATTCTGTTGTGTTGAACACTCACTATCACCTTAGCCTTTCACAGCCCCCCCACCCCCCTCAAAAAAATAATCTCCTGATAAGAAATAACACAGCTGATGATTAATTATAGCCATTGTACTGGTGGACTGATATACTCCCTGCTCACATCCATCTTTAACCCCCCTTTCCCTCACTTTCATTCTCTCACGTGACCATTTGGCTCTGAGGATAGTTTTCAGAGGGACATAAAAGCTAGTCAGCTGTAAAGCTAAATGAAAGTCATTTGCTCTCCACATAGTCTACTAATGTAACGTGCAGCTTTAGGGACTATTGGTTTTTTTGTAGTTATAAAGTAACTCATTCTAAAAGGCGATGTTTAATAATTGAAAGTGATGGAAAGGAACAAAATTAGAATGGGCATAATTTAATGATTGAGTGTTCACTTCTTTCTTTCTTTCTGTCTCTCCATCCCCCTCTCTGGCGTCATCTTCTCTCTCTTCCTCTTTCACCCCGTCCTGTGCCAATACAGAATCTGTACTCAGATAGATGGTGACGGTAATTTAGTTTTCCATTTGTGTATCACTCTTCATTCAGCGTGTTTTTTGGTGGTTGTTGGCAGCGTTTGTCAGTGTGCATTGTTTGTTTCGCTCAATTGATTAAAAAAAGATGTTGTCTCATGCATTGTGACGGAGTATTTCCTCCAGAGATTGCAGAGTTATTACAGAGCGGCGGTCTGGACACCCGTTGATGTATTGTGCTGGGCTTTGGGACAAGGCGAGGTGAGGAGGAGGAGAAGCGGAGCAGGCAGAGGACGGGAGGGCGTGCACGGTTAGGAGTTAAAGACGGAAAGAAAAACAAGTCTCTCACAGACACACCAACTTCATCACACACCTCTCAGAATGACAGCAACTAGAGCTGTGTGTCTTTTGCCATGTTCCATCCCCTCAATCATCTTTCCATCAAACACCCCCTTTACCAGTGTTCACACACACACCTGCGTTACCTTACTAACAGGTTGTCATAGCACTGCCGCATGGTTGTCAGTGTCAAGGAATCTCCACATGTCTGGAGCAGAGAATGAGGAGAGGATAGTTTGTGTTGTCAGTGACAACACCTTGTCTGAGTTATCCCTGCATGTGAGACTGAACAATATTGCAGGAGCAGAAAGTCGCAGCAGCACCCAGGTGTGATGATAATCAGTGTGATCTAATGCTAGAAATGAGTGTGAGATCATTCCAGTAATAGGAGAGGCTCGGTAAAAACTTTTTCGAGCTTTTCTCTACCTTGATGTTGGAGATCTGGATTTGTGATACAGGCGTCATCAGTACAGTGTTTTTAAACCCAGACCAGTTGTAGCATTTCCTCTAGCCCAGATTTTTTTGCTTGAGTTAAGCAAAAAAAAAAAAAAAAAAAAATCTTGAATTAAGCCAAAAAGTCTGCCAATGGAACAAGTGAAAATTTTCTCGTTAAGATTTCTTGAAATAAGATTTTCAAGATCCGTTGTCTAAAAATAAGTTCTTATATCTCACTGAAAAGTTACTCTTTCAGTGATTATGTCTTATTTTAAGCGTGATGAGATGTTTTGACTAGAAATGAGAAAAATACACTTAGTAAGTTTTTGATTTTTGCAGTGTAGGTTGTTTGCGCAGGAAATTTGCCTGAGTAAAATTTCCTCAAATTGAAGAAAATTTGACTCTACTCAGATGACATTTGGTCCCTCTCTAAAAAGAGTTAAAGTTACTCTTTGGGTAGACCTCTCCACACTCAATATAGAGCCAAATTTACTCTTTTTGAGGAAAATACTTTTGACTCTGGAAAAAATGCTTCGTATTTTTTCCTGTGTGTGGTCTTAATCTTGTGAGAATCTCCTATGTCTGAGATTTGTAAAGGACAAATTCCACAGCAAATGTCCCACCCTGTTTCAGTCCCATTAGTCCCATGCAAATCCGCACCTTTGAAATTTGTTTGGATTTGCAACTTTCTGTCTGTCTGCCATGCATTTATTTCATCTATGTCCTGGTTGAGGACTATGTAGTCTGGCTGGTGACAATCACTGAAAGTTTTAAAAGTGTTCTGGGTGGAATTTCAGGAGGCTCATGTTGTGATATAACATGGATATTCACCCAAGGAGCAAACTTAAATCCTTCAGAAAAACAACATCTCAGAGGGTCAGATGGATGATAGTAGGAACATTTTTCTGTGGTGAATCTGCCCTTGACATCAGAGCCAGGGAATAATGTCAGTAAATTCATGTAAAAAAAACATATCTGCTTGTCCTATGCGAATAAAACACAGATGTCGGGGATCAGTTTCTACCGGTGGTCACCAGGTTAAAACTTGTCCTGTGTAAATGGAGCTTAACAAAACTTAGATGAACGGTCATATGGCGCAGTTGCATGAGATAAGCAAACACTGGTTTTTATGTGAATTCACTAACATTATTCCAATGCATCTGATGTGAAGGATGCTTACACACCTGATGAAAGACAGAAAAATATTCCTTACTGTATCTGAACATGTATGTCATCCATCCTATCTCATACACATGATGAAATAAGATGTTCTTCTGAGGGACTGAATTAGCTCTTTCAGTGAATATCCATGCTATGTCATAACATGAGCCTGCTGAATTTGCACCAGAAACAATTTAAAAAACTTGAGTGTATTATCACCACTGCAGCCTCTGTGGTTCTCAACCAAAAAAGTTCATGAACAAGTGGTGCCAGGCACAACAAACCCCGCCCCTGGCATGTATTGTAGCTTATTTTGGGATTGATCCAGCTGATGTCATCATGTCTATGCGTGTGCTGATGTCCGCATATCAATAGCCTCTATATATGTGCCAAGTCTGAAGTAAATTGAAACAAAATTGAGGTTTTTATAGACATGTGAAATCTCGCCTATTGTAAGTAAATAGGAGGAAAAAAAGGATGTAAAAAATTCATAAAAAATTTGAACTTTGACTTTGACCCAAAATGTAATCACATCTATTGTTGGTCACTGGGAATCTATAAACCCAACTTGGTATGAATTCAACCAATAGTTTTTTTGCTACAGAATTTTGAAATTGGGGTGGCTCAGGCATCGGTTTCGGATGCCTCCTGGATGCCTCTCTGGGGAGGTGTTCCGGGCATGTCCCACCGGGAGGAGACCTAGGACATGTTGGACAGCCTATGTCTCTCGGCTGGCCTGGGAACGCCTTGGGGTCCCCCCGGAAGAGCTGGAGGAGATGTCTGGGGAGAGGGAAGTCTGGGCATCTCTGCTTAGACTGTTGCCCCCGCAACCCGGCCCCGGAAGAAGCAGAAGTTAATGGATGGATGGATGGAATTTTGAAATTTCATGTATTGTAAGTAAATGGGGAAAAAAAAAGATTTAAAAATTTATAAAAAATTTAAACTTAGACCTATTTTTCCCAAAATGTAATGAAGGTTATTCTGGGACACTGGCAATCTATAAACCAAATTTGGTATGAATTCAAGCAACAGTTTTGCTGCTACAGACATATGAAATTTTGCGCATTATAAGTAAATGGATAAAAAAAAAAAACAATTTGAAAAATTCATAAAAAATTTGAACTTTGACCTACTGTTCTCAGAATGTATTGAGATCTATTCTGGGTCACTGGTGATATATAAACCAGATTTGGTATGAATTCAACCAATAGTTTAGCTGCTAGTGTTAAACAAACAATACCCCTTGCCTTCACTTTGGGGGGCAGGTTAATAAATGTACAGAGGATGTAAAGAATGTTGTACATCACACCAAATCAGAGATGTAAATTTACATGGGACTAATATTATCACAGGACCTTGAAATAGGGTGGTTGATTTGTGGTGGAATATTTACTTTATAAATTCCAGACACCAGATTCACACTGGAGTAAGATCACAAACTATTTTTGTCATTATTATAATTTCCCAGAGGTCCACAAGAAGGATTTAGTAAAGAATGTAATTTGTACTTTCCAGAGTTAAAAAAAAAAAAAAAAAAAAAAAAAAAAAGATATCACTTGAATTCAACCAACAAAAGACAGTTCTGCCAAAATCCAGGTGCACAGGGAAAGCAGGAAATGCAGGTCAGTGGGCAGGGAGAGCTTCAAGTGCATTTGTTTTACTGGCAGTGTTGTCTTCTTCTGTAGACTGTGTTGCATCAGTGACCGTTTACTGCAGCCTAGTTTTTCCTGTATACCTCTACACTGGCACAACATGAAAGATTTTTAAGGTTTTTCTTTTGTTGTTTCTGAAGTTATAAAAGATTCACTTGTGCTTCGTTACTTCATATATCCTTAGTGGAGGTAGTTCAATCACCTGCATCTGTTTGGTGGTTTGTCTCTTAGCGGCAGGATTGCGCCAAAGCTGTTGCACCGATGAACAAGGTGCTTTTTAAAGGAAAAGAAATGCAGTTGTGGTTTTAATATAAACAGGATCAGTAGATTTTATTTAAGTAACAAAAAGAGAAGTCGTTTTTTCTCATCTTTTTAAATAGAAAGGTATAGAAATGAAGAAAATCAATTGTGCAGCTACAAATTAGAGGTCTGAGATAACATATGAGGATGAAACTAATATTGTGTCATTGTGACTGCTGCTGGGGTTTTCATTTAACGTTTTCTTGTGAATTAGAAAACAGTATTCAGTCCCACTGCCTTTTTTATATTGTTGGAATAAGTGGCAGCTCCTTCACCATCAAGCCAACTCATTAACACCATAGACATGTTTCAAAATGTAAAAAAGTAGTGTGTACAGCTACTCAGATTTACAGTACCTCTCTTTGATGAAATGAAGCTCTTTTGGCAGCACTGGACTATGCTGCTCCCGGGAGCCATCATGCCAGTCACAAGCAATCAGGAAATTGAATTTCACATGTGCATGACAATGGGAAGTGTCCAGGTGACCTCTGATTGAACAGTGAACCATTCATCCCTGCCATCATGTTCTTAAGCCATAACTGATGTGAGTTTCATTCAACTCCGCCTCAGCACCTCCCTCCCATGTCTGTATCAGCAGCAGATGTTTGATCAGAGATAAGCATGCAGGTCAATGTCGACCTCATCACAACGGACCCAGTTTCGCCCATCATGCCAATAACTGCCAGGCGATGGGTCCTCCCCTTTGCTGCGCTCTGATTGACAGCTCTCCACTGACAAGGTTTATAGGGGTCAGGACCTTCCTCTCTGTCACCTCTAATTGGAGCACTGTGCCATTAGTTGGTGGACCCAGACCTTGGCTGACAGGGACCGGACAGTTGGCCTCCTCTGTGTGAAAGACAATGGAGCCCCTCTGAACAATCCACACCAAAGCGGCAGTCCTCCGGTATAAACTGTTTAATAATCAGCCTCTGCTCAGGAAGTGCAGATGTGTGTTCAGTCAGTTGTTGAGGGAAAACTACCTTGTGTAGGCAGTTAAGAGGGCAAATATCCCACTATGTCAAGGCTAGCTTTGATATAGCAGCGCCACTCAGCCCTAAACAAACAAATGAGCGAGAATAATTGACCTTCAGGCTGTGTTACTCTGTTAACCTGTCCTGCTGGGAGTTAAACCTCTACTGTGATTCCCGGGGCCCCCTGCTACGCCGGTGATTCCACACTACACGCGTCACCTCACACACAAACACTGCAGGTGAGCTGACCATATTTGCATAAGTCCGTGTAACCGTGTATGTGTGCGACCCCTGCCAAGCAGAGGTGAGATGTGATCCCATAAACCATTAAGTGTATGGAATGTACTGTACATACAGGAGCGGCTCCGTGTTTGCAGGAGTATAAATATTTCCTATATGGCAGATTGTGGCTTTGAGCAGGATTACTGCTAAATCTTATAATTAGCATGAAAGGCCAGCACGAAAGAGAGACGGAGAGGAGAATAAGAACGGACAAGGGGACTGACCTCCGCTATCTCCCCCAGGCATGCCTATTGCTTATCTGGCTCCATGGCAGCTATGTTTATGTATAACCTAAGGAGTACGGAGATGTGCGCAGCATAAGCTCCTGTGTGACAGTTCAATTTCTGAATTGGTTTTTGATTATGGAATAATCTTGAAGAAGCTTTCAAGAAGGACTTTGCTGATCTTGGAAAGGTTTTAACACTACATTAAAACATTTCAGTTAATTTTCTGGCAGTTTCTGTTTTTGTTTTGGGAGAAAAATGCTCAAAATTCATAGTATTGTATATATCATTGTGTTTGGGATGTTTACACCAGATATTATTGTCCATTGTATGATCGTGATTACAAATACACATCCAATCTTAGAGCTTGGTATCATCCAATTTACTCCAAACAAACCATGGCCATTAGCATCCTGCAGTGCAGTGCCTCTCCCCAAACGTTTCACATCCGCTTTTATTTATCTGACATATTACTGTGTTGCTTTTGTAATCTCTATGTTGGATATTCCCACAGTGTTGTATTGCTTTTTCTGGTTTGTATAATAATTGCTCTGTCTAAGTCATTGAAGTTGTTGCATAAGGTGATTCTCAGCAGCTACTGCTATAGAAAGGCAGAATGAGTCCTACCCACGTACACGGTTTCTGAAAACCACCTTTGATCACTTTGCCTCTTAATTGACAGGATGCTAATTTAGTTGTTGATTTGAGGTTGGATCACAGCAGTCATTCAGGAGATTTGCGACTACAAATAATGCTGGTGAACAAAGATGCTGGGGTTTGATATAATTCATGTAGTGTCACACTTTAAAGTCACCCACTGTTCCACTTAGATCTACTGATATTTTCATATTTGCCAGTTTGCAGAGCCTCCTTTCTTTTATTTTCTCTGGGTTTCATTGTTTGCCTTTGTATCTACCTAGGGAAGCATTATTTGACTAGATAATAACAAAACAGCACAGATTGTTTATTTTGAGTTGCCTCACTGTAATGTCAGAGTATAGAGTTCCTATTCACTTATTTTTCATATCCAGCATGTTGCAATTGGAACTTTTAATTTGAAATCACACTTTGCTTAGTTTGATAAAAAAAAAAAAAGATGTTTGGTCATATCAAAGTTTGCCAGAGTTACGCTCAACCTGAGGTGAAAATTAGCCGTGTAATCACAAATGGATTATGCAAATTAAAGATCAATTGCATTTTCCTTGTTTTCCAGAAAACGTAGTCACTTTGTTTCCCAACAGCTTTTGGCCATCAAGGTGAGTTTGCGGCGAGCCAGCAGGGTTCCTCATCTCCCTCCAGTGGGTAACGAGCTTATTTTCCATACGTAGCCAGGTGCATGTTTTAAGATAGAGCCTTAACAGCGTGGTGTGGTGGTGAATTCCAATTGAGCCAAGCCCAGGTACAATAACACTGTTATGAATGCAGCCCGTGATGTTGATGGCATCCATATCACACTCAGAGGGACAAGAAAAAAGAGCCTGACATCTGTTTCAAGCACACTCCAGCCTTTACATCTCCCCACAAAGTCATGGGTTGGGAGGCGCACGTCTGGCTTTCCTAGATTAAAATGTGTCAACAAGCTTAACTGCTGGCTTTGAAACTTGCCTCTCTCCCTTTGTAATTCTCCTGATGGTTGGTGAATTTCCATTTTCTTAAGCATATGGTTAATACAATCATACTCACAGCCCATTACATGATTACACGTTTGACATTCTTCCAAAGATTACCCGCAATACATATAGATTTTTCTCTATAATTAACACCTAAGTGGCATTTCTTGAAGTTTGTGTCCCATGTAACTGAAACTTAATAATTACAGTAGATTGTTATAGCACAATAGCAGTATTCCTGGCTGATATTCAGGAAATGTTCGCTTCCATTTGCATGATAATCCCACACAGTGTTCTTGAAGAAACAAGGGTTGTTGCTCGCTATCAAGCCAGTGCTCTGGCTACCTCATCCTGTTGGACTCAGACTTTTTTTTTGGTTTAGTTATGGGGATTACTCTTTTGGACGAGCTTTAAAGACTACAGTGGGAAGGGGAGAGGAAGAAGCAGCTGGGCTTAAGGACAGGATAAAACAGAAAAGGGGGAGGTAGGGGTGTTGTGGTGGGTAAAAGATGGAGAAACAGAAAGACAGAGGTGTTCAGTTGCTCAGGAAACATTCCCTTTCTGTGTTGCCTTCTCCTCTTTTCATTGCTGAAGGTCAAGATAAATAATCGATAGCATTAAAAAGAGCTCCCCATCCCCGGTCTTTTGTGTCTGAGACTTGGTCCCCATTGACAATTAAAGGCCCCTGAGTCATTAATGTTCAAGTAGCCTGGAAACCCCTTAGCATTGTTCCTTCTGAATGAGAGGAAATCCAATGCAGGCTTGAGGTTTGCCAGTCGGGTCATGACATTGACAGGGGATAGGCCGGATGATTTGCTACGACTCTGACACTATTCACTCTTAAAAGCTGCAGAGAGGATGCCTCAGATGCACCCCACCTTGTCCTCTTATATACAAGCACTACTTGACTTTACAGTTATTTTTGAAATGGAGAGAAAACAATAACATTGGCCTTTATGAAGAAGTAGTCACGAAAGCTGGAGAGGCAGAGACGGAGGGAGCAAAAAAGAAAATGTGAAGGCTGGCCTCTTTTTTTTTTCAGTGCGCTGTGTCACTATCAATAGTGACACCTTGAACAATTCAGTCAGTGATACTGAAAGTGCTGCGTGTCAGCAACCCTGCCTGTGACACTCCCAGAAGGCACCAGCTCCCCTGGTGGCAGGTCACACTATAAAAAGAACAATCAGTCGCCTGATGGAACTAATTTCATCTGGCCTTTAATGTTCTCGTCCCTCCCTTCTTTCACTCACTCATCCTTCCAGCCAAGCTCATTCACACACACAGGTATTTATGCTACTTGTCTGTACTCCGGCTCCCTCTTGTACTCCCTCTTTGTGTCTGTGTGTCTGTGTCTTTCCTTTCGGTCTCACCTCACCATACCCTCCTCTCTTGCTCCGTCTCATCTCCTCACTCCTCTGTTCTTGTCAGGCTTTCCTTACCTTTTGCTTTGCAGTCACGTTTCATCTCTGTGCATGACTCATTCTGCTCAATAAGCTCCAAAGTAAGCAGATTTGTCCATCCTCTCCCCTCTCTCTTTTTCTCCCTCTCTCTCCCCCCTCCTTCCTAAGAAGGCTATTGTGATTCACGGAGGAAACCCTTCAGAGCAAATATTCTCTGGGCATTTCATGTATAAACATGCCTGACTTTCTATCACCAGGGGGAAAAAAATGAAATGCAAAAAAGCTTTGTGTAATGCAGTGATTCAATACATAACAACCAACAAATGTTTTGATGCATTGGTCTGAGCCGTTTGGTCAAGTTAATGCCAAGTGTGATAAATAGATTAGTCTCTAGATGGTGGCCTCAAACGAGTTTCCTCCATCGCTTAAGGCAGAGTTGTCATTCCAGCTAATTTGTTGGGATTTTGCCTGCCAAGAGTCCAACTGGTGATGAAAGAAGTCAGCGCCTTTAGCATTTAGACAGAAATAAACAAATTCATACTCTCTTTCTCTCTCTCTCTCTCTCTCTCTCTCTCTCTATATATATATATATATATATATATATATATATATTTATATATATTTATATATATGTATTTTAACTGGATGTGAAATCCCTTCCTCCAAATGCCATTGTCAGGATTAAGAGTCAGAAAATGCAATATGAGTTCAATTACAAAAAGCAACCTCAGTGACATAGGCACAGAGAGCACACACCAAAAAGAAAATAAAAACCACAAGCATTAGTATTCACATATTTCTACACATTTCTATATATAAATTGAGTGTTGTGGAGAGCTTTTGGAGTGACTAACATGAACAGAAACACATCAGAAAGAATAGATTCTTTTATCATCCGGCAACACAGCAGACAAGGAATGCAAAGATTTTTGCACCTTTTTCCTTGTATCTTTCATCAGCTGCTCGCCTCCTAAATTATAAGAGCAACTCATTAGGAATGTTGACAGTACAATATAACATGACGCTGCCACCGCTCAGCAAAAAGTGCCTCACTAAGCATGCAAACAACAACTTCAATTATGTGTTTTTTTGTTTTTTTTTTTCCTCCCTCTTCTGTCACATGGCCAGTTATTGCCTCAGATGATGTACAGTAT
Organism: Sphaeramia orbicularis; assembly: GCF_902148855.1. Lineage (NCBI taxonomy): Eukaryota > Metazoa > Chordata > Actinopteri > Kurtiformes > Apogonidae > Sphaeramia > Sphaeramia orbicularis. Next base: position 27,965,396 of record NC_043974.1, read on the forward strand.
GCTGCACTGGGACATACATATGGAACGACTTGAGGACTTTAGATTAAAATTGATTTTCCTCCCCTTGGGAAGTAGAAAAAGTCAAGAATTGTTACTTGCACATTTATGAAACAGATTTAGTCTGTTGACATTGAAGGCTATTTGATAAGTAATTAAATAGCCTTTACCCAAGACAAGGTGACGGGTAACTCTTTGTCATTCTCCCTTGTGTACAGTAGCTCTGTAATGATGATATACAGTCTGCAGCTTGTTGTTTTGTGCCTGATACTATAAAGAAATGGATCATATTTTGTGGTTGCAGTGAAGGATTGCATTAGTATTTGTCAGTCATGGTCATTTGTGCAATTATCGAAGAGGCTCAGGCTGAGATTGTGACAGAATGGAACAGGAAATGTATGCAGTATGTCAATTAATATACAATATGTTGTTCATGTGTGAGCTGTGAGGGTGCGGCGCAGGGAAACACTTGGAGGCGGTAGTACCCTCTGGCAGCCAGGGTCCTCTGATTAATGAGTTATCCCAGCCTCGTCGCCTCAGACGGGCAAGAGGCCACACATCTGTTTGTCACTCAGGTCTGACACCTACTCTCAGACCGGCTGCCAGCCGCTCGCCGAGGAATTCTCCAGATGTTTCAAGGTTTCTGTACATGGCACGGGGCCACTATATCCCAAAACACCAGCCTGACATTGCATTGGTGACACCTGACTGTGTTAAGTAACCTTAAACTCTGAAACTCTAAATTGCTTCATCAAAGAAATGTGTTTTATTACTTTAATCACTCTATAGTTACTTTCCTAACTTTTTTTTTTGGAAGATTAAACAAATATATTGGATAATGATCTGCTTTTAACATGTAGTGTGTGGTGTCTTACTTTACGTGATTGATTTTTCCATGTGACTGGCCTCAAGATCAACTCAGTAATTTAGTATTTAGTATTTATTTAGTTACAGGACTGTGTGTAGTGGCATTAGTTGCAAAGAACAAGATGCATGCACCAGATTTAGCAGAGAAGCTAATTTCCGTCTGTTGTCCTGGACAAACGACCAACATAATAAAACTTCACATGGATTACGAAGTACTAATATACTGGAAGAAAACCGTTAAACATGACAGATATAGGAAAGTATGCTCAGGCTGAATGGTTACAGTCAAATGCATAAAAAGGGGTGTACATTCTAAAAATACAAAAAAACAACAACAACAAAAAAAAAAAATCTGCCAGTGGAACAAGAGAAAATGATCTTGGTAGGATTTCTTGAAATAAAATTTTCAAGATGTATTGTCTAAAAATAAGTTCTTATATCTCACTGAAAAGTTACTCTTTAGGTGATTATGCCTTACTTTAAATGTGATGAGATATTTTGACTAGAAATGAGAAAAATACTCTTGGTAAGATTTCGATTTTTGCAGTGTATATTTCCAGACCTGCATCTGTGTAATACACCTCATTATATAACCACTACAAAAAACCAAAATGGAAATCCATCTGCAGACAAATAAGTAAAGATTACAATTTGCATTCTATTCCCTGGGCATTGGTTTTGTTGTAAGGCACAGATACAATGCGAGGGATTTCTGTTAGTGAGTTTGTGATGGGAGGTTATGGCGTTGCTCAACAGGTGGTGAAATCGGGGTGTTTCTATGACTGAATAAGGCTGGAAATCCTCAGCTCTGACGGCTGACACAGATACAGGCCACAGTGAAACTCTTGTAACCCTCTTGGAGTTGGCTAGAAAAGTTGCCAGCACCTCCTGAGTTCTTTTTTTATTTTTTCCTTTTGCTGGGCTTGGTGTGGTTCCAGGTGTTAGCCCAACCCAACACCTAACATGATTTCACACATTCACTGTGTTATAGGACAGTATTTAATTTTTCTGAAGCAGATTGAAGCCTTGTTGTGTTTGTGCATCCTAGATAATTCATAAAAATCGTAATGTCCACTTTTAACATGCTAACTACAGATACCGATCAGTTTTATTCATTCATAAGAGGAACATTATTTTCTATCAGCTCCAGAAAATAAAACTTTAATTATTTATTTTTATTATGGTTTTAACTGGTGTTTGATATTTATTTTATACTCTGTCCCTCAAAGACCTAAATAGCCCCTGACCTGAGGCATCTACCATTCTAAAATGTTTAATAACTTTTTAGCTACTAATTCTGTCATTACATTCTGCCTGAATTATTTACATGTAATATCTTAGCTTTTCAGCGGCATCACATATGACCTGTTTGAATGTACAGAAACATTGTCATCTTCTGCAACATTGATTAACCTATAAAACCCATGTAGTTTGACAAATGATACTGGGTATAGATGCTTGTTTTTATGATCAGTTCATGATATATTTTACTGAAAAACTTTTTCTTCACTTTTCTGTTTTGACTCATACAGTAGTCATGGGAAATTACCTGATTTTTCACTGAGGATCATATTATAAATAATGTAATGAAAAAAAAATAGATCTAGGTTTTTAAATACTCTTCCTTGAAACAGTCTCTCTCCAGCTTAACTTGTAGCCATACTAGGACATGTTTGTGCCAGATGTCAAAGGACTTTCAGGTATTTGTGTTAAAGGCAGCTGTTGGGGACGAAACGCTTGGTTTGAGATCAGGAAGTATACTTTGCCTCTAAACTTTGGTTACTTACAACTTAGAGGAGGATTTAATTTCATCTGGTTGGCTTCATTTCTTCCACACATTTTTCTGTCTTGCGTGAAACAGTTGGACCCTGGTTCAGAATGGGACCTCGGATATCACGTATCAATAGCCTGTGATAAAAGTTCAGCAAGCAAAGCTGATATATTGTCGCTGTCCCAAAAGGGAGGATAATTTATGAAACCTTGTCCTCCGCTACCTTTTGTGCACATAGGAGCTTTTATACTGGCTTCCAAGCAGCTCCTGTATATTGATGCCATTTTTATAATCTCAGTTTTCCCTTATTTCCCACAAATAAAGGAGGGGAAAAACTCATAATGGAATTCAGCCAAGGCATTGGATTATAAATGAGGTCTGCGCCAGGCTTCATAACGTTATTTAGATTCCTGTGTACAGAGACCCGTGTTCCAACTCCCATCAGCACTGCGACAGAATCAAATGTGAATATAAGCTGATATAGGGAAATTGGTTTGTAATGTGCTGATGCTTTGGAGACCCTGCGCACAGGCAAGAAAAGGAAAAACTGCAGTTTTTAGCACATGCAGAGTGATGTTTTAATTACTTGAATTAGAATGATAACAACCACCCCCTCCTATCCCAGAATGAAACAAATTAAAAGGGTTACACTGAAAGTCAACTCATTTTTTTTCTCGAGGAATGCCTGGTGTTATCAGGCTGTGTTTTTATGTTTTGCCCAGTCATGTTTGCACAGTTTCTTTGTAGGTTTTAAATTTATTCTTGTTTCTTGTGGCATTTGTGAACGTGGCGTGTGTTTCTCAGTGGCATAACTGTGATAATGCTGTGACAGAAATAAGACTGATGAGGGAAGATGGAGAATGACTAATGTGTGTATTCAGTCTGTTTGCAGATGGTGAACCTTTTAGCATGTCCTGCTGCATGTCTTTGACGCCGCTACATAATGTATATGTGTCCGCATCAAAATGGCTGGAAACTTGTCTGTTCATTAGCCAGCCTTTTAAGATTTTGTATTTGATGTTGAAAATGTTACTGCGCTTTGATCAAAAGCTGACTAGAAACTGATGTCAGTCTCTTTTTCCTTTTTTTTGGTTTTCTTCAAGTTGTAGAGACTGTTATTACTGGTGGTAAACAAACTGTTTTCTAGTTTTCATGTCACTGTGAAGGTGCTTTTAACAGATGATGAACAGAAATGATACTTGAAGTAGAGAAAAATGTTCAGATTGTAAGTTCCCAAAATGTTAAAACTCAATTTTGCAATTTTCTGGGCCATTAAAGTTATTAAATCTGAATTCATGAGATCTTAATCACATCAAAAATGTGTATTTTTTGTCTGCTTTAAATCATTTGTGGGTGAAAGGCATGTTTCTGATTTTGCAAATCTTGAAATTGGGCCTAATACTTTCTTTTTACTTAAACTTTCCTGTTGGGAAACTACGTTAATGTACTCAGTCATAAATATATTTACCAAGAGTGCTTCAGCAAAAAAAAAGTCTAATTTCATCTTAAAAACAACAATTATGTTGTTTTTTTTAAAAATACATTTGTCTATATTCTTTAGTCTTAGTGACACTAAACTCTACAATATGTTTTTGAGCTGTAATCAGAATCACAATACATTACATAATGCGGACAACTGTGCCTATAAGAAAATCTAGAAATTTGTAAAAAAGAAAAAAAAAAAAAATCTGTAGGTGAAAAAATGCTCACTTCATTTTGAAAACTTTTTCCGAACCTTCCTATATCCATGTTGACATAGAATTGCACTTTTAGTCTTGTATCAGCAGAACTCTACATCATGAAATTGTAAAAATAAATTAGAAAAAATAAATCTTTAACGGCTTCTAATCAGAGGCATTTAGTCCAACTGTCCTTCAGTGAGATTCTTCTTAACCTAATTCACTTTCCAAAGGCTGAACTGAAGCTTTTTCACTGCTTTATTCTGAACCACTGGACTCACACAAACAGAGATTTGGTCTTGTAAAACAAGTTGAGTTGATCTCTTCATTTGTTTGTTGGTTTGAATCCAAAATACTGCAGCAAAACATCAGTGCCACCACAACACAGGCTGCAGAATTACATTTTTTGTCTGGAAACTTTGGTAGATTTAAGAATAAATCAGAGCTTCAGTACCCAGTGGGAAACGAGAATGACTACAAGAGAAAGTAGAGAAAATATTCTAAATGGAGCGTACATGTAAATGATTTTTATGCGGGTTTCTGTCAGGAGACAAAAGCAGTACAAAAACCTAAAATAACCCTTTTAAGTACTTGATGTGGTTCTGTATCTTGTGATTCTCCGTCATACGGGGAACCTGAACTACTGAAGTCTCACATCCAGACACTGATCACTTCCATCTCAACCTCTGAAGGGCTTTATAGATTTCAGAATCATGCAGAATTGGAGTGAAGTTACACTTTAATATAAATGTGTGATACTTTAAAAATAGTCAAATATAATTAAAATAAACACAATTCATGAGCAGGACACTTCTGTGCTAGCATAAAGATGATTTTAACTCCAAGTAGACTTCTCTACTGGGACAGAGAAGATGGAAAAGTGTGGCTTTTTGCAGTGTTGTGGGAAAATTAAAGTTTCATCTTATGTTCCATTCTTCTGCACAAAAGAACCCATAACTTCAGCACTTTGGCAGCATTTTGTATAATCTTCAAGAACCTAAGAAGATAGAAGCAGAGGGAGAGCAGTATGACATGTCATGAGCTGTTGTGCAGAGAGGCAAGACATGTTGGTTTTTCCACCTTACTTACTACAAGGTTAACTTCGGGGAGTTTTGATGGAGGCAAACATCGTCTGTTTTGGCAGCCCAACCTAGTACACCTCAGAAGTTGGTCCCAAGAAAACAAGCAACAACGTTCCCTCTGCAGTTCCAACCCAGTTCACTTGCTCAACTGCATAACATACAAACTGAAATAGCTAGATGTCTAATCCATCCATTAAATGTAATTGAGACTGAAACGGTGCATTAGAGCCAGTCGGTAGGATTGAGCTCGGAGACGAAAATTGTAGGGATTAGAAAAATATCAAATATATGTACATGCTTGTATTTTTTCCCACAGTGAGAAAATACTGCAGAAAAGTCTCTTAGTAGAGCAGCTAAAATTACCTTGTCAATCGTGTACCAGCTGCAGACTAGTTTTCTGCTTGTCTCGCTGGCACCCGAAGAAAAAGGGATGTAAAAGGGTCAAAACAAGCTCTGTTTGGATGGTTTTCAGGGCCATGTGTCTAATGGGTGGTTTTTAATGAGAAGAGGCTATGACGCCTGATTTAGAACTGCAGTGACAGGCAGTCAGAAGGAAAAAGCAATCCCCTTCCCATCTCCAGCGTACTACCATTATTTGTTGTCATGATGCACAGAACGTTCCAGCGAAAATAGAAGCAGAAAACTGCAAACAAAGTCGGTCCCATGCATTTCTTTTTCTTTTTTTTTTTTTCATCTTGTCAGCTTTCTGTCAAGGATGTGCTTAAGACTTCTTCTTAAAAGCTTTGCAAATGTAAATATGAACCTCCAGTTGCCAGTGAGCTTTGAGAATAACAAAAGAAAAATTTGTCAGAACAGTGCCTTTGCTCTGTTTTTAATGTGGCAAAATTAGCACACCAGAGGAAAATAGTGCTAAAAATTCAAGGCAATCCCCTGAATGATCACACAGTGAAGTGACGAAATGAGATGGTGTAAAGATAAATCATATTATGTATCTCGAGGGTAATACACATTGCAAATGGACAGCCTACTTTGATTCTTATATTCCCCGGGGAACACAGTCATAATGTTGTACTGGGAGAGCGTAGCTAGTCTTTTGATGCCTTATTTGCATCGACAACTTGCACAGCTGACGTAGTTAAAAATGGAGTGCGCCATTCCTGAGCAAGAATGGATAGGTTGTGTGAGCATGAGCCGTTGACGGAGTATGTGTTGAATGTCGTGAAAGCACTTCAAATCTCCCCCTGGTGGCAGCCAGCAGCGTAGGTCATAAATCCTGACAGTGTATGTTATAAGGCTATGTTTATACGTGGACGGGTATTTTTGAAAACAGAGATTTCCCCCTCTGTTTTACAAAAAAACCTTGTGCAGACATGATCGTCTTCGGAAAACTCTGCGTTCGTATGTCTATTCCATCAAGAACATGCCAGGCCTGTAGATGGCAGTGTAGTGGGACGATCGAGTATTAACCAGTCAGAATCCTGAAGAGAATCACAACGAAACGTCACTTCCTCTATAAACCAATGGAGATGTAGTTTTCCTGGTTCCATGTCCGAGATTTGTAACCAATACAATGCAGATGTATGAGCTTGTGTCTTTATTTACAATCACAAACTGCTTTTCTGATGTGACTGAGGGGTTGAAAAAGGGTTTGAACTCTGAGTCGAACCCTGTTAATTCTGTAGTCGTTAACAGCTGCGTCTGTTTTTAATCATGTTTTGTCTTTAGCTCATGAAGACCACTGTGCACAGACGTAAATGATGCCTTCATTTACCTTCTACTGAACTGGACAGAACAGATAAAGGATAAACAAATACAATAAATAAAATTTGAAGTATGCCAATGTGGAAACACCTCATAAGTCTTATTTTATGTCAAGTAAATACACAAAGATCCTGTTAAGCAGATGCAGTGGGCGCGAATTAGCTAAGATGCTAACATTTGCTAGCACCAAACTTCCTTATTTTCTCATTTAATATTTGTAACTTCACTTATCAGCTCCATCCTCTTCCTCTACACTGGATCATCACACTTGAACTTGGTGGAGTATTTTCATTATCTGTCCGAGAATCTCCGTTTTTGTGCTTCCCTCTATTTACAAACAAACACAAAAACAGAGATTTGCTGAAATCTCCATTTTGGCCCGTCGTTGTTGTGTGAACGATAGAAACAAAGGCAGAGAAAAGTCTCAGTTTTCAGCAATCCCCGGCTACATGTAAACAGACTCCAAGACTTGGGTCAAACTGAAAACAAACAAACAAACTTAAAATTACATCCAGCAATTTTTGTTGTGTTTCCGGTTGATTTCTTGAGTTATGTTTCTGCTCAAATTGCCATATTTCTGATAATTTTGTTTGATGATGAGCAATTTCTGACCATCTCCCACAGCCCATGCATTTTGGCTTCATTTTTACACATGGAGAAAAAATGGCTTTGGAAAATCCACCTTTTACACAGACTAGAGTATTTAATGAATGCTTCCTATGCCTAAGTTACTGGAGTAAAGCTGTATGGATCAATCCAAGTCACTTCGCACAGGACCCCTGCCATGCAAATAGGAAAAGCTAGCAATAATTTTCTTTTTCAGCCCACAAATGTACAACTTGTAAACTTTTTGTTGTGATTGATTTCATTAGAGTCGCTTACACCAACTTTTAAAGCCTCTCGAAATTTGTCTTAAAATGGTAAAAATGCATAAAATGTAAAAATGTAATGTCTATTTAAGCATCCACTGAAAACTGAGAAGCGTATTGACTATAAATAACCTTCTTTAATGACAAAATCTAAATAAATCCTTGTATAAAGTATCTGTTCATTTTGAAATAACATTTTCCTTTACATATCTGCTTATACTGAACAATCTATTATGGGAATTTTTGCGCATAGCAATAGTTATAGTCACTAAATGAAGAATTATAAATGGTTGTACTGTCCATATTCCTGGGTAGATTAGTGAACACAAATATGTGACGTTAGTTGACATTTAGCACAACATCCAAAGCTTGGAGAACAATGCACGATGTAGCTCTGTAACTTTTCTAATGACAGCTGACTGGTTTGTGGAATTAATAGCAGAATTTAGCGTAACCACACCAACTTCAACCAAATATCAGAGAAAATGAAATGACATTTTATATTCTATCTATTATGTCTATCTATTTTTTTGTGTATTTGTGTATTTGTGTTTGTGCTTCTTTGTATTTTCCGTGGCGTTTTTAGGATAATAACTAGAAAAGCACTTGGAGAGCGCAGACCTCCGCCAAGGCAGATCAGGTCCTCCCCCCCCCCCCCCGGATCACCACAAAAATTAACCATTTGTTCCTTGTGCCAGTATCAACATTTCCTGACAATTTCATGAAAATCCTTCCATAACTTTTTCAGTTATGTTGTTAACTAACCAACCAACCAACAATCAAAGGTAATAATAATAAGGGTCATTCTAAGTGACTCTGGAGAATCTTCAAGGTTTACTTAAGTATGTACGACCCTAGATTTGATAGTTAAAAGCCTGTTGTGGATTTGAGTTTGTAGTGGCTTTGAGGGGATGTAATTATGTTTCTGTGTTGCTGTTGAACAAGTAGTGCATAATAATGATACGGACAGATGAGTGATAATCATGACACACTTTAATCAATGGAATATTTAATGCGTAAGACCTGCAGGAGACTCTGATAACTGTTGCAAATGACTTAGTACAAGAGTAAATTTGAACCAATCATATTTTTTGCTTAGAGGGACTGACGGAATCATCAGCCCAAAGTGTGATCTCATCAGTCGGGGTCGCAAGCGAGGAAAGGGAGACGGACCTCACCTATTTACCCAGAAGCAGTCTGTCTTCTTTATCTCATCATATATTTCAATCACAAGAGGCGGCTTTTAGGAATTTTTTATTTCCTGAGCTGTAGCAAATGCTTGACCCTCATCAGTGCAGTCTTGCCTCCTGTGTTCATCAGAAAGCTCCTGTGTCCACTGGCTTTTTTTTTTTATTTCTTTATTTTTTGACTGATGATGTGCTCAGCTATCAGCCAAATTTCCTTCATTCATCAGCAAGAGGAATTTTGCCAAAGTTGGAGATGTACATATTCTCCACTAGTACTTTCTCTATATAAAGACACGCTGCAAACCAGGGTTTTATAATGATATGGTAGGCAGACTCTATGCAGAAGTGAAGGGAACATAATGGGGGATCTCCCTTTCTATTTAGCACAAACATGCCACCCCGTTAGATGATCAGGTTCCCCAATGATCATTATTACAAGTCCAACCCTCTCTCGGCCCGGCAGACTTGTGCGCACACACTTACATACCCATCCTGGATAAATACGCCATGGGTAATTATAGCGGGGAAGCGTGTCTTAGTGGAGCTGTCAGAACTGTAATTGCTCGAGGGATGGTGGGCTATCGAGAGGCGAATCGCGCTGCAAGTGCAACACTGACAGTGGCGAGCGACTTTGATTATAAGGAAAAAGGGTGAGAGATAGAGGTTATCACCCAACCCTTTCTCATATCTTGGATGTTATGAACAAGGATGTCTATTTAACATGAGATAAGTAGAAAGCTTTAGAAAAGTAGCAGAGTAAATAAGAACACACATTACCTTTACTGTGAAGCGATTGCCCCGTTTCTTATCACTTTTTTTTTTTTTTTTTTTTTACCCATCTCACACACTCGCTCATCCTTTTCGGAGGATGGTCATGCCACAGTGTTTAGTCAGGATGAATATTACAGTGCACTTGTCTGGGCTTAAAAAGGTAACATCCGTACCTATATCACATCAAACATGAGACGAAGAACGCCTCCTCTTGTTAGAAGAAATTGCCATGGGTAAATGTGTGAACTAGTGTGCTCACTCAGCTTTGCCATCATGAATTGCCCATTTCTTTGCCAGAAGCTTTGGGGGAGGGAAAAAAAGGATTGAACGCGAGCCAAAAATGGGATTTTAATTTCTAAGAAATTCCCATCTGTTTGTCTATGTGTGCATGGGGAGTGTGAAGATGGAGAGAAGAGAGTAAAGGAGAGAGCAGGGGAAAAAAATACACTATATCCTGGGTGAAGCAAAGAACTAAAATCATGACTTTCAAATGAACAACAAGCTGCTCATGGAGATTGCTTGTGAAAATTACAAGTCATAATGTCATCAGGAAATCAATGGAGACTATAAAGGTAATCATAACAGTGCAGTGTGTGAGCTGGGGCCGAATTGCCGCTCTGTTTGTAGTTTTCACCTCAGTAGATAATTGCACTGGACAACCTGAATCAAGTCTATTCATGCCGAAACATTTTACATACATCTCCACATGTCATGAAGCTAATTGCATTTCAAAGAGTTATTGTGCTACAAAACCAAATATTGATTGAATGCAAAACATGCAATCTGCGAGTGTAAGCATGTGAGCAAATGGCTAATTTGATTTCAATCTTCACAGCCTAAATGACGTTTTTGGGCAGACTAACCTCTCGTGTGTGAATCGAGATGAAAGTCATTGCATAGTTAGCTTAAGAATACTTGAAAATATCTCAATTGTGAGCTTATATGAGGAGAAAATGAACTTAATTGAAAGTGGCATACAATTGCCCGGCATTAACCTAGCGTGAAATTTGTCTTTAGCTATCCTGGGTAGTGCTGAGCTACAACTTTGCCACATTCCATTCAGAATGATTGGAGGGTTTGTAATTGTTATGTATCATTATGGCAGGAGGTGGCTGCTTGCCACCACCTAGATATCATAGTTACAAGAGATGGGCAGTTTCTGGATCATCATTTTAAGAGTGAAATAATTTGCATAGAACAATCAAAACAATTTACTTGAAACACACACTCAGTCATTACTGTCACTGACACTACTGTAGCAACACGATTATTTTAGCAGCACTCAGGCTTTTACAGGCATGTGTCATTTTGTGCAGTTAGTTATGGACAACATAGCATTTGTTTTCACTATATGTTGTAAACGTGAGTACATCTGTGCAACAAATCATATTGTCTTGAATTATTAATTAATTATTAATTGTTAGCTTCCTCTCTAATCTGTGTAGCTCACACTGTTGTCAGACCTCTAAGGCTGCATTCAGAATATGAACAGAAGTGCAGGGGTTTCATATGACCTAAGTGCTGGTCTGGTTTGTGTTCTTCCAAAGTTTGTGGGGGCTCAGGACTTACCTTGCAAGAAAAAAAAAATTATAGTGAAAAAACAAAACATTCACATAATTCTGGACCATTGTTGTTATATATTATATGCATGATACCTGAACAGAAAGACTGCAATACTGTAAGCATATGATAAACAATATCTAACAAGATGTGTGTGTTTCTTTTGCGCATGGAGGTAAGTTCAGGACTATGGTTAATTCATATTAACATCTGATCTTGGTAACATTTTAAAATAAACCGAATTGAGCACAATAAATATGAATTAAGCACTAAAGCTTGCTGCATAAATGCAGCCTTTAGGGCCGAAGCTTACCGTGTCTTGTACAGTTTAGATCTAATGACAAACTGGCATAAACATGTGTATATGTCTACTGTTGTCAGAGTGAAAATATCATTTGGAAATAAAAGTGTACGTATGAATTTCAAATTGGCAAAAACTAATTTACATCAAACATTGGATCTCAGATGGTTGGAGTTTTCTTGTGCGCTACTTCCTGCTGTGTGTTTGGTATTTCGACAGAGATAACTTTCTGTTTACCCAAGCAGCACCGTTCTCTATCTGCTGCATGCCAACATATTACTGCAGACACTTGTAGCAGCTCTCAACAAACATCATATTGTCACACATGGGCGCCAATAATTGTGAACTCCGCAAAGCATAGGCGTGCTGTTGAGGCAGGGCCTCGTGAAATCGCAGCTGCCACTGCCACCCGCCTCCCACCACGCGGAAGAAGGATTCTGTTTGCACAGAGAGAGATGAAGGGGTGCCTCACTGTCACGGGAACCTAACCATCTCTGATTGCATTCTTCAAATGGTGTGTTTTCATATGCTCTTGTTTTGAACAGATGTGTTGTTTGGAACAGATAAGAGCTAAAGCGTGATGTGTACATGCATTATAGCCTGCCTTTTAATGTTCTATTGAATCTTTTCCTTCTCCAGCCCTCCCTTCTCTGGCTCTCTCCCACAACAGGTATCATCCTCCGCTCTTTGTTTATGTTCTTACCGCGCCTTCTAAGTCAAAGCCTTTGAAATGGAAACTTCACGTGCTGTTTTCTCCAGACTTCCTTGAAGTAGACTTTTGTTCAATCTCGAAGCCTCATTCTCATTTGATGGTAATCAAGTAATACACAAGACACTTCCTCTGTGATTCCCTCTGTGGAACAACAGCACAAAATCCAATGCACAAGCCCTAATGATACTATAAATAATATACATTCAACAAAGCTGGGTCACTGTGTAATCTACTCATGAGGGATTCGTCAGTAGCTTGACTGATGGATCATGCTGGAAGGTAAACAGGGCTAGAAATGATAGTCTGGTGTACAGTCTCTTCTCTTCTGAAAGTGCCGTCTTCCCTCTGTGCATGCCACTCTTCATTTCCTTCCCCGTTCAACTACCAGGGGGCAACAGACGGCATTCAATCATCACAGGGCCTGATAGCTGTAAATTGTATTCGCACGCTGAAAATGCATAATCAACAGCGGTACTTTCTTATTCATAATCTTCTCTGTGACTCCTTTCGCTTAATGCATTCATATTCAGGTTCGTAGATGGGAGAGAGGGGAGGGGAGGGTAGAGGGTTAGTGTAACACACAAAGCTATGAGCATCCCCATCCCCCTGGCTTTATTTTTCTCCTGTTTGGTCAGTGTTCATTATTAAAGGATTGGCTTACCCTATCATTTTTAGTATGTATCCTTGTTTTTTTTTTCTCTCTGTCCTAGCATAAGTCTGTCTAGCTCCTCCATATAGGTTTGAATGTTCAGCGTATGATTAGGGTGTTGTCACTAACTTCATTACAGTTCACCTGTCTAGATCAGCAAAATGTTTCATTCATGAGGCTGTGTACAGTAGTCACAATAGTCCTTTCAACAAATGGCCCTCATTGTAACATTGGAATTCAGTCAGTGAAGGCTGCATGTGGACACCCTGCTGGGGAGACATTAGAGGGCTGTTGTGCCTCCTCTTGGCCACAACAAACATTTTTTTTTTTTTTTTTAGAAATATGTCAGAGAGCAGGGTTTCTGAGTTGTAAATTGAGTCCAAAACCGGGTCATAGCAGACCTTTAAAAAAAAAAAAAAAGAATCTGTGTGCTGTTGTGCATCCCAGTTATGCACAACACTGCACAATTTTGCTTCTGATTTCAAGAATCGAATACTTGTACATGCTGTAAGCCTTTGCATGTTTTCTATTTCTGCGGCGATTGAGTGCTCACACTGTACATTTGTGTGATCAATATTGCAAGGCACATTATTTGCAGTTTTTATGGAGTGCTGCCTCAGGATAGTTGAAATATTTTTTACCTTACTCCTTGCCGAAGTCTGCTCTGTCCAGTTCACTTTTTTCACTCACTCATGTTTTAATACTTGAGGTTCCCAGTCTGTAACTCACACAGCCTGTTCTTTCAAGGACACTGGTGTTAAAGGAAATGTACAGATGGATGACAAATTGAAGAGTTAACTCAAATTTTTTTTTAAGTGGGGTTGTATGAGGTACTAATCCATACTGTACAGTGACCTATAGTAGATGGCGGTCTGCACACCTTCACGATAGATAGATAGATAGATAGATAGATAGATAGATAGATAGATAGACTTTATTAATCCCCAAGGGGAAATTCACAACACTAAATAGGGTCAGCGCTCCACAAAACAGTCATACCAAATCAAAAATGAATAAATAAATAAATGCAGAGTATAAGCTAGATTAAAAAGAAAGCAGAATTAAAAGACAAAATATGTTTTCTACCTATCACATAAAAACATAAAAACCCCCAGAGGACAGAAGTGTTCATAAGCTTCTACCTCCTGTACACCCCCACCCAGCAACTCCTCCTCCCATCTCCTCCCACCTCCCCTCCCACAAAGATGCACTGAGGAGGACTACCAGGTCTGAACTTCAAAAATGCACTGTGGACTAGGGGTGTTAGAAAATATAGTTTCTGTGATATATTGTGATATTTCATTTCACAATACTGCAGCGATATTAAAAAGTACTGTATCGATATTTTTAGGTATTTATTCAAATGTAGATATGGCGGAGGTTCATTTTTGTTTCTTGCTTTTCTTTATTCTTTATATCTTATTATTATTTAACACTGTTTTATTAAATCATGGTTATTTGAAGCATCCTAAAAGCACTTTTTACTGTCTGAGAGAGGCAGATGTTAGTTCCTTTGTTGAGATTGCACATGTTATGTTGCTAGTTATGAGCTAATAGAATATGAACATTTGAGCAGGATCTTAAACTGTAATGTCTGTAAAACATAATTTAAGTTTTAACACAGGAAAATTTTGTGATTTAGCATTAGATCCTCTTGTGATCAAATAAAAATGTTTTTAGTATTTGTGCATATTTCTGGTGTAATTCATTTCTTACAGGAAATAATCATTTAAAAAAAATAAACAAACAAAAAATTGCCTTTTAACAGTATCATGATATATTGTATCGTGATCCTAGTATTGTGATTTGTATCGTATCGCCAGATTCTTGCCAATACACACCCCTACTGTGGACAGGGGCAGCAAAATGCACACTGCATGGACAAAAATATCAGGACACATCACACCTATTGTTTGAAGGACTTCCCATTTGTGTTGATGATAAAAATGTTCATGTCAGTTGTAAATATTTATCACAATAAATGTCAAATGAATGTTTCAAGTTTGAAGGCTCGGTTTTCTTCCAAGCAGACAACTACTTTTGGTTTAAAATGATGATTTATTGACAAATTGGGAGAATTTAAAAAAAAAATAGAAGCACTCGGAGAGCACAGACCTCCACCAAGGCTGATCAGTGGCCCCCCCCGTGGGCCCCCCCACGCCAAGGAGGTTATGTTTTTGCCAGGGTTTGTTTGTCTGTCTGTTTGTTTGTTTGTCTGTCCGTTAGTGTGCAACATAACTCAAAAAGTTATGGACAGATTTTGATGAAATTTTCTTGTCTGTGCCCCCCCGTGGGCCCCCCCACCCCCGATCACCACCAAAATTTAATAATTTCTTCCTTATCCCATTTCCAACAAACCCTGAAAATTTCATCAAAATCTGTCCATAACTTTTTGAGTTATGTTGCACACTAATGGACAGACAAACAAACAGACAGACAAACAAACCCTGGCAAAAACATAACCTCCTTGGCGGAGGTAAAAATTGGAAACCAGTGGTGTCATATATAGAAGGGCTGGACAGTTAAGATCCACTACATAAGCAGTTGTCCACAGCGTAGCACTACACTGATTTATCTCAGTGGCTCTGGGAATTGGGGTGGCGGTGTGGTGAGATGTCAAATTATGTTTTGGTTTTTCTACCCCCTTCTTTATTTTCTTTCTTTTTTTCCTCACTATATCAGTGTTGTTTTCTTTTCATTTCTGATTGTGCATTTGTTACGTTGATATCAAAAATGAAGCATAATGTACCAATCAGAGGATCTCAAATCTATACTATGATAAGGCGTTGCAATAAAAAATATCTGAAACCAAATGATGATTTATAGTCAGAATGTGACAAATCCATTAGATTTTGAAAGGTGGAACATTTAAAAGAATTTCAATGATGAAAAAAAAAATTGTTGAAACTCTTAATCACTTTGTGTTTTAGATGACAGCGTAAAAAATGAAACTGAAAGATTAATCATTCATTTATTATTCATTTACTTTCCAATCTGCTCAATTCTATCCTACCACTGAGTAAAAGTGGGGTACACCATTGATGCGTCACCAGTTCATAGGAGGTTATTGCAATGACATTCGCTCAGCCTCCATTAGCAATGAAACATCTCATCTCAGTTTGTCATATCAGTGTCTATTTTTTGTATTTTAGCTACTAAAAAGGAAGAAAAATAAATTGGAGCATGCACTATATTTGGAATGCTGTCATCGTTTTATCTTTGAGTTGCAGCTAAACATGTTAGTTGCCGGTCGATTGCTGACTATATTGTTTGGATCCACGTTTGTAAAAAAAAAACAAAACAAAGTGATGGCTAATCAATGCAGTGATTGAACTATAGTGATAGCAACTCTTGTTTTTTGGAGGAATAAATTCTGTCTAGCTGCTTTGAAGTGAGCAATAAAGTTACCTTTCCAGAACAACTGTATGTGACAGTACTTTTTTTAGATGGACTAAAATGCTGTTTTCGATGCTGGCTCCGTCCACAGAAGTACATTGATTAGCCTCCCTGCCCATACCTTCTCTCTGCCTCTCCAACTTAGAGGTGAGCTGAACACCATCTACTCTAGGTCATACTCTATGTATAGGTAGAAAAAAAAAAAACCTGAACTAGTGCCTTGAAGGGAAAACCTGATGGGAGTGGTCTCCTCCAGGATAGTATCCCCTTCCATAGGGCACAAGGGGTCACTGAATGGTTTGATGAGTATGAAAATGATATGAATCATTTACCTCAGCCTTCAGTCCCCAGGCTTTGACTCAACTGAACACCTATGGGGGATTTTTGCTTGATTTATTAGGCAGCACTTTGCACTGACATCATCCAAACAGTAAATCAGAGAATATCTTTTGAAAGACTGGTATTCATCGATCTAGTGGAGTTCACATGGACATGAAGAACTGACAAAGGAGCATTCATTGGAAAAAATCTAAATCTTACCAAGTTTTTTTTTCTCATTTCTAGTCAAAACTTAATAGTAATAAAACTTTAAAAAATAATAACAAAATAATAATAATTAATAATCTAGTCACACTTAAAATAAGACATAATCACCTAAAGAGTAACTGTTCTGTGAGATATGAGAACTTATTTTTAGACAAAAGCTAATGAAAATCTTATTTCAAGAAATCTTACTAAGGTAATTTTCACTTCTTTCACTAATTTTCACAGATTGTTTTGCTTGAATTAAGCAAAACTAATCTGCCAGTGGAACAAGTGAAAATTATCTTGGTAAGATTTCTTGAAATAAGATTTTCAAGACCTATTGTTTAAAAGTAAGTTCTTATATCTTAACTGAAAACTTACTCTTTAGGTGATTATGTCTTATTTTAAGTGTGATGAGCTATTTTGACTAGAAATGAGAAAAAACACTTGGTAAGATTTAGATTTTTTGCAGTGTTGACGCTTATGATCTTACTAAAATGCACAGTGTTTCCTATTTACTTGGCACTCGTCTGTACATAACCAGCTACAAGTTGTCTCTGTCTGTAGTTTGTGACCAAATGAATAACGGATCAGTCAGCATAGCCTGACTTGATATAAAAAGCCAAAAAACTGGCAGAGAACTGAGATGGAAAATAAAATAGCAAAGTCAAAGGCTGTCCATTCTGACACGAGCTAAAGAAGTGCTTTCCATTGGGATTTATGAGACAGGTGCTCTGCTGTAGGTGAATGAAAGGGCTGTCTGTTCTCAGCTCCAAGTCTGTCTTGCAGTCTTTACAGCCTTCTGTAAAGTCTCTAATCAGAGCTGTGAGTCGGACTGTCCTCATCACACACCAATCCCGTTCTACTCCTCCTCCTGCCCTCTGCTCTGCTGCCTTCTTGACCTTTCTTCTTCCTGATAGCTTCTACCTTATTTCCTCTTCCTCCTTTACTTGAGCATGCTCACGTTTTTATAGTCCTCTCCTTCTTTTCCTCGATTTCCTCCTTGGAGAGGTCATCTCTTAGCTCTTTGCCAGGCATTCACTCCTGAGATTACCTCTTCATTTACACACCCATGTGGACCCCCACCTACCCACCCACCCACACATACATACACTCACTGCTACCACTCCCGAGGGCTCCAGCAGGCATTTTGTCCTTCAAAGCAGCATCTCGTATTTCAGCTTTACTCAATCACCCCATGCATTATATACTGACCATGCTTTACGTTGATAATATCAGCCCTACTGCGTCCCTCATCATTATAACCTCAGAAGATACTTTGATTGTAATTTGTCTCAGGATAACACACTTGGCAGAAGGGTCTGACTGCAGTTTGGCTGAAACACTTTATGACACTATATCATTGTTCCTGTGTGTGCACCTGGCTAGAGATAGTTGCTCAGGTCAATATATCATGCCTCAGGAGATAGGTCAGAGTTTGGTTTTATCTCTGCAGTGTAGCTAAAAGCAGATTGCAGTGTGGTATATATTTATGTCTAAGATTTCTGCTAGTGCTGTCATTCGAGGATATCACACCAGACTTCAAGTACAGAGGACCGGCTTTAAGATTTAATGCGTGCAGATAATAGACAAATTTCACCAAGGCTGCATAGGTGACCTCTCAGCCAGCTGTTTTCCCCTCATTGTACAACACAAGCACAAAGCAGAATGGCAGTAATTACTACCCCAGCATCACCTCATTGAGCCATACTGCACAGTGTAGAACACATTGCTAATGTAATCACACTATGCTACACACTCTTATGGGCCAGGCTTAATGTTGAGTGTGTGTCATTTGAAAGCCCACTGCCACTGTAAGAGGTTCCGGATGGTTTATAAAGGCACATGTTTATTGTATCATGCATTAGGGCCATTAGCCCCAGTGCTAGCTGAACCCAGCTGGTTCCCAGGGTCATTCCTCAATGTGAAAGTGAACTGCATGACATGACCAAAATTGACTCCTCCTCTCAGAATACTGGAGAGCTAATGGACGTCTCTGTAATTGACATCAATACCTGGGAACGAGCTCGGTGCTCCAGCTGCAGGTAAAACGCAGTCAGCACCTATCAGATGGGTTATTTTTGACTTCATATCTTATGTCTGGTTTGTGTTTACATGAGCTTCTACCGGGGGAGGTTTAGTAGGAGGGCAGCTGGTAGTTGCACAGAAACTGCCAATTCATCAGTTTCTTGTTATCTGCATCAGTTACAGCATGTTTACCCAATAATAAAAGTAAAGCACCCTATGGTTAGATGTGCCACTTTGTCATAATTTTAATGCTGCAAGTAATGCATAAGCTTTTTAGGATAATGATCAGTAGCTTTTCTCTTGAATAATTGGAAAACAATGTTGGAAAAAGTGAGTTGTCCCAGCTGGGAGTTGAATCCTCTAGAGACTGCTGTAAGAAGCCCACGTTGCTGATGCACTACAATATTAATGCTTATGGAGCCCATCACCTCTAATTACGCCAGCCTCGCTCGATGCAACCAAGAGTACTGCTGAATATTAATGTTAAGCAACTCTTAACAGCAACGTCACTTCATCAGTGAAATAACATCATTAACAGTCGCGCGTTCCTGAATAGTGATTGATCCTGGGGCCTGGCAGGGTTCAAGGTTAGTTGAATATAAGCGTTTCGGGATACTACTGTCCTGTATTAGATCAGGGTAACGGGGATTTGCTGTCTAGAAGGTATCATCCCAGTTCCTTTTCCTGATTGGCCAAATTTAATCAGTACTTGTATGTTTTCCTTAATTTATCCACACACAGAGGAGGCAGCTTGCCATTATCATGCAGGGAAACATTTGTTGTTGCTTGATTACGCTAATGGGAAAGCACACACGAATATGAAATGTTGAACGTTATTGAAATTAGGCTTAATTGCTGATGGCATCTCAGGTTAATTTGTATTCCCCCGGTATGAAATGTGTCTGTGTGTGGTGTTTGTTTTTGTGTGTCGAGCCTCGTCTAAGTGACTGTATGTGTGATGTACAGTACGGTATGTTCTTTGTGAGCGCTTCTTTGGTTTGTTTTTGCTCTGGAGACAAACAGGGTGGTTATGTAGAGATGGAAGCAGAGATAACGGAATATCATTAATAGGAATTCAGTGATCTCTTTGTGAGTCTTTGTTTGTTGGAGCACCTCGCTCCACCGCGATGCTGGGTCATCGGGGTAGACTCAAGGATAGAGTATGAAAGGAAGCACATTCAACTACTTCACCGGGGGATAGTGATTAAAAAGCACTTCAGTGTCGAGGCTCACACAATCCAGATGAGGTTTCCCTGCTCCGAAGACCTCTTTAACCAGCAAAGAAAAACAGTGTGAAGATTTCAAGTAGCTTCTTGATCACTCCATTTTACTATTATGCTTTTTTCTTTTCCCCTTTAATTATTGATGTTGATGTGTTTCCTTTCCCGCCAAGTTTCCCATTAAGGACTTGTTCTTAATTGGTAGAGGAGACAAAAAACATGAAAGAAATGCAATCTATCCCCAGCATTCCAGATTCATTCCTGATGCGAGGTTTGGGAAATTGAAGAGCACACTTACTCAGCTAGTCTACTGTGCTGATTGAGGTGCACCACATACTAGGAATATTCTATTATTTACTTGATTTTTCATATCATCTAACATTGCTTGTACAACATGCAGTGGAAGTTAAAGTCTTAAACAACCATTTTTTATTCAAGGTTGAAGAATGAATCAGTAGGCTATTAATCGGGGATCAGTATCGTTAATATTTGATCAACACTCGTACTCTTATGATACAGCTTATGGATCCATTATTTTAACAGTATTCTTATTGGTTCTTTTTAGGTTACACTGAAAAATTATTCTTTGGATCAACTTTATATGAAATTATTCTCATTTTTACTCCTAAAATTATGTTTTTTGCAAATTATATTCATGCTTTGGTTTAAACCACATTTCAGTTTAAGACTAGTTAAAATATTTATCTATCCCAATGCAAAAATTTGACTCAAAGTAAAAACCATAATTTATTATAAAGACCAGACAAGATTTCTTATTTCACCTTAATTTTTTACTTTGCATAAAACATATTTATCATTTTATCCCAGTTAAGATTTTACTACAGAATTTTCATTTCCCCAGATTATTCATTAAATTACTGTTACAAGCAATTTTATTAAGAATTAAAGTTAAATTTGTGATTCAGTACAAAGCCCTTTTTTTTTTTCTTTTTTTTTTTTTTTAAACAAAAACTGAATCAATAATTTTCTTTAGTCATGAGCCAAAATATTACTTGAATAAATCAGATGCGGATACTTTATGTCTGCAGCTTAACTTTTGTTTTTGGCAAACTCTATCTTTTTTCACATAAGATAGAACACAAACATTTTACTATAACCACAGAAATCAATAATCTCTCCCAAACAGATTAAACCTTCACCTTGTTTTTTGTCTAGTTTTGGTTTTTGGTGATCTGTCTTTGCTTTTGAAAAGAGGTAATGGGGGAGAAACTAAACAGCACTGATGTAACATCATGTGGTCACATGACATGCAAATCTCCTGACTTTAACCCACAGAGACCCAAACAGCCACCGGTGACACAAGCCATCTACAGATACGAACTGTTTAATACAGGGGTCACCAACCTTTTGTCTTCTGTGGGCTAGTTTTACCTAATGAAGTTGCCGGAGGGCTACTCTAATTTAGCAACATTTATTTATATAGCTATTTTTCATACATATACATATTTTGTATCATACGTTTGTAACATTGTGCTCTTCATTTATTTTACTTATTTATATATCTTTGTTTTAACATTTACAATACTTAAAAAGTGTTAATATGAAACTATTATTTTACTTTAATTAAGAAAATCAAAAGTAGAAAAAAACAAATACAAGCATTTGCTGCTGTATTCCTAAATATTTTAATACTATGTCAAAAATTATGAAATGGAACAATCCTGCATATTTTTATAGAATTACTAAAAACAAATAATACACACCTGTATGTGCATTTTTAATACTTTGAAACTGTGAAAAGGAACGTTGTCACTCACACAATAAAACTTCTCCAGCATGTGCTGCTGTTTTTCTGAAGGATTTGACCTTTTCTAAATTCACGTATGCTGTCAAAACATATTAATTAAAACCAGAACTTTGTGCACATAAATCCACCATCCCTGTCACTTCTACAGAGTCATCACACTGGAGTCAAATGCAGAGGCACCTGTTCAGGTCTGACTCCAGCTGTCTGAGCGCATGCGCAGATAGTGTACATATGTTTACGCTGGTCCAGGATGTGACCCACTTTACTGACGCCTCTGTTGAAGCGCTGGCCTTGGTCAGTTTAGTGAACATGGACTGTTGTTTTTGGACTTTAGTTTTCAGCTCTTTTACCTTCTCTTCACGGAGGCTGATTCCTACTGGAGAATCTCCAGAAAAGTTGCTGTGAACTTTGGTGAAGTTCCGCTCCACGTTGCATCTTTTACTGACTTCCAGAACGCGCCACAGATCAGACACACACACTCGTCTTTCACATTTGTCAAACAGAAGTCCGTGCCTCATCGTTGGTGAAAATAACTCCCTGACTATATTTGTCCGACATCGTTGTGGGGCTAAACCCACTACCTGCCTGGCATCTGGCTCATCCTGGGCCCTGCCCCTCTCCAATGACAGGCAGCAAGCCAGCACTAAAGTTTGATTGACAGCTAGTTGACCGTGTCATCTCGGGAGGGGGACACTTGTAATTTTGATTGGGTGGAAATTTAGACCTGTTCTACCAAATGACGAATCAACTTTGTGTTCTTATATTAGTGACCCTTGGCGAACCACCGGTAGACCGCGAGCAACGTGTTGGAGAACCCTGAACTAGTTCTATTTTTAGAACAGATCTGCGGGCGACTCGCGTAGTCCCTGCGGGCGACCTGGTGCCCGCGAGCACCGTGTTGGTGAGCCCTGGTTTAATACATGATGATCCACTAATTCTGTTAAACTATGTAAATAATTAGTGTAAAATGCAGTTATTCATCTTTTCATGGTCATCAGATATGACTAATTTGGATCTTCAGAGGCTCCGTAGTTACCATGGAAACACTATCGTCTTCTACAACATTGATTCACCAATAAAACCAATGGAGTTGGATCAATGATAGTGGATGGACACGCATGTTTTTATATTCAGTTAGCAATATATTTGCTGAAAAGTAACTTTTTCTTCATTTTTCTGTTGTGACATAATCAACTTTTAATTTACTCTGACTTTTCATGAACATCTACATGATTTGTGAATTAAATATTGGTAAATACATGATTTACACCAAAATATGCAAAATACGGAGGATAATATTATTTTTAAAAATTGGTGAAAAGGTAGAAATAGAGAAAAATTCATTTGGGAACTACCACAGAAGTAGCACTGGGTCTTTATGGGTTAAGTAAAAAGTACCCTTTGAGTAAAATCATGCTAAAACTGAAAAAAAAAGGTTTAATCCAGAAACCATGTCTTTACTAATGTAAAAAATCGACTTTAAATAAATGACATGGGCATGGCTGGAGATCGACTTGTGAACTGAATTATTCGCTTCATTTGTAGTGTAAGTCTATATAATTCATGTTATATATAATATTAATGTAGGAGAAAAGCACAACAGCTTTGTTTTAAACTGATTACAATAACAGACTCTAGACTCATAGAGTATACTCTTTGACTCATCAAGTATATAACTGAATCCATGACCACCAGTCTGTTGACAGTGTTTATTTTCCTGCAGCCTCCAGGTCTTGAAATTGTCCTCCTCTGAATGTATGATCAGATGATGCTCCGACCATTTCAGATTAAGTTTATGACCAGACCTATAGTAAAACAAACAGATGGTTACCCGTCACTTTTAATCATTAACTCATGTTCGTATTTGGGCTCCAGGCTGCTAGCATAATTGTACATGACATACACAGGGCAGGCAGTTGAACTATGAGCTAAACATCCAACTGTGCATTTCTTTGCCTGTTCTGCATTGACTTTAGCTAAAGAGACTTGAATTTGTGTTCATGAGTGAAGTGACCACTTTACCGGCCTCTTCTCATGAAGTCTGTGTGTTTGACACTGTTTTTCTGTCATAAAAGCTGCAACAGTGAGCAGCTCAAACATTTACCAAACAATTGTCATGATGCTGTAACACATAGGAGACCTGTTTTTCAATGTTTCATGTTGCACTTCCTCCTTCCCCTTTTCAGGCATATAAATGGAGCTATTGTGCTGTTCTTCTGTCAATTATTGTTTTGACTTTTGGAAGATTGTTATGACTGTTGATATTCGAATTGTTTATGTTTGTTTGCATTTATGTTAAATTTCATTGTATGTTCAGAATAAATCACCAAATCAAATCAAATCAAATCAAATGTTGGAGCTTCCAGTCTTTAATTATTTAGCCCTTTTAGTTCTGGGTCCTTAGTATTAACTTAGAAACTGGACTTTTCAAAGATTGCAGACCATCGCCCCTAAAATCAAGTCCAACACTCTGAATAATTCCAATTTTGTGAATATACCAATATGTATTACAAATTTAATTGCTTGACAGTTGAAACATCATGGATGCTGGGTTAGATTCATGTTTCTATTTCTTTCTTTCTATTTTGGATTTACTTGTGGTTAAGTTGATGTGCTTTTACTGTCACCACTGTCAGTTCTATTATTATTGTTATCCTATTATTATCTATTATCAGGGCATGAGGGGGTTTTGTATGAAAAGGAAAAGAAAAATAAATGTAAACACCAAATCTGAAGTTACTATGTAAAAAAACTGAGGAATTCTCATGAACGTTGGTGGATTCAGAATGAAATGGAAAATATTCTCACCTGTGGATTGTTTTCTGGATCAGCCAGTAAATGTGGATAAATATTGGTATGCAGCGTGTGTGTAGAGTGTGTTTTTATTTCGGATTTTTTTCAGAGCAATGACTACCCTCATTTCTGATAAATGAAAATTGTCCAACTGTACCCTACCTTTTTGGCTTATTAACAAATCAAGTACTTGTTTTCTTGGGATTCATGCTCTCCACAGTTGGTTAGTTTTCTTTCTTATTATTATTTTGGTTTGACCTGAAGGGACATGTTCACAATGATGTCACAACTAATAGACAAATCACCTAAAGTGGTTTGATTATCTGACTTCTAAAAAGTAATGTGGAAATCCTCTCCTCCATCTCCTCAGAAGACCAAGACCTGCCTTGTGTAAAATATTCAATCCAAAATGTGCTGTAACTGTTGACCTCCAGCTGCAGACAGACTTACAGACAGACAAGTAGACGGACTGATTGTTATACATTTTCAGGGAAGTGGAAACTTTGTATTTTGAGTAATATTTCTTCACACACCACATGTACCATATAAAAGAACCATGTAGTCTGTGCTCAGGTCTGTTTATGTATTCAGGACTTCCACACCAGGAGAAGCCATCATCAATTCATAAAATACAGCCATCCATGATAATTATACAAGAAATGTAGGTCTGGGCAGTGATGTGGAAGAGAGGTTGGGCTGGTTTATTCTAAAAAGAAAGGGTGAATTTAGCCTATCTGTGGCAATTATCCAATGTGGGACAGGTCAGGAGAATGATAATGGCTTCAAGTTCTCATGCAGAACAATCATAAATGTGTGAACCGGTACGGTACATGGAACCATGTTCAAAATTTTGGGGTGTGCACAC
This sequence comes from Sphaeramia orbicularis, assembly GCF_902148855.1. NCBI lineage: Eukaryota > Metazoa > Chordata > Actinopteri > Kurtiformes > Apogonidae > Sphaeramia > Sphaeramia orbicularis. Next base: position 27,991,158 of record NC_043974.1, read on the forward strand.
AAAAGTAATGTTCTTTACTTGCTTATATTTTGCTAAACCTGTCCTTTAAAACTATTTGTCATAGACTTGGTAAATTTGACATAGACTACACTGAAGTTGTGGTTTCCCACTTTACCAGGCAAAGCACAAAATGCATCTCTACTTCATCTGTTCACACATCAGTGACAACAAAGTTCAGAGAGACTTGAGAGACTAAACAGGAAGTGAACAGGAAGAGCTAGGGTCAAACTACCAACCATTCCTGAGCCACATTGCATGTGCTTCTTCTAAACATTTTCCGCCTTATGCCCACAGGGATATAAAGATGAAACTACTATCATTTCTCTTTCTTGCTCCTTTTTTCTTCTTCTTTATCAACGCTTTATTTTTTTGTTTGAAATGTTTTGGGGCCTTCAAAGAAATGCATCATGAAAAGCACTCTTTACAGTAGACTGTTATTTTATGCTAACCCATTTCCTGGATGTATAAGGGAAACGCTGGGCTATCTTGTTGAACCTCCGTCTCTTCTTCGCTGGTCCCAGCTGAGTGCCTTCATCATCTCAGAGAAGGCCTCTGAAAGGATGTTTACACATAGACTGTGCACATAGTCCTTGGTGCTCCTCTTTTCAAAGGATTCATTTCCCAGCTTGCATCGTGGTTTGGCCTGTGAGGGCAGGCAGATAGGCGTGTGGGTAGTGACCCGTCTGCCTCTCTGAGGACTCTGAAAAGTCCAGTCTCCACTTGGCTGAAGCCGCTGGGAGAGTGACTGAGGAGTGTGGAGTGGGATGCTAAGTTCAAGCTTAAATTCATAAATCTTTGTGGATGTCTCTCAGCATGTAGCTGTGGAGGGGAAAAAAAGAATACAAGGAAAAAGCAAGCGAGGACTGAGCGAAAATCAGTTTCTGTGGAATGGACAATCGCGTCCAGAACACCTACTGTATTCTCCCAGTATAGTCCAGGGGACTGAAGACGACCTCAGAATAATTCATTTTACACCTCCTACATATTGACTTGCTCCAGTACTGTGATTGTGCTGTCCATTTTAAGGGAAAACCTAACCCATTCTTAGGTGTATCTGAAAGGCAGGTGAATCATTTTAAAAGTGGACTAATAACTAAAAGTGACAGGCTCTCACACTGTAATATAAACAGTGAACAGGTAGCTCCTAATATTGCAGAAAGAACTGTCAGTGTAGAAATTAGTTTAATCTCAATTTGAATGATTCCTTTTTGTGTCTAGATATTTCATGTCCTTTAAAAGTCAGCAACTGTTTAAGCCACCATTTTCAGAGGAATTCATTTAAATGTGATGTTGTGTAATGGCTGTTTTCCATAGCGATAAAGATGGGACTGCAGACAAAAATAGCAAAGTATACTTGGAGTTTGGGAGCAGAAGGGGATGAGAGAGAAAGTAAGGACTGAAAGCTCAACAATAACACATAATCTGCAACTCTGCCACTTTTTTGCTTCCCCTTACTGGGAGACAGCTGCTCTACCTAGCTATTCCCTGGTGGTTTTGATGGATTCTTCCTCTCAGAAGAGGCAATGACTCCTTGGCTTTAACGCAGCGTGCAGCAAGCCGAGGCCCAGCAGCGTTTACACAGGAATGAGTCTGAGAGATATACTATTGAAGACAGAATACCTTCAGCAGGGCTCAGAAAAAAAAGTGATATTCTTTGTAACTTAGTTGACTTTGATTTAATACAACATGGATGGTGTAAAATATTGTAATTCATTGGAAATGCTGAACAAATCTAAATTAAGTCTATAGCGAGTGTATTTTCGGGTAAGATTTGAATATGTCATACTAACTTGGGCGGAAATTGAACTGGAGATGTCCCCGTAGTTGATACTGACCTGCCTGTCTTGAGGACTCCATCACAAGTATTGTTCCAACAATCCCACTTCAAAAGAATGCTAAACCACATTTCTGTTTTATGCAAATACTTGGAGACAAAATTAGACTTAGAAACACTTGCATTGAACTAATCTGTTTCTCTTGTCTGTCAACTGCTGCGCAACTTTGCATAGAACAACAGATTTTATTCTTTTTATATTTGCTTTTCAGTCAAAGAAAGGAAAAGCAAATCGTGAATTATTTAGGCCACCTTTGCAATATCATAGTGGAATTTGTGTAATTCAAAGGAAGACAGTGAGGCAAGCCATAGCATTCCTCTCGAAGAACTCACAAGTATTTGTTGAATTATGTATGTTACAGCATGAGACAGGAGCCGCTGATACAGAGGGACTGAGACTTGAGATTACAGTGGACCATATGACCTTTTCTTTCATGAAAAATTAACTGATCCGATATTGAGCAGATGAGGCTTTATTTAGCACAAACCTCCAGTGAGAACTGAGAAACAGTTTCCAACTTTGCTTGTTTTATCATCAAAAACTGGATCCTTGTGAAATTGTTTTCCCTATAAATCTTCTGTTTATTGCAGGGATTGTTTTGTGGGTGTTTTTTTTTTTATAGAATTTTCTTCATTACAAATAAATTTTAATAGCTTTGCAGTGTGGAACAGAAGTAAATGTTTCACTCCTGCTTCATCTTAGTCTTCTTTTGCTGAATACTGATGCATTATAAAGGTTTCCATGTGCCATTGTGCTTTCTGTTTCCACTGAAAACTTGTCCGTAGATGTATAATAGAAAAAAGGCAGGTTGGTGAGTAAACAGTCTGCCAGTGCTAGCCTGTAGGTGCCAATCTGCCTGGTAGTTTGATGTCGGAAAAACCTAAGACACTCTCCAATGCATCAGAATACTGTATCTCTACTCAAAATCCAAAATTCGCTCTGCGTACTGTGTGCTTGTTTTTCAAAGCACACAACACCTTTAAAAATTCCAAACTTCCCCAACTACTTCTGCTGCTCAGGCAGGTAGAAAATCAGCAGCGCTTTGATGTCATAAAAAAGTTAGTCCCTGCTCTTGCCGTCATTTTCCTTTGCCAAATGAGTCACAGATGAAAAATACCATATTATACAGCAGGAACGTCAAGCTGTCACTTAGGTAATGAAGTTGGTGCAAACCATTTGTCTTATTTTGTCACGCTTTTACCCCATTAGTCATACCGCGCTAACCATTAGCTCCTCAGGAACCCCCTTCACCCAAGGACACTTAGGCTCTCTCTCCAAGTGCGACTGAGTCCCGTTGATGTAGCGTGGAAGACGACACGGTGGGAGAAGGAGGGATGGAGGGAGCAGAGGCTGACACCATGAGAAGAAAAGAGTGATCGACCATGTTAGAGAGACTTTAGCCTAGTTTAAGAGCAGCTTTTTATTGATTAAACCAAAAATAGAAAGGTAGATTAATCTGTCAGAATTACTGCGTGTGAAAAGTTTTCATGTGTAATTGCTGTACAAGTCATCAAACCAAACCTTTACACCACTACAGTGACTTTTAGATAAGAATTGGGGCTGGCAAAGGAGGATTTATTTGTGGACATGAAATGTTGAATAAGAGGAAAGGGATGGAAGGTGAGCACAGTGGCTAAATACTGCTTCAGGGGAAGTGGAGAGGATAACGGAGTACATTGACAGGAATGAATACAGCAAGATAAGTGAGGAAGACCATGGAAGATACTCCAACTACAGTCTAATAAATATGGAGTAATATATAGGGAGCGAAATCAGGGAAAAAGAAGAGTGGGGTAGACCAACGTATAGTGATTTGACCAACATAGGATTTGTGGAGTTATATCTTCAGGGTACAGTTGTTTGTCCTACGACAGGGTTATTACTCAGCCATGTGTGGTAAACACTAACTGCTTTATGAAAGCCAGAGGCAGGGCCACACAAAGTGCAGTAAAAGTAAAGTGCTTTTGTTGTCTTATAGCATGTTTTACAGCATATCCATATTGAGATATTGATGGTGCATAGCATTCCTTTCATTTAGAGGACTTTTTAAAGCTTCTCCGAGGAATTGTACTCCTGGGAGAAGCTGTTTTTTGTAATATTTAATGTTGTTTCAAGAAATGGTCGGTGCAAGCTGAGACACTGATCTCGAGGTACTGTGCAGATATGAGACTGGTGCATTGTACAACCAATGTCAGGACGAGGAGCAAAGTCCCACAGGAGGTATCCATAATGGGAAGGTTGGGGTAGGATCAAGTCCCTCATGGTTTACATGTAGAAACATGGTCTGTAGCAGACCATGTAACTGTAAGCAGGAAGAAGGGAACAAGAGTTTACGTATGAAAGATTTATAGATGGCCTTTATATATATATATGTATATATATATATATATATATATATATAGTGAACTCACATTAACAGTTTGCCTCAAATACCACTGATTTAAATTTTTCAGTCGTCACTTAAAAATAATAGTAGAGATTAATGCTCAAAAAGTAGACTTTGTAAATCAAACTGTGACATATGGGTTGAGGAGATTCATCTATGCAGGAGCTAAAATCATGGGGGGGTCACCTTCCCTCTGGAACTCTCTTCTCTGGTCCGAATCAAAAGATTAAATTTAAAGATAGGTTTACCTGATGCCACTTCACGCTGCTCTGCTAAGTGAAACCAGTTTTCTGAACTTCCGTACTGAAACACAGTATAGAGCAGTAGAATCATGTCCGGGTCACATCTGATGGAATCTGATTGTGGATTGCAGATTTTAGTCTCATGCTACATTCTGAAAATACCTGGGATTAGACAAAATCTGTATCACAAGGTAGATTTTCTAGAGGCAAAGAGTAGATACCGAAGTCTCATGTCCTGTCAGAGGCATTATACCAAAAGGAAATTGAGGGGGAAAAAATCAAGCACAGCATCTTAAAACATTAGAAATATTTAATTTTACACTGTGCAGTAAGGCTATTCTTACTATCATCACTATCTATTCAGTAATTCGTTATTAAACAGGTTTTTACATGTTACAAAAAGGCACCCCGGTGCCTTTTGAAAATGGTAGTAACTTATAAATGGCTTAAGATGCTGAGAAAGGGACAGGATAAAGTAATGAACAGAAGAGACACAGAAAATTGCACCCTAATTTCACCAAATATGCAGCCTGAATCAATGTGTCAAAACAGTTATAATGTATTTATAATTGTTTATTGATGCTTGTTTATTTACAACCTAATTAAAAACCTAATTATAGATAATTTATCAATCCCTCAAGAGGGTATTTTTATTGTAGGAAAAAACTGTTATTGGACTATATGCATTTAAGAGATGAGTACAAGTCGACACATCAAATCCATCATACAAATTGACCAGGTGTGTGTTTAACTGCAGGTGTGATTAAATAAAGCCTAATGGTTCTAACTGAACTGCATCCTGAGAGCTGGATGAGGGCCACGTGCACTGTTAGCCGCTGCTCTGACAGATGCCAGGGGGCAAACACGAGGGAGGGGACTAATTACCGGACAGCTGCCCAGCAGACCCTCACCCTGCCCTGGGGACAACCGTCTATCTCACACCCCTGTCCTCAAATCCTGGACCTGAGACCTGGCACCATCGTTGCCAATTCCAGTCAGTCTCCATCACAGGAGGTTGATAGCAGGGCCTTGGGGGAGTTACAGTGGTTCACGCACAAACATTAATCGGAAGAAAGCTTATAATAATATATCTGCTAATTCATCCCATGAAATACATTATTACATAATAGTCTTGGTGGTGGATAAAGCTGGTGTTAAACATTTCCTCAAGCAGTTAGTAAATGAATACTAGAAAGTCATCACAACCTGTCATGGAATACAGTTTATCCCCTAAATGGTGGATGGTTTTATGCTTCTGCATCAGACACCAATTTAGCATTTGACTACTTCTAATTCCCACTATAGATATAAATGTTTCATAGTTTGGTGCCACAGCAGACTAATAATATCTCAATTGATGCTTTGAGTAGACTGTCCTTCACCCCTTACTAGGATGGGTAAGAAAGGTATTTGTAAGAAAATTGAGGTCACTACTGAGAGGAGGACTGGCTGTAGGCCCAAAAAATATAGAGTGTTGAGAGGTTGAGGCAGACTCATTTTGTTGGAATTGAGGGCCTACCCAGCAGACTGCTCATCTTGCTGTTGGCATAAGCGTGAGAAGAGGAGCTAAAGGTTGAAATTATGCACCCAGAAAGCATTTGGCTCGGGTGAAGAAAAAGTGCAATGCAATAATTAAGCGGCACAATAAAAATGATTAGAACTGCTTTTGACATTCTCGTTGCGAATAACTTGCGTTTAATTGCAATCACAAATTTTAAATGCCAGTTTTATGTTCCATGGCTATAAGCTGTTTAAAGTTCAATAGCTATACTCTTTAAATCTCCCTCCAATTTCTGCTGGGAGGCAGCGAGAGGGAATGGAAACGGAGAGAATAGGATGAAGCACTAGACAAAAGTATGCAAAATTAGTATCCAGAAAAGAGAAGGGGGGGATAAGTGGGTGTGAGCGGGTGTCTTTACTGTTAAGTGCTGGACCGTGTGGCTTACTGGCCTTGAGGAGGACCCATGTGGCTCAGCTCGAGGCTAGTTAGCTATTCAGCCACAGCATCTGTTGCAGGCTAATGGATGTTATAACCTCATAAACGTCATGAAATTGGACATTATCCCTTAATTAAAAGAACAGAGATGCATTACAATGATTAGAGTGGCACTCCAGTGGACCTGCCACACGCTCCAATAATGCTTCAACAGGATGCAAAGCTCCTGAGGAAGGTGTTGGGCATGGGATAGGGGCATATCTTTAATGAGCCAATTGCTGTTAGAAGTTACAAACGCAAGGGTCCTGTCAAGTTTGGTATACACACCCAAACTTCCTGCGAGGCATTGTGTTGACCTTTAATAAGCTTTTAGTGCTTTTGGAAACATCCCCCAGACTTTTCCCCACTTGTTCTTTTTTTCTTTTTCCTCTGTTTTTATTTGGGTTGAGGAGCTTTTGATGATGATTTGAGTGTCTTCGCAGTGATTATGTGCACAGCATTAGCACAGCCGAAACAGCTGTGCTATAAACCAGATATAAAAACAAAGCTTGATGCTTGTGTTCCACAGCACCTGGGCCATCAGTGCCCAATAAATACCAGCAACCAATCAATCTCCTTGCCAGGAGCTTAATGAAACAGTAGGTGAGGAATGTGAGGTCTGAACTAAGTAGCCTGCATGTAAAGATATGGGACATATTAACCCTTGTGCTGGCCTTTTATTCGGAGACGAGTCAAGGCTAGCAGAACAGTTAAAATTCTTGGAGCGAGTCGTTGTCTGTGCCGTAAAGGTCATGAGAGGCCTACACTCACATATCTGTCACCTCATGTCATGTGGCCTGTGCAAGAAAATGTCACATTGTCTGAGGAAGTCGTACGTTGTCCAGGTGCTAACCTCTTTGGTATACCTTTGTGTCAAATAGCGGAGGTGGTGGTGGCTGTGTAAAAGGATTCCCAATGTGCATGCCTTCCTCTATTATCTGGTTTATAAACTGCACTACATTGTGTCAGAACCCATGCATTATTGAAAATCACAAAACCACGCCCGCACTGTATCACTGCATGCATTTGGCTGAACCAATTACATGCTAACATTCACAAGACATGTCACTGATATTGCGCAAGCTATGCGAGAGCAATCTCAATGCCACTCTTGGCTCCGTAGGAATCCATGTGAAAAGTAATTGTGCATTTCTCATTTATGTATTAGGCATTCTGTCTTCTCTATGATCTATTTTCTATCGAGACAGACACAATAATATAACACCGAGCACGGCCTGATAAAGAGTCTATTTTTGCTCAAAGCTCCTTCTCCTGAATGAAAATGAATGAAGGCGTGTTGCAGTGGTAATGTATCAACATAAAATATTGAAATAGCCCAACCAAGGGCAAACTGCATGTAATTGAAACTCTCTCTGTGCTGAGAACAAGGAACCGGTGTCCCCGTATCTGAGATTTGGCAGAAGGGCTTTCAGAAGGCATTTGTTTCAGGTTTCTCTTCTTCTCCCCCTCCCCTCCCCTGAATTAATTGCCTTTTTCAGAAATTTGTATCGCAAGTGTTTGGTTTCTGCTGCCGTATTATTTATAACTCTGATTTTCTGACAAGAAAGGTACTTTTTTCCCCTTTTGTGCCAGCTTAGATGATTGATTTGTCCGGTTTAACCTTGATACGGGAGGAAATAGAAAAACAAATTGCGTATTGACACTGTGCTGTGATGGCACATCGTTTGCTCAGGTGACCCAGAGGTGAATCAGAGGTGATTCTGAACACTGAGAGAGACTGTGCTTTTCTATGCCGAATGGCTCAGCTAAAGGTTTTCTCATTATTCTCCTAAAACTAGTTTGATGTCTTGGCCTCTGATGGTGCTACTTGTACTAAAGCCAGCTGTGACAAAACAGTCACACACAGTCAAACAGCTTTAGTGAAATGAGGTGTGGAATAGAAGTCAATCTTTTTAAATATGTGTTGCATTTTAGGCAAGGTGTCATCAATGCGAAGTGATTCATTATTTAAGGATTACTCTGGATTGTAGAGATTTAGGAATAGCTTATAAGGTATCAACGCCAGCAAAAACATCATTATTAGAACCTTTACACACCATCATCGTTGTCATCGTTGGCAATTTCATTGCAATCCCACACTCAGTATGCAGTGATGAATCAGTGTCCTTACCTGTGTCTGTCTTTCCCATGGTCCTCTGACGGCTGCTTTGTCCTCTTCCAGTGTGTTGAAGAGCACCATGGGCTGGTCACCCTCTCCAGAGCCCCTACATCTGGCAGCACCATTAATCTTCCACAGCAGCTGTGCCCCTGTACCTGTCTCTCTTTGTGTAAGGGAGATGGAAAGTCATTTTTAGTCATTATCTTCCCTCTGGCATATGCTCATTCCGCTTATCGCACTTAACCTGCACTTTGACGTTGAGATTCAACCACTTCCTTGGATTCACTTGTACAGTAGATGACCAGTGACATGTCCAGCGCTAAACCTTTTAACTGCAAAAGTTATGAGTGTATATTCACCCTGTGGTGGTGCAGTGATGGTGTTTGTAAGTTGGTTGAGAGGGGAAGGAGAGCTGTTCAGTCCTCAGAGGGGCAGCAGGTCCTTAAGAATCCCAAAGGCGAGGACAGCTGAGAGGCCATAGCGGGGTCAAAGCATGGAAGTTGGCAGGCTGCTCTCTACATAGTAACAAGTTTGACACTGGGATACAGTTGGAGGATAAACATGGAAACCAAAGTCGCCATCTCGTCAGTTTGCCTCTTTGATGTGTCTCTGGGTAGACTGTGAGTGTTAACCACTAATTAACTGCTGACACTAAGGAGCAAGAAATACAGTGTTTGTGAAGTTTCACAAAGGCTAAAAGATGTTTGATGGCACTTGGGTCGAAAAATGATTAAAACCGGAATGAATGGTGGCTGGAGTTTTCCTTGCTCTTCTTGGCAGCTTACCCCCTCCGCTTTAACAGCGTATTGAATCCACTTCAGAGCTTAAATAACTGCATAGTAGGTGCCGACTCAAATCTCTTAAAAGACCTTCATGCAAATGTCAATAGAGTTTCCAACCAGATCTGGAGAGCAAACATTCAGATGATCAACATGGATCATTTTACTTGTGCATCTGCTGAGGTGAGCCTTTGAACTGCTTCACAGTTATGTGTTTAACATATGCATCTGGGTCTCAAAGGGGTGTGGACTGGAAGCACAATCTATCACCAAATCCACAGGGATCAGCAGTAATCAATGTACAAAGTTGAGGAGGCAGCCCACCTTCTGGCCTGGCTGGCTGCTGTTGGTGGCTTTAGTGACCATTGGGAATCCCCGGGTTGAGTTAGCTTAGTAGGCAGCTAATTAGATCAGGGAATGGAAAGATTCCCGTGGCTCCCTCCTCACATGCTGAAGGGTTATTGACATGGCCACAACAGCAATATCTGCTAATGTCAATCCAATCTTACTAGCTCCGAACATGAGCACAGTGATACTTCACTGGTCTTGAATTGATGTAGCTGAAGTGTAGAGACATGACTGTTCCGTTCTTTCATCCCAGTACACATCTGGAAAAAAGGAAAATGCTGTGAACATTGCTTTAACTCTGTTTAATGTGAAGTATTCATTTCATGGGAAAATCCTTCTGACACATTTCTGTATTTCACTAGGTAAGTTTACAGGAGGTGGTTTATTTTTAGATGTAGATGACTCACCAGTACATCCTGCACTCACATCTCTGACATGTTTTCACATGAAAATGAAATTTTCTGAAATACTGCATCTGATATACTGCGTCATTTGTACATGATATATGAAAACATTCAGTCAGATTTTGGTAAGTTCTCAGTCTAGTCAAATATAAAAAAAAAAAAAAAAAAGCAATAGACAGTGGGATGAATTTGCATTTCCATTTTACTTTTCCTATTCTGTTTCTAAACTTTCATTCAACCTTTATTTTATCTTGAAAGATATTGAGATCAAGACTCAATTTGCAATATAACAGTCATAATGATGAAAAATGAATTCAAGCAATAATAAAACCTTGAAAAATGAATGAGAAACAATCAGAAACTTGGGTAAACAATAATGAAAAAACATTAAAAGATAGTGAAATAGAAAACCAATTAAATATCCAACAAAGAAGTGGATCATGCAAGGACACTGTTTTCATGAAGCCAAAATGTTTACTGCTTTGTGTGAGTGCATAGATTAGAGTCAGCATAATGATGCCAAAAAGAAACACCCTAGGTACAGCGAATGACCAAAAGTGCTAAGTAACAAAATACTATTGTACTGGGAAAACTAAAGTCCGCATAGATGATGCAACTTGTACAGGAACAGCAGGTAAAATATTTTTGTAATTCATTGGTAAAAAATGCAAGTAATGTTTCAACTTCAGTGACATTTGCACCTCTCCTTATCAAATGGTGTAACGGTTTTATTTGCTGTATAGGACAAAAAAATATAGTGATGAAATCCATGAGCAGAAACATGAGAAACAATGATGGCGAAAACCATAAATGAAGCAAACAATGGTTAGAAATGTAAAAATAGTTTTACTCTTTTCTCTCTGCATACAACTCAATGCACAGTCTTACATTGTTCCTCTACCCTGCATCATTGTCCAACAGTCACAATGGGGAAATGCAAATTTTACAAAGGCAGTCCCAAATATAAAGCCCGATTGGCCGAGGGTTCCAAATAGGAAAAGAAAGATAGATGCAAATTGCAACATCTCCAACATGTAGGGGTGTGCGTTGTAAGCCACATGTATGGGAAAAAGCACTTATTGTCACAGTGTTTGGCCCAACTTAACATGAAATAAAGACCAACCACAAAACATAATGAACCCAGTGTTACACCAAATCATCGGCGTAACACAGTAATCTTCATGTGTTGGTTTGCTTACAGTGTCTCCATGTGATAACAAAAATGATTTATGTTTATATTGCTTTGTAAGAGAGCAGGTCAAAACAGTTAATTTTGAGTAAATTCAACAAATAGGCAGAGAAATATATATATTTAGTGGTAGGGCTGTGCGATATTGGGAAAAACTGACATTGTGATTTTTTTTTAACCCTGTGATATATATTGCAATATGAAAAAATACTCAGGAGGATATAATAGGTGTGTGGTGCTGACGTAAATGTTCAAACTAATTAGTTATGTTACCTCATCTGTCTTGTAGCCGAAATAATTCCAGATAACTGATGTTGCTTTTCTTTTCGGCACCAAGTCTTCGTTTACGGTGATTTTCTCTTGTTCAATTCTCATTTTTCAATGTTGTTACCAGCGACTCACTCCAAACTGATTAAGAACAATTGTGATTGGTGGATCGCTGCGTGCAGTGTGTGTCAGGTACCCAGGTTGAAATTAGATGAGAACACGTTGAGTTCATTTGCCTCCTACACTGCAGGACCTGCGATGTGACTATTGCGCACACGTCCATTACGATGCCAATGCTCAAATGATATATTGTGCAGCTCTATTTAGTGGGTCACTTCACTAGAAAAATATAATACCTACACTACCAGTCAAAAGTGTGGACTCACCTTCTCATTTAAATGGCATGAGATGGATCGCAGAGCGCCAACAAGTGCTCAGCATCACTGGGAACTCCTTCAAGACTTTTGGAAAACATTTCAGGTGACTACCTCATGAAGCTCATCGAGAGAATATCAAGAATGTGCAAAGCAGTAATAAAAGCAAAATGTGGCTGTTTTAAAGAATCTAAAATATAAAACATGCTTTGAGTTATGTCACACTTTTTTTTAACTACATAATTCCATATGTGTTCATTGATAGTTTTGATGCCTTCAGTGAGAAACTACAATGTAAATAAATAGTCATGAAAATAAAGAGAAACCAGGTGAGCCCAAACTTTTGACTGGTAGTGTAAATTCTAAAATTCCAAATTTTGTGCAATTTTTGTTGAATTTATTACTGATAATAAAAGAAAACACTAAAAGCAATGATGTGGCCTCATGTCATCTATGATGCTGGTAGTCTCATGTTGAAAACCACTATAAGCACACGTTTCTCCTGGGATTCAAGAAGCACTTGTGTGCTCCACAACGCTCCCCTATATCATTTGAGCTCATCAGCATTTATAGATGTTTTCGAGTACACAAACATCAGATTGCCCCTCTGATAAAAAAAACAAAAACAAATGATACCATGCCACAGAATGAGCATGGCAGCCGTGTACTACGTCTCAGCAGGTATCTGATAAACAAAGCGTTGGTGACCATAGTGATGAGGTCAGAGGGTTCAACCCGGGTGTCGATGGGAAGCCCAACCACCTGCAGTCTGGAGGTTTTTGCAGCCACTGCCTGCTCTGTCAGCCGATGCCACCTGATAGCGTCTAATGAGAAAAACACGATGGCGCTGTCTCCATTCACTTTGCTCTCAAGCCGTCAGACAAGCGTGCAATCTGATCATGTTGTCTGACCAGTCTGATACTGATGCTTCCTTTACTTGAGTGCAGACTATTATCAGATAGCAGCTTCCATTGCACACAGTGATTTTTAGTTTCTTTCTTGAACTGTGCTTGTGTGTTACTTGTTGCTCATAATGCGCTAAATATAGATCATACATGAAATAGCTAAGAATTAATGACGTCATGCAAAGTGGGCATTATTATCAGTATTTATAGCACAAATTTAGCAGAATATATTCGTTTTTTTTATATTGTATTTGTGCTCTAGTGCCTGACTTTTGCATTACGGTTTGGTACAAAGTGAAATAATCTCCTTTATGTGAGGATATTTAGATATAAGGATTTGTTATAGTTACGTTTGAGGGTGCGTAATTAAATTCTGATAAGCAACATCATATCTCCTGTTTCTGAGCCAAAGCACCTTACCAAAGGATTCTCTTTTATGAATGTACACATCAGAGGTCAGGTTTATATCTTTCTGCTCCCAGAGATGATGCTCACACGTCCACTTGATGAACAGAGGCTTGGAAATGCATAATCCCTATCAATCCCCTTACTTCCTCAAGGTTCCCATTATAATCGTATCCCAGAAACAGATCGAGGCCCAACCCAACTTGTTTTCTCCCGTCAAGTCGATAAATCAGACGTGCCTCCTCGGCCAGTGGTCACTTAAAGACAGCTTGTGGACAAGGAGAGAAAAGGAGCGGCGTGGTGTGGCGTGTCCTACAGACCGTTCAGCCAGAATGCGGTGCCTGGGCCGTGAAGTGTAGCAAGCGACACACTCCAGGAGTTGAATCTCCGCCTCGAAAAATGAGAGAGAAGGCTGCTGTGCACATACTTCCCTGACAGGGGACAAGTATAGGGTTGGCGAGCTTGTGTAAAAACCTGAATGCAGAGCTACTGAGTGGAAGAAGAGATGCAGGAAAGAGTGAAAGGTTCTCATTTGTAAAGATACTGTGAGATAATTTAGATTTTTCTTTCTTTTTTTGATGAGAAATGAGTTCAGCAGTTCATTAAAGCAAACAAAGACTAATTCAATAGAGTCTGTACCTGTGCATAATAAAAAGGGGGGAGTTTGTTTTGCTCTATCCAGTGATTTCAGTGGTTTTGTGCATTGCCAAGAGGTTAGGTTGTTACACAGCATGCATCTGTTTTGTCTGTGCTCAATCTCCCCATAAGCACAAATACAGATGAAGTTGTTTTATGAGCCCACTGAGTGAGAGGCACCCATTGTCTCTGTATGAGGCTGATTCAAAATGGCCGCCCTCAGCACTCAAATTGATCATAATTGTATTCCCAAACTCTTGCTCAGTGGGGCATTACATTTTGTATTATTGACTTTAAAAACACATTCAGCGATTCTACTTGCAATTTCATTACACTGCTGTCAATTACCACTCTGTGAACAAAGCATGGCCTGCAAATAAAATGTATGAGGTAATTTTCCAAATGCCACTTAGGAGGTACCTCCGTCTGAGCGATGGGCATGCTTAATTTGTGCACTTGCTTACTGCAAATCTGGTTATGCACACTGCAGCCAGGCACATTTCATTAAAAAAAACACAGGAGACTTGAGGTGATTGCCCGGGTGTTTGCACATCAATATATAAACTGCTGGCCGAGCCCGGCTAATTAAGCATAATAAACGTTTGAAAAAAGGAAATTCATTGTCCTGTTTTTTTTTTTTTTGTTTTTTTTTTTTTGTGTGTTCAAAGGGAATGCCGGGTGAGTGGAGAATTTATGAATCGTAAATCAAGCTAACAAGAACAATTACCATACACTTCTGCTTTCTTTCCCCTGTATGGAGCTTCTTTCTGAGCCTTCCTCTCTACAGAGTAGCCTCTTTTGTGCCAAAATGGGAAATAAACTGTGCCACAGTAGCTAATTTGGCCGCATTTTACAGCGTAGCCCTGTGATGGTTAAAGCAGTCACTAAGAATTCACCCCTTCACCCCCACTTAATTTCCTTCTTTAAGAAGGGAACTGGAGCATGATGAGACTAGTGCAGCGTGTATGTGTGTGTGTGTTTTTTTCTTCTTTATTCCTGTAGAGATATTTGCTCATATCGTCTGTCTGTTGGCTAAAATGGAGAGGTCATGTGTGTGTTGATCACAGGGTTAGAGGGCATTCAGCTGCTGGGGGTCACTGATAAGAGCTTCAGAGACAGAGATTGAAGGAATAACCCCACCTCTACCCCCATCCGCAGTATCACAACCACTATTTCCCATCCCAAGCCAATTACAGTAAAGGAGGGGAAGAAAAACTCTGAGGCACATTCAGTAGAACGTGACTTGTGGCTGGCAGGCGCTGAGTTTAAAGAGTCGTGATTACTGTGGTTTGTGTCTGTGGATACTATGTGTCCACACATTTGATGACTTTGAAGTATCCAGTGTTTTTCCTGTGTGCACTCTTCATAAAGAAGAGCAAAGCGACAAGGGCTTTCTGGTGAAAAGTGCTGAAATGGGCTGTATTGATCGTCAGTGAGGGGAGTCAAAACAATCACCATGAATTAAACTCCTCAAGGTCTTAGGCAAAGGGGATTAACAAAATTATCTGGCCTCTATTCTGGACATTTATTGTCCGTGTTAGTGTTGACAAAAGCTTGGAAAGGCAGCGAAAGCGGTGGCAGGGGAGACGGAGGGGGAGGGTGTTAATGAGGAAAGCATTCTTGATGAGAAACTAACAACAATGTAAACACAGCAGATAAGTGCTTTCTTGGCCTGGCAGTATTGATCATGAATAGGCTTGATGCTCAACTTTACAGGGTAAATTGTATTTTCCTGCTGGGTTTTGATAGCCAGCTGTTAACACACAGTGCAATTACTGACTGCGAAGACTGCTTTTTTTGCTTTTGTTTGTTGTGATGAGAGGAGGGAGGCTACGGTTAAATGTGTAGCCTCATTACAAAACGCATGCAAGTGGATGTGAAGCACAATTAAAAAGTGAAACAAAGGCTTTATTTCAAATGATCAGCAATGAAACCCAAAATTATCATTAACGCCATGGGTGTGTTTGGTGGCAAAATGTTCTTGAATCAAATGCCTCGTCTCAGCCTTTGGCGTTTTGGCCGTTTCACTTCCTTCTCTCTTCTTACCATTGGCCTGGACTTGCAGCTAATTAATTTGCAAATTTTATTCTCAATAAAGTGCTTACAAAAAGATAATTGTGACTTTATTAACAGTTTCTTGGGCAGCAGATGGTGTTCTGCAGGCCTGCCATGTTGAATTAGTGATGACGCTGTCGTTTTATGTGCTCTCTACACTGGCAACCCATAAAACTCCTAATTAAGGCTACAAATTAATACTACTTCTCACCAACATTATAACCAACCATTTCGCCCTAAATTAGGGTAAACAAATGCAAATATACAGGTAAGTCGTCTATTAGAGTGAGCCTCTTTCTCTGTTTACAATAGCTGCATTTATGTAAAGAATCCCTGTTATTACAATCATTTGTTCGATATTAAGAGCAATTAAATGCCTATTAAAGATGCCAAAGCATTTGTTGGCTTGTTTGTGCTCAGCATTAACCAGACATGCAGCTCCTTGGAGCCAAATCTCAGTAAACTCCATCGACTTAATCCCTCCGATGTTTTATTAAAAACAAATTATGTCCGACTTCACCGCCGGTAATCCACCGCATCAAGTATTGGTAACCGCCTGAAGGAGAAGTGCTTGCATTTTAATTAAGAGCCCAAGTAACGAGGCAGCAAAGTGTGCGGATTAGTGTGTTTACTGGGGAAGAGCAGGAGGGAAAAAAAAACATCTTCATTTCATTTTTTAATCTGGTCTTGGATCAGCTCCAAGTGTACGGTGACTTGACATATTTCAGGAATTGAGACACTGATCTTATTCGGATGAAAACAGACACCTGTAGGTGTTGGAGTGTCTTTTGAGGCATTTTTCAATCCCATCTGTAAACAAACAAATAAAAAAAGGGCCAAGTGTAATGCATAAGACTGTGGTTTTTACAAGAATGTCTGTAGATTTTTTTTTTATATATATATGACCAACTGTACATGTTAAATAGTTAAATTATGTAGCAAGATGAAATGCATAACAAAACACTCATTTCTACACAGAGATGTCTTAAAGAAAAATATGAGTGTTATACTAGTGTAAAGCAAACTAACACTCAAACTGAAATTCAGTGTTGCTGGTTATATAAATATTCCGCAGTTATGAAAACTAAGCTATATGCTGGTATAACAATATTTACAAAAGAATAGCTAAACCAGATATTGTCATTTGTCTAAAATGTCATGACATTTGATGATTTCAAATAAGCAAAACTTTTGACAGAAACAGGGAAAATCATGTAAAATATATAGTGAAAAGAAAAAGTATTAAAACCCAAAGGATACAGTATGTTAGTGTGCAGCAGGAGAAAGCTGGTATATGATTAATCATTAGATATAATACCCCTAAACCAAAAAATGTAGACACTGGAAACACAATCTGTTAAATTGTATGTAAGTCTAGATGTGAATGAATAAGCTAATGCCCCTGTGATCATCCTGTGTGTATTTGTTTTTTGTTTGTTAGTTTGTTTTGATGACGTCTATGTCATGATTATGTATATTTTTAAAATTTTTAATTTATAGTGAAAGAGTGCTGTACCAATGTTGGCTGTTTTATGTCTTGTTCTGTCACCTGCTTAGGGATGCAGATGAAAAGTAGTTATTTTTACTAATTCTGGCATATTTACGTGGACGTATTTTTTTTATACAACAATGTTCATAAATATGCATGGTCCCTATTAAATAAACCAGTAAATAAAAATAAAATAAATAATTTTATTAGAAACTGGATGATTGTTGAACTGAGCATGGAGGTATTAGACATCGAAATGAATAAATCTGGATCATTCACATCAAACTCAAAGTAATTCATAAATGTGTTACTAAACATCAGACTGTAATTGTTATCCTTTCAGCTGTTATTTCCAGTATTTTCCTATTAAGAACCCTAATATTAACCAATCTGCTGACACTGATTAAAAAAAAATACTAATTTGTAAAAATGTACTATTGTTACAAACTGAGTAAATCGACTAAGATTACCACCTAAATAAAATAAAAACAGTTGTCAAATTGTACACTACTACTCTGAACTGTGAGTTTAGTGCCATAGGGCGAGTATGATGGCATAAATACTACATGGGTATTTTCTGTTGTAGTTCAGGTGTTTTTTGGCATAGACACAACAGAGTTGTCTATTTGGAGCCAAGGTGGAATCTGAAAGCTTCAGAGATTGGCAGTTCCTCCCCTTGAGTAGCTCTGCGTACATACTATAATTGACATACTCAGACATAATCCCTTGTGGGACTTCCACACTGTTCCCAGACTTCAGTGGGAGATCGCTGCTTCTTGAAGAAGTCATGACCACTGTTTGATCAAAGGGGCTCTACTCCCAACGCCCACTGGTTTCTGCCAGTGCTTGATCTGGATCGATGCAGGGGTTAGTGTACAAAATCCCGGGCTTCCTCGAAGCTCGGCAAACCCGCTTTTGCCATTCAGAAAAGGGAAGTCATGATAAGTTCATGTGCACGCTTGTTTCCTGGCAGTGTTTTTCAGTGTCTGTGTTGTGACACTTCCAGCAGTGAGACAGAGCAAATGAAAAGTCTTAAATAGCGAACCAAGACTCCATTTCAAATGTAGATTGTTTACATCAGCTAACCCGTAAAAAATATTGGCTTAATGAATCACTCATGTTTCCTCAGAATGCACTGTTTTATTTCGCCTCCAGATGTGGGATGTTTGATACCACTGTATACGGGCTTCTGCCTGCAATTACAAACCAAAGGAGTTCTAACAGGCATTTTTATTGTTTGTCTTAACTTTTCTAATAGCAGGCACAAAGCCAGACTTGGAGCTCATATAAATGCTTCCTATTACCGTTAAAAATCTGTCTTTAGCCCAAGAACGCCAAACCAGCTCAGCTCGTTCCTTTATCAGCTTACAACCAGAGTTCTCTGGGTGCTTATAAATCCAGTGAATATTGTTCATTGTGAGTTTCCCGTCTTACCAAACAAGAATAACAAGAAAAGGCCCATAATTACAGAATTTACTGCAGTTTGAGAACTTCACCCAAAACTTTTCTGTTCCCATTAATGGAAAATATGGTAATTAGTTTTTCATATTCCCTCATACAGTGGAGGTTGATATAAGTTATTCATGAAAGTGAAAACAAGAATTGCTGTTGTCTGTCCGTTTTCTTTTAGCGGCACTAGATGGAAGCAGGAGCTGCACTGATTCCAGCAGCAATTGAGCCTTTGCCTCTCCCTCTCTTTCGGTGCAATACCCACCGGATATGAATCAACAGCATCATTAAGCGGGGCACTGTTTCATCAAAACGGGAGTCAAGCTGAAAGATTCCGAGGGGAACGTAATCAGTTTGAGGGACGGAGGTTTATTTATACCAAACAAAATGAAATTACACTATCTCTTGAGTGACATTTATGGATGTGTTACCTGCAGTGCTGGCATGTTTACAAAGCAACTAAGTTAAAAACGGGGGGTTAGGCTTTATCTGGTGATGCCATAACACGCTATAGTAACATCTAGTCTTAATGGATGAGCCTGGCAATTGTCCTATTATTTTTTTTTTCTTTTTACTGCTGATAATATCATAAAAAAAGATAAATATTTTACAATTATTTCCTCTGAAGCCAGAGCCTTTTTGAAGCGTATTCCCTGGTTGGATGGTTGTCCAGAAACCATTAAACACATCAGTGAGCCTTATGGTTGCACTGGATGATGTGTTCCTTTATGGCAATAAACAGGGGCACTCTCAATTACTCTGAGTCCAATCCTAGTGCACTAGCTTTGGAGTCTATTAGGATTCTGGGTTAGTGAGATCAATTTTGATATATATTTTAAGGGCATTATTTTTTCACATTGCTATGAATAAGTAATTGAGTATTTTTCTGATGTTTTCTTAATCGTTAAGATATGATCTACAGCACCATGTCATTGATTGAACCCCTTGTTGGAGAACCTGGATGGTTCTCTAGTTTAATTATTACCCAGTTTGGTGTCAGTCCTGTTGAAGTTAGTTTTACATGAGTATTTTTTTACTGTATTTCAATTTTGGAGGAGTGACTTGTGGTTTTTGGCACTGTGTGGAAAGTTTCATAACTTGTTCAGTGCAGAAAGGAAGGAAGGATGAAAACAAGGCATGAAATGTGATTTATGAAACCATAAAAAACATCATGCAAAGCCATTTATTCTTTTCTTGTGCGCCCTGGTTCAATAATAATGGTAGAAAACAAAATCCTGCCATCATTTTCCATTTTCGTTTGTCATTATTGTAGTTTTTAATTATTCATATTGTTTTTATTTTTATTACAATATTGTTTTTCAGTGCTAGTTAGTGCACTGGTCAATACATCAAAATAAGTCAGTAATTTATATATATTTTTACTTTTTAATCAATGTGAAAAATAACTCATTCTTAATTTGTGCAACTCACTGTTTGTAAAATGTTTGTAGTGAATACGTTTCTCCAGTCTTTGCTTACCAGTATATTGGAAATTAGTCTTACTTTTTACAGATAATGCACATTGAAACTATAATTTTATTAATCAGGGTTTGCCTACATTGCAATGTCAGTAATTCGTCTGGAGAGCTTTCTTGCTCAGCAAATAATCAAAATACAGCCTGTTTGCTTCTTGTAATATGTTGTGAATGGCTTTTATTCAGGCATATATGGCATGTAATTTTTATCAGCACAAACTGACACGCTTGCACATTCTCCTTTTTTGCCACTGTTTGTTGAAACTGCACAGTATAAAGTGTATAGTTTCAATAAAGAAAAACCTATTTCATTGTTTTAACTTGACTTCACATAGACATAAAAATGTATTACTAGTTTTAATTAATAATGCAGCCCCTCCCCCCTTGAAAAATTATGTAGTCGTACTCTGAGCTTAGAGTGAGGGCCCTCAGATCCATATCAAACAGTGACTGCATTATCCCCATACGCAGCTCTGCTTTTGTGCAGACAGTCTTCTTGTATAAGGCTGTTAAAGTGTGGAAGGGGCTCCCCACCAATTTGAAAACTTGCTCCATTTACAAGTGCTTTTATAATGCTAAAAAAAAAAAAAAAAGGCTCCTAAGTAACCAGTACTGCCACCACTAATATCTATTCTGGTGCCTATGGCAAAGGTTTCTGTCTAGTCAAACAAATCAAGTACCGTAGTTACCTCTGTACACATGTATTGTATAAATGGCGTTGGTTAATTCTACAGAAGTTTTTAGCTCAATAGTTCTTACTTTTGCACTTCTTTCCTTGTCTGGTTTGCTATTGTACTATTTATTTATTTATTATTCCCTTTTTTCCTCCTCTCTATTCTTCTCTCCTTCTTTCTTTTATATATTATTCTTATTCTAGGAACTGTTACTGTACTTTTAAAATGTAAGCCCTTTTTATGTATTTGGCTATAACCGTTCAGTCTCAGCAAATTTTCCTATATCTGTCATTGTGTAGCGGTATTCCTCATAATCTACGTGATGTTTTATTATGTTGGTCGTTTGTCCAGGACAATAGATGGAAATTAGCTTCTCTGCTAAATGTGGTGCATACATCTTGTTTTTTGCAAGTAATGCCAATACACATTGTCCTGTAACTAAATAAATAAATACAAATACTAAACTATACTTAGTCCCTGGCTGGCATTATTTTGGACTTGCTGGAGGTTTTTGTTGTAAGCACATGTTCGACTCACCTCCTTGACTTATCATTCACACATAGAGAGACTTTATTTGTCCTTTCAGATTTACATCTAAAAATGAAATTTCAGTGCAATTGTCTCAGGAGGCAGCAGCAATAAATAAAACAGACACTATATAAAGGCACAAATATATGTACATTCATTTATTTTCGCTGCCAGATGTCAATAGTCTGTATGGATTTGAGTATTTAGTCTCATTAATCTTCTTCTGTCTTATATCCACTTCTGCCATCTTGATGTCACAGCTCCAACTAAATCGTCTCATGATGTTAACAGACAATTGCTCATTATCTACCACTCCCGATCCAATTCTTGAGGATTATTCCTCAATTAAAGGTTATTTCGCCTCTCACTCGAGGTGATGTGGCCCTGGTTTGAACCTGCTTGAGCGCCAGAGGATAAATGAATGACCCCAGAGAAGAAAAGAAGAACAAATCCTTCTGTTTGGCCTCCTCGGCATAAAAAAATTACTATTTCATGAAGTGTGAAAACACCCATGCGGGCATTCTATAAATTACTGTTATGTATAATGGCTCTGTTAGAACTGAAGAAGCAGCACTGTAGCATTTCTGCCTCTATAGGACTGTATGGGTGAATATGGGGTCTTCCTTTCTAATGAAGAGGTGGGTAGGAGTTGGACACGGGCGACGTAGCGCAGCGAACAATGTGCCATTGTCGCTGCTAGAGCTGGGCTGTCACACGGTGCTCTGATCATTACTTACCCACAGACGTCCAATGTCACGCACAATATCCCCAGGTTTGCCCTTCATAGGTTGTTGTGCATCCTCCGATCGCTTCAGCTTGCTTAATGATAACAGGCAGCAATTACACTTACATGCCTGCACACACTCGCACGCACAAACAAGCCTGCACACAGCACTGTACTGCAGGAAAACAAACACATTTCCCACCCGCCTGTGTGCCTTCCCCCTTGGCCTTTTTGTTTAGGAAGGAAGATAAATATCCCCATAATAGAAAAGCTTGCTCCTGATGCATTTTCAACAGTCCACTGCTTCAATTACATGTATTTACTTACAAGTCTGAATTTATTCTCTGCCTGCTGCAGTCCGATTTGTTTTGAATGGTAAATGAAAAGGTCTCCCGTGCTATTGTGGCAATATTTTTAACGCTTTGCCTTGCCAGCACACCTACCAATGAACTTTATGTGTGCATATTGTTTAATAAATCAGCTGAGGGGGTGATTTTGCGGAGATGGGTGGTTTGGGTGTGTTGCTCTTACGCCACAGTGAAAAGAACAGTTTATAAATTGCAGCCTTGCCGGTATAAAAGACCCCTACAATACAATCCAGCGCTGAAGGGAGGGGATTAGAGGCCAATGTATTATTCACCCAGGGTGTATGTGTTGACACTGTACTGCAGGAGTGTGTAAAGTAGTCCCGCTATTGCCTCCCCAACTGGAAATGTTAGCGGTATGCAAAGCCATCTTTTGAGCAGTTAGATTTCATGGGGCTGTACGCATATGATGTCAGCGTATGGATATCAGGGGACACGACTGAGCTGGTGTGCTGGTAGGGTGGCGTGCTTATTGAGATCATGATTATAGCTGTGTCTAAACTCCGGTCCCTTTGTGACAGAGCCATTAGCAGGCTGTCACACTCTTGAGCGCACTCTATGTATGACCACTAATGCTAATACACTGACTGCAGCTCACATTCACATACCAGATTATACCACAACACTGTGGCATTGACCTTAGATACTTGGCTGTTTTGTTGGGTTTCATTTTAATAAGTTGCCTTTTTTGGTGTTTTTGTTGCTGAGTGAGAGATTGAGCGTATCCAGGACTCATCCGGGACTTCCTTTCCTTTTAAGGGTGGGACTAAGTCGGGATGGACACAATTGGCAAATATTCGACTAGTCATTAAATTGCGGCAAAAAATTAATCGTTCATGTGACTGTACACAGTTTGTACAGGGGTGCTTGTTGCAATTTAATGTCACTGTGAGTGTACCTATACATCCATGTGTGACAAATAAAGATCTTGAATCAGCTTGAATTTTGTAGTTCTGTCAATTAAATATACTTTAACTTGTTTTTCTGGTGCAGAGCAGGGAACTACTTCTGGCTCTGTGTGTTGTTCTGCAAAAACATGTTCCACATAACCCAAGACTGGACTAAGACTGCCCTGTCTGCTCTCACCAAGTTTATTAATGCATTGTAATGTTTTAGATTAATGTGAATGTAACATGCAGGACTTTTTGCTAGGTTTCTAGCTCATTTTATTGAGAGCAGCCAAATTATTTTCTGTGTTGATAGATACCTAAACAATCCTAACCCCAATTCACCCCTACCCCTTGGCCCTTGCACTTGGCACTTCCGCTTGAAACGGAGCTGCAGGGGTAGGGGTTGAAACATTCTAGTATGAAATGGGACAACCCTTTGTGACCTGTTACATCATCAGCAGTCACTGATACCGCTATGAACAGATGCAACAACTTTGTTTCCAAAAGTATTCACCCTGCTGTCAGTAGCTGTAACCATCTCTGTTCCATGGGATTTGGGCATCTTTTTACGCCTATCAACTACAAACCACAGAAATGCGATCTATAACACATTGAAACAGCATTAAACGGTTGATCAAATGATTACGTTGTTTACAAAGAAAATTCGTACATTTGTGTGTTTCTTTCATCACACGGATGCACTTTTTGGCTGTGTTTACTTCCATCTTGCCAATGTTTCGAGCAGAATTATGGGAAATTTCTCCTACCCCTCCGTTCATAGTGTGGTCCTGAAAAATCTGCATTTCGAAGGCTATACAGCCCCTCCACCTTAGCTCTTCCCCTTCATCTAATCGAGAATCAGGACAACACTACCCCTTCACGTGTACGTGGAAAACAGAGGGGTAGGGGTAAGGGGGGGGGGGGGGGGGGGGGCAAGGGGTGACTTGGGATTGGGCCCATCATCAAATATCGGTTTACTAGTCTCAACTGCAAAATCTTAATATATAATGGCAGCCTTGGCTGATGAAGTAGTGAAGTTAGTAAGTTAGTAACCCTAACTCAAGCTAGCTATCCTAGCTACTAGTATTTTTTTTTCTTGAAATGCTCATTCCTATATTATACAATATAATTGTATTAACGTATTACCTTGACTTTCTGTTTGCATTCAGGTGAAAATACTTACATGGTAGTTATTCAGTTATTTACATCCACAAGCATGTACACGTTAAATTTGTAATGTAATGCAGTATGAGTGTTAGCAGTGTCAAAAAATCATACTATGCGAGTCAGGCATAGGACTGGAACATAGAGTTTTTCATATTTTTTTCCCTGTCAGTTTTGAGTCCCTGCTTGGTTAGATGTAGGTACCAAATCTGTTGGTCTTGCACTCAAGAGTTGGCATAAACAGTACCTTACCTATCTATATTGCCCTCAATAACACCAACAACACAGCAATACAATAATAGAGGATCAATACATCTTGTCATGGTCTGCATTAGCAACAAAAAAAGACAAAGCAAAGAAGATAAAAGTTGGACGATACATTGGTTAGTTTGAGACAGAAATTATTCAGACTTCCATGTTTTAATAAAATAAATATTCAGTGCCTATGTATCAGTAACTCATCGAAGGGGAAGTAAATCAATGTATTGATTTATTAGCCTACTCATACTAAGTGAGAGTTTGGATGGTGGGTGTCACTCATATGCAGGTCTGCTTTTCCACGTTCTGGCTTTTACTCTACCTCAGTGGTTTATACAAGCAGGGCTGAGCAGCACCAGGCTGCAAAGTCACATTGCCAAATTGATTGCCCATTTAAAAGGATTGTGGCTTTTACAAGGTTTGGCCTTCTTCAGCTGAGTGCAAATCGGGTGCCACTATATTAAGTGGTAGGACCAGAGTGCTGATAGATTACCTTTGGCCACTCTGTTTAATTGTTGGACATTGGTGGCAAACCCGTTAAACGAAAAGGAGGGGAAAAAAGGGAAGAGCTAAATCGAGAATGTTAAATATTGAAGTGGTTGCCGGAGGGCTAATGAAATTAACAATGCAAGTAAACAGCCTCTTGCAAGTCCCAGTGCCACATCCTCCTCCTCCTCCTCTTGCCTTGCCTTGTCCCTTTCCCTCATTGGCTTATCTTGTGGTGGGCTTCAGGGCAGTGTGTAAGGAGGGGTTGGAAGTGAGTATGTGCTCACAGGTGCGTGCATAGAGGGTTTAGTGGGGGTGATCCAAGGTCAGAAACCCCTGTATTAACACCGCCTCCATCCCAGCAGACCCTCCTCCATGCCTCCTCTTCTCCATCGTGGTCAAGCTCGATCTTCACCATGCTGCATCAGCTTTAAAATATCGTTAACCGTAATCCCATTTCCTCTCTTTACCTCTGGCTACAAAGCACAAGTGAGCTGCAAAGCTTTTTAGCAAAAGCTGAAATTATGTATTTGTCTGTATCATTTTAATGTTGTCATTATCTTGAAATCTAGCAACTTGAAACAACTCATGCCTTAACTGTGTTTTCCATAATTTATTGTAATAGAGGGCATGTTTCTTCATCTTTGTAAACACTGTGATTGAGCAGTGGGAGAGCTTTGACAATTGTATTTCAACTTGAAACAGCTCAGTGTGGCATAATTATGTCAGCACAGGCTTATTTCTGCTGGTTGTCAGATAGAGATGCTGTTACCTTTTGGGCGACTAGCTGGGGGCTTGGCTCTACTGCATCTGAATGTTTTTAGTTAAACACTGGCCACACATGCACAAACACACACACGCAGCATCCACCTGCAAGAGATCTGTAGTAAAGCTGCTGGAAGCCAGGAGAAGTAGCTTATCCCCATTACATATTCTTCCCCAGGGCAGTGCTGGACAGCTGGCAAAGATATATAAACACATGAACACAGACCCATGTACAGTACAACTCCAGGCATCACACAAACACATGTGCACATACTGCATAATTGTTGATGAGTGTATCAATACTTACTTATTTGTGGCTACATCCCAACACACTCTGAAGCCTGGTTATCTCATGGTGAACTGACCCAGTTGGTGGAAGATGCCTGTGGTCCTGTAGCAAAGTGCAGAGGCTGAGGCTGATGCTTTATTCCTGCTCAACTGCTGCTTCACCCTGAAACAAGGAATCGTAACAAATTGTTTCCTTCCAGATTAATCTGCTTCCTGCTTCTATTCCTTTTTCAGTTTTGGCTTCGGTAAAACAAGTATTTTTCTGCACAATATCAGCATTAATGTAGATCACATATTAATCTTTGGTTAGTTTAGTGCTCCATCTCTGTAAGATGGTGAATCATTCTGAGATGTTGTTGATATGTACTGCATCCCAACAACTCATCACAAAATGTCAAAATGAGCACAAACCAAATAAAGTAAAAAAAAAAAAAAAAAAAAAAAAAAAAAAGGTCAAATTTACTTAAAAAGAAACAAATCACTTTTTTACTGTTTGGACCAATTCTTGCTAACTAACACTGATAAGGGAGTGTTTATACTGCATTATGTTTCCATCCACTTCTAGAGGCTGTCACTGCATCCATCTGTGAGGAGCATCACTTCTCCTTTGTCAGTACTACTTAGCTGGGTGGATTTTCAACAGCTGTGAATAAATTGTTTTCTCATTTTCTCCTATTTACCTTAATTTTTGTCGAGACTCATTTAAGGACTATACAATATATTATCTTTAATTTGGGGTTATTCAGACTACATTTTAACTTGTCACTGAGAGTTCATTGTGTAATATTTTGTGGCATCTAGTGTTGAAGTTACAGATTACAGGCTGTTGTTAGAGCGAGAGTTTTCTCTGGTCTATACTCAGACATAGTAAAACATGCACCTTAATGATGGATGCCACCTGCTAGAAAACAGAAAAAAAGAAAAGCCGAAAAAGAACTACGGAGACGATCCTGCTAAAAAAACAGATTCTTTTTTCTTTGTTTTTTGTACACTTACGCAAAATCTGCTCTGAACATTATATTCCATTTCTGCAAATACATCCCCCTAAACCCCCTTTTGCACCTTTCAGTAGCAGCTACTTCCCTGGCAATGACACATGAAATTTTACAAAATGTGGTCCTTTTGTCGATATATGGCCCACAAAGTTTGACTTTCACAGAGATTTATTCCTTTTTTTTTTTAGATTTTTTATCCCCCAACACTTAAAGACATTAAATTCGCAGACATTGGGGGGCATTGAATTTATCACTTCAGTGTCATAATTAACAGATTCCAAAACATTGTGGCTTTTTACTGGTCCGCTGTTGATGCTTGAACAGAGGGCCGAGGTTATGTTTGCCAAAGAGGTAAACAACATTTCAGCCATACAGTTTGACGCCAGGCTTTTTAGCATCATTCACCACCACTGGTGGCAACTGTCTTCACAGGCTGGGATCCAAGCCCCCTCCAGAGGGCCTGCTCTTTTCTCCAACACGAGCTTGGGATTTGGTTTCACTAACAAAGCCGTTTTCACAGTTTGTTGTGGTGCATATGAATATTCATGGACTATTTCTTGACTCTGAAAAAAGCCACAAAGATAAATTGTCTTCCACCTACTTTATTCTATTGTTTCTGTACAGTACTTAGGCAGCTACTTAGACATTTGATAGCAATAGAACATAAGTAATATTTTAATATTTTATCATCATTTTATTTTTCTATTTAGCTTTGAGGGGAGTGGGCAGTTTATTCAGTCTGTGTTTTTCACATGATAAACTGAAGCTTTTATGTAGAGCTGTATAAATATTTAAAACCTACCCTGCCTCATACCCATTTAAATAAAATGTATACATGAATAAATAATGTAATAAGTAAGGTAAGTCCTTCAGGTATTTTTTTTTCTCCAGCTGTAACACCAAAACATTGTAGTGAAGTTCCCCTTGACTCCGAAGCAGTCTTGTTTCACCACACAGATCAGACCGGTTGGGACAAAAATGCTAGACATATTATTCTGTTAACTTAGTTTTAATTTAGAATGCTGCTTTGTTGAGGTTAATAGATTTATTGGCTTTTGAACCTAATGCTATTTGTCTTTCGGGCGACTGTTTGGGGTAACAGGGTTGAACAGCCATGAAATCTTGGTGGACTGAAAATGCCAGAAAAATGTACCTCCTACTGGTTGAAAGGCTTAATGGTGACATTTCCTGTATTTTATGTGCACGCTGTTGCCCCCCGCCCCCCCAGTTCCTCTTTTTCACTCACCTCTTCTGCTAGCTATCTAGCTCTGCATTACCTTCAGCTGTTTTTAGTAGGGGATTAACATAGCATTAACAGCTTACACCGTTTTCCTCTGTTGGTCTCTGAGTTTTTTTTATCCTTTCTCCCCAAACCTTTTACTTTTCAGAGTTAAAATAGAGGATTTGATTTTTCATGCAACATCTGAGCAACGGCAAAATGAAGATGCCAGTTACATTAGGAGATATTCTACGGGGGGCTGGAGGCGAAGTGTGCTGCTTTGACTGAGAAACAGCGAAGCACTGCGCGGCGCCCCCAAAGGACCAGCCGAGTGTCTGATGTTGATTTAGCTGTAGATCGCTGGTTATTCCCGCACGCCACAGAATCTAGTTATAACTGTGTTGAATTAATTTGGCAGGCCTCTGAAGAGAACCAAAGTGACAGAGGGGGAAAAAAAAGAGTTTTATTTAGACTTAGGTAGTGGAGTAAAGACAGAATATGGTGACTTAGCATTCCCTTTAAAGAACGCAAAGGAAAAGGAGTTGCATGTATTTAACAGAGGATGGTGAACGTCTGGATGCCTATAGTGTTGACTCTAGTCTCAGGCCGACACTATAGATACCCCCTGCTGAATAACAAATTACACATCTTTAAGTAATCCAAAATGTAACATTGTTCTGCTTGCAGTGGTGCTCAGCGGTTAATTTTAAACTCTTCCAGTGTTAATGAGAACCCAATTATATGTCCACTGAAAATTACCCTTATCTGGAAACCTCAGTGAAAATGCTTACTTAAGGAAATTGTTTGGATAATGAATTTGAATAATAAATAGGACTGTCCAAATCCTAAACGCTCTGATCCTATGAGGTTTTTTTTATTTTGTTTTGTTTTTTCATGTTAATGTTTGTGATTCTGAGTCAGGTGTTATATCCTGGACAGATTTCACACAGAAATGTTCTTACTTTATATAAATATACAATTAAAAAAAAAAATCTGACTTTTATTTACTTTGGTTCGCCTAGTTGGGAACAGTTTTCTTTATAGCCTCACAGCAGCTCCGTGGTCATTGCACAATTTGTGTATTTCCATTTTAGAGAAGAATGGTTAGCAACTGTAGAAATGTTAAAGTGTAGCTAAACAGTGCTACGGATTGCTTCAGAGCCCGTGGAGTTCCACTAGTGCTGAGCTACAAATTGGTATTGCCACTTTCATCGTGATATGCACATACACAATTATCACAATGCCAAAAAAAAAACATTTTTTAAGTGTTACTGAACTTCCAAATTCATAAAGAAATAAACAAGGCCAAACTGTATTTGTCTAAAGACATGATGATGAGAACTTTGTATGTTTATTCAATAATTTCCACCTTTTTTCAATCTAGAATAAACTATATTAAAGCACCCAAAGGGAAATTACTATTGTGTATAGTGCAGAAGGGTACACTTTTTGCTTAGCTAAAATAAGCGTAGTTATTTCTATGTCTTTTTTCAGATACAAGAAAATACAGGAAGCATTTGCAAATTATTATAGACACATGCACGACAAAAATCTGAAGTAAATGGCTGGTAAAGGCTTCAGTCAATATTTAGCGTAATATCTGTTCCCATACCATAAAGTAGCCCAACCAATAAGAAACAGGTGCCAGGCACAACAAACCCTGCCCCTTGCACATATCGTAGCTTATTTTGGCATCAATCCAGCTGATGTCATCATGTCTATGCGTGTGCTGATGTCAGCATATTAATTGCCTCTATATATTTGCCAAGTTTGAAGAAAATTTAAAAGAAAATTCATGTTTTTATAGTCATTTGAAATTTATAAGTAAATGGGGGGGGGGGGGGGGGGGTTAAAATTTCATTTAAAAAAAAAAAAAAAAGAACTTTGGCCTGCTTTTCCTAAAATGTAATCATATCTATTCTAGGTCACTGGCAATCAAAAATAAAACCATGTTCGTATGAATTCAACCAATAGTTTTGCTGCTAGAGTGGTAACAAACAAAGAAACAAACTGAACCAAAACCAATACCCCTTGCCTTCCTTTGGGGGGGTGGGATAATAAAGATGAAAGGAGTATATGTCTGAACAAAAAAGTTAAAAACATGTTAAGTGCACATGGAGATCACACTAAATGTTTTATAATGCAGCACATATATTCCGACTATCTTAATACAGACTGAGCCTTACATGTGGTCATTATAATTTATTAAAACAACAAACCTACTTTTGCACAGTGGGTAAGCTTTCATTTCTTGGAGTTATGTGTCCTACTTAAAGCTTCATTGTGTAAGATTTACAAGGATTTAAGAAGTTCTAATGTCAGAAATGGTGTATAATATTCAGAACAGTGTTTTCATTTGTGTATAATCACCTGAAAATATGAATCACTGTATTTTCATTAGCTTAAAATGAATGGGTCACCACTAAGGCAGCCATCTTTTTACAGTAGCACAGAAAGGACTTCCTTATCTTTTTTTGGTTTTATGAAGTGGCATTCAGTGTTGAGGTGCATTACCATCTGCTACTATCTGGTGCATACCAAAGGTGACATCCACTTTATGGAAAAGCCCTGGCTCGAAAGGGTGGGGCATAATGGTGTAATCTGCAACTTCTCCATTAGATGCCACTAAATATTACACATTAAACCTTTAAACCAATGTTTTGATTGATCAATTAGCCACTGTGTGGTTTAGGAAAAGCATGTTTCATACTTATTTGTTTTTCTTTGCTCAACGGAAAAAAGGGTTAATAATGTTTGGCAGTGTATCTATGGCTAATATGCAGACTTCAGTATTGTTTACCTCAAGTCATAGTGCCACATTATTTTTGTTCCCTAGTGTTCAGTTGAATAGGAACTACTCGTGTTTATGGCAGTGTACTCTTTTCGAACTGCCCAGTCCTTTTTTAATGGTGCTTGCGTGCCTGTATCCTTTTTATGGACTGTTTGCATCAGTGAACTCCAGCATGAGCTGTGTTTAATTGCTCTTGATGCACAGCGGGTTGTGATCCTCTGAGTTTGGCCTGTATGCATGGCCGCCCTGAGAAGACATCTACCCCATCAGCTACCTCAATGCCACCCTCCCCTTCATCCACAGAGTGCTCCTGTGGACCAACATTACATGTGTAAGGGTTCCCCACAGAATCTCACTTCATTGCCTCTGTCACATTGAAATTAAACACTTGAACTACACAACTTGGGAGTTTTCCACTATTAATTACAGGGTATAATTAATAGTGTTAAATTCTAAATTGTATGTCAACTGGTTTTGTGCCTCTAGTGTCCAAAGGTATTGCTTCAACATGTGTTCATAAGTGCAGGCTGTAGTATAAAAATGTTCTTGCTTAACATCAATGATTTATACGTGCAGTGTGTCATTAAAGAAAATGTGGTAAGTGCTGCAATTTAACAGCGGGTAGAATATTCTACGGACAGATTTTATGGCAATGGTAGCCCTCTGGAAGCCTCCGCTGACTTCTGCAGCAGGGGTCAGAGGTCAGCAGCGCTCATAGTCCTCAACAAGCTGCAGCTGATTGCCCTTCTTTCCCCCCGAGGAAAGCTGAATGCCACAAACACATTGCCCCATGAGGAAAACAAATTGGCCGACCAATGACTCCTGTCCTTTCAAACACTCCTTAAAATCCTGAATCACAGGCAAAGCCTTTACACCAAGTTCCCGCTCCCTGAGCTGGAGGGCGATTCCTGTACACCAGTGGGGTATGAATTGAGATGCATTTATCATTCAGGATTGAGCAGAGGTTTGTCAAATAGCCAACAAGCGCGAGTGTGTATGTCAGTATGTAAGAGTTTGAAAACATGGCATGAAATGAAACATCTGTCTTTCTGCCTGTATTGCTCTAGGGCCTAAGGAGACATTTATAGCGAGCAGCAAAGCACCGGTTTTGTTTGTCATGTAAGTTACCAGAACCACACGATAAAGTTATTACTTCAGGCCCCCCCTAACCTCCATCTTGTCAAAATTACACAATATCCCTGTAAGCACAGTGGTACTTTATGGCATATACAGGAAATAAACTGCAATCATCACGCCAGCAACGCACCCGACAGGAATAGGTTCCAGATTCATTATGACAAGATGAAGCTGCATGCCTTTTTTTTCTTCCCCTCCCACGTCTTCGTGCTCAAATGGTAAGTCAATTTGTTGGCTTTGTCAATCCCAGGGGACCTTTTTGAATGTGTCACATCAGCGTTAATTGCCACAGACATATGAAACAACAGCCCCCTCCTTGCTGCTCCTGTGCTCGACAGCCCCCTCCCCAGCGGCAATGACACTAAGTGCACCCCTGTGTTCCTCTCTGCATGGCTCCTCTGAGGATGTATTCTAAACAGGTTTTGACAAGGCGACTTATGTTATAGACACTGATGACTTGCCTCCTTACACGACAAAGACATTGTGTCATAAACGAAATGGGGGGAAAAGCCTCTGCATTATCTGACTGTGTAGTCCACCATATTACAGGCTAACTGAAAGATGGACAAGTACCTTGACTAAGGTCAAAAAAGTTTTTTTGGAAAATGGCCTGAAGTAAAAGGGGCATCTGTAAGCATAAGCCTTAGGCTGGAGAAATGAGCGTTTTTGGTTGGCAGAGAGAGAAAATCGTGTACTCGAGCCATCATCACAAGACAAAGGACTTTCTTCACCTTTTAATTAAACATGCAGGAAACAGAGTGGCGCCAGAGGCCCAATGCCCTTAATCAAGTACTTTAAGGTCAATGGAGAATGCTGGACTACTGCTAAAATGGACTCTGTCTTGATGGTGGACAAAGTGAGAATGAATGAGCAGGAGAGGAATGTTCAGGGCTTTTAAGAGCTCAAATTACTGCTGGCTGCTCCTCGAAAATGCTGCATCCAGAACACATCTGGGACAGCATGAAGAAAACCAAGGTGCAGAGGAACCAGTTGAATATTTAAGTAAAGAAGACTGAACAATCTGTCTGACTTAAAAGGTAACATAAAATAACCTACAAAAAGTACTTTATTAATATATGGTACCTTTAAGACTGACTACAGGGGATCTTTTCATCATTTGCTTGTGCAGAATGAATCAACATTCAGCATGAGCTCTGCCTGTTGCAGCAGTAGAAGAGATTGGTCTCCAATATGTTTTACAGCAGGACAGTTCACCTTTTCCCATCAGAGATGATATCTGGCATAGTGTACAGGAATAGGCCGATGGTGCCGGACACTGTGTGACTGTATGAATGTGGTTGGGAGGGGTGTGAAGTGATTTATTACCATTGCAGGCCTCAGCAACAAGTCAGCTGTTAGTGTTTTGACCAGGTGGCCGGGGACAAAAAGGGCATTCCCCCTCCAGAATAGGCTAGGATTCATACTGTGTGCATGTGTCCATGTGTATGCAAATCTGTGTGCGTCTAATTTAGCTGTCTCCACAAGGACGCGTGGAATCAAGCTGCTCTTTCGCAGCCTACAGCGACAATTGCACTGCAGTGCTGTGCGTACGTTGGGAACGGCATGCGGTGGCCATTTCCTCTAAATGTGTCAACAGGATGCTGCTCTCACACTGTGCCTCCCAGAAGATTGATAATGAACGATTGGCTCATTAACAGAGACTATTAGCCATGTCCACATGTGCAGTCCCATGAGTGGGTAGAACACTCGCTGAATGGACACACTACAATATGAAGACTAATTGCCTTTGAAGACAGAGTCTGTATTTTCTCCTCTAATTCTCCTAGGGCCCACAGGCAGGCCTTAAGTCCACAATAATTGCCACAATTTTCAGTGTCATTTACTCATTTCTGGAGTGACACGAGCGTTCCAGGATTTGCTCTATCACAGCATGTCAGGCTGAGACCTTCCTGATCTATTTCTTCACCTGAGACCACTGCATTTGATCTTTGATCAACAACACACCCAAACAACTGGTTCGTGGTGTTCATGAGTCAACATATGATGAAGTGGTCCAAGGGAAAAATGGGGAGAAATTGATGATGCAAAGTAATTTAACATTTGTGCCACCTTTTTGAAAATTCTTCCTCCAACTTCACTAAATGTCAGTTTTGTGGATTTCACGCAGCACCTCATTTTTATTTGCTTATCAACTTGTCTTTCATTACTTGACATAACCTTTACATCAATCTCACATCAAATATGTGTACAGTCCTCCCTCACCTGAGCTTTATTGACTTTTCCAAAGCAACCAAGCATTTGTCGTGTTTGTGCCAAGCTTGTGTGCATTTGACCTCTGACTCAGCTGACCCCCAGGAGTCAGATACTGAAATGCTGACAGACGAGCAGCACCGAGTGGTTTCAAAGGAAAACTGAGAGGGGAAAAAAGGCTCCCTGCTACAGGCTTTGTTTGTGGGTAGCTGCCTGGTATTGCCATAACAACATATGGCCACCAAGCTGTAGATTCACTGAGCCCGGATGTGCTTTTGGTTGGTCAATATTCCTTCAAATGACATTGGCAGGTTTATTGCGTGAGGAATTAACCAATTTGTGGAGCTGAAAATCAGGCTGTTGCACAGTTGTTTGCACTAATGTATCAGTATATAACCAGTTTGAAAGGTTTAAACAGGTGTTGAAATGTGTTACTTGGACCATACCGGGAAAAGATGGACTTAAACACTTGCACATGATTCCAGATTTTGGAAAAAATGTGGCACTAAATGATGCTGCATCTAAGCTTTAAATCTGCAGCAAACCAATGCAGCATTTCTTTGATTCTTGCAAAGCTGCAGTATTTTGATAAAGAATGGTGTGCCCTTGTTTTATCTTCTCAGTTGGCTTATGTTGCCGGGTAAACATGTTGATGTGCAAATGATAAGATGCACCAGGTTGGGTAGTTTCAATGACTGTGTGAAAACATCAGTGGTGTGCGTGAATACACAACTTATGCCTGGATCCTAGAGAACATAAAAACACTGCTATGATCAGATGAAGCCCAAATATCATAAACCTTTGGAACAGAATGGTGGTTATGGATGAGTGTTCTTAAGATGAGAATGGACCCCCACCCCCATCTTCAGTCCCAAGACAGTAAAGTGGGGAAACATGACTTAAGCTTGCATCTCTTTTTTTTCTGGTGTGACAGGTATGATAAATAACGAGTCATGTCTTGCCAGTATGATATCAAGTCTGTGGAGAGAAAAGGGCATTTCCCTCCTTTCTTGTCTTGAAATGACTGAGAGTTAGAAAAGGCGACTCTGATTTTCTGTCCAAATTCCCAGTGACGGTTTGGACACATGAAAAGACATCTTGCTGTGCAAGTGCACGAGTGAGACGAGACCTTGTCGTCTTGATGCCCCCCTGTGGTAATTTATGACGTCCGTTCTGGGCCTGTCATTACCTCTCCACCAATGCTTTCTTCCCCCCGTCCACGAAGAGAGACGGCGAGATAATTAATGCGTTTGTGAGTCCTCGCACTTCCCTGACACACTTGACTCCATTTAATAAATGATGTCCCATATTTTCCCATTCATTATAATGTCATTAAGACATATTAATTCCCCCTGCTGCTTTAACCTTTTAGCCTCTGTTACCACAGTAGCCCCTCTCCATGGCTAGCCCCAGTTCCTTGTTCTACACCTCTCACATGCTGTACCACTTAAATTACAGGGGCCTCCATGGACTGTTATGCAATAAGTCCATTTAGAAATAAACGAGGACAACACTCGCTGGTGAGCATGAGCACTTGCACAGAAAGCAGTCATTTTCAAATGTGGAGTGCATGAAAGTCAAACTTCAGAAAACGTGTTAAGTACTTTGAGCCTGCAGGTACAAGCAGAGACTCCTTGACAAGAAAAACCCATCGACAGTCTGTTGACCCAATTTGTCCACACTTTTGTGGAACAGATGTGTATGAGATGCTAACACTAAAATGTACACTGTTAGATGCCTTTGGCAATACTGGGTCTGGTGGGTATGAAGAACAAATTTGTGATGCATTATCCAGCAAAGATGAGCAGGGGAAAAATGTCACTTCGAGTCATTTATTATCACCTATGCATTCAGCATAATCACTCTGGTTGTACATGCAAGAGAGCAGATCTTGTAATTTCCCCCCAGTGATAAATGTCCTTTTTTGACTCGCTTTTGGATCCTCGTACAGAGTAAAACCATAGACCACAGGCTGGCCCAGTGACCTGCGAAGAGTATAGTGTAACAGCACCTTGATCTCACTCGCAGCAGCAAGACTGTGTGGAAATCCAAATGGGGCTGGGCAGCTTGAAGGGAGAGGCAGAGAATTGATGTCGGAGTATGTATGTGTAGCTAGCTTATGCCCTTGAATTAGCCTGGGACCACCAACGCTTGACTCGTTTAACTGCTCATTTATAACAGGTGGGCAGCTTTAAACACTGCAGGTCCAAAGTCTGATCCTCCATTCCTTATTCATGCCTTAATCATAGCCAACTAAAAACCTAATCTGTCTCCAGATCAGTGGCCAGGGACCCATTTTATCTAGCTCTGCTAAACATATTGTGCTGAAACCCATTTGCTGTAAATTGCAGCTATTAAGCCCCAACTCAAACAGGCACCTGCAATGGATTCAGGCTTAAGAATTCATCGAAAGTTCACAGGTATAGTCATGAATCAGGTGCATTACATATGAAAAATGTTTGCCCATGATTCTTTATAAGACCGCAACACTTTTTGAATTCTGTGTATAGGCGTAGGCTAAACATTCCCCCAGTTAGTCTGAGTACTTCAGGCTCTTATGGTATGCATGTTCCCTTCGTTTGGTCTTTTGCACAACAGAGGGAAAGTTGTGCTTCTCTCTGTAACTTAAATCTTAAACTTTTTTTCTTTCCCCTCTGCAGTACTACAGCAGGAGAACTCGGACAACTTGAGTACACTTCACACCTCTTTTACTGACAGTTTGCCAATCAGGAGCTCTCCTAGAACAAGATATTGCATCTCTGTATTACTGTTATGAGAAGAAATAACTTGCTCTTGGACACCTTCAATTAGAATGAAGCCATAATAGTTCTCCAGCTCGTAACATATTCTCTGTTAGATATAGTGCCAAATCTCTTTTTTACACTGTCTGATCAAGTACTGCGGGATTTGAATATTGTCTTTCTTTTGTGTTCTGGCAGTACCTCAGCTTGTTCCAAAGGCACGAACATGAATTTTCATCTGCAGTACTATTTGCCCTAAATAGACAGAGTGTATGCCTGTCTTTTTGTTTTCTTTTTTGTTCCCTATATCATGGTGTAACCAATAGCGAGTGGTTGAGAAACAGTCTGACAAAAAAGATCTTTGGATCTTATCTCATTCTGCTGTTGTGGGGAGTTAATTGTTGTAAGATGCGTTGTTATCTATACGATTTGAGAATTTTTCTTTTCTACGGAAGTTTTTTTTAACTTGCACTTGCAAAAAAATTTTCTATTGATCACTTTCATAAAGCCAAGAATTATTCACGAGTAACTTAATGTAGCGACCTTAAATTTCTTCACTATATAGTCTTTCTGGTTAGGTGCAGACCTGTGTGTTTGCCTGTCTGTGTCTGTTTTTACTTTGTTTTTACTGTGTTTGTGTGTGACAGTACAAATATCCTCAAAAATAACCTTATAGGCTACTACAGGGTCGTCAAACACCATTTGAAGTAAAATTGTAGTGTCTGTGCTCTATACCAACAAGCGTTCTTAAAAGAAGTGGCTCAGTTTAACATGAGAAGTAAGAAAAAAGTACATTTGAAAGTAAACAGAGTTAGTCACCTTCCTAAGTGTTCTTTAAACCCAAAACATTACTATGTATTTGCAGAGGACATTCGCATGCATTAGTTTCTCTTGAATATGTAAACTGTCTAGCTATATTTGCATGATGGTAAAGTTCTGCGTTGTCCTAGAAATAGGAAAGAGTTTGTCTTCCCTGCCTGAAAATATGCTTCATGTTCCTTACAATGCTTTTCATTCAGGCTTTTGACAAAATGACACCCCTTGTGACCTAGTTTCAATAGACCTCCTCATCAGACTCTATACACTCCCACATCAAAACACCTCAACAATTTTCCCACTGAAAGAACATCCCCTATCGACTGTCTGGTAGTTCTAATTCTGGCATTCCCAAGATGACTAATTTTTTTTTTGTGGAAAATCTGCACACAATTGTGAGCATGATTTCAAATCTGTCTCTTGCTTACTCAGAAATAACCCCATATGTCAGATGCATTGTTTGGATCGCTAAGGTGGCATTTGGAGCCCCCTATCCACCCATTTTTTGGCCCATTCAGTGGATTTACTTGAGCCAGATTTCAGAGAGTGGCTGTATATTACCCACTATTAGTTTGGCTGAGGTGTCTCCTCACATTTTTATGCCTCATGTCCATATGGAGGTGTGACGCAGATTTTGGTTCAGGCACTCTATAATTCATCCTAAGCGAATGTGTGCCATACACCACCAAATGTATTATTCATGGCTAATATGTTCCTTATAAATGGCAGTAAATACACTGGTAGATATGAGGAATGATTTGGCAAAGTGCCCCACTCTAACCATCATCCCCCTCCCTTTACTCGTTAGATTGTGTTATTTTGTGGCTGAGGCCTGCTAGACAGCTGGACAATCCCCGGATTTTCTGTCACTCAACAGACGCCTTAGTGTTTTTTGCCCAAAGCACATTAACCCAGCATGACTCCTCTTTTTTTCTTCTTGTAGCGATCAAACTGCATACACAACATTCTCACATTACAAGCGACATAGGCATGAGCAAACTGAGGCTCTTTTTTGGTATCTAGCACAAATGCTTTACGACACCTTCACCCTGAATAACTTGTGTGTGTTTGTACACACATGTGCCTGTGTGCACATGCTGCATCCAGTTTCAGAAGATCCTTGACAGTATCACGAAGCCAATAAAAGACCACCTGTTCCAGTGTGCTAATCTAATCCAGCCTTGCACAGACTTGACGGCATTTCTTCCAGTGTCACGTTCCATCGGGGCCCCCTCCACCGCTTCATGGCAAAAGCCGGGCCGTGTTGTTAACAGAGCACCCCTGACACACAATGTGACAATTTCACGCCCAGCCCCTAATCCAGCTGACACGGCTATCGACGCTCCTTTAATTGCCCTGTACGTTTTTTGCTTTTTTGAACAGGTTGAGGAATAGAAGACACAGTCAGATCTGTTCCTGTGCTTCTGCTTGTCTGTCTGGCTGCCTGTCACCTTGTTATGATTAATGTATTCCCAGGCATGCACATTTTTATTCTGGGAAAACACACCTTTCTCCAGACGAAAGGCTGCTGTGCTGTGAAGTCCTATCACATTTTCTCTCACGGAGAAGCCCGCGATTGCACATGGCAAATACATATTTCAGAAACAACTACTTAAATTCATCTTTCAGGCTGTTGAATCAGCTTGTCTCAGTTTAATTCAGTTTTCTCTCAGGGCACTTTTGGAGTGGAGTTGAAGTGTACCAAATTGAGATATAGATTTTTCTGTCTCTTTGAGCTGGAAATAAGATCACTTGAAGAGTTTGTGAGAAGCGGGTTAGGGATCATATGTGTTAAGTTGGAGATTGAATTTTATCCACATTTTGCACAGTCGAACGTGCACACAATATTCTGTGAATACATAGTGCATAAATAATGTAGAGATGCTGCTTTCTGTCTTCATGCTGACAGTGTTTTAATCTCACTACTATAGTTACATTCAGTAACCACTTATTAGCAGCATGTGTTTTAGCACAAAGAGATATTCTGAATGTAGTTGTCTAAAAACACATGAATGTTAGAATGTGTACTCTTAAAATTATTGATGTTAGTTTTTCAGATATCATCCAGAAAAATGTGGATCGTCTGATGTCTCTATGCCCCAAAATGCACATCTCTGTAAAGCAGCAGAGATGAGCCACACTGTTACAAGCAACCATGATCACAAGAGGGAAAATACACTATGTGTCAGACTATTTCAGCAGCATTCATTTCACATCCGCTTAAAAAAACACCCATTTGAAGTGAAGCCTGTGTGGAGCGAAACACAAAACAGAACCTCAGATGGCTTCACCAATCTCATTCTCACTGGGGGTCTTTCAGGGGCGACTAGCTACTCCTCCCTGAGCCCGCTAGCAGATCAATACCAGGAATCAGGCCATTACGCTCCTTTGAAAGCGCTACGTGCACAATCGATATGTTATTATTTTTCATCTGCTGGCTGTATTTAATACCCTCATTATTATTTCCCCTCACTGAACAGGGAGGAAGCTATTCCCATCCCAACTTGAATTTTTTTTTTTTTTTTTTTTTGGCTGTTTGGGATTGGTCTTCTTTTTAATGGCATGTTCAGTGGTATGTACCCTACACATGGTTTCTATGGATTGCTTTTACATTAATATCAATAATGGGTGGCTCTAAATCAAGATGAATGTTTAGCTGTTTAGCTTCCTCCGTGAATACATCCATAACAGCTTCAGGATTTGGGATGATTAGGGCAAGAGTGTATACAGATACTAATTTCCATGAGCAACGTTTGTCTTTTGCATTACTGGTTTTCTCATTTGCTTTAAGCTAAACATCATAACTGACCTTGTCTGGTGAAACGTGATTGACAGTAGCTACGAGCAGAGGTTAACTGAGGAAATGAAATTCAAAATAAATAGCCCTTTAGTGTGCTATGTTTAATTCGATGTATAATGTTTAATGTCCTCTTAGACTTATCATATTTGCAAGGGCAGTATGGGATCATGATATATGTGTTACGCTTCGTGTTTTTCTTTAATCTTTATGGGAAATCACAGCAAGATCAAATGTGCATTAACTCGCCAGCAATAAAGTACTTGATGTATGCCAGAGCTGCCACGAACCAGGTGTGATCTGAAGCTCATGCATGACACATGCTGTGTCCAAAATGTATGGAGCGAATTAACCGGTAATACTCATTTTAATATAAATGAGCTCCCTCATAATGATGTGAAGGTTCCCTCAACACAGCAGGAGAGTGGCGTGGGGAGAGAGAACGGAAGGGCCCAGTTAGCAAACGACAGTTTGGTGATAAATCATCTGTAATTAAACACTTCGGAAATATACGGACCACAGCAGAAGGTGGGGAAGTGGGGGCTGGTAGACAGTAGGTGGGTGCCATGGTTGCCCATTGTGGTGGTCTGTTAATAAACACATAGGAGATGCTGTAGAGTTTTGCTGGTGAGTCTTTCTGATCAGATAAATTGAAACCAAGCTTC
Organism: Sphaeramia orbicularis; assembly: GCF_902148855.1. NCBI lineage: Eukaryota > Metazoa > Chordata > Actinopteri > Kurtiformes > Apogonidae > Sphaeramia > Sphaeramia orbicularis. The sequence goes on from NC_043974.1 coordinate 28,033,004, forward strand.
TGTGTTCATTAATCAGAGGCTCATTGTGGTATATGTCCTCTGTTCTACATATTAAAACCAATTTTCTATATGAAATTTGACTGTGTTTGGACCTTGGCTCTTATTGGACTTCTCATTCCTGGTGAAAGATTAATTGGTGTTGATCAAAGTCATCAAACAGACTCTGCAATAGACGTAATAGACTCAGAGAAGAATGGTTTTCTCTATATGAGGGTGGAGGCAGCTCCGGGCTCCTATTATCTTGTCTTTCTTGTTCCTGGTGCGGGAAATTTAATTCTTTACCACGCTTTTTACTTTCCTCTGATTTGGAGAACAAGCCTTCAATGTCAGGCGGCGGTTCGGACGAAGGCTGTACATGTAGCGCTATCACAAAGTAGCAATTGAAGTGGAGGCCATAGACTGGCTTATTGGGGAGGAGTATAAATCAGAGAGGACAAGTGACAGAGATTAATGCCAGCCAAGCCCACGAAATAACCCTTCCATCCTACTCCAGCCTCACCCTACAACAACTTTCTGATAAAGCCACCAATGTGACACTACACAAGGTACAATAATAGAAATGCATTACTCAAAAGCCCTTTGAGACATGTAGATAGGAGAACGGTGCCAGAAAAGAGATGTAGAAGGCTACCTGGGCAAAATAATATTTTTATGTCCTTCATAGGACAAATGGTGTTCTTTCAGACAGTATGAATGAGTTTAGAGGGTTTATGGCCCCTATCACAGTCACTCTCAGGGTGGATGTTCATTATGGCGTCATATTTATGATGTCCCTTAGTACAGGCCAGTTTCTGTGATATATTCGGAAGTATGTGAGGTAATTAGGCTTTTGCTGAATTATCTTTGGCACAGCCATATTCAATGCTGTATGACTACCGGAGTTAATTTTAACCATTTGTTCATTCAAGCCCTAACTCAACCACAGTTAATTGTTCCTATAAATAGTGTAGAAGCCTTTAGCACCAGTTGCTTATAATATTTTGGCTCTGAGGTCTCAGACTAAATAGATCCTTTTTTTTGTTACATTTTATTTTAATCTTTTTTTTTGTTTTTTTTTTGTTTCACATTTAAGGTGAGGCTTTAAATCTTTTCGAGGTTTACTCTATAATTGATTGAGCTATATTATTGAGCCCACTGATGCCAAAAACTCACTCACCACTTTACTTACAACCTGCCTTTAATTTTCCTGTAGGTTATTCTGTGTGATTAACATATTTCTCTCTTCTTGTGCTAGATTTAGACAAATGCCCGGAGGAAATCTGTACCATTGTTTACTGTGTACAGTATAAAAAAACTGTAATATGCTGGCAAGGTTTTCTTTTTCCCTTCTCTGGTCTCACTGCTTTTGGGGTTTGCTTCAAAGTCCCGTCAGCTCTGTATTTTTTGTATCATTCCCATGAATCTCTCTTGATGGTAATCTGATTTTGCGGCTGATTTATTTGTAGCAGAAAAGGAGAGGAAGTGAGTGGAAGCTTTTTACTGAGTAGCCTGGCGGCAGGCAGCGCCACTGGGCAGCACGCAATCAGCTCGAAAATGAAGTGCCATGCACTGTCCCCGTGCTCAATACACCACACAAACGCTTCCCCAGTGAAATCAGACAATACTGCAATTTGATCTAGCAAACCTCTCAGCTTACCTTCTCTTTCAACTCCCTTCCCATTCTTTTATTTACAGGGGGTCTCCGGTCTCCCTGACAATCCAGATCCATCCATTATGTTCTTCCACTCTTTAATTTGGTGGGCAAATTTAATTTTCAAATGAATACCGTGCTGTTTTAATGCAAGCCAGAGAAGATAAATGTGCTTTGTGCTGTGCTGTGTTTGATTGCTGACTTTGAAGAAGCAGCCTCTTTGTGTTGAGACGCTGAGAGATTGACCCATTATGCTCCAACTGCAATGAGACGTGCAGCGTCATGGGCATCACTGTTTTCAGTTGTACCTGCTTATACGAGTGTTATTCATACTCCTGTAACTTCTGATTTTGTGCATTTCAAAATATGTCTGCAAACATTGGAATATTGTTCCCAAACTAGAGGTGTCAATCTCCACTGGCCTCATGATTTGAGTGCACAATTCATGATGCATCACAATGTATTACACCCTCACTTTTCTATATTAGGCCTCCGTCACAAAGATTTTTACGAACCTCCCAGTTCGTATGAAATCTGGAGTACATAGACATTCGTGGAGAGAGCATTAGTTTCTTACAGCCGTCTTACGAAGTTGGTACAGCTACCTTTCAAATCAGAAGAGCAACTTGAGGCCTCCATGAGAAAATGATGTGATTTTGTGTTGCATGAAGACCGTACAGTTGTCACGTTCTTTGTAAGGGTGCCTTGGGACCTTCCTACATCATACCTACAGCTACTTTATGAATTTTTGTGTCATAAGGTGGCTGTATGGCACTTCTACATTGAACTCACGGCACTCTCAAGTCGTTTGTGGGAAGATCTTATGCTTTTTCTCAATATTTAGATCGTAATATAAACAGTGGCCATGTACTCTTAAAAATCCTGTGTCGTGATCATCGCATTCAAGATGGCAATAATGTACACAAGACTGAAACTTCTACAGCTACAAGATGAAGAAGAGAAAGATCAAGTGGTTGTGGTGGGCATTCTAAAACACTTTATGTAAAAAAAAAAAATTAAAAAAAAGCTTAACGTAGCTTAATGCCCAAGAACAGTGATCAGTCATCACCAAAGTTTGTGTGGACATCTCTGGTCATACCCACTTTCACCTCTGCAAAAATCACAAAGAGAACCCCAATGTTATGGATGTTTGTCAACGTTAAACCTTTTTCCCTCCATCAGCGCACATTATAGAGAAAAAGCTTAACGTAACTTCATGTCCGAAAACAGTGGCCGATCATCACCAAATTATACATGGACATCTCTAGTTATGTCCGCTTTCACTTCTCCAAAAATCAAAAGGAAAATCCCAATATTTTGGGTGCTGGACATTAGGCTACGGTAAGCTTTTTCTAAAATGTCCAGTTGGGGCAGCGTTCGACAGCATCAGAACCATCTTATTATTTTTCCATAGATAACAGAATAAAGTAATATGGTAGAAGTTTGAGGAACTTTGATATATGAAGTAATGTGATGTCAAGTCAAAAGATGACCAACATGTGTTTTATGTATTTGGGATCATGCACTGTCCATGGTGCTGATTTACACACTCCTGCAGAGAATATGCGGAGCATCCCTATGGTCAGACTCCGCTACAGACTGCTCTTGTGGTTCTGGCGGTGGCTGTGGGTTTCTCCTCTCCTCATCCCCATCCCTATCTCTTCCTCTCCTTTTGGGCCTATTGTGGACAACTTTGTGAATCTTTAGTTTGATTGTTTTTTGACTGTAGAAATCTCCAAAATGAAGATTTGTATACAACCCCCTCCAAGAACGCCACGAATGCCGCATGAATGACATACTGCCACCTATTAGGAACACCTTACGTCCACCTTAAGAACACTGTGCGAATCTCTGTATGTACGTCAGTTTGTTTGAACACTGTAAGGGGCCCCTAACAACAATGTTAACAATATGTTCTTGCGATCTACTTGCAGCCACCGTAGGAACGTGGGGTTCTGGAATGGCCTCCAGATCCATGAATGTCACGCATTCGTTAGGGCGCTTTCATAGAAAATCAGGATCATCCACCTGGCTACGAACTTAGGAACAGTCTACACACTTTCCATTCTTATAAGGCCGCCTTTAGATGATTACTTTTTTATTAATTGATGCAAAGAGAAAAATCTGAACTCCCATTTATATGGAAAGTAGTCTTTAAAAAATTACTTTAGTTTTTTTCAATAATACCTTTGTGACCCACTTCGGTACGTGAGCATTACAAAAACACAACATAAATCGTTGGAATTACAACTAGAGGTGTGAATATTCACTTGTCTGATGGTTATAGTACAATTCAATTATGTTGCCTGCATTACAATGCTTCGCTGGATCAGTAAATTTTTCACATTTCTAATAAGAAGCTACCATTAAAGTGGCATTTAACTGAATTTGTGTACTGCTTTAAACCAGATTTTTGCCCCTCCCTCTTTGAGTTATCTGGGTTTATTGCCAGAGAGCCAGAGAGATTAATTTATCTTGTTTGATGAACTGCAATTGTTGATAGAGTGGAGAGTGAAAATGGTTTTAAAAAATCTCCAAGGTGTAACTTTCCAAGAGTGTTCTAACAAAGCAAGGCGAACAGAGACATGCAGGAGGCCCAGCGCACTCTGATCATGTCGGCGTCGGCAGGATTGTGAAAAGGCATTAATTGGGGAGCATCAGGTTATCAGGCTGAGGAAAAAATCTTCACAGAAGTAATCAAACCTTGATGAATTAAAGGAACGTACTAAGCCCTTGTGTCTGGTGGTGATAGAACTGACCTCAAGCTTAGCTGATAGCTTTATTCTGATAAAGAATTAAACAAAAAAAACAACACAAATCCAGGCTTTATTAGCATCAGCATATAAAGCATCATCAGAAGAGGATAAAACTGCAGATGCTGCCAAAAAAGGCCCAAGAAACTCGAGTGGAATGAAAATGTAATCACTCCAACACTCAGAAGGTTTTGGAGAGGATGCTTGTGTAGCCTACATGCTGATCATCTTTGGTAAATTGCGTTTGTCAGACTTTAAATGTCTGAGTGGTTGATTTGATGGCTTGATTGACTCGATGAAAACAGTACAATCTGGGATAATGGGAAATCGACAATATTTTTGGCAAATACTCCACTGGTCGGGATAATCTTTGATGCTGATTGATGCACATTTAAAATGGTTGACTTTGTACAGTGGTTTTAACAGACCTTCTCATTTAAAGTGAATTCACATTTAAGCTGATAACTGAAGATTTTGAAGTTTGAATTTTTTTATAATCCTTTTTTCTTCCGTCAAACATTGTAATTCTCTTCACTATTTGATCTATTGTTGTGATCATTAGGTTCTTCAAACTGAATGACCATTTAAGTTGTCTGTTGTCTCTACCTTCAGATACAACCCACAGGAGCTCTATTTAATCAAAAGTTTCCTATCTCAGTGCTCCCAATGCTGGCACAAAATGTTTTTAACAGTTAATAACTGTATAAGAATTACGGGTGGGGGGGCTGGGGTTAGGGGAGAGTAAGAAGGTGGATGAATCATCGTGCAGCAGAAGACTCCTCCTCCTCCTTCTCCTTCTTACTAGTACATTACCAGGTATCCTCTGCTGCTCTTTTTCTTCACCTTCTTTTTCTTCTTTCTCTTGCCAATTTTCTCCTTCACTTCATTCTCTTCTGTGTCCTTTGATGCCTCCTCATTTCTTATCTCCTCTATCTTCTGTTCTTCCTCTCTTCCCATTTTCCTCCTCCTTGTCTTTGATGTTGCGCTTTGTCATCTCCTCATTCTCCATCTTCTCCTGGTCCGTAGTGAGGACAGTGAGCTCCTGAAAAGAGAAAAACAGTTTGTAGTTTTTGGCGTGTAACCCTTAATCCTGAAAAAAAAATCCATCATTATTATCATTAATGTTCGGTAAAGTGAGTGTACCTGAGGCTGGCTGTTTGTGCACTGGAGGACTTTGACTTTCTCCCCCATCTGGTTAATCTTTGTCCTCCACTCCACCTCCTTTACTGACATCTCCTCTCTGAGGCTGTCCTCCAAGGCCTCATTTTCTTTCCTCCACTGCTCCTCCTTCATTTTGAGCTTTTTGTCTTTGTGCTTGGGAAGAATTAGAGCATCGACATGGGGATGTGAATGTGCCCTTCGCTTCTGGATCTCCCTGCTGAGAAGATCCTCATTGGCTTTGAGCTAAAGCTGACTTTCCTCCATGTGGTTCAGCATCTTCTGCCACTCCTCCTCCTTCTGAGATATCTCCTCCCTGTGGTTCTCCTCCAAGGCCACAGTTTCTCCTTCATTGCTGATGGAATATGTCCAGCTCCATGTCTTTCTTTGCTAGTAGGTCCAGAAGAAGCACACGTAGGCATCTTTTTCTTTTCTGAGCAGTTTGTTGTTGGCTTTCCACTCCTTCTGGAACCCTGGTCACCAGGGTTTGTTGTTTCTGAAGGTCAACTTCCTCCTTCAGGAAGCAACAAGACATTTTGGTCGTGTCTGTTTTTGCTTTATGTAATGAAGCTACACCTGAAACCTCAAATCCAGGTGTATAAATCAGTGTATAACCTGCAGTCGATTGAGATCAGCACATATACCTTATGTAAACAGATTGGACCAGTGCTACGGAAAAGTCTGTGTCATGTAAAGAATATATTTCAAAAACCTGAACCAACACTAAAGGTAACTTGTGTTTATAACTGAACTTGCTGCTGCCTCTGGATCTGTTATGTCCAGTAATTAAGCTGGGGTGACGAAAGGCTCCCACAGAGTCTGGCATACTGTGAGTGGCATGGACTCTGCGTACACTGTTCGCAGATGTTTGAGGTTTCATAGTTGAGCTTACCAATTTCCTACATTTTTCGTGACATTTTCCTACATTTACATCATCCTACATTGTGTGACACCAAGTACACATATGCAGAGTCCGCACTGTTGTAAAAATTGAGCTTTGCGCGGATGTGTCTGGCAGACGTCTGCATTGAGTCCGCCTCGAATACGCATGGACATCTGCGGAGTCAAGTACGCCCGACTCTGTGGGGGCCTTTATAGTTTTAAGTCTGCCAGACGTCATGGTCTGGCCAAGTGTTTGTACCGTTTTTTAATAGTTTTTGTGTCGTCACCAGGACAGATATTTTGTAAAGTTAATATATGAAACACATATTCCTTTTTTTGTATTCCTCCCACCATCCAACGACATGCACTGATAGTTTAATTGGTTAATCTAAATTGCCCATAGGTGAATGTGACAGTGATTGGTTGTTTGTCTCTATATGTCAGCCCTGCGATGAACAGGTGACTTCTCCAGGGTGTTGCCCGCTTTTGTCCATAAGTAGTTGGGATAGACTTCAGCAGACCCATGACCCTTGTGAGGATAAAGCGGGTTCAAATAATGAATGAATGAATGAATGTTCTTTTTTCTTGATTTTTCATAGACCTTACTATTACAGTAGATGACATTTAATAACGTGAAGTAAAGAAATTTACAGTATCATATTTACTAAACTGACTGAATAGGCATCATCTGTCCACGAGCTTAAACCATGTCTCATTTCACCAGCAGCCATGACCATCTCTCATTTAAGTGAACGTTGATTGGTCATTTTTGGCACAAGGTTTAGTTTTCTCGTAACTTAGAAGAGATCTTTCATTTAGAGAAAATTAGTTCCCTTTAAACTGAAACATATATATTTTGCTTTCATAATCTTTTTTTTTTCTACGTTATCAATAAAAAGAACCAAAATGAATGCTGTAAGCTCACTGCTTGATTAGTCTGTGATTAGTTGATTCAGTCTGTGATATTTAGTGATATCTAGTGATGTAGTTATTGTTTTGCAACACATTAAATTACCCAAATACATACCTTCACCTGTGTTAGCTGCTAAAAATATGTTTGTTAGAGCCAGTGTGTTTGTGCATTCTAGACATTTAGTTAAGGAGATATCAACTGTGGTTCACACTGAAACATAGTAGATTACGTTGATATACTTAAAAGTTGAATGTTACCTGTGCTGAAATATAAAATAAGAAGATTCTGGGATAATGTAGAAGCATGGTATATGAATGTGACCTGCTCCTGGCTCCTCCTAGGGCAACAGAAACGCAACAGTTATAACTATAAATATTATGCCTTACACACAAGACCATTAAAATAATACTTTTTAATGGTACAAGGGTGTTCATTGTCATGGTTAAAAAAAGAATAAGAAATATCCAATGGCTCAAAAATAAACCACATTAGCTTTTGGTTTGAAATTGTAATTGCTCAAACAGGTGTCCTGTTTAGCCAAAGCTGTCATTTAATGTCAAAATATGACATTTTGGAGTAGAATAACTCAGTGCTGCCAAACAATAATCATGGGTCATCATACACAGCTTATGGTCATGTATTCACCAGGAGGACAATGTTGTGATAGTCAGTTACTGACAAACCATGAAAAATGGGTGATTGTATCTAAACATAACCTTATTTCAAGCACAGTGGAGGCAAATCAGAAAATCACAGAAGTCAAGTGAAGAACAGTGATGGACAGTTTTTCTGCCTGTTGTGTTCTGTATGTATGAGGGTGTGTTGGTTTGTTGAAGTGACTGACCCTGCCAAATGCACCGCTGTCAAGGACTGAGCACACCGAGAGCATTTGTTTGTACCCAAAAACAGAAACCTTACCTTAATTGGCTGTAGAATCTAATTATCTAGGTTCAGAGGTTACATTTTACAAGGAGAAAAGACGAGGTGTTCTACAGTATACATACTCATTTGTTGGGACTCTTCAACCTTTTGTTATCATACATATTCAATTATTCACTCACACTTATTTTTTTGCAGTTTTCCTCAAGTGTGCAACACAAAAATGCCAAACCAACACCATACCCATATCTGTTTTTGAATCTTTAATATGAGGAAACCTTGGGATTTGCATATTGTTTTTCTCTGCTTCTTCTTTTTTTTTTTCTTTTTTTTTTTCTTTTTGGCAACACTGTACCAGTGAATGTTCAGAAAATATCTTGATATCAGCTTCATCGTCTCACCACATGTGTCAAAACATGAAGAATGAAAGTGAAGGACATCAGGCAGCCAAAATCATTTTTCTTTAATCTAATCATTCCATCTAATCTACCTATCAGGGGTTCCACAATCACAGGAGGCAGCATTTCATTTAAAAACAAAATGCCTAAATTTAATTTCAAGCTTTTGCAGGAAGACGATGTCCAATACATTGGCTCGCTATCTGTCTGATCTTTGTGTTTTTAATAGATTGTGATGCTTTGTCCTTTTCCATGTTTCCACCATGTGTAAAGCCTAGGAAAAATTGAAGGGAGGTAAATTGGGAGAAAGATGGAGGGAGGGAGGAAGTGAAGGAGTTAGCGAGCGGGACCTGGTGTGCTTGCTGCACTGGGCTGATATCATTAAGGACTCTCCATGCGTTCTGCCTTTACTGAGCTCAAAGGGCATGTTAGCCCCAGGTTCATCAGCTAGCTATTGTGTGGAGCTAGCTGAGAAAAGGCTGCGCGGGTAGCTCTGAACGGTCGAGGAGGAGGAGGGCGCGAGGAGGGACTTGGCGGAGGCTGTGTTTCCTATTTACCAGCAGGGGAGGGGGGGAGGGGGGTACACAAACAATTCAGACCGCTTTCCTGCACATGTGCATGCAAACCTTTCCCCTGCGCAGCCTTATTCGCTCTTCTCTGCTCTGTCTCACACTCACTTGCAGTTTAACACTCAGTATATTCCTGTCACCCACTCAATATCATTGTTTCTCACTCCTGTTTTCGTCCAGCCTCTGCTTTCTCTGTTTACCTCTTCTAAACAACCCCACACCACCCCCACCCACCACCACCTCCCTTCTATTTCTTTGCTGTGCCGTCTGCCTTCCTCTTGTGTTGTGTCTTCGTGCTCTGATTAGATTTGGCCCTGGTGCTATCTCATTTGGCCCCGTCTGTGGCGGAGCGCTCGCCGAGTATCCAGGGAAGGCTTTTCGTCTGTGTCGCTGCAGCGGTAACCGTGTTAGCTGTGCTTAGGATGTCACTGATGGTTTGCCTTACAGACGTGCATCCGCCAGGGACCACTCTCTGTCCCATAACGGCCTAATGGCAACAACAAAATAACTGCATGCAAAAAAAACACGCACAGTTATGAACTGTATGCGCGCACCAATGCATGGGATTGTTTTATGTGTGTGTCTGTGTTTATGTGAGTACAGATGGTTTTGTCATTAGGATTAGAATAAAAAACTCAGCAAGAGTATAGCTGTGTACTATTGTTTAGCTGCCTAATAAAAAAAGAAATCTGTATTTTTTTGTACATCTTACAGTCATCATTATAAATTTGTCTGTTATTTTTATTTTCATCTTTAAACACATGAAAAAAAATAGTAATAAGTCTCTTTCAATACAGCGGTAATGTTTTCAAAAGCTTGTACTGCATGACTAATAGTCCAAAACCTAAAAGATTTACAGTGTTTAAACAGAAACAAAGCATATCTTCAATTTCACAAAGCTGAAACCAGGGAACGTTTAGCTTTTCACAGACAAAAACTGCTGTTGATGTGTTGGTTTTCAGTCGGTTGATTACCCAATCATTTCAGCACCACTTTAGATGTTTTCTTTATGTGTGTAGTGAGGTTTGTATTTAGTTCCCTGTGTGTGGCAGAATTAGCAAAAGCATGTTTTGTCTGCTACTTGGTTTTGAAATTCCGTCAGTAATTAAACCACCACCTGAGGTAGCAGAGTGCTGATTTGATGATGGTTGCCAAAGATGAAGAGAATGGGCTTGATACAGCAAAAAAGACCATTATATCACCAGCTTATTGCACTATTGTGCACTCCTCCTACGGGAGCTGGGCTTGTGTTTTTTTTTTTTCTTTTCTTTTTTTTTTACCCCCTTTATCACATACTCTGCTATCTCTCCTTTTCCTTTTTCATGTACGCTCATTTTACCATTTCTTTCAGTTATACCGCCTTCACAACCTCTACTCAAGCAACAGAGCCTGTCAGCACTTCTTACAGTCCTTCCTTAGTTGTCCCTTTGTTTTCTCTTTGTTACTGTACCTTTCTATGTCTCTTCTTTTTCTATAGCACAGCTGAAATGTCTAATAGCCTTATAACAGTTAGCTGGAGCTAATTTATGTCTCCTTAGTCTTGGCAGAAGTACACTTTGAGTGTTTTGTTTATTTTTCTTGTCTTATTTAACACTTGGCCTAAGTTTTAATGCAGGGATGACAAAGAGCCAAAATGTTACAACTTCACTGACTCAGCATCCAAACTACTGCCTGTTTCTTTACTGAACCATTAAATATGCATCGCTAGACTGACCAAGAATATATATTTGTAGATGTAATGATCATTTCAACTCCCTTATGCATGCTTCCCTTTGTCTTCACCTTCAGTTTTCACCGTTTCCAGCTCTTGGACTTGTCTTTTTTATGCTACTCTTTTCGCTTCATTTTTTTTTTTAATCAATTGGACATCTTTCCCTCATCTTGCCCTGCATTTAACTCCCTTGCTTGCTCTTTCGCTCCCCCTCCCATGTCAACTACACCTCTGCCAAACCCAGCATTTCACTTCCTCTCCTCACTCTTTTCTCCCCTGCTTCTCTATTTCCTGCAAGCTATTTTTTTGCCTTTCTGTTTCTCTTTCTCATGTCCTTCTCTCTCTCTCTCCAGTTGTCTGTTTTCCCCCCATCAACTCTTCCTCCATCTTCCTCATTCTCTCCCTGGCTCTGTGTTTCTATCTGTGCTGGTGTGTATGTCCTGGCTCTAGCTTCTGTGGATATTAAGCTGTAACAGGCAATGCGCTGCGTTGGTCTCTGATGTATGTGTGACCTGCTTTCGTCCAGACCCAATCTCCAGCAGCCTGCCTGCCTGCCTGCTTGGTTTTTCTGGGTTAGCCCCTGCCAAGAGTAGCAATAGTCAAAGCCTGCATCCTGCAGCCATCCTCACAGTGTCGGGGTGGGGTGGGGGGTGTAAATAACCCTGAACTGGCAGTGTTTACACCAATACAGTATGTATCTCTGTACAGGTAGGTTGGAGCAACATGAGAAAATGCTTCCAATCTGTAGTGATAGCACATGTAATACTTGATGTTTTAAAGTACAATAGAACAGAGATTAAAGCAAATTATTTGCTTATGTGGAGAACAAAAGTACATAAAAATGTTTATCATCTCCCTTTGAAGTTCTCTTCACGGTCCTTAATTGTTCATCTTTCTCTTCCTCTCTCTCTCACCCGCTTTGTTATATGTCCTCTAATCTTTATTTGCAAAAAGCGGAGAAGGATTTTTCATGTCTGCAGCACTTTTTTTGTTGTTGCTGACATACATCTGTTCAAATTAGTAGTAGTTTAGTTCTCATAGCGATGGTCTATATCGTAATACACAGAGAATAAGGTCAGGACAAGTCAAGCTGGTCCCAGAGGACTGTCCCGCTGAGGTTAGGCAGCCCAGTGTGGTTCAATATTTTGGGCTGAGTCCATTGTTCCCAGAGGCAAATCTAAAGATATGATAGCTCCTCTTATGATGATCTGCTCTGAGAGTGAAATGAGCTGTAGGAGGTATTGTGACCTACTCTTGCCTCTGCCAGTAGGGGGCACAATATGAGGACACCCTGCAGCTACCCCAGCTTGGGGGGCAATGCCTGTGCCAGGAATCCCATGGGATCTCATACTGAATACTTTCACGTTGCCTCTCTGTTAGTGTCTACGACTTGCCCATGATTTCACCTCCCTGTAGTTCCTCCTGTATCCCACCCTGGTTGTATTGTTGTGCAACAGAAAACAATGCCATCACCTACGGCAAGGCACATTTTTGTTGATCAATGAGCCACACAGGACTTTAAAGATGAGGAATATACTCAAAAGGGAATTAGAAACATTGTATGTACCACATTTTCAGGAACCAATAGAATATACACTGTTTGAAAGTCATAAATGCTAAACGACAGTGTGCACCACTGTGTTACATTTGTCCTGAATAAATATGCAAAGAGCAGATGTTTCAGCAGCTCAATGTGGTTTCTTGTTGGAATATATACAGTAGGGAAAGACTCAAACTGTGTTCTCCATTAACCTTGCACCTACAGATGTAGCTGTCCTATTCTGCAGCCCTACCCTCAGTAGGTGTCAGCAGGCCGCCATACTGTAAACTGCCTTCCTCCATCACCAGCTGATGAAGTTTTCAACAGCAACATGTTTGTCTTTTTTTCATTTTCTTTAATCCCTCAAGCAACCGCCCACTGGAGGCAAACAGATGAAACAAAGTGGGAGAGCCAGAGGTGGAAGCACACGGTCCCTGTGGTCTTCAAAGTCCACTGGGAGTTCTCCCATGGAGATGTGGAGCCACAGCATATGTTTCTCAAGCTGATTTCATTCACATTTATTCCATGTGCCATGCATGCATATCTCCTCCTACAGAGGACATATGTGTGGAGGTTTAAGTGAAGTGGATTGTGCCCAGTTTTTAATTGGATAAGAATTCCACCCCATAAATCCGCTGGCTGTTTGTAACGGTGCCTTTAAAGATCCCATCTCTTTAGCAGTTATCACAATTTTAATTTTATCAAGGTATGAATGTGTTTACATTCATGTTTCAGTTTGCAGTTACACAGAAGAATTAGAAAAATGTCGATGTAATTCTTTTTGAGTTAATTTATAAGTGACGGTGAACGTAGGAAATGTTGCTGACAAAATGATGTTATTTTTGTTCATAATTTCTAATTTTGATCGTACTCATGAGTGCATTTTAAGTTGTTGCTCAAGGGAAGTGAGTGTTATAGTATTGTTCCTCTATAAGATGACAGAAATTTTTGAGTGGTCGAAAAACTTGTTCAATTCAAGGGCCTAAGTTACAAAATATATTTTAAAAATGCATAAATTTCATACACCACTTTAATTTAGATCATAAGTTTTTGCGTACTGTTTGGATTATTAATTTTGTGGACTAAAGTGATAATATTGCTCCTTTACTCTTCATAAAGGCTGTACAACCCTTGCCGTTTTCTTTTAATAAAATTTTTGTGTGTCCCTCTGCTTCCATGGCAATTAGAGAATTCCAAATTTTGGATTATGGCATTTTTGCTTTTATTTCTCTCTGCTTCAGTGGGTACTTTGTATTAGTTGATATAATTAGTTAATTCTTAACTGAATAACCCAGAACTGACCAAACACTGGCTCTAATGAGCGTCTCTCATTTTTGAGGTTTTAAAGCCCACTGTATGGAGTTTTAGGTACTGTTGGTGGGTTGCAATCTGTCACTTCACCACTAGATGTCACTAAATGCCACACACTGAACCTTAATTAACACATTGAAAGCCAGTTTGCATGACAGTAGTGGCTCATTTCTCTGGTGACTAAAGTGCTATTTTCTTTCCTACACAGTCCTCATGGATTTCTTTTAAACTTCCTCACCGACACAGATGGGTGGTGAGAAGGTGGGTTGGTCCAGACGAACACTCCCGAGGGCCTTGGCTGGATGGAGGGAGGGGGTGCTGAGCTGCTTCATAACAAATCAGGAGCGGTGATGAGTGGACGAGATGGAAGCAACACATCAGTGTTATTTATGGTGTAAAGGAAGATCATTACGGCCCCTTCAATCTTAGCCTGATGGATGTCTCTAAGTGCCTCCTCTCTTGATCTTTAATGGTACCTTGTAATCAATGGAATACCTGACCCCCACTGCCCCCCTCAACTTAATCCTCCTGCCATCTTATTTTTTTTTAAAGAGGGGTCCACGTGGATTGAGTTTTAAAAGGAGGTAATTAAACCAGTGGCAGCTGAGAACTTATTATGCCGGTGAAAGAGGAGCTGCCTATATGTTGGCCCGCTGATCGTTCAGAAGTTATCTTTAATCCCCCATAACATTAAAGGCTGGCCATTCATCAAGTCACAGGGCAGCTTTGTGCACTGAAAGGCCCCTGTCGCTGCCTTCTTTTTTTTTCCAAGAACATAATTGAAATTTCCCCCCCTTTTTTTTTCCACAATACTCTAAGGAGCGCTTCACCTCAAATCGAAAACAAACTGCTATCAATAAATTAAGGCAACATCTCAGGATACACTAAATTAACTATCGCTTCAGGGCCCTATTCAAACTGTTTTCTCTGTCCTTCCAAAATAAAATTGTGAATATCAAACGTTCATTGTTTTTTGTGGTGAGTCGTAGGCCCAGTAGACACGTTTATCCAACTCGCCGTAATTATAATTTTGTAATTAAAACAGCGGTCAAGTTGGGAGATCATGCAGAGGTTGCTGCTGTTGTTTAGCTCTATTTCTGCTGGCACACAATCAAAGCTGAACTGCCAACGGCCACTAAAAGGATGTTTTCATGCTTTAAATTAGAATATTCATAAGCTGTGCAAATGGGTGGGATTGAAGAGTATTGTGCTCTTTAATATGGGGATAAAGGGTATCGTTTATTGCTGTATTTTTTTCTTTTTCTGTGAAGCTGACGCAAAATACAAAATAGTTGATCTAAATTGTGTGGTAGGAGACCTAGGTGACTGAAAGTGCCAGCTTTGGCCCTCAGTCTTTTTTTAAATTCCTATTTAATGAGAGTTTTCAAATGTGTCTTGTCAGTTTTTGTTCATTAAACACATTTTTTTTCTGAGCTGGTAGTTTTGTGACCGGGCATCACACTATCTCATATTAAGAATGCAGAGCAGTGTATCCATTATCACTGTTATTTATTCCCATGAGAATGCAAATGTGGGAGACTGATCTGGTTCAGGTTAAGGATTCTGGTAGAGCATGACTACCCTGAAGCCATATCTCTAGTCAAATGGGGATTCGTGACTAGGGATGACTGCCATGTTCCCTTTGTACTGAGTAACAAATGTTTCTGTTGCTGATGTGGTAAAAGCTTTTCCTCCTTTGTCACCTTCGCTCTTGGTTGAGCCCTGGCATCCCAGTGCTCCATCACGATACAGTTTGGCCCGGGAGTCGCTGACCCATGTTATTGGTTGGCAAGGCTTCTTCTCACAAATGGAGGGGGCTCTCTTCTTTAATCTAGCCACCTTTTGTGTGTTTATCACTGACTCTCAGTGAAAAAGACCCATAGGTATTGACGAACTCTGGGTGTTGTTGGAGAGAGAGGTTGATGTATTACGATAGCTGCCTCTTCCTCTCAATCTTTTTTGTATTCTCACCACTTGCCAAAAAGTTTTAGACAGCATGGTCTTTCACTCTTCATCAAAGTGGAGTCCAGCCAGACAGGAAAAGAGAGAGAGGGTAACGAATGAGAGTGTAACTGAGAAGTTTGGCGGCAAAACAACCATGAAATACAGCCCTCCAATGGTTATTGCAGCAGTAAAGGCAGATACATAAAATACAAAACAGAGACCAGTGTGTCTATTTATGGACCAGATTATCGGCGCATTAATCAGGTCTGCTATTTGGCACAGTCTGCGCCAACCACCAGAAGCTGGGCCTACCAAGCCTGAGGCTGCTTTATGAGCTGCAGATCGATGTGTGATTCACTCACACCAACAGCATTCACTTGTGGAACAACTTTTCTGAAGCCATAAAATCGCTGATATGATGCTGTCGAGTAGAAGATTTTTTTGTCGTTCTCTAAGTATATAAAAAAAAAAAATCCATGTGGTTAGCTGCAACTTTTGCTTCCTTCCTGTAGCTGTAGTGTGCAATGAAGGGGTTAAATCCATCCCAAACTAGCACAGAGGCCTTCTCCATTATGTGGCATTGTTTAGGCTCTGTCAGTCTTACAACAGTCTCTTCTGTCTCCCTCTCTCCTTTCTTAGCTCTCTCCCTTTCTCTATAATATTATCTCTCTGTGTGAGGCTTTAGGCTCTATCTCTACTAATTAGAATTTAATGGACCAAAAGTGATTGGTGTACTTCCAGAAATAAAGTGGGCTATTCATATGTAAAGCAAACAAACAGTACTTAGTATAGAAGTATTGTTTGGGTGCGTCTCTTGCCAGTCACAATGACGCAAAGACTAGGGAAACATACTAGGCTAAGAAGCATATTTAAATGCATGAGTTTTTTTCTGTTCTTTTATCACACTTATTAGGAAAAAAACACATAATCTCAGCAATTGAATGTCCTATAATTTTTCTTCAAAATATATTTTACTTCCTGCCGTGTTTGCTTGACTTTGCTCCCTTTTTTGTGTTGGTACGGCCCCTGAGTGGGTGCTCATTCTATAGACCCAGAGTAATCATCATTATAAAATGATAAGAACCATACCCTGACTGCTCCCTGTGGAATTAGACATTAGAGACATTTGTTCTTTACGTCTGCCCACACTGTGGTCTCACTAGCTCACACACACATTCATTAACACCGTCTTTCTCTCCTCTTTTCTCTCTGTAGTTAGTCTAATTTTCTCCCTCCCTATTCTAACTCGCACGGCCCTCTGCCTCTGTAACATTCCCTCGTTCCTTCCCTCTCCTTGTTTCACATACTAGCATAACTGATGGTTCTAATTTGTGTACTTTAAAGGGCCAATTCATAGAAGGTACTTAGGCTCGATAAGGAAATTGAAATGAATGACGGCGGCCTTATCAAAGCTCTCTCCTTCCCTTCCACTCATC